>NC_090316.1:10143657-11393657 GCF_039906515.1 Pseudorca crassidens
CTCACCTGTTAATGTGCACTGAAATCACCTGAAGGGCTGTTTAAACCAGGCTGCTGGGTTCAACCCCACAATTTCGGATTCAGGGCCTGAGTACTGGCATTTCTAACAAATTTCCGGGGGTAGCTGATGCTCCCTGGTCAGGATACCAGACTTGGAGGAGAACCACTCTTCAAAGCTACCTCCATCCTCCAATCTCTTGACACAGCTTTTCACATTATAAAACAGAATAACAAGAAGTACACAGCTGTTATGTCCGCCTCCTTCCCTGTAGTTTAGGCAGGGCATTGAGTACAGGGTTAATAAATATTTGTTGTAGAAGTAAATTAACAGACAAATGAATGATTGAGTTGCGAATGAAAATAAAAGCATTTGTTTTGTTTGCTTCAAAACCGTTTAGAACAACCCTAAACACAACAAAATGAAACACTGGATGAACAAGAAACACAACCAAAATGATTCTATCCCAGAACAAAGAAAGAGACTATGTAAAGATAAATTTCCATTATGCCTTTCAAACCACAGAAAGTACGTTCCCAGTACATTTCAGATGATCATATTTTCCCCACCTACAGGCTTTAAAAGTTTAAACACTGAATGCCAGTTTCACAGTATCTTTCAAATAATCAACAAATTATTTTATGACTTTAAATCCAAGTATTTATGCATCTTCAAGACAGTCACACCCTTCTACTTCAGAAAGGTAAACTGCACAAGTGCATGTATGTCTTCTCCCTCCTGGAATCCACAAAGCCAGAAACCCACAAAGGGAAAATAGTGACTGAGGGGCACCTGCCTTCACACAGCAGCGAAAGCTGGACTCTGGGTTACTGTGGGAAATAAAGCAACGAAGAGCACGCACCCCGACCCAGGGAGCAGAGGGACGGCTCAGGAACTCAAGACACTGCTGACGGCCATGGCGGGGAGTGAGGTTAAAACAGGAGGATTAACTGGAAGTTGAATAATGTGAAGTTTGACGAGCTGACATCCTTTCCGACACCCTGCTGTCAATTCATTTTTCAGATCTCACCATTATCACAAAAGATAGAGACCAAGTCAAACAGGAAAAGGAACCAAGCGGAAAGCAGGATCATTTTTTAAGGTATATACGATCTTTAGAGAGACGACAGAAAATTTTGCATGAAACAAACCAGAAAAGTGTAATAATAATAGTTTAAAAGTTCTTTTAGAACCGACTTACTTTTGGATTAAATGACAAGGAAATCTGTTCCACTGCGGAGATGATGGTTTTGAAGAATCGAGTCAGGAGCAGCTGTTGCTCATCCCTCTGGGGCCTGAGTGCATGTCTGCTCCCAGGCAGAGGCCCTGTGGAAACATCCACACATTCAGTCATGGGATGTACCGGTGGCCCACCCATATTGATCTCCAGTGTGCAAGACTCCCAGACATGTCAAACCATGTGCTTGATTTTAAGAAATATTGCCATCAAATCTATATCCAGGGCTAGGCAAGATGTCAAAAAGACATGCTCACTGTAACATATAAAAGCATCAAAGACCCTACAGGCAAATATGGACCATCTTTATATGATAATCATGAGCACATGGATCATCCCTATTGCCAAAAAGAAAAATCAAAGTACCTAAAGATAGAAGACCATGTGATTGTAAACAATTTAAAGAAGGTAATATACTGGGACTTATGCAAAACTACAATGAGATATCATCTCACACCGGTCAGAATGGCCATCATCAAAAAATCTACAAACAATAGATTCTGGAGAGGGTGTGGAGAAAAGGGAACCCTCCTACACTGTTGGTGGGAATGTAAATTGATACAGCCACTATGGAGAACAGTATGGAGGTTCCTTAAAAATCTAAAAACAGAACTACCATATGACCCAGCATTCCCACTACTGGGCATATACCCTGAGAAAACCATAATTCAAAGAGTCATGTACCAATATGCCAGCCACACTCTTAGTTGCTCTAACCTTAAACACCTTCTGGAATCATCAGTTAAAGCAATGGCTGCCTAAGATTGCTCCAAGAGAAAGCACCTGGCCGCTGATTGGGTCCTGTAAGTGTTGAGCTCACTTCTACCTCTGAGCTCTGTATTCCTGCTTCTCTCCTCCCTCTGTCCCAGGCCTTTGTCTCTACCAGTCTAAATCCTACCCATGAACCAATGTTTAGTTCAAGCACCTTTTCCTTCGAGAAATGTTCCTACAATTACTATCCAATGATTTCTCATTGTCTTCAGTATAAAAATCCATTCTTCTTACTAAGACATCCTAGGCCATCATGGTCAAGCCTCAACTTTCCTGTTCAACTTAATTCTTCACCACTAACTTTCCCCACCCCTGGCACTCTACCCTCCAGACCTAGGAAAACATCCTGCTTCCTCAGGCTTCTGTGCTTTTGCACACACTACTTCTCCTCTCCTTAATTCCTCTCCTCCTTCAAGTGCACCTCAGGTCATCTGTACCCCTCGTCTGACTTGACTGCCCCACCTACGTACTACCATCGCTTGCCTTTAAAAAATCCCCAGTTATATCCATAAATAACCACTATTTACTGAGCATCCATGATATAGCAGACACTGTAATAGGTGTTGTATTTATATTCCTTCTGTTAATCACTAAAAAATTTATGTGGTACATACTATTATCCCTATTTTCCAGAAAATGAAAGCAAGGCTTAGAGGGGTTTAGAAACCCCTAGATTTATCGGTAGTACATTGAAAAACTAAGATTTGAACACAGTTGATTTTACTCCAAAGCCCACCTACAGTTTTGTACTTAGCACTATGAACTGTTCTTATGGTTCATGTGCGTGATTACAAATTCCGTAAAGGCAAGATCCATGAGTGTCTTAGCCTTACATCTCCATCATATAGCATAGGGCCTTATAATAAGTACTCAGTAAATATCAGTATAAAGAAAATGAATGATCTGTTGGTTCAATGCTTTCTCCATTGTCTGTGTGCTCCTTGAGGACAGTATATTACTCATCGTAACATCCTGAGGTTCCAGTATAGTGGGTTCTTTTGTTTGTTTGGGGTTTTTTTGTATTGAAATATAGTTGATTTACAATGTTGTGTTAGTTTCAGGTGTACAGCAAAGTGATTCAGTTATACCTACATATATATATCTCCATTCCTTTTCAGATTCTTTTCCCTTATAGGTTATTATAAAATATTGCATAGAGTTCCCTGTACTATACAGTAGATCCTTGTTGGTTATCTGTTTTATATATAGTAGTGTGTATAGGTGAGTCCCAAACTCCTAATTTATCCTTCTCCCCTTTCCCCTTTGATATCAGAATAGTGTCTGTTGAAAGAATAAATGAATACACTATATTCTCTCTCTCTCTCTATCTATATATATATCTATATATCTCATACACACACACACTATTTTGATAGCTCATGTAGGACCTTGGAATCATACTCTGCTGGTTTTGAACATGTATTATTACCCAAACAGGTCTCAGACCTTTAAAAGTCAAGAGTTGTGTCTCCCACTTCAAGACCTTTGCTCACTGGTTAGCATAACACTTGGCGCAGACTTGATGCTTAAAAATACTGCTTTTGTTGCTCCTCAAGAAGAAAAAGAGATGAATCTTTTCCATGAATTGTACAGAAAGATTAGGTATCATTTGCTTGAGTAACTCTGGTTTACCTCTTCAAGTGAAACACGAGTTTGGCTGTGGAAATTTGAAAGCCATCCGACATGGACTGGCCTAAGTGATACTGGCACCAAGGGAAATTCTGCCAAACTGTAAGCTTTGTGGTTTCCCGTGATGAGAGCGATCCAGAAAAAGCCATACCTCCTCCTCAAAGCCAGTGGGGACCAGGATATGGGTGAGCGAAGGGCATTAACATTTTAAGTATGGAAATTAGAGGTTCTGGCATCCCTGGGAAAAAAAAAAACGACATGGCCTTTTAGAGCCTGCAGGATCTGCTGCCAACGTCTTTCCCCTTGAGACAAAAACTATGTTCAACTCTCGATAATTACCCCTGAGCTGTGCCAACCCCAGAAATCCTTTCTAGCCAAGAAGCCCCGCAGGGAGTTGAAATTTACATTTATAATCATTTACCTTCCAAAAAAAGATAGTTTTCAGGACCAAGCTTCACACAGATAATCTTGGGGTGAGATCTGCTTTAGACCTGAGTCTGGACCTACCCATGTCAACCAAGGAAACCCATGTAGAGAGAGAAAGACAGCTTTTTCCCCCCTTTTAAGAGGATATTCAAAGGGGAAATATTGAAAGAATTGAACACCTGAACTATCAGAAGCAAGACTGTCTCTATAGTGCCATGTAATCTGTTTTTCTGGAGCTCTGCAATCCCAGAAATGAGCAGACTGGGTTTCATCTGCTCTCCAGAGGCCTCTCCAGACTCAAGAGAGACAGACAGGTTCTCAAACCCATCTGATCCCCTTTGCTTATCTGAGCAGAATCAGAACGCACAGAGGCCCAAATATTTGGCCAAACAACAGAAGTAGCAAGGCAACAGATGCTTAAAAGAAAAAAGAATAAAAACACAGATTAAATCACATGCCTTTTCTTCTGATAAAGACACAGTCCTTACTGTCACTGAAAATATTCATCAATATTATTCATGTCTGGTTAATTACGAATAAGTCCCAGCTTTCTGTTTTCGATCCCCTTGGTTTATGAATTCAGCATCATTAACAAATTGTACATCAGGGCCTTATGCTTTTACTTTCTTTTCTCCCTGGAAAAATTAATGTTAGTCCCTGTTGATTTCTCCATCTTTCCCCCAGAAAACATACCAAAAAAGCAATAAGATTCACAATGGAGATATGTGATTGCAGTGTGAACAGTGGCAGGGGCAGGCACTGGAAGGTGATGGGTTATTCAGCTCTCAGCACTGTCTTCCTATTGGGATTCACGACACTGGGAAAAGAATTTAATTGGCCCTCCCTCCTTCTTCAAGTGTGACAAGGGTAATATATTACTGCCAAACCTTGTGAGAACGTTAAGAAACATCATTCCAGCTGTTTGAGCCCATGAGAAAAGCCATGAGTCTTGTCAAGTCCTTTTGCTACTTCACAGCATAAAGCAGTCACTTCATTAATTAGATGAGCGTGTTGCCAGGCGACTCCAGTACGCTCTCTCTCCATCACTGATCTTTGTCAATTTGGATAATAAAACAGCAATTGAATCATCCCCCCCTCACACATTAGTAACTGTTTTATGATGGAATTTTAGTTTCCTGGTGCACTTGATTAATCAGTCTGGGGAGGTCTTACACAGATATAGTATGAGTTTAATTAAAAGGCAGACTGCAAAGAAACCAACAGAAAGGAAGGCACAGTTCAAAGAAAACAAGTTCCAGTGACTATGTGATAAAATTAAATATTCTAGGTAATCAGGTTCTTAGCTGAGTCTAGGGCTAAAGGTGGAGGAACAGACTCATGGTGGGGAGGTGGCGACACTAGAGGTGGAGGGGTGCTTGGGAGGAGGTAGCACCGTGTTAGTTAACAGCTGTGGATTCTTGGGGGGGTGGCTTCCTGACTGTGACCAGGAACCCACGGGGGGGTGAGAACAGGAACCTATACAGGGGTGTGACCAGGAACCCACAGGGGGGTGGAACAGGAACCCACAGGGGGTGAGAACAGGAACCCACTGAGGGGTGAGAACAGGAACCCACGGAGGGGTGAGAACAGGAACCCACGGGGGAGTGAGAACAGGAACCCACAGGGGGTGAGAACAGGAACCCACAGGGGGTAGAACAGGAACCCACGGGGGGGTGAGAACAGGAACCCACAGGGGAGTGAGAACAGGAACCTACAGGGGGGTAGAAGAGGAACCCACGGGGTGGTGAAAACAGGAACCCACGGGGGTGGGTGGGCAGCCTGGGAATAGGAAGAGCCATCACCATCAACTCATGGTGGGAGGGGAGGGGCCTCTTGAGCCCAGAGCCCTCTCCTTTGACCTGGTGCTGTTAGCAGAGGCTCTTTTCTGCTCAGCCTTTGGGCTCTTTAAGTCTTCTGGAAGTTTCTTAAAGCGTTGCATTTATTTTTCTGGCTACATTATATCTGATAAACTGTCTACACTTCAGAAAATATTGCTGGTGGCAGCAATTCTGGACCTCACTGTTTTCTCCTGGCATCCGTCCTAGAGAATGATTTTGTCACAAATGTGGGGCACTGGGGTTTGCTGTGGACAAAACTGCTTTTTGGGAAACGATAAAAAGGCTTGGGGAGGGGAAAAAGAAAACTGTGTTCTGTCTACACAATTCCACAACAGTTTTGTTCACTGTCTACCACTCCCACGTCCACGTCTCACCTGCACAGCCCCTCCTCCCTCCACGGGCAGTGATTCTGGTGGTTCCAAGAGCTGCCTTGGGACTCTGCGCGTGGCACCTGGTGATAATCCTTCCTGTGTCCGTTGGCAACAAGCAAGATTAACTCTTTCATACTTTGAAGAGACTGTGTTAATACAGGCCGGCGGGCGCACGACCGTTAGGGCGGGGCTCTTAGGGCGCATGAGCGGCAGGGCGCGGCTGTTACGGCGGGGCTGTTAGGGCGCATGAGCGTTAGGGCGCAGTCGTTAGGGCGGGGCTCTTAGGGCGCATGAGCGGCAGGGCGCAGCCGTTAGGTCGGGGCTTAGGGCGCGGCCGTTAGGGAGGGGCCATTAGCGGTCGTGCTCTGCCAACGTAGGCACCACGGTAGTTCCCCTCCCCGTCCCCTTCCTCTGTATAAAAGGAGCCTGAATTCCGACTGGAGCAAGGTGGCTCTTTGAGACACTAGTCTCTTCTCTTCTCGGTCTGATGGCTTTCAGATTAAAGTCACTATGCCTCGTCCCAACAGCTTGTCTCCAGATGTATTGGCCTGTCACGAGGTGAGCTGTGGAGTGGAATCTCAGATATAGAGAAGGTATATACGTTCGAAGCTTCTAGGTATAAATAAAACAGGAAAAAAATTGGCGCCCTCTCTGGGCACAAGTGGCTGGTGAAGAGCAGCAGGATGAAATAAGAAGCACATTAGTCCAAAGCCAAGAGAAATGGGCTCGGGTTCTAGCTCTGCCACCAGCCACAACAAATATCCCTTTGAATTAATTAATCAACGGAGTGATTTTAGGCAACTGTTTTTCTCTCTGCTTCTCTCTTCTCATTTATATCCTTTCCACTTCAAACACCCCTTGATGCTTTATGTTATGCCTTATCCCCCTCCCCTGCCCCTCCCCTCATCCCTCCCGCCACAAATGTGTTTTTTTTTTTAAATATTGATTGGTTGATTGACTGATTGATTCGGCTGCGCTGGGTCTTAGTTGAAGCATGTGGGATCTAGTTCCCTAACCAGGGATCACACCCGGGTCCCCTGCATTGGGAGCGCGGAGTCTTAGCCACTGGACCCCCAGGGAAGTCCCACCAATGTGGTTTTGACAAGTGCTTTAGGGCCCTGACAAATGCTTCAGAGGAAAAGGGGACGGGGCTTATACTTTAACTAGGAAAATATACACAGTACAGCCTTACTAATAAAATTAATCAGGGAAGCCATAAGATAGTACCATCATATTCCTAAGTGGAAATATAAATTATATATCACCATAAGACCAAAGCTCTGAAAAAAAAAAAGAGAGAAAATGAGTCTAAGAAAAGAGTATTATAATAGGTAGGCTAAAAGAAAAGGTCACATAATTCAGGCAGCTATAAAAAAAATCAGAGAATCTTTTTAATCATTGGAATAGGATGAAGTCTAGGGTCCATATTAATATCAAATTCTGTGAGCCCCTGAATAAGAAATAGATAAGTTTGGCTAATCTTAGCCTAACAATGACCAAGAAAGAAAGAACCAACAGCTTGCTTGGGAGGAAGTGTATTTATCCAGGCCTCAGTGCATTTCCATGGTACCTGTCACTAAAGTACTTGTCTTTTTGTCCTTAGAGTCTACTCCCTGAGAGGTTGTGCATAGTAATTAATTCCAGTTCATAAGTGTTCTTGTTACATATGATTTTAAAGAACCTCATGTGTACAGAATTGGGTTAATTATAATCCTCAGGTCATAATAATCTTCAGTGATCCACACATGACAATAATTATTTCATTTATGAATTTTAATAATAAAATCAACACTCAAGAATGCACCATGCAACCCAATAATTAAAACTCTGATAATAACTTTTATCTTTGAGTCTTGAAAAGAATATTATGCTGTTTATAATCTTCTGGGATTTGATTTTTTTCATTTCCATTAAATTAGCAAGATTCATTCATATCTTAGTGAATACATGGGGTTGATTTAGTCCACTGCTATGTAATTCATTGCTTGAATATGATATAATTTAATTACTATAGCTCTTAAGGCTGCTTTCAGATTTTTACTATTATGAACTGTGATGATGTGAAAGTTTTTGTTTATGTCTTCTGCTGATACTGTGCAACTATTTCTCTTGGGTATACAACAAAAAGTTAAACTTCTGGTTTGTAAGACATGTAACTGTTCAACTTTCCAAGATAATACCTTATTTTCCAAATATGTTATACCAATTTACACTCCTATCAGCAACTTTTAGGCAATCCTATTGATCTACATACTCTTTAATACTTGGTATCATTAGACGTTTAAAATTTTAATTAATTAAATGAGTAAAAAGTGTTATTCATGGGTTTATTTTGCATTTCCCTCATCACTAATGAAGTTGCTTATCTCTAAATATGGTTGTGGTCTTTTCTACTGTGAAATGATCCTTTTCCCATTTTAATATTGTACTGTAGAAGCTTTTTATCCACTAAGGAGATAGTGACTATCTTTTGTCAATTGTATGTGTGACACATATACTCTTTCCTATTTATAGCTTTTTTTTTCACTTTCATTAAGCTATCTTTTGATTAGCAGAGATTCTCATTTTAAAATACACAAATTTATCTGTCTTTTCCTTTATGGTTAATAGTTTTGATATCCTGTGGAATAAAATGTTTCCTACCCCTGTATCAACTCTATTATCTAAGAAAATTTTACACTTAATATTTGAGTCTTCAGTGCATCTGAAGTTGTTTGTTTTGTATGGTGAGAAATAGATATTCAATTTCCTAGCCAGTGGAATAAGATAAAAAAAGAAGTAAGGTATAAGACTTGGAAAGGAAGGAAAAAACTGTCCTTATTTGCAGATGATATGATTGTTCACATAGAAAACCCTTGAGAATCAACAGAGAATTATTATAAAAATATATTATAAAGTATATAAAATAGAATTATTATAAATAGAGAATTGAACAGTTTTAAGAGGGCAAAATATAAAATTCTATTGTATTTCTATACATCAGTAGCAAATAATAAGAAAATGTAAGTTTTTAAATAAAGATATTAGCATAGCAAGTAACACTGTAAAATATTTAGGAATAAATCTAACCAAAGATGTATAAGGCCTAAGAGCAAAAAAATCATAAAATTCCACTGAGAAACATTCAAGAAGACTTAAATAATTGGAGACAACATGTTTGTGATAGACACATATCATAGAGAGGTCAGTTCACCCCAAATTGCTTATAGACTCAATGTAACATCAATCAAAGATTTAACCAGACTTGGAATGAGGCTGATTCTTAAAATTGCTATGGAAGTATAAAAAGTCAACAATGATCAGGACATGTCTAAAGACAGCTAAGAGAGAAGATATCTCGTCATATATCAGGATTTATGATGAAACTTCAGCAATTAAGACACATATATATTAATGCAAAAACAGACAAACTCACAAATGTTATAGAGTAGAATAGAAAACCCATAAAAAGGCCAACACACAAATGGAGTTTTGAAATACAATACAAGTAGCATAGCAGACCACTGTGAAAAGGGGGCTGATTATAAAAGTGGAACTGGAAAAAAGGTTATAATGCCTGTAGGTAGAAAGTGGTTTAATTTACATAAACAACTGGTGTTTATTAAAGTGGTATTTCAAAGCTCTCAGGCTTGTCTTCATCAATAACAAACTCCTAGAAGTCTTTCTTTTTGAGAAGAGTCTGCATGTCATAAGGGGGCTGGATTAAGATCTCTAAGGGACACGCCCAGATAACAACAGAGAGTCCTTCATTCCCTTTCAAGAAGGATGGGGCTGGTTAACTGGAAGCGTTTGGATTGGTGAGTGGGAGATGCAATTTGAGACCAAAGTCGAACTTCATGAGGCAAAAAGAAGCTGAGTGCTAACTCCCACCGTCATTGTTCTAGGCCCCTCCCCCTCATAGCATTCACCTTTTCTTCTTCTTCTTCAAAAAAGAAAAAGCCAAATAACTTTTAAAGGATTCAAAGCTATTAGCTTACTCAATTTATTCATATGTTTTGGTCTGCTTTTGCTTCACAGTGTTTAAATAAAGTCATGACTCATTTGCTTGGTTCCACATTTCAGTGCATTTCCCAAAACAACCCACTTACACTGACATATGTTCCCCTCTTTACTCCTGAGCCTTAATCCTCTTTAGTCTCAGTGTCTGGAAGCCTAAGCATATTAATTCATTTCAGCCCAAAAATGTTCTCTTGTAGAAATTTACGTGTTGTAAATTTCCATGGAAGCCTTCACTTAACCATTCCTTCACCTACTCCACTGATATTTATTAAAGGGTCACTTCAAGGCCTCCTGGACAGTACTCAGTAATAATAAGTACTCAAAAGCGTTTCTTTTCTCACAATATACTACCTTGATTGATGCCATCCCCTACTCTACTTCCCAATATATTACTGATCTCTGCTGTTGGCTAAATGCTGGGTCTCGTGTCTGTTGACTCAAATCCTCCTCTTAAATATAAGGCTGATATCACGGCTCAGCTACCTGACTCTGTATCAGATGTAATTGTAATTTCTCTTTGTACCCATCCAACTTTTCAGGATAATTTTGATCTCATTCCCTAGAAGTGGGGCCAAAACATCTTACCCTAGCACTAATTCAAGTGGCTGGCTTTCCCAATAGGCTTATTCATTATCTGATGGAAGAAATAAGTCACACAGTGCTATTATAAGTCTTTTCAGAAAATGTATAGGTGTGGAGAAACAAAGCATGTATATTAAATAATTAAAGAACAATCCTAGTTTAGCATATGACTTCATGCCACATCTCCGCCTATTCAAATACACTCTATGGTTCAACTGCCTGGCTGAATTCCACCTCTTATGGGAAATTTTATTTCTTAGTTCACATTTTGGATTAGAGCTTTGTTTGCTTAGGAAATATGGAAAAGTATTCCAAACTCAGACGGGAACTTAGAACGGATCTGTTATTTAAAATTCTTTTTCCCATGCTGGAATGCCTATAGCCACTAATATCTGTTTCACTCCTTTGACACTTATGGATCCATTAAAGACAATTCACAATAGATTGTAAACTATATGGCTTTTTTCTCCTATTAGCTCCTTGAGAACAGCTCTTCTACCCTTGAAAATACCCTCCGTTATCAGTCCAGGTCCTGGAGGAAGCAGATGGCACATTCAAACTGGGATAATTTGAGTAAATTTAGTCAAGGGGCTATATACAACCCCTAAGGCAGTGGTCCCCAAAGTTTTGGCACCAGGGACTGGTTTCGTGTAAGATAATTCTTCCACGGACTGGGGTGGGAGGTGGGGGATGGTTCAAGGCAGTAACGTGAGCGACGGTTCTGGTGGTAATGTGACCGATGGGGAGCGGCAGATGAAGCTTTGCTCGGTCACCTGCCACTCACCACCTGCTGTATGGCCTGGTTCATAACAGGCTGTGGACCAGTACCGGTCCGTGGCCCAGGGGTTGGGGAACTGTGCCCTAAGGGACAGTGCAGTATTCAGAGACTAGTAACTATAGGGTTTATTCTTTGACTAATCCTAAAAGGTAAGAATGGAGAGCAGTCACTATAAGTCAGAAGCAGAGAAGGCTTTGTGGTACGTTCTGGCTGATCTTTGCTTAAGGGGAGCATCGGAATCAGGGTCCCTGTAAGAGGAGCAGTGGGGGAGTCAGCACCCTGGCCACGTATGCCTCACCTCCTTCCCTCCGGATTCCTGACACAGCTTCCCATGGTAAAACCAAAAGTAAAGCCAAGTCAAAGGCAAAAGACAGCCCGTACAGATGGGGCTCCTAAGAAAAAAATCGAAGTGGTGAGCAGAGAACAGATCTGCAAGGACAAAAGGAAGACACAGAGCACATTCTCAGGGACTTGGGTTACACACAAAGTGGACCAAACTGAAATGGAATTAAATTAAAAATAAATAACAGAAATCTAAAATATCTGCAAATATCTGGAAAATGCATAGTCAAAGAAGGAATCAATAGGGAAATTAGAAGTCATCTCTCCCTGATTGAAAATGAAAGCGCAATGTACCAAAATCTGTGGGATGCATACAAAACAGTACTTATGGGGAAACTTATAGCTTTACAGCTATTTTAGAAAGGAAGAGAGGCTTCAACCTAAGGTCTCAGCTTCCACAATTAAAAAAAAAAAAAAAAACTTTGAAAAAGAGCAACTTAAACCAAGAGGAAGCAGAAGAAAGGAAATAATAAAGGTCTGAGCAAAAACCAATGTAATAGAAAACAGCAAAACATTAGAGAAAAAGTATGAAACTAAAAGTTGGTTATTTGAGAAGATCAATAAAAATGATAAACCTCAAGCCAAACTGATCAGGAAAAAGAGAAAAGATACAAGGTAATATCGGAAATGAGCAAGGCGGTATTACTGCAGATTCCTCAGGTATTTAGAACAGCGGTCCCCAACCTTTTTGGCACCAGGGACCAGTTTCGTGGAAGACAATTTTTCCATGGACTGAGGGGGGGGATGGTTTCAGATGATTCAAGCACATTACATTTACTGTGCACTTTATTTCTATTATTATTACATTGTAATATATAATGAAATAATTATACAACTCACCATAATGCAGAATCAGTGGGAGCCCTGAGCTTGTTTTCCTGCAACTAGATGGTCCCATCTGGGGCTGATGGGAAACAGTGACACCCGAAGTGTGTTACTTATGTCCAGTCTACTCCGTAAGATGCAGCTTAATTGTCACTTGTCAGTCACTGATAGGGTTTTGATATGAGTCTGCAAGCAATTGATTTATCATGGTCTCTGTGCAGTCAAACCTCTCTGCTAGTGATAATCTGTATTTGCAGCCACTCCCCAGCACTAGCATCACCACCTCAGCTCCACCTCAGATCATCAGGCATCAGATTCTCATAAGGAGCACAACCTACATCCCTCGCATGCGCAGTTCACAGTAGGGTTCGTGCTCCTAGGAGAATCTAATGCCGCCGCTGATCTGACAGGAGGCGGAGCTCAGGCAGTAACGCGAGTGATGGGGAGCAGCTGTGAATACAGATGGAGCTTCGCTGGCTCGCCTGCCACTCACCTCCTTCTGTGCAGCCCAGTTCCTAACAGGCCACAAACCAGTACTGGTCCATGGCCCAGGAGTTGGGGACCCCTGATTTAGAGGATACTAAGAGAATATGATGAAAAAACAATATGCCAATAAATTTGGCAATTTAGGTGAAATAGCAAATGCCTAGAAAGATACAAGCTAGAAAAGCTGGCCAAGAAGAAATGAGTAACTTGAATAGCTCTATAGCTGTCAAACGAATTTACAGTTAAAAATTTTCTCACAAAGAAAACTCCAGACACAGATAACTTCACTGGAGAATTCTATCAAATATTTTAAGAATAAATAATACCAATCCTACATAACATTTTTGAGAACAAATTTGAAAGGAAAAATAATTTCTAATTTAATCTATGAAGCCATCCCCCTCAGTCAAAAGTATTACAAGGAAAAACAACACAAAACTGACTACCAATAACTTTTATAAATGTAAGTGAAAAAAAATACTTAACAACATTTAAGCAAATCAAATTCAACAAGACATAAAAACGATAACACATTATGTCCAAATGGGGTTTATCTCAGGAATACAAGGTTGCTTTAACAATTGAAAAATCAACCTATGTATTCACCATGTTAAAATTTAAAGAGTAGAATTAAACAACATACAATTATCACAATAGGCAAATGAAAAGCATTTAACAAAATCCAACACATTTTCAAGATAAAAATCTACAAGCAAGCTAGTTATAGAACCTGAAAGAGGCCATCTACAAAAAGTCTACAGGTAACATCAAGTTTAGTGGTGAAAGGCTGGATCCTCTCCCTCTAAATTCAGCAACAAGGAAGGACTTAGAGAAACCTCAGATAACTGTGGTTCTCATGCAGACCCCTTGACCATGGAGGAAGCACTCAAATGTTCCATTTGGGTTTAAAATAGGATAGATCAGCTTTGCTTGTAAACATAGATTCAAAGCCCTTTTAGTTTCGTGAAAATGTGACTCGCGCTCTGAAATTTCTGTCACAATTCTTGCTCATCAATTTCATCATATCCTTGATTTAGTCTCGTGTCTTAGCTCCCTTACTCATTCTCTGTATTCACATAAATAGAAACTAACCACAGACCCCACTTAACCTCTCGAGGACTGCCTATTTCTCTGCTTGTATTAAAAAAAAAAAAAAAACTGCCGAAAAGAGTGTAGCGTCACCGTCACCACCTTTCCCCCACCTATTCTCTCTCTGTCCTACTCCAATCAGGACTTTGCCCAGCACTTAATGAAAACCCCCTTTGAAGGGCTCTAACCACCTCCACTTTGCCAAAGTAGTGTTAATTCTCTGGATTTATCTTACTTCACCTGTGAGAAGCATCAGATGCATTTGATTGCTCCTTACTTTTCTTTTTGCTTCTAAGGCAGCCTACTTTTTTAAAGAAGTTTCACCACCACCCGGCTGCTCCTCTCCTGTCTCCTTTACTGGGTGTGCTGCCTCTCCCTGACCACCTCATGTTGCAGTGCTCAAGGGTCTTTGTCTCTTTTCTCTACTCTGAGAACACTCCCTATATAATTTCTTCCAGTCCTGTCACTTTAAATGTCATCTACGTCACCAGCCCCAGCTTTACTCCTCAGCTCCAGATGCAAGCATCCAGCTTCCTACTTGATACTGCCCCACCTGGCTGATTCCTAGGAACCTCACATTTAATATGCCACATGTCTGAAACAGACCTTTGTATTTGACTCCCTCATCTCCATCCTATCTGCGTTTTCTCTAATCATTGCCGTCTCATTAAATGGCAATAATGAGTAAGTCAGGCCCAAATCTGGAAACCACCCAGGAAACTTCTCCTTTCCTCACACTCACACATAACCCACCAGCAAGCCCTCTCAGTCCCCTCTTCACTATATGCTCTGAATCTTACCACTTCACTCTGCCTCCACTGCTGTAGCTCTAGTTACAGCCAGCATCACATCCCTCCTGGACTACGTTCCCTTCTTCCACTCCTGTCCCCTTAAAATCAATTCTCCTTCACTTAGCAGCTAAAGTGATCTCACTCCAGTTCAAACCTAGTAACTGTTCAGAACAAAATCCACACGTGACCGTTATCCATACTGGGATCCACAGGGCTCTGCATGCTCCACCCTTCCCGACTCACACTTTATCTCCTACCTACCTCTCTTCACTCACTTTGTTCTAGTAACAGTGGTATTTCTTCTGTTCACTGACTATACCAAGGTTATTCCTGCCTTCAATGATTTGAATTTGTCACTTCCTCTGCCTGGAATACTTTTCCCCCTGACAACAACAGGGCTCATCCTTCAGTTCAGCCACATCTCTGTTCAATCATCACTTGCTCTGAGAGGCTTTCCCTGACCATGCTATTTAAAAGAACTCCTAGGGACTCCCCTGGGGGCACAGTGGTTAAGAATCTGCCTGCCAATGCAGGGGACATGGGTTCGAGCCCTGGTCCAGGAAGATCCCACATGCTGCGGAGCAACTAAGCCCATGTGCCACAACTACTGAGCCTGCGCTCTAGAGCCCGCGAGCCATAACTACTGAGCCCCGTGAACTACTAAGCCTGTGTGCAACAACAACTGAAGCCCACACGCCTAGAGCCCATGCTCCACAACAAGAGAAGCCACTGCATGAGAAGCCCACGCACCGCAACGAAGAGTAGCCCCTCTCTCGCCACAACTAGAGAAAGTCCGTGTGCAGCAACAAAGACCCAACGCAGCCAAAAATAAATAAATTTTAAAAAAATAAAAGAACTCCTCTTTGTCCCATTGTCACTTTCTATTTCCATATCCTGCTTTATCTTATCGTAAAGCACTTAAACCACATTAAACTATGTATTTATTTACTTAAGTGCTCATAATCTGTCTCCCTAATTAGAAACTGAAGTTCCAAAGGGCAGGTCCTTTCTTGTATTGTTCATCCCTATACACCCAGTGCCTAGAACAATGTGTGGCCTATAGCAGGCACTCAACAAATAGCTGTTCTAAGAATGAAATATTGAGGACAGTATTGTATCAGATAAATATATTCCATTAAAACCGGACCCTGCTTTGAGGTAAGTTATTCCCTTTTTGTAGAGCCTCTTGTTAATGCCATTCCATAAGACAAGAAAGAAAAGTAAGCAATTTCAATAAAACAAAAGATATCCAAGGCAAGTTTAGATTTAAATATTAAAAGCGTCAATCATAATAAGGCCCTATGTTTCAATAAACTTAATGGTTTTCTTGGTACTTTCTTATAAACTATCCTGCTTAATCCTTGTAACACTCCTTTATTAGTATCTCCATTTTGCATATGAGAAAATGAAAACTCAATAGAGCTGTGGGACTTGAGTAAGTTCACACTGCTAAGAAATGACAGAGACAGGATTAGAGCTATGTTTCTCAGACTGTTCGTCAGGATTCGCTCACTAAATCATGGAACTCCCAAAACTAACCTGAATCCTTCGTACTCTGACGGTGCCAGGTCCAACGTTAAAGAAACAAATCTGAAAATGACTTTCCATGGCTCACATTATGAAAATATATACTCTTTAAAAGTCAAACTTTAATTTGAAAAAAGACTCTTCCTCAAAAAGAACAAAAAAACAAAAAACTCTGAGAATGATCCAGAAAGGGAGCTTGGCTCTGAGAAGACAATTCATGGTATTGGGCAGGGGGGCGGGGCAAGCATTATAACATGGGTGTCAGACAGAGAAGACCTTCTGGGAAGGGGCATGCTTGGGCCCCATCTGGTACAAAGAAGAGTGGGTGGGTCAACAGTCAAATGATTTAATCCAGAGGAACAGCTGTAAACGTGTAGCTTATAGGCCATATACAGTCTAAGTATTTTAGCTTGTGGCTTCATTTTATTTTGGTCTTGTTTTGTACTAGCATGGTGTAAATTATTTTTTTATTTTAAGTTAGTTCTAAATATCTCACATTCAAAAGATTTCACATAAAAGTCTGAGTAGCTCTGCTTCCTTTTAAAAACTGCAAGATAGGAAGACAGCTAGTTTACCACGTAAAACCGCGACAAAGCCTAACGAGGGGCAGCTTACACGGGGCTAGTACCTTCTGGTTGCCACACTACCTATTATTTTCTCATAAATTACACCTTTCTGCTCTGCTCATTGACATTGTTTACTTGGTCTCTGTAGATATCTGAGTGTGTGACCTCTGATTTAGGGATTTCGAGCTATATGAAGCAAGTATGAGGAACCAGGCAATCATCGATGAGATGAGGTTGTATGAATGGGCTGTAGGAACCCCAATTCCCAAACGAAATATCTTTTGTTTGGGGAGAAAAAAGCCTCTTTGAAAAGAAGTATGTTCATAATAAAGCATCGCAGCTAAGCTAGATCAGTGGCTAAAAGAGCAACTCGCTTGGTAAGGTTGATTCCCCAGTGTACACATCATTGCCTTGATGTGTGAGCTGAGGGCACTTATTACGAATCGCTTCCCCCTAAGTGTCTCACCCAACAGTCTTCTGTAAAGTCTTGGAAGAAGATCTTCAGAGGTACAATACAATACCTTATTTAGGAAGGATGGAACACACTACCCAAAATACAGATCAACCATTTCTGTTGGCGGCATGTAGAGCAGAGCCATGAGGAAACGGGGAACAAGAGAGGGAAAAGGGAAAATCATCAGGAATTTTTAGCAAAGATGGTGATCTTGTGAACGCCCCTGGTTACTTAGGACAATATTGGACATTGGGTGTTGTGAAGGGAGAGAATGGTACTTGCAGACGGAGGAGATTTCTACTCTATTCCCACAAGAGAAAATATGGCAAGAAGCTTTTCATGCCTCCTTCCCCAAAGAGGAAGAGTCACTTATGTAACAGGTGTATTTAGAAGACCTAGGACATGCTCAGCTTCAGCCTTCCTGGAGAGAAATGCATCTTGGTGTACTCCCCACCGTGGGTTGAGTTTACAAGTTCAGACTCTGCCTTCAACAGGCAAAGCCCGGAGGAAGATGTTCAATTCAGGGGTGAGTAACAGGATGTCCATTATCACCACACATCTAAAACTGTTCTCCCCAGTGGGCAATATTACCAGTTTTATCTCCATTTGTTTATTGCTTATGTTTCAATGCCTTACGAACATAGGAGGGGATAAAAAGGGTTATTTGTGAGAACCATAGATAATACTGAAAAAGAAGTAAGAGAATTGAAAAGTCATTTTCTTTCTTTGTCTTGTGTCTACATTTTCTCTTGGGTAACCAGAAGGTTTTCAAACAGATGGGTTCTTGGATGAGTTGACATTTAATTTCCCTTTGAACCCTGAGGTTCTACAATTGTGTAATAAGATGTACTATTGGTAATTGATATGTTTTCCAGCTCTGTCATGTACAGTGAAAAGAGATGAGGATCCATGCCATATTAACACATGAAGAGAAACGAACAACGAGTTGTTACCGACTCATAGAATCTATAAGCTTGGAAGGAGCATATAGAACCATTTAATTCTCAACATGTTGTCAGTGTGCCCTTTCCATCTCCAACTAATAAGCCCTCCACTTATGCTTAAAAATATCCCATGGCTGGAAATGTAAGACCGTTCTTTTTGAATGGCTGACTCTCAGGTTGCCAGCTACAGGTGTATAGATTTTCAGCAGCCAGGAAAAGCACAGCATTCGCATAAGAGAATGCATTGAGCTAATATAATGTACCAAATACTGTGCAATATAAGAATGAAGTCAAGGATTTCACAATCTGTTTAAGAGACAAATGACTATATCTCACTTATGATAAATACAAAAATGCAGTTGCTAGGGAAGCATAGAAGTGAGTGACTAAGGCTGACTAAGGGTGTAAATGAAATTTCTGAAGTGGAATTTCACATCTTCTTTGTTATGCACCTAGGGTTTTCGTTTAGAAACACTTTCTCAGCTTTATTTTTTAAAGACTTTTCATAATTGCAGGTTCTCTTTCCATTCCAATCAATAATTTAATTTGAAGAAATTAAATCAATTTAAATTTAATTTAAAGAATAAACGTACAATTTTTTTTTTTACAATTACACCTTAAAGAAATGGTAAGCCTCACTGAAACATGATGACTAACTACGGAGTTAATGAACTTCACAGATCTCCACTGACCTGAACACAGCACTCCACTGCAGTAGCCCAGTCCAGGTCACAACTGCAAAGTGTAATCACCAGAACTTGTACACCTTTAAAATCTTACATTTGAATACCTACTCTCTTATCATGACAACCCTTTCAGCTCTTGCTTTCTTCACCCACATTATAGCTGATCTTGGCCTCAGGAGGGGCTAGAGTCCCGAAAAAGTCCATCAGTCTACCTGCTTCCCTTCCCTCTTTTCCTGATAAATCCCAAAGGTTCACCCTTTCAGTCACAACTTCCTCACCCCTCGCCCCTTCCACCACCCCCTTCCTGAAAAACCATGGGCCTCAGCATTCCAGCCTCTCGATTTCTCTGTTCCTACACCAGGGTTGCAGAATGATACTTGAGATAATGCTACCATATGTAGGTTGGTGGCAGTAAACATTCATGCCTCAATTGTCAGTCTCAGCCCCAGAAAATCTTTATTATTTATTAGAAATCTTTATTATTTCTTTACTAGAAAATCTTCATTTTTGGTCTTTGTCAATGTTCTCTCTCCCAATGCCTTCAATAGCTATTCCATTTTAAATAAAAATAATTGTGTCAAATAAAGTCTGGTATAAAATACTACAAAGAAAATAAATACCATAAATAGTCCCTTTCTTCATAAACCACCATTTTTAATGGGTTGATGTATTCTTTTAGGTCTCCCTCCCACACACCAGTGAATAGGGTAATTTCATGTTGTTGTATTCACGTAGTATATGCCATTTTGTATCCTGCTTTTCCAAAAATGCTTTATCATAAGCAATTTTCCTTGTTATTTTACTACTTAAGCATGGTTTTAAATGACTTCACAATGTAAAGAAGCCATACCATGGTTTTACCATCGAGTTTCTTGAAAGAGTAGGTGTCACTTACTACATTACTTACTCATATACCACTCACTGCATAACACAGAGTGATAGGGCTAATGCCTGTTACTTCATGCAGTGTACTCCAACACAATCCACCGATGATCTCACATCAGTAAGGACTAGGTTCAACAAGGAGCATCAAAACATAAAATGAAAAGGCATAAATGATATAGAAATGTATTTCTTACTCAAGATATAATCTTAACATGGGAAGTCCAGGGACAGTATGGCAGAGCTGCTCCATGAAGTCTTTGGGGACACAGGCTCCCTGGATTGAGGCTCTGCTAGCAGGGCCCCCATTCACAGGACCGACCTGTAGTTCAGGATGGCAGCTCCACCTCCCGTAATCAGGTATCCATTTCAAATATCTCAAACTTCCCAAGTCTATATCTAAGTTTATTTTTTTCCTACAAATCTGTTTCTCCTCAAGTAGCTTCTGTCTTTGTTGTTTCCACCATAATGCTAGTGAAGTCTGAACAGAGGGCCAGTATCAACTGCTCGCTTCCACACTATTCCTCAGCAAATCAGTGACCAAGTTTTACAAATTACGTCTTCACTATGTCTCTAAAAATCCATCACCTCCTCTACACACTCAGAATTGTGGTCTCGGAAAGTAATTGTGATTATTACTCTGATTTAAGGATCTCGCCTTCCTAAACCATATCAAACCATATCGCCCACAGCCCGAATGATCTGAAAACAGGGTTGTTCCTGCCACTTTTTTGTTTAAAATCTTTCAGTGACTGTAATTCATCCTCAGAATAAAGTCCAAAATTATTAGCCTTGTTTAAAATGTCACTTGAAGTCAAATATCTCTTGAACTCTCCAACCTCATTCCCCATCTGTACTTTAATACCCAATATGTCCAAGTGGCCATCAAGCTTCTTCAGAGCACATCCCATTGTTATACGGGACCATTTTCTACTCCATGTTTATCTCCTGTGCCAAAGCTCCTTAGGCACATTTACCCGCCTATGTTACTCATGCTTAACCTTGAAAATACATTAAAGATCATCTTCCTGCTGGAGCTTCCTTGGCTCAACTTCCTCCAACCAACAAAATGGGGCACTCACTCTTCTGTACTCAGTATCCTAGGTATACGTTCACAGTCACACTTGTGACATTGTATCAAGTATGCCTGCTGTCATCCTGAGCCCTTTGAATGAGTGACTGCATATCTGATGTGTGACCTAATGTATGGAACATACAGATAGGCTTCATTTAGAGAGCATTTGGTGAAGACTGCCTTGGCTTACTTCTTTTTCCATTTCTCAGCGCCAAATTCTTGATTTCAATAGGTAGGGTGCATCACCAAGTAAAAGTGTGTTTTTTATAATAAAACTTTTAAAAGATTTGCCACTATAAAGACAATACAATGATTTACTGAAAATAAACAAACCTATGAAGATCTCATACAAACAGATTTCTATTATATAATTACTTATAAAAAACAGTTAAGGTTTTAACATCACATTCTAGTTCCTTTTCACTAAAATACTGGTTACAATCATATCCAATAGTGGGACTACAAGAGCAGTTTTGGTCCGGGGTGGGCACTTCTGTGTGATGTGCATTGTTCTTGTCTCACATAATCTGGTCTGCTCAGAAGTGTTTGCTTCTATTTCAGAATCCTTATTAACTAATCACCCAGAGTTCTTGGTCTTTTTAAAATAATCCTAGAAATAGCTTTTCAGCCTCCAGGACAACTTACTGCAGCCTCAGGTGAGAGACACTGCTCTACCCACAGGATCAGAATTTTTAGTTTTGGCCTTTGCAGTCTTTCATCATCTGCTTTCTTTTATGTACTGTGATGTTGGGAAGTGGTTTTACTCTTCTTCTAGAGATCTATATTTCCTTACCTACTAGGAGTGGGAACTGAAAATTGATCTCCCCCCTATTTACAGTCCGTGAAATTTCCTACATTCCATCATAAAAATAGTGACTCAGAACATTATTTTTTAATCACTTCCTGCCCAGTCCAGTGATTTCCAAATGGCTTTGTGTGGATGAACTGCATCAGAATTGCCTGGGAAGTATATTAAAATTACAGATTCCTAGGCTCCGAGCCAATCGTTCAAGAGAATTTCCAGGGCTGAGGCCCTTTAATATGTGTTTTAAACAGGAACAAAGGCAATTCTTATTCCAGCCCAGTTTGGGAATTTGTAAGACCACAATTGACTATCATATACCTAAAGTCAGCAGGTACTATTTTCTGAATAAAAACAAACAGACAAACCATGAATGGGTGACATTCATAAACATTAAAAAGACATAAAGAACCCTTTGAGCTTTCCAGACAAGTGAAAAGCTACCATCTGTCTGAGAAAGTAAGGCAGCCTCCACTTCTGCATGTAGGTTGACAGCTGTCCATCCTGGCGGGCCAGCGCCTCTGCAGTGATAACCAGAAAAAGTCATACACATTACCACACTTCACATTTTAAGGCATAAGAGAGCTATGAAAGCAGTGAGGATCTAAAACTCCAAGGGATGGACTATTTCCAAGGCGACCTGATCATATCTCTTTATCTAGGAGCATTTGCCAGTTCTGGGCATGGGCTGGCAATAGCACTTGCTGAGACCCTCTTTTGGGGAATGAAAAATCAGTACAATTTTGGAGAGATTATGTGGTGGGCTAAATTTGGAAATTTGAAGGAACAAAAATGCCTGACCAGTTTTCCCTATGAGACGCTTGCTGAATCCTGGTGTTGTGAGGATGGCTTCCCTGGTGAATTCTTCTGAATATTTAAGGAATAATTTATACCAATCTTGTACAAACTCTTCCAGAAAAATTTTAAAAAGAGTGAATACTCCGCCTCTATTTATAAGGCTAACATAATGTTGAGTCTAAAATTTTTAAAAGAACATTACAAGAAAGGAAAATTACAAATCAGTATCTCACATAATTATGGATGCAAAAATCTTTAACAAATACTAGCAAATTAAACCCAATGATATATAAATATATTTTTAAAAGCTAATACACCATTACCAACTTGTGTATTCTAAGAGTGCAAGGTTGTCTTAAAGTTCAAAAATTGATCCGTTTAATTTACTGCATTAACAGAACAAATGAGATAATCATAGGATCATCCAGATAAATGAAGGAAGAAAAACTAACAAAATTCAAAATCTACCATAATTTAAAAAAAAAACTGAATACACATAATGTGGGCTCTTCTCTGCATGTATATTTCAATAAAAAGTTAAATAAATAAAACAATCTAAGGCAGCCTAAAAGACTCAAGAACTCTAAGCTAAAAGTCATGCCAAAGCTCCATGTATGAATATCTAGTGTTGGGAGTATTCGTAAATGTTTAAGTACCTATGAAATGAATGAACAATTTTGTAGTCAATTAGTCAAACAAAAATTTATGGAAAACATACTGTACAAATGCTATGATGGATGTCAAAATGAATTGACTAAAACCCCGTTACTCCAGTGGTTTGCAATATACAAGATAATAGAATTATTAAAAGGTCCAATATAATAAATGTCATATGATATATACAAATAAATTGCTAAAGAATAATATCCAGTTGAGGGTGGGAAGAAAGAAAGCCCATAGGAGGATGGTATTGAAACAAACCCTGAAAGTTAAGTAAAATTTCATCTGCTGAAGATGAAGCCAAGGTAAAGTAGTATTCCAAGGCTATTTGTTTAAATTCTCATTTTCACTTTATATTCAAAGAGATGATAGTTCATAAAATAACACATTGTTTTGGCTTCAATTCCCTTCTAGGTTAGGTGAATGCAACTCCCCACCCCCATCACAATAACACTTTTTTGCTGTTGTTAGAATGCTTCTCATTCTGGCCTCATATTTTTGTGCACATTTCAGCATTGTATTTTTTTGCCATTGACCTCCATCCTAGTATTTTCAAGGTTATTTTGAATGTTTTTTCTTATCTTTCATACTGTTAGCACTAGTTGCAATTTATACCCAGGCAGTATGATTGTATAAACTGACTATACAAGATCAATTTCATTGTTTTAACCCTCTTAGTGATTGGCCATGTAGGAATTGACTGAGTTGAAAGTGTAAGGATTCAGCAATATTGATCACTGTAAGAGTCAAAATGGATCATATATAAAGGTTTATATATTTTGATTATTTAGCTTTGGTGTTAAATGTAATCACAAACATACTTTGCTCTATTTGAGACAAAGTCCATTCTCTATGAACTTCCCACATGCTGGGATATTTCTTTATCGATAATGAATGAGAGATATTTATGCCTAATCCAGAGCTATTTGCCCTCAAATCCATTGTTTGTGCCTCCTCTGCTTTACCCTGTATTGCAAAAAAAAAAAAAAAAATGCAGAAAGCCTATTTCCAGCTGTTTTTAGTCAGTGGGATGCCCTGGTAAAAGACTGAAATGCAGTAAGCAGAGAATCCCAGGTCCATCCCCCCCACCCCTGCAATGCTTTCTCCTTCAAGCAGCATCTTTAGAAGCAGCTGCAAGTGACATCAGCAAGATGACTGAATAAGACATCCTTCACTGTAGTCCCCTCTCAACAACAACTGTCCTCCATCCGTGGACAAAAGTGCCTTTGTGGGAGCTGTGTGACCCAACACCTTATGCCAAGGGACCCAGTAGGAGTCTCACCCACTCATGGGTCAGGTAACAGGCATACAGACCTCAGTTCCAGCTGAGGACCCTGAAGTGGCCCATGAATTGGCTCTAGCCCCTCACAGCCACAGTGTGGGAGCCCCTCGAGAACACTGATTTAAATAGTCACCCATGGATAAGAACCTTAATGGAAGTCCAGGAGTCTAGGGGAAATAAGCAGCATGCCCTTGGAGCAAAAATAAAATCCAAACTTGGACTCAATGAAGAGGGTAGAAGGAACAGTTAACTGCATAACCCCTCCCGCAAGGTAGCACAGTTCAGTAGCAAGACAGCCCTTCTAGAACAGTGATTTCTCCTAGAAAAGTGAGAGCATATAGTGAGTGTCTAGCTTCCCCAGCTGCGTGTGGCTCTGCCAAAGAATCCCATTTATCTCCGACCCTATCCAGAGTCACTGAGTCAAAAGCTGCATAACTAGGGGGTGGTGATTCAGATGGGAGGACAGCAGCCAGGGCCCAGAACATATCAATGGGATGCAAACCCCCCTAACGGCATGACAGACTCCATTGGGAAGCCTGCTCACAAGCTGCTGAGGTACCTCATGCTAGATTCCCTTAACTGGCTCACAGGCACCCCCAGCACTCTGTGAGCCTCAGCCACACACCCCTCTACCTCATGGCTGGCCCCCTGTGCATGCTCCCCATAATGGCAAAGGAAAGCTTTGGCAGAAGACTAGTAAGTGCATGTAGAAAGATGGCCCAAATCAGCATGACAGGGAGACATCTCAAATTTCAGTATTTAGCACCACTTTGGGGAAAGCATGAGAGAGGCTATCAGCACATGGCCTGATGCACTGCAGAGTCTAGAGAAAGCGTACAAGCTTAAGAAATCTTCCACAAAGGGAGCAAGAAGTGGGGAGCAGGCATAACCAAAGGTCTGAGAAAGCCTAAGAATCCCCAGCAGGGCTGAAAGTATTCTCTCCCAAAATCATTCAGTAAAGACTGGAGGAGGTGACTGTTACTTCAAATGTGAAGACAGCAATGCAAGACTTTGAAAAAAATCAAGGAAAAAGGACACCACCAAAAGATCACAATAACGTTTCAGTAACCAATCTCAAAAACATGGATATCTGATTTACCCAATAAAGAAATCAAAATAGCTATTTTTAAAAAAGCTGAATGACCTACAAAATAACACAAAAAGGCAATTCAATAAAATCAAGAAAACAATGCATAAACAAAATGAGAAATTTAACAAAGAGATCATAGTCATAAATAAGACCCAAACAAAAATTCTAGAGCTGAAGAATACAATGGATAAAATAAAAAATGCAAAAAAGAGCATCAATAATAGAATAAATCAAGGAGAATAAAGAATCTATGAATTAGAAGACAGGATCTTTGAAATAACCCAGTCAGAGGAAAACAAAACAGGCAGACAAAAAAAAAAAGAGTTAAGAAAGCCTACATGAACTGTGGGATAGTATCAAGAGAAGCAATCAGCAAATTACTGGAATCTCAGAAGGAGAGGAGAGAGAGAAAGGAGAAAAAAGTTTATTTGAAGAACTAATGGCTGAAAATTTCCCAAATGTGGGGAGATTAGGCCATCCACATTCCTGAAGCTTATAGGTTCTCCCCACTGAATTCAATTTAAAAAGATCTTCTCCAAAAACATTACAATGAAACTGCCAAAAATCAAAGGCAAAGAGAGAATATTAAAGGCAACAAGAGAAAAGAAGCTTATCACTTACAAGAAAGCCTCCAAAGGTTGTCAGCACATTTTCTCAGCAGAAAATTTACCAGCCAGAAGAGAGTAGGATGATATATTCAAAGCGCTGAAAGAAAAAAAAAAAAAACTGCTGACCCAGAAAACTTTTTCAGGCAAAGTTCTCCTTCAGAAATTAAAGAGATATACATTCCCAGACAAACACAAGCTGAGGGAGTTCATCACAACTGTATCTACCTTACAAGAAATGCTGCAATTATTAATATAAAAGTATATAAAAACATACAGTATACTGAAAGGTAAGTAGGTAGTCAAGTTCGGAATACTCTAATACTGTCATATGGTAGTGTGTTAACCACGTAACTCTAGCAGAAAGATTAGAGGACCAAAATATTAAAAATAACTATAGCTACAGTAATTTGTTAATGGATACACAATATAAAAAGAAGTAAACTGTGATATTAAAAACATAAAAGGGTGGAGTAGAAGGGCAGAGATTTTGTATTTGATTGAAGTTAAGTTGTTGGCATAAAATAGACTCATATCTATAAAATGTTTTATGTAAGCCTCATGGTAACAACAAAGCAAGAAACTACAGTAGATACACAAAAGATAAAGAGAAGGGAATCAAAGCATGCCACTCTGGAAAATCATGAAGTCAGAAAGGAAGGCAGCAAGAAAGGAAAAATGAAGTGAGGGAACCACAAAACAGCCAGAAAATAATTAATAAGATGGCATTAGTAAGTCCTTACCTATCAATAATTACACTAAATGTAAATAGATTAAATTCTCCAATCAAAAGGTATACTGTGGGCAAATGAATAAAAAGAACAAGACTCAACTATGTACTGCCTACAAGAGATTGATCTCAGGTTTAGGGACACACATAGGCTCAGAGTGAAGGGATGGAAAAGATATTCCATGCAAGTAGAAACCAAAGGAATTAGGAGTAACTATACTTATATCACACAAAATAGTCTTTAACTGAAAATCTGTAAAAGAGACAAAGAGGCTCATTATACATTAATAAAGGGGTAAATTCATCAAGGGGATAAAGCAGTCATAACTATGTTTGTACCCAACGTTGGACCACCTAAATATATCAAACAAATACTAACAGATATGAAGGAAGAAGCACACAAAAATATAATAAGGGAATTCAGTACCCCACTTTCAACAATGGATAGATCATCCAGATAGAAAATCAATAAGAAAACCTTGGACTTCAACTATACTTTAGATCAAATGGATCTAACAGACATATGTAGAACATTCCATCCAAGAGCAGCAGAATACACATTCTTTTCAAGTGTACATGGAACATTCTCCCAGTTAAATCATATGTTAGGCAAGTCACAGCAAATTTTGGAAGACTGAAATCATACAAAGCATCTTTTCCAACCAAAATCGAGTGAACTAGTAATTGATAAAGGAGGAAAAGTGGATAATTCACAAATATGTAAAATTAAACAACACACTTTTGAACAACTAATGGGTCACAGAAGAAATCGAAAAGGAAATAAGAAAATATTCTGAAACAAATGAAAATGGAAACACAACATCCCAAATTTCTACAATGCAGCAAAATCAGTTCTAAGAAGGAAGTTCATAATAATAAACATCTTTATTAAGAAAAAAGAAAGATCTCAAGTAAACAACCTAACTTTATACCTCAAAGAACTAGAAAAAGAAGACAAACTAAGTCCAAAATTAGTAGAAGGAAGGGAACAACAAAGACATGAGTGGAAATAAACAAAATAGATACTAGAAAGACAATAGAATCAATGAAACTAAATTATGTTTTTTGAAAACATAAACAAAATAGGCAAAACTTTTCCCAGACTTAACACAAGAAAAGAAAGAGAACTCAAACAAATAATAAAACTAGAAATGAAAGAGGAGACATTACAACTGATACCATATAAATACAAAGGATCATAAGAGACTACTATGAACACTTATATGCCAACAAATCGTACAACCTACAAAAATTGGATATATTTCTAAGACTGAATCATGAAGAATTAGAAATTCTGAACAGCCCAATTAGTAGGAAGAAGATTTAATCAGTAATCAAAAATCTCCCAACAAATAAGTGTCCAGGACCAGATGGCCTTACTGGTAAATTCTACGAAACATTTACAAAATAATTAATGCCTATCCTTATCAAGCTCTTCCATAAAAGAGAAGACTAGGCAATACTCCCAAACTCACTTTACAAGGGCAGCATTACCGTGAAATGAAAATCAGACAAGGACACCACAAGAAAAGAAAATTACAGGCCAATATCCCTAAAGAACATAGGTGAAAAAACTCCTCAAGAAAAAAACTAACAAACCAATACAGCAATACCTTAAAAGGATCATATATCATGATTAAGAGGAATTTCTTCCAGGGATGAAATGGTTCAACATCCACAAATCAATTAATGTGATACACCATATTAACAAAATAAAGAATAAAAATCATAAGATAATCTCAATAGATGCAGAAAAAGCATTTGACAAAATTCAACATCCTTTCATGATAAAAACTCTCAACAAGCTGGTTATAGAGGATATGTATGTCAACATAATAAGGCCATATATGATGAGCCCAGAGATAACATCATACTCAACAGTGAAAAGCAGAAATCTTCTTCTGTAAGATCAGGAGCAAGACAAAGATGCCCGCTCTTGCCACTTTTTTTTTTTTTAACACAGTACTGTAATTCTTAGCTAATGAAATTAGGCAGAAAAAAGAAATAAAAGGCATTCAAATTCTTGTTAAAGCTCTCTTTATGTGCAGATTTTATATATATATATATATATATATATCCCTAAAGACTCCTCCAAAAAACTATTTAATAACATTTTTCAGTAAATAAAAGAATTCAGTAAAGTTTCAGGATACAAAATCAATATACAAAACTCAGTTGCATTTCTATACACTAATAATAAGCTATCAGAAAGATAAATTAAGAAAACAGTATCAAAAAGAATAAAATACCTAAGAATAAATTGAACCAAGCAGGTGAAAAATCTGTACACTGAAAACTATAAGACTTGATAAACTGAAGAAAACACAAATATATGGAAATATATTCTGTGATCATGGACTGGAAGAATTAAATTGTTAAAGTGCCCACACTAACAAAAGCCATATATAGATTCAACACAATCCTTACCAAAATTCCTATGTCATTTTTTACAGAAATAGAAAAAAATCCTTAAATTTATATGGAACCACAGAAGACCCTGAATAGCCAAAACAATCCTGAGACAGAAGAACAAAGCTGTGGAACAAATCACACTTCCTGATTTCAAGCTATATTACAAAACTACAGTAATCAAAACAGTATGGTACTGGCACAAAAACAGACGCATAGACCAATGGAACAGAATCCAGAGTCCAGAAATAAACCCTCACATATATGGTCATGTAATATATGACAAGGGAGCCAAGAATACCAAATGTGGAAAAGACAGTCTCTTTAATAAACGGTGTTAGGAAGATTGGATAATCATATGCAGAAGAATTAAATCAGACTCTTCTCTTATACCACTCACAAAAACTAACTAGAAATGGATTGAAAACTTAAACATAAGATCTGAAACCATAAAACTCCTAGAAGAAAACATAGAGAAAATCCTCTTCCTCACCAAAAAAAAAAGAGAGAGAGAGAGAGAAAGAGATAAGAAGTGTTGGTGAGGATGTGGAGAAAAGACAACCCTGTGCACTGTTGGTGGGAATGTAAACTGGTGCAGCCACTGTGGAAAAGAGTATGGAGGTTCCTCAAAAAATTAAAATAGAGCTACCACATGATCTAGCAATCCCACTTCTGGGTATTTATCCAAAGGAACTGAAATCAGAATCTCAAAAAGATTTCTACACTCCCAGGTCCACTGCAGCATTATTCACTATAGCCAACACATGGAAATAACCTAAGTGTCCATCAACAGAAGAATGGATAAAGAAGATGTGATATATATCTATATCTTTATCTATATCTATATTTATATCGGTATACAGAGAGATACTATATACAGTGGAATATTATTCAGCCATAAGAAATAAGGAAATTTTGCCATTTGTGAAAATATTGAGGGAATTTGAGGGCATTATACTAACTGAAAGAAGTCAGACACTGAAAAACAAATACCGTATAATCTCACTTATATGCGGAATCTATAAAAGCTGAACTCATAGAAACATATAGTAGAATGGTGGCTTCCAGGGGCTGGAGGTTGGGAGATATGAGGAGATATCTGTCAAACGGTACAAACTTCCAGTTATAAGATGAATAAGTTTTACAGATCTAATGTACAGCATGGTGCCTATAGTTAACAACACTGTATTATACACTTGAAAGTTTCTAAGACAGTAGATCTTAAATGTTCTCACCATTTTAAAAAATGGTAATTATGTGAAGTGATGGAGGTGTTAACTAACCCTATTGTGGTAATCATTTCACAATATGTAAGTGTATCAAATCGTCGCATTGTACGCCTATCCTTACACAATGTTATATGTAAATTACATCTCAGTAGAATTGGGAAAATAAAAGGAACTTCATCTCTTTCGTTGTTCTAACTCTACCTAACATAATCATCATGGTTGTGGCTTCTGCTGGGACCTCCTGATTCTTGGCTCCAATGATGATGCCTCCTACCTCTGTTCCCCTTGACTTCCTTCTGAGTGGCCTTCCTAACAGTTTCTGTCTTTTCAGTTCTTCTATCCTATCATCTACATAACCAATTCTCTGCATTTAAGTTTTTCTCTTCTAAATACTTGAACTACTGTTTGATAAATAGATCCTGACTAGTGTAACTCTCCATGTTTCAAATTACAAATTTACAAGCTTCTTTTACTCACACAAGCCTAAGTTGATTATTTCATTAATATCACAAGGAGTAGGAGGCCAATACTCTTATTTGACACAATCAACAGATAGTGACTCTGAAAATTACTCTGTTAGTTAAAGTAGCCAGAGAAGCTCAAAATCGCTTAGCATGCACTAGCGTGTCATCACATACATCTACCAAACTCAAAACGAGATAGAGAAAAACATGTGGTATTACTTCCCTTTAATAGATACAAAAACTAAGTCACAACAAGGCATCATATTCATAGGCGCTTACGGTCTAGGGAAGCTCAAAGTGATCATCTTGACCAGGGTTCTCAACTCAGGGTAATGCATGGGTGCTGTTTTGGCACTTAATCTAAAACACGCTGAGAATTCTCATCCTCATATTTTATAAATGCATAAACTGAGACTCAAAAAGGTGAGAAGGCTTGTCTATGGCCAAAGGGTTGGCTCAAAACACTTGTGACTCTTGACTTCCAAAACCATACTCCCATCAAAGCAAGGCTTCAAAACTACTTTTTTACTTACCTCCAATATCCTCATTCTTATCCTAAAACCAAAGAGAATTAAGTTATTGTTGTGATCACTCACATTAGATTTTAATTTTATAATGGCAAGATCTGTGTTTTATATGATTCATAATCCTTGCAGGTCCCAGAACAAGGCTTTCAATTTCAGCCAATGCATAGTTATTAATTTTCTACTACATTCAAGACAACATTCTATGTACTTCTATAGCCAACCAAGATTTAAATCAGATTCCATACTATATACTGCATTCAGCTATATGAATAGACAAGTTGGGCTAACAGATTAAATAGATAAAAGCATTTATCTAATCATGTGTTCATTTAACAAATATATTTGGAGCACCAACAATAAAACAGGCAGTGTTTTGTGTACTGATGATATAGCAGTGAGTAAGATAGGCATGGTCCCTGCCTTCCCAGAGCTTTTAAATTAGTGGAGGAATAAGACATAAATAAACAACAAATAATTTCATGGTGAAATATATACTGTGAATTACACAAACGTAATTGATGTTGTTATAAAGGATAGAGGGTTGTGGGAATGTTGTGTACAGTTTTACACAACACAACCCTAGGAGGCACCATTCATATCATGGCAGAGCAGATTTGTATATTTATTGCAAAAATGTTCCGGCAGAGAGCAGTAAAATGTCTTGTTCAAGTAAATTGGTATATTAAGATCATTTTCTCACAATGTAAGTAAAAGTCTTAAGGAAGGACTGCTTTTTGCCAGTTTGCCCAAAGACACCATGTGGATGAGCGAAGGCCCTCGAAAGGGGAGGCGACTGTGAAAAGAAAGTCAGATAACACCACTTGATGAAGTGACATTTAAGTTGAGGATAAATAAGAGCCAGTCATTTGTAGAATAAGAACACTCCGGGAAGAAGGAAAAGCCTATGCTTGACATTATCCATTCTTATTTTTGGCTTGTTTGTTTTGACATTTCACGCTTGCAATTAAAACTCATGAAGCTATGCAGCTGGAAAAAAAACAACAACTCATGAAGCTCTTTGTAGGCGAACACCAGTTTCATTGGCAGGGTCTGTGTTTTGCATGGTTTGTTTTTCCACTGGTGATGGCCTTGCCTCCTTGCTTTCTCCTTTAAGCATGCTTTTCCAGAGCTTTTGGCTGAGGTTAGGAATGTAATCTTTGGTCACATAACTTAGCTGGCTGACCTCATATGAACCAAGGACATAGGAAAATAACAGTAGCCAAAAATTAAGTCATTTTCATGACAATTACTACCATTCGTTGAGCATTTACTAAAAACAAGGCAATATATTAAACTGAGCAATTAATCTGATGTAATCAGTCACCACCAAGGAAACTACCACTGCTATGTATTCATTCCTTCCATCCTCCTTCCTTCTATGTACAAGGTACTCTGCCTTTTAACTCTAAAAGAGTTAAAATACCTATAACTTAACATTATGATAATAATAACTACTAACCTTTGTAGAGTGTTTATTAAATGGCAAGTACTATGCTTAGAGCTTTACTAACTTTAGCTCACTTAAACCTCAAAACATAGACTAGACATTATTTTACCCAATTTACAGAGGAATCTGAGGCTTAGCCTGTCTCAGATCTGTTGAGTTGGAATTTTCCCCAAGTAGCCTGACTCCAGAATTCATGCTGTAAATTCTTAATATGGCGCATGGTTTATAGAAAGACTTTAATAAGGTTTGGTATGACTGGAGGCAGAAGAGCACGTGTAAAGAGGACACACTCTGTAGGTGGAGGAGATTCCTACCTCCCATGCGGCTCTAATAAGTAACGCTGCCTGAGAGACGCTATTCCAAATCAACAAGTTCTCCTTAGAGAAAAACGCCAACCTACACCAGCCATCATGGGAATTTATTCTGCTGCATGCTTCATAGGTTTTCTGACCTCCATTCTTTCAAAAAGAAGTCATCACCTTCCTCAGTGTACTTCTCAGGCACAATTCATTCTCCCAAAAATATGTGATTTCAAGGAGAAGGAGTTACAGATCATGCCTAAAATTGTCTTCATTCATCCAGGTCCTCTCTCCCAAGAGGCTCCTACTGGCATCCCGTAGCTTACGGAGCGAATGGCAAAGAACACCAACTAACAAGAAAATACTTTCTCCCCCTCTCTTGTATATTGCAAGAATGCTGTCAGAGTATTTGAAGCGTCATGTGGCATACTTTTGCAGAAGTGTGCAATTCTGCAGTCCAAAGAAAACCCACATCATGGTACTAATTTGATAAATAGACAATCAAAAGCAAAGAAGCTATTTAGACTTGTCATCTTATTAAACATCAGAAACTCTGCTGTGTTATAGGCACAGTGGAACCAATAAACCATTAATACAGCATCATGCAAAAGCCAAGAGCAGGATAGGAACCAGCTTTGATCAAAAGCAGGTGTGAGCACAAAGCAGAAAGTAAATTGTCCAATCAATGAACGGGAACAGAGTTAAACAGTCTTGTCTGTCAGTAGGTTATAAATCATTGCACCCTAGTGGGAAAGGCTATAATAATTCCATAACAAAGCTCAGTGATTCTAAACACTCTGCAGTAAATCTTTTATCAGACTCAGCCTGGTGTCTCTGTCCCAAGAGTCAATTTTGACTTTGTGTATTCAGCCCAAATCAGTGCCCAGAAAAGAAGATCTCAGTGAAAGGGACTTGTGAGCAAACCTCCACATGTTCACGTACCAGATCTGGATAAACACCCACAAGTTCAGTGGCTTACGTTAACCGCTGAAACATGAAAAGCCAAGCTGGAATATGTGAGACTAGGCATTTGGGGTAGAACTAAGTGAGCACTTCAGAGAAGCCAGGGAAAATTAAGAGTCACTCAAGGAGCTAGGCATCCAGGTATTTTCTATTTTTAAAAGTAAAACTGAAAGATATTTTTCCTTTTTTTCCTAGACAAACGTGCCCTCCAGTCTTCGAAGATAGCTCCCTAAAGCTGAAAATTCCCTTCCTTCCCTGTAGCAGCTAAAATCCAAAACAAGCGCTCTGAAAAGGTAAAGCTCACACTTGGAAATTTAGAAATTAAAAAATCACAAACCAAACCACAACCGACTTAGATCACCTGAGAAGGGGCTCCTCTTCTTTCTCTGGACTTTGTGATTTCCATCCAGCCCTCCACTTCTACAATAATAACCTCAGTGTGCTACCTGAAATCCTGCCAAGACAGCCAGCTTCTACCCAGACTCTGGACTAATCTTCACCCCAAATGAAGAACATACATGAATTGCTTACTTGTGGCGGTAACTCACTAGCTCAACCTCAAGGTCAGTTTTACTAGAGTCTTTCTGACCTTGGTAATAAGGTTCCCAATAACTGAATTCTTGCCATGTGCCTTAATGATTAAGTTGGTGCCTTGGACTCTTGAATACCAGTGACTGGATTTTGTCCCTGAACCTTAATTTCTCCAATCTTTGTTCTAAATCTCTACATACACCACCAGCTTATTTCCTTAGATCTGTTTATTGATCTGCATTATCCTGACTTGCACAGATTTTCCTTTCTCACACTAACAAATCTCTCAGCTTTAGAGTTAAGTCCCTATTCCTTCTTTCCTTCCAAATATTAATTGAGGTCTGTTTGGGCTAAAAAGAGAAAATAACCAAGTCCCTGACCATAAGAGTAACTGTGGATATCCACATCAAAATTCTGAATTTGAATAAAGTCAAGAGTCAGTCCTCCCTAACCCTTGGATTTGCCTATCTCTGGGTCCTATTCCACCCCATAGAACCTAAGGAACTAAGGATAAGACCCTAAAAGAACACTAAATATATTACTTAAAGTTGGTATGCCTATAGGCTTAACTGATAGCCTCTCCCAATGATGTCCATATTGCTAACTGACTGTCTTGTACTGGCTTCCTTTTTAGCCTACTTTGGCTAGTCAGGTTGGACAATACCAGAATTAGAGTTTATATACAAGTTAGAGTCTGCATTAAAGAAATGTACTTAGTAATCTTGAGAACAGATATATAAACCTGATTCCTAACAAGACAGTTCTTTATTTCAACTAGAATAGTTTGCCTTAGATTGTGTTGTGTTGTGTCCTTTGTTAAATGAGGTTTTCCACACAGGTATCTGAAAGGTGGAGACTCGCCCAGTAACCCAACCAACACCTTCTAGCTCTGGTTTTGATTAACAACCCAAAATTTACAGTTTAAATCAGAAATTATATTCCTTCATAATGGAAGTATTAACATAATCTGGTTTGTTTCAGATTTTCTTTCTTGCTGTGAACTTGCTTGTCAGTGTTTCTCAAACTACATGCAATATAAAGCTTATGTTTTTATAAGGAAACTCTAAAATCAAAACTGATACAATTACTCTTCCTCTTTTTTTCTTTCCTTCTCTCTCTCCATACCCACCCACACACACACAAACGTATGTATTTATCAAATCCCATCCACTGTTTTAAGCAGGAAATAACGTTGAAATGCAGCAAAAAACAACAAGAAATTCCTCTATGTTTCTATACTTTTGGCAGTGACGGATGAGACATCCAGAATTGCAGATCTCAACCCTGGGAACAAACGCTCTCAAGATCATACCAGAAAACTAACAACACAGTTTAATGAGAACCAAATACTATGCACCAGATCATTAATAGTTACCTTGGAGAATTATGGATTTTACCAGTTAGGAAGTTCTTGACAAACACATTATTTATTCATAGAAATGGATCTGATTTCCTTCACCAAACCATCAGTTGCCTTATTCAGTGGCCTTAGAAATGATAAACCTGGGATTAGTCTGGGCCCTGAAGTGGGTTTGTAAAATGTTCTGTATTTCTAGAATAGAAACTAGATTTTTGACCATAAGACTTGGAGTTGAAGCTGAGTTCCTATATTCATTAATTGTATAAAATTGTCCAAGATATTTAACCTCTCTGTGTCTTGGCATTTCCATACATTTAGAAGTTATTAACAATATTAACTGCTCTATAAATTTGACTAGACTTGTGTTTTTGTAAAGTATATTGTACTGTAGAACATTACAAAATTTACCATTTTGCCCTTTTAAATTGTACAGCTCTGGGGCATTAAGGACATTCACACTGTAGTGAAACCATCAGCACCGTCCGCCTCCAGAGATTTTTCACCATCCCAAACTGAAACTCTGTCCCCGTTAAACAGTAACTCCCCATTGTCTCCCAGCCCAGCCCCTAGAAACCACCATTCTACTCTCTATTTCTATAAATTTGACTACTTTAGGGACCTCATATAAGAGGCACCATATAATATTTTTCTTTTGTGACTGGCTTGTTTCACTTAGCTAGTGTCTTCAAGGTTCAGCCATGCTGTAGCATGTGTCAAAATTTCCTTCCTTTTAAAAACTGAATAATATTCCATTGTATATTATATACTATGTTTTATTTATCCGTTCATCTGTTCATGAACACTTGGATTGATTACACCTTTTGGCTATTGTGAATTATGTTGCTGAGAACATGGGTGTACAAATATCTATTTAAGTCCCTGCTTTCACTTTGTGGATATATATCCAGAAGTGGAGTAGCTGGATTATGTGGTAATTCTATCCTTAACTTTTTGAGACATTACCATACCATTTTCTTCTTTGTGTGAGCTTTAAGTAGGATAATACTTGGAAAAGAGCTCTGAAACTTCTATTCTTTACAAACAAAATAAGTTAGGTAACAGCATAGACTGTATTTTTACATAATGTTTGAGAATTTCTTCTTTGGAACTTTCCTCTTATCTCAAACTCAACTTCTCTGAGCCTCAGTTTTGTCACTATACCGAAAGGATCATAATACAGACTTTGAAAATTTGTTATGAAGTTTAAAATAATAGTAGGTTGAACCATATAAATTGTTGTTATAGGTTAAACATGGTGAAATGTTGGAAATTTCGTATACTTCAACCTAATGTATTTGTTCATATTCATTTGCCCTTCCAGACCCACTCTACAAATTTTGACATAGACCCATTCTGTGTCCTAAAAGACAGAGCTACATGAACAGCTCTTTTGCTATCCAGCCTCCAATTAATTCAGATGGGACAGGCAGCAGGTCGCAGGGCAGGAGAAGGGTGTGGTCGGGATATTTATCCCCGAGCATCCTCACTGCCGGATGACAGTTCGGCCAGCACCTGCAACCCTACAATGAATTCCTTAGCTCTTCTCCAGTAGCCTTCTCCTACAGTAACAGCTGTAGCTTCAGCTCCACCCACACTTTAAGCCCCTTCAAGTCTAGGTGTGCTAACAGCTCTCCAAAACTGAGAGTCCCAGGGTACTCCACCATGTTTCATTGGTTTCTCTTAAACATGTCCTCACCTAAATCATTCCTTTATTAAACGCTCCTGAGTTACGCTGTTTGAGTGGGCCGTGTCTTTCCTACAGGGACTTAAACTGATATAATACATAGCTTTGTTAATATATTGCCTTTCTTTTAATAAATGCTCAACAAATGGTAGTAATTGTCATGAAAATCATTTCTATTTTTTTCTGCTCTGAATTCTCTCTGTCTTTGGTTAATCATACTTCTTATCTGAAGTCAAAATTGCTCATACGCTAGTGGCATGATCAGTGAATCATCTTTGTCAAGACCATATGTAAGGTAAGATCTTCCTTCAAGGATGCCTGTTGGGTTTTCCAAGTAACCACAAACTAGAAAACAAAAGAAAGGTAGCTTAATCTAGCTCTTTACATTCTTAATCCTATCTTTGTTCCAAGTTGAATATGTTGAAATAGCTTGAAAAGAATCGATTTGAGAAGCTAAACAGCCCAAAGGTTACTTTGGGTTTCTATTCAAGAAAAACATTTGACCTCTTGTTGAAGATGAACTGTCCCTTACCCAACAGGTGTCAAGATGTAGAGGACCCTTACCACAATGCTAGTTCAGACAGAAGAATGGTGGCAAAGATGGATTTACTATGAACTCATGAATCTCAAACTTCAGGGAACCTCACTTGTATAAGCTCGTTTCAAGGCCCTGGCAGGAACCCAAGAAATGTGTGCACAAGGTCATATGTGTTTGTAAATTTGCAAAAGTAAGACAAATGTCTCTTTCCACTGTGACTTCCCCTCTATCATATTTTCTCTTATGGTAGGTAGAAATGAAGTGACTGTGGGCATTTTGTGAGATATGACTAAGAATCAGTTGAATTGGGCCATCATTGGGTTTCGTGGGATTTATTTAGGCTGTTTATAAGTATTTCTCAGTAAAGTTAATTTACTGTTATTTATTCCATAAAACGTGGCTTTGGGGATTCTATTTCTGGCCAGTGTGCTGACTCAACCATCACTGTGGCATTAAGATGCAAAAATAGAGACTGTATCACAATATGAAAGTATCCTACAACACCTGGCACAGAAATCTGTGAGCAGTGAAGGAAAAACAAGATTTGCAAATATGTAGCTAGAAGCTTAGCTATATAAAAATTCCTTCAATCATCTGACATGCAAAATTACAAGCAGAGAATTTAGTTCCCATCAATTTCTAGTCAAAACAGGAATATAATCAATAATGCAACATATAAAAGTATAAAAGCTCCATACATTTTAAGTTTTGCATGGTAATCATGCGACATAAAATTTACCTGAATTCCTTTTACTGTAGAACACAAAACTATTTTATTTGGAATACCAAATAAAAATGAGTATGTCTCTAATAGCTCATAAATGAAAGAAATTTGATAGAGGTTTTTAAATTTTGGCTACACTACTAGAAATTTTATATGACGTTACTATAGTGAATTGTGAAGCAAAAAAAGAAATTTTCTAAACCCTTATTCATAGAAAACCGATACTGACCAATCATAGTAGATGAGAAACTGAATTATTGACAAAACCCAATAATTATTACTGTGATTAAATGTGTTGTGCTATCTTTCCTAATTCTAAATAAATATTAATTCTCATACCTATTATTATATTTGTTTCCTGACAAAGATTTCCTCAAATTGTATGGGCTTCAATTTCCTTAATAATAGAAAAGAAGTTACATAAAGTCTGTATGTCTAACTGTCAGAGACCCTCGAGGTAGTATCAGGCATTTGCTCACAAATTTGGAAGATTACATAGCTGTTGCTTCACCTTTGTCAAAGTAGGGTTTTCAATATTTGGAGAAAATGAGATATTTCTACTCAGAAGCACAGAGAATGCAAAAATTCAAAAAATAATTGAAAGTTCATATTCCTGGCTTAAAGACCTATGAGGGCCTCTACATTGGAGGTTCCAAACACAGGTTCTCTGGTCTACTGAACTGGAGAGAGAGAGAGAGAGAGAGAGAGAGAGAGAGAGAGAGAGAGAGAGATTTTCAGGCATCCTCTGCAATTTTTTTCCCCAGTCAGAATTATTGTAGCTCAGAAAACCATCTGGCATTCGTGAGAAACCCTGTGAAGGCACCAATATTTTCAACATTATCAAGGAAATGTGAAACGTTTGGGGGGAAAGAGAGAAGGGAGAGAGAGAAAAATAAGATGCTAGTGCGCTTTTAATAAACGCTCTACACATGGTAGTCCTTGTTTTCCAGCTTGTTGGCATATTTTCAGAAAAGTCTGTCACAATTCTATGTTCCTTCATTTTTTTTTCCTTTCCCGCTACCTTTTTGTAAAGTTTTTATTTTTTTATTGAAGTATAATTGATTTACAATGTTTCAGGTATACAGCAAAGTGATTCAGTTATATGTGCATATATAAATATCTATTGTTTTTCATACTCTTTTCCATTATAGGTTATTACAAGATATCGAATATAGTTCTCTGTGCTATACAGTAGGTCCTTGTTGTTTATCTATTTTATATATAGTAGTTTGTATCTGTTGATCCCAAATTCCGAATTTATTCCTCCCCCACTTTGCCTCTTTGGTAACCATGAGTTTGTTTTCTATGTCTGTGAGTCTATTTCTGCTTTTTAAATAAGTTCATTTGTATCATTTTTTTAGATTCCACATATAAGTGATATCACATGATATTTGTCTTTCTTTATCTGACTTACTTCACTTACTATGATAACCTCTAGGTCCATCCATGTTGCCACAAATGGCATATAGTCTTTATCAGTTTGAGAAAGTTCCCCTCTATTATTAATTTTCTGAGAGCTTTAATCATTAACAGGTGTTGGATTTTGTCAAATGCCTTTTCTGAATCTATTGATATGATCACGTAATTTTTCTTTTTTAGTCCGTTGATGTGATGGATAACATTATTTGAATTTTTTTTTTTATATTTATTTTTGTCTGTGTTGGGTCTTCGTTTCTGTGCAAGGGCTTTCTTTAGTTGCTGCAAGCGGGGGCCACTCTTCATTGTGATGCGCGGGCCTCTCACTGTCACGGCCTCTCTTGTTGCGGAGCACAAGCTCCAGATGCGCAGGCTCAGTAGTTGTGGCTCACGGGCCTAGTTGCTCTGCAGCATGTGGGATCTTCCCAGACCAGGGCTCGAACCCGTGTCCCCTGCATTGGCAGGCAGATTCTCAACCACTGCGCCACCAGGGAAGCCCTTGATTTTTGAATGTTGAACCAGCCTTGCATACCAAGGAAAAGTCCCACTTCATCATGGCATATAACTCTTCTTATACCATTTTGGATTTGACTTACTAATATTTTATTGAGGATATCTGCACCTCTGTTCATGAGAGATATTGTTCTGCATCTTTCTTTTCTTGTAATGTCTTTGTCTGATTTTGGTATTAGGATAATGCTGACCTCATACAATGAGTTAGGAAGTATTCCCACCGTTTCTGTCCTCTGAAAGAGACTGTAGAAAATTGGTATAATTTCTTCCTAAATGTTTGGTAGAATTTACCAGTGAACCCAGCATGGCCTGGTGCTCTCTGTTTTGGAAGATTATTGATTATTGATTAATTTCTTTAATATATATGGGCCATTCAGAGGTCTAGTTCTTGTGGGAGTGTTGGAAGACTGTGTCTTTCGAGAAATTAGTCCATTTTATCTAGATTGTCAGATTTGTGGACATAGAGTAGGTCAAGCTGGCTTATAGTGTTGATCGTTGGTTCACTGAAGCTCTGCTTCTATTTTTTCAGCCTCTTTTCTTATCGATATTTCATTTTGGATCATTTACATTACTCTGCCTTCAAGGTCCCTAATTGTTTCTTCTGCAATGTCTAATCTGCTATTAACCTCATCTAGTGTATTTAAATTTTTTTTTTTTTTTTTTTTTTAGTTTTCAGAGTAGTGTTAGGTTCACAGCAAAATTGAGTAGAAAGTATAGAGGGTTCCTATATTCCCTCTCCCATCCCCACCATCACTCTTACCAGAGTGGTACACTGGTTACAATCAATGAACCAACACTGACACATTATTACCACCCAAAGTCCATAGCTTATATTATGGTTCATTCTTTGCGTTGTACCTTCTGTGGTTTTTGGCAAATGTATAAAGACATGTATCCACCTTAGAGTATCATACATACTAGTTTCACTTCTCTAGAAATCCCCTATTCTTTCTATTTACTCCCCTCCTCAAGTCCTTGGCAACCAATGATCTTTTTTCTTTCTCCATAGTTTGTTTTTGTTTGTTGCCTTTTTTTTTGCCTTTTCCACAATGTCATATAGTTGGAATCAAATAATATTTAGTCATTGCAGATTGGCTGATTTCACTGAGTAATACATACATTTAAGTTTCCTCCATATCTTTCCTGGCTTGATAAGTCATTTCTTTTTTTTTTTAATTGGGGTATAATTGCTTTACAATGTTGTGTTAGTTTCTGCTGTACAATGAAGTGAATCAGCTCTATGTATACATGTATCCCCTCCCTCTTGAACCTCCCTCCCCGCCATCTGCTGAATAATATTCCATTGTATGGATGCACCAGAATTTATCTATTCACCTACTGAAAGATATCTTTGTTGCTTTCAAGTTTGAGCTACTATGAAAAAGAGCTTCCATAAATATACACGTGCACGTTTTTGTGTAAACGTAAGTTTTCAACTCCTTTGGGTAAATACCGAGGAGCATTACTGCTGGTAAGAGTATGTTGAGTTTTGTAACAAACTGTCAAACTGTCTTCCAAAGTGGCTGTGCTATTTTGCATTCCCAGAAACACTGAATGAGAGTTTCTATTGTTCCACAACCTCACCAGCATATTGTGTTGTCAGTGTTTTGGATTTTGACTCTTCTAATAGGTGTGTAATATTATCTCATTGCTGTTTAAATTGGCAATTCACTAATGATGCATAATGTATATCTTCTTTGGTGAGGTATCTGCTAAGATCTTTGGTCCATTTTTTAATCAGGTTATTTGTTTTCTTAGTGTGGAGTTTTAAGAGGTTTTTGTACATTTTGGATAACAATCCTTTATCAGATATGTCTTTAGCAAACATTTTCTCCCAGTGTGTGGCTTGTCTTCTGATTCTCTTCATTGAGTATATTTTTAATCTCATATATTACCATTTTCACCTCTAGAAGTATGATTTGGTTTTTGTATTTTTTAAACATATTTCAAGCAGTGACTTGAAAGTAGAGCTTCTTAAACATACAGAAAATAATTACAATAATCGGTTTGATGTCCCCTTGTATTAATTCTATCATCAATGTGATTTCTGGATCTGTTTTGATGGAACAATTTTTACTCTAATTATGTGTCATATTTTTCTATTTGTTTTCACGCCCAGTAATTTCTTATTAAACACCAAACCTTACAAGTCTTGCCTTATTGAGCACTAGGTATATTTATATTCCTATAAATATTTTAAGCTTTATTTTGAGATGTATTTAAATTAAAACAGTTTGATTTGGGGCGTTCTAGAACTAAATTTGCACCACTGCTTAGGAAAGACCCTCTGAGTACTCTACCTATTACCCATGAATTATGAAGTTTTCCACTTTGGTGCAAATGAAACTATTCCTGACCCTGACTGAGTTGTGGGGAATGTTTCCTCTAAATTTGGGGGTATTTGTTTTGCTGGTCTTAAACAACTTCCTCACATGCATGAGTTGATCAGATCTCAGCTGAAGATTAGAAGGGTCTAGATCCTCTACAGATCTCCAAAGTCTGTTCTCTCTGATTCACCTCTTCTCTGGTCCTTTGCCCTGTGAACTCTGCCTCCTCGTGCTCTCTGGGGTCCCAGTTCCATCTCATTTAGTCGGAGAAACTGACAGCTTCCTTCTGGGCTTTCCCCACCTGCAGCATGGCCTGTAAGATCTCCAGGCAGTAAGCAGGGACAATTAAAAGGCTCACTTCATTTGTTTCCTCAACTCTCAGGGATCGTTGTCCTTTATTACGTGATATTTCATGCTTTAAAAACTATTATTTTATTTATATTGCCTGTTTTTTGTTGCTTCAGGGGAGAAGGTAAATCGAGGCACTGTACTTCATTTTGGCCAGGAACTGTTTGGGACCAGCAGCAAGTCATCAGACCTTCACTTAACTATGACAAGGTAAAAGAAAGGAGAAAATGTTGACTTGCAGAGTAAAGTACAGATTCTTTCAATAGGGTCCCCAATCGGCTTACAGATACCACACACCCTTGCCCCCTGCTGTCAGTGAAAGTTCAGCTTACTTTCCTTGTAGCCTCTCTCTTCTCTCTGTGCAGTAAGTTTTTACCCTCCTGTTATTAATTTTTAAACTTTCATAGGTGTGAGCCATTATTCTTGAATCCCTCAAATTCCAGGGGACAGATTTCTCTGAGAGCTTTTCATGAGCTCCCCTCCCCCCACCTTAAGAACTCTGACAATTCTCTAAGGATATATTCTTTGCCTCTCTCCAATCTTCCAATGACTTAATAGCCTTATTTTATAAAAGCTGGAGATAATTAATAAGCTAGGATTCACAAAACAGTCTTCCAAACTTTCAGCATATCTTGCATAGGTTATCTGACAACTCTAGTTCTCAGCTTTTTGAGGCCATACAACTAAAAAGCAGGAAAAGTCTCTTTGGCTAACCCGTTTTATATACAGTATTTTATGCATAAGGCATTTGTTAGTGTGTAACCAAAGTGCATAGAAGTACTGCCTGGCAAGTAATGGGCTCTCAGTAAATATTTGTTGAACAAATAAATAAGCAATTGGAAGGTCACCCAGGTTTGCTAGCATATCATAAAATCTGCAGGGTTTACAGATGTTAGAACACTCATAGAAAGGAACAAGAAATTATCAGAGATAAAAAGAATTCTTAAAAGCAACCAAATGACATGATTTTTCTGCACAGCAGACTTCACATCAGCACTAATAGATTCTCAAAAACAACAGAACACTATCTCCAAGAAATATTTTTGCTGAGAAAATAAAGCTGCTTTCAACCTGAAATTCTATACCCAGCTAAGTTATCATACAAGAGTGGAGAGCAAAGTAAAAGTATTTTCTGACAAATAAACCAAAAAAAAAAAAAAAACTGAGATAATCTATACATTACAAACTACAGTAAAAGAACTTCTTTAAAAACCTATTTCATTTAATAGGAAAGAAAATGGAATCAGAAGAAAGCAGAGGGATACAAAAAGTAAATGTGAGGGCTTCCCTGGTGGTACAGTGGTTGAGAATCTGCCTGCCAATGCAGGGGACACGGGTTCGAGCCCTGGTCTGGGAAGATCCCACATGCACGGAGTAACTGGGCCCGTGAGCCACAATTACTGAGCCTGCGCGTCTGGAGCCTGTGCTCCGCAACAAGAGAGGCCGTGACAGTGAGAGGCCCGCACACTGCAATGAAGAGTGGCCCCCGCTCGCCACAACTAGAGAAAGCCCTCGCACAGAAACGAAGACCCAACACAGCCATAAATTAATTAATTAATTTTTTAAAAAAAGTAAATGTGAAAAAGAATTTTTTAATACGTCGGTAGAATTTAAATGAGAATTGCCTACTCACAATATTACTGACGATGCAATTTGTTGTGTTTTAAAATGAGATGAAACTAAAATGCAAGCAACAACATAGGAAACGAAAGTAAGTCCAAGTTAAAAAATTCCAAAGCTCATGTGCCATTCTACAAAAGGATAGAGATACTGGCTAACTAGATTTTTAGGGAAAAGATGTTTAAAATGTTAAGGGTAACCACTAAGAGTGGAAACAGGTTATATAACTTCAAATAGAAGTCCTAAAAAAGAGAAAAGAAAAACAAGAAATTCTTTAAAAATAGTATAAAAAATAGGAAAAATAAGATGTTTGACTTAAGTCCAAATAAGATAGTGAGAAAGGAAAAAAGCAGCCTCTGAGATCCAGGAACTGGCCTATTACAAGGAAACCTGAGAGTTATTAGAAATAGTCCAGTCACTCAAAGCTGGGCTGTGCTGTTCTCCTGCTGGACATAAATAATCTTACAGAACACCAACTTCAGATGAAGTCGCTGTGAGACCATGATAAAGTGAGATGAAACAAGATCACTTTGTAATATGGTCTAAATAGAGTCACTGTCATTGTTCCACCCACAAAATACCAAGCATCCCCCTCTCCTGGATAATATGAGTGAATGTGCTTTTGTCTCTTAACAATCTCAGCTTTTGTGTCTTACTAGCCTGCCATACTTATAGCTAAGATTTGTTAAGATACTCAATTAAAAAATTATCCCCATTTTCTGACAGCATTGAATCGACAATAAACCTCCTTTTTTCTTAGACCCTCCCAGAAATCACCCAATCGAAGCCCCAATCTGATAACAGGTCCTTTATGACACCTTCTTTCTGAGCCCCTCCCCTGTCCCCCATGGTGTACAGTCTCCTCTGATTCGATGAATTATGAACCCAATGTTGACTGATGTGTGCATTGCTGGGGTCTTTGGCTGGAGAACACTGACACCTACAACCACAGTAAAATTAAAGTAGTATTTTAGTTCACTCTTCTCACCAGTTTATTCCTAGACAAATTTTAAAATAACTGCCAAGAGTTCCTGAACACCCCCCACCACAGCCAAAAAACAAAATTCATGTTGGAACTTTTCATTTTCTTAAAAGTACAGAATAATGTGGTGAGAATTGATACATTTCCAGTATTGACTTTCCCTTTCAGAAACATGATATATCTCTCCATTTATATACATCAGGGTTTATGGCTTCTTTGTAGTTTTATTCATATAGATATTGTATATGACTTGTCAAATTTATTTCTAAGTAATATATAAAAAGCTATTCCTTGACATTTGTGTAACAATATTTTACATAGATATTTATGTATATTTCTTTATATAGTTTTGGCATATACCTTAAGTTTATTCCTGTATGTTTATATATTTTGTGCTATTATATATCACTATTATACTTTCTGTTTTCTAATCCACTAATATCTTTTGGAGGGGGCAGAGACAGCCTTTCCTGTATTTAATTTTTTTAATTTTTTAAAATTTTTACTGGAGTATAGTAGTTGACTTACAATGTTGTGTTAATTTCAGGTGTACAGCAAAGTGAATCAGTTATATATACATATATATGTATATATGTCCATTCTTTTTCAGATCCTTTTCCCATATAGGTTATTACAGAATACTGAGCAGAGTTCCCTGTACTATACAGTAGGTCCTTATTAGTTATCTATTTTATATATATTAGTGTATATATGTTAATCCCAATTTCCTAATAATCACTTCACCCAATGTTTCCCCTTTGGTAACCATAAATTTGATTTTGAGATCTGTGAGTCGGTTTTTGTTTTGTAAATAAGTTCATTTGTATTTTTTTTTTATTAGATTCCAAATAGAAGTGATACCATATGATATTTGTCTTTCTCTGTCTGACTTAGTATGATTATCTCTAGGTCCATCCATGTTGTGGTAAATGGCATTATTTTGCTCTATTTTATAGCTGAGTCATACTCCATTGTATATATGTACCACATCTTCTCCCTAACACCATGTGCAAAAATAAACTCAAAATGCATTAAAGACCTAATGTAAGACTGGATACTATAAAACTCTCGGAGGAAAACATAGAACACTATCTGACATAAATCGCAGCAATATTTTTTTGGATCTACCTCCTAGAGTAATGAAAATACAAACAAAAATAAACATATGGGACCCAGTTAAATTTAAAAGCTTTTGCACAGCAAAGGAAACCATAACAAAACAAAAAGACAGCCCACAGAATGGAAGAAAATATTTGCAAACAATGTGGCCAATAAGGGATTAATCTCCAAAATATATAAACAGCTCATGCAGCTCAATATCAAAAAACAAACAACCCAATCAAAAAATGGGCAGAAGGGACCCTGGTGGTGCAGTGGTTAAGAACCCACCTGCCAATGCAGGGGACACGGGTTCAACCCCTGGTCCAGGAAGATCCTGGAGCAACTAAACAACATGCCATGGAGCAACTAAGCCCATGCACCACAACTACTGAGCCCATGCTCTACAGCCCATGAGCCACAACTACTGAAGGCCGCGCACGCCTAGAGCATGAGCTCCGCAACAAGAGGAGCCACTGCAATGAGAAGCCTGCGCACTGCAATGAAGAGTAGCGCCCACTCGCCGCAACTAGAGAAAGCCCCCATGCAGCAATGAAGACCCAACACAGCCAAAAATAAACAAATAAATAAATGTATGAAAAAAAATGGGCAGAAGATCTAAATAGACATTTCTCCAAAGAAGACATACAGATGGCCAAAAAGCACATGAAAAGATGCTCAACATTGCTAATTATCAGAGAAATGCAAATCAAAACTACAATGAGGTATCACCTCACACAGTCAGAATGGCCATCAAAAAATCTACAAACAGTAAATGCTGGAGAGGGTGTGGAGAAAAGTGAACCCTCCTACACTGTTGGTGGGAATGTAAACTGGTACAACCATTATGGAGGACAGTATGGAGGTTCCTTAAAAAACTAAATAGGGAACTACCATATGATCCAGCAATCCCACTACTGGGCACATATCCGGAGAAAACCAAAATTTGAAAAGATACACGCACCCCAATGTTCAACGCAGCACTAGTTACAATAGCCAAGACATGGAAGCAACCTAAATATCCATCAACAGATGAATGGATAAAGATGTGGTACACTAATATCTGTTTTTAACTTTAAATTCTCCAGTATATTTTCTTGATCTCTTTCTATATTGAGAATACAATGACCAATTCATTTTTAATAAATGTTTCAGAATATGGATTTTTCTCTGAATGTAGATTTGACCATATACTCTACATGATCTTACAAATATAGAGCTCTTCTTGACCTTAATTCCTAAATAATCTGAGGTTGCAACTAGCACATTTCAATTATTTAGGAGATTTGATTTTTTTCCAGTTAATAAAGCTTTGTCTCCTCAATTATTTGCAATCAATTTCTTCTTAGAACATGATAGTGATAGAATGTTACTATATAATAAAGGAAAAGTTATTTTTCTCATTTATCTTCATTTTAAATCATTTTCCATGAATATTTATAAGGTAATATATTCTCCAGAGGATACAAATATATGCATGTATATTCTTAATACACATTTTCAATATATATGCATCTTTATGAGTAAGCTTTTCGGTATACACTAAGCTCCAAAGTACAAGGACTGTATTTGTCCTTTTCACTATTGCGTCATTAAAGCCTGGCACAATGCCAAGCATACTTAAGAAATATTTGTAATTCTATGAATTAATAATTATTCTCATTTATTCTTTTTCCCTAAATGATCTCTCAAAAACTAAAAGATGTGTTAAAAAGCCCTCTCTACTATAGTTATCTCAACTGTTCCATGAATATTTAAAGGCATTCATTGGATATATTTACATTCTACATTATTGGCTGTATCAAGGCTCGTAACTGTTATATCTTCATTGTGGAATTTTCCATCAAAATAAAATCAGCATCTTTGTCCACTTATTGCTTTTGGAATTGATTTCTTTCAGCAGCTTTGGTGTTCTTTTCCTTGGTATTGCCTGATGTATCTTTGTCCCAATTTTTAACTGATTGAAATTCTCTTAGAGTTGTACTTGTAAAAACTATACAAACGCTGTGTTTTGGCCTCTAAAAGGCAATGTGTCATAAATATTTCTTAGGCTTTTAGTTTTTATGCTTCCTTTTGTTTACTATATTGTGTTTAATAAATACCTTTTGAACGAAACTGGGTCATTTGCAGAGACGTGGATGAACCTAAAGAGTGTCATACAGAGTGAAGTTAAGTCAGAAAGAGAAAAACAAATATCGTATATTAACACATATATGTGGAACCTAGAAAAATAGTATAGATGATCTTATCTGCAAAGCAGAAATAGAGACATAGACATAGAGAACAGATGTATGGATATCAAGGGAGAAAGGGGTGGGATGGGAGGAACTGGGAGATTGGAACTGACACATATACACTATTAATCCTATGTATAAAATAGACAACTGATGGGAACATACTGTATAGCACGGAGAACTCTACTTAATGCACTGTGGTGTCCTAAATGAGAGGGAAATCCAAAAGGGAGGGGATATATGTATATGTATATGTATGGCTGATTCACTTTGCTGTGCAAAAGAAGCTAACAACATTGTAAAGCAACTACACTCTAATAAAAATTAATTAAAAAATAAAATAAAATAGATCAAAAAATAAATAGCTTTTATTTGCTTTTTCTATTTTCCTAATAAGTTAGAAAATATATATAGTATTTTAATAGTATATACTCTCAAATAGCAAGAATCATATACTTTCAATTCATCAGTGTAACAAAGGACATAATTTACTGCTTCTTGTCTATAAATATTAGGAAAATAGCATGTTTTACTACTCCTCCTGCACCCTCTCCACCAATTCTCTGCCTCTCAATCAACATCTTTTAAATTTCAGTGTTCAGTTATTTTTTGTTAACTCTCTTCTCTTATTTTGCAATCCTTTTTTCTGAATATCCTTGAGCATATAAACCACATACTTAACTAAATGTATTTCTATATCCAATTATGAATAATTTTTGGAAGTACTTTTTTCTTCTGCACCTTAAATTCTCATTTATACTGCAAATGTTTTCATGGACTTCATCCTGATTGCTTTTCCTTCTTTCATTGCTTCATTGCTTCCTTCCTTCTTGAGGAAAGGCAGATCTATTCACCTGAGCAAGGGGTACATTTTGGTTGGTTCTCATTATTGATGGCTTTCTGACTCGTCTCAAACCACAAGCAGGAAAGCTAAATAAGACCCAAATTCCAGTGTGTTATTTTGCCTCTTATTGAGAGTGGCTGGCCTGAATGGTCTTTTCTATTTGGCTTCGTTACCTTTCTACTAGAAACAGAGTTTAATCTGTATACTCTGAAGCGATCTGTGGTTCTTCACTTATCAAAAATGATAAGTGAAAAAACATAGCTCTCTAAATGTAATTCTGCAACTTTCAGTCTTAAAAACTTGAGATCTAACATGTAAGCATCATGCCCTTCCCATCACAGACATCAATTATGTCTCATTTTGGAAAGTGTTTGGTAGAATCATGCCAAAAGAGGGGGAGCAGCCCTGCTCTACAGAAGTCGGCTTTCTTCTCTCTGAAAATGAAACACCACTCCTCCCTGAGGATTTGATGGATTGAATTCTCTATCAACTTTTTTCCATGTGGTCTGTCATTCTGCCTTAGGACTTCATCTGAGCTATGGTACACAGAAATCCCCCATTAAATATGGCATATCCTACAGTCCAGGACCTAGACCTTGATTCCGTACTGTTGAAAATGTGCACTTTTTCTCAAAGATAAGATGAGAGACAAATACTTAACTTTGCCACACATGGTGGTCTAAGAGGCTTTGTCAAGGAAATGCATATACTTGTACAGATTATCTTCTCTTCTTCAAAGAGAAATGGGCCCGTGTCCACAATCATAAGTGATCACTGCCTCAGCAGAGGATATCTAAGAGAGGCTCACTATTCAACTAAAATTCTTCTTCCCAAGCTGATTCATGTCGTTTCATGTCCCTTTCACCTCCCTAGTGTTTCCCATGTCTGTTTATAACAGCAATCCTTCATCCATTCATTTGTTCAACAAATGTTATTTCCCAGGCTCTGAGTTAAGCACTGGAGATATGGCGGTGAATAATACAAGCATAGTCCTTGCTCTCACGGAACGCATAGTCTAATGAGAAGAAAGCCAACACATAAGTAAATGAACAGATAAAGGAATATTTATTAAAAAGTTATGTTACTCACTACGAAGCGGGTAAAGTGAGCTGCGGCAGAGAACGCAGAAGGGAGTACTCTAAATAAGGTGGCTACACACTCCTTTTCTAAGTTGAGAACAGTGAGAAGGAGCCAGTTTTGTGAAGTGGCATGAGGATGACAATCTGTGTTCTGGGCAGAATTGCAAGTTTGAAGCAGAAATCAGGAGAGTGACTGGAGGATGATATGAATGGATTCATAACATGCGAGTTGGAGAGATTTTGGCATAAACTAAAACATACAGATTTTGAAGGTAAAGAATATAGGATAAATTCTAAATTCCGTGGGAGCCATTGAAGGATTTTAAATAGAGAGTTACCTGACATGTTAAATGGGGAATAATGTGATACATTTTAAAAATGTGATTCTGGAATGCAGAAATGGAGAGGATGCAGAATAAGAGTAGAAGCAATAAGACCATTTACTTGATTACATCTCCATCCAGAAGGGGACACATCTGGAATATATTTCAGAGGTAGAATCAATAGGACTTGCCACTAGCTTGGATGGAGGATATAAAGTACAGACGCAATAAGGGATGTCTTTAAGGATCTTGCATGAGCAACGGAGCAGATGACAATTCCTTTTATTAATGGACTGTTGAGAAAGGAACAAATTCAGAGGTGGAGGAGACATCAGGAGTTCACATTTGGTTGTGATAGTTGGGGGAAGTCTTGGAGTCATAAGCATATACACAGAATCCAAAGTCAAATGAATGAAACACATCACCCGAGAAGAGAGTGCAGATAAGTAAAGTCCTTGGCAACTCCAACATCTACATGTTGAATAGAAGAGGAGGAGTCAGCAAAAAGACTAGTGTATTGTGGTTATATGAAAGCCAGCAGAAGACAGTTTTCAGGAAGTGGGGGCAGTCACTTGTGTTGGAGAGGCTGAGGAAGACGATGTGTCTCCAAATTCTGTAATCACGAAGGTCACTGGCCATCTTGACAAGCGCAGTTTCCTTTGAATGGTGGGATTTGGAGGAGGAGAAAAGGGAGTTGGAAAAAAGTGTGGAGTTAAAAAATAATTTAAAATGAAGGGGAATAAACAGTGAATTGCAATTGGGCAAGCGGGGATAGCAAGTGTAGATGGTTGTTCCAAGATCTCTGTCTCTGAAGGAGGCAGAGGAAGGGGACAAGATCTCAAGGAGGACAGGAGATCAAGGAAGAGTTCTAAAAGATGGGAGATTCTAAAGCATGTTTATCTACTGCTCATAATGGCCCAGTAAAGGTGAAATTGACTAATGATGCAGTCCAAAGCGAGACTGTCTGTAAGAGTAATCACCCTGGGAAGTTCGGAAGGAACGGGATCTAGAACACAGACAAGGGATCAGATTTGGTAACAGGAGGGAGCCTTTAGCTAGTTGTAGTAGGAAGACTGAGGAAGGAGAATGGGCGCAGGTAAGTTTCTAGTTTTATAAGACAATTCCAGACTTCACCTACCTCTCCTTGGTCAGAAGAGCAACCAAGTCCTAATTCTCCACTACAAAACTGATATAACAAAGTCAAAGACTAAACCTATCAGATTCTCTCCTTGCTACCTGATCGGCAGAGTCTGAGATTCTAACTTTTCTAGCCACTCTCTGGAGATCAGATATCCGTTTCAGGTAACGATGCAGCAGTGGTCGTAAAAGGTAAATTTTGCTCAGCATCTGGAATAGCTTTGCCTGCATTTACTCACTTATTTTATGTACCTGGTGCTATGAATCCTTTCTTATCAGTGTTATAAAAACACTGTTTTAGTGATCAGGATTTTTTTTTAATATTTATTTATCTTTTGGATGCGTCAGGTCTTAGTTGCGGTGCACGGGATCTTTTGGGCGCGCGGGCTTCTCTCTAGTTGTGGCCCACGGGCTCCGCAGCCCCCGGGCTCATTAGTTGCAGTGCGGGTTGCCCTGTGGCACGTGGGGATCTTAGTTCCCGGACCAGGGATCTAACCAGCATCCCCTGCATTGCAAGACGGATTCTCAACCACTGGACCACCAGGGAAGTCCCGGTGATAAGGATTTTAAGTTGTCACTTTTGCTTAAAAACTCTAAAAACCAGGAAGTACACACACAGACTGAGAGAGAAATGCATTGTATCTTGACTACTGAGTCCCTGAACCAAAATGCTGAGGAACAGGACAAGAGCATGGCTTGGAAGCCATTTTTGGTATGCTTTTTTAAAAAACATTGAAAAAATTTTTTACATTATCATTAATGCAATGCCCTGGGACTCTGAGCCACCACTGTCTAGCTAGCTGACACTGACATATCTTCTTATACATACACGTGACAACCCACAGCCCACAAGCCAGCCAGCTTGCAGTAATATTTACGGACACCTTTGAACTCAATCACACAGCAAGTAAGGCAGACAGAAGAAGGAAAAGCTACAGCACTTCTTAAATAACACTTACGTTTACATTTTCTTAGGCATGAAGTTAAGGGTTAAATGCACATTAAAAGGGAAAAAATGTGTGCTATCAGGGAAGAGTGAACTGGGTAGTCCGGTTAAAGAAAAATCTCAAGAAACATCACACAGTAGAGAATTTTCTCTCCCCGGAATGAAGCATCATTTCAGGCTTCCACCTACATATGTCAATTTAATTATAAAACAGATTTTATAAATAAGAAGCAATAATGGGGTGCTGGGTGAGTGGGTAGGTGTGTGTGTGCATGCGTGTGTAATTTTTAAATATTCAATGTGAAGATTTTGCACTCCAGAGAATTAATCAAACTGTCAGGCCCAAGACCAAAAACTGAAAAGCACACACAGTGGTATGCCATGGTAACTTAGCAACCAGAGCTGAAGAGGTTAAGACAGAAATTGCTGTCATTTTCTTACATTTAAGAATTTCTACCTGATGCTCTGCCTGCTCGCGCCCACCTCCCAAACACACATTCTGATTCCTCCAGGTGGTTGTTCACTGAATCAGATCTTTTATATATTTTAATGATCTGTGTTTGACAATTTCTATTTGTAGAGGAGATGAGGAATCACCTACCGAGTACAAAATTTCAGAGCACCTGTGGATACTTCAGTGATCATGTCTTTGTGCATAACACAGGTGTTACCAACCATCATTTCCCATGAGATCAGGAAACACACATACATCATGGGCAATTCCTATATGGGCAATTCCTATATATAAGTAAAGCACTCGAGGGACATAGCCAGTTCCATGCCAGGTCTGTTCTGGTCCTAAATAGTAATTACCTCTGCCAGGATGACAGTTTTGTAGCAGCCCCTGAACGGACACCATTATAGAGTATTCATACAGTAGGACCTCGACATCAAGGAAATTCTGTCTTAAAATATGTAAAGGAGTTCTTTACCTTGAGGCTTGAGCAAAGAGCAAAAATGAAATATTTGTAAACAAAAGAGGGAAAAAAAAGCATTACTAGGGTACTTCAAATGCTGATCTATTTAAGTTTATGTAATGCCCCAGTGGCCTTGAATTAGTGAGAAGACAGAGGGAATGACTTATTTCATCCCTCCAACCTCATCAACATTGGCCTGTCTACTGAGTAGACAGTTCTCACATGAAGGAAAGGGGGCTTATTTGAGGGTGGCGATGGCAAAGGCGAAGTACCACCAACTGCATGATTCTTCTTTTCTAGTACTGCCCTAGGACAAGCTGTTGATGAAATCATGTGGTTTTTTTAGGACAGATGTGGTGACAGTGAAGATTAGCGATCCCTCTTGACTGTAGCAAGGTTGTGCTGGATTTTTGGTGAGCCTTCTAAAAAAAAAGGTGAGAACCTCGAAGTACTGTGTAAATAAGAAGAATGCCAATAATAGCAGTTCCATTTTACAACTTGATAAATACTCAGTTCTCTTGGTTCTTCTGGCCCTGGCCCTGGCCACCCAAAGAAGTGTGCCTGCCGCACTGGCCCATCTTTCCCAAGAGCGTTAAACTCAGAAGCAGGATTTGAATGTTCATTGGTTTATTTACTCTTAAGATGAACAAGAACTTAATTATTGGTTATTGTTATATCTTAATTAAGAAGACATAGTTAAATCATTCTAGAAATAAAAATATTCTGGGGCCAGGATTTACTCGAAACAACAAGGTTATTTAACATATAATTTTTTGTTACTGCGTTATATCATAGTTCTCTCACTTCATAAAGTCATTAATAATATTGAGACTTTTTAGATTTTTTCCCCATTTCCTATGTGAGGTGGTCTGTTAGCTTTATGGAAGCCATATATATGGGCAGAGATAGGTAGTTGTAAATATAACCAAGCAAAAGAAAAGCTACGGGGCTTCTTCTTCGTCTCTTCCTATAGTGATTTGTGCTTTTCTTTTTTTTGTGGGGGGGGAGTATGTACTTCCTGAGCCTCAAAACGCACTGGCTACAGGGCTTCCCTGCTGGTGCAGTAGTTGAGAGTCCGTCTGCCGATGCAGGGGACACAGGTTCGTGTTCCGGTCCGGGAAGATCCCACATGCCGTGGAGAGGCCACAACAGTGAGAGGCCCACGTACCGCAAAAAAAAAAAAGTCACTGGCTACAGATACCTGTGCTTGTGTATGACACCCAGTGATCATCATACCAGATTTTACTACCCTCACGTGAGATAGTTTTCTTTTCCTCTCATTGGTGAGGCTATTTCACAACGCATTTTCTCTCTGTGTAGTCATTTATGTTTTCATTCATATAAGGAGTATTAATTGAGCTCCTTTGGGATCAGTTAGTTTCCAGTCTCAGAAAGAAATAGATCAGTTTCCTTACCCAGAGCTGAAAGTAGATGGGATAAGGCATTCCACATGAACCCAGGGCTGTGCTTTCTCTGGGGTCTGCTCCACACTTGGTCAAAGGACACAGTGGTCATCTTTCTCGTCCTCTTAAATGACACCCAAAGAGAGGCATGTACGCCTCGTTCATTGTGTAAGATGATTCCCTGGAATATGGGAAAAAACATTAGAACTTTCCTTAATATTTTTTATTCAGGGAAAGGAAAAAAATTATGTATAGAATCACATGAGCTCATTCTCACTTTTTTCCTGCTTTCATGGGCTCACATGGTGTACGAAGTGCCCAGAAGAAAGAGGAGCCTGCCACGCAGATGGTTCAACAGTGGCATCCCCTTTGTTTTTAGAGTGTCGCAATACTGTGCAGTTTACATTTGCCCACTTAATTTATGCATATGGATTTATGCAATGTATTGTGTAGTTTTAACTAAATTAACCCTTAAAAATATACAACTGGCTTAATATATTCCCGAATAAAAACACTGCTGACTAAAGACCATAATGCAAGTACAAGGGAAAAACAAAAATTGGTGGAGTTGACGATCTACCTTTCCTGCATATTTTCTTTGTAAATTTTACAAGGGGAAAAAAATGGCAATGTAATGAGGGCTCCCAAGAAGTTACCAGAGTTTTTAGAAATTACTAAGAAAAGCCTTTAAAATATGGATTTATATCCACTATCAATGGATGTCATTAGCTGTGCTTCCTAAGGAATTCTAGCCTAAGTGAATTAGGTTCCTTATGATGTACGCTAATGCCAATATTATATGCATATGCATATAATTTATGAATAAATATGTATACATTTACCAGGGTGCATATTCCCAAAAAAATGCTACAACTGCAAGCAATCACGCTGTAGTTCCTCTTTTGGCTTTAGTGATCACTCCAGGTACTTTGGTGCCAGGGGCTGAGCCACCTTGACTAATCTATCCCTTGAACCAGTATTTTTTTTCACAGGTCTTCTCCTGACCCAGAACAGATTACGTATCAAATCCTGAAGAAACCTCTTGTTTTTTTTTTTTGTTTTTTTTTTTGTGGTACGCAGGCCTCTCTCTCACTGCTGTGGCCTCTCCTGTTGCGGAGCACAGGCTCCGGACGTGCAGGCTCTGCGGCCATGGCTCACGGGCCCAGCCGCTCCGCGGCATGTGGGATCTTCCCTGACCGGGGCACGAACCCGTGTCCGCTGAATCGGCAGGCGGACTCAACCACTGCGCCACCAGGGAAGCCCGAAACCTCTTGATTTTACTGAGAAGAATCGTTTCACTAATGCCGCATACAATACTGTCTCCCGCTAAATTTACAATGTATCTTTTCTCTATGGCCTTTTCCTATTTTTGCCTAGAAAGGCTGTTAGCCATTGTACTTAAATGTGGCTATGTTATATTTTCCTGCATCAAATACTTATTAACTACCTGCCATGTCCCCCTCTGTGTCACAGTGCACTACGCACCATTCCTCAACCAAGCGCATCCAAGCAGCTGACGTTCTCAGGGCGTCCGCAAAGTCACATGTTGGACCACAAACATCTCACAAACGGGCCACCCCTGCCCACACAGAGGTCATGGCCAACCCGGGATTTCCCGCCATGGATGCCTCTTTCCCAAAGCCCATTTCTTCGGTCTCCTGGCTGGCTCGCAAACTGTTGCTCCCCAACCTCCTAGGGAGCTTCCCCAGTGAAATCTGAAATTGGTCCCCGTAACCAGAGGGCAGGGAGAGACCGAAGAAAGAGGCAGCCACTCACACTGCTGGGCAGCAGGTTTAATAAGCAAGGGAACTTACATACGAGGCTTGTCTTGGTACCGCCAGACAGCAGATCTCAGCACCCTCCGGCCAGAATCTTAAGTTTTTATAGAGGCTTTAACAGGGTTCAGTCATGTACACCATCCAGGTGGGCTCTACAGCACGCTGCTCTCTCAAGGCTGCCTCCTTAAAAATGGCTCCCACTGTGGGAACGGTGGGCAGATGGTACATTTCCAGGATGGGGCGTGGCCGAGGAACCTCCGATTGCCCGGATCCAGCTCGCAGGTCAACCCGCGGTCACGTCCGGTCAACGACCTCCTCCACAGCCAGGGTTTCTCATCACTGGCGCTCCTGATACTGATGTTGATGCTTTGCTGTGGGGCTTTTCTGTGCATTGCAGGATGTTTAGCAGCATCCCTCGCCTCTCTGTACTAGATGTCGGTAGCCAGCCCTCCCCTCCCAACCAAAAATGTCTCCAGATATCGCCAAGTGTGTTCTGGAGGGCAAGATCACTCCCACTTGAGAACCCACTGTTTTAGGGCTAAACGGTAACATAACAGATTGCTATGGTAGAAATATTAGGCAGGGAAGATTTAGATTGTCTGTGGCTGTCTGAGAAAGCCACTCTGAGGAGGAGATCTACAAGCCGACACCTGAAGAATGAGAAGAAGCCAGTCTCCTAACACAGGTGGGGAAGAGCTTTCTAGGTTGCAGGAATGGCAAGTGCAAAGGCCTTGAGTCTTGACCTTGCTGGACCCCAGAAACTGAAATAAGACCGGAGGTGCTGAGTTCCTGGCAAGGAGTAAGGTTGGAGATGCTGGTAAAGACAAGATCACACAGGATCTTGCAGACCACTGGGAGGATCAGTTCTGGAAAAATCCTAAACAGCAGCCATTCTGTGCTCATTCTGTGGGCTTAGAAGAAAACGGTCATGCCTAGCTTTGTGTAGCTTTGAAGGAAATGATACTGTTGGAAGTCGTAGATGAGTTAATCTCTCTACTAACTGAAGAATTTCGATGCTGGAGCCTGAGGGCAGTGACTACTGAGACACACGGACACACACACAGGTAGAATTTACTTTATGGGTTGAAGGGTTGGTTTCTGCAGTAACTAGGTTATTAGTTAATTTAGAATTAGATATTGAATGTTCAGAATATTCAGGTGTTGTTGCTAGAAATGAAAAGTGGGTGAGGGCAGAAAATTTGAGATGCTGTTTCTACAACTCACAAATTGCATTTGCCAATTTCTCTAAGAAAATATTGAGAAATGAATATGCCGTGTTCCAGTTTACACAATTAACTTCGTACAACCCCAGATCTCTAAACTGACCTGCTTTTCTGGGGAAAGTACTTGCTAGGCAGCTTCAAGTATTTGGACCTCAGTTCCTTAATCTGTAAAATGCTGGGCTCTTTAAGGCATACTGAATATCTAAGATGCTTTAATTCTCTGATCTTTTATATTTTGCCCCCTCAAAGTAAATATAATTTAATTTTTTCGTGAAATCTTCATGACTATGTAGAATAATTGGGCGACCGTTCTCTTTGATCTCCCTACGTGGATTACTTGGATTTGACTTTGAGATGATCTGCAATCCCAAACTCTCTTTCGTAACTCAATTTTTTTATCAAAACCTCAGGTGAAACTGATAGGTACCTTTGGTCCGGGATTCAGCCAAAGATACATTCAAGAAGAATTTGCTGAAAAGAAATGAGAAACTTTCTCGTCTGCCAAACTTTCTCATGCCTGCTGCTCTTGAAAGCTATTTCTACAGAGAAAAAAATCTATAAACACAGATTAAAAAAAGCAACAGTTGCTTCTGTTCAAGTTCTCATCACATGTGACCTGATTTTTCCATCCTCTGCGATGTCTGGACTCTGGTTTCCCAGCGAGAGCCAAAGCAAACTGCTTTCAAGAGTCTCCGTCTCTGTTTGCAAACCAGACCCCGTTTGCCCATTAGGCAGACATCTGGCATGGAGGCCCAGCACAGCTTCCTTCTAGAGTCTCAGTCTGAGGCAGGGGCCAAGCTATACTCTGTCAGATCTCATCTGAAGATGCAGAGGTCAGTGTCGGGTAGGATAAATGGACTTGTTTCTGACACTAGGACTAAACAGAAAACATCTGGGGACAATGGGTGGCCTGAGGCTGATACTGTTTTCTGGAGAAGGGTAAAGAGGACTGTAGTCTACCAACTGCCCTTGGAAAAGCTGTGACGGGGAGTGATTCTGTGAGTGGTGTGTGTGTGGTGTGTGTTTTCAGTGTGTGTGAGGGGCTGTGGGTGGTGTGTTTTCAGTGTGTGGATGGGGTGTGTGTGTTAGAGTGAATATGAGTAATTAATATCTGCAAAGTATCATCAAATCATTCTCCAATAATTCCTCTGCTCTTTCAAATCCTTGTTAACATTTTTTTAAAAGACTTTGCAAGAAATAGCCATGCATGACCAGTCTATTGGCTATCATTTATATCTGCTCTCTGCTGTAGTTGTTTATTGCTGCTACCTCCTGACATTTTGGACAAAAATAATACTTTCAGAGACAAATTAAAATTTTGTGTAAAGATGCTTCTATACTCTGAAAAAGAAAATTCTGCTGATCTCCTTCTTTTTTTTTTTTTTTTTTTGCGGTACGTGTGCCTCTCACTGCCGCGGCCCCTCCCGTTGCCGAGCACAGGCTCCGGACGCCCAGGCCCAGCGGCCATGGCCCACGGGCCCAGCCGCCCCGCGGCACGCGGGATCCTCCCGGACTGGGGCACGAACCCGCGGCCCCGCATCGGCAAGCGGACTCCCAACCACTGCGCCACCAGGGAAGCCCTGATCTCCTTTTTGTGCGTGAGAAAATTACGATGTCTGGAGTTGTTTTAACTTAAGGTAATGTCCTTGATCATTTAAACACTCTAATAAAAATACTGCTTTGTATCAGTTCATTGTTGCCGCCTGATAGATCATCCCAAAACACAGTGGATTAAAACAACACGCATTTTTTGGTTCACAATCCCGTGGGTTGGAAATGTAAGCCGTTTCATCTCCTGTTTTCTCTGGCCTTGGCTGGCCTCCCTCTGCAGTCAAATGCATGTTAGCTAAGCTGTGCTGCTGCTAGGGTTGTCTGGCTTTTGGATGGAGTGATGACCGTGACTGGGCTATGTTTCTGTCTCCTTCGAGAAGGCTAGCACTGGCATGTTTACATGTGGTTACAAGAGTCCAAGAAAGCAAGCAGGGGCCTTGATTCAAAACTGGTGTAATAACTGTTAACCCAAAGCAAATCACAGGCAGAGTCTCAATTCACCACGTGGAGAATTAGACTTATGGTTTGACAGTACCACAGCAAAGTTACCTCCCAAATGCTGTGGATTCAAAGAGGGGCATTTTTTCAAGCTACCTCACTGCTCAGTACTACATACGACACACGAGGTAGCTTACATACATTCTCACCAATTATTACAAGAACTCAGTAAGTTAAATATCATCTTTGCATTTTAGAGTTGAAAAAAATAAGATTTAGAGAGACTAAGTAGCTTGTCCAAGATCATAAATAATAAGCGGACCAGCTCAGTCTTGGACCAGGACTTGGGTAACCTCAAATCTTTAATTTTTGTATTGCTATGTGACCTGTTTTTCTATTTTCACAGTTAACAAATTCTGTTAAATTCTGTTATCAAATTCTAGCATCTTTGTTCCTTCATCTCTTTTCAAAAGTTCATTTAACTGTATTACTGCAACTATACAATTTATTCCAGTGCTCTCTCATGAAAAGAAAATTTGAGAGTTGCTGGATTTGGTAAAGACTGAAATAAACATTTTAGTCTTCGTAAGTAAAACCTAGATAGTCATCTATACCAGGGGTCCCCAACCAGTGGGCTGCTTAGATGGTTTGCCCACCGCTTTGGTGGTGGTGTGTGCAGGGGGCACGTGTAGTACCTACTTTTGCTCCCGACACCCTGTTTTTGTTCCCAGCTCTTCAGAAGTGGCAGTTGAGGTTTTTTTGGTCGTTTCTTATCTTGTTGTCCAGAATTTGCCCCAACTGTGCATGCACGCAATTATTTTTAGTCCTCCTAGTTTCTTTGCATTTTGTTGCTCGTGGAGACGTTTGTCCAGGTTCAAGCACTGCAGCAAAGGGTCTGAATGGCACTAGGACACCTGAAGGAGGGGACTTCTAGGACTGAAATTCAGCCAGCCTGGCATATTGGGCTCTGCCTATCAGAATCAAAAGCAATCTTTTCCAAACTTTTCAGAGGCAGGTTTTTATAAGAATATGAGTGTTCCACGTACCTACCAAAAGGGATGCCTTTTTTAATTCTTGTAGATTGCCATATGGTTAGCCTTTGTACTGCCCTAAATGATCTCTACTCACTGTCTCCAGCAAAATGGAAGTGAGACTGGTACATGTTTTATGTTCTCCTCTTGAACTGTGCATTCACATAATTACCACTTCCTTCTAATGGAATAAAAGAACATGGTGACAGCAGCCATGCTTCGTCCTCATAAAACCATCACCTAATGTTCACTACTTGTTAGTGACATCCTCCCCGCTTCTGCCTGATGTCTGAGATCAACTTCCCTTTGGAAGGAACAAGTCACGAGAAGGCCTGAAGGGGATGTTTAGGGAAACACGGGTCAGGCAACTTCTGCTCTAGTCTTCAGGAAAAACACTCTAGCCTCCATGCCTTTTCTGGCTTTTATCATCAGAGCAGTAAGAACTTAGCATTCCAAATGAAGGTGTGAGCTGGGGGACAAGACCATGAAGAGCATAGCAAGGCACAGAGAATCCTCATGCCCAGCAGATGCCCAGATTTAGATCAGGACTAGGGTTCCACAGAGCGCTTGGGACCAGAAAGTCAGCTTTTCATAAGAATATTCATTTGCTGGCTCTGTGCCCTTGCAGAACTCACTCAGGAGTCTGTGACAGCAGCAGACACCTATGAGGTTCATGGCATCAGATCCTGGTCAGTTCGGCCTCAAAAAATATAAATAAGTACTCAGAGAGGATTATCTGTGTAAACCCTGTTTGGGTAAAGTCTTACTGCTGTGAGTCCTGCTATTACTGCACTTTGCCACATCTGTAAGCTAAGCATTTTTTAATTTGCTTTAACCATCTTAAGTTACTGTTTTTCTAAAGTGGCTACAATCTATTAAAATAGCAATACAGAGTTGGTGTTCTAGTTCTGAGTTTTGTGGTAATTTTTTTCCAAATCAAATGCTTACTTTTTAATAAGGATAATAATAGCTGTTACTGTATTAGTCTGCTAGGGCTACCATAACAAAATATCACAGATCGTGTGGCTGGAACCAGAGAAATTTATTTTTCCACAGTTCTGGAGGCTAGAAGTCCAAGATCTAGGTGTCAGTAGGTTTGGTTCTTCCGAGGCCCCTCTCCACGGCTTGCAGATGGTCACCTTCTCACTGTGTCTTCACGTGATCTTTGTGAGCAAGTGCCCCTGGTGTCTGTCTGTGTCCTAATCTCCAGTCGTATTGTATTAAGGTTCACTCTAAAGACCTCCTTTTAACTTAATCACCACTTTAAACACCTTCTCTCCAAATACACTTATATCTGAGATACTGGGGCCTCGGGCTTCAACATATACATTTGAGGGGACACAATTCAGGATATTACAGTTACCAGTCTTCATTTCTGCTGGGTATGATTCTAGTTGCTTTACATAAATTAAGTCCACAGTTTCTCCAACTCAGCACTAGTGACATTTTGGTCTAGATCATTCTCTGTGGGTATTGGATGGGAGGCTCCCCTGAGCATTGTAGGATGTTTAGTAGCATCCCTGGCTTGTGCCAGTGTCAACCCGTTAGATGCCAGTAGCATCTACCTACCTCATCCACCGTAGTGACCGCGAAAAACGTGTCCAAACATCATCAAATCCTCCCTGAGGGACAAAACAGTCCCCACTGAGTACCATGCATTAAACCTATTCTTTACACAGCAGTCCAAGTTAATGTTTAATACCCCCACTTCATAAAGAAAGATGCTGAGATCAAAATAGGAATCACTGGCCAAAGACACACGGAGACTAAGTGGCAAAGCCAGGATGTGAACGCTAGTTATCTTTTCCATGACATGAATCTACTCACTAATGGCTACCCTTCTCCTCTTTAGCCTTCACCTTTCAACCATTTCTAATCCAGTTAACTCAAGCTGTGAAACACTGGGCTCAAAATAACCAGTAATCAACCATGTGGTGAGACCTTTTTATGTCTCTGTGAAAATCCAAAGCATAAATTGCTTGTGCCTTCCACAAACACTGAATTATCAGTGTGGCTAATTGTCAACATGACATGGTACCAGCACTACCCTCTAAAATGGTCATGAATCGTTGAGCCCTGGATTGGAGGATATACTTCAAGAACAACAGATTATAAGCCTTAGCCTAATCCAACCGCCCATCCACCCCTAAAATGTACGACACCTCATATTTAAAGAAGAAAATAGGAGCTAGAGAATTTGAGATATTGGCCGTTGACTATGCAAAGATGTAGGTACAGAACTAAAGCTTAAGTTCTGCCTTGAGAGAAATTGTTTAAAGATGAAAAATGCTTGGGCAAGGCACCCCGGAAAATGTGACAGCTTCAGAGTGACGCTCACCTTTTCTTTAAAGCCCATAGGTTCATCGAATACTCTCTGAACTTCTAATAACTCCCAGCGAGGAGTGAAAACTAAGTGACTGCCCAGGTGTGTATGCGGAGGGATTCTGGGAAAGACGCCTCCCGAACTCTCAAGAGGTAATCTTTGCTTCCCCACCACGAAGCGCAGACTTAACTTTATCTTAGCATACCAATAAATGTTGTACTGGCCATAAAAACAGTCAGCTCTAATATAAATCCAACTCCAGTATTTAATTCCTTGACCTTCCGTGCCAGCGATTCCTGCAAGCAAGATACATGCCCTGTGAACTGTCTCCTTTTTATTGGCTCTAAATTTACTGTCTGATCACTTTGGAGCTCCTACACTCATCACACCATGAGACAACATAAAAAGGCCTGTTCCAGAGACCTTCATATTTTGGAACATCTTTATCCTACTCTGACTCTTCCCTCTGCCCCAACTCTTTCATACGGTAATGAATCTCCTGGGGAAGGCATGATTTTTTTCAATACAGAGTTGAAGCAAATAAGAGAAAATCATCATTTCGATTGAGACTGAATCCTCTGGAAATTAGGAAATAATAACTTACCTTAAAATATTTCTAATTCCGGGCTTCCTTGGTGGCGCAGTGGTTGAGAGTCCTCCTGCCGTCATGCCCCGGTCCGGGAAGATCCCACATGCCGCGGAGCGGCTGGGCCCGTGAGCCATGGCCGCTGAGCCTGCGCGTCTGGAGCCTGTGCTCCGCAACAGGAGAGGCCACAACAGTGAGAGGCCCGCGTACCGCAAAAAAAAACAAAAAACAAAACAAAAAAAAACAGCCTGACAGACCCCATAAAAAGCAGAGTCCCAGGAGCTTATGGAGACTTCCCTTGCTTTGCACCGTATGACGGGGGCGGGAACGTTCTCTCCTCCTTTACCTTTATAACAGACTATTAATGCCAGAGCAGGACTCAGGGCTCTGCAGCCAATAAAAGAAAAGGCCAAATTCCTTAAATCTTATCTGACTTTGCAGATAATCACTTGCCCAGCTGCCCAAGGCGAGTGAAAATTGAAAGGGTCCTCACCTATGGTAAAGACAAGTTGGTTCCTCCTGAAAAATGCCTAAAATATATATGTGAACTTTCCTCCTGTGGCTTGCTACCCTGCTTCTCATCTGAATACCCTACTTTCATTCTTTGAGTCCCAGAGCTCTTAAAAGTCAGTGAAAAGGAAAGACAAAGTTGGCCAAGTCACAAATGAGGAGAAAGTTCTGTTTAGAGAAAGCCTTGGGTAAGATTACACACACCTGCATGAGACCTGAAATTGGAAAGCAGATGAGCGACCACAGGGAGGAAACACTCCAGTTTGGGAGGAGTGCAGGGAACACAGAAACCCAGGGAAAGTGAGAAATGCAGTTACCCAGTTGCTCTGGGGCTCCCTTTGTGGGTTCCCTGCACTTCCCTGGAAGCAAAGTGGGTACTGGGACTAAAATAGCAAAGGGGGGGCACTTTTTTCCCTTTCACCTACTAGAGCTCCTATCTACAAAATCACAGAACTGGGCAAAACACCTTGCTAGAATTTGTATTAAATTATGATCACAAAACTTAACAGAGCAATGACAAACTTACGGCATTGAGGTGTCCCCATCGGAACTCAAATTCCCAGATGTTGTCAAAGCTAATTTTGCTTCTCTGTTTTCTGGCTGCTTCTGAAATCCTCCTGAGAGAAGCTGTGACTTTTAGAATGACTTGGTGGATGGTGAAATGAATGGAATTTATGAATATGCCCTCTCTTCTAGGGATGTTCCCTATGCTGAGGAATTGAACAAACTAAATCTAAAATTGGGGCAAGGAGTGACTGCGGTCAAGAGTGACTAGTCCAATGGAAAGAGCACCCTGTGACGGCACATCCTGTGTTCTGTTACTGACTGTGGCAGTGACTGCCGTGTGCTCGCCAAAACTGGTCTCATTTCCCTCCTGGCCACAAGCTAGGCTACATTTGCCAGCCTCCTTTGCTGTTAAAAGCGGCCATACTACTGAGTGCTGGCCCATGGAATCATGGAATGTGAGTGGAAGTCATATTTTCCATTTGCATGCTTAGCTCATAAAAATGAACTTTCTCTTCCCCTATCTGCAGAATGAAGAAGACACTGTGAAGATCGTCTAGAGAAGGGTCAGGTGGAAGGATGCTGGGTCCCTGAATGGCCCCGTGGAATGCCTCTCCCGGATTGCAAACATATACGTTGAACTCTGTGTGAATGTGAAAGTTTTATATATTAAGCTACTTGGATTTAAGGGTCTATTAGCACAGATTGCCTCATATACCATAATGAAACTGAGTACTCATAGGTTGAACTTCATGGCTTCAGTTTCTTCATCTCTAAAAGAGGGCTACTATCCCCTTTAGCACAGTTTCTGGGGGCTATTAAGTGAAAGAATATAAATATCATAGTTTGGAAACATACAAAGTATGACATAAGGCATTATTGTTTTGTAAATTGAGACAAGATAGTACAGTCTCCTAAACATTTTTACTATCCCATTTGCCATCCCAGTGTTCCTCAGCCACAGCCCAGACCTATTCTCTGCAATGGGGGCGGTTGACTTCCAAATGCAACCAGGAGGTAGTCATGGCTTTTTTGGTTCTTATCCCTGCCTAGTTTTATTTGCTTGTTTGTTTGTTCGGTGACACTTAGTGGTGAATGCATTCATCGAATTCGTTCCTGAAAACAGGATTTGGTTTTGTTTGTTTGACTTTGGGTTTTGAGAAGAAGTAAGCAAGCAGATTACTGCAGACAGGTAATAAGGGCGCTGTTGTGGACCGAGAAACATCTGGACCTGGCTGCTTGCCAGGACGACCACTTCGTCTTGACCAAGAGCGAGCATCCAAGAGAAACATAAGGCCAACCAGTCACAGTAGTAAGTGAATTAAGGGCAAACTTCTGTGATTTAATCCAAGGAAAGCAAAAAAAGGATACCTAGTTTCTAAAGTGTTTCCTATGTTGGCAACAAAATTGTCCGATGCTTTCTCCAACATGCATGGTGGTTTTGAGCCCCATGAGTCCCTCATTGAAATGCATAGGTTACCTTTAGGAGTAGTCAAACTCTAGCCTATTCTCATACTATTCAGGCTGAAGAATCTTAGAAGTCATCTAGTTCTTTTTTTTCCCTCCCCTTTTGCACATGTGGCCCAATGAGAAATACTTTGTGCAATATCACACAGTCAGCACCAGAATCCAGATCTCTAGACATCTTGTCCAGGGTGCTTTTCACTTCAGCACACTCTCTGCCATCCAGAGAGCAGTAATATTCTGAAAAGCAAAAATTAAAATAGTATTATTTATCCTTAACCTTGCAGATGTTGTTTCTGTGCCTGCAACTACCAAAGCATCACCTATGTCCTTGAATGTAGCATATGTCAGCTAATATAGTTGCTCACTTTTTGTGTAAGTGGGGTGTGGAGATTTGGGGTAGATGTAGCAACAAAAGCTACCGTACATTCCCTTCTATGTGCAGTACATGTGAACATTATAGAGGACAAAACTACCTTATGTATAGGGGGAAAGTAAGCATGTTGTAGGTTCCTACTGAATAAGAAACACATTCTAAAAAATATCACATCTGCTTGACAACAGTTAGCCTTTCCATCAGCCATGGAGAAGCAGTTGGAATAGGGTAAACTTTAAGTTACTCCACTGATGGGCAGATGCCTGGGTCCTTTGATGACATAAGACACAGGGAATGACATCGTCTCTTGGCTTTTGGCTGCTACCGGCTGGCTAAAGTTCCAAGTACAGACGCATCCATAACAGAGGGCTGAGTGTATGCTCAAACTTAAATGCACTAAACTGTACACCTTATCTGCCTTCCTTCCCAAATACGCTCCTTCTAGATCTTCCCCATCTTGGTTAGTGCCAAACAGCAAAACTGCTCAAAAAAAATTAGCCTTGCCCTTACTCCCCTCTTTTTCTTACACTCCACATCCAGTCTATTAGTAAATCTCATCAGCTGTAGCCTTAATATATGTCCCAAATCTGACTAGTTCCTATATCACCTGTACCACAATCCAAACCACCATCATCTCTTTCTTGGATTATTTTAATAGCTTCTTCATTGGTCTCTCTGCTACTAATTTGGTCTCTGTCCATCTATTATCTATTATCTACAATCAGAATCATCCTGTTAAAACATAGGTGAGATCTCTTCATCACTTTTGGCTCAAAACCTTTCATCAGCTTCCTGATTCTCTTTGCTCACAAACCAAGGTACTTGCAATATAATCCAGGAAGCCACACCTGAGCTGGTGCCCCCCACCTCTCTAACTTTATCTCCTAGCACTCCTTCCCTCACTCACTCAGCTTTCATCACACTGGCCTTCTTCCTGCTGCTCAGACATGCCCCTCACTCTTCCATCTTCAAACGCTGTACCCTTGCCGTTTCTTCAGCCGCATAACCTTTTTCCTGCAGGCTCTCATAGCTTGCCCCCTCGCCTCTGGCCTTTTCTCTCTGTCACCTTCTCAGTGAGGTCTTCTCCAGCAATTCTATTTAAGATGGAAACCTCTTCCTGTCTTACCTCCCCTGCAATCCCCGTCTATCTTTCTGTGCTGTATTTTCCTCCATTCTTCTTATCTGATGTTCAGTATCATCCATCATCTTCTCACCTCATATTATTTATTTTGTTAATTGTCTGTCTCACCTCTCTAGAATGTAACCTCTGAAGGCACCAATTTTCCTCTGTTCTGTGTGGTGGTATCTCCAGCACTTAGAATAATACAAGGTAGACACTCAAAAAATAGCTGTTGAATGAATAAATGAGCGAATGAATGAGAAATTAATGAGTAGAGGAGAAGTTTAGGATACCTTGGGATTTCAGCAAGTCTTTATTTTTCTGCTGATCTTAGAGATTAATTTTTAGGGTAATGAGTTCTACAGTGGCAGCCTCCAGACTGAAAAGGTAAGCAGAATGGTCTTCTGTTCACATAGTATTTTTTCTGGTGTTGTTTTCATTGAATTTAAATGCCTTTTAGGCAGGTGATAGATGCTACTGTTCACCACTCTACCTGTGTTCCCATGTCTTATACTTGGCTGACTTACACATAGCTTACCTGCCTGCCTGGTTCTTGAAGGCATTTGAGTTTGTGACCCTGTTAATTTCACTTTAAAGACCACCCTGTGGAGAAATATTACAGAGGCCAAAGCCATCCTCAGTATTACAGAGGCCAAAGTCATAACTCATTGCTTCTTCTCTTGTGAATTGAGCATTTGTCATGAACTGGGCTCATGCCAGGGAACCAAAGATGAAGAAGTCCCTTCCTCAGAAGCTGGACATTTAGTGGAGCTGTCACAGAAAGTCTGAGTCCCACATCCAGAGGACCCTTGGGCTTAACACAAACAGCTTTCTTTTCTCCCCCAGAAGAGTACATTTCAGAGATGCTATCATACAAACTTATCATTAAATATTTCCTTCTTTGTTTCTCACTCTCATATCTCAGATGTGTTTTTCCATCTTAACTGAAAAATAGATTTCTCTCTGAGGAGTGGCTCCAGGCCGAAATCTTTTGCGTTGTGATCTTTTAGGCCCAATGAGGCTTTGCCTGTCAGGCCTCACAGAGAGAAACTGCCCTCCCCAATCCAGACTTGGTGCAGTCAATGCACCGTATTTTCCTGGAGAGATTTGCACTCAAGGACTCAAATATCTGGGCCCGGCCCAGCCTTGCCCATATGCATATCTGCCTGCCTAACCCAGGTACCTCTACTCAGAGGCTGATTTCCCAGGGGCCTGGGCTGGGACACTTTTTTCCACTTTGACTCTGTACCTTTCTACTCCTGGCCTCCTCCCCCCGGCTCATGGGTCCATACAGAGACAAGAGCCTTCTGTGTGGGGCTTCTCTACAATGAGATGATTTCCCTTACCTTCCACCTGACCCTTGCCCCTTGCCGTTCTGGGGAGAAAATGGAACACAAGAGGGCCAACGCCTCTTTCTGGCTCTGCTTGCACTGTTGAGATACATGAATAAAGGCTTGATTGTTACTGATTTTTTGACACTCTACATCCAATAAAGTTATGGGAAACAGATACTGACTCCTAATTTTCCCGTGTCTCCCCACTTCTCTCCCTTTACTCTCCCTCAATATCTTGTGACCAGTAGAAGGTGCAGCACTTTCTTGGCTATTACCTATCATTTGGAGAATATGACTTTTCACCTCTATTTAATAATCGCTCCGACTTTGGAATCCGTCCCATCCGCTGAAAGCCATTAATGACTCCCAGTTGAACCTAGAATGACATTTAAATTCTTTATTATGGATAATCACGCCCCCAAACGTCTGACCCTTGCTTCTTTTAGAGCCTTACCTACTATCAGTTTCTGCCTCATTCATTACATTTCAGCCATGCTGGCCGTCTTCGTTCTTAAACACAACAAATTCTTTCCTGTCTCAGGGATTTTATACACATTTTTACCTCCTCCAAAAATACTTTTCCCCAGCTTTTAGCATGGCTGTCTTCTCATGTCTCAGCTCACATGCCACCTCCCTAGGGAGACGTTCCTTTTCTGGTGTGTCCCTCATTCAGTCCTTCTAAATTCCATTACCTTGCTTCATTTTGATAACAGTTGTCACTACCTTAAAGTATGTTATTTATTTGTTGACTTGTTTACTACTAGAACGTAGCTTTCCTGGACCTCATATTCTAGGGCCCAGGACAGTGCCCAGTACATCAATAAATGCACTTCCTTCCCATCCTCATAGTCAACATCCACCAACTTCCAGATCACTCACTGTGATCCTAATGTTCTGAATGTGTGTCCAGGTCACATTAATGGCCTATCCAGTGCTCTGTTGTATGCTTCTGTAAATTCCTCTCCTTAAGTGTATTTCACCATTACTCTATCTCAATGAGCCATTCTCAGAACCATAATTTTCCATCATCTCAAACTTCTAAAGCCTTCCTCTCTTAGACAACAATTACCTATCTTTCTACCACACCCCTTTCTCAATTCCTACTGTTTTTTTCCTTGAAGCTTTTACTGAGTTTAGATCTTGAATCCTGTTTCTTCTACTTCCTAGGAAATCCTTTAAATTCCATTTCCTCTCTCACTTGCTTGGAACTCATGACTAAACATTTCAGTGCATTCTCTCAGGCTTTTAAAAGATTCCTTTGTTACCTGACTATACATTGGGCTTACCTTGGCAATGTACTTGGACTTATGCTATCAATGTACTAGACCTTACAAAGACAATATTCTTTTCCTCTTCTCCTGTTCCAGGGTAGAGAGCACAGCTAGAATCTCAGCTCTGCTTGGTAATCTTTTAATTCTCCCCTAATGTGTTCTTTCTTACCTTTCAAAACAGATTCTCCTCTTTCCTCAAGCCTGCAATTATATCCTAGTGTTTAGCATAAGGCCACATATTTTCTATTGAAAATTTTTAAAAATATATAGATTCCATCAGACATGGATTATTTCAATTCCTTATCCACTTAACTACAAACTTATCAAAAGCATTTCCTGCCCTATTTATTTATTTTCAGTACCTAGTACACTTTCTGGTAGACATTTGTTATATATTGATTGAATAATGAACAACAGCAAATGGGCAGTTCAAACTTTATTAGCAGAAACGGGAAAGACTAATGTGAAGGTACTCAACAGATCTGTGGTCTAAAATAGAACAAAGCTTGAGAAAGAAGAACAGAGCTGGGGGTATCATGCTTCCTGATTTCAGACTATACTACAAAGCTACAGTAATCAAAACAGTACAGCACTGGCACAAAAACAGACACACAGATCAATGGAACAAATACACCAGAAATGAACTCACACTTACATGGGCAATTAATCTACAACAAAGGAGGAAAGAATGAGGAAAAGGCAACTTCTTCAATAAATGGTTTTGGGAAAACTGGTTAGCTACATGCAAAAAAGAATCAAACTGGACAATTTTCTCACACTATAGAGAGAAATAAATTTAAAATTGATTAAAGATTTAAATGTAAGACCTGAAACCATAAACCTTTTAGAAGAAAACATAGGCAATGCACTCTTAGACATTGGTCTTAGCAATAATTCATTGGACCTGTCTCCTCAGACAAAGTAAACAGAATCAAAGATAAACAAATGGGACTACATCAAACTAAAAAGTATTTCACAGGGAAGGAAACTATCAACAAAACGAAAAGGCTGCCTACTGAATGGGAGAAGATATTTGCAAATGATATATTCACTAAGGGGTTGATATCCAAAATATACAAAGAACTCATGCAACTTAACATCAAAAAACAAACAAACAACCCAATTGAAAAATGGGCAGAGGATCTGAATAGACATTTATCCAAAGAAGACATACAGATGGCCAGCAGGCACATGAGAAGATCCTCAACGTCACTCAACTCACATCACCAGGAAAATGCAAGTCAAAACCACAATGAGATGTCATCTCACACCTGTCAGAATGGCTATTATCCAAAAAACAACAAATAAGTGTTGGTAAGGTTGTGGAGAAAAGAGAATTATTGGTAGGAGTGTAAATTTGTGCAGCCACTATGAAAAACAGTATGAAGGTTCCTCAAAAAATTAAAAATAGAACTACCGTATGATCCAGCAATTCCATACCTGAGCATTTACCCAAAGAAAACAAAAATACTGAATAGAAAAGATACATGCTATGTTAATGTTAATTGTTGCATTATTCACAATAACCAAGATATGAAAGCAACCTAAATGCCCATTGAAAGATGAATGGATAAAGAAAATGTACTTAGAATAAAAATAAAATGAAATCTTGCAATTTCTGACAACATGGGTGGACTTAGATGGTATGATGCTAGGTGAAAATCAGAGAAAGACAAATACTGTATGATATCACTTATATGTGGAATCTAAAAAACAAAACAAATGAACAAACATAACTAGGCAAAAACAGAGTTATTGATACAGAGAACAAGAAGGTGGTTGCCAGGGGAGAGTGTGAGAGAAGGAAAGAAATAGGTGAGGGAGATTAAGAGGTAGAAATATTCAGCTACAAAATAAGTGAGTCACAGGTATAAAATATACTGTGTGGGGGATATAGTCAATAATTATGTAATATCTTTGTATAGTGACAGATGGTAACGAATTACATTGGTGATCATTTTGAAATGTATAGAAATTTTGAATCACTATGTGGTATAAGAGGAACCAATATAGTGTTGTAGGTCAGTTATACTTCAAAAACAAACAACAGTCTAATAAATAAGGAGATCAAACTTGTGGTTATGAGAAGTAGCAGGTGGGGGAGTTGGATGAAGGCAGCTAAAAGGTACAAACTTCCAGTTATAAGATAAGTACGTACTAGGGGTGTAATGTACATAGTAAATAAAGTTAACATGGCTGTATGTTACAATATATATGAAAGTTGTTAAGAGACTAAATCCTAAAAGTTCTCATCACAAGGAAAAATAATTTTTCTAAAAAATAATAATAATATAAAATAAAATAGAACAAAGCTAAATACAAAATCTTTTTGACTTAGTAAAATTAGTAAGAGCACATAACCCCATTGTCGTGCTGGGTCATACGTGACTGCATCATTTAACAGATGCCACATTTGTCCTGGAGTTGGGACACATAAATTCTAATCTTGACTCTGGTACTAGCTGTCATTAGCTCTCTAGACTTTGACAACCTCATCTGAAAATGAGGGGCCTGATAGTCTAATTCTTCTTCTGGCTGTAAAAGTCTATGACTCTTTTACTCCGTTGCCACTGTATCAGATTGACAGCTGAAAGTGGGGACTTCATTATGGAATGGGTGAACCTAGGTGATAGGGAAATATCTCAAGTAAGATTCTGGAAGGAAAGAAAACACCAAGGACAGACTGAGTTTATCTTATTGTTTCATCTGGGCCTGCGCATGGAGTAGACATGAAAACTCGAGGCCTGAACCTCAGTCTCTGTACTTCTTTTATAAAGCAGCAAAGTCAACAGTCAAGAGGTGGATTCGGGGAGGAACATATATTAGAAAGGCTTTGCACACCATGCAAGTGATCTTGTACTTTTAGTCTTGATGAAAAAGGAAAACATTGAAGGATTTTACACAATGACATAGATTTTCATTTTAGATATCATAGATATAGTCTGGCTATGGTGAATACAGGGAAACCTATCAATTTTCCAATGATTTCAAATGGACTATATAACAGAGCTAATTGTTGATTTCGAGTGTGAAATCTCTTAATTTGCTATTTACTCACTCTTTAGTTATGGCTAAGAAACATGAAGGAAAGGAATAAGGATGGGTGAAGTCATTGTTCCCTATTTTTCTAAGAGGATTAATTAATGTTCTCACCCATCACAGACTCAAAAAAACATGATTTTAATTATTACTCGTAAAACTTGTTACATTTGACATTCTATTCTGTCACTTAGTTCTAACCTAAGGCTTCATATCAAGACCAAGAGAAATCTATTTAGAGCTCCATATACTATTACTGATAAGCTCTGTTAGGACCAAGAAGATACAAATAAGCAGTAGTAGAAGATACAAATAAACTGTACTTCCCCCTTCTCAAGCATATTGTTTCTGTGTAGTTCTGAAGGCTGAGAGTAAACTCAATAACGAAGCTAGTGAGGAAGCAACTTTTTCTAAGTTATTATTTCCGTGTGTGTATGTGTCTGTTTATTCAGAGATACAAGTTAATAGATTTTTTTGTATAATCAGATACAAAATGTTAGGCACCTTGTTTGGGAAAGGAAAAGAACGTGTGAGGACTCTAACTGGATTTGTTCATGCAAATGGTCAAATTTGGACAGATAAACAGCCAGATAGTTTCATAAACCTATGAAATGCACGTAACTAAATACTACCTGGATTGAGCACAACTCAGGTCAACTCTGGATGAATAAACGTGGTAAAAAGCAAACCAGACTTTGGTTTAAAAAAGGCGATTCAATCACCCTTTGATTGTCTCCTTAAGAGCACTAAAAATGACGTAACATGGATTTACTCATTGTTCATTTGAAGGAACATTTGCATCATTATCCCGAGGTATTCCTCTCAAATATCCAGGAGCCATGTATTTTAAAACACCTATAAAATGACCCAATCCAGCTCCCTCCGGCCCACGGTACCTGAAATGCCAAATAAAAACAAAAACAATTTCCAGTTTCTTCCTTTCCCTAACAAGCAGGAAACCTATTCTAATTCAGTTGTAATGTGTGTAATTTTGTAGTCCTGCCGTAAAGAATATTTCTCCTCCTTGTACAAAGCCATAACAGATGCAATTAGAGGATATTATATTGTCATATGCATCAGAGGAATAGAGTTGATATTAAATCTTCCACCTGGCACTCAGGCAAGAAGGATCAGAAAAGGAAATGGCATTACTCAGAAGCCCTTTCACCTTTCAACCCCAGGGGGCCTCATTATACCTGGGGGAAGGTATTTGCAAAAGTCAAATGCACAATGGGCTGTAAGTTGTCATGGGGAGTGGTGGGGAAGGGAAGAATGCTCACTTCAGAAGTAGCATCCTCTCAAGGACTGAGTGAAGTGCTGATTTTACATGCTTTGTTGCCCTCAGATACTGTGAGGATAGGATGGGAGGTTTGATAGATGAGACAGCCCATTTAAGATCGCAGACAATGGTAGGTGATGGCATTGAATAACAATGACCAGAGAACCGTTCACACACCGTCACCTGCAAATCCTGATTGCAGACAAGACACCTACAAATGACTCTGAGATTGGAAGGTACCACATTCCATGTTTGATCAGCAACTTGGAGCAGCCTCTGTAGGGTCATCAATGGCCAATCTTCACTGTATGAATATTCTAGGTTTCATATTCATTCAGCTGAAAAAGTGATGAAACTTCAGAACAATGTAATCATATGATGGTATGTCTACACCTACCTTCTAAGACACCCCCTGTGCTTTGGAAAATGCTTTGTGTCATTCAACAAGATGTTTTTTCATGCGACATTAGATTTTGTCAAAAGCCAGAGAAATAGCAATGTCTGTGCAACTTTTCTGATGGATGTTTCTCAAGTCATGAAATATATTCTTCTTGTATAGAACTTTCTTCTCTATAAAAGGGAAGAAAAGCTGATTTGAAAGGAGATTGACTACATTTTCTCTCACTTTGAACTGGTATCCCAAAATGTATTTTTTAATTTATTGAGCACCTACTAAATGCCAGATATTTTTACATAAGCTATTTATTCATTTAACAAATATCTGTTAAGTGCCGGACACTGTTGAAAGAACTAATGGTATACCTATAAACAAGGCAGACCAACTTCCTTCCTTCATGGAGCTTGTCTTCTATTTGTGGGAGGCAACAAATGAACAAGTAAGCAAATAAAGACAAACAGAGACTGTGAGATGTACTACACTGGAAATAAACTGAGTATGCCAAACATTTATTGAATATCTATCAATAAATCATGTGCAAAAAAAAATGTACTGGATGCTTTCAGAACACAGTAATGAATAACAAAATCACATTCCTGCCCTCAAGAAGCATACAGAAGTGTAGGAAAATACAAATCACCAATCCCTCTGTTCATGTTAAAGTATTTTGCATATGATCATTTATGTGGTTTTATCTCTAAGCTCAATTCCATAAAATCTCTTCCACAAAAAGTTCATATATGATAGTGTCATAATAAACAATAGCTAAATTTTAAAGGAGTTGCATGCAAATCTGAATTTGAATCCAAGAGAGGAATTAACTGAATTTCAATCTAAGAATCCAATCAGTTATCTGAATTTCAGTCCAGGAGAGGTGATTCATAGAAAATTTCATAAAGAATAATTTCGTAATGTCAATGTGTGTTGGCGGACAGTACTGTAAATTTCTCACTTGTTTCAAATGTTGATATGTTGCTTATCTAACAATCAAAAGTGGTGATTTTTCTGATTTTGTAAGAAAGGATAGAAGTTAAGTTGGTTGTGGCAGGGGTGGAGATGCATTATAGGTGGTTGAAACAGCTGGCATGTATAATGGCCCTGGGTTGATTGGTTTGGGGAGAGTGAAACTTTCAAAGAACTGAAAAAAAGGGGAAAGTCAAACAAAATAAAGCTGCAGATGGAAAGTTGCATAAGAGCAGCACACAAATGACTTTGTTATATGTGTTAAGGATTTTGATCTCTCTTTTAAGACCAATAGGAAGGCATTATAGTGTTTTAAGCAGGATGTCAGTATGATCATAGATGTGTTTAGAAAACATCACTATATTACAAAATAGAGAACTAATTGATGACCAGCACAATATGTACAAATAGAAGAATGAGGTGGCTCTTGAGGTCATACATTCAATAATAGTAGCTTAGGCCAAGCTATTGGTAGTATACACGGAGAATGGTGAATATTTGAGCGATAATTAAGAGGTGGGGTTGATAGGATTTAGCGATGGATTGCACGTGGAGGATAGAGGAAAAGGAGATGCCAAAAAAGACATTTTTTTTCTTTCATTTTCTTGCAATGAAGTTTAACAGTACAGAAAAGTTACACGACCTTGGTGGGTCAGCATCTGGTTTTTAAGTTGTATAATAGGATAAATGGTATTGCCATTCACTGAGATGACTAAATTTGGGTGAACAATAAAAATTTCCAGGCCATGATGAGTTTGAACTGCCTTTTAAACATTCAAGTAAAATTAACAAATTAGCTCTGTTCCAGGAACTCTATCACTCAGGGTTTAACCAGAAAATCAGAATGAGTAGAAGATATATCTAGATATCTATATAATGTGTGTGTGTTAGAAAAAGCTGGCTAATGAAATTTAGGGAGCTGGTTAAGCAGTCAAGTCTGTATAAGAATGTTGTCTCGGGCTTCCCTGGTGGCACAGTGGTTGAGAGTCCGCCTGCCGATGCAGGGGACGCGGGTTCGTGCCCCGGTCCGGGAAGATCCCACGTGCTGCGGAGCGGCTGGGCCCGTGAGCCACGGCCGCTGAGCCTGCGTGTCCGTAGCCTGTGCTCCGCAACGGGAGAGACCACAACGGTGAGAGGCCCGCGTACCGCAAAAAAAAAAAAAAAAAAAAAAAAGAATGTTGTCTCTGTATCTGATGCTGGAACTTGAAATTCAGAGGACAGTCAGGAAGGGAAGATCACAGGTAGACTGGAATCCACAAGCATGAAGAGCTGGAACCCCATAAGAACAGACTGATTCCCATGTCTGTCTTATTCCTCTGTCCTTGTTTATAAGAAGATCTTATAGAAGTCAGTACCCTTCATCACAGAGCTACACACACACACACACACACACACACTGTCACACTCACACCTGGCCCAGGAGTCTAAGCGGCCGTAGGAGGATCCAGGGGAAGGTAGAACAATTACAGGCCCAGCGGCTGCTTCCCGCCAGCAAGGTGGGTCAGCAGGTCGACAATGTGTGTAAGCTGCAACATGGGTGCTGCTGCTCTTCTGCCTCCCAAACGTCCCAAGAATCTCCCTTGTGGCCCACCCTAACAGGAAATACACTAGAAAGAAAATTCTGGAAAATGTAGTTCAACCTAGCCATGTTGACACACCACAAAGCCATCAGAGGCACGGTGCTATCGGGGGGGAGTACCATGAAGACTAAGACCATCTTTCCTATCTTGGCATAACTGACCATTTTTATATCACGTGGTGGGTTTAACAGTAAAGGTATACACTCGCCTCTACGAGTGTAGGCTTTTCTCTCAGCCTGGGAGTCCAAAGCAAACCTTCTAGACTAAGTTAAGTCTTAAACAATATGTATGAAATAAGAACACAAAGAATGATAAGAATGGAGTCTCAGACAAAGAAAGCATCAAACACACAGGGGGTATATATGTCAGGTTGCTATATAGGGGATGCTATGACAAATTGCAAAACCTCAATGTAGGTTGTGTTTTGCTCACATTAATGTTCAATGCATTTGGCCGCCATCTCTCTTAGTCTTCTTCATTCCAAGCCCCAGGCTGAAAAAGCAGCCTTCACATAAGACATGCCTGTCTTAAGGGAGAAGAAAAACACAAATAGCCAAATGACACAAGGGCTCTTAAAGCTACTTGTGAAAATTACAGAATTCATTTTCTCTCATATTTCCTTGGCCAAAGAAAGTCACATGGGCAGGCTTGACTTCAATGAAGGAATATATAATCATCTAAAGGAGGGGTAGCAAATATTTCAAACAAGTAAAACGTCAGTGTCTTGATCACAAATATTTACTTTCTTCACTTTTGTACACTAATTTTGCTCACTCTCCCTCCTTCCAAGGGAGACAACCCAAAAGTCTCAATTAGACTCAAAATCTAGGATGTTTTTGGTAGCCTTTTTGTTAAATCTAGATGTGGCTCTTCTTCATTCAGTGACCTGTAAACTACAAAGATAAGTGATGTTTCCTCATATGTGCAATGCATAATAGTGGAACAGGAAGATGTAACTAAAATAGACCCTCCCATTTGGAAAGAGGCAGAAAGGAGACGTCCATTGGCTGCTGTTCAGTAGCAATCCAAAAATTCCACGGAGTAGATGTTGTAAGGGGTCCCTACCCTGGAGATCTGAAACTTTTCTTGATTTTGCCCAAGTTCTATAACCTAGGAACAGCTCTTCAGTTTATCATCGTCTATGACCTCTAGATCCACTCTTCAGAAGGTCCTTTTTCTTCCTTTGATCATCATTGGCTACACCTGAAGATCACACTGGAGAATGTGCCCATCTTAAAGGCTCAAGAGCATTTTAAGCCTGCTTCCTACCTATAAAATCTTTGGGGCCTAAAATTAACTAGGTTCTCCCTATCAATTCAGAAATGTTAACAGAAAGTTTGTTGGCAGTACCCTAAATTTGGACTGTGCCATTAGTCTGTATTAACTGGTCCTTGGTGTTCATAGACTTAGATTTTATATCTTACTAGTTGGAAATGACAGCCAGTTACGTCTTCAAATTCTGCAAGTCTCATAAGTTCTGAATTTTTTATATTTTTTAAAAATTCTGTGTAAATCAATTGGTTCTTTTCTGAGCTCACTTTTTCCCTACTGTACTTTGTCAAGTACAGCCAATAGCAAACATGTTACCAACATTCTTTTTTTCTCTTTATTTCCCTAAAGCCACAAATTCATTAGGTATATTATTTGCCTCCGGAGTTCATACAGGTGACGGTTTTACAAAACGGAGGCTGGAAGAATAATGACAGAACACTTTTCCTTCATTTCACCAAACCCCACTATGTGGCCTAGAAGCCAAAGCTATATATTTCAGTTCTCTTTTTATTTATTTTATTTATTTAGTTTTTTTGAAGCATGGTTGATTTACAATGTTGTGTTAGTTTCAGGTATACAGCAAAGTGATTCAGATTCTTTTCCCTTACAGGTTATTACAAAACACTGTATATAGTTCCCTGTGCTATACATTAGGTCCTTGTTGTTTATCTATTTTATATATAGTAATGTGTATCTGTTAATCCCAAACTCCTAATTTATCCCTCCCCACCCCCACGTTCCCCTTTAGTAACTGTAAGTTTGTTTTCTAAGTCTGTGGGTCAACTTCCGTTGGTATATAAGTTCATTTGTATCATTTCTTTTTCTTTTTTTAGATTCCACATATAAGCGATGTCATACACTATTTGTCTGCCTTAGTTTTTCTTTCTCTCTTTTTTTTTTTAGTTTTTCTTCTTTAAATGGAGGCACCAATTTTCATATTAGTCTGATTTCCCTAGATTATGCTACATAACAAACAGCACCCACACTTTAATAGCTTACAACAATAAAGGTTTCTCCTCACATTAATGCTCATTGTTAATTAGCTAGGGCTGTGCTCCACATCCTCTTTTTTTTTTTTTTTTTTCCTGCGGTACGCGGGCCTCTCACTGTTGTGGCCTCCCCCGTTGCGGAGCACAGGCTCCGGACGCGCAGGCTCAGCGGCCATGGCTCACGGGCCCAGCCAGTCCGCGGCATGTGGGATCTTCCCGGACCGGGGCACGAACCCGCGTCCCCTGCATCGGCAGGCGGACCCTCAACCACTGCGCCACCAGGGAAGCCCCACATCCTCTTTATTTTGGCACAAAAGCTGTAGGAGCAGCCCCCATGTGGGACATGCCAACCTAATGACAGAGGGTAAACGAGTGAATGGTTACATGAATCAGTGACTCAAAGATTCTAGCTTGAAGTGGCAATTGTCACTTTCACCCACATTCTACCGACTAAAGAAAATCACATAATTAAGCCCAACATAATGAAGTAGGGGAGTGCTAGCCTCTCACAAGGAAGGGCGACAAACATTTTAAACAAATACTGCCATCTCCCATGAAATTTAAGTGGAAGAGGGATACTCAGCAGCAGTAAATCATAAAACGAGAGGACAGGAATGGTGAAGATAATACATTAGACGGCATTAGGTGAGACACGTATTTGGAAGGTGCTATACGCAATGCTAAAGATGGATTTTTGTGTTGGAAGCAAAGGGGAATTATCGAAGGTCTTTAAGCAGTGACATAGTGATATGTTTTAGTTTATATGCAGTATTCTAGCAATGGTAAATACAGGGAGACAAGTTGGGACATTATTCCACAGACTCAGTGAATGATGATAAGGGCATGATCTAGAGCTAGGAAAAGATGGGGGTATGTTGTAATAAGAAAAGATGGGAAGGTGTTGTATTCTCATTCGGTTGATAAAAGATTCGTATACAGAAGGTAAGGATAAGGAAGGGAAGAACGTTGACTATATTGAAAAGAGGATAATTGATCATCTTAGAGGAGGACATGGCTGGCAGTAAGTGCAGTTAAGGATACATTTCATAGGTGGTAGAAGGATCAGGCTGTTTGCTCCTGAAGGCTCCAACTTTCTGTGTGAAATGTGGGATGTTCACTTCAATGAAAGGGTATAGGAGCTGGGTAGGGGGCTTGAATAGAAGGCCAAAGACACAGAGTCTCTGAGAGAAGTGGGAGAGCGAACAAATACGTTAAAACTGTGAGTAATTAAGAGCCTTGCTCACTGTGAGTTTGTAACGACTTGAAAAGCACATGTGACGCCAATGCTAAGCAGCAAGGGGGTTGGGAGGGAATATAACATCGGGATTATGAAGGAGGGCATAGTGGAAGTACTGGGTTTCAAGGTAATTGAGGATGTTAGTGAGAAAGTGATTGAATAAGGTAAGTAGTTTAGACTAGTTACTTAGAGAAATGAGTGAGCCAGGAGGCTGCTGGTAATCTGGAAGACAAGGACCCGTCCCGGGGCCCTTACCCATCTGCAGTGGAAGAGTAGACATAGTTGGAGTGAGGACACAAGCATGATTGATCAGAGTCTGAGATTAGAGCATGGAATATTTGCATTAACGGTTTCTGATTTGGTCCAGTTATGATTTCTGGCTGGTAATGAAAATTAGGTCAAGCAAAGCATATGGCTTAAATGGTGCTTAGGAAAAAATTTTTAGAATTGAGTAAATGAAAGATGTGTGAGGACAGTTTGTTGCCTCCAGTGACCCACACTCTGGTAGAACACCCCCCCCACCCCCGCACTCTTAAGTGTGGATGAGACCTATAATTTCTTCTGCAAAGGTATTGGGATATCATTCCCATGATTCTGTTAAATTATATGGCATAAATGAGGGATTTTACAGATGTAATTAATATACCTAATCAGTTGACTTTAAGTTAATTAAGAAGGAGAAAATCCTGAGTGAGCCTGACGTTTCAGGTGAACCATTAAAAGAGGCTCTAAAGGTCAGGCATGGAGAAGTCAGGGAAAGTTTCTTGCTGGCCATTGAGAAGCCAAGAGCCTCCTGATGAATTTCCAATGAGCCAATGAGCGGGGCAAGGGTGGGGCAACAGCCTAATTTAGGAGCTAAGGACTGCCTTCCTACAAACACAAGGAAGTAAATTCTGCCAAGCACCATATGAGCTTAGAAGAATACTCAAGCCACGCGTAAAACGCCAGCCCTGGCTCATGCCTTGTTTGTAGGCTTGCAAGATCCTGAGTAGAGGACTCAGCTAAGCAAGGCCCAGACTCCTTACCCATGGAAACAGATAAATGTAAGTTGTTACACAGCAACAGAAAATATTGTTGTTGTGAATAGTGCTACAATGAACATTGGGTTGCATGTATCTTTTTGAATTACCGTTTTCTCTGGGTATATGCTGAGAAGTGGGATTGCTGGGTCCTATGGTAGTTCTGTTTTTAGTTTTTTAAGGAACCTAGAGATTGTCATACTGAATGAAATGTCAGGCACAGAAAGACAAATATATGATATTGCTTATATGTGGAATCTAAAGAGAAATGGTACAAATGAACTTATTTACAAAACAGAAGTAGAGTTACGGCTGTAGAAAACAAACTTATGGTTACCAGGGGGTAAGGCGGGGAGGGATATATTGGGAGAGTGGAACTGATATATACACACTACTATATATAAAATAGATAACTGGTAAGAACCTGCTGTATAGCACAGGGAACTCTACTCAATATTCTGTAATGGCGTATATGGGAAAAGAATCTTAAAAAAAAACCCAGTGGATATATGTATATGTATAACTGATTCACTTTGCTGTATACCTGAAACTAACACAACATTGTAAATCAACTATACACCAATTAAAAAAATATTGCTAGTATACCATGTTCAATATGTTAAGAGACTAAAGTATTTTCCTAAACCTTTGTAAGTTTCTATTTTTAAAAGTTTTCAAATATTTCTTTTGGCCTTAAACTTGTACTCACAGAGACACACATGAGATGGTTTCTAAATTAAGGCTGTAGATGAGAGCAGGAGAAGCAGGCTGTGCCGTATATGGCTATAAAACGATGGGACAGATCTCATAGTTCTCATCACTCCTACTCCTCTTTAGCCAGCTTGTCTGCATGGAGCAGAAACAAAGGGAACAGGTGTGTCCAGTCAGAGGGGCTGGATCTGCTGACAATCAACGCCTCAGGAAAGGAAGCTGGGTGAGGGGGTGGGTAGAAGACTAAGTGAATTTGGCTGGGGACGCTGAGGCTGAGAATAAGAAGAAAGAGGCAGAAAGGGAAACAGACAAAGGAAGGAGAGGAGAGCCTCAGCTCCATGGCTACTCGATAGACACACGAGTTCATGATGGCTTTGCCGTTTACTCTCTTCCAACCAGCCTGGGAGACCCTGCCTCGCCAGCAAGTGGTGACTATGCAATTTCCCTCACATGCTGAGTTCCGCCCCTGCAAGGTTATTAAGCCATTTCAGGACACCAAATAGGTCTATCTAAAACCTTCTTCTATTTTCTTTTATCCTATCGTGCCTTATGGGCTCCATTATAAGTGAGCAGGAAGGGGCTTAAGATCTGTTGGTTACAACAAAAATTAATGGCCCTGCAGGAAGAAAGCATTAAAGGTTAAATGGAAAGAAGTATAAAAACGTTTAGTAATGTATGAATTCACATCACTTCTACTTACATAAAACACATTTAACATTTCAGTTCTGTTCTAAAGGCTCGCTGTAGAGCCAGAATGCAAAACTTTACGAAATTGCTAAATGTTTCAGACTAAATTATGAGTAATACTTTGGGACATGGTGAGAGATTTGCTAAACACACCAGAGAGCAGTTTAAAGTGTGTGATGATTCAATAAGGTACGGGAGATACAGTGGGAATCTTGGATTTATTATTTATAGAAATCACTCTTGAGCTATGGCTATAGAGTGATTTTTCAATGGTAGGTATATATTTTTGACTGCTATGGCTCACGGTTATGGGTAGAGGGAAGGTGGAGTTGATTACCAATTCAAGATGGAAAAAAACGTCTTCATTGAACTCAAAATAATCTGGTGACCCAATGAGAAAAGGTAGAAATCTGGACCTTAGCCAGTATGAACTTTTCACCAGTAGGTGATTTGAGAGTAATTTGCATATTTAAGATACTACCTTTAAAACAGTCTATTCATTCATTCAACAAATGTTTTATAAATACATATATTCCTTTATTCAGAGCGATCTTGACACATCTTTCATTCAGTCAAAGAGATAATTAGTCTCTTTCCTTCTCCGTTTATAAAGCTATTTGACTAATTACATTATACAATGGTTTTGTCAAAAGACCTATACCTAGGAGAGAATTCAATTAGGTGGAATAGGCAGAATTAATCACTAATACTTTTTACAGTCTGTAGCTATCTCCTTGGCAAGAATAGTGAGGGAATGCAGTTGGCCAGTAAATTAAAGCTACTTTTGTTGCTTGTCTGCAGTATATAATATAAAATGAAGAACACTGGTGTTTATAAGTATATGGTTTGGACTGAGCAAGAATTCAGATTCCCATACTTTATAAAGCTCCATCAGATGTTTTAAATCTAATTTGTTAAGTAGATGTAAAATTAGTAAAAAAAAAAAAAATTCCCTCACGCAGGACTAGAAAAAAAATTATAATCCATAAGAGTCTGGTAGAGACCATGAATAAGTATCTGGAGGAAATTACACCAAGACTGACAAAAGGCCAAAAGTTAATTGTGGAGATGCCCCAGTGAGTACCAGTCCTGCCTCTGAGACCAGTGATTTTCAAACACTAGGGGGAAAATGGCATCCTTATCACCCTCAGCAATAAGGCATTTGAAAAACTTTCACACCAGAGAACACATTTTCCTTACCCTGTATCTAAACTCAGATATTATGTACTGTCTCCATGTACAACTTCTCAATCTACCTTTATAATATTTTGTCATGAAAAGGAAGATGATTTTTTAAAAAACTTTCCAGCTCCTATCTCCCTCAGAATAATAAAAAAAAAAAATCCCAATCTTTTTAGACTTTTCTAAGAACTAGTATTTTCCCTACCATCTAATCATCGCTCTTGTTTTTGCCTCTGGACTCTATCCAATTTCCAGACATCTCTTTTAACATACTGAAATTAAAATTGGTGCAGTGTTCTGTTAAGGTCTTGGCCAACTTTGAATAGCATCTCTGTTCTGTGTCTTATTAAAACTTCAGAGTCATTGACAATGAGTCCTTTTCACGCTCAGGGTCAGTATAGCCTGGCTGAGCCCTCTTCAAACATGAATAGTGGAAGTGAGAACTCTCTATGTTCACTGACCAAGGAAGTTGCTGTGGGTTCTTAGAGAAACTCAGGCTCTCTCTAGATATCACTGACATTGTTCACTCATCGGCAAAGGACCTTAAGCAGTGTTTATTTATAGGCTCTTCTTCAATGAAGTGACATGAGGCTCCCAAATGCTGCTCAAATCGCTGCATGACGAACTGTACATTAGATGATCTTGTGGCACTTTTGATATTAACTCCCAAGGATCACTTTAGACGTGTGTATCTTCTTTCGACAGACTGTGGTTAAATCAAATAAAGGTTGTTCGACTTCACAGGATTTAGAGCTGATCCACAGTATGATTTTGTGCCTTGTGGATATAGTCATTGGCTGGAATTTTCTCTGGCAAAATAAAGCTGCCCGGGAATATGCATTCACAGCCTAAAGGGGAAAAGAGATCCCAATTATAGGGCCTTTTACATGTGTTTTTACTTCTCTCTAATGGTCATCTGCATGCATTGCATATTGCTGTATTTTTTTTTTTAATCACAAGATGTTTACATTCCTTTTAAGATGTTCTGACAATGGATTTGGAAAGAATCCTTGACTCAAATATTGCACAAGTATGAAATGTTTTAAAGGGGTGATTACAGATAGGATTTGCATTCAAGCCATTATCCCCAAACAAGTTCTCAGCTGCAGAGGCCACTTAAGTGCAGTTAATTCATTAGAACAAGAACTTGAGTTAAATACATTAGCGTTGAACTGTTCATCTGTAATAAGACTGACTCATGCTGGTAATTTCTTGCATAGTTATTATTCAACGTGTGCTCTAGACTCCAGGCAGAAGGAGAGGGAAACAATGAGAAATACAGCTTGTCTTTTAGTATCTGGGTTTGAGAATAGTCTTTCCATGGCGCTAACCTAATTTGAGCATGGCGGTGTTACACCTCATAGGCAGGCCACAGTTAGAACAGGCTAAGCGCATTTCCATAATACCAGGCCACTCAGGGAAGGCTGGAGACCCAGGAAATTTAAAAAACAATATTAGAGGATGGGTAAAGTCATTTTTAAAGGCTCATGCCTTCAACTCTGGGTTTTGGAATCATCTCTTTACAACGAAGCAAGCCCTTCTTCGTAGGGCTGGTGACTCACCAGCAGTCCCTCGTTCCCTGAGCAAATGAATTAATTGGGCAGTTGCTATTCCTCTCCCCAGACCAGACATGTGCTCTAATTGCCTATTTCCTCCTTCCCAGTTTGGAATGAAATATCTCCCCATCACTTCCCATATGAAATCGAAGCATGTGTCAGCATCTGGTGGCCTGTAACAAATGTTCCCACTTGTCCTACTCCTGCCCCTCCCCCATGCCTTCCACACTAGTCACTGGATTCAAGCCCCTCTCTCCTCATTTCATGCCCTGTCTAGAGACTTCGAATTTCCAGGGTCAGGTCTCCCAATCTCGTTATTTCTTCTCTAGGTACTGTGCCTACAAAACTCAAAGTTCTAAAGTAGTCATCAATAGAGATACTTTCGTTTTAAAAAAATAAACAACAAACAAACCATGATTGCAACTTTAAGATCAGTGCTTTCCTTGCTAGGGGGTTAATAAGGCTCTCTAAATCTCTCTCCAGTCCTAATCAGATATTTAAAAATGTGTGCATTACATTTGCCTATTATCAATAGGCAAACGTTGCACTACCCAGGGTTAATCTCTAATTGTAAGAAAATCTTATCATTTCTCCCAAAATTTAACTTTAAGAAAACACTATGTAAGAAATATTCAAGAATACTTCTTAATATTCTTGAATATTAAGGACTTAAACAGCATAACCAAGCAGGACTTAAACAGCATAACCAAAATGCATTAAAACATGTTTAGAAGGAGTCAGCATTCTCTAGTACACTGGAGTCAAGTCAAGACCAAGTACCAAAATGCTCTCTGGGATCCTTGTTTAAAAATATAGATACTGAAGCTCCACCCCGTAACCTACAAAAGCATGATCTCTGGGGCTAATACCTGGGAATCTTTGCTTTTACACCCTTCGGTTAACCATTTTGTCTGTCTCCATCTTTTAGGATATAGACTCTTTTTGTCTGTTTTGTTCATTGCTAAATCTGCAGTGTCCAGACCAGTGACTGACACATATTGTTTGTTCAGTATTTACTCATCGAATGAATAAACTCTTTTCTGGAGCCAGGTTTGGAAACTATTGGATCGGTGGATGAAACTTTAAAGTCAGATAGTCCTTGGTTTGAATCCCAACTCTGACAATGATTACCTGTGTGACCTTGGGCTAGTCTTTAATCTTTTGAGGTTCAATTTCCTCACTTTAAAATGGTAATCATAGGGGGCTTCCCTGGTGGCGCAGTGGTTGAGAGTCCGCCTGCTGATGCAGGGGACGCGGGTTCGCGCCCCGGTCCGGGAAGATCCCACATGCCACGGAGAGGCTGGGCCCGTGAGCCATGGCCGCTGAGCCTGCGCGTCCGGAGCCTGTGCTCTGCAACGGGAGAGGCCATGGCAGTGAGAGGCCCGCATACCGCAAAAAAAAAAAAAAAAAAAAAAATTGTATGATTAAAATGGTGATGATAAATCCTAAAATAAATATTTTTTGACTCAGTGAATGGAGCTCTCAGGTCAGTGTAGGATTGGGAATGGTATGTGTTACAAGCAATGCCACGCTCAGTAAAGGCAACCATTGCTGTTATTTGGATATGAAGGTGGAGAGGATTGGACAGTCAGAGGTCATTTTTATAAAGACATGGCGAAGCTCGTGGGAAGGCAAACTGGACATAATGAGGTAAATAACTGGCCCTGAAAACTGAGACTGCCGTGTCTGGGAAAAGTCATCTAAAGAACCAAATAATCTGGTTCTCTCTAGTGGTAGGGCTGTAGTGTAAAGCCACACAGGAAGTAAGAAAGGAGGGTGATCAGTCTCATTGGTAGAGCAATAGAGGCTCACAGAGACCTGGGACTCTCACACACCCCTGCGGCCCCAGGATCCCCACAGAGTTTAACCGTCCATCTTTGCCCAACTCCGTACTCTCTGCTCTGCTTTCACTCGGCAATGGCCACGTGCAGGTCTACAGAGTCCAATATTCCTCTTGCCATTCCGTTTCCCTTTCCGAATCTGTGCCTTTCTTTAGCACGTTATCATCTCTCTATGTGTCTCAGGTGTGACTGATAAAATTAGATCCTCTCTTAGAAAGTTCAGTCATTGTCTAGATAGACCATCCCTACTGAGTTAGACTTTTCAGGTCCCACTGCCCAGACTTCCGGGCAGCTGCAAGAGGCGATTGCTTGTGACAGAATTTCAACCCACGGCATAATCTCTGGTGGGCAGCGTGGCAGAGTCAAGCGGCTCAAAGTTTGATAACGTGTGGAAGGAGTTAACTTTGGTCATTTTGCCAAGGAGAACTGAGGTTGTCAATTTGCTCTCGTGGCTTGGAGATGGTATTTAACATGTATCCATGCAATTCTGAGTCCTTATCAGCCTACTGGTCCCTTCTGGACAGTTTCTGCTGAGGAAAGACATTTTATATCCTTATAAATAACCATTTATGGCAATCCTAAACTTTATGTACCTTTCAAAGAAGTCGTCTGGTAAGATATTTTAGATCATATCACACTGTGCATTCATTAAGCTCTTAAATGTAAAAAATCTTTCCCCTCTGTAGTCATATCGTTGTACATGTGTTAAGCTTGTAGATAACACACACTTAATTGGATTATTCAGAGAGAGGTGATATACAGGCACCTGACCCGGTCAGTGGTTGTAAGCAGAGGGTAGAGAGGACACGAATGCCTTAGGCTGTGTTGTCTCAGACTATCTTCCAGCCTCGCCCTTCAGGAACAAACTGTTAGCTTCCTAGTAAAGAAGGGGCTGAAACCAAAAGCAGGTAAGTAAGAGTGACATTCTTAGAGGCCAGGATATAAATTAAATACATTTTTAAAATTGTCTTTCATGGCTTTAGGGATAGACGGTAACACAGGTGAGAAGGAAGAAACTTTCTCCAGCTCAACGTGACGAGTATTGACACAAATAAAAGAATATCACTATGACAGCAGCCTATGGGGTGTGGCGGAGGACAGAGCCTCCCGCAATCATAAGAGGAAAGCCAGATGGAAAAATGAGAAGTAGCGCCATTCATGAGCCATGGAATTCTGCCCTATCCCCGTCCCACACATGCACATACCCCTAGAGGAGAATTTAGAGGCCAAGTTTCCAGGGATCCTGCTAGAGGGTGATGAGTCTTCTTTTAGTTATCTATGACTGTATATTTGCCCCAAAACTTTGTGACATAAAACAAACATTTATTATCCCACAGTTTCTGTGGATCATGAATTTGAGTGGTCCTGGCTCAGGGTCTCTCATGAGGTAGAAATGGAAATGTCAGTTGTCTTCAGCCATCTGAAGTCTTGACTAGAGCTGGGCGACCTGCTTCCAAGCTCACTCAGTGGTATTTGCCTGGAGGCCTCAGTTCTCACTTCATAAAGCTGTTTGAGTGTCCTTATGATTTAGCAGTTGCCTTTCCCCAGGCAAGCAATCCAAGAGAGAGAAAGAGGAGAAAGCTACAATGCCTTTTATATCCTCATCACAGAGTCACACTGCCATTTTCACTTAACTCAGCTCATTAGAAAGAAATCACTGAAGTCCAGCCACACTCACGGGGAAGAGTATTAAGCTCCACGTGTTAGAGACATATTAAGAATCCATAGACGTGTTTTAAAACCACCACAATTTATACTCTGGCCATAATTTATTTACATTTGTCCCACATTTACTGCCCCCTCCCAAGAACCCCAATGCAGTGTTAGCTTGAAATCCAAGATGATGTCATATAAATGAGATCGAGGCACAAATGCAGGTTCGCAGATATCGTCCTGTAAGATCCTTGAGTACAGTTCCTCTTGACTGAAGACCTGAAAACTAAAGAGACAAATTGTTGCTCTCTCCCCTTGCCCTACACTCAGTGGTGGGATAGACATGTGATAACCGCTATAGACATGGAAGATACCCAGGAGTCACTGGTCCATACCAATTCTGAAATCCAATCTAACAGAGTGGGCAGTTTGTTGATTGGGACTCAAAGTTTGGGAATAATTCTCCACGGCTCTTGGTCCTATTCTTGTTTTTGCCTTCTTAGCCATCTTTCCTTTTTCATGAAAGGCAACATGTGTTTGTAGCTGAGTGGTTTTCTAAGCCTGATTCCTGTCAGTAGAATTTGGGGGTGGGGAGGGGTTCAAAGACCTCTTTTTATGTAGCGCTCTCTCTCTCTGTTTCAGTCCAAGCTGACCGTGTTTCTGCTGACATAATTCTTTAAACTTTGTGGGTCTTCTGTGAATGTTATTGGGCTTCAAATCATTAGATAAATCTACACCTATAAATCAAAATAAGCTGCTCTCTATCTAGGGCTTCTGCTGAGGGACAAAGTCCTTAAGCTTCTTGGAAGCTTCTTGGAAAACAATATGTTTGAGGAGAGTTATGAGACATACAGGTCTTCAGGGACCCTTTCTTCTGAGGTAGCACCGTTGATCCTTCTGAAATCTCAACAGATTTTATAGCCACATCCTCAGCTTCAACATCAGACCTGGCAGAGCCTTTGGCTTCATATTTATACAGAAGCTATTTCTTCGTTTTAACATCTTTCACCATCTGGAGAGGCTGGGAATTTTTAAAGCCAGAACGCTAGCTTCCTTTGGCTTGGCAGACCTTGCATAAATTTATGTCTCTCCTCTCACATTGTACTCTAAGTAGAAATAAAGCAAGAAGCACCTTCAACATTCCCTCTAGAAATTACTTTAGCTTATTCACTCAGTTCATTAAGTCATTTTCTACTTGCCATGTTATTGTAGGTGACAGTGTCTTTAACCTCCCTGACAATACTTAACACGAATCCCTTCCTTTCAGTTTCCAATAAGATAGTTCTCTTTCCTTTGAGCCTCTTTGACCGCCCCAACTTCTACGACAGTCTGTTTAAGGTACGTAAGCATTCACGAATACTCTCTTCAAGGTCTTTCTAGCTTCTGGCAGGGTAAAAGCCAAACTCCTTAAAATGACCCCCATGAGGCTACACTAACCTGATCTCATCTCTACAGAGATCTCACCTCATCTCCGGCCACATTCCCCTGCCCAATCTTGCTCCAGTACCACGTGTGATTGTACCTCAGGGCCTGACGCTCGTGCCTCAATACTCTGTTCTTAGGTTTCCATACGATTTGCTCCCTCACCTCCTTCAGATCTTACTGAAATATCATTCTAGGTGAGACCTACCCTAACTACCTTATTTAAAGTTGCCTTCACGACAGTCCCAAATCATCCTTTCTGCTTTATTTCATCCATAGCACTTATCTAACAGACCGTTCATTTTACTTCTTTTTATGGAATGTAAACTATAAGGGAAGTGATTTTTTTTCTTGCTTTATTCACTGTATTGTTAGCACCTAGGACTACTTTTGCCATGTAGGCATCATTCAGCGTTTTTTTGAACGAATAAATGAACTGTCAGTTAGTTTCTTCATCCTTATCTGCATGGAATTCTCTTCTTTCTTGCCTCAGACCATCTAAATCCTGAATTAACTCCACACTTAGCCAATCAAGATTAGTGCCCCCCAGAAGCCTTTCCTCACTAATTGAGACTCACACTGACCTCTCTTCATTTTGACTTTCCTCGGCACTCCTGGTCACAGCCCACATCACAGTATGGTATAGTTGTTTGTGTGCTCCATTTTTCTCCATCTTGCTCATATATTTGTGTCACATTTGTCTCATTAGATCCTTGAGAAACCATATTCCTTCCTCTTTTTGAACCATTCTTTTGCCCCTTTGCAATTATGCAACATGCACTTTACAAATCCCTGCTTCGTAAACAACTGCTAAGCCATATGCCATTCCTAACCTCACACATCTGATGGAAGATGCTACTTCAGGGCAACACAATGTTTCTGTAAAATGCATACAATCATTTTCAATTTGTACAGTAATAAGTTCCAGGTAAAACCAGCTGAGCTACACAAGCAACTCTGTTCTAATACTCACATACTTATTACATTCTCTTTAGGAAATAGAATCCACTTTTCTACACGGACTGGAAATCCTTAGACGTTAAAAAAATATTTAAAAAGCTCCACTGAGATTTAGATTCTTGCCATAATGCTCTAAATCATTTCAGCATTGTGTAAGGCATTATAAAACACTGTACTGTAACGTATATGCACCTGAGCACATGCCTCTTAAAAAGGTTCACCAGTCAGTTCATTTCAGAACCTGCTTCTGATATCCCTGAAGGTAAGTGAGAAAAATCCCTTCATATGCAACCTGAGTATAAGACAATATCAAAATTAGTTGTATCAGCTAAATATTGTCTTCAGAGCAGCTCTGAATTTTCTGATATTTTGAAATGTTAGGTCCATTAAATGTATATATGAAGAATTATGCACATAGATTTTTCCCTCTGTAAATCTTACATAATCCTGTGTCTTTTTCTTACAACAGCATGACTCAGATTTTGCTTAGGAGTGAGATAGATTGAAACTGTCTTAATCAGCTCATCTTCATCTCTCTCACCTTACCTTTGATACCATGTGTGTCTGTTTTGGTTGCAATCAGTCTTCTTAGATTAATACACCCCTGCACACAATAAGTCTGAATCAGGAATATTATAACTTGTAACTAACTCTTTAAAGAAAAAATGTATTTTAAAAGGAAAAAAGTATTCTAAAAGGAAAACAAAAAGTTCCTCCACTATATTCACATATTGAATTAGGACTGTCATTTAATAGCATCTGACTCTAACTCAGAGTTCATTAAACTCTTTTATTGAGTTTATTCATAAATAAACTCAACTAGGTATTTCTTTTTTCCCATGATGAAAACTCCTTAATCTGTTCTTTTATGTTGAAACATTTGTTAATTTAGTGTTTTAAATAATTTGGTGGAATATATGAAGCGAAACAACATGAAAAATATTGAACCTATATATCAGTTTAATTTTACTGTAAGGTCCTGGCCTTGTCTCATACATAGAATCGGAATCTGTTACTCCTGTTTTCATCAAAGTCATTTCTAAAGCATCATCTTAGAGGCTGTTTTTGAGGGGGGGGGGGGTTGGTTTGTTTCTTACTGACGTATAGTTGATTTACAATGTTGTGTTAATTTCTGCTGTACAGCAAAGCCATTCAGTTATACATATATATATACATTCTCTTTTTTATATTCTTTTCCATTCCGGTTTATCATAGGATATTGAATATAGTTCAATATATTCTCTGTGCTATACAGTAGGACTGTGTTGTTTGTCCATTCTATATATATATATATATAATAACTTACATCTGCTAACCCCAACCTCCCACACCATTCCTCCCCCACCCCCTCCCCCTTGGCAACCACAAGTCTGTTCTCTATGTCCATGAGTCTATTTCTGTTTCATAGATAGGTTCATTTGTGTCATATTTTAGATTCCACATATAAGTGATATCATATGGTATTTGTCTTTATCTTTCTGACCTACTTCACTTAGTATGATAATCTCTAGCTGCATCCATGTTGCTGCAAATGGCATTACTTTGTTCTTTTTTATGGCTGAGTAGTATTTCATTGTGTATATATACCACATCTTCTTTATCCATTCATTTGTCAATGGACATTTAGGTCGTTTCCATGTCTTGGCTATTGTGAATAGTGCTGCTATGAACATAGAGGTGCATGTATCTTTCTGAATTATAGTTTTGTCTGGATATATGCCCAGGAGTGGGATTGCTGGATCATATGGTAACTCTAATTTTAGCTTTCTGAGGAAGCTCCATACTTTTTTCCACAGTGGCTGCACCAACTTACATTCCCACCAACAGTGTAGGAGGGCTCCCTTTTCTCCACACCTTCTCCAGCATTTGTTATTTGTAGACTTTTTAATGATTGCCATTCTGACCAGTGTGAGGTGGTACCTCATAGTAGTTTTGATTTGCATTTCTCTAATAATTAGCAGTGTTGAGCATCTTTTCATGTGACTATTGGCCATCTGTATTTCTTCTTTGGAGAGATGTCTATTTAGGTCTTCTGCCCATTTTTTGACTAGGTGTTTTTTGTTGTTGTTGAGTTGTATGAGCTGTTTGTATATTTTGGAAATTAAGCCCTTGTCAGTTGCATCATTTGCAAATATTTTCTCCCATTATGTAGGTCCCATTTGTTTATTTTTATTTCTATTGCATTGGGAGACTGACCTAAGAAAACATTGGTACAATTTATGCCAGAGAATGTTTTGCCCATGCTCTTTTCTAGGAGTTGTATGTTGTCATGTCTTATGTTTAAGTATTTAAGCCATGTTTAGTTTATTTTTATATATGATGTGAGGGTGTGTTTTAACTTCATTGATTTACATGTGGCTGTCCAACTTTCCCAATACCACTTACTGAAGAGACTGCCTTTTCCCATTGTACATTCTTGTAAGGCTAACTGTTAAGACAAGGATTTACCACATGTAACTACAAAATACATATCATACCTATGTATATGATAATAGAGCTAAGCAGACCTTAGAGATTGTCTGATCCACGGGTTTATGGTGTTTATTTCGCTCAGCATACCTGAGAAACACACTGACCATCAACAGAAACTCACCGTGGTAGTGTATTAGTTTCCTATTGCTGCTATAACCAATTACCACAAATTTAGTGTCTTAAAATAGCACAGATCTATTATTTTACAGTTCATATGTTAGAGTCTGAAATGAGTCTCATGGAGCTAAAAATCAACATGTTGGGAGTGCTGCATTCCTCCAGGAGACTCCAGGGGAGAATCTGTTCCTTGCTTTTCCAACTCCTAGAGGCTGCCCAGCCTGCATTCCTGGGCTCCTAGTAATGACATCCCTTGGACCTTCCCTTCTCTGACTTTGACACTCTTGCCTCCCTCTTATAAGGACCTGCGTTTACATTGGCTCACCCAGATAATCCAGGATAATCTACCCATTTAAAAATCCTTACCTTAATCCTATCTGTAAAGTCCCTTTTGCAACATTTCCACTAGTTTCAGGGATTAGGATTTAGACACCTTTTAAGGGAGGAAGAACGTTATTCTGCCCACTACAGATAATGTTCTCAAGAGAGGGGAGAGCATAATAGCACATGTTATTTGAAAAACAAGCAGTATTGCATCATGGTTAAGACCATGGACGACGACGTGCCAGATGCCTGACTTCACATCCCAGTCTTGCCACTCAGTAGCTGTCAAATCTTAAGCAAGTTATTGCAACTCTCTGTTTTGTACTCTATAAAACCAGAATTGACAATATTAACTACCTCATACTGTTGTTTTTAAAAACTATATGAATTTACACATGTAAGTGCACTTAGAAAAATTCCTGACACATAGTTAATGTCCAATAAACATTTACTTTTATTATGTGCCCTCGTGGGTCTGAAAGGATTCATCCAATCCAAGGTCCTTTTACAGATGAAAAAATTAAGTCCCAAAGAACTTAACTGATTTATACAATATAGTGGCATTAGATTTTAAAACTTGTCACATTAAGATTATTTTGTATTGTTGAACCAGCATCTGATATATCTACGTTTTCAGTCGTGTCAGAATTTTAAAAGTACCTATTTTCTTATCACTAATAATTCTTAATTAACCTGATGATGTTATCAATAACACACTTCACTTTGCTTTAGTAATGGGAATCCCATGAACATACTTCTTTCTCAATTTTCTGTAGCTTAATAGGATTATATAACATCCTGTATTGGATAAGATATTTTGACAAACTCAAGGATTTGAGAGACCCCAAGGCCTAGCATTTCACATGATGAACTTGTCTTTGACTTTTTGTATGTAAATAATAGTACATATTGCCATTAAAATGATTAGATGATTTTAAACCTCTACTTGAAATGTTTGTGAAATGTTCCTATAGATTTGATGTTATCAATCTATTAATTCTGCAACACAATCAATTAACTGTTCCACACATCAAACTGACCATTAGAGTGTCCGATTAAACAACCATTCAAGATGATGAATTTTGATAATTTTCATTATGTAGAAATTCTCACTGTTTCTTAATTTTAAAATATCTTTGAGAATCCTTCCAATCTAGGATTAAAACTCTGAGAGTAGATGTTTTATCTTTTATACTTATGATCCTTCCACCTCTATCAGGCTTGAAATGAATTTTTTTTAATCTCTTTTTACTGATGTGTTAAGGAAAACTACAAAGAGAAAACTATTTTATATGAAGAATTACTAAGTCAAGGGCATGTTGTTTTATCTTTCGGATGAAATAGAATTTTCCTACTAAAAGTTAAATCTCTCTTTTTCCCCCTTAACTAACAAATTGAATAGAGCCATGAAATTTAAGAGCTGGAAAGAAACATAGAGATTATTTCGTCAAAAGCCCTCATTTTGTAGATGACGAAGGGTACAGGGGGCGGAAAGAAAATTGAGCAAGTTAGTTTTCGGCATCTGAAAAAAATTCAATGACAGAATTTTTTTTTGGCTCTAAGCCCAAAACATTTCATTTGATTGTGAACAAAATACATTTTCATTCACTCTAAGCTCTCTCCTCTCACTGCTCTATTCTTCCAAAGGAGGCAAATAAGTGGTAAATGTCAGACAGGACTTGATGGTACTGTACCCTTTTTCTAAATGATTTTTGCTGTGGTTTTGCTGCCAGCTAAAGATAGCCTTGTGCTCTTGAGATATTTTCAATGACTGTTCTACAAGAAATATTTATATATGCCTAAACTACTGTGCTTATTCAGTTGTCAGGCATCAACTTTGCATTTTTCTCCTTTTAATACCATTCTTTTTTAAAAAATCAGCTCTGAAAGAAAGTGTAAGCCCTTCCTAGATTCTATAAACAGCTCTTTTTTTTTTCCCCTGAGTGACCTTGACAGGTTACTTAAACACTATGTTCGACTTTCCTTCTCTGTAAGATGAGGACAATAACACAAACAAAATGGGGTAATTGTAAGATGAAAGTCGGCTGCATATGTAACTGTGAGTAGTCATTCCTATTAGTTCTAATTGCCAATTAGATATATTTACTGTGGGATGGCCTCTCCCCTAAAACCCACTGCCCAGTCCCCCATCCAGTTTTCCTCCCTTACTGAGTACCTGTGCTGTGTTCCCCACTGACCCTCCAGGAAGTCACTGGCTGTGGAATCACAGAATTAAATATTCCCTTAACTCTTTCTGTTCCTCTCTTTTAAATTTTTTTTTATTTTACTTTAAAGACATGTCATTTGAGCTGAGATCAGAAGGATGAGCAGAGAGATGCATTTTCAGATGCAGGAAACAGTAAGTGCAAAGGTCCTATGATGGGAAGAGCACAGAATTAAAAGGAGACCTGGGTAGCTCAGGTGTAACACAGATGCTGAGAGGGAGAATAGTGTAAGAAGAGCCCAGAGAGGTTTGTAGCCACCCTAAAGACCATTTTAAGGATTTGGTTTTTATCCTGAGAGCAATGGGGAAGCCATTAAAGACATTTCAACATGGGAAAGCCCACACCAGGTTTGTGTTTTTAGAAAATAATTCTGAATATGATAAAGGATGAAAGGAGAGCTGGAAAGATACATGGAGACTATCGTAAGAATTAGGATCTCCATATGGGAATTTCTCAGGACGTTTGTTTTTTCTGAATCCCAAGAATAATCAGTCAAGAGTTCAGCAAAACAGGAAAAAGTCACAAAACCCAACTGATAGAATTAAAGCTCCACGATCCACGTAGATACCGCTGGGTTGAAAGAATCTATTGACATCAAGTGGCAAAGCCAGAGCAGGAAACGCTGACAGCGACACGCAGAGTGGAAGGCAAAGGGCAACATTTCTAGGAACTGCGACAGTTCCTTCTCTCCATGGGAGAGAAGTGGTCACAGTCTGATCAGTCAGTCTTGCTTGTAGCTCTTGTCACATTGCAAGGGTGTATCTGTTGCCCTGTATGCTGATAAGGGGGACTTGTTCTTACAAATAAAAACAATTAATAAATTTATTCACATAGTATCCTTTATACAAATCCTATGTTTGATGTTCCAAAAAATAACAAGTTTTTGATGCAAAGTCCTTAACTAAGCAATTTTGACACATGATTCCGAGTATTATTAAGCTTGCTAGGAGATCTGTAGTCATGTTATTTTAATACTCTGCAATAAATTATTCACTAGTGTTTTCTAGTGTTTGAATATTTACTATGGGTTACGGTTCAATGTAAATACTTTAACAGAGGCTGTGTACAGAGAAGAGGATGTTGAAGACACTTCAACACAAAATTAGAAACTGATCTAAAAGTCTGAACTAGCAAAAGCAATATGAATTTCATGGCAAAACCAAAATCGGGTCAAGCAACAGAATACTTTTATTGATAAAAAAGGAAATGAGTTTATAGGAAGCAATGTGTACGTTAATGCCCACCTTAAAATTCTTCTGGACAAACTCTTAAAAATTTGACTGCCAGTGAACAATGTAAGAAAATTGTCTACATCTGTAATATTTGTTATGAGTCAAAGATCTAGGCTAACAGGGCAATTCATGCTTTGTTTATTTTTAAATTTCACTTGAAGAATAACTTATTTAATATTTAAGATTTCATATTTCAATTTTTAAATGATTTTTATTTGGCATTTAATTTGTAATAATCATCCCTTTAATGTTTTCTGTTACTAAATGTCTTTATCAGGCAGAGATCAATTTTATATACATATATATATATATTTTTTTACATCTTTATTGGAGTATAATTGCTTTACAATGGTGTGTTAGTTTCTGCTTTATAACAAAATGAATCAGTTATACATATATATATGTTCCCATATCTCTTCCCTCTTGCGTCTCCCTCCCTATCCCACCCCTCCAGGCGGTCACAAAGCGCCGAGCTGATCTCCCTATGCTATGCGGCTGCTTCCCACTAGCTATCTACCTGACGTTTGGTAGTGTATATATGTCCATGCCTCTCTCTCGCTTTGTCACAGCTTACCATTCCCCCTCCCCATATCCTCAAGTCCGTTCTCTTGTAGGTCTGTGTCTTTATTCCTGTCTTACCCCTAGGTTCTTCATGACATTTTTTTTCTTAAATTCCATATATATGTGTTATCATACGGTATTTGTCTTTCTCTTTCTGACTTACTTCACTCTGTATGACAGACTCTAGGTCTATCCACCTCATTACAAATAGCTCAATTTCGTTTCTTTTTATGGCTGAGTAATACTCCATTGTATATGTGTGCCACATCTTCTTTATCCATTCATCTGATGATGGACACTTAGGTTGTTTCCATCTTTATATATTATTGAAATGTAGAATCCTGTCACAATATGTTGACTCATAAAAATGATAAAACATGCATTTATTATATTTTTGTAGAAAATCTCTGAAACTTTTAGTATAATCCTGTCACAGAAAAATGATGCATGCTTTATTATTATTACCATTCATTATTTTTAAGTACATACCAAAGTTGTTAAAAAGTATTATTACAACTCCCTTACCAAAAAACACATAAATTGTTATGAAAAATAAAGAATAATGTATGATTTCAGGATTTCCAAAGAATTCCCAGAATTCTGATTTCTTATTCCTAATTCCTGTCAGGAATTTAAAGCACTAGCAAAACTGCAAGAAAGAGATGGTAATATCTTGAACTATAGTGGTAGCAATGGAGAGGGAGAAAAATAGACAAATTCAAGAAGTATCCAGGAAGTAAATTTCATAGGAGCTATAGATTAGCTGGATGTGGGGAATGAGGTAGAGTAGTGTCATGAATAACTACTAATTTCTGATTTTTGTGGTGGTGGGTGCTAATATAAAGATAAATAGCACTAGAAGACCAGTGAATGCATCAGCTCAGTTATGCTTCAAAAACAAGCATCCAATTATTACTTATGTAGATAATGGAGGTTCTGAGATAGAAAGCAAATTAGTGATCCCCTGGAACTGGGGGTGGGGTTTGGGGTAAGTGGGGACAGGAAATAACGGCTGATGAATATGGAGTTTGTTTGGAGGTATTGAAAATGTCCTAAAATTACATTGTAGTGATGGCTGCACAGCCCTGAATATGCTAAAAAACCACTGAATTAATTTTATGATATGTGAAACGTACCTCAAAAAATTTGTTAAAAAACTGGTTCATTTCTCATTCACACCGCATGGCCATTTCAGGTTAGACAGGGGCTCTGTTCCATGACATACTCATGTAGGAAACTAAGTTGATGACATCTCCACCATCTGAAATAGTGATTTCTTTGGCAGGATGGAAGGGAATATGACAAATTTTACAGCAGCTCTTAAAAGACTTGTACTTGGAAGTGATTCATGTCACTTCTGCTCTTATCCCATTGAACAAAGCAATGTCATATGACCACACCAAACTTCAAGGGCACAAAGAAGTACAGTCTATGCTTATCTGGACCAGGAATCAGAGAACTATGGCCCATGGGCTAAATCCAGCCCACCTATTATTTTTGTAAATACAGTTTTATTGAACACAGATACACTCATTTTTTTATGTACTTTTTACATCTTGTCTTTGGCTGTTTTCATGTCACATGCATGCATCCTCTACAAGTGGTTGTGCTTTTGTGTACTTTAGAGTACTGTTTAGAGTACAGTAGTACAGTATCTTTATTTCAAGCCCAGGATGTCCAGAAGCAAGCGTAAAAGGAGTGGTATATAGCCAATTGTGTTAGTTGGGTACCTAGGATAACTTTGTTGGACTCACAAACAAATTGGACGTACGAATGCACTTTCAGAACGGAATTCATTCATATGCAGGGGACTTACTGTATTTAAATTTCACAGACATGGAAGAGATTGCAAAAGTAGATGTCATCTGTCAGTATCCTGTAAGGTCCTATTTCTCCACATCTCTCTCACACACACACACACACACACACACACACACACACACACACGCAACTATATCACATTCTATCATGACTTCTCTCCTGAGCCGTCTGGAATTATAACTATTCAGAGAGATAGAGAGGCTGTCAAAAATCTCCTACGTGTCTTAGAAACATTGAAGGTAACTAGAAAGCAATTGGTATTTTATGCCTGTCAAACTTTATTTGAAAGGCTACCTGCTCAATGAAACCACTATTACATATGCACACTTTGCTTTTCAAATTCCATAACATTTTATTTAGATCTTTTTTATAATAAATTTCATACTCCATCACCAAATGTGTTTATATGCTTGCTTTATCCCTTCTACTAGACTGTAAGCCTCCTGAGTTAAGGTCAGTGGGGTTTTTGGGGGGTTTTTTTCTCAACAAGTGTTCATTTTTATTATTCACTTGTCCTCTTGATCAAACAGAAGTCTGTCTCAAAACTGTTCAAAAGTTCATCCTGCATTAGATTTATTGAAAAGTGATATGATACAGCAATTTATGGGAAATTTTATTTGATAGTAGACATTTAATAAACATTTATTGAATAAATGGTATCCTCTAAGGGAAAAAGTTACCTTTCTTTTGGACAACATTTTCAGAAAATACCTCTTTAACCTTGAATAATTCAGCCTATATATTCCATAATTTCTATTCCTATTCACGTCCAAAATAATCAGAATCCTTATCAATGAGGTCCTATGTTCCTAAGACTTCTGTCCTTCAGGCTAAACACCTACTGTCCTTTCAAATATTCTTTACACTACACAGGATTTAGCTTCACACTGATTATTACCCTTCTGAATGGCCTCAGCTTATCTAGCCACCAACAGGCTCCAGATGCCATGGGCATAAGGTCTGTGTTTTAATCTTTTTTATAGCCATCAAAACATTCTACATGGTAGTGCAAAACAAAACAAAGAAGTACATTGCATGAACTTTCTGCTTACCATAATGAATTCTACATAGTTGGTATTGATAAATGTATTGATGGATGAATTAATTCAGAGAAAAATCAAAAGCCTTTAGTACATTTTTTGAGATTATTTGTGCTGCTCCCAGGTGAAAATATATGTACAGAAACACCTATACTTTCCTTTCACTTTTCAACAATTCAAACTTAAAGGGTCAAAGCTATTAGCTACTATCAGCACAGAATCAAAAATGAATTAGCCTTCTGTATCTCTGAAGTCTCAGGCAAATAAGTTATCGTTTTGTCAGATACTTTACTTCTTGGAAGGTATTCCATGTCCCTGAAATCCCATATTCAAAATTTTATAACAATGCTCATGTCATTAGTTCTCATAGATTAAATTTTTTAAAGTAAGTATTGAATATATTTATGTATTACATACACTTGTGCACATATATGATGAATAATATCATTATTTAAGGCATCACAAGTGACTTAATTTGTAACTACTTTAAAATATAACAAAATGCTAGAGTCACATAGACTCAACATAATTATAGTGTAATGTAATTTTTTTATTGGGGTATAATTGCTTTACAATGTTGTGTTTCTGCTGTACAACGAAGTGATTCAGCTATATGCATACATATATCCCATCCCTCTTGACCTTCCCTTCCACCCCCTCATCCCACCCCTCTAGGTCATCACAGAGCACCGAGCTGAGCTCCCTGTGCTATACAACAAGTGTAATTTAATTATATAGCACATAATAACTATAATTGATAGTAACAATAAGTTCAAGAATATAAAAATGTGAGAAGATAAATGCTCAAGTAAAACAACTCACCTTGTAAGAATTATTGTTGAAAAGTATCAATTTAACTGTGATACCAAAATGTTATGAAAAATGGCATAAAATATAAGAATAAAAAAATAAGCAAAGTCATAGATAAGGTATACAAAATCTAAACCATATAGTTAAGGCTAGGAGACTAAATTTTATTTGAATGTTTTATAGAATTTTGAAATAAAGCCAAAGTCTAGAGACCCAGTGGTATGGTTGTAATGATTTAAAACTAATCAGCTAACTTGTAATTGTCGCATAATCTGCCAAGCTTCTTGAGAAATTGGAAATTATTTCCTCCATAACAGCATCCTAAGACAGACTTCCTTTTTGATTTGCACTGCTTCACTCATTGATTTATAAATGCAATATTCGTATAGCTGATTCACTTTGCTGTACAGCAGAAACTAACTCAACATTGTAAAGTAACTATACTTCAATAAAAAAATTTTAAATAAATGCAATATAAATAAATATTTATGAATTAATAATAAATTTACATTTATATAAATATTTAAAATATACAGATATGTAAAATATAATACAAATAAATGTATATAAGTAAAGATAGCCACCCAGAACAAGCTTTCCATTGTAAATTCATCCCTGTGGGTATTGAAGCACGGGGAGGTGGGATTGAATTGGACAGTACTGAAACAAGTTCATGGAACAAAATTCTTACAACTCTGAATTGTGATTTGGCTTTCTTTTCAAAATCATGCTTCAGTGAAATACTGCAAATCTTTATTGAGTACCTAGTATGTACCAGTTACTCTTCTGTGATACAAAAATGAAAAAAAGAATACAGTTCTTGCCCTCAAGGAATTTGGACCCTAATTCCATTGTAAAGGACAATTACTTTGAGAGTTGATTTCCTTTCACTAAAGACTTTGACATTCTAGTTCTCACTTCCTTACAAAACACCAGTCCCTCACCTCCCTTGGATGGTGGGTTGATTGTAGATCTGTGCATTGCATTTTATTAAGCAAGATAGGTAAATGCTGACTCTTCCATTTGGGAAGAAGACAGTCTGCGGTGAGGCTGTCATCCTTAAATATGCAGAAATAACCAACTGTCATACTGATCCCAACAACAGATTAGCTCTGTCAAGCTTAATTACCTTAGCTTTAGCCCAGTGGAAAAAAATTGTGTCACTCCTCCCTTTTTACATATAAGCTATCCAGGCTGATATATCCTGAATGCCTTAGCAGGGCCCTCCAGGCCCCCGAGACATCCAGTCACATATAATGAACTGTAATGGAGCTAGCTGCTAAACTAAGCCTGATAATCCCAGCCCTTGAGATTTATCCAGCTGTGCAGCATGGACTAACTCTCAGTCAGATCCCAGTTCAGCATTTGATCCTGAAGTCAAATCATTTCCAATTACTAACCATGTCTAAAGAGAATCACCAACAGTCACCTAGTCATACCCATGTGCATACATGGAACAGATGGAGCACACACATGTACACACGTTATTCCCGAGTCAAAACCTAGACCTGCAGAGTTTGAACAAGTCAACAAACGCCATGAAGCTGAATCCTGGCGATGGATGCTCCTGCTATCAGAAAGGCAGGGTTTAGGCTGACAATTTAAGGCTTAAATGCCTTTATTGCATTTGGCACATGCCTTTTGAGAAATGTTTCCTCTCTGTTCCACCTCCATTACCCGATCATCAGCCCCCAGGGCCTTCTACCAGCACCTGCTGAGAGACCGCGGGTATCACAAAGTTAAATCTCTGGACAGGGACCACATTTTATTAGCAGGAAGCAACAAAGGGAGTTTGCACTCAAGGTCAGAAGTCCTGAGTATGATTCTAAGCTTCTTGCTTTACCAGTTGGGTGAACTTGAGGAAGAAATATAACATCACTGAGCCTCAGTTTTTTCATCTATGAAATGCCTATAACACTACCTAATTGGAGAAATTCTAAAATGGGAATATAGCCAAAGAAAGTTTTCATAGAAAATATTTAGACTGCTGCAACCAGGTCCCCATGAAGGTGCATTGTTATGAGAGTTACAAAGTCTCATTCTCCATCTCCATCTTGCAGGCTCAGTGACAAAGAGAAAGACAGTTTTCCCAGGGAAGCTTCACATTAGCCATTCACACAGTGATGAAGGTGTAACTCCTGAAGGCCTGTGTTTCATTTAAATTTAAACTATAACTGCCAAGGGGCCCTGGGGTTCTCTGACCAGTGCACTCGCTCCCTGAAGGCAGGGTCTATCAGAAGCTGGATTATTATTAGAAGGGTGCTTTCTGAAGATGCAGAACTTTTAATTATCTGAGTCTAGATATTTTAGTGCAATACACTCAGATCCATGAACCCAACCTCATAACAAGGACGTAGTTGCCACAAAAATTGGATGGGTCAAGTCCTTGGGGCCTCTCTCTCCTGGATAGCGCTTACTGGTCACTGACAAAGAAGGCCTCGGAAATGCTCCTTTGCCTCGGCTTCTGTCGTTGGTGGCAGGTCTCTTCACAATTGACAGATTCAGTCCTTAAGAAATTCAGTCAAGTTGATATTTAAAGTGCAATCAAGTGTTTCCACCTGGAAACATTCTTGATGCCCAGCGGGGATTTCGCATACCTTTGTTTTGATTGTTTGCTGATTTTAAAGACATGCCTCAGAGGAATCTCTTATTTCCAAGTTTTATATACATTTGTGAGATTTAAGATGGGGGAGGGTGTTAGAAACTAGATATACAGAATCTCATTGATTTATTTTGAAGATTTAATGAAATATATGAAACAGTTGTGAGCTCCTATGTGCTTCCTATATTGAAAGCTGTAGAAATATAACTTGATAATGCTGTTGTAGTGCTTAGGCATTTATTCTTTGGGATAAAGAAGCGTGTGTGTTTAGTGGGTTGTTTTGGTTTTGTTTTTTGAATTGACAATTACCTGCATATATTTAAAGTATAAAACTTGATAGATTTGAACTATGTATATATCAGTGAAATAATTACCACATCAAGATAATGAACATATACCCACCGTCAACCAAAGTTTCCTTCCCCTTTTACCCCTTCCTGTCTTGCCCTCCCCCAGGCAAACACTGATCTTTCAATCACTATAGATTAGTTTGCATTTTCTCAAATTTTATATAAACAGAATCGTACTATATATGTTCTTTTATTTTCTGGCTTCTTTCGGCATTAATTATTTGAGATTTATCCATGTTTTTGTGGTTATCAGTAGTTCGTTTCTTTTTATTGTCGAGTAGCATTGCATTGTATGCAGATACATCGTATGCATTGTATGCAGATACAGTTTATCTAGTTACATGTTGATGAGCATCTGAGTTGTTTCCGATTTTTGTCTATTAGGAAAAAAGCTGTTATGGACATATGCTTTCATTTCTCTTAGAGAAATACTTAGGAGTGAAATGGCTGGATTAATGATAGTTATATGCCTACCTTTGTAAGGAAAATACCTAACTTTTCCAAAGTGGTTATCCTGTTTTACATTACCACCAGCAGTGTTTAGGAATTCTAATCCTTCCACATTATTGCCAACATTTGATATGATCAGTCTATAATTTCAGCCATTCTAACAAACATGTAGTGAAATATCATTGGGTTTTAATTTGCAGTTCCCAAAACACTAATGATGTTTCATGTGATTATTTGCCAGCTCTATGTCTTCTTTGATGAAGTATTTGTTCCTATCTTTTGCCTATTCTATAATGGGGTTTTGTTATTAAGTTTTGACAGTTCTTTATGCATTTTGGATACAGGTCATTCATCAAATATGATTTGCAAATATTTCTCCCAGTTTGTGTCTTGTCTTTTCATTCTATTAACAATGTCTTTCACAGAGCAGAAGTTTTTAATTTTGATGCAATTCACTATATAAACTTATTCTTTTATGGATCAGGCTTTGGTATCATATCTGAAAAATATTTGCCTAGCCCTAGGCCATAAAAATTTTCCTCTATGCTTTCTTCTAAAAGTTTTGTCATTTTAAGTCTTGTATCTAGATTTATGATTCATTTTTAGTTACTTTTTTGTATATGGTGTGAAGTACGTTTCAACGTTTTTTGTTCGTTCTTTGTTCCTTTCCTCATTTCTTTCATATAGATATTCAGTAGTTTCAGCATTACGTGTTGAAGAGACTTTAGTTTCTCTACTGAATTATTTTTGTGACTTTGTTGAAAATTAGTTATCCATATATGTGTGAGTCTACTTTTCAAATTTCTATTCTGTTCTGTTCATATGTGTCTATATTTTCACCAATATCACTCTTTTATGATTATTGTAGGTTTATAATAATTCCTAAAATCAGGCAGGATTAGTTTTCCACCTTTGTTCTTTCTCAAAGTTGTTTTGGCAATTCTAAATCTTTTGCAGTTCCATATGTTTTTTAGAATCTAGAAATTACTTCTGTGACTGACTTGTGATTTAATTCCATTTTGGTCAGAGGGCAGATCTGTATGATTTGAATTACTTTAAATTTTTGAGGTTTGTTTTATTGCCCAGATTGTGGTCTACTTTGATAAATGTTTTCTGGCCACTGGAAAAATATGTGTATTCTCCTGAGTGGAGTGATTATAAACGTTCATGAGATGAAGTTGTGGATGAAGTGGTTCAACTCTATATCTCTAGTGATTTTTCTGGTCTAATTGGTTGATAAATTATCAAGAGAGGGATTAAAATCTCTCTTGATAATTGACACTTTTATTATGAAATTCTGGAGTTTTCTTGGCTTGATATAAATGTGGCCACTCCAGGTTTTTTTATTAGTGTTAGAACAGTAGATATATTTCTATCCTTTACTCTTAAGCTCTTTGTGTCTTTATATTTGAAATGCATTCCTTCTAGACAGCATATAATTAGATCTTACATTATTTTTAATCCTATGTGATAATCTCTGCATTTTAATTTGACCATTTATGTCTAATCTGATTAATTATATGCATGAGTTTAAAACTTATATCTTGCTATTTGTTTTCTATTTATGTTTTTGAAGTTTTGAATTTTATTTTATTTTTTATACAGCAGGTTTTTATTAGTTATCTATTTTATACATATTAGTCTCTACATGTCAATCCCAATCTCCCATTTCATCCCACCACCACCTCCCCGCCCCCTGCCACTTTCCCCCCTTGGTGTCCATACGTTTGTTCTCTACATCTGTGTCTCTATTTCTGCCCTGCCAACTGGTTCATCTGTATCATTTTTCTAGGTTCCACATATATGCGTTAATATACGATATTTGTTTTTCTCTTTCTGACTTACTTCACTCTGTATGACAGTCTCTAGGTTCATCCACGTCTTTACAAATGACCCAATTTTGTTCCTTTTTATGGCTGAGTAATATTCCATTGTATGTATGTACCACATCTTCTTTATCCATTCATTTGTCGATGGGCATTTAGGTTGCTTCCATGACCTGGCTATTGTAAATGGTGCTGTAGCGAACATAGGGGTGCATGTGTCCTTTTGAATTATGGTTTTCTCTGGCCATATGCCCAGTAGTGGGATTGCTGGGTCATACGGTAACTCTATTTTTAGTTTTTTAAGGAACCTCCATACTGTTCTCCATAGTGGCTGTATCAATTTACATTCCCACCAACAGTGCAAGAGGGTTCCCTTTTCTCCACATCCTCTCCAGCATTTGTTGTTCGTAGGTTTTCTGATGATGCCCATTCTAACTGGTGTGAGGTGATACCTCACTGTAGTTTTGGTTTGCATTCCTCTAATAATTAGTGATTTGAGCAGTTTTCATGTGCTTCTTGGCCATCTGTATGTCTTCTTTGGAGAAATGTCTCTTTAGGTCTTCTGCCCATTTTTGGATTGGGTTGTTTGTTTTTTTAGTATTGAGCTGCATGAGTTGTTTATATATTTTGGAGATCAATCCTTTGTTGATTTGTTTGCAAATATTTTCTCCCATTCTGAGGGTTGTCTTTTCATCTTGTTTGTAGTTTCCTTTGCTTTGCACAAGATTTTAAGTTTCATTAGGTCCCATTAGTTTATTTTTGTTTTTATTTCCATTACTCTAGGAGGTGGATCAAAAAAGATCTTGCTGTGACTTATGTCAAAGAGTGTTCTTCCTATGTTTTCCTCTAAGAGTTTTATACTGTCCGGTATTACCTCTAGGTCTCTAATCCATTTTGAGTTTATTTTTGTGTATGGTGTTAGGGAGTGTTCTAATTTCATTCTTTTACATGTAGCTGTCCAGTTTTCCCAGCACCACTTATTGAAGAGACTGTCTTCTCTCCGTTGTATATCCTTGCCTCCTTTGTCATAGATTAGTTGACCATAGGTGTGTGGGTTTATCTCTGGGCTTTCTAACCTGTTCCATTGATCTATATTTCTGTTTTTGTGCCAGTACCATATTGTCTTGATTACTGTAGCTTTGTAGTATAGTCTGAAGTCAGGGAGTCTGATTCCTCCAGCTCCATTTTTTTCCCTCAAGACCGCTTTGGCTATTCGGGGTCTTTTGTGTCTCCATACAAATTTTAAAAGATTTTTTGTTCTAGTTCTGTAAAAAGTGCCACTGGTAACTTGATAGGGATTGCATTGAATCTGTAGATTGCTTTGGGTTGTATAGTAATTTTCACAATATTGATTCTTCCAATCCAATAGCATGGTATATCTCTCCATCTGTTTGTTATCCCACTGTTTTTATTCCCTTTTTTCCTTTCATTCCCATCTCCTTTTGGACTTTTTTTTTTAAATTTTATCTCCATTTTTGGCTTATTAGTTAAAAATCATTTTAATGTTTTTAAGGGTTTATAGTATATATATTTTTATTTCAGCTTTACTGAAGTTTAACTGACATATAAAATTGTAAGATATTTAAAATGTACATCGTGGTGACTTGACATACATATACATTGACATGCTTGACATACATTCCTCCCATCTGATTAATTAGCACGTCCAGCACCTCACATATTTATCTTTTTTTTTGATGAAAACATTTAAATCCTGCTCTCTTAGAAATTTCACTTATACAATACAGTGTTATCATTTATAGTCACCATGTTTTGCGCTAGATCCTCAGACCTTATTCATGTTATAGCTTAACATTTGCACCCTTTTACCAACTTCTCCTAATCCCCCAACCCCTGGTCCCTGGCAACTACTTGTCTACTCTGTTTCCATGAGTTCAACTTTTTTTTAACTTTTAAATTCCATATATAAGTGATACCATACAGTATTTATCATCCTCTGTCTGGATCACTTCACTTAGCATACTGCCCTTGAGATCCATCCGTGTTGCTGCATATAGCAGAATTTCCTTATTTCTCATGGCTGAATAATATTACATTGTATGTATATACCACATTCCTTTATCCATACATCCATTGACAGTTACATTGCTTTCATATCTTGGCTGTTGTGAATAATGCTGCAATGAACATGAGAGTGCAGACATCTCTTCAATATACTGTTTTCATTTCCTTTGGATATATACCCAGAAGTGGGAATCCTAGATCATGTAGTAGCTCTATTTTTATTTTTTTTAGGAACTTCCATATTGTTTTTCATAGTTGCTGCACCAATTTACCTTCCCACTAAAAGTGCACAACAGTTGCCTTTCTTCCACATCCTCACCAACACTTACTATCTCTTGTCTTTTCAATGACAGCTGTCTATCTTTCTATGTGAGGTGATTTCTCCTTGTGGCTTTGGTTTGCATTTCCCTGATGATTAGTGATGTTGAGAACCTTTTCATGTGCCTGTTGGCCATTTTTATGTCTTCTTTGGAAAAATGTTTATTCAGGTCCTTACTCATTTTTAAAATCAGATTGTTTGGGGTTTTTTTTGCTATTGAGTTGTATGAATTCTTTATATATTGTGGATTTTAACCCCTTACCAGATATATGATTTGCAAATATTTTCTCCCATTCATCAGGTTGCCTTTTAGCATAAAACTTTAATGTATCATAGTCTACCTACAAGTGATACTATAACACTTCACCTCTATTATAAGAACCTTACAAATGCAGACTTTCGTTTCTCCTGTCCTGACTTTTGCACTATTGTAGTCATATATTTTAATTTTATGTAAATTATAAAGCACACACTGTATTGTTATTTTGTTTAAACAGTTAAAAATTATCTTTTAAAGATATTTAAATAATAATAAAATATGTTATATTTATCCATGTAGTCACCATTTTAAGTGTTTTTTCATTCCTTTGTGTGAATATCGTGGTTCCATTCTATCCTTTTCTTTCAGCCTAAAGGACTTCCTTTAGAATATCTATAGTAGTAGTCTGCTGGTGGTGAATTCTTTTAACTACTGTATGTCTAAACTTTTTGGTTTTGCCATTGTTTTTGAAAGAAAGTTGTGCTGGGCATAGAAGTCTTTCCTTTAAAAATGTTGGTTCTGGGGCTTCCCTGGTGTTGCAGTGGTTGAGAGTCTGCCTGCCGATGCAGGGGACACGGGTTCGTGCCCCGGTCTGGGAAGATCCCACATACCGCGAAGTGGCTGGGCCTGTGAGCCATGGCCGCTGAGCCTGTGCGTCCGGAGCCTGTACTCCGCAACGGGAGAGGCCACAACAGTGAGAGGCCCACGTACCGCAAAAAAAAAAAAATGTTGGTTCACTGTTGTCTCACTTGCACTGTTTGCAAATAAATATCTTTGTTAATCCATATATAGCATCTTTTTTTTTTTCTGATTTGTTTTACAATTTTCTCTTTATCACTGGTTTCTGCTATTTGATTATAATCTGTTTTGGTATAGTTTTATCCATGTTTCTTGTCTTGGCATTCATTAAGCTTATTGGATCTGTACTATCGCTTTTATAAAATTTTGTTCGTATTTCTTCAATTATTTCTTTTTTTGCTTACCCACCCACCCACCTGTCTCTCTTTGGGGGATTTTAATTACATGTATATTAGGCTGCTTGAAATTGTCTCACAGCTCACTGATGCTCTGTTATTATTTTTTCTTAATATTCTCTTTTCTTTCTGTGTTTCAATGTTAATATATTCTACCACTGTGTCTTTACTAATACTTTCTTCTGTATTGTCTAATTGGCCATTAATGTTCTTTTCTGTTAACTAACATTTGTGCTTGCATGGAGTTAACATTTTCTAGGCAATGATTTGGGACAATTGTAGAGTTTACCTCATCCCTGGACTTCGTTACATGTTGTTTCATATATTTTGTTCATTTTTTGGTTGATTCAGGCAGGAGGTAAATCTGGTTCTTTTCACTATATCTTGACCAGAAACAGAAATCGTTGGCATGTGGCCTTTTTAGTAATATTCTTCATAACCAAAAAATAAATAGGTCAGATAAGGAAGATGAGGATTTCCTCTGCTATGTATAGTAACTATAATTTTTATCCGTGGCTTGAACTTTCCTAGAATCCTGACTCTCTTCACCAGCATAGATGGCTCTAGGGCCAATGGCTATCTTCTTAGATACTAAGCCAACACTTAGGGAATTCAGATGATCTCTCTCAGTGCATTTTCAAATTACTTAAGTAACTCCATCATAAGCAGTTAGTGAATACATTGGTTGAGTTAGGTGTCACTGTGAAAATGTCATTAATTCTTAAGATGCTTTCTTCTCTACTTTCTGAAATGTAAAGTACATTTTCAGTCAGCCTAGTTTCACGGAAAGGGAACTAAGTTTTGGAAAGCACTAGCCGCTTCTTTCCCTGCCTTTTCTCAGTCATAGAAGCTGGTTCTGTCAGCATGCCTATGTGTGACATGAGATGGACATGTACAAAAAATAAGTAGGTTGCAACTAAAACAAATCGTTCTTTGAACTTTTGAATGGACAACAAAAAACCACGGTTTTGCTGAACAAGTTACTTCTTGGGCCTGATGAATATAATAAGGCATTCATGGAACCTGCATAGAATCTTATCAGAATCTGTTTCCTGGAAGTTGGTCATAGTCAATATGAATCTATCAAGTCTCTCTGGGGAAACATTGAGTGAATTCTTCATGCATAGTATTATTTTTTTTTTTTTTTTTGCGGTACGCGGGCCTCTCACTGCTGTGGCCTCTCCTGCTGCGGAGCACAGGCTCCGGACGCGCAGGCTCAGCGGCCATGGCTCACGGGCCCAGCCGCTCCGCGGCACGTGGGATCCTTCCGGACCGGGGCACGAACCCACGTCCCCCGCATTGGCAGGCGGACTCCCAACCACTGTACCACCAGGGAAGCCCCATGCATAGTATTTTTTGTATATTCTTTTAACTTTAAATATAACCCTGGTATTATTATTCTCAGTTAGCAGATGAAGAAAGTGAATCTTGGAAAAATCAAGCAACTATTCCAATGTCATATAGCTGGAAAGTGGCAGTATGCAGGTTGGATTCCTGAAGTCCAATCTGGCTTTGAATTTCTCAGTCTTTCTACTGGATCATGCTGCCTTCAAGATAAACATAACTTTGACTCAAAGCAGATGTTTCATTGTTTCACTTCTATTATATCATTTGGAAGAGGCATGGAAATTTCATCCAGCATATGTGTTTTGTACTGAATAATTACAGCTTTTCTTATTATGATTGATTAAAGCTCAGATATCATTTTTTTAATTAATTAATTTATTTTTTGGCTACATTAGGTCTTCGTTGCTGCATGCAGGCTTTCTCTAGTTGCGGTGAGCGGGGGCTACCCTTTGTCGCGGTGCGCAGGTTTCTCATTGCGGTGGCTTCTCTTCTTGAGGAGCACGGGCTCTAGGCACGCGGGCTTCAGTAGTTGTGGCACGAGGGCTCAGTAGTTGTGGCTCACAGGCTCTAGAGTGCAGGCTCAGTAGTTGTGGCACACGGGCTTAGTTCCTCCACAGCATGTGGGATCTTCCCAGACTAGGGCTCGAACCTGTGTCCCTTGCATTGGCGGGCGGATTCTTAACCGCTGTGTCATCAGGGAGGCCCTAGATATCATCTTGACAGTGATTTTTTTTAAAGTTGTTTGACTGTTTATTTTGTCTATGAACCTTATGGAAAAAAAGACTGTCGTGGCTATGGTTACAACCTGTGATCCCAAAACATGCCATTCAAGAAACCACTACAATTTTGGTATTGATAGAAGCCCCAGCAATAGAAGAAACAAAGTCTTGTCCATGTGAGTGACTTCTTTTGTATAATATAAACTTTCATGCTGAGGATGAGGAAATTTTCAGTAATTTCAAAAGTTAATCAAATGTCAAATCTAAGGAAAGTAGGAAAAGATAGATATCTCAATATGGCATTGTAAGAGGATTTCATAAACTAAACAGAGCATTATATGCCTCCTTTTAAGGTGTGTTCTCTTTTCTAAAACAAACCACATAATGTAGATGGAGAAATATTTATATAAAAATGCAGATTTAACTGACAGTGCTTTTAAGGAGGTATATGACCTTGGAAAGTCACTTACCTAGTTGAATTCCTTCATTTTAATCAGGAAAATGAGGATAAGTGAGGTAAAATGGTGTCTTCCAACATTATTATTCTGCTCTTTTAAGGTAAAATAAAAACCTGTCAACACATAAAGCCAGGAGATCAAGCTTGATGACATCACGTTCTTCAGTAGATACCAAAGCAAGCCCTTTATATAGAAAACTTATTTGGTTCCAACATGGGGGCAATTTTCAACTGATTGTCAGAAATATGTAGAATTTTCTTTACTCCACATTTTGTGGTCAGGTTATCCAAGAGCACCTAAGCATAATAACCAGATGTTTGGGTCAGTAATAACAAAATAGAGAAAGCAAGCAGGGCATCAACTATGTATGACTCAATTACTGAAAAAATTTTACTCTGGACTTCCCCGATTCTAAATCACTGTAGCATTCTGATACGTTCCTGTAGCATTTCTTACTTTCCTATATGCCTTCAAACACCCTGATATTCACAATTTCCATGGCCAAGAAGGATTCACAGCAAAGACATAATCTTAATTCTTACATAGAATATCCACTATATAAACACCAGACATGCATATGACAAACACATGGTGAAATTCTCCGTCTTCAAAATAGCTCTGCTAAATATTGGCTAGTTTCTGTTCTCTCCCCATCAATTTAGCAAGAGGCTGGGAGCACAAGCTAACAAACAAAACAAAACAAAACAAAAAACTCTAATAGAAATCCATCTAAAAAACCACCAAAGAAATAAATTCCAAAAGGAGTGTGTTGTCACTAAAACCAAAATAAAAACAGTACAGCATCAGTGACCTCTTCCAAGAACAAGCAAATCACTTCCAATATTTGTTCGTAAACATCATTCTTTAATTCTATTTAAGCCTCTATTGAGTAGCTACTGCATGGAAGGTACTGTACTCTTTGTAACGGGGAACGAACTGTGGTCTGAGATCCTAAGTAATTTACCATGTAAGAAGAGAAGCAGACATTTACATATATTATAAATAAAAACAAAATGTGATGGAGGAAAAATCACAGAAAGTATACTTAACATACGATAACTTTATAGACATGTTAAAATAATTTGAGTCATAGTCACACAATAATTATTCGATAAATCAGTGGTTTGGAACTATAAAAATACATTATAGGGCTTCCCTGGTGGCGCAGTGGTTGAGAGTCCGCCTGCCGATGCAGGGGACGCGGGTTCGTGCCCCGGTCCGGGAGGATCCCGCATGCTGCGGAGCGGCTGGGCCCGTGAGCCATGGCCGCTGAGCCTGCGCTTCCGGAGCCTGTGCTCCACAGCGGGAGAGGCCACAACAGTGAGAGGCCCGCGTACAGAAAAAAAAAAAGAATACATTATAATTACCTGAGGAGCTTTTTAAAATTATCAGTACCTGGGCCTAACACTTAAAAGAATCTGATTCAGTTGGAGTAAGGTGAGGCACAGGTATTTTTTAAAGGCTACACAGGCTGTGCTAATAGACTGGCAGGGTGGAGGACCAGAGCATTAAACATTCTGTTGGTTCCTACTGAGAACCAGATGCTCTGCATTCCCAACATCTGGCAAAGATGAGTAAGTTCTGGTCCCTGCTTTAAAGGTAATCACAGCCTAAGAGGGATATTTGGGCAGCTGTTTACATTTGTAACCCATTGGATAACTGAGCCGTTATGGACTTGAAGGGGACTTCTCATGGAATCGGACAGGCTCTGTCTTCTACAATGACCTGATTAAAAAAAAAAAGTTAACATTCATCACATCTGTGGATTATCTGAGACTGGCTTCTGTGGTGGTGCAGTGGTTGAGAATCTGCCTGCCATTGCAGGGGACACGGGTTCAAACCCTGGTCCAGGAAGATCCCACATGCCGCGGAGCAACTAAGCCCATGCGCCACAACTACTGAGCCTGTGCCCTAGAGCCCACAAGCCACAACTACTGAAGCCCGCACACCTAGAGCTGGTGCTCCGCAACGGGAGAGGCCACCGCAGTGAGAGGCCCGTGCACCACAGCAAAGAGTGGCCCCCAATTGCTGCAACTGGAGAGGGCCCGCGCAGCAATAAAGACCCAATGCAGCCAAAAAATTAATTAATTAATTTTAAAAAATTTTGTATATTTGGAATAATTTAAATCAAAATTCAAGAATATTAGAACACAATAAAAAATAAGATAAATCTTCAAAAGATCCAATAGGCCTAAAATCAACAGGACTAAGATCATATAGCTGGGTCCCAGAAACCGACTGCATAATCACATCACAGATGAGACATAGCTTAGTAAATGCTAGAGAATCGATGGTGAACTCATTTGGAGTCAACAAAAGGCTGTGGCTACTGAAAAAATTGTGAAATCATAATCTGAATTAATAGAACTATAAAATCTAACATTACTGATAACATAATCTCACCATCTGTCTCGTCAGACTAAACCTGGACCAAGGCCTCTGCTCATGCCCTCACTCTTAGAAAGAGATACAGATAAATGTAAGAAAAACAAATGGACATTAACCAAGGCTGTGAAAAGTTTTGCACCCAATTTAAATAGAGAATATTGAAGGAACTGGAGGAGAAGTGTAAGAGTTAGGATTCCTTTGGCTGAAAGTAACAGAATGCTCAACTAAAAGTAGCTTCAAGAATTGTCATGACTGAATGTTTGTATCCCCCAAATTTATATGTTGAAGCCCTATCCCCTTTTCCCCAGCATGATGGTACTTGGGGTTGGGCCTTTGGGAAGTAATTAGGTTTGGACGAGGACATGAGGATGGAGCCTCCATGATGGGCTTAGTGTCCTTATAAGAAAAAAGAACAGAGCTCACCCTCTCTTCACCATGTAAGGACACAGCAAGGAGGTGGCCATCTGCAAACTAGGAAGAGGGACCCACACCAGAGCCTGACCATGCTGGCTCCCTGATTTCATACTTCCAGCCTCCAGAACTATATGACAATAAGTTTCTATTGTTAAGCCACACTGTCTGTGGTATTTTGTCATAGCAGTCCAGGCTGACTACAAAAATGGTACTTTATTATCTCCAAAAACAAGTCTAGAAGTTGGTACTTCATGCATTGGTTCAGTTCTTAAATGATGTTATCAGGGATCTAAATTCATTCTATAATTCTGCTCCATTATCCTCAACTTTCTGCCTTTTATCCTGTGGTTTGGCCCCTCATGGTTGCAAGGTGGCTGCTACTTTATCTCTTCACATACTCATGTCCAAATCAGAAAAATGACTTTCTCTTCATATGCCTTTATTTTTTAATTGGGAAAAAATAGCAGAATGCCCTGTATGTGCCACTGTCGGAACCCAGAGAATAAAGCAACCATGACGAGCTTGGAACAATCATGATTTGTTTCCAGAGACCAGGAAATTCCTGAATATGATGAAATCCAGTATCTAAATAAAACGGGGGAAAATGAGGAATGATTGTTGACCCAGAAAATCAAGTATTTTTTGTGATGTTACAGAGAAGAAGGGCCCAATAGCTGTCTTCAAACATTTTAGTGAAATACACTGTGAAATATAAATTGGCCGTATTCTCAAAGGTAGAACTAAGATCAATGGGAGAAACCCATAGAGGGAAAGATTTTCTTCATAAATCTGTGCAAATTTCCCCAAGTATTTTGGATTTGCTATCATCAGCGATGTATAAGGATGAAGAAATTCAAGCATTGAAAGGTTTGTTGATTCAAAAGGCCTTTGAGGTAACTTTAAACCTATACTTCCAGAAATGAGTTTAACAAAAATATAAATAGATTTTTCAGCATGTGTATATGCCACTGAGCTCATGAGCACTAAATAGGTAAAGCAAATTGGTAATAGAAATTCTTCCTTTTTAAAAATACTTTGCATTAGTTTCCTCTTGCTGCTGTAACAAATTACCACAGATTTAGTGGTTTAAAACAGCACAAATGTATTTTCTTACAGTTTTGGAGGCCAGAAATCTAAAATGGGTCAGCAGGAATGTGTTCCTTCTGGAGGCTCTAGAAGAGAATCTATTTCCGTGCCTTCTCCAGCTTCTAGAGACTCTTCTTAGTCTGGGCCTCACAGCTCCACATCACTCTGACCACTGCTTTCCTCATCACATCTACTTTCTCCCTCTGCTTCCAACCACAAAATCATCTCTGACTCTGACCCTCCCACCTCCCTCTTCTTATAAAAGCCCTTGTGATTACCCTGGACCCACCCAGATAATCCAGATAACTTCCCCATCTCAAGATCCTTAATCACATCTGCAAATTCCATCTTGCCACATAAGGTAACGTGTTCACAGGTTCTGGAAATTAGAACCTTTAGAAACCCATTATTCAATTTATCATGCACTTCAAATAATTTGATCTGTTTAGAGTAGCCTAAAAATTCCTAATTTCACCCTAGACAGCCATCATATTATAACCACCCTTAATGTTTTACATTGATATTAAGGAACTGAATCAACATATTTTGAGATTTTCTATAATACGGATGCACTAGACGTTACTGGTTACAAAATAATTACTGTCACCAGAGAAACTGTATTTCTGAAATAATAATCTATTACCTTGTAAACACGTTTTCCTTCTTTGGGCCACACTAAAATATTAACTATCAGGAAAAATGTGTTCCGTGAGTGGTCACAGGAAGAAGCTATTTCAAATGTCTGTGTTATTACCTTGAACCATAGGAAATTGCTATTTTTCATGGGACAAACACAATTGAAGACAATGAATTCCATATAATTCAACTTTAATATTATGATTCTTTCCATAAGCATCTTCTATAATATTTTATTATGAAATATTACAAAGATACAAAAAAAGGAAGATTATAATGAAAATCCATGTAGCTACCACCAATCTTATCAAATATTATATCAATAATGTAATATATTTCCTTTTGATAGTTTTTAAATAACCAGAACAATACAGTTGTACACTTTTCCCAATCCCAGCCTCTCCTGGGGAGCTACAGAAAATATTCTTTAGGATTTTAGAGCTTCTGAATGGGACACAAGTTTATCTTTCTTCCATGAAAGCAAGACCAATATGTAGTTTCTTTTTGTCCATTGTGCATCAGTTTTTTCATGAAAACTATATTTTGTATGCTGGCTTAATTAGATTCGACTCAAAAAATGGAATAGCCTTAGAACAATCTATCATATGTGGTGGAGGGAAGGGGCAAAGGTCATCCTAAAGCCTGCTCTAAAGTGATCTGATTGAATATTCACACTGATCCAAACCACTCAACCGTCTTTTGTCAGGTAGTCTCAAAAAACTTGTGAAAGAAGGATTAAGATTAGAATGAAATAAAACAGTAGAATGAGAACAGCGTCTTCAGATAAGTAGGTGATAAAATAGATCTAATATCATTAATTTGTTCTACTTCTCATTATTGGTTTTGTGTTTATAGAAAGTTTTTCTCTTTTTATCCCTCTTGTCTACCTGGTATTTAACACACATTTGTGAGATTATCTGCTTTTCCTGGTCATGCCATTTGGGACCCTGGTTTTGAGATACACAATACTTCCTCAACACAAATGGAAAAATCAGTCATGAATATTAAGGGAAAGCATTCACAGGGCTCTGAAAAAAGTCAAACAGTTGGGGTTTACCTGATTTTATCCAGAATACAGTTGTTCATATACAAATGTATGTCTGCATCTATAAGTACAGCTACAGAATTAGAGGTAGAATTTTTTTTAATAAAAGTTTATTGGACTGTAGGAAATATCTACCCCTTGGGCAGAAATAGTTCAAATATCCTTTTCAATCTTTAATTTTGATTAAAGCTCACATCTTTGCCTTAGGTCTGTGTGCAAGTAGCCATTTCACCCTGAATTATTCTGGCAGCCTTCAAACTTTAGTGAAGGATAGTGAGTTTCTGCTGGAAATGAATGAAAAATTGAAGTTCCCAATGAAGCATATTCTAATTGGAGTTTAAAAGTCTGCAAACTTTTCTTTGGTATTTGAAGTCTACAAACTTGTTTCTTTTTCAAAGCTTTCCTTGCCATAAACCTAGACACTATCATACTAAGTAAAGTAAGCCAGAAAGAGAAAGACAAAATATCACATGATATTACCTATATGTGGAATCTAAAAACAAAAAATGATACAAATGAACTTATATACAAAACAGAAATAAACCCACAGACATAGAAAATGAACTTATGGTTACCAAAGAAAAAAGGGGAGGAGGATAAATTAGGAGTTTGGGATTAACATATACACACTACTATATATAAAAGAGATAACCAACAAGGACCTACTGTATAGCACAGGGAACTGTATTCAATGTTTTGTAATAACCTAAAAGGGAAAAGAATCTGAAAAATTGTAATATACATACACACACACACACACACACACACACACACACACACACACATATATATATCTGAATCACTTTGCTGTACACCTGAAACTAACACAACATTGTAAATCAACTATACTTCAATTTCTAAAAAGTACATCCCACACTTCAAATGCCATCTTTTGTTATTCTAGTCTGTTACCTCTGATTTGCTGACTCCAGCAATCCATGGACCTCCTTAGGACCTACGATCCAGTGAACCACCACCTCTTCACCTCTTATGTCCTCTTTTTCTCATTACCTGTCTAAATTCCATGGTCTCTCTGAGCTACCTCACCCTCTCTAGCTTCACCTTTTCTCGCTGTAGAGCCACATCCAGATCCCTGCTTCAGGACACATGCATCCAGTCACCCAACTGCTAAGACTGCTGGCTGTTCTTGGCCCACAGTTGAGTTGTTCCCTGCAGGAATCGCCCTCTACCAAAGGGAGCTGACTTGCCCAAGGTTACAGCTTGTCCCTAGGGTCTTATGTCCAATGACTGACTGATGGATGTAGGGATACAGAGACCCAGAATGGTCTTTCATCTCTGAATGGCCATCCCAACTCTGTTGTCCCAGTGAGATCAGCTAAGGACTCTGCTCTGTTGCAAACACTTTGCATTTCAACTTCACCCTCTGCCTAATCCTACTCCCTTTACCCCCCTGCAGTTTTATTCCCCAGATCGCTGCCCCAGAAAACACCTGCACACACATCTTCATCTCAGAGTCTGTTTAGCAGGGAAGGAGACTTAAACAGTTAGTGTGAGGAGTGGTGCTAGAGGGCGGATTCTAAATATCAGATCTTGGAATTGGAGCGTCAGTCTCCAAGTTGGCATGAAGGACAGCATCACAGGTAGAAAGTGCAGTTATTATGGGTCCTGATCATGTTGCCATGGTGCAATTGTTAAACTACCTTTGGTAGGGTATATCCGTGGAAGAGAATGCCACGAAAGACACAATTTCTCAAGCACTTGAGAGCTATAGGAAATACTAATTATAAGAATATAGAATTGGAGAGCTGCTACTTGGGGTTGTTACAGCATTGTAGAAAGATAATGAAAGGCCAAGGGTAATAAACCACCAATTTAAGGCAAACAGTGAAAGCTTCCTTGGCAACATGCAAAGAATCTCTCATCTGCTGCAGCTGGAGAAAAAAGAAAGCAAAAGATCAGGTCCAGGGCTTAACTGGTAGTGGAGTATCATATAAGGTTTAATTCTGAAACCTGGCAAGTCTGCTACACCAAGGTTAAGGCCTTGATTGGGAAATAATGTGACTCTGAGATGAGATGGGAACATATGGGCATTTGAAAATTTTGAATGTCCAGATTTCCCTGAACCTTCTGGGATCGCAAACATGACCCATTCCTTTCTTTCAAAGGCTAGCACTCTCCCCTGGCTTGACCAGAGAAGAATCAGCTTCCAGACTGCACTGAGGTTGTTGGCAGGATTTATTTCCTTGAAACTGTAGGACTGAGAGCTTCAGCTTTGCTCTGTTATCAGCCAGAGGCTGCCCTCAGCTACTGGAGACCGTCCATAGTTCCCTGCCACAGTCCCGGATTGCCAAGATAAGCAGAAAAGCAAGAGTTTCTACTGGCAATACAGTCTCATATATTGTAATGACTCTTTTTTTTTTTAATTGGGGTATAGTTGCTTTACATTGTTGTGTTAGTTTCTGCTGTACAACGAAGTGAATCAGCTATACGTATACATATATCCCCTCCTTCTTGGCCTCCGTCCTCCCCCCCACCCCCATCCCATCCCTCTAGGTCACCAGAGCCCCGAGCTGAGCTCCCTGCGCTATACAGCAGGTTCCCACTAGCTAGCTGTTTTATACACAGCAGTGCACATACGTCCATCCCAAACTTCCAACTCATCCCACCCTCACCCACAGTGTCCACATGTCCATTCTCTAGGTCTGCATCTTTATTCTTGCCCTGCAAATAGGTTCATCTGTACCATTTTTCTAGATTCCACATACATGCGTTAATATACGATATTTGTTTTTCTCTTTCTGACTTAACTTCGCTCTGTATGACAGACTCTAGGTCCATCTACATTTAGTCTTGAGCCCATTCCAGTAAGGCTTTTACCTTCTCCACTCCTGAGAAACTACTCTTTTCAAGGTCACCAAAGACTACCATGTTACTAAATCCGGTAGACAATTCTCATTCTTCGTCTTGTAATACAAGAAAAGTGGATGGACCTAGAGTCTGTCATACAGAGTGAAGTAAGTCAGAAAGAGAAAAACACCATATGCTAACGCATATATATGGAATCTAAAAAAAAAAAAAAATGGTACTGATGAACCTAGTTGCAGGGCAGGAATAAAGAGGTAGACACAGAGAATGGACTTGAGGACACAGGGTAGGAGGGCGAAGCTGGGGCGAAGTGAGAGTAGCATCGACATATATACACTACCGAATGTAAAACAGTTGGCTGGTGGGAAGCAGCAGCATAGCACAGGGAGATCGGCTCAGTGCTTTGCGATGACCTAGAGGGATGGGATAGGGAGGGTGGGAGGGAGGCTCAAGAGGGAGGGGACATGGGGGCATGTGTATGCATATGGCTGATTCACTTTGTTGTGCAACAGAAAGTAACACGGTATTGGGAAGCAATTATACTCCAATAAAGATCTATTTTAAAATTTTAAAAATTAAAAAAAGACATTTGACACAGTTAATCACTCTTTCTTGAAACACTGTATTCACTTGGCTTCTAAGACTCCATAGGAGCCAGGATTTCCTTCTACTTCATTGGACACTTTCTCAGTCTCTTCTACCAGTTCCGCCTCATCTTCATAATGCCTTATTGTTGGAGTACCCAATGATTCATTCTGTTGACTTCTTCTTTTTTATCGACCCTTCCTCCTTTGATAAATTCACTTGTATGCCCCCCAAAACAATATAAAAGCTAATGAAAACCATATCTATACTTTTTACCCAGCACTTTCCTCTGGATTCCACACTCATATATCCAATAACCTTTGCAAAATTTACACATGAATGTGTAACAGACATCTCAAACTTATTATATCTAAACCTAAAATCCAGCTCTTCATTCCCCAATCTTCTCCTTCTACAGTCTCTCCCATCTCAGTTAATGACTGTTCTCGCTTTCCATTTTCTTAGTCTAAAACCCCTGGAGTTATTCTGGAATGCACTCATTCAGGCACTGTCTTAGTCCATTTGGGCTGCTATAACAAACTACCATAGATTGAATGGCTTATAAACAACAGGATTTTATTTCTTAAAGTTCTGGTAGCTGAGAATTCCGACGTCATGATAGATTTGGTGTCTGGTGAGAGCATGCTTCCTAGTTCACAGATGACCATCTTCTAGCTATGTCCTCATATGGTGGAAGGGGCCAGGGAGCTCTCAGGGGTATCTTCGGTAAGGGCACTAATCCCATTCGTGAAGCCTCCACCCTCCATACTTAATCACCTACCAAAGGCCCCACCTCCTAACACCATTACATTGGGAGCTAGGATTTCAAAATATGAATTTTGGGGAGACACAAATGTTCAGTCTATATAACACACATATCCAATCTAACAGTAAATCTATCAATTGCTTTCTTTCGAGTATTCAGAAGATGACCACTTCTCTCCTCAGCCACCTCCCTGCTCCAAGCCACGAAATCTCTCCACTTGATTATGGCAACAATGGTCTCCTAATTGGTCTCCCTGATCCCACACTCACTCCTTTATAGCCTATTCTCAATACAACTTCTGAAGTAATCCTCTTAAAACAGAAGTTTCATATATTATTCTTCTGCTCAGTACTTTCCAAAGGCTCCCTGACTTACTCCAGTGAAGGTCAGTCCTTCTAACGGTTTATCTGCCCTGTGCATTCTGGCAAACGCCTTAGCTCTCTGAAATCACCTCCCAGAACTCTCCCTCCCTCTCATTTTATTCTAGCCACACTGTCCTCAAACATCCATGCATTCTCTGCCTTTAGGCCTTTGCAGCTTCTATTTAATCAGCCTAGAATTCTTCCCCCACGTATCTACCTTGGTTTTTTTCTCTTCTCCTAAATCTTTACCCAAATGCCACCTTCTCAGTGAGACCTTCCCTAACCACATTATCTAAAATCACATCATGTCTCTTCCTACACACACGCTTCCTACCCTTTTCCCTCCTTTATCTTCATAACACTTTCCACTTTCTAACATTTCATAATTCAGCTACTTCTTTTTGGTATTGTCTGTCTCTCCTGACTAGACCTAAGCTCCGTAAGGGCAGAGATTTCTTGCTGGGTTTTTTGCACAGTGTTTATACTCCTAAGGCACAGAATAGCATAGAACACACAGCACACAGTAGACATTCAATACGTGTTGAATAAATAAATCAATAAAGGATTAGATGAATGAGTAAATGAATGAATGAATATAACTAAACTCTCCTGTATCAGTCAGGGCACCAGCAGGAAGCATATGGAAAATTCAAATGGGGAAATTTAGGTAAGTTTAAAGAAGGGAGTATTTACAACATGGAAGGGACTAATAAGGATGGTGAAATGCCCAAGAGCCAGGAACCGTGGGGTGGTGGTGTTATCTCTGTACCTAAAGGAGCAAGGGCAGGAATCAGATGCTAGAATAAGAAGAGAGTAGCTGTAAGAAAAGTCTACCCGGCAGGAGCTGTGGACTTCAGTTGAGGGATGCAGCCAATCAGAGGTGACCCAGTAGAAATGGAGCCTGGAAGATAAACACCCAGACCTCTGCTTCCTCTTGCCTCATGTATCCTGTTGATGCCGTCCATTGGCCAAACCCAGCTGCAGGTCATGGACCAGGAAGGCTCTTAATATAGCCCCAAACAGTCAGTGCCCAAGCACAGAGCAGGGTAGGAAAGGTTGGAAAATGAACTGGAAAGGAAAATGGAAACTGTCCTGGACACCTGCTTTTACCCTCTGTCACAATATTTTATAGGATGGGATAGAACAAAAGTATTCTTTTGAAATTAGCATACATTTACTATACAAGGTAAATTTCATTTATGCTGGAAACTTCATCTCAGACTTTCATTTCCCATTGCCTGTTGGTCATTTGTTTCCTTTTGAAATAAAAATACTCAGTCCTTGGGTGATTTGGATTATTTTACTTTAAATCACTACTGTTGAGACTGTTTTCCCCAAATCAAATACTAACCTTTAAAAGAATGTCTAGAGGCTACGTTCTTTGGCCTATTGTATTTAGGTGACTAGGAAGAAATAGCATTGAAATTTGCTGAAAGCTTCTTTGGAAATTTTTTGAAATAAGCCTTTTTAAAAAAAATGGAAGCAAAGTAAAAGCAACTGAAAGCAACAGCCCTGCTTGGAAAGATAAAACTCAGCCCTGGCTAAAAATAGAATCTATAACTGCTGATGAGCAAGAGGAACATCTGGTAGAAAGAATGTATTTATCAGGTGATACTTTTGAGAAAGTGCTTAAAATATTTAGGACATCGTAACCACACCAGTATACAATGCCCCTAAGAAGGTGGAACAGAAAAAGAACAAAGGTTTGGCATCACTCATGATACTGAAGGTATGATGTTAAATGGCCTTAGCTTCCTGTCATGTTGTATTGGGACTTTCTACCTGTGAAAGGCTTCCTCTGTCTTCATTGTGCCTTTACTTTAAGGAACTTAAAAGAGAGAGAGGCGAGAAACATACAGAAACACATACAAAGAAAGGGTAATTACTGACACAACAAGGAGGTTAGGAGGCGAGGTAAGAGTAATAGTCCCTGGAAGGACTGTGACCCAGTTCTGGAGGCTGCAGTGTGAGTTCTCTAGACCTGAAGGGCACTGGCGTAACACAGAATTGAGTAATAAGTCTAGAGATCTCTAGGGATTTTGTTTGGGGCTATTGACTGTGGTGGTGCTACCTGGGGGTGCAGATAAGCATGCATTTGCCATGGAAATGCTCAAGAGGACTCTTTTGTTTTCCTTCTGAATTTCATCACTCTGCAGTGTAGCTCACTCTTCTTTATGTCCTGAGCTCTGGGGATCTCTATTTCTCTTTTCTCTCATTTCTTTCTCACAACTCGAGCATGCTACTTTTTGCCCCCTCTTTTTGGATCTGTGATTCTCTCTCTACCATTTTTTATCAGCAAAGAACGTGTGCTCAGTGTGATGGCTACTACCCATTAATAAATGGTGGCTAATTTCCAGTAAACCCACTGCCAAACCACCAGGTCACTTTCTACCCTTTCAATGAATTCTTGGCCTCTCTGAATCAGTGACTTTACCGTATTGTCCTTCCCCATCCCAGTAAATCTTAACTGTAAATGACTAAGAAATGTATCCTTTCTCACTTTTTTGAGCCTCAGAACTCCCTTTTCTCCCTGCAGCCCAGACCCCTGCTTCTAGCTGTCCAGGCCTTTAATTGGTTTGTATCTAACTTACTTCAAACCCTGTTCCATCTGTTCTCTGTAAATCTTAGCCAGATTATTTTCTCCATTGTTGTCTACAAAATTGGGTAATAACAGAAGACTAATTTAGGACCACTTTGGGGAGCTATTGAATTGGATGCCACTGCTTGTGTGCCTATGTAGACATGCATTTGCCTATGGAAACAGCAAGTTTTTTACGTCTAGGACCTGCTCCATTAAGGATCACATCTGACCTTTATCACTCTGCAAAGTAAAGTATTGTTCTCCCCATACCAGAGATAAAAATCCCGAGATTCAAATTAAGATCATAGTGTTGGTAAGTGGAAGAAACATATAATGAAACTCCTGATCTAATTTAGTGCTCCTCAACCCTCATTGCTCGTTGGAATCATCCGTATCAGTCTTTTTCAATATTTACTGCACACACATCACCTGGGGATCTTAGTAAAATGCAGATTATGGTTTAGTAGATCTAGCGTAAGTCCCGAGTTTCCAAATTTCTAATAAGGTTTCAGGTGATGCCAATGCTGCTGGTAGTCATGGGACACATCTTGAGTAACTTAGAGTGCTTGTAAGAAAATATTTTTGCCAGACCCCAACACACTAATTAAATCTTTGAAGACAGGGGCCAAGCAAGTCAATTAGAAGTGCATCAGAAATACGATAGATTGGCAACTGTACTCCAATAAAAAAAAAAAAAAAAAAAAAGACAGACTGATGGATGGCTACAGAAATATGTGATAAAGCAAGACTATAGCAAAATATAAATTTTGAGAGCTAGGTGGATATATGGCTATTCACTCAAGTTCTATACATTGAAATTTTTTACAATAAAATATTGGAAAAATGGGTTAGGAAGAAAACCTTTGGGGGAACCTTGAAACACTTTCTCCCCTATGGTATATATTAATTATCCCTCCTTCCCCTCAACAATAATCCTACCTGTTACACCTTTAAACAATGTTTATTTTATTTTCGCTGTAAAGTTATTTATTCCTGTTTCATTGATGGAGACAGTTCCAGTCTTTGAGATGATTTACTATATTGCAGAGCATGAAATTTGGGGCCGGCAAAACATACCAATATTTAAAATTTAAATCTACTCTGCCCTTTACTCATTAGTGTGCAATTTTAGCCAAATTAACTTCCTGTTCTTAGTTTTATAATCTGAAGTTTGGTATACTGATAAGAGAATAATAATACTTTCTTCATAAAACCAATGTGGCAAATTGACATATTTTAAGGCATTTCTTCTTCCTATCTACTTTTTAAGACACAGAACCCAACCACATAGTCTTTGCTGTCCCAAACAACTAGGTTTTGTAGCACATGGCTTGTTACTGAACTACTACCACCCTCCCCAGCACACTCAACACAGAGACACGACTGGTGGACAAGTTTTAGACTAATAGCCAGTAACCCTGACCAGCCAGTGACATTTGGCTTGTAACCTGGTTCAAAAAGATTCACTAAAATCATAAATCTCTCTCTCAATAATATAAACCAGGAGACTCAGAGAGAGGTGACAGTTGGTAGTGGGTTCCAAGCTAGAAGATCATATGGACACGAAGGCTTGAGATCATCTTCATTTGGGTCAAATTTATGATTGCTACGTATAGAAAGTTTATTGAGGGAGGAAGAGAGAAGTAGCATGTAAGCACTGAGAAGCAGAAATGTGAGGCCGCTTCTAAGCTGTGAATAAAATAGCACCAGTCTCTGACATTTTCGTTTCTTGTTCCAGTGAAACCTAAGTGGTCTTGGTTCTAATCTAGGTCGTGCCTAAGATTCCATGTTGAATCCTTTCACTGAACTCCCCTTTGTTTGAACTAGGCTGAATGGATCTCCAGCAATCAGGATAGACTGCAGTATGCTCATCTCAGTGGTTTAAAATAACAAACATTTCTATTCCTCACCCTGTTCAAGTTGGCTAGGGCTTGTTCCATGGTATCTGAGGTTTCAGTTAAAAGAAACTTCTTTTTGAAACATATCAATGATCAATTACATGGCAAGCCACTGTGCATTGCTTTGTAGCTACTGCATCAAAGTCGTACTTGTCATTTCTGCTCTCATTTCACATGACCATATGTGAATGCACTAGGGCAAAAACCTCAAAGGGGGCACTGAATATTAGCCAATAAAACAATCTATCTATCACAAGATAATTGTTTTTTTAATTTTTTTCCATAAAAAGATCATTAAATGAGATAATGTACAGAAAATGGTTGTACATATGGATGATAAATCAGTGTGATATTTGTCCTTGTGAAAGTCTTTGTCTATCGAAGGCCTTTCTCAACGTGTCAGAATGATTTTTATTCATTCATTCTTCAGATATATGGAGTGTCTGCTCTGTGATAGGCAGGGTGCTAAATGCCAGAAATAAAATGAAGAGCAAGACAGACATGGATCCTACACACACGGTGCATAGAGAATAATGGATAATAAAGAACAAAAAACAGGCAATTCCAATGCCTATTGTGATGCCTTAGATAAGACAAATACTGGGTGTTTGAAAACATAGGAGGTGAATCTCATTTAGATCTGGGACACACAAAATGTTTCTTAGAGGAAGTGGCAACTGTTGCAAACCAGAAGAATGGAAGGAATTAGTCAGGCAAAGGGCAGGAGACAAGGAGAGTTTTCTAAATAAAGGGGCCAGCAAATTGGTAAACCCAGATGTGAAGAGAGCATGAACAATCAAGGAACTGCAAGAAGGGAGAAGAGAGGGGACAGGCAGGTGTAAGCTGTGCTGTGGAAGTTGGACTCTAACCTAGACAATGAGGAGCCATTCAAGGGCTTTAATGGCTTAAAGGTATTTAAGGTTTAAGGAAAGGAACTGCAAATTTGTGTTTTTCAACACTGAGAACATAGTAAGTTTCTAGGGCCTAAGGCCCACTGTGAAAGCCATGCATTTTTAGCCCATGCTTATCTCCAACACACACACCTGTGTTGATTAGAGGAAAAAGAATGGACTCTTGTTTCAACAGAACTATGTGTTCTCTCCGTTTCTCATGGTAACTATTTTGTAGGTGGGATACAGTGGGTGGAAGTGGGAGCAAAAGCAGTGAAATGGAAATCAGACAGACAGGTTCCAGCCCTAATTACTTCCTCAAAATGTGCTTTGAAGCAAGTCACTTAACTGCTCTGGAAAATGGTGATAAAAAGCTAACTTAAGGTCTTTGAAAAATATAAATCTATTTAATATGGGTGCCGTTATTGGGACGTTTTGAATACCATTAAGTTTTTTTTAAAAATCTGTGTAATAATCTATTTGTGAAACAAACTAGATTAGTGTGGCATAATATTGACTTGTATCTTATGGATACATTTTGTTACTAATCTTTGTGAACTAAGATACTCAGGTGGTACTCTTCGGGTATTATTATTAATACCTGCAGCAATAGAGTAAAACAAGAACCCTGGGGAGACTTGACTAGCCTAACCCAGGAGCCATTTCAGAATCCTGAACTTAGTCCATTTACATGCATTGTCCTTTCCTAGTTTGGGTTGGATTTTCCAATTTGCATTTGAAATTCAAAATGTCAGGCCTAATACTCCGGCTTCATCTCTGAGGGCATGACACGGCCTTTATAACTAAATGTTAAAACATAACTCGATGCCTGATAGCTGCAATTCCATTTTCCAGTCCTTGGTGCTGTCAGAGGCACTGTGTCATGTGCTGTCAAGCCAGATTGGTTAAGCTGCACAGAATGAAATCTCCTGTCTGGATACTATTCTTGAATAAGGAGCATCTCATAGGGACTCCAGTCGTCTCACAGCATACCGGCAATGTCTAGGATTCATTTTTCTCTCTCTTCCTTTAGAATAATTCACCAGAGAAACCCTTCTGGACGATGCAGAGAATCAAGCTCCACAGAAGTTGCTAAAACTCATTTTTTTAAAAATTTTCCCTATTGAGCAAATAATTTGTTTTTCAGGTGAAGAATCTGCACAATAGAAAACTGTCCTGCAACTAGGTAGGTTCCTGCATTTGTCAAGAATGGCCTTCCGGGGCTTCCCTGGTGGCGCAGTGGTTGATAGTCCGCCTGCCGATGCAGGGGACACAGGTTCGTGCCCCTGTCCGGGAAGATCCCACATGCCGCAGAGCGGCTGGGCCCGTGAGCCATGGCCGCTAAGTCTGCGCGTCCAGAGCCTGTGCTCCGCAACGGGAGAGGCCACAACGGTGACAGGCCCACGTACCGCAAAAAAAAAAAAAAAAAAAAAAAGAATGGCCTTCCATAGTCTGCAGTGATTTGCTTGGGTGGGAGCAGAAATATAGTTAACATGTTCCAGTATAAAGGCAGCTTAAAGATTCAAGAGAAACAAATAGTTATCAAATGACTTTAATAAGAGATGTTCATGGAAAAGCTAGAATCAACATTATTTTTCAGTTCAATGACCTAGTTCACTATGGTGATTATCAAAAAGCTACCTTAGTAGGTGCTGAATAAAGACAAATATTTTTTTGTTTGTCTTATTCTTTTTTATTTTTTTTTATTTTTCTTGTTCTTTTTTAAAAAATTAATTTATTTATTTTTGTCTGTGTTGGGTCTTCATTGCTGCACACGAGCTTTCTCTAGTTGTGGCGAGCAGGGGCTACTGTTCGTTGCGGTACACAGGCTTCTCGTTGTGGTGGCTTCCCTTGTTGTGGAGCATGGGCTCTAGGCGTGCTGGCTTCAGTAGTGTGGCACACGGCCTCAGTAGTTGTGGCACGCAGGCTCAGTAGTTGTGGCACACGGGCTTAGTCGCTCCGCGGCATGTGGGATCTTCCCAGACCAGGGATAGAGCTCATGTCCCCTGCATTGGCAGGTGGATTCTTAACCACTGCACCACCAAGGAAGTCCATATTTTTCTTATTCTTAATAAGATTCTTCATCTTCTTTTTCTTAATATGAGTGATCTATGATGATCTTTTATTTATTTATTTATTATTTGCCACGTGGCATGTGGGATCTTAGTTGCCCAACCAGGAATTGAACCCACGCCCCTTGCCTTGGAAGCATGGTGTCTTAACTACTGGGCCACCAGGGAGATCCCATAAGACAAAAATATTTTTGCCGACATATTAATGAATGATGAATCTTGATGAAACCAAAAACATAGTAGAGGTTATGGCTTCTCTTGAAGTAAAGAACACAAAGTGGGGAGAGGGGAACTTAGAAAAAAATGCATATGGTCCTGACCTGTCAGTGAAACTTAACTAAATGTGGAAAGTTAGGAAAATGGAAATAATGTAATGAAGAATTTTCCCTTCTGGTAGCAGCAGATTTTGTTGCAAACCAAACGTCTGTCTAATAAAAACTAGAAAAACCGGGCAATTTTTAAAAATTGTGTTTGAAGGCTTTATGGCATTACCATGACAGCCAGGACCTGAAGGCATGGGCTTCCAGAGAAAAGCCATTTTCTTCTCATTTCTTTCTTCTCCCTTCAGGCATTTATCAGGGATCCAGGACAAAAAGACAAAGAAGCTAAGGAACTATCAGTGGGTAAGAGGTTAGGAAACTTAGCAGAACTTTTGGAAGTCTCATGGAAACAGAGTAACAGAAATATATTTCAGAGCCTACCAATTTGTGGAAGGGCTGGTAAATATCACAGACTGCTAGCTAAGACCCAGAACACCTGAACAGACCAAGTATCACAAATTCTAAAACATTAACTTGAAAAAGCACAGTCCTAAACTCAAACTGCCTGCCCCCAAACAAAAGTAAGTCTTCTCTGGAGAAGGACAACCTGAGCCAGAGTCTCAGGACATCCACACAGTTTTTCATAATGATGCCTGGCATTCAGTCAAAAATTACTAGATATGCCGGGAGTAAGCGCCAAATGACTGAAAGCAAGGTCAAAAAATATTCAATACAAGCAGGTTCTTAGGTGATCCAGATAGTATAGTTACCAGGTGTGAGATATAAAATAGCTGTTATTAATATGTTCAAGATAATAGGAAACAAGTTGGAGATTTCACCAGAAAACTAGAATCTGTAAGAGGAGTCACATAGAAATTCTAGATCTGAAAAACAAATAACATTTAGAACTTAATAAATGTGTTTAAAATAGATTAGACCCAGCAGAAGAAGAGTGAACTCAAGATAGAACAAGAAAAGGACCTAGAAAAAAAAAAGAATGTAAAAGATACTTGTGACACAATGAAAAGCTTTGGTAAATGTGTGATCAGAGAGGAAAGCAGGGAGAAAGCAATTTATCAACCAAGATTTTTTCAAAACTGATTTTTAAAAAATCACACCACTAAAGCAAAAAACTCTTTACTCTCCTCAAGTGGGTTAATTTTAAAAAGCCACACCTGGTCATAGTGTAGTAAAATTCCTGAAGGGCAAAGACAAAGGGGAAAATTTTTTAAGCAGCCAAGGAGAAAAGATATATATCCTCTGCAGAAGCAAAGCAATGGAAAGGAGTATTTTTATAAGGATGGAGGAAAAAATAACTATCAACATAGAATTCTATATCCAGTAAAAGTATAAAAATATACTTAAAGAATGAATACCCAAAAAAAATTTTCAAATAACCAGAAGTCAAAACCAGGTGATGTTTTTCACCAGTAGACTTGCATGAAAAGAACCTATTATAGTGACTACTTCAGGCCAGAGGAAAACAGTCCCAAATGAAAATGTGAAAATGCAGGAAAAATGAAGAGCAGCTGGAAGAGTAAATATGTGAATAAATATACATAAATACTGATTTTATGAGATCAGTCTTTGGGGGTAGAATATAGGTGAAATACAAAACATGACAAAATTGCACAAAAGTTAAGAAGAGCAAAGAATTAAGTGTTCCTAGGTTCCTGCCTCATCTGGAAAATGGTAAATATTCCAACTTATACCAGATTAAATAAGCCACGCATTCATTCTATCATCTCTACAATAACACAAAATGAAGAATTAAAAATATAACTTGCAAACTAATAGAGTAGGAACATTGAATAATAAAAAGAATACTAATTGATCCAAAAAAAAAGATGAAAAGGAGAGGAAAGGAATAGGATGGGTGGGATAAAAGAAAACAGATAAAATGGTAGATTTAAAACCAAATTCATCAGTAATTAAATTTAAATAGAATGAGTATCCAATTTAAAAACTACAATTACCAAGCTAGATTCTTAAATACATTCAAGCATATGTTACCTATCAGAGACACACTTTAAATTAAAAAAAAAATATATATATATATATATATGTATATATACACACACACAGAGAAAGATTATAACAGTAACCAAAAGATAACTAGAGCAGATCAATAGTATAAAAAAGTAGACTTTAAAGCAAGGGGTGTTACTAGAGATAATGAATGAAATTAATGATGAAAGTGGCAATTCACCCAGAGGCTGGATTTTTTTATGAAGATAGAATAGTTGATTGAGTTTTGAGTTCCTGTCAAGTTTTTTCAAGAGTTCACAAAGTTATAATTTATTAAACATTTGTTTCTATAATTATCAGTTCATAATTTGTCTCACTAAGGATAGAAATTCTATTCATTATTGTATACTGAAGATCTAGCATAGAGCTGAGCACAGAGTAGGAACTCAATAAGTAATTTTTAATTGAATAAATGGGTGGATGGGATTGATGGGTGGATGGTCAGGTTGGGCCTCAGAAAAACATTATATATTGTCTACATGATAAATAAGAGTATACTGTTCCTAGACAATGACTACATAATTGCAGATTTTTTTAACTCTAATTATAGATTTTAATAATGTAGTGAGGAAATACCGGGGCATCTGAGTTATAAAAATAAAACAATAGATTTAAGTAATTATAACAACTTGACTTAATGAGTATGGCATGTTAGAAACTTTCTCAAACCTGATTAAACTTCCCCCCTCACCTTCTATTTATTTCATTTGCCACTAGTTCTTTGTATACATCTTTTCAGCATCTTCATGGGAAAACAGGTTGTTAGTAGGAAAAATGCAGGAAATCCAGGGTCCTCTAGCCAAATGCCATCAATTTCCCACAATTTCCTCTAACAGTTACTTAGTTAAATTTATTGGTTCTATGGGATATTTTAAATTATTTTCTCACTGCCAGCTGCTTCCCTCTTATCTCTTATACTGTTTAGACCTCGGTTATTTAGCTAATGAGGTAGTCAAACACAAATGGTATGTAGAATTAAGATTCTCTTTCAGTAGGAATCACAGCTTCCTATTTCAATCATTACCTAGGTTTTACTGTTGATCGTGTTCCTAATTCTTCTTGACCCATCTTGGTCCATGTCACCAAACCAAGTTGTTACAAAGAAAGAAAATCAAGACACTCGTTAAGGAAATCCATCCTGATAATGCTGTGTTCTCTAGAACATTTGAAATCTCTAAGCATCTGCTCAGTTTTAGTTTTTGCACAGAAAAGTACCTGCTTCGTAGTCATAAATACACTGCACATTCCTGCAGACCTATAATTGAGCTAGTTTGGTTTCCCTGGCAACCACCACGATTAATTAGAATACTTGAGCATGGTAAGTTTATAGATGCAGAAAATATTTCATGTATAAATAGTGCAATCTGTTTATGCTCAAAGGAATTTTCCCCTTCAGTTGAGAAATGGGTTTTTTAAAATTCTTTTTGTGTGGATTAATCACATTTTCTTCCTCATAAACTCTGTAAGTAATATTCAGAGATTAATGTTGGTTGAACTTCTTCAGCCAGTGCTGGTACTTGTTGGGTGTTTTTTGGCCTGAGTCCTGGGCCCCTGCTGAGTGAGGCATGATTGTGTCCACAGTGCACTTAGTGACAAAGCTGATGAAAGCATCCTCTGGGTCCCATCGACATCCCTGTTCTTTTCATAAATTAGTTTTTGGTACAAACAGTTGAGTATAAGAATGCATGTGTTAAAATTGGTTTCTCCCTATGATAAACCTTTCACAAAACCAAAAGAAGTTCATCCATCTGTTAAAAAAAAAAAAAATCCTCCAGGCAATTAATATTTGGTTCACATTAGAAAGTAAGATACAGAAGCTTTCATTTATTAAATATTTCCTTAATGAGTCAGTCATTTATCCCAGTGTACCATACAGGCTATTTTATTTAATCTTTGCAGTAATCCTGTGAGACTGAGACTGTGAACTTCCTTTAGAGATATGCAAGCAGAGGCCTTAGTAAGTTAAGCAAATCACTCAGAGTCACTTACACATTAGCAATAAGTTTGGTGTTTGAATCTATGGAGGTTCATCTAAATCAAAAGCCTGTGGGCTTCCCTGGTGGCGCAGTGGTTGAGAGTCCGCCTGCCAATGCAGGGGACATGGGTTCGTGCCCCAGGCCGGGAAGATCCCACATGCCGCAGAACGGCTGCACCCGTGAGCCATGGCCGCTGAGCCTGCGCGTCCGGAGCCTGTGCTCCGCGACGGGAGAGGCCACAACAGTGAGAGGCCCGCGTACTGCAAAAAAATAAATAAAAAAGCCTAGGCATTCGTACCTCTGTGCTGACTATCACCACTTTTCCTCTGGAGTGGCAATGGAAGAAGGAATAAGAGAGATTCTGACTTTACATCAAAATTGGACACCCTGGCTCTTGGTTTACACAGAATCCATCTCCACCCTTCTTCTGAAAGGATGTGGAGTACATGTGTGATGTGTCAACACTTCCTTTTCCTGAGACATACCTGACCCCAAACTGACTTTTCTTAACCAGCTAACTTAAAATCCATTTAAACTGGATTTTAAGTTGGCTCTCAAGCAATATTTTTCAGCATGTGTGAGTAAATCTTGTCCATCCACATGGCAGTGAGTAGAGTGGAAAACGCACTGAGCTGGTGGTAAGGAGTTCTTTCCCCAACCAGCTGTTTATTTTAGGAAAGTACATTTTTCCAATGTTAAAAAGAAAAAAAAAAAGATAACATCAGCTATTACCACTTAGAATTTTAGAGCTGGTAGAGGCTCTAGGAATTTCTCTTAGAGGAAACAGTATAAACTCCCCTCCATTCAGTCTGCCTAGAAAATACTCCCTAGGCTTCTCCCATTTCCTTCCAAGCTTATAGGCACAGTGCTACCTGGGGAAATTCTTCCTTTTCCTGCCTTGGCTAAGTTCAGTGCAACCCTAAGAAACAATGGCGATTCTGAGCTATTGTTTCAATAATTTACATATTGGAACTAGCACAAAGACACTAGGAATGGTTAATCAACAGTCCTATCTCTGATCACTTTTCCATTTCACCATTTTCCTCTTGTGTTAATAATAATTTTACTATTTATCATATAATATCTAATTTAAAGATCTAGTTCATTTTATTAAATTCCAATATATGTTATTCTGAGACCTCCTGAATATTTTTTAAATTAATTTTTATTGGAGTACAGTTGATTTACAATGTTGTGTTAGTTTCTCCTGTACAGCAAAGTGAATCAGCTATACGTATACACGTATCCCCTCTTTTTTGGATTTCCTTCCCATTTAGGTCACCTCAGTTCCCTGTGCTATAGAGTAGGTTCTCATTAGTTATCTATTTTATACGTAGTAGTGTATATGTGTCAATCCCAATCTCCCAATTCATCCCACCCCTCCTTCCCCCCCTTGGCAGCTATGTGTTTGTTCTCTGTGTCTGTACTGAGACCTCCTTAATCTTAAATGGGATTCAGGATAACTAGTTTTTACCAGAAACTTGACAGAACTTCCTTTTATGTAAGCTAGTCTCAGTTGTAACTATACATTTCCTACTATCATATTTTAAACTAGGAAACGCATTCACAACATTTTATTTTATTCTTTATTGACACTAAGTTTATGTTTTTAATTGAGGCATAATTGACTTACAACATTATGTTAGTTTTAGGTGTACAACATAATAATTTGATATTTGTACATAGTGTGAAATGACCACCATAAGTCTAGTTAACATTTGTCACCATACATAGTTCGAAAAAAAATGTTTTTCTTGTGATGAGATCTTTTAAAATCTAAGTAACTTTCAAATATGCAATAATACCATATTATTAACTATAGCCAAATATGCTGTACTATATGGCCACGTGACTTTTTATTTTATAATTGGAAGTTTGTACCTTTTGACCCCCTTCATCCATTTTGCCCGCCTGAAACCCCCTGTCCCTGGCAACCACCAATCTGGTTCTCTGTATCTATGAGCTTGGTTTTGGGTTTTTTGTTTTTAGAGATTCCATATGTAAGTGAGATCATACAGTATTTATCACAACATTTTAGACACTAACTTAACTGCTCCAACATTGTTGGTATTTCTTGTCTTGACATTAGATTATGTTTCTAGTATAGACAGATGCTCACTTTTAAGGTTATCATCTAAATTGACTTTTGCTAAAAACATAGAAAGTTGTGAAGGTTGTTCTCATTAAATATTGCCAGCACCCAGCATCTGTACAGTGCACAGAATATCTAGCCTGTTTGTCCCCTCCCTCCCTCCCTCCCTTCTTTCTTCCTTCCTTCCTTCCTTCCTTCCTCCCTTCCTTCAACAGACGTTTGTTGGATTGAAATACCAACATTTAAAAGAATACACTAAAAGTGTTTATTTCTAGGAAATTTAGAAGCATATTTGAGGAATTAACCGGATGAATTAATGTAACCAATGTGGTTTTGCTCAACAAGATGGGGCTTTAGTTTGCTTCAACAAATTATATTCATAAAAAAGTTAATCCTTTGGACATTTGAAAGATTATGGGTTATTAAGATGGTTCTGGAAAAACAGTTTAAAAAATTGTAAAGACCAACCCTGATTCTTTCTGTGATTCATCCAACTAAGATTACGTCTATGACAATCGCATCAGGCACAATGTGGAGAGAAAATGTTCATCTTCCATGGAATCAACCTTAGCCGTTAAGGACATCCTCAGATCATAAACATCTACACTCACTCATTACCTAAAAAAATTTTAACTATATTTTCAAAAATGACAAAAAATAATACTGGCTAAAAGCTCTATAAAGAATTTGGCGTATTATTTATCACTTCTTATGTCAAATGCGAATGAAACAAATGACTATGTATAAAATAAAAAAGCCACAAGGATATATTGTACAGCACAGGGAAAATAACCAATATTTCATAACTTTAAATAGAGTATAATCTTTAAAAATATTGAATCACTACAGTGTACATTGACTATTCTCTCTTATTTGTAATTTTAAACGATACCCCTTAATTCTTTTAGCCTATGCTTTGGTAGACATATGTCCATTTTATCCATGCACTTTGCTTTTTTATAGATATGTTATTATATCACCTTGTGCCTTGTCTTTCTATACCTAAGACTCTTCACCATCTATCTCCCTTCACACGGCAACCCCCAAACCTATGAACTCTTGTCAAATTTCATCAGATTTCTTCATATCGTGAATCTATAGTTTTTGACCCCAGAAAAAGGACTAATTTCACTCATGGTTCAAGGAATGAATCCCATAGAAGTGCTTATCAGCAGGTCCAAGGCAGGCTCCAGGTAGATAAAAACCGGTCCTGACAATCTAAAAGTCCTACTTAATGAGAAGCAGGATTTACCAAAGAGTAGCAATCCTTCTTCATCAAATAGGTGGCGGAACCGTGGCTCTAGGGCAACACAAGTTCTCTTGGGCTCAATAGCCTCCAAATATACAACAGAATGATATTTGTCCCCTCTGGTGTCATTAGTCTTGTTTTGTTTTCCAATAGTTTCCCAAACAGTACCTCAAATGTACCCAAAGATCATTCATTTGGTTATAAGCATCACACGACATATGCCCTTATGTACCCTGGCTCCCAGCTGTCACATCCATGAAGTGTCCCTGCCACAAGTGCTCAGACTGACTGTCATGAGAATCCCAATACACGAGACAGGCGTACAGCCTTCAGGGGTCCCAAAGCTGCCATTTCTCAGGGAGCCAAAACAGAGCTGGGTTCTGTGTAGAAAGCAGAGGGAGCATCTTCCTTTCTAGCTCTGAGCTACATTTTGTCACCTGGTACCTAAAGCAGCTTTGCTTAAGAATAGAGACCCAACGTGTTCTCATAAATAGTGTTACAATTAACAGACCTTATCTCTTAATCATGGAACTCCCAACCCAGTCCAATGGACCAGAAAGAGAATTGGAGTTAAGTATAAGTTTTTGTCCTTATCCTTCAGCTTACATTAATAAGTGTCTCCCCAAAAGCATGATCTCCCCCAGATACCAATTTTCTGTCTCTCCTTTTGGATCAGAATTCTTAGATATCACTATTGTAGCATATCTTTTTTTTAAATTCAAGTATAGTTGATTAACAATGTTGTGTTAATTACTGCGGTACAGGAAAGTGATTCAGTTAAACATATATATACATACACATTCTTTTTTAAATATTCTTTTCCATTATGGTTTATCATAGGATATCGAATATAGTTCCCTGTGCTATACAGTAGGACCTTGTCGTTTATCCATCCTATGTACATAAAAGCTTACATCTGCTAACCCCAGCCTCCCACTCCATCCCTCCCCCGATCCCCAACCCCTCCCCCTTGGCAACCACCAGTCTGTTCTCTATGTCCGTGATTCTGTTTCTGTTTCATAGATAGGTTCATTTGCATAATATTTTAGATTCCACATATAAGTGACATCATGTGACATTTGTCTTTCACTTTCTGACTTACTTCACTTAGTATGAGAATCTCTAGTTGCATCCATGTTGCTGCAAATGGCATTATTTTGTTCTTTTTTATGGCTGAGTTATATTCCATTGTACATATGTACCACATCTTCCTTATCCATTCTGTCGATGGACTTTTAGGTTGTTTCCATGTCTTGGCTATTGTAAATAGTGCTGCTATGAACATAGGGGTGCATGTATTTTTTTTAATTCTAGTTTTGTCTGGATATATGCCTAAGAGTGAGATTGCTGGATTCCATTTTTAGTTTTCTGAGGAACCTCCATACTGTTTTCCACAGTGGCTGCACCAACTTACATTCCCACCAGCAGTGTAGGAGGGTTCCCTTTTCTCCACACCCTCTCCAGCATTTATTTGTAGACGTTTTAATGATGGCCATTCTGACCAGTGTGAGGTGGTATCCCATTGTAGTTTTGATTTGCATTTCTCTAATAATTAGCTATTAAATACCACTATTTTAGCAGAGTCTTGGTTTGGGGGAAATCTACAATAACTGAGCCTCTTAGTTATACAGAAAAGAAAATTAAATTTCCATATTTGAAAAAGCAGGACATTTTCATGGAGCTTTTAAGCAACACATTTTTCAGTGCCTACTAATCTAGAATTCAAGAAAAAAATCAGAATCTAGAACAGGGTCACCTTGCAGAACAGGATCACCATGGAGAATTCTTTGAATCCTGAAGGTTCCATTTTTTGAACTGAGTTTAAGACACTATGAGCAGGATCTACTCCCTGTAGAGGAGAGAGAGGAGCTAAGTCACAACACTGGGCTGGGCTCCAGCCACTGAAGGGAACCAGCATACAAGCCTGGAGCCAGGAGAGAAACCCAGGCACAGAGACTGGACTCCTCCCCTGGGGAAGAGTGGGAGGGGCCATCCCCGGAAAGGGTCTACCCAGGCTCAGCATTCATTGGCTCACACTTAAGACTGCAGATTTCTGATCCTCCTCTGTGACTATTGGTCCTTAAGCAAGGACTGACCCTCCAGCTGTGTCATACCCTCTTTGACATGTAGCAATCAGAATTGAACTTGTTATCACAGGTGAGGAGAAGCCCTCGCCAATACCCAGATGGTATTGTATAAAGACAGCAGTGTTTGCTTTTAGGTTTTCAGCATGCCTCATGGTTGGATTGTGCCTCTGCTGGCCTGTAAATTGATACTTTCATTCCAAAGTCATTGGTTCTGTAACACCTCAGAGTGACCCTCAGCTGGAGGTCTGATACTGCTTTTGACGCGTTCCAAGGTATTTACTGGATATTGAGTATTAAAACAGTAATAAAGTAATACTAATATAATCTTAAAATTAGTAATAATAAAATAATGGTAAAGTTAAAATACTAATAGATGTTACCTTTTACTGGGTCCCTGCTTTGTGCAGGTGCCTTGGAGAGTAGGGAGAGCGCTGGGCAAAGGGCGTCAAGACCAAGTAGCCCCCAAGCCATGGTCACAGGAAGGAGATTGTCCTCTTCAGTACACTCTCTGTGAGCAGCACTTACACCTGAGTCAACCTCCCACCTATCATTTGAGTTGGCATTGCTCATGCCTAATGATTCATGACTAACGTGGGAAGCATACAGTTTACAAAGCCCTTGCACACACAGCATCTTCCTTAACACAGCAACACTGAGAAGTACACAGTATAACCATCTCTTATCGTTTCCCACTCCAGCTCTCAACACACACACACACACACACACACACACACACTTTTTTTTCCAGAAGAGGTAACTAAGACTTAATGAGTAAGATCACACAACACAATGAGTGTGGCAGCTGTGTGGTGACTGGAATCTGTGTCCTTCCTCACATACATCCTCTCCTTAACGTTTCTTCCTCCTTCCCCAGTATCTGTCTTCTTTTAATTTAAGGGTAGCTGATTTACAACATAGTGATTCAATACTTTTATAGGTTATAGTTCATTTAAAGTCATTACAAAATAAAAGCTAGGGCTTCCCTGGTGGCGCAGTGGTTGAGAGTCCACCTGCCGATGCAGGGGACACGGGATCGTGCCCCGGTCCGGGAGGATCCCACGTGCCATGGAGCGGCTGGGCCCGTGAGCCATGGCCGCTGAGCCTGCGCGTCCGGAGCCTGTGCTCCACATTGGGAGAGGCCACAACAGTGAGAGGCCCGCGTACCACAAAGTACATAAATAAATAAATAAATAAATAAAATAAAAAAAGGCTATATATCCCTGTGCTGCACAATATATCCTGTTGCTTATTTATTTTATAAATAGTAGTTTGTATCTTTTAATCTTGTATCCATATTTAGCCCCTCCCCCTCCCCACTGGTAACCACTAGTTGGGTCTCTATATTTGTGAATCTGTCTCTGTTTCATTATATACATTTGTTTGTCTTATTTATTAGATGCCACATACAAGTGATAACAGAGAATTTTTCTTTTTCCATCTGACTTATTTCACTAAGCATAACACCCTCTAGGTCCATCCATGTTGTTGCTAAGGGCTGAATTTCATTCTTTTTTATGGCTGAGTAATATTCCATTGTATACATACCACAGTCTTTATCTATTCACATGTTGATGGACACTTGGGTTGCCTCTATATCTTGGTTTGGTAAATAGTGCTGCCATGAACATTGGGATGCATGTATTTTTTCAAATTAGTGTTTTCCTTTTCTTTGGATATATACCCAGCTGTGCAATTGCTCAATTATATGGTAGGTGTAATTTTAGGTTTTTTTAGGAAACTCCATACTGTTTTCCACAGTGGATGCACCAATTTATCTACATTCCCACCAATGGTGTGCAAAGGTTCCCTTTTCTTTACATCCTTGCCAACATTTGTTACCTGTGGTACTTTTTTATGATAGCCCTTCTGACAGGTATGAGGTAATACCTCACTGTGGTCTTTATTTGCAATTCTCTGATGATTAGCAATGTTGAGCATTTTTTCATGTGCCAATTGGCCATCTGCATCTCTTCTTTGGAAAAATGTCTATTCATGTGTTCTGCCCATTTTTTTCCTTTATCTTTTTCTTAATTGAAATAGAGTTGAAGTACAATATTATATAAGTTACAGGTGTACAATGTAATGGCTCATGATTTGTACAGATTATACTCCATTTATAGTTATTATAGAATATTGGCTATATTCTCTGTGTTGTACAATATATCCTTGTAGCTCATTTTTTTACATAATAGTTTGTACCTCTTAGTCCTCTACCCCTATATTGCCCCTCCACCCTTCCCTTTCCCAACTGGTAACCACTAATTTGTTCTCTATATCTGTGAGTCACTTTCTTTTTTTGTTATATTCACTAGTTTGTTGTATTTTTAGATTCCACATAGAAGTGGTATTGTATAGTATTTGTCTTTCTCTGTCTGACTTATTTCACTTAACATAATACCCTCCAAGTCCATCCATGTTGTTCCAAGTGGCAAAATTCCCCCATTTTTTATGGCTATGTAGTATTCCATTGTATATGTATATACCACATCTTAATCCATTCTTCTGCTGATGGACATTTAGTTTGCTTCTGTATCTTGGCTATTGTAAATAATGCTGCTATGAACATTGGGGTGCATGTATCTTTTCAATTAGTGGTTTTGTTTCTTTCAGATATATACCCAGGAGTGTAATTGATGGGTGATATGGTAGTTCTATTTTAGTTTTTTGAGAACACTCCATACTGTTTTCCAAAGTGGCTGTACTGACTTACATTCCCACCAACAGTGTAGGAGGGTTTCGTTTTCTCTGTATCCTTGCCATCATTGTTATGTGTTCTTTTTGATGATAGCCATTCTGACATGTGGGTGAGAAATCTCATTGTGGTTTTGATTTGCATTTCCCTGATGATTAGCTGTGTTGAACATCTTTTCATGTGCCTGTTGGCCATCTGCATGTCCTCTTTGCAAAAAATGTCTATTTAGTTCTGCCTGTTTTTTAATTGGGTTTTTTTTTTTATGTTGAGTTGCATGAGTTGTTTATATATGTTGGATATTAATCACTTATAGGTCATATCATTTGCAAATATTTTCTCCCATTCAGTAGGTTTTCTTTTCATTTTGTTTATGGTTTCCTTTGCTATGCAAAAGCTTTTACGTTTAATCAGATCCCATTTGTTTATTTTTGCTTTCATTTCCTTTACTTTAGGAGATGGAGCCAAAAAATATTGCTGCAATTTATGTCAAAGAGTGTTCTTCCTGTGTTTTCCTTGAGGAGTTTTATTGTATCTGGCTTTACGTTTAGGTATTTAAGCCATTTTGAGTTTATTTTTGTATGTGGCATTAGAGAATGTTATTAGGCGTGAGTTTGTAATAAATGGCCTTTATTATGTTGAGATATGTTCCCTCTGTATCCACTACGATTAACATTTTTATCATGTGTAGATGTTGAATTTTATCAGATGCTTTTTCTGTGTCTGTTAAAATGATCATGTGATTTTAATCCTTCCTTTCATCAATATACTATATCATATTGATTGGTTTGCAAATATTGAACCATCCTTGCATCCCTGGAATAAATTCCACTTGATCATAGTGTATGGTTCTTTTTTATATAGTGTTAAATTTATTTTACTCATATTTTGTTGAGGATTTCTGCATTTATATTTATCAGAGCTATCGGCCTATGATTTTCTTTTTCTGTAGTGACTTTGTCTGGTTTTTGGTATCAGGGTAATGGTGGACTCAGAATGAATTTGGGAGTGTTCCATCCTCTTCAATTTTTCTGAATAGTTTGAGAAAGCTAGGTATTAGCTATACTTTATATGTTTGGTAGAATTCCCCTGTGAAGCTGTCTGGTCCTGCACTTTTGTTTGGTGGGAGTTTTTTAATTATAAATTCAATTTCACTACTAGTGATCAGTCTGTTCAGATTGTCTATTTATCCGTGATTCGGTCTTGAAAAATTTTATTTCTAGAAATTTGTCCATTTCTTCTAGGTTGTCCAATTTGTTGGATTATAACTGTTCATAGTATTTCATCTGCCCTTTCAAGAAGGCCTTCTTTGTTGAGTTGTAATGGGAATGGGAGGGATGCTTCTGGCCATCTCAACACTAACAGACCATTCATTCCTTTGCTTTCCTTTTTAAAATCACATCTTTGAAGTCAAAAATAAACTCTTTGGCAGGTTTTTGTGTTTTATGATTTGTATTTTTGATCCTCTATCCTGGGTAGGACAAGAAGTAGGCACTTTATGTGCATTTGCTTAATATACGCTTGACCAGCTGCAGAGATGCAGAAAGTTTGTGCAACGGATCAGCTTTAAAGGGCATATCACTCAGCCATAAAAAGAAACGAAACTGAGTTATTTATAGTGAGGTGGGATGTCATACAGAGTGAAGTAAGTCAGAAAGGGAAAAACAAATACCGTATGCTAACACATATATATGGAATCTAAAAAAATAAAATTAAAAAAAATGGTTTTGAAGAACCTAGGGACAGGACAGGAATAAAGATGCAGACGCAGAGAATGGACTTGAGGACACAGGGAGGAGGAAGGGTAATCTGGGATGAAATGAGAGAGTGGCATGGACATATATACACTACCAAGTGTAAAATAGATAGCTAGTGGGAAGCAGCCACATAGCACAGGGAGATCAGCTCGGTGCTCTGTGACCACCTAGAGGGGTGGGACAGGGAGGGTGGGAGGGAGACTCAAGAGGGAGGAGATATGGGGATATATGTGTATGTATAACTGATTCACTTTGTTATAAAGCAGAAACTAGCACACCATTGTGAAGCAATTATACTCCAATAAAGATGTTAAAAAAATAAAATAAAGGGCATATCTGTGGCAGAGCTGTCTGCTTCCTGTTTGCTAGCTTTCTGTGTTATCTGTTCGCATTATTTAATTTAAATTACCCAAGTACCCCTGCATCAGGTCCCATTTCCAGTAACTGTTGCTATGTGTTTATGCGCCATAGTTGTTATCAAAGCACAGAGCATAAACAAATTGCTTAGTAAATACTTTCTGAAACTAACACAAAAAATTGTTCAGCGGTGTGGAATCAGATGCTCATTTACTCCCTGAGAGCTTTTGAACACAAGGTATAGCGCCCCATGATAGAAGAATGAGGAGAGGAGTAGCTATTTGGTAGAGGGATGCGAAGTGGAGTTACAAGTCTAATTGTCCCAAGTGTCCATCAACAGGGAATCAGGTCATTCCCACCACCTGGCCACAGGGCAGGTGATGCTGAGTTCATCTCCTCACTGCAAATGCTGGGATGATGCAGGACTGAATTACCACACTCACCCATGACACAGCCAGAAGTGGCTCAGTAGCATCGCAGAGGGGAGAAGCAGCTTGAGAGCTTCCAGCACCCTGGATAACACATTTCCTCCAGGCCATTCTGGGTCACCTGCATGGGGACAAACACAGCCCTGGTGCCACATGTCTGTGTGGGTGATCACACACACACACACACACACACACACACACACAGAGGCATAAACCTCTTGATAGATATCAGCCAATGTGTGGCTAAGGCAGTCCTCAAACAACAGAGTAGAGAGATATATTTCATGCCCGAAATGGGACAGATCTTCCTCCAGCTTACACCTTGAACCGATACCTTTAAGAGATTTTATAGGCCACGCAGTGATGATTGGTGCAGAACAGGTGGTAGAAACACGTCGTGCCCAATATCCCCTGTCCACCAACGACACTCCACAAGCATCAGGCCTTGAAGCATCTGTCAGGAGGGGAAAAAATTGAAACAGCAACCATCAAGACTCTCTAGCCCAAACCAGTAAAAAAAAAACAATAGTCCTCTTCCTGTAGCCACCTATGAAGGGAAAATCTTTTATTACCGTTCTTTCGTGATGCTTAATGCTATTGTGTGTGAGATGTTCTACAATTTGCTTTCACTATTTAATACCACCTCAGTATAAAATTGAGCTGAATTCTTGACATTCGTTAGCACGCACAGATCCATTTATCTCTGTCCCCTTTTTTGCTTCAGGAACCAACCTTGCATTGCAACAAAAAAATGTACACAGATCCCATAAAGACCCACTGATAGAGTGATAGATCTTTTTTAAACACTGGGACATTACAGGATTTTATGAAGCAGTAAAACTTTCTCCAGGCATGAGAAGTACAGGCTGACAGAGACCATTTTATCTATAAGGCATTAAAGTGTAAGTGCCACATCGGACAAGCATAATAGAAGAGAAGAAAATAATAATTTCAGGAAAGGTGGCCAAGTCCTCAAGCAAAAAGAATCAGACCAGGAGGTACCTAATGATCTTCAAGAAACCCGAGAAAGAGCTACTCTGTACAGTGCCTGAGTTTTCAATCAGAGGAAAATTCGCTGCCGCTCTGCCCTCTAACTCATTGCAAAGAGCAGCAGAAAATTGAAGTAATTCCAGAAAGCCTTTTCTGAAGTGAATAGTTTAGACACTAAGAGAGAGGATACTGTTTTCTCATCCCATCCTGCCTCATTCTCCACATCACTTTAGCAACAATATATGTAGTTCTATTTTTCCACAAATATCTATTGAGCACCTACTATACACAAAACAAGGCATTATTATTACCTACCCAAGGCTGGGTAGGTAATAGCCAGGTCTTTGCCCTCACAGATTGTACATTCTTATGGGGGAAGAGGCACAATACTAACTAAACAAAATAAACTAGATGATTTCAGATTAGCCTAAGGACTGTCAAAGAAACGAAGGGGGGTATTATGGGTTATTGAGGAACGGTGGGGGAGAAAACTTCAGATAGTGTGATTGGAAAAGAAATGTAGGAAGTAACTATATCATGGGCTTACCTGGATGCCTTCATTCCTTTGTCTCATAAGAATCTCATTTCTGGAAGGAATCTCCAGTGTTTAATTCATTCTAATTCTCTCTCTTCAGATAGTTTGGCTCATAAGTCTTTGCTGTTACAGAGATGTCTGTCCTATTTTAAAGGAAACAGATTCCAAATACTATTTTTTTCTATTCTAGGTTTTAACTGTCTTTAGTCGTGACCTTGAGTTTACCTTGAGTTTCCTCATTGCTTAATTTAAGCATCTATCTGGGTTTTTCAGTTTTAGTAGGGGACCTAAAAACTGTTATTATCTCCATAGCAGGACTTCTGTTCTTCAAATGTTTACTTTCTTTATTTAAACTTTAGATATCATTACTATTTTCTAAGCTTTGGTTTTGCTGAAGTGACCTCTTCTGAGACATCTCAAGTACTCCAGCTTGCCGTACGAGTGCTCCATTTGGACAAAACTGTAGAGTTCTTGATCCAAACTCAGCATGCAAAGCTCAGCCACTTGGAGATGGACTCAAATCACTGCTTCACCCAAGGATACAGATCATATCCAGGACCGCCTACAACAAAACTGTTCCCTGTGCTTCATTTAATCTGTGTTTCCCTTGATATGACACTAACAGATTGAAGTTTGAGTTGGGGAAGCGATTCCTTAAGACTTGCTTCGTGATTTCACTTCACTGTTCAAAATGTCCAATGACCTCTTCTTGTCTGAGATATTATGTCCCCCTGACCTCCAAACAGCCATGAGGCTATTCTTTTTTTTCTTAAACATCTTTATTGGAGTATAATTGCTTTACAATGGTGTGTTAGTTTCTGCTTTATAACAAAGTGAATCAGTTATACATATACATATGTTCCCATATCTCTTCCCTCTTGCGTCTCCCTCCTTCCCACCCTCCCTATCCCACCCCTCTAGGTGGTCACAAAGCACCGAGCTGATCTCCATGTGCTATGCTGCTGCTTCCCACTAGCTATCTATTTTACGTTTGGTAGTGTATATAGGTCCATGCCACTCTCTCACTTTGTCACAGCTTACCCTTCCCCCTCCCCATATCCTCAAGTCCATTCTCTAGTAGGTCTGTGTCTTTATTCCCATCTTGCCCCTAGGTTCTTCATGACCTTTTTTTTTTTCTTAGATTCCATATATATGTGTTAGCATACGGTATTTGTTTTTCTCTTTCTGACTTCACTCTGTATGACAGACTCCAGGTCCGTCCACCTCACTACAAATAACTCAATTTTGTTCCTTTTTATGACTCAGTAATATTCCATTGTATATATGTGCCACATCTTCTTGATCCATTCATCTGTTGATGGACACTTAGGTTGCTTCTATGTCTTGGCTATTGTAAATAGAGCTGCAATGAACATTTTGGTACATGACTCTTTTTGAATTCTGGTTTTCTCAGGGTATATATCCAGTAGTGGGATTGCTGAGTCGTATGGTAGTTCTATTTTTAGTTTTTTAAGGAACCTCCATACTGTTCTTCATAGTGGCTGTATCAGTTTACATTCCCACCAACAGTGCAAGAGTGTTCCCTTTTCTCCACACCCTCTCCAGCATTTATTGTTTCTAGATTTTTTGGTGATGGCCATTCTGACCGTTGTGAGATGATACCTCATTGTAGTTTTGATTTGCATTTCTCTAATGATTAATGATGTTGAGCATTCTTTCATGTGTTTGTTGGCAATCTGTATATCTTCTTTGGAGAAATGTCTATTTAGGTCTTCTGCCCATTTTTGGATTGGGTTTTTTTTTTTTTTTTTTTTTTTGATATTGAGCTGCTTGTAAATTTTGGAGATTAATCCCTTGTCAGTTGCTTCATTTGCAAATATTTTCCCCCATTCTGAGGGTTGTCTTTTGGTCTTGTTTATGGTTTCCTTTGCTGTGCAAAAGCTTTTAAGTTTCATTAGGTCCCATTTGTTTATTTTTGTTTTTATTTCCATTTCCCTAGGAGGTGGGTGAAAAAGGATCTTGCTGTGATTTATGGCATAGAGTGTTCTGCCTATGTTTTCCTCTAAGAGTTTGATAGTGTCTATTGAGCACCTACTATATACAACACATTTAGGCCTTACATTTAGGTCTTTAATTCATTCTGAGTTTATTTTTGTGTATGGTGTTAGGGAGTGTTCTAATTTCATACTTTTACATGTACCTGTCCAGTTTTCCCAGCACCACTTATGGAAGAGGCTGTCTTTTCTCCATTGTATATTCTTGCCTCCTTTATCAAAGATAAGGTGACCATCTGTGCATAGGATTATCTCTGGGCTTTCTATCCTGTTCCACTGATCTATATTTCTGTTCTTGTGCCAGTACTGTACTGTCTTGATTACTGTAGCTTTGTGGTATAGTTTGAAGTCAGGGAACCCAATTCCTCCAGCTCCATTTTTCTTTCTCAAGATTGCTTTGGCTATTCGGGGTCTTTTGTGTTTCCATACAAATTGTGAAATTTTTTGTTCTAGTTCTGTGAAAAATGCCAGTGGTAGTTTGATAGGGATTGCATCAAATCTGTAGATTGCTTTGGGCAGTAGAGTCATTTTCACAATGTAGATTCTTCCAATCCAAGAACATGGTATATCTCTCCATCTATTTGTATCATCTTTAATTTCTTTCATCATTGTCTTATAATTTTCTGCATACAGGTCTTTTGTCTCCTTAGGTAGGTTTATTCCTAGATATTTAATTCTTTTTGTTGCAATGGTAAATGGAAGTGTTTTCTTAATTTCACTTTCAGATTTTTCATCATTCGTGTATAGGAATGCCAGAGATTTCTGTGCATTAATTTTGTATCCTGCTACTTTACCAGATTCATTGATTAGCTCTAGTAGTTTTCTGGTAACATCTTTAGGATTCTCTATGTATAGTATCATGTCATCTGCACACAGTGACAGCTTTACGTCTTCTTTTCCGATTTGGATTCCTTTTATTTCTTTTTCTTCTCTGATTGCTGTGGCTAAAACTTCCAAAACTATGTTGAATAATAGTGGTGAGAGTGGGCAACCTTGTTTTGTTCCTGATCTTAGTGGAAATGGTTTCAGTTTTTCACCATTGAAGATGATGTTGGCTGTGGGTTTGTCATATATGAGGCTATTCTTAATTACAGTTTTCTTCACATACAGAGCTGTGTCTCCACATAGCCTACTCATTTCTCTCACCCTCTTTAATCCTGTATCCCTCTACCTGTCCTCTACCATGAAGCCATGTTTGTTTGTTTCACCATATTTTTCTCCATTTTTCTGAAATCCTACTGTGATTATTATCTGAATTTCTCTTTCAGAGTACTTCATGTGTAGCAACATAAATTCTATTATATAACTGGGGATTGAAGATCCAGACAACATACAAACACCATGCATGTAACTATATGAACATAAGTAACTGTATATGGAATGCACCAAAGTAGCTATATATGAAATGCACCAAAATACAAGTTTAGATAATAACACGTAACTATATTGTATATACTATATTATGCATTATATGTTAGATGTTGCACATTATACATAACTATTGTTCTCCTGAATACATTCTGTGGCATACAGTAAGTATTCACCGAATACTTACTGAATAATAAAGATTTTCAATGTTATTTTAAAAAAAACAACGACTGGGCTTCCCTGGTGATGCAGTGGTTGAGAGTCCGCCTGCCAATGCAGGGGACACGGGTTCGTGTCCCAGTCCGGGAGGATCCCACATGCCATGGAGCGGCTTGGCCCATGAGCCATGGCTGCTGAGCCTGCGCGTCCCGAGCCTGTGCTCCGCAACGGGAGAGCCCACAACAGTGAGAGGCCCGCGTACCGAAAAAAAAAAAAAAAAAACAACAAAACACAACTTATAAATACAGAGAACAAACAGGTGGCTGCCAGAGCAGAGGAAGGTGGGGAGGGGGGAATAATAGGTGACGGAAATTAAGTAGTGCAAACTCCCAGTTATAAAATAAATAAGCCATGGGGATAAAATGCAGCATGAGAGGTATGGTCAATTATGTTGTAAGAACTTAGTACAGGGGCAGCTGGTTCCTAGGCTTGTGGTGATCATTTCATAATGCATGCAAATGTCAAATCACTATGTCGTACACCTGAAGCTAACGTAATGTTGTATGTCAGCTATATTTCAGTAACACAATGTTTCCACTGTTACACCTTATTTTGAAACTCTTGTTGGTTTGGGTTTAAACAAATGGGTACAAATCTTTTCACCGAAGACTTTTTCCCACTTGGAAATTGTTTTCACATAAATTCATTTGTAAAGGTTATACAAGAAAAAAAGCCTATTTTAATGCATGTTGATTGGAAAAAATATATTACATAATATCTGTGTCTTACATAATATCTTCTGAAAAATATTTAGGAAATATGGTACCAGAAGCACAGCCTAGTCTGACTATAAAACTTGTTTGATAAATGTCACAGAAGGAAACCAGAGGTCACCAAATTAATTACATAACTACGTGACGTTCACCTGTCCTGGACTCTGGCTGGACATACAAAGGTGACTCGTCCACTGCAGAGGCCCGGGTATTAGCCACAGTGTTGGTGGTAGTTTGAGTGGGACCTCTGCCCCTAGACTAGCCATCTCCATCCCAGCAGGGCGCTTTAGTTACACCAGTGCCAGTTGGTGGGGAGCAATGTGGCCAGCGTCTGGCATAAACTTTTATTTTCCTAACACTCGTCGGTCCTCATATCATTTAGCCGTTGTATTCATCATCCTGTAGTCAAACACACCAGGGAATTCTAAATGGTGTGTAAAGAGAGCATCTGTCCACTGCAGGATGGGCACATCTGCACCCATTAATTTTTCATCATTTCCTCAAATCAGAGGTCAGATGTTCACCATGTGCTAATGTCCTGGCATCTCTTCATGTCTCGGAAGCAGATCTTGCAATTATAAGAAAATAATGTAGCTGCAGCAGGGAACATGAAGAGCTGTAGGGAGACTGCCTCCCACTTTCAATGGGGGGAAAAAAAAACATTTTAAAAGATTATATCTTCAAGGAGGATGGAAACAAGGAATCAGCTCGCTGTTTATTAAACATGGGATAATCATCTTTGTTATTTCCTATTTGCTTGTTTGGAATAAAATAGGCACGATTTTCTTGCTTGAAAGCTCCTTCTTTTGTATTGTTCTTAGATGTAATGGCCCATAACATTATCTTATTTTTCTTTTACCTGCTAATAGAACTGTCTTACCAACTATTATCTTTTTTCCTCTAGGTATTTCTTAGTTTTTTACATTTACATCATCTTTCATTTTATTCCAAGAGAGGAAGGCAATGATCAGGTGCTTTTGGACACCTACCCTTAGCCACTGTATTTGCTGAAGATTTCTGATCCCTTCCCTTTCATTCTGCCACTTGGGGTCGGGTACAAGGAAGGGAAACAATTTACAGAAAGACAGATAATCTTGACCTTTGTAAGTGGCTGGCAGGGATTAAAGTCTTCGATGAGCTAACAATCATTTGCTGTAGGGGAGAAAAACCCTTATGCAAATATTACCTTTGTATATAGAAGGAAACTATTCTCAGAAACATCACCTTGGTTAATTACCAATCTCATGGTGTGTTAAATATCTAAAAATAACTGTTGATTGTCCTTCTTTGCAGAGAGTTGAAATCACAGCAGGAGGACCACAAAGAGAAAAGATGTTTTTAAAACTTGGATGACTTCCCAGGATTTTTTTTTTTTTTTTTTTTTTTTTGGCTTCTCACTTTCCAAAAATACAAGGTAACTTCAGAGATTTCCCAAGCTGTCATAAGGTTTGGAGAGCATGTGCCGGCTTGCTCATCGCCCCTCAGGAAACAGGCTGTCTGGTTTTCTTCCCAGCCTTGCAGTCCATGTAAGCATTTTGCTAACAGTAGGTCAGCTGTTCCAACTTCGCAGTGGCTATCAACATAAACCTCGTCATCAAGGGTAAGAAAATGCTTTATTTCAAGCCTGGTTTTCTTGAAGTCTCCCCTTTGTTAGAAACCATAGCCATCACTGCTCTTGTGAGTATATTTCATCCAACAACCTTCCTTCCTTAAATAAAATTGCCTGGATCCATTCCAGAATTTTCACAGCGACTCTAAACCACTGCCAACAGCCGACCCTGGCACCCTCAAGGTAATTATCCAGTGGACATAGTTGGTACAGCACGTTTTTCTGTTATTAAAAAAAAAAAAGTAGTTTGGCATCCTGGCATCCATTGAACTGTTTGAGTACTTGCTCTCTTTGCTCTTTATCAATCAATCACTACAGACTTTCTGTTTGTTTCTGGGGAGCTAATGTTGATCCAGGTGTTACAGGATGCAAAAGGACACACAAGGATGGCATTTTAGATACGCACAGCACTCTAGTTTGTGAAGCATTTTTATAGGTGTCGTGTTTTCCTTCCAGCCACAGATTAGACGGTATTAGAGACAGTAACAATCTATTTTGGTTGATAGGACTTATACACATTCACATTTTTTTAATAGGGAAGGAAGCTAATATTTACCTAACATTGCCCTAGATATTGTGGTAAATTTATATATACATATATATTATATAAATACATATAAAATTAGATATACATATATAAATATATAGTATAGTAATTATATATTTATATATACATATCTGTTTATTATATATACATATAATCTGTATTATATGTATATATGCACATATATTTATTACATGTATAAATTTACATATATATATTCTAATTTCTCCTCCCAACAGCCTTTCAAGATAAATTTTACTGCCCAAATCAGCCTCAGAGAAATGAAGTAACTTGTCCCAAGTCCAAACCAGCTCCAACATCTGTGTTCCCTCTACTAAATCATACAATTTATAACAAATATTTTCTGTAGGAATTTTTTAAAAAGGACTACTGCCACAGGGTAGTGGTATTTCAGTGCTCCTCGTACGTAGTGATGTTTGTAAGGTCAGCTACGGGGAGGGCCAGATGGGGTTTCACAGAGCATGGGGATCTACTGGGTCATAAGCCCAGGTTTTGATTCTCCCCTTCATTATATGACCAAGTGCAAATGAAATTCCTGTCCCAATTTCCATGCCAGCTTCCTGTGTTAGTGGATGGGTTCAAGTTCCTGACCTACCCATGAGACTAGGCAATTTGTGTTAAGTACCAATTTAGATAACTCAAAGAAGATTCCAATTGGTAGGTTTTGACCAATGATGAATAATATAGATAGTCCTGCATATGAATCCTTTCTTTTATCTTCAATCCCATAAGCACTAATTCCCAGAACCAGACACTGTCCAATTTGGGAATTAATTGGTTCTGTTCTATCTACTAATTTACCCAGAAAAGAATTGTACAGGTAAGGTGAGTTTAACTCACACTGGTATAAAAGGATGCCCAGATGAAGTAGCTTCCCAATTGTCAGAAAACAAGCATACATGTATACTGCTAGTGGGACTCTAAACAGTAAGGGCAGTTATACAATATGTGCTCAACTCCCTAAAAAGTTCATACCACTTTTCCCCCAAGAAAATTGCCTCTAGGAATATGTTAAAGGAAACAGAGTTTTGCAAAAATCAATTTATGAATTCAGTTGGTCATCCCATATCAACACATTATATTCACACCTAATTGTGGAGTTTTAAAATTACTGTGGTATTATATATGTACACTAAACAATACATAATTAAAGTGTACAACTCAATGAATTTTAGTTTATGTTTCCAGCCATGAAACAATCAGAAAAATTAAGATACTGAATATTTCTATCACCTCCAAAAGCCCTCTCATGTCCCTTTGGAATCCATACTTGTCTTTAGGCAACTGCTGTCACTGTAGGGTACTTTGTAGTCTATAGAATTTAACGTAAATGAAACCATACAGCACATGTTATCTGGTATCTGGATTCTTTCAGGCTGCACAATGATTTTGAGATTCCCCCTTGTTTTATGTTTCAGTAGTTCTTTTCTTTTTATTGCTAAATAGTATCACAGTATATGTATATATACCACATTTTGTTTATTCTCCTGTTGATGGGCATTTGGGTTATGTTCAGTTTGGGGTATTACATATAAATCTGCTATGAATATCTGTATACATATAAGTCTTTGTATGGACAGATGCTTCATTTATCTTGGGTAAATATCTAAGGAGTAGAATGGCTGTATTATATGGTAGGTGTTAACTCATTAAGAGAAAATTTTCACACTACCTAAACAAAAAACATTTAAGTAAATTAATGCTATCTCCAAATGGATCACTATGTGATAATTTATAATTAAAAATGATGATCCTGAGGAATCTTATGAACATGATATCATGTTTACAATATATTGTTAAGTGAAAAAAAAATGTAGACTCAAATAATATATATGATTTTTAGAAAAAGGATTTGAAATATGTACAGTAATGTCAACAATGATTATCTGTAAGGATAATTTTCAGTTTTTTCCAGTTGCCTTTCTTTTCTAAATATTCTAAGACAGAAATGTATTATCAGAGAAATACATAAATATAGTTATAAATGTGTCTACCCTTTTACTGTTTACCAAGCGTTTTTCACATATATTAACTCTGGTTAATCTGTACAACCACCCTGTAAGTCCCAAAGGAGTTTATTGCTGGAGTAAAACTATAAATTGTGAGTTTAAAATTTGCTAGCAGATATAAAGCTCCCTCTTCAAGTGTTTTATTCAGAAGTATAAAATTTTAAAAAGCTCACTGTATCCTAGGCTTACTTGGCACAATCTGTGTACAGGTGCTTGAGGAGAAAAAACATCATGGTGTGTGCCAGCGAAAGAGTCGTTCTGAGATGCCTTTGTGTTGCTATGAGTAATCGTAGAGATGGAAGCAGGGATGTAGGTTTTGGTCTCTCCACTTCTATAAATAGGCACAGGGGATCTGTACATAGGAGATGAAGGATGCTTTTTCTTTGTATACCTCCTCTTTTCCTTCAATCCAACATCTTCTGCTCTCTCCCCATCTCTTATAGTGTTTTGCTCAATGAACGATGAGGGATCCCAACTCTAAGACCTAAGTTAGGTAACTCCAGGCCAGTGCCACGAAGGCCTGCTGGTGTTTAGATACTGTAATGAATGCTCTCTCAAGGTCCCTGCTCTGACCTTCCTTCAGAGAGAGGCTTCTTCATGAACTTTTCGTTGGAAGCGTGCAGACTAACGAGAGATGTGGAACTCACCCAGATGGAGCCACAGTAAAGCAATGCACACACCTCACTTCCTTCCTCCAAAACGTCTAATCCCTTAGTACTTGGCGCCTCTTTATTTTTACAGCACTTATACAATTTATTTAAATTACTTTATGCAAATTGCAATATGATTTGATACAAAATGTTTCCCACCCAAAGTATAAGCTGCCTCATTTCTCTTCTTAGTCATCTCTGCGTCATTTGTAGAGCTCAGCATAGTGGCTTCGCGCCTAGTAGGTGTTCAATATATTTGTCGAACTGAATTTGTTTCACTGATTCACAGTCCATCTTACAAAATGCTAACGGATGAATGTACCTTAACAAACTGTTTTCATCATACTTTTTCTGGCATTATGATCTTCACAAGCACACCCGCCCCCGCACTGTCACCTAACGTCAGTCTTCTTAGTGCCAGCCCAACGCGGACAGTGGACTTCCTGTTTGCTCTGTAGGTTCACTCTATGTTGCCCCCCAAAATTCCTGTTCCTCCCACCCCAGCAAGAGAAGTACCTGCAGAGGCCTTAGCATCTTTAGTATCATAAGTCTTGGGTGTGATCTAGTTCTGGCATGGAACTCCTCCGAACAGTATCAAGAACTGAGAAATAGTACTCGCAAGCTAACGAGTTAACCTGCCACATTTTCGTGGATTTGCTGATAGAAAACATAAGTGTCTTGTGTCAGAGACAAAGGACATTTATTACTAACAGCACGTGCCAGAATATTAGCATTTTAGCATTTGTGCTGGTTCTCTGACACGGGGACAGGAAGAAGGCCAGATGAACCCATCACAGGCAGTAGATTCCATTCCAAAAGAGGAACCCTGAGCTTAGGGCACTGGAGTCTTCTACAATGATCAGAAAGCATGCATACGTACCCTTTGCTCCAGGGGGAGACACTATCACTGTCTTCCAAGACTGTAAGTCAATCTGTCCTTTGCTGTGGAGGGGAATACAAGCTCTACCTTCCAAGAATGTTTGTTGTGCAAATCTAGAATGAAGGACTTGCTTCCTGAGTTGTGCAGAAGTGCAAGAGACCCATGGAGAATCGTCTCCCAACAATATCCACCCCTCATTTCTATGTCATCCCTGCTTCTCATTTCTTTGCCATGCGTATCTCATGCCAATGCTACTCTGATTAATCTGACCAACAGAGTCTGGAGCAAAGTCCATTCAATTTGTATCATATAGCATTTAATAACGGCAACTGTGAACAGGACTCCAGGCAGCAGGATAAGGCCAACCTGCAATAGTAACCTCAACTATTCCTCCCAGGATCCCAGATCCAGCCAGCTGAACCCACCATAGAAGCCGCCAGGGTCTACTTTAGAAAGTCAAGTAGCTTTCTTTCTTTCTACGTTTCTATATTGACGTTTCCACTTGACCTGAGACATCCAGGCACAGCAGGACGTATGAACATTTGCCCAGACTCTGTGCCTTGGCCCATAAGGAGGAAGACTAGAGCAACCGCATCATCTTATCCACTCTGGCCAGTGAACTGGGGTAAAATGTATACTTTCTAGGGTAAAGTTTTCATTGTTGATGACATCAGCCCATGTCAGAGACAAATTTCTTACCAACTTTTCTAATCGCATTGTGCCTATCCTATGAATAACTACATCATATGCATAAATGTCTACAGAGTGAGCATAAATAATCGGTTATGCCTCCAGGAAGTCTCCCCCACCAATATCTAAGGGTACCTTTATTTTAAAGGCATCTCGCCATCATCTGGGGCTACATGATTTATTGTTGGTGTTTCCTTAAATACTTGAAGGTCTGTTATGAACACCCGTAAGGTACAAGTCACTATGTTTTTAGAGAGAAACAAGTCAATGAATGTCAGGCTTTCTCACAATACAGTCCTGAGGTCACCCATGGTACCACTGGAAAGAATTCATAATTGCTAGGGCCTGCCAAGTGGAAACCACAAGTCTGATGGCAGAGGTTGACAGTCCCTTCAGTATGACCTCCCAGTCAGATGGCAGGTCATAGGTTTTCCAGCTCAATTGGAATAATTGTCTTGGAGGGCCTCCAATCCAGCCAATCTGTCATGTTTATCCACACCACACACTGGGTAGCATTTGCCTGCCCTATGGAATGACGGAGAACAGGGTAGGGAAGACATCAGAAGGTGATGACAGGTGGACCCTGGGACCATCCCCTGTTATTTCTAGTAGGCTTGGCAGCAAGGTTAAGAGGAAATGTGATCAAATCATGGTCAGGACTGTCTGGTTGGGAATGGCAGACCCAACACTGGGTTAAATATATGGTACTTGCAATAGCTTGGGAGAGATGCAACAGGGTAGTTTTTTTTGTTTGTTTTTTTTTTTTTTTTGAGAAAGTCTCCAATGGTAACTCTGGAAGACAGAGATCATTAATATCTGCCCGCCGTCACATCTCCCAGGGTCTAATGTTTTCCCTCCCCACCCCTACCCCCGAGATTGTTGTTCTCATTCCACTGCCACAAATGTGGCCTGGTCCCCCCCCTGCACTCAGAACTTTTGTCTAGGAGAGTCAAGTGCAAGAGGGAAAAGTGAATTTTTATAAATCTCACAGAGACTCATTATGCCCCCAGTTTTGGCCCGCGTGGGCCTCCATCAGGGATTCTGTGAGCAGTACACACAACCAAGAGGTAACGTTTTATCTTTACAGATCTTAGACCCTCTCAGTCAAACGAGACGCCAAAACCTGAACCAGAATTAAGTTTCAATCTCCTAGGTCCCCTTCAGGCTGGCCTGTCATCCAGCATATGGGCCAACCAGGCTGACCTGGGGCTGTCATTAGGGAAAAGGAAAAACATCACGCCCAAGAATAGTCAGGGAGGAATCCCAACTTTACAAAATAGGTCTATATTATTTTCTAGTCCTCTTATCCTAATCATAGGAAGCAGCGAAGAGAAGATGAACTCTCTCTGGGGAGAAGTCATTTGGGGAACAAATGCCTTACTAAGGTGCAAAGCAGGTGAGGGGGTGGATTCAGAACACCTTTTCTGGCAAGTTTGGAGGAGCCATTCCAAGCTTGGTAATAGTAGGTGCATGTGTATGACAAGCAATGTGGGAAGTCCATCAAATATCCTTACTATACTATACTATACTATCCTATCCTTACTATACTATACTATCCTTACTATACCATACTATATATGAAGGGTTGTTGCAATGCAATGTGTAACAACGCACCTCATTTTCAGTCTAAAAATGATCTGGAAAGCTGAAAAGATGGCACAATTAGTTTCAGAGTCCACATAGTATGGCCAGAGTCAGCTGACTGGACTGGTACACAACGTGGTTACCTGCATCAGCAACGTAAAGTCCTTTGTGCCCAGTCTATGGAGACTGGTGCATCACTGCGTATGGTGTGATGAGGGACCCAGGCAGATGTGTGGATTTGTGTAGTTCAGGCTCCATGAGCAGCTAGATTACAGTTGGTGTCATCAGAGAACAGCCCTTCCCATGGACATCTTTGTGAGTGACATAGACGGTTCAATCAGCAGTCCCCAAAGTACCTTTAATCTGCTCCAAAGGGTGCCTTTAATTTGCCCAAAGTTTGTCTTTAATCTGCCTGCCTTTGGTTTTCTACGTGACAGACCAAACAGCCAGACTCTCGGCAGCAGCTCAAGAATGAGTAAAAATATACCACAGTTTACGAAGGCAGGCTTTGGCCAGAGCTAGGAGAACAAGGCTGTGTTCTGTTCACTGACTGGCACAACTGCATCCGTTTTCACTGCTGTGTAGCTGAGTGGACACCATCGAATATCAGCTTGGCCAAACCATCCGATAACCACTTCCCAGTATCCAGGAGAACCTCTGGAAATCGACGGTTCCACTGAGCCAGTGACTCTGCTACAGGTTGAAGTTGGGAATGACATTCCCCCCAAATGAAATAGCTGTCACTTTTTTTGCAGACACTGCTGGAGCCAGGCCCTCTTCATTGTTGAATATGCCATTTTCCATTGAAAAGAGCCTTGTTGGGCCCTCCTACCTTGTCACTCGGTAAGTAGGAATTGATCCACCCCAAAATAGAAATATCAGGCAACAGAGTATCAAATCCTGCTCCAGTTCAGGGTTCAGTGTTGACGAAAGCCCAACAGCAAGTCAATAGCTGCTTTTCAAAAGGGAGGCAAGGAAAAAATCCCAAGGAGGGACTTCCCTGGTGGTCCAGTGGGTAAGACTTCCTGCTCCCAATGCAGGGGGCCCAGGTTCAATCCCCGGTCAGGGAACTAGATCCTGCATGTATGCTGCAACTAAGAATCCGCATGCCGCAGCTAAATAAAAACGATCCCGCGTGCCGCAACTAAAAAAAAAAAGCTTCCCGCATGCCACAACTTAAGACCTGGCACAGCCAAAAATAATAATAGATAGATATGTAAGTAGATAGATAATAAAATCCCAAGGAACATTTCCAGGTAGAGGCTGGCTCCCTTTGCCAAAGGCTCCAACTGGTAAAATCCTAAATCATAGAGAATTGTAGTTCAAAGTGGTCTTCAGAATTAAGGACCCCAAAGGCATGATTACCTCTCGACATGCAACAATTTCTGATCAGAATAATCCTGTCTGGCATTTATGGGACAGAATTAAAAGCATATGACACATTAATGCTTCCTTTACATCAGATGTAGAAACAACATCAGTACATTGAATGTGCCCAAGGCCCCACCCACAAGGTCATGCTGGCTTTTCTTTCCCACTGAGACCCGTGGCTGGAGTTCAGGTGCCCCCTCCCTTCGCAAGATTGAGTAAGATGGAGACCTGGATGCCTATATCCAACAGAACCGTAGGAGTTTAAGTCCTTTCCCTCCCAGGAGTTCCCTAGCATGTTTATTCTGGTATATATGGCCTTTGGTAGTCTTTGGGGACAGGGAGACCTCAGCCCTACCTCTGGTCATCTTCTTAAAGTCTGTCATCTTCTTAAAGCAGCTGAGGTTGGAGTAGAAGAGGAGGAAGGAGTCAGGTGGCACCAATCACAAGGTGTGTTTACTTTCAGTTTTGAGCAATATGGCGTCTTCTCGTGGCTCAAACAAATAAAATTCGTTTTGGGAACCATAGGCACATTATTGTCTGCCTAGGACCACAGGGTTTCCATTTTTTGTGGACTTGGGCTTGACTTTCATAATAGCACCTTTTCTGTTTGTTTGTTTACTAGATAATAGGTATAAAGATTTATCAAACACTTTTATGATTTATGGGTACTGCATAACTTTCTATTTCTTAAATAGGTAAAATTGTTGTCCTTTTCATAGTACTTTGATTGAGATATAATTCACATGCCATAAAATTTACCTTTTTGAAGTATACAATTCAATGGTTTTTCTTATTTTCATACAGTTGTGCAACCATCGCCACGATCAGTTTTAAACCATTTTCTTCACCCCTAGAAGGATCCTCATAACCATTATCAGTAACTACCCATTTACCACCACGAACACCACTCCCAGCACTGCCAACCACTCCCCTACTTTTTGTCTTTACAGATTTGACAGATTTGACCTTGTTATTTATCCATTCTATATATAAAAGCTGACATCTGCTCACCCCAGCCTCCCACTCCATCCCTCCCCCAACCCCCAGCCCCTCCCCCTTGGCAACCACCAGTCTGTTCTCTATGTCCATGATTCTGTTTTTGTTTCATAGTTAGGTTCATTTGTGTCATATTTTAGATTCCACATATAAGTGATATCATATGGTATTTGTCTTTCTCTTTCTGACTTCACTTAGTATGGTAATCTCTAGGTCCATACATGTTGCTGCAAGTGGCATTATTTCATTCTTTTTTATGGCTGAGTAATATTCCATTGTATATATAAACCACATCTTCTGTATCCAGTCATCTGTTGATGGACTTTTAGGTTGTTTCCATGTCTTGGCAATTGTAAATAGTACTGCTATGAACACAGGGGTTTGCGCATCTTTTATTTATTTATTTATTTTTGCTGTACGCGGGCCTCTCACTGTTGTGGCCTCTCCCGTTGCGGAGCACAGGCTCCGGATGCGCAGGCTCAGTGGCCATGGCTCACGAGCCCGGCTGCTCCGCGGCACGTGGGATCCTCCCGGACCGGGGCACGAACCCATGTCCCCTGCATCAGCAGGCGGACTCTCAACCACTGCGCCACCAGGGAAACCCTATGCATCTTTTAAAAGATAATTTGAACAAAGGCTGGTCAATGTGTCACTTTGCAAGATGTACAGAAATATGAAGGACCTATAAAGAATTGTCTTTCAATGAACAGTGAGTACCAAAGTTCAGAATGTTTTTCTCCTGCTTGTGGGATTTTTCTTAAGCTCTTACTGTAAAAACATGAAAAACATACATTCTCAGAATGGCGGTAAACTATGGGGCTATAGATCCTATTGAGTTGATTTTTCCTTTTAAGTTTCTCTAATAGAGCCTATTTAGTGCCTAAACCAGGAGATTTTTTTTATAGTATTGGGCATTTTATAAGTGTCCTGGTTTAACTACCCCTCTCCTGTTAGATATTTTAGTGGATTTTTGTTTGTTTGGTGATAAAGGAGGGATTGTGAAAGGTGTGTGTGTGTGTGTGTGTGTGTTTTTACTGTTCTTTGACTTTATTATTTTTTTGACTTTATTTTTTAGAGTAGTTTTAGGTTTACAATGAAATGGAGAGGAAATTATTCACCCCCAAACATACATAGCCTCCTCTATTATCAACCTCACTCAACACAATCGTACATTTTAAAAGGATGAACCTACGTTGACATATTATAATCACCCAAGGTTCACAGTTCATCTTAGGGTTTATTCTTGGTGTTGTACATTCTATGGGTTTGGAAAATGTATAATGATGTGCATCTATCACTATCATATCATACAAGTATTTCCACTACCTTAAAAATCCTCTGTGCTCCACTGCTTTTTATTGTCTCCATAGTTTGTTTTGTTTTGTTTTGTTTTGGCTGCGTTGGGTCTTCGTTCTGTGCGCAGGCTTTCTCTTGTTGTGGCGAGCGGGGGCTACTCTTCTTTGCAGTGCGCGGGCTTCTCATTGCAGTGGTTTCTCTTGTTGTGGAGCACGGGCTCTAGGCACACGGGCTTCGGTAGTTGTAGCTTGCGGGCTCAGTAGTTGTGGCTCGCGGGCTCTAGAGCACAGGCTCAGTAGTTGTGGCACATGGGCTTAGTTGCTCCTCAGCATGTGGAATCCTCCCGGACCAGGGCTCAAACCCATGTCCCCTGCATTGGCAGGTGGATTCTTAACCACTGCACCACCAGGGAAGCCCTGCCTCCATAGTTTTGCCTTCTCCAGAATGTCACATAGTTTGTATTATACAGTGTATAGTCTTTTCAGACTGGCTTCTTTCACTCAGTAATATGCATTTAAAGTTCCTCCATGTCTTTTCATGCCTTAGTATTTCATTTCTTTTTAGCATTGAATGATATCCCATCATCTGGACATGCCACAGTTTATCCATTTGCCTACTGAAGGACATCTTGCATCCAAGTTTAGGCAATTATGAATAAAGTTTCTGTAAACATCTGTATGCAGGATTTTATGTGGACATAAGTTCTGCATCTATTTTCAAACTTAATCAGATCTGTATGCATTCCTCATGATTTTGCAATCTTTGAGCTAAAATTGCAGCTATCTTTAATACTGTCCACTTACAAGGTATGGAAAAAGTAGGACCATCACATTAAAAACTCCAATATAGAAAAATGGAACATGGGAAATAATATCTAGTCCCATATACTGCCTTCTAGGAAAAGCACAAACTTCTTGTTGAAATAACCTGGTGACCCTGAGTTTTATTCTTTGGAAGAATTTCTCTTGGCCACTATCTTTCATGGCTTAGAAGGGTACTGAGCAGGGCTTTCTGTTAGGGGCCATTCCCCGTAGCAGACTCTTTACTGTTGGCACGAAAGTTGCCTGAAAGAAAGGGAAAGTTATAAACCTTTAAATGTGGTGCTAACTGAGCCAGGGGTAAACATAAAAAGTGAGAGACAGTGTCAGGTATATTTCATTTACTTCTTTTTAAAAAGAAAAATTTATTTATTTTATTTATTTACTTCTGGCTGAGTTGGGTCTTCATTGCTGCATGGGGGCTACTCTTCGTTGCGGTGCATGGGCTTCTCATTGCAGTGGCTTCTTGTGTTGTGGAACAAGGGCTCTAGGCGCACGGGCTTCAGTAGTTGTAACACGTGGGCTCAGTAGTTGTGGTGTACAGGCTTAGTTGCTCCATGGTATGTGGGATCTTTCTGGACCAGGGCTCGAACACGTGTCCCCTGAATTGGCAGGCAGATTCTTAACCACTGTGCCACCAGGGAAGTCCCTATTTCATTTAATTCTGACATGGAACTCAGTCCTATTAAAGCACACCTTGGTTCATCCAAGCAATGGCTAGTTCTCTTCATAGTCTGTGGGAGATCATAGCCATTGAAATCTGTGATACGATAAAAAAGAGAGCAGAAACATTTCTTAAATATTCATAAATTTGCCATGATGGATTAACTGTTCGTGAACATATTCCTACTTTCAGTCCTTGGATATAGATTACACATGGTGAAGAAAAGGAACTTTGTAAAGGGATCATTTTCTAAGTTCAATCGATCCCTTACTATAGGCCACTCTAGGGAGGAAAAAATTATCAGCAACTCAGGATCCTATAAAAGGGAAAAGAGAAAATGATCTACAGAACTTGATTCTAATAGAGAGCCTGGATAATTTTGTAAAATCCATGGTGTGCACACACACACACACACACACACACACACAAATAAATATACATACACACACTCCCATACAGACACATACACAAACATACACATACATTTATGGTAAAGTTCATCTAATAATCCATCCAAATAAATAAGTGGATGTCCTTATGCCTCAACACCTAAAAAATATTTTCTTTCCAAGTGGCTATTTATTTAGATGGTGGCCAGTAGCTCTGATACTTCTTAAGCCCCTTAATCTTTTTCTAGTCCAGTGATTCTCAAAATTTGTAGACATATAATCATATTTGTAATAAAATACACAAAAACTCCCAATAAATAAATAAAAGCATATTTATGAGTACATTTTACATTTGCAAGTATTAAATTCGAATTTATAATATATACTTGTAAAGCTAATCAATAGGTAGTCAAGTTAATGCATTGTTTATCTGCAATGAGTTAATGTTCACATAACACATCTGCATGCGCATGTTTTTCTTTTTAATTCAAGTTTTTACATAGTTTGAAGTAAAGAAGAAAAGGAGATTTGAAGCATTTGTGGAACCTAAAAACACCTCTGAGAAATAAACATAGTTTGAATTGCGCAGTCGATTTCACTTAAAGTTTCTGTGAAGCGGTGTCTGTAATGGTTTAACTTGACTGCGGTTACAACGGCTTCCTATAATTCCCTTTAGAGCAAAGTAACTTCAGAGCTATTAATTCACTTTAAAAAAATTATCCTGGCTAATTAAGTGACTCCAAAACTCATCAGTGAGTTGTGTCTAGTAGACGCTAAGGACCCACTGATCATAGGTCTATCATATTTCCCTTTGAGACACACTTCTTTGAAATTTGTCAACATGGGGATTGCTATTTTCAATTTCCCATTGCTATAATCCTATTAAATGTTAGCTTGTAAGGGAGTGTATTTGATGTCCTATATGAACAAGCCAGCATACCCATGTTTATATAGGAAACTGGAACACTGGGTTGTGTATGTGTGTAAGAAGATATATGGATAACCATTGATAAAATGAAAATCAAAATATCAATAACCTCCTAATATAGAAAAATTTGGATATTCTTTGGGCAAACATATTAGACAACTTAATATTTAGAATATTTTTGCTCTGTTGCACTCCCAAAGAGAAGTGATTGTAAAACCTAATTAATAAAATACAACAAAATAAACATGATTTAGGACTGGCTTAAGAAGAGGGTCGGAGTTCAAATTAGCTCTGTGACCTTGGGAAGCAATTTAATTTCTCAGGGCATCCCCTTTTTCAGTTGCATAATAAAATGGTTTCACACCCTGTGGGCCTCAGTAGGAATCACCTGGGGTTTCTTAAAGATCCTGACTCCTGGGGCTCATCCCACATCAAACAAATCAGAATTTCTGGAGCTGAAGCCTAATTTTGGTGTTTGATAGTCTTCTCCTCAGTAGTTCTGATGTACAGACTGGGTTGAGAACCATTGCTCTAGCTTGGTTCTAGAATCTAGTTGGCCATGAAGATCCTCTTCCATGCTAAGTCTCTTCTATTATTTTAGCTCAGTGTCCCTCAAACTTTAATTTGCCTCAGAATCCAATTACCAAAATCAAGAAACTAGAAAAAATATACAATAAAATAAAAGAAATAACAAGAGAAGAAATAAAGGTAAAAGCAATTAGTGACGTAGAAAAAACTAAAACCACAGACCTAATTAACAAATGAAAATCCTTTTAAAAAATATAATAGTCAAACTACCAGCCAACTTGGAAGGAAAAGAAAGGGGAGAAATCACAGTATGCAAAATACAAAATGAACTGGAGATACAGTCAGAGAAATTTTAAAACAAACTCGTAAGATACTACTCATAAGGTGCAGACAGCTATGCAAGTAAATTTGAAAACCTAGATGAAACAGATCATTTCTTAGGAAAATACAGATTACCAAATTTGAACCCATTGGAATTAGAAAGATTAGCCAGACTAAATTCCATGGAAAAAATGGAGAAAGTTATTAAGAAACTGTGCTACCAAAAACACACCAGATTCAGATGATTTCATATTAGAAATTTACCAAATCTTTAAAGAACAGATAGTTCCAGTGTTCCATATATAGTTCAAGTGTATTCAAAGTGAAGAAAAACTCCCTAGTTATTCTTATGAAGCAACTATAATATTGATACCTAAACCTGACAAAAACAGTATAAAAGGAAAGAAAAAGACCAATATCATTTATGAATATTAATGCAAAACTGCTAGGTAAAATATTAACAAACAGAATTCAATACCACAATAAGAATTAATAGAATAAAGACACAGACCTACTAGAGAACGGACTTGAGGTTATGGGGAGGGGGAAGGGTGAGCTGTGACAGGGCGAGAGAGAGTCATGGACATATACACACTAACAAACGTAGTAAGGTAGATAGCTAGTGGGAAGCAGCGCATGGCACAGGGATATTGGCTCGGTGCTTTGTGACAGCCTGGAGGGGTGGGATAGGGAGGGTGGGAGGGAGGGAGACGCAAGAGGGAAGACATATGGGAACATGTATATGTATAACTGATTCACTTTGTTATAAAGCAGAAACTAACACACCATTGTAAAACAATTATACCCCAATAAAGATGTTTAAAAAAAAAAAAGAATTAATAGACTATTACCAAGTGGAATGTATTCCAGGAATGCAATTTAGGTTTAATATTAGGAAATCCATTGATATCATATATTAATATATCTAAGGAAACAATTATATATTTCCACATATGCTAAAACCTCCTTTTACAGAATTTGACACCCATCCATGATAAAAACATTCAAGAAAATAGGGGTTGAAGGCTACTTTCAAAAAATCATGAAATATGTGTACCTCATCCTAAAGCCAGTATCTTACTTAATGAGCAAACATTAGAGGCATTTCCACTAGAGTCAGAAACAAGTCAAGGAGGCTACCCTTGCCGTTATTCAACGTTGTATTTGAGATATTAGCCAATTCAGTTGGACAAGGGAAACCAGTTAGAGGCATAAAGGAAGGGGGTTTACAAGTAAAACTATCTGTATTTGCAGAGTGAAGGACATTCTACAAAATATCTGAACAGTACCCTTCAAAAGTGTCAAGTTTATAAAAATTAGGGAAAGAATGAAGAACTCTCACGGAGTTGGGGGTACTAAGGAGAATATCAACTAAATCGAATGTGAGACATTGAATTATATCCTGGGAATGGAAAATAAAAAGGACTATAATTGGGGAAATTGGTGAGATTTGAATAAGGTCTGTATATTGGCAATATTATTATGTCAGTGTTAGTTTCTGTGTGTTGATCATTGTGCTATGATCAGGGATAACTTGGAGAGTATAAGGGAACTATTTTTTCAACTTTTCTCTAAGTCTAAAATTATTTCAAAATAAAAATAAATAGCAGTAGCAGTCCCTCCAGTCGATTCTAATGCATGCTAAAATTTGAAAGTCAGTGCACTGGAGTTACAGTCCTGATCTCTTCCCTCTTGTTATTTTTCCCCATGGAGGTGATGTTCACTTGTTTCTATTTCTCAAGTGGGACTTTAAGAGCCAGATGACTCTCCCTTTTGCTTCTCTCTCCGCCGTGGATCTGTGAGATGTCTCGCTCTATAGAACCAACCTTTCCCTCAGGTTGGCTTCCCCCAAGTCTAGACTTTGGATAAGGGTGGGAGGGAATGTTACAAAACTATTTTGACCAATGTTCTAGAGTCACATTTTCTAATCACCTTATCAGTAATAAAGCTAACATCTGCCTTCACCTGCTTCTGTCTTTCCAATGATTCTGAACTTGTGGAGAGGAGACCTCCCTATAAACCCAACACCTCAGTCAATCAGATGTGATCAAGGGATGTGAAGTCACATGGTCAGTATAGAACATCTGGTTCAGTGCAGGCAGTAGGAAGGGCCGTTTCCTAAATTCATTCCTAAGTGCAGGTAGGAAGATACATTTACCAAGGGATAATAGCTTGTCATTTAAAATAGATTAGGGAATATATCGAAGGCAATAGAGAAATGTCTTGAAAAATTCCACACATATAAATGCATGGTAGAAAGTTTATGCAAGTCAATGGGGAAAAGGACAGTTTTTTAATGTGTGCTGGGCCAACTGGATATCCACATGCAAAAGAATGAAGTTGGGGCTTCCCTGGTGGCGCAGTGGTTGGGAGTTCGCCTGCTGATGCAGGGGACACGGGTTCGTGCCCCGGTCCGGGAGGATCCCGCGTGCAGTGGAGCGGCTGGGCCCGTGAGCCACGGCCGCTGAGCCTGCGCGTCCGAGCCTGTGCTCCGCAACGGGAGAGGCCGCAACAGTGAGAGGCCCGCGTACCGCAAAAACAAAAACAAAAAGAATGAAGTTGGACCCTTTCCTTACATCATAAGCAAAAACTAACTCAAAATGGATCATAGACCAAAATGTAAGAGCTAAAACTTTGAAACGTTTAGAAGAACACACAGGAGTCAGTTTTCATGATCTTAGATTAGGCAAAGACTTCTTAGATGTGACGCCAAAAGCACAAGTGAATAAAGAAGAAAATAAATTATTTGAACTTCATCAAAATAAAAAACATCTGTGCTTCAAAGAAAGTGGAGACAATGTTCAAGAAAGTAAAAAGATAGCCCATAAAATGGGAGAACATATTTGCAAATCATTTATCTGACATGGGAATTGTATCTAGAATATATAAAGAACTACAATTTATTCACAAAATGATACATGAACAAATTTTAAAAGAGGGAAAGGATCTGAATGGGCATTTCTGCAAAGAAGCTATATAAATAATCAACAAGTATATGAATTGATGCTTAACATCATTAATTATTAGGGAAATAGAAATCAAAACACCATGAGATACCACTTCACATCCACTAGGATGTCTACAATCAAAAAGTTGGATAACAAGCGTTGGCAAGGATGTGGAGAAATTAAAACCCTCATACCTGGCTTGTAGGGATGTAAAGTGGTACAGTTTTTGGAAAGTTGTTTGACAGCTCCTTAGAAAGTTAAAAATAGAGTAACTATAAGCTACAGGAATGCTACTTCTAGGTATGTGTGTATATATATATATATATACCCAAGAGAATAGAAAACACATCCACACAAAAACTTGTACACAAGTGTTGAAGGCATTATTCATAATATTCAAGAAGTGAAAACAACCCAAATGTTCTGCTGATGGATGGATAGATAAACATAATATATCCATACAATGGAATATTATTCTACAGTGAGAAGTAGTGAAGTACCGATATGTGCTACAACATGGACGAACCTTGAAAAAATATAGGTTAAGTAAAAGAAGCCAGTCACAAAAGACCATGTATCGTATGATTCCATTTCTATAAAACATCTAGAGCAGGCAAATCTGTGGAGACGGAAAGTGTATTAGTAGTTTTCCATGGCTGGAGGGTTGGGTGGGAGAGGGGAGGGGATGGCAGTGATTGCTAAAGAGAAGCTTCTTTTGGGGTGAAGAAAATGTTCCCAAATTGATTGTGGTGATGTTTCCACAGCTCTGTGAATACGTGAAAAGCCATTGAATTGTACACTTTAAATGGGTGAATTAAATGGTATGTGAATTACATACTCATATGAATATATGAATCAATAAAACTGCTTTTAAAAAGAGACTTGAGGAAAAAGAAAAACTTACACAACTCTGTTAAACAAAAACTTAACCTCAAAATCTTTAAAATATTGACCATGATTATTTCTGGGTGATAAAACTAAAAGTTGTTATTTTCTTCTTTACATGGCTACTGTTTTTTCAACAGGCACAAATACTAGTTTTAAAATGAAAAAAATTAAACCTTTATTTTAAATGATTAAAACGTAAGAAAAAACTGGCTAATATAACAAGTTTCTCAGCATGCCAAAGAGAGCCATTTGCGGTGAAAAACACCAATATGAAAGACCTATTCATCAGATCCTGGGATGACCATGTCTCTGGCCTGGAATACATTTGACCCAAGTTCTGGTTAGCTGTAAATGGTTGACAGGCCTACTAGGGCCAATCTTGAGAAAGATCTCCTTTCCAAACACCACTTTGACTTGCATCACGTAGCCTGGAACTGGAATCACAGCTCCTGGAGCTGCTTATTTCACAGAGGCTTCTGTTTCCTCATCTATAAAAAGTGGAGAGAAAATAAATACATACAGTGTAATGCTGCACTTGGATTAGATCAGCCTGCAGAATCAGCATACCCTGTGAACTTGATGGAAATGTAAACTCCCGGCTTCACCTCAGGCCTCCTGAATCAGAAGCTCTGGGAACCTGGGGAAAAGTCCAGCGATCTGTGTTGAAGCAAGCCTGCCCCACGATTCTGATGGCTGCTGGGTTTGAGAACTGCCGATCATTACAGATCTTCCTCGGTTTACGATGGTGTTATGATCCAATAAACTCCTCGCAAGTTGAAAATATTGTCAAGTCAAAAATGCATTTGATACACATTAACTTACTGAACATCATAGCTTGGCCTCACCTAACTTAAATGTGCTCAGAACATTTACATTAGCCTAGAGCTGGGCAAAATCATCTGACACAAAGCTAGTTTTATAATGAAGTGTTGGATATCTCATCTAATAGATCGAATACTGTACTGAAAGTGAAAAACAGAGGGGCGGAATGGTTGTGAGTGTGTCAGTTGCTCACCTTTGCGATGGCGGGGCTGCCTGGGAGCTGAGGCTGCTGCCCTGCCCAGCATCACCAGAGAGGATCATACTGCCTATGGCCAGCCCAGGAAAAGCTCAAAATTCAAAATTCGAAGTACACTTTCTACTGAATGCCTATCGCTTTTGTACCATCATAGGGTTGAAAATTTTTACATCAAATCATCTAAAGTCAAGGACCATCTGCATTGCTAAGGGGTTGAGAAGGAAAATCATCAGTTGGTACCCAGGGAATATTTTCACATCATGCATCTCCAAACCGCACGCATTCTGCGATGTCCTTTTAAGCCCTTTTATTCCCCCCCCCCCCCCGCTCGCGCTCTCTCTCTCTCTCTCTCTCTCTCTCGCTCTCTCTCGCTCTCTCTCTCGCTCTCTCTCTCTCTCTCTCTCTCGCTCGCTCTCTCTCGCTCGCTCGCTCTCTCTCTCTCTCGCTCGCTCCCTCTCTCTCTCTCTCTCTCTCTCTCTCTCGCTCTCGCTCTCTCTCGCTCTCGCTCTCTCGCTCTCTCTCTCTCGCTCGCTCTCTCTCTCTCGCTCGCTCTCGCTCTCTCTCGCTTTCTCTCTCTCTCGCTCTCTCTGTCACACCCACACACTTGAACTGCTGTCATAACGAGTCACCATTACTTATGAGCTTGTGTCCCCCTCAGATGTCCAGGGATATAGTCAAAACAGTTCAGAACTTTCATACAGATTTCCTCTAATTTCTTTCTGGCAAAGGCCAGTAGGCATCTTTTCAGTTGGGAAGGCGCTTGAGTACCCCTGAATTCATACCCCTTTCTTTTTGGATATGCCCCTGTTGGAAATACCTACTCCTACCTTTCATTTTGGTTATTTCTTTTCGCACAACATTTTTCATTTCTTACACTTAACTCTAGATTTTTTTCAAAAACTTCCTGCTGACAGATTAAAATGTCCTTACCTCCTGCTTTCTTTCTCATCCAGCTCTCCTTTCCTTCATGTCTGTTGTAGAGTTTGGGGGCCAGAAGCTAGCTGTGATTTGGAGGGAAGTGGTATGTCATTTGAAATTGACTGGAAGTCTGAGCAGGGGGTCAGGGAGGAGTTAAGTTTTTTATTGTAACATTTGATTAAATACACACACATAGCCTCTCTCTCTCTCTCTCTCATGCACACACACACACACACACGCCCCATGTGCACACACACACTTAAAGGAAAAGGTGATATAAAGAAAGAAATTCCAAAAGAAATTACTTTGCCCATCTGAAGGAATCTAAGTTCATATTTTGTTTGTTTTCCACCAATTCTCTCTCTGCTGAGAGACCTGATTTCTCTGCCCAGCACATTGGTGATGCTCAAGACCTTCTATGAGTACCTTGATGTGAGAACTACAGAGAAGGTTTGCAGGCTGAGCAAAAAAGTGAGAATGGATCTCAAGTTAAATCTCTTCTCCCACCTTTAGAAAACAACAAAAATAAGCAGATGCACTTTGTTACACTCACCATGTTGACAAGATTACCACGAGTGCTACGGGCAAAGACAGCAGCAAAGAGCTTCCTTCGTTTGCCAGCTGTTCTGTGTCTTAAGGGAATGGGTTGACTCTGAATGACTGAACTAAGTCATTCTGCAGAATATATGAAACTTACCTCTGATCCTAGCGCTTAATGGCTGCATTACGGGACCGCATTCTCCACGTCAGACATGATCTGTAACATGATAGCAGTACCGTCTCCTTTGCTCTCCTTATTTTTCTAAGGCTAACGAGAAAGTTTCTGTCACCTACCACTAATGTTTGGATCTTTCACCAAGTTTTCTCAATTCAGCCTAGAAGAGGTTGATGGACCTTACCGTTTTGTAGGTTTTGGCAATAATTTCTCATGCTCAGATAATTTTATCATAATAAGATGGTGTTTGTTTATTTGTTCACTCCTGTCAGACCAGAGAGCTGAGAAAATATGTCCATAACATGTACGAAATCAACTGGGAAAGGCAATCACATTCAAATGCACTTATTTTGTTCTCTAAAATAATCTGGTAGCCCATTTTAACAAGGGACACAATGTGACGTTGGTTTGTATCTGAAATCCCTTTACTTCCACTTCCTTAGATCTTTCTGGTCTGTCCACTGTCCCCAGTGGAAATACTCAGGGGCCTCAACTCTATCCAAGCTCCTTGCTTTCTTCTGAACACATTTAACATACTCCAGGGATATTTTTTTTTATTTCTTTCCGACCCAGAGCCTTCTGGAACCAAAGGACTGAAACAGCCATTTGGGGGAAGTGGAACCACATTGGGAGGGTTTGATGTCCTATCCTGTGCCCACAACTGAACTCAACAGCAATCTGTTGACGCGGAAGACTGGCCCAATCATCCACCTGGTTATTTAACCATCTCCTTGTCTGTCTTGGAGAATCCTGGATAGAAGTCCTGTATCTTTAGTAGTTTCACAGGTTGCCAAGGAATGTCTGCCTTCTGGATCTGTTTCTCTCTTCCCTCACATTTGCTATAGAGCATATCCTCATTTTTTCACTGTCAGCACAATCACAAGAGAAATGAATCTGTGGAGATGGATCTCCCCTCAGGGATCCTGGATGGTCAGTTAGCTCTCTCCCTGCAGTGAAATGGAATGACATCAGGGCTTTACATCTTAGCTCCACCACATAGAAGCTTTATGAACCTCTCTGAGCCTTAGTTTCTCCCTATCTGTAAGACCCTGACAGTAATACCAATTCTAAGGTATTGCTGTTAGAATTCATTTGTTATTTTTAAAGTTCTAATCAGCACATTCGGTAAATATTATTTCCCTTTCTGTTCCCCCCAAAATATACCATTAATAAATATATTTATGGCGTGGTATCAAACATCATAACAGAATTCCGGACCTCAAGGAAACTAACAATGGCATAAAATGAAACTTCTTTTAGTGGTAGAATAATTTTTAACAATATAGCTCTTAGGAAAATAATTCATTTCCCCTTTCTTGCCTCTCTAAGCTTCCCAGAAAAAACAGCTAGCTGCAGGAGATGTGATCTGTATTCTCAACCAATCCCTGTTACCTGGTTCAAGCTTTTCATTATAGCTAAACGTGTGTTTCTTCTATCTAAGAAATTACTGACTCTCCTGGATATCTTTATAAACCTTATTTTGCCTTTTCCACCGTTAGTGTGGAAATTAAATACTTGTGCTACAGATGTGAGTGCTATTAAAACTGCAGGTAATTTTTTAAGCCTCATAATCCAAAGATTGAACTCTCCATCAGCTTATATATTCTCTGACTTTTGACCAGTTATGGGCTGAAATGTGCTTCATTATTGAATCTCAAGGCCAGGACTTTTCTCTGAGCATCTGCAAGGCTGCATTTATATGCTGTGTCCAGCTCATCAGGGTAAACGTAATCATCAGGACATGGTTTGCAATTGTCAGAGCTAATGTTCCTCAACGTGACCAACTAACACACTTTTGACAGTTACTTAGCTGGAGTAAGTATAATACTGAAGAGCAAGAATCTACTTCTCTGGGTCCGAGAATAGCAACTATGCACTAAGATTTTAAAAAAGAAAAAGAAAGAAACTGAAGCTCTCCGTTGTTATAAAACCTACGGACTTAGTTTTTCAGAAATTAGTCTCATACGCTACTATATGTTGCCCCATATTTAAATTCGTGAGATCATTCATAGGAAACTTAAAACTCTGGCAGTCATGTGGGAAGCACCTGGTTGGAGAAACTTCCACTTCTGAATGACCAGCTTCTGTAACATGGCAGAGAACAGTGTGCAAAGCCCAGGGTTAGCTCGTGTCTAGCTCGCACTAACTGGCCCTCTCTGCAACCAAAGCCACGACAGGCAGCACTTGCTGGTTTTCAGGACTGCTGAAATACACACAGAACAATAAACACTGTTTGCCTGGTTCAACTCTCATTAGTCAAGCTTGGACAATATCACCTCCTGTCCTAAGGGTCAAGGTTTATTTCTTTTCCAGTCAAATCTGCGGGCCCAGCAGATCGATTTTTCTCTGTGAATTTTTTCTGGAACGAGGTTTATTTTTAAAGATAACATTAAAACTATGTCAAGTTAGGTACAATACTTACATGTGTGACTGAATTCAGAAGAGTAGTCAGTTCTTCTAAGCAGTCATTTCTGACTGTCACGCAAGTCCTCTGTCCGCCATCTTCCTCCAGAAAGAAGTTGTATGTATGAGGAAGCAGAAAAAATCATTTAACTGAAAGGAAAGTTTGTCATAAAAAGGTACAACTTGTCATTGAAAGGCAGGAAGGGAGGGAGGGAGGGAGGAAGAGAAGAGAGGAAGGAAGGAAGGGACGAGAGAAGGGAAGGAGGGAGGGGGGTTGGGAGGAAGGGAGAAAAAGGAAGCAAGAAGACAGAGAGAGAGAGACAGAATAGAAAAGAAAGGGAGAAGCACTCCTTCTGTTTGTATTCCATGAGGTTGTCAAGTGTCAGAACTGACAAGCCCTGTGCGACATTTAATTCAACCTTCTTTTTAAACTATTGGGCTTATATTGATGCAATGAATGCTCTGTCGTCAATCCTTTGAATGTAGATGGTGGATTTCCAGTGCTGAGTTCAACAGAACTATTGAGAAGAAAGTTAGGATATTACAGGGTACACCTATCACCTTTTCTTTACTGAGTGGCTGAAAGATGACAAATTTTCTTTTATTTCCCGAATTGACAGGATTATTCAAATTCTAAAGGCAGAAATATAACTTTAATTTGGACTAAATGCTAATGTTTTGTCTACAAGGTCATTCCAAAATGGTCATGTTAATGGGCATTCTCTTTCCTAATCTGATCAAGAAATGGCTCTTTGAATTTCTCCGGAGACCCTGTAACATTTTATACCTGCTTCATCATTCTTCATCAATATTCGTAGACATGTTTATAATTTTCAAGACACCGAACAGAGCCCTGCTGGTGATGCAGAATCGTCCCTGTAAAGGTAGTATCGGGCAGGAAGTAAAGTGTGCCCTTAGGGACCTTCTCCTCCTGCCCACCCCTACCTCATCAACCAGGTGAAAGGCACCCTCCCCCCACCGCCCACTACTACTCAGAGCTGGCTATAACGTGCCATGTCTTCCGCTTCCCTTCCCCTCTCTTCCCCAAACATCTTGCTGCAATGCTCACATGATTGTAATAATCTCATCTGCATGCACCGCACATGTTAACAGTTCATCAGAGTTTCATGTGTTCCCCTCCCAGGCAACATGCTTACATACTTGCATGTTTGCTTGAACTTCCAGGGCTTTCATGTCAAGGAGAAACCTAACATCCTCAAGATGGTATTTGCTGATTTTAATAGAGTTCAGGGCTAACTCACAGAAACCATTGAATATCCAGCCATTTGCAGGAAGAGCAACTTCATTCCACCTCCTTTTTCCTGAAATATGAAAAAATCAATAACCATCTCTTCAAAATTATTCTGTAATGGTGCGTCCACCTGGAGCAACAGAAGCACACTGTTCAGGTGACAGCCTCTGGACAAACACAGCATCCCTGCGTAGCACGACTGGCAGAAGTCTGGATGTATTTGAACTCTGACAGCTCTGCCGAGTGAGTGCCCCTCAGTCACTATGTCTGATGAAAGGTGCAGGTGTCCCAACCCAAATGAGGAAAAGCACCTTCAGTAGTTATTAATTCCAGGGGAGGAGGATTCAGAAGAGCGTGCACTCTCTGAGTGCCCTAAACCAAAATTTGCTGGGGCTGAGAACAGAAATATCTTCAGGGGTTCATTTGCCATTACTCTGACCCTCCCCTGCTTTGCAAACTCCCTGGTACCACCCCTTTACCCCTCATTCTCCAGGATCTTAACAGTGGCATGATAATAGGACCCGCAGTTTTTAAAGGTATCCAAGAAATCTGTCCTTTGTTATGCAGAGCTTTGGGGGCTAAAGAATGAGGTATTTGCAGGCCTGATTATTTTTCAAAGAAAGAAAGAATCTGCGACTACTTAGGAAGCTTGTCTTTTCTCCAAGTCCCCCAGCTTCAGATGTCCATTATATAGAACTATTTGGTGGCATCATTTTGTACCAAAGACTCTGTTTTGTCGATATCTGTCCATCCCCAAGTAACTGGGGCCATCTGGCACGCAGCAAACAGGCTTGTGCATTAACTGTGCTCAGGAAACCTAGCAGTTAGCAATTAACTTTATCCCTGAATAATGCAGTGGAAATGATAATCAATGGGACAAAAATGGACAGCATTGGAAAACAGCTCGGAAAACACTTAGTGTGTCCAGATATAGAGGTTCCTATGCATTCACTCAGATGAGAAATCAAATCCATGTCAGATTATCTTGCAGTTTATGGATCCTAGCTGGTTGCATAAATGGCAGCCCACTGGTCATAAATTCCACACCGACTTCCCTTAATGACCTTAGCGGGTTGCCGTTGTTTTACTGTGCTATCATTCAAAAAAAGCCCATCTGGTATTCATAAATACATGCAGAGGAGGGTGGACTTTGACATTTATAAATGCAACTGAAAATATGTTCAGTTCAGGTGGAATCAGGAGCTTCTCTGATAAAACAATTTTTTTTTCCTCTGTGTTTCCATGATTCTTTCATTAGATACGTGAACCCAAATGCCCAACATTAGGGACTAGTTAAGCAAATTGTCATTCTTTTACATCATGGACAATTATTTTACAATATGTTTACTTAAATTCAAGTGTTATGAAAATAGGAAAGCATGATACAAACTGCATTTGTACCATAAACTCTACTGTCTAACAAAACTTCATAGACCTATAGGCAAGTGACTTTTACTCTCTTGGTCTCAGTTTCCTCTTTTGATTTTTTAGTTTTAATATTTTTTATTGAAGTATAATTGATTTAAAATGTGTTAATTTCTGCTATACAGCAAACTGATTCAGTTATACATATATATATATATATACATTCTTTTTTAATATTCTTTTCCATTATGGTTTATCATAGGATATTGAATATAGTTCCTTGTGCTGTACAGTAGGGCCTTGTTGTTTATCCATTCTATATATAAAAGCTTACATCTGCTAACTCTAGCCTCCCACTCCATCCCTCTCCCAACCTGCTCCCCCTTGGCAACCACAAGTCTGTTCTCTATGTCTGTGAGTCTGTATCTGTTTTATAGATAAGTTCATTTGTGCTATATTTTAGATTCCACATATAAGTGACATCATATGGCATTTGTCTTTCTCTTTCTGACTTACTCCACTTAGTATGATAATCTCTACTTGCAACCATGTTGCTGCAAATGGCATTATTTCGTTCTTTTTTATGGCTGAGTAGTATTCCATTGTATATATGTACCACATCTTTATCCATTCATCTGTCCATGGACATTTAGGTCGTTTCCATGTCTTGGCTATTGTGAATAGTGCTGCTGTGAACATAGGGGGCATGTATCTTTTCGAATTAGTGTTTTGTCTGGATATATGCCCAGGCATAGGATTGTTAGATCTTATGGCAACTCTATTTTTAGATTTTTGAGGAAACTCCATACTGTTTTCCATAGTGGCTGTACCAACTTACATTCCCACCCACCATGTGGTAGTGTTCCCTTTTCTCCACACCCTCTCCAGCATTTGTTATTTGTAGACTTTTAATAATGGCCATTCTGACCGGTGTGAGGTGGTACCTCATTGTAGTTTTGATTTGCATTTCTCTGATAATTGGTGACATTGAGCATCTTTTCATGTGCCTGTTGGCCATCTGTATGTCTTCTTTGGAGAGATGTCTATTTAGGTCTTCTGCCCATTTTTCAATGGGATTGTTTGTTGTTGTTGTTGAGTTGTATGATCAGTTTCCTCTTTTCTATAACGAAAGGTGGCCAGGTTTGAGTGCCTCCAGAGCACACCCTGATCAAGGGCTTAAATACAAGTAGCTTATTAGTGCTGTGGCTCCAGGAAGCACAGTGAAGAGTGAAAAAGTGAGATTCAGAAAAGAAAAAGGGTGTTAACCAATGAGCTGTAATTAACTCTGTGGAAAACTGGAGACGAGTCCTGCTGGAGACCCTCTGAGATGATCACTTCTCAGAATTATTCACCAGGGTATTTATTCATCAACACCCATCCCTTATTGCTTGCCAGTTACTCCTGGGACACTTCATCATATTCCATATGGAGCAAGCATACTTCCACCACCAGAGAGTAGCAAGAAATCATCTGAGCATAAAAGAACTGCCTCTAGGGTGGGCCAAGGAGATGCAGGCAGGGTACCAATGGCATCTGCTCGAAGGTAATTGGATTCAGTGACCTCTAACATGCTTTCAATCCCTGAAAGCTTACTTAGCAGACAGGGATATTACTGAATGATCTTGCACTGCATCTTTAGAATTTTCTACAATAAGCTTTAGAAGGCAAAAAAAAAGTAGGTGGTAGGAAGTTGGTAAAATTGTTGTCTTTGGGTTCCCCAGAGCAGACCCGTAGTCAGAGACTCAAGTAGAAGTTGTTCAGCTGGGAGGTTATTCCAGGAAAAATTATAAAGTTACAAGGAGATGAGAGAGGAGAAGGATACATCCAATAAATAGGGTGCTATTAATTAGTGCTTAGTTATCACCGTTATAAACTAACCCTCAGAAGTCAGCCAGCCTGTATGGAAATGTTGAGGACAAGTGGATGAACGGGAACACCGAGAGCATCTGCTGTAGAGGAAGTCATTTCTCTTATGGTAGCACTTGAGGGCCCTGTGACGTGTCATGTACACATCCTGCAGCTTGCGCATTAATCTAGGGAGCCACTGGGTGGAAGGGGACCTACCGCTTCCATCAGGGGTCTCCTCACCACCACAGCCACCATCTTCATCTTCTTCAAACCCTTCCCATGACAGTACTGTCTCTACCTCCCATTCAGAACTTATAGCTTCCTTTTTGCTTCTATAAGGTAATGAATGACTTGTCTTCCTAACTATACTGTAAGTTTCTGTGGAACAGAGCCTCTGTCTTACTAGCATATTTTATTCTCAGGGCATAGTACACAGTAATGTTCCTCAAATACTTGTTGTCTTGAACATACTATAAAAATTAAGTACAGAAAAAGCTAAAAGGAAATATGCTCTTTGAAATGGAAACTGTGGCTGGTGGAATTGTTTTGTGTTTTTGCTTTTGCTTCCTTTTATTTTTAACTTTTGTTTTTCATAAAAGCAGTATGTGCTTTTTTCGAGAATTTGAAAAGTCTAAAAAGAGTCATGTTTTTAATCTACTTGTCTTACAATGATGAAAGCAAGAAAACAGACTCCTTCTTAAAAATCTAATTTAGCCCTATATCCATGACTGGATCTGTCTAATACCAGAATGTTTCAGCTCTCAGGGCACATAGTGTTTGGTTATTTAAGTGATAATTACTTTGTATGCCCACCTAAAATAATAATGCCATATTTCAACACAGAAAAGAAATGGTAAGATTGAACAGATGACACAAATAACCCATCCATGTTAATTTCCAGCCTCTAACGTGTTCTTTATCTTGTTGCTTCTGGATCCCTCCAGATAATATAGAATACTTCCAGGTGCAAAGTTTGCCTGATTTAATTTAGAAGTCAGGATACAGTATAGTATAGTGCTCAGCTTGAGAACGCGCTTTGAACTGTAATGACCTTCCTTAATCTCAATACATCATTATAACTACCTATATAATTTCTCAAACCTAGAGAAACCTAGGTTTCAGTCAGCCCATTATTAACAACTAATGGTTAGATTTAGGATAGGTTATTCTAATATTCATAAAAGGCTTCATAGGAAAGGTCAGTGAACTCTACAGAATCAATCATTTATGAGCAGTCTTTGGTTTTCACTGAAATATTTATGAATGATAAAATTATTTTGACAAGGCAGAGTTCGATAGGGAGGCCATTTCTGACAACATGACATGGTTTCATAGAAATTCCTGGGTACAGTTAAAATAAGGCACAAGCTAAGCCAGAGGAAATGGATAATTCCATTTTTACCTCTGCAAGGGACAGCAGGCACTGAATGTGAACATTCACATGCTCCTATGTGCCACACGCTGTCAGCATCAGACCAAAAGAGGCAGCCCAAAATAAAGCTTAAAATAAATATATGAGAAAATAAAGCTATTCTCCAATGTCTTAGCAAGCAGATGTTTGGATATTTCTACCGTATAAGAATGACATTCGTTATTACTCAGCCATAAAAAGAAACGAAATTGAGTTATTTAGAGTGAGGTGGATGGACCTGGAGTCTGTCATACAGAGTGAAGTAAATCAGAAAGAGAAAAGCAAATATCGTATGCTAACACATGTATATGGAGTCTAAAAAAATAAATAAATGAAGGTTCTGAAGAACCTAGTGGCAGGACAGGAATAAAGATGCAGACATAGAGAATGGACTTGAGGACACGGGGAGGGGGAAGGATAAGTTGGGACAAAGTGAGAGAGTGGCATGGACATATATACACTACCAAACGTAAGGTAGATAGCTAGTGGGAAGCAGCCGCATAGCACAGGGAGATCAGCTAGGTGCTTTGGGACCACCTAGAAGGGTGGGATAGGGAGGGTGGGAGGGAGATGCAAGAGGGAGGAGCTATGGGGATATATGTATATGTATAGGTGATTCACCCTGTTATAAAGCAGAAACTAACACACCATTGTAAAGCAATTATACTCCAATAAAGATGTTAAAAACAAAATGACATTCCATCAAAAAGCTGGTTATGCACATGAAGAATCAAGTGACTTGATTATTTTTTAACAAAGAATGGCCCACCCCTCCCGCGACCAAATTGCTATAACAGAAACCAACTGCACTGTGTATTCAATACAACAGTAGCAGAGATCACGGACGGTTCAATTAAGAATGTGTACATGATGGGCATAGTGAATTAGGACCACCCCCCTCGGGGATCACTAGAAGAAAGAGCTGGCTTCCAAGCTCCTTTCTATAACCTATGTATAAAATTAGTCCCTGTACCCTGGAAGCATCGCCAAACAAAAAGGTGGTTGACGTTTGTTTCAATCTAATTTCACATGTGTACAAACAGAAATCCAGGAGAAAGTCATTCATTCATAAATGAGTGAGCTCATGACCCTCCAACCCCAGGTCCCATGGTAGATCAAATCACAAGGCCTTAGAGTTCAACAAGAACTGCCTTTTATTTGGGGAGCAGAATTAGCCATGCTTAAGTGACCTCAACAACCTTGAAAATCAACGGCTTGCTTTACTTTCTTTCTGTATCATCCCATAATAGAAAACATATCCAGACAAATTGAAATCAGTGAAAACTTTCCACAGTTAGTCTGAACTTGTTTAAACTTGTTTAACTTTGCTTAAACACAAGACTCCTTGAGTACGTGGAATGTTAGGAAAAATTAAAATATTTTATGGATTTAATCTATAGATTTACAGTGTCAGTAAACTCTAAACATTCTGAACATTAATTTAGAATAATTAGGCAGAAGTGAAATATCCAGAAAACAAAAATGTTCACGTTATTCAAGCACATGTGTATAATGTAGTATGTAATTAAACTATTTCCAACGGGAGGCTGTGAAATACTCTAGTTGTAATATAATGAAACTTCTGTATTTTTTAATATTAACCACATGCCAGTGACTGTTGTTCTAGGGGCTTCAGAATACATGAAAACAATCAATTTCCTTGAGATATTTTTAAGGACAATGCTGGCCTGCCTTTATTAGTAATCTGTGTAAGGAGTAATTATTTTCTACAGATGGTACAGAAATTCCTAACTAATAGAGATGGTACAGAAATTCCTAACTAATAGACCCTCTTCAAGTGATCACAGATTTCAAATTAGTAAAAATAGAGTTTATCAGAGTATTTATTCCATTGGCAAGATGATTTGTTTCTGGAGGAATAGAGTTCAGATGCCATCATGACAATTACTCATGTAAGATTTAATTTTCTGAACTTATGGAAAATGAGTTTGAAAAAATGGAGGTGCCTCTAAAATTAAACAACCTGTTTCTGCCAACCTAGAGGAAGCTCCCCCTACGTTTCCCAGTGCCAAGCCCTCCCTCATCCCAAGCGGGTTCTTCTCCAGTGCATCTGCGCTTTCTCATTTGAAGTCAAAATCAACCATCCTTTTGTCTTCATGCAAAATCCCACCAGCTCAGCCTCCTGTCCCTCCCAGGGACCACCCCTATCTCCTCCATTAGATCCACTGGGGATATTTCCCTAAGCCCAAATTCTCATCTGGATATTTCTCTACTCAGAAACCTTTAGCGGTCACCATTGCCTGAGGTGTAAACTTCCAATTCATGAACATTAAGTGAACACAGGTTGAGTAAGGCAGTTACCCATTTGTGTTAGTAAAGGGGACAAAAATTGCCCTTGTTTTGGTGATTTTGCTGTGTGTTAGTATTCTCTTCTTTTAAAATGGGATACCAGCATCACCGGCTTTTCAAAATAATTGGGAACATTAATTAAAAGTATGGAAGTGAAAGTACTCTGAAAAGTGTAACACTCTGAACACATTGGGTGGTCACTGTAAGTAGTTCCGTAAAGCCTGTTGGCTTCTTTCCTCACTGGTAGTAGCAGGTTTCTTGGATTATCAAATACAACATGAGGTGACGTGCTTCCTTCACTGGTCCTTAATTTCTGTTCTGCCTTAGAGGTAAATAAGCTAAAATCAGACACACTTAGCCCCTTGCTGTGAAAACCATTACTACTTTTTGCATAATTATTGCCCTTACAGATTTTATAGTTCTTCCTTTGCGTTTGACATTTTACTTGGTACTCTGTATCCAATTGTCGTGTAAATCAATTCAATTTAATCTCACCATCAGCCTCTTGAAACAATGGTTTCCCAACACGAGGCTTCAAAGCCTCTCTCATTTTCTCCTTTCTCTGATTCTTTACTTGGTATTTCCAACATTCGTACGATCTCTTTGGAGATCACCGCATAAAAAGAAGGATGCAAAAAGGCCAACAGGAAACATTCCAAGATGCTTGTAAACCTAATTTTCTGGGTCCTTATTAAGAGTCACATTTATAAAATGTGCACTAACAAAATCTCAGTTACCTGTTACAGTGCATTAAACTTAATCCTCTGTGGACTTTTCTATTAGACTGACCTCCAATTTGATTAGGCAAAGGAGATCCCGAGACATTAAAGCTGTCTAAAATGGATGGACACACACACACACACACACACACACACACACACACAATCGAGCGGTTTGGAAACCTTGCAAAGCATTCTCAAGGTTTGAACTTGGCAGTTTTGACCTTCAGCATTTATGTGGATTCCCATGTAGCAGGTAATTTTGTTGTATTTTATTTTTTCCCCACCCAAGAAGAAAAGATGGAAGCAAGAAAGGAGGGAGTGAGAGAGGAAGGAGGACAAGGCAAGTGAAGAAATAAGGAAGAAAAGAAAATGGCAATGAGTAAATAATAGAATTTTTTTAAATTCAAGAATGAGATAAGAGCAAAGGAAATATCTCTTTGAAGGGTCGACTTTAATGCATCCCCTTAAAAAGGACAACTTAAGCAGTCATTCATTTCCTGAGTTCAATTCAATTCTGATTTTCATTTCCATTAATGAGAAAGAGGTTCTCTCTCTCTGCGGCTGAGAAATATAAGAAAATAATAAGAAAATAGTGCTGTTAACATGCGTATTTGTGAATTAGCACAAGCCAACCCTGCTTTTGCATTAAGGCTCTGAGTAGTTCACCAGGTTTAAAATTTATTGAGGGCTTCCCTGGTGGCGCAGTGGTTGAGAGTCCACCTGCCGATGCAGGGGACACGGGTTCGTGCCCCGGTCCGGGAAGATCCCACGTGCCGCGGAGCGGCTGGGCGCATGAACCATGGCCGCTGAGCCTGCGCGTCCGGAGCCTGTGCTCCGCAACGGGAGAGGCCACAACAGTGAGAGGCCCGCGTACCGCAAAAAAAAAAAAAAAAAATTATTGAAACGCAAACACTTAACCTTTGCTCCCTTCCGTTCCTCAAGTAGAGTTATTTGGTAGTTAGGCTAGAAGCATCAATATACGTCTGTATTTCCTGATGTTCACCTTCTCTGGCTGCTGCTAGCACTTTCCATTGCATTACAACGTAACGACAAAATATGAGTTGTGTTCAAAGTCTTGACAGAGAACATGAAATATAAATTTCAAAGGAAGGGAAGGGTCAGGACCATCTGTACTACTTCAAAAGGACCTTAGTAGGTGCATTTTAAAGTACCTATTATTAATTTGTTTGGTCTTTGCATTTGGATGATATATTAAAAGGGAGATGCAGTGATAAACAATTATCATTAAGATAAAGTATGCTTCTTCCCTAAAAAGAGTATTGAAAGTTATTCTAGTTTATTATGCACCTGAATGACACCATGAACAAAGAAACTGAAATCAACAAACAAAGGGAGGAAAGTGAAAACCTACTGAATTGCATTATAAAATATAATCTACATTACAGCAGGAGTACATTCATTTAGTAGAAAATTAGCAAGGTTCTGTTAACAGAATAATGAAGAGTTTCAAAGGTGTACCATATCAAAAAAAGCCCTAATTGTGTTCATTAATTCCCAGCCCAACATTACTGTGGGAAAACTAAATGTGAACAAAGCAATAAGATGGCTCATATTCTCAGAAACCTGCACAAATGCTTGCCATCCATTAAATTTACTTCGGTATGTCCCATCTTAATTATTATAGCAGTATAATGAAGGCAACAGTCTCTAAAGATGAAGACAGGCATTGATTTGAAATATGACTTTCAAGAGTTGTATGGGGAGCGGTAGGAGGGATATATGTGACCTTAGAGGTCAAGATAGAGTCACTGAGGAAAAAAAAACAGGTAGTATAAATGAAGAATTTATACCGAATAGTATATATAGATTTCAATACACTATTGAAATACCTAAAAATGCTATTGTACCCTAAATAGGAACAAGAATCTAGGCTCTCAGAGAAGAACTGAACTTATACAATTAGGTAGGAAAATAAAATCAGTCCAATTGGTAATTTAAAGACGTGGATGAAATGTCCAGATGAGAGACTGGCTTTTTCCCTTCTCAAACTTGTTGTCTGGGCAATAGTAGATGCGATATTTATGTCTGTGTTCTGGGGGAAATCAGTTTCTCTGTTGCAATTTTTCATTTTTAATAATATTAGTATGAATTTCTCCAGTGCCTTTCATTCCATTAGCTCAAAGCACTTTTCAAACCACTAATGAATTATGCTTCCTGAGATTCCAGCAAGGCAGAAAGCATCCCATCCATTTTCGAAGCAAAATACTTCACTTCTAGCAGCATCAGCCATTAGAGAATAGCCACAATTTTTTAAAAAATATTTTTATCACTTTCTCACTTCCCATTTTGTCTCCTGCTTAATAGGTACATCTGAGGCATTAAGAAATTTAACGAGATCACCCAAAGAGGGAGAGGTCAAGCCCTTGATTCTCACTAATGTTTTCTGTCCTACACCTTAAAGTATCCACAGGAGATGGATCTACTCAAGTTTCCAGAACTCTCCATGGGAGGACAAAGAGCAAAGAGGGATGCCCTCAAATCCAGTCTCTTATAACTAGGCATCTCCATTATCTTTTCAGTATTCATCAGCCTGAACCATAAAGCGCTGAAAAGAACAGGTTAGGTGACAAAAGTTTTTTCCCAAAACTGAGTGACTCATGAACAACATCATTCATTACACCCCAAGAGAGTAGGAAATTGCCAAAGAGAACGTTAATTTCAGGTCCATTTAAATTCCAAGTCACTTCTTTTTAGAAGTCTATCCTGAGTGAGTCCTTTTAGGTGTCTAAGCAAACAAATGAGATGATGAGAGAAACTGAATGAGTCCATTTGTTTCCACTTTAAACAATAAATTATGATAAGTTCTACCGTTACCATTTCTGAATTTTTTTATTTTTAAAACTTTTTATCAAGGGTAAAGGGTGACTTCTATCTGTTCTGTGTCTACCATATTGACCATATTAAAATATGAAAAATAACCATGATATTGGTGCCTGCGACTTACCTCCCACAATTACTGCATTAGAATATTTAATTGTATGTTTCCATCACTTGAAAAGCAGACACTGTGTTCTTTTTAAAGCACATAGGCCTTACATTTTTCCAAAACGAGTTGGGAGAGGTCAAGATATTTCTGATCTGCACAAAGTGGAGCAGAAGAGAAGAGCAGAGCGAGAGGACTCCGTGGGAAAATGGAACGACCTGCTAGAATCTTCTGAGGCAGAACTTTATGTAACATGGTCAAAATATAAATAAAATCTCAAATTATCAGTTATATCCATAGCGAAACGGTCCTTCAAACATATTCTGAAGTCAAATCTAAATCCTATAAAAATCATACCATAACATAATGAAAACAACACCAGAAAGGTACTATAACTGCACCCAGTTTGCAGGGATAAGAAAAGGCAGGCGTACAGACCTGTCTGGATGTGCAGAGCCCTTCTCAAAAAAACACACACGCGAAAGCAGAATGAGGTGGGAAACACATTTCCTAAGCTTCCACATAAGCCCATAGTTACTCCCTATCGACACCAGATGGCCTTCCATAGCCAAGTGTTCACTTATTTTATCCCCAACGTTAAAAAAAAAAAAAAAAGACAGGCTGCTGCAATAAATACTATATATAAATGTGTTGTAAGCATTCTTAGATAAGTATATCAGCCAAATTTAAAACTATAGAAAAGCAAAGACTGTATAAAGTTGTTTCCTTTTACATACAGAGCTCAGCCTATTACTTTATGGTGTTAATTCTAGTACATCATTGATAGTTATAATAATTTCCTTTGGAAATAAAAAAATGGCTATAACTCTATATGACTAACATAGATCAATGAGATACATTGAAATCAAATTCAGAGCTAGAAGTCAGTAAAAGAAAAAAGAAAGAATTCGGGGGAATAAAAATTACTTGAACCTTGGAAATCTTAAAAAATGGATTAAAATAAAATAATAAAGTCACCAACATGTCATTTTCTATCTTCTTTTTGAAATCACCATTCAAAGAAAGATCAGTCTCAGGCCTCAAGCAAAATAGATTAAGATCCCAGAACAAAGCAGACTTTTTTTTTTAATACAGCAGGTTCTTATTAGTTATCTGTTTTATACATATTAGTGTATACATGTCAATCCCAATCTCCCAATTCATCCCACCACCACCCACCCCCGCCTCCACCACTTGCCCGCCTTGGTGTCCATACATTTCTTCTCTACATCTGTGTCTCTATTTCTGCCTGGCAAACCAGTTCATCTGTACCATTTTTCTAGATTCCACACATATACGTTAATATACGATATTTGTTTCTCTTTCTGAATTACTTCACTCTGTATGACAGTCTCTAGGTCCATCCACGTCTCTACAAATGACCCAATTTTGTTCCTTTTTATGGCCGAGTAATACTCCATTGTATATATGTACCACACCTTCTTTATCCATTCATCTGTCAATGGGCACTTAGGTTACTTCCATGACCCGGCTATTGTAAATAGTGTTGCAATGAACATTGGCATGCATGTGCCTTTTTGAATTATGGTTTTCTCAGGATATATGCCCAGTAGTGGAATTTCTGGGTCATATGGTAATTCTCTTTTTAGTTTTTTGTTTGTTTGTTTTTGCTGTACACGGGCCTCATACTTCTGTGGCCTCTCCCATTGCAGAGCACAGGCTCCAGACGTGCAGGCTCAGCGGCCGTGGCTCATGGGCCCAGCCGCTCCACAGCATGTGGGATCCTCCCAGACTGGGGCACGAACCCATGCCCCCTGCATCAACCCGCAGACTCTCAACCACTGCGCCAGCAGGGAAGCCCCTCTTATTAGATTTTAAGGACTCTCCATACTGTTCTCCATAGTGGCTGTCTCAATTTACATTCCCACCAACAGTGCAAGAGGGCTCCCTTTTCTCCACACCCTCTCCAGCATTTGTTGTTTATAGATTTTCTGATGATGCCCATCCTAACTGGTGTGAGGTGATACCTCATTGTAGTTTTGATTTGCATTTCGCTAATAATTAGTGATGTTGAGCAGCTTTTCATGTGCTTCTTGGCCACCTGTATATCTTCTTTGGAGAAATGTCTATTTAGGTCTTCTGCCCATTTTTGGATTGAGTTGTTTGTTTTCTTAATACTGAGTTGCATGAGCTGATTATATACTTTGGAGATTAATCATTTGTGCATTGATTCATTAGCAAATAGTTTCTCCCATTCTGAGGGTTGTCATTTCATCTTGTTTATAGTTTCCTTTGCTGTGCAAAAGATTTTAAGTTTCATTAGGTCCCATTTGATTATTTTTGTTTTTATTTCCATTACTCTAGAAGGTGGATCAAAAAAGATCTTGTTGTGATTTATGTCATAGAGTGTTCTTCCTATGTTTTGCTCTAAGAGTTTTATAGTGTCTGGCCTTACATACAGGTCTTTAATCCATTTTGATATTATGTTTGTCTATGCTGTTAGGGAGTGTTCTAACTTCTTTCTTTTATATGTAGCTGTCCAGTTTTCCCAGCACCACTTATTGAAGAGACTGTCTTTTCTCCATTGTATATCCTTGCCTCCTTTGTCATAGATTAGTTGACCATACGTGCATGGGTTTATCTCTGGGCTTTCTATCCTGTTCCATTGAGCTATGTTTCTGTTTTTGTGCCAGTACCATATTGTCTTAATTACTGTACCTTTGTAGTATAATCTGAAGTCAGGGAGTCTGATTCCTCCAGCTCTGTTTTTTGCCCACAAGATTTATTTGGCTATTTGGGGTCTTTTGTGTCTCCATACAAATTTTAAGATTTTTTGTTCTAGTTCTGTAAAAAATGCTATTGGTAATTTGATAGGGATTGCATTGAATCTGTAGATTGCTTTGGGTACTATACTCATTTTCACAATGTTGATTCTTCCAATCCTGGAACATGGTATATCTCTCCAACTGTTTGTGTCATCTTTGATTTCTTTCATCAGTGTCTTATAGTTTTCTGAGTATAGGTCTTTTGTCTCCTTAGGTAGGTTTATTCCTAGGTATTTTATTCTTTTTGTTGCAGTGGTGAATGGGATTGTTTCCTTAATTTCTCTTTCTGGTCTTTCGTTGCTAGTGTATAGGAATGCAAGAGATTTCTGTGCATTAATTTTGTATCCTGCAACTTTACCAAATTCATTGATTAGCTCTAGTAGTTTTCTGGTAGCATCTTTAGGTTTCTCTCTGTATAGTATCATGTCATCTGCAAACAGTGACAGTTTTACTTCTTTTCCAAATTTGTATTCCTTTTATTTCTTTCTTGTCTGATTGCCATGTCTAGGACTTTCAAAACTACATTGAATAACAGTGGCAAGAGTGGACATCCTTGCCTTGTTCCTGATCTTAGAGGAAATGCTTTCAGTTTTTCACCATTGAGAATGACATTTGCTGTGGGGTTGTTGTATATGGCCTTTATTATGTTGAGGTAAGTTCCCTCTGTGAACACATTCTGGAGAGTTTTTTATCATAAATCGGTGCTGAATTTTGTCAAAAGCTTTTTCTGTATCTACTGAGATGATCATATGGTTTTTATTCTTCAGTTTGTTAATAGGGTGTATCACATTGATTGATTTACATATATTGAAGAACGCTTGCATCCCTGGGGTAAATCCCACTTGATCATGGTGTATGATTCTTAATGTTTTGTTGGATTCTGCTCACTAGTATTTTGTTGAGGATTTTTGCATCTATATTCATCAGTGATATTGGTCTGTAATTTTCTTTTTTAGTAATTTTCTTATCTTTGTCTGGTTTTGGCATCAGGGTGATGGTGGCCTTTTAGAATGAGTTTGGGAGTGTTCCTTTCTCTGCAACTTTTTAGAACAGTTTAAGAAGGATGGGTGTTAGCTTTTCTCTAAATGTTTGATAGAATTCACTGTAAAGCCATCTGGTCCTGGACTTTTGTTTGTTGGAAGATTTTTAATCACAGTTTCAGTTTCATTACTTATGATTGGTCTGTTCATATTTTCTATTTCTTCCTGGTTCAGTCTTGGAAGGTTATACCTTTCCAAGAATTTGTCCATTTCTTCCAGGTTGTCCATTTTATTGGCATAGAATTGCTTGTAGTAGTCTCTTAGGATGCTTTGTATTTCTGTGTTGTCCATTGTAACTTCTCCTTTTTCATTTCTAATTTTATTGATTTGAGTCTCCTCCCTTTTTTTTTTTTGTTGAGTCTGGCTAAAGGTTTATCAATTTTGTTTGTCTTCTCAAAGAACCAGGCTTTAGTTTTATTGATCTTTGCTATTGCTTTCTTTGTTTCTATTTCATTTATTTCTGCTCTGCTGTTTGTGATTTCATTGCTTCTACTAACTTTGGGTTTTGTTTCTCCTTCTTCCTCTAGTTCCTTTAGGTGTAAGGTTAGATCGTTTATTTGAGATTTTTCTTGTTTCTTGAGGTACAATTGTATTGCTATAAATTCCCCTCTTAGAACTGCTTTTGCTGCATCCAATAGGTTTTGGATCATCGAGTTTTCATTGTCATTTGTCTCCAGATATTTTTTTGATTTCCTCTTTGATTTCTTCAGTGATCTCTTGGTTATCTAGTAATGTATTGTTTAGCCTCCGTGTGTTTGTGTGTGTTACGTTTTTTTCCCTGTAATTGATTTCTAATCTCATAGTGCTGTGGTCAGAAAAGATGTTTGTTATATTTCAATTTTCTTAAATTTATTGAGGCTTGAGTTGTGACCCAAGATGTGGATCTATCTTGGAGAATGTTCCGTTCGCACTTGAGAAGAAAGGGTAATCTGCTGTTTTTGGATGGAATGTCCTTTAAATATCAATTAAATCTATGTGGTCTATTGTGTCATTTAAAGCTTCTGTTTCCTTATTAATTTTCTGTTCGGATGATCTGTCCATTGGTGTAAGTTAGGCCTTAATGTCCCCCACTATTACTGTGTTACTGTTGATTTCCTCTTTTATAGCTGTTAGTATTTGCCTTATGTATTGAGGTGCTCCTATGTTGGGTGCATAAATATTTACAATTGTTATATCTTCTTCTTGGATTGATCCCTTGATCATTATGTAGTGTCCTTCTTTGTCTCTTCTAATAGTCTTTATTTTAAAGTCTATTTTGTCTGATATGAGAATTGCTACTCCAGCTTTCTTTGGTTTCCATTTCCATGGAATATCTTTTTCCATCAACTTACTTTCACTCTGTATGTGTCTCTAGGTCTGAGGTGGGTCTCTTGTAGACAGCATATATATGGGTCTTGTTTTTGTATCCATTCAGCCAATCTGTGTCTTTTGGTGGGAGCATTTAGTCCATTTACATTTAAGGTAATTATCGATATGTATGTTCCCATTCCCATTTTCTTAATTGTTTTGGGTTCGTTATTGTAGGTCTTTTCCTTCTCTTGTGTTTCTTGCCTAGAGAAGTTCCTTTAGTATTTGTTGTAAAGCTGGTTTGGTGGTGCTGAACTCTCTCAGCTTTTGTTTGTCTGTAAAGGTTTTAATTTCTCCATCAAATCTGAATGAGATCCTTGCTGGGTAGAGTAATCTTGGTTGCAGGTTTTTCTCCTTCATCACTTTAAATATGTCCTGCCAGTGCCTTCTGGCTTGCAGAGTTTCTGCTGAAAGATCAGCTGTTAACCTTACAGGGATTCCCTTGTGTGTTATTTGTTGTTCTTCCCTTGTTTCTTTTAATATGTTTTCTTTGTATTTAATTTTTGACAGTTTGATTAATATGTGTCTTGGTGTATTTCTCCTTGGATTTATCCTGTATGGGACTCTCTGTGCTCCCTGGACTTGATTAACTATTTCCTTTCCCATATTAGGGAAGTTTTCAACTATAATCTCTTCAAATATCTTCTCAGTCCCTTTCTTTTTCTCTTCTTCTTCTGGAACCCCTATAATTCGAATGTTGGTGCATTTAATGTTGTCCCAGAGGTCTCTGAGACTGTCCTCAGTTCTTTTCATTCTTTTTTCTTTATTCTGCTCTGCAGTAGTTATTTCCACTATTTTATCTTCCAGGTCACTTATCCGTTCTTCTGCCTCAGTTATTCTGCTATTGATCCCATCTAGAGTATTTTTAATTTCATTTATTGTGTTGTTCATCGTTGCTTTTTTCATCTTTAGTTCTTCTAGGTCCTTGTTAAGTGTTTCTTGCATTTTGTCTATTCTATTTCCAAGATTTTGGATCGTCTTTACTATCATTATTCTGAATTCTTTTTCAGGTAGACTGCCTATTTCCTCTTCATTTGTTAGGTCTGGTGGGTTTTTATCTTGCTCCTTCATCTGCGGTGTGTTTTTCTGTCTTCTCATTTTGCTTATCTTACTGTGTTTGGGGTCTCCTTTTTGCAGGCTGCAGGTTTGTAGTTCCCTTGTTTTTGGTGTCTGTCCCCAGTGGCTAAGGTTGGTTCAGTGGGTTGTGTAGGCTTCCTGGTGGAGGGGACTATTGCCTGTGTTCTGGTGGATGAGGCTGGATCTTGTCTTTCTGGTGGGCAGGTCCACGTCTGGTGGTGTGTTTTGGGATGTCTGTGGACTTATTATGATTTTAGGCAGCCTCTCTGCTAATGGGTGGGGCTGTGTTCCTGTTTTGCTAGTTGTTTGGCATAGGATGTCCAGCACTGTAGCTTGCTGGTCGTTGAGTGAAGCTGGGTGCTAGTGTTGAGATGGAGATCTCTGGGAGATTTTCGCCATTTGATATTATGTGGAGCTGGGAGGTGTCTTGTGAACCAGTGTCCTGAAGTTGGCTCTCCCACCTCAGAGGCACAGCACTGACTCCTGGCTGGAGGACCAAGAGCCTTTCATCCACACGGCTCAGAATAAAAGGGAGAACAAGTAGAAAGAAAAAATTAGTAGAAGTAGAAAGAAAGAAACAAAGAAGGAAAGAAAGAAAGGAGGGAGGGAGGAAGGAAGGAAGGAAGGAGGGAAGGGAAGAAAAAAAGAAAGAAAGAAAGAAGATAAAGTAAAATAAAATAAAGATAAAATATAATAAAGTTATTAAAATAAAAAATAATTATTAAAAAAAACTGATGGATAGAACCCTAGGACAAATGGTGGAAGCAAAGCTATACAGACAAAATCTCACACAGAAGCATACACATACACACTCACAAAAAGAGGAAAAGGGGGAAAAGTATATCTTGCTCTCAAAGTCCACCTCCTCAATTTGGGATGATTCGTTGTCTATTCATGTATTCCACAGGTGCAGGGTACATCAAGTTGATTGTGGAGCTTTAATCCGCCTCTTCTGAGGATGCTGGGAGAGATTTCCCTTTCTCTTCTTTATTCTCAAAGCTCCCGGGGCTCATCTTTGGATTTGGCCCCGCCTCTGCGTGTAGGTCGCTGGAGGGCGTCTGTTCTTCGCTCAGACAGGACGGGGTTAAAGCAGCCGCTGATTCGCGGGCTCTGGCTCACTCCGGCCGGGGGGGGGGGGGGGCGGAGGGAGGGGCATGGAGTGCGGGGCGAGCCTGCGGCGGCAGGGGCCGGCATAACGTTGGACCAGCCTGAGGCGCGCCATGCATTCTCCTGGGGAAGTTGTCCCTGGATCCCAGGACCCTGGCAGTTGCGGGCTGCACAGGCTCCCCGGAAGCGGGGTGTGGAGAGTGACCTGTGCTCGCACACAGGCTTCTTGGTGGCGGCAGCAGCGGCCTTAGCGTCTCATGCCCGTTTCTGGGGTCCGCACTTTTAGCCGCGGCTCGCGCCCGTCTCTGGAGCTCCTTTAAGCAGTGCTCTTAATCCCCTCTCCTCGCACACCAGGAAACAAAGAGGGAAGAAAAAGTCTCTTGCCTCTTCGGCAGGTGCAGACTTTTCCCCGGACTCCCTCCTGGCCAGCCGTGGCGCACTAACCCCCTGCAGGCTGTGTTCACACCGCCAACCCCAGTCCTCTCCCTGAACTCCGACCGAAGCCCGAGCCTCAGCTCCCAGCCCCACCCGCCCCAGCGGGTGAGCAGACAAGCCTCTCGGGCTGGTGAGTGCCGGTCGACACCGATCCTCTGTGCGGGAATCTCTCCGCTTTGCCCTCTGCACCCCTGTTGCTGTGCTCTCCTCCGCGGCTCCGAAGCTCTCCCCCTCCACTTCCCGTCTCCGCCGGCGAAGGGGCTTCTAGTGTGTGGAACCCTTTCCTCCTCCACAGCTCCCTCCCACTGGTGCAGGTCCCGTCCCTATCCTTTTGTCTCTGTTTATTCTTTTTTCTTTTGCCCTACCCAGGTACGTGGGGAGCTTCTTGCCTTTTGGGAGGTCTGAGGTCTTCTGCCAGCGTTCAGTAGGTGTTCTGTAGGAGTTGTTCCACGTGTAGATGTATTTCTGGTGTATCTGTGGGGAGGAAGGTGATCGTGTCTTACTCTTCCGCCATCTTCCCCTTGTCCCTAAAAAAATTTTTTTAAGATAGAGTAGCAAAATCTCTAGGACATGTTTAAAATTTTATACTATCATTCAGCACTTGTCTACCTGTTCTTTATCACCAGAGAAGTACAGTGGATTCAACCAAACCTGGGATCAAAAACATTTGCGGGGGAAAAAAGAGTAATTCCAGAAAGTTCCAAAAAGCAAAACTTGAATTTGCCGCATGCTGACAGCTATTTACATAGCATTTACATTGTATTAGGTATTATAAGTAATCGACAGATGATTTAAAGTATAAGAGAGAATGTGCATGTTATATGCAAATACTCCATAGGGGTCCAGGAACCAATCCCCTGAGGTTACCCAGAGAGTATTCTTTATTCTATGGCTTTCTTTTTTTTTTTTTTTTTTTTTTGGTGGTACGCGGGCCTCTCACGGTTGTGGCCTCTCCCGTTGCGGAGCACAGGCTCCGGACGCGCAGGCTCAGCGGCCATGGCTCACGGGCCCAGCCGCTCCGCAGCATGTGGGATCCTCCCGGACCGGGGCACGAACCCGTGTGCCCTGCATCGGCAGGCGGACTCTCAACCACTGCTTCACCAGGGAAGCCCTACGGCTTTCTATTTTAATAAACACAGTCAAAACCTTCCTGTTAAAAGACAGCCTCCTCTCACTCACTGAAGTAAATGTGCTATGCTCTGCTTGAAAATACACCATCCTTGTACCACGATTAATGTTTACCCCTGGGCTTAGAGTGCTCATGCAGACTGCCAGGGCTTATAGGCACAAATCACGAAAATACAGCCACAAATCATTCTCCCTAAATAAAAAGGTCAACTGGTATTAAATTAGTTCATTTACAGAACTCATTGAAATTAGCAGCATGTTCTTAAATTGCTTCTTGTTTGAGGACATTTGCCTCATTAGTTCTAAACAACCTGAGAAGACTATTAAAGTCTCATAGAAAAGATTGACCAAAGGACAAGATTCACAGTACACTTTACCTAGAGGACAAATGGTAAATCCCAGAAAATGTATACACAGAGGGAGAAGTGCAAGGTGAGGGAGTTTAACTTCCACATTCTACATGGAAATCCTCATCTTTTTTCCATTTATTTGTGCTTTCATTTTTCCAGCCAGGGAGAACTTTCTTTTTTTTTTTTTGAATGGTCTCATTGACTTCATTTTTTTGTTTTTTTTACATGTCTATTCTTTTTCAAATTCTTGTTACAGAATATTGAGCAGAGTTCCCTGTGCTATACAGTAGGTCCTTGTTGGTTATCTATTTTAAATATAGTAGTGTGTATATATCAATCCCACACTCCCAGTTTATCCCTCCCCTGACCTTTCCCCTTTGGTAACTCCGAAGTTTTTTCTAAGTCTGTGAGTCTATTCCTGTTTGCAGCAACATGGATGGACCTGGAGATTATCAAACTAAGTGAAGTAAGTCAGACAGGAGAAATAAATATTACATGATATCACTTATATCTGGAATCTAAAAAAAAATGGTGCAAATGAACTTATTTACAAAACAGAGAGAACTTTCTAAAACACAAACCCAGTTATGTAATTCTCCAATTCCGTGGTTCCCCTTTGCCTTTAAATTGAAGATGTGGATCTGGTTTCCCCTCCAGCTGCCCAGTTACTCTTCACCACGCCAGACCCTTTCTGTTCCTTGAGTTTGCTATTCTCTGGCTCACCTTTGAGCATTTTTACAAGATTTTCCTTCTGCTTCCTTAGCCTAGGCTAATTTCTAATCATCTTTTAGGACTCAGCTTAAGTACCCCTTTCTCTAAGAAGCCCTCCCTGAATCCATAAGCCTGCCATAGGTGCCCCTTTGCTGCACCCTACCGTAACCTGTCACCCTAACACGATTACCGGCTAATTCTTCTGTGTCACTTACTCTAGGTTTTGTAAAGAGAGAGACTGTGTCTTATACACCATTTTATTCCCAGAAGAGTTGCCCGGGCCTTATTGGGAGCTCAATAAATAGTTAAGTGAATGAACAAATGAATGATTTGATTAGCTTGACACTTCTTGAGCCCTTTCCCTGTACAAAGCTCTGTTCTTGTGGAGGACTCGCGTATCACTCTCCTGGAACATACCCTCAATAAGCACTCAGCATTTTCCTGGAGAAGAGTCATGCACTCAAGTTACTAGAGTGTAAGTCACCAAAAGTTTCTCATAATGAGAGTTCTAAGGAGGAAGCAGTTATTTTCACTTGGAGACACCAAGGAATCCTCTGGTGTGGGAGAAGGTGGGCAGTTCGATACAGTTCATTTGAATATCAACTGATGCTATGTAAGATTTGGATAAGAAAATGAGGGCGCTGGGAAGGGCATTCTGATTACAGAGAAGGAACAATAGGAGGAAAGACTCAAAGGGAGAGCATTATTCATACTTTCCTTCCTTCATTCATAATATGCAAATATTACTCATTCTTAATCAATCATCAACAAATTATTAAAGGTTCTTGTTTTTTAATCCAACCTGCCACTCTATGTCTTTGATTGGAGCATTTAATCCATTGACATTTAAGGTTATTATTGATAGATATGTACTTATTTCCATTTTTTTAAACCTTGTTTTCCAGTTAATATATGCAATGGAATACTACTCAGCCATAAAAAGGAATGAGGTAATGCCATTTGCAGCAACATGGATGAGCCTAGAGATTATCATACTAAGTCAAGTAAGTCAGAAAGAGAAAGACAAATACCATATGATATCACTTATACGTGGAATCTAAAATATGACACAAATGAAATTATCTATAAAACAGAAACAGACTCACAGACATAGAGAACAGACTTGTGGTTGCCTGGGTGGAGGGGGGCATGGCTTGGGAGTTTGGGGTTAGCAGATGCAAACTATTATATACAGGATGGATAAACAACGAGGTCCTACTGTACAGCACAGGGAACTATATTCAATATCCTGTGATAAACAATCATGGAAAAGAATATGAAAAAGAATGTATATATATATATGTGTAACTGAATCACTTTGCTATACAGCAGGAATTAACAACATTATAAATCGGCTGTACTTCAGTTAAAAAATTATTGAATACCTCCCTGCAATAGGTAAGACACTGTGCTAGGCACTGGATATTCAGTATTGAGTTAAACAAACTCAGTCCTTGCTCCATAAGACTTTTACTACGAGAAAAGAGAAACATTATATGACTAATTTTATAATTATTATCTACCTATAATCATAAAGATATACTATAGGTAAGATGAATGTCATGCTTATCAGGAAAGTGAGATTGAGGGAGGGGATTTTTTATAATGGCTGAAATCTAAGTGGGTTCTAATCCTGATAGCAGGGATCTAGAAGATAAAGTTAAGATGCAAATGAAAGAGCTAGTAACCATAGGTTACTATCGCATAGAATGCAGAAGAGAATGGTGTCTGGAGAACGTGGATGACCTTAGATTAAAAAGCAAAAAAACCCAAAAAAAAACCCCAGAAAAGCTAAAGAAGGTGAACCTGAACATAGGGTTTGGAGGTTTCACCAGCAGTAAGTTGAAGTGACACCTGTGGTTTTTTTCTCTGTGAAATCAGAGACCAGATTTTTTCCTGATGGTAAAAAAAGAAAGTTAGAGAAAGGGAATGACTGAGAGGTTTGAAGAGCATGACAATGGGCACTTGTGGCAAGAAAGATGCAGTTCACTTTGGCTCAGGGTTTGAGCTGTGGGAAATTAAATTGGGAGGAGAAATTAGGGCAAAACTGTACGGGCATCGGCTATGCAGCTCAGCATGCCTGCCCTTCAGCTTCTGACTGCCTTACTGGAGAAGAAGTATGATAGGAACTGTAACCAAAAGCTACTTTTTTTAACTTAAATAAAGGAGATCGTTTTTTTTTTTTTTAACACCTTTATGCGTCTTGGTTGTGCTAGGGGAGAGGAAAAGCTCTTGTCTTTCACTCTATGCTATTTCTGGACTTGAGAGAAATCCTTGGAAGAAAGGATATCACAGAGCACCTCTTGCTGAAAAAGTACATAGACCACCTCACATCTCTGCATCATCAGTGGATGGAGATGGCCCTCATCAGTGTCCGTCACAGATGATCAGATGGTACCATCACAACAGCTGGAACAGAACTTAGAGACCATTTCATTCATTGACCGCATATCCCAGCTCACAAGGCACTGTTGGGAAGTGAAAACCCACTGCAGCCTGCATCAGCGGATCAGGGTTCTGGAGCACTTTCTGTAAGGCATGAAAAAAGATCGCTTAAATCCTGTCTTCCTCATTTGTACAAGGAATCCTTTGATTCGTCCAATTTTGAGTACTTTAAATTGCAAATGTTGTTACATCGCTGCTTTTATCCCCAGTGCAACCTCCAGTCAGTCATGTTTTAGCCATGACTTTCTACAATATACAGTTCAAAGAATTTTCCTTGGCCATCTTATAGCAACCTCTTAATTCTTCCAATCAATTTAGTGCTCTTCTCTTCATCCTATTAAGAGGTTATGTCTATTTAAAACATGATCAAGTCCATCATCCAATCCAGGAAAGGCAAACATGGTTTGGGAGAAATGCAGGATTCTGTTTTCTATTTTCAGGCTAACCTAGCTCCATGTCTTTCAGTCTACAGAACAGCTGTAAGCTAGTGTCTTCAAGGGGCCTATCTATTATGTCTCCAAGGTATCATTTTTACTGTCGTTCTTTGACATTCCCGCCCCGCCCCCGGGAGCCTTCCTTTAACATATGTACAACTGAAAAATACAGGTAAATAGTCAACCATATCTTTAACCTGACTTTGGGAAATTATCTCAATGTTCCTCGTCCTGAAATGCAAAGAAATAAAGTAAAAGAAAAGCACAGTCATAAGTCCAGTCAGCATCTTGCTCTGCTCCTGAGCTTTACCTAGACCCTAGCAGACACTGACTTTGCAGGGAATCATTTGGAGAGTAACTATGGAACAGATGCCTGTTTGTTTGCACATATAAATATGTGCAAGATCATTATAATTTTTTAAGACAACACACGGGCACACACATCCTGTGGACTGAAATATGCAAGTACATTCTGGGCAAAATTTGAATAGTGGTTGTCTCACCAACCCCTTATTTTCTGCCCCCCAACAAAAGGTGATACTTGCAATGGAATAGTCTCAAACATTTTTTTCTGTCATATCTAGTGATCCTTTTATGTCAGACTACATAGTTTCAACCCTAGAGGATACAGACTTACTGTAAAACGGCAAATGTCGGGTTGAGTCATTAATTTAGCCCCAAATTTCAATTTCAGGCAGCCTGAGGCTAGCCTCCCTAGTTTCCAATGCTCTAATCATCCAAAAGCCCTTTGCACCCCCTATAACCTTTGGCTACCTCATTACCCTCTTTTGCATAAATATGAACATCAAGTAAATGAGTTGGAGAGAAAATGGAGCAAAGCAATGCATGAGACAGCCTGGAAGGGGTTCTCTACTCCACCACCCGCAACTTGGTGACAAACTGGTCAGCATAACGTGAGTGCCAAGGTAATAAGTGGGAACGCTCTTTGTGGCTGCATAATTTCTAGCACATCCTAAAAAATATATCTCCACCTGACACTGTGTTCCAAGGTTACTTTTTTTAATGAGCTGGTATGTGTGAAATATTAATCCTGACACATAAAAATGGAACCACCGCTAACAAGCCCAGTGTGGTTTTTCAAATCTTTATTATTTTTAATTCTTAGTTTTTATATACATATCATGTGATCTGGAAACATAAAAGATGCCAAAATCCAAAACTACAAATTCAAAGTGTTCAGACCAATTGAGTGAGTTACATTTCATGGTTTAATCACAGCAGGATTTTATTCATGCACTGATTGAGAGTCTGAAAATCCCTTCCTTTTGGAGAACAACATACTTTTGCTGCCCCATAATTTCCACATTTCTTCTTGCAAAGAAGTAGAAATACATAAAGATATGAGTCCCATCTACAGCTGATATGTTTTCTTCTTCACATGACCCAAGCATGATATTTAGTCAAACTACTAATCACAAAAGACAGTTGAAAGAAAACACTGAGAAAAAGAAATTCTAAAATAGTCTTTGGATTCATTGATCTAATTCCACCTTATGGAGATGTGTCACTTGGGAATGCTTCTGGTTGTATGTCTAAGAGTGGAACAAACAGTACATATACTATATGATCTCCTTTAAGTGATCTAGTGGTAGACACGCCTGGGCTGATTGTTACTTCACTAGGGGCAATGGGATTGTTTTCACCATTCTAGCTACTCAGCCTCATGTGTGTGGTCTCTTGACTGCATGACAGCTACCAAACGCCTTCTACAGTATAGTCAAGGCAGGCCATAGGAACTGGGAAAGGCTTATTCCTAGAAAGGGTCTGTCTTTTTATCCTGGAAGTGAAGTCCCCGCATCTTCCATACCACACTCTATGTCTCATTGGCCAGAATCGGACCTTGAGCCCATACCTAGGAAGATCACTGGACCAGGGGATGGGATCGCCATGCCTGAGTTAGACCAAGCATGGTTCATCCCTAGAACTAGGAAGAGGGCTGACTTCCACTGGGATAGAGGGCCTCTTTCTATCTTAAAATACAGGAGTCTGTTGGCAGAAAATAAGAGAAGGTGGCTCTTGGGTAAACAATTGCGTCAGCCACACAGGGTAGGTATCGTGTCTCCAATCACTTGGGTCGTTAGGCAGTTCTTTCCTCCATTGCACACTGGGTGTGTGCCTTCACCCAGTAACTTGAGCTTGCAGTTCGCTCCTGGCAGACCTTGGAGCTTCACAACCAGGACCCTCATTCTCAAGACTTCCATTACTTAGATTATAACATCAAACACCTTCTCACGACATGTAGCAATCCTCTCCCAAACAGCACTCACCGATAGGACATCCAGGAGATGATGCTTGAGGTTCCTATCAACGATCCTCTGTAAAGATTTTCATACGCGTTATTTCATTTGACAATGAAAAGAAAGAAATTGCAATTTAGGCGAGACCTAAACTCAGGGGAGGAAATTGGCTTGCTTGTCCAAGGTTAAAGAGCTGTTTTGTTACAGAGGAAAAGCTGTGGTTATTGGAGAGTTCACAGCAAATAGAATGACCTTATAACTTATTATCCTGATTAGGACATTTTTAAATTTATTCAAGTATAATTGATTTACAGTGTCATGTTAATTTTGATTGGAATATTTTTTTATATTTTATTAAAGTATAGTTGACTTACAATGTTGTGTTAATTTCTGCTGTACAACAAAGTGATTCATTTATACATATACATATATATATATACATATATCCTTTTTCATATTCTTTTCCATGTGGTTTATCACAGGATATTGAATATAGTTCCCTGTGCTCTACAGTAGGACCTTGTTGTTTATCCATCCTATATATACTAGTTTGCGTCTGCTAATCCCAGACTCCTAATCCAACCCTCCCCCTCACCACCCCTTGGCAACCACGTCTGTTCTCTATGTCTATGAGTCTGTTTCATAGATAAGTTCATTTGTGTCATATTTTAGATTCCACATATAAGTAATACCATATGGTATTTTCCTTTCTCTTTCTGACTTACTTTAGTTAGTATGATCTGATTGGAATATTTTTGAAAATAGAAGAAAGTGCTTTACTAAATTATATCAGGATAACACGTGTAAACAAGAATTGTCCTAGGAAAATAAGGACATATGGTTGCCTGAACTACAAACTATAAAAAATAAAAGCTTACAGAAAACAAAACCTAAGAGGAACAAAATCAAGAAATATCCAATTGAAGATTCTGGCATCGATGTTCACTTTCTGTGCTCCAATTCTATCTCTAAGAAACGATTTCCACTACTGCTCCATGTACAAAGTGCATCTGAATTGCTGTTACAGAGTGTAACTCTCCTTATAAGATTTAAGTCAGGGATGTTCTGGCTTTTTTGTTCTAGCAAATCTTGTTTATCTGCCTCTCCCATCTCCCCAGTCTCATTCTGCAGGACAAGCTTTTAGGGAGGGGAGGTTCCAGGAGAACCATAGGTTGAAAAGAGCTTTAACCACTGAAACTGTGGGAAGCAGGCACCATGGATCCGAAAGAGATTTTAAGAGTTGTGTTTGTGCTGGTTCAGCGCGCTCTGGGGGAAACTCTCTGGGCAAAAAATGGCACTTGAGCCTGACAGGATAGTGGGAAGATCTTTGTTCAACTTTATAGAGCGTGTTGAACTATTTGGGGGGGTTTAAGGAAATCCAGCTGGAAGGGAGCTAGCGAAGAGCCCCTATCAGGTGTGATTCAAGAAAGATCTAAATCCTCGGGGGTTTTTTGTTTGTTCGCTTTTTGTTTTTCATTTCTCACTGACTGTGTAAGTGAAGTGAAAGCTTTCGGTCTTCTGGTTGCTGGGAAAATGGGGAGGGGATGAAAACATCTAGTGGTCTGACTTTCTGGAAATGCTGGAGAAAATCAAAGGTACTGGTGCCAAAGGCAGCTCTGAATCAGACTGTCCAGGATGGAAGTTGCTGGCTGAGGAGAGGCACGTGCGCCAAAGACAGAGGGATGATTGAGCTTTCTGGTCCCGTTCACTCTTCTTACGACTGTGGTGGCATCTCATATTCACGCCAGCCCTGACTGCAGAAACGGGATGCCTTGATCGGAACAGTCCAAGCCCTCTGTGGTCCTGCAGGGATGGACGAACGCACTTAGGGCTCTGAACAGGCCTGCCGAATGTTCCACATGCTGCTTCCCTGCTCCTCAGCCCCTGATTGATGAGAGAAGGTGGTTGGAGGGGAGAGGGAGGGGGTGGGGAGGGCCTCAGGTGCTCCAAAATGGGCCTCATGCAGCATATTAGCCCAATGAAGTCAAAAAGTTAATTTGTAGCTGCCAGCTGTTGAAAAGAAGGTTATAAAGCTCCCCAGTCCTGCACAGCCCAGTGGGGGGAACACTGAGGGAGAGCGAGACACACAGACTTTGAATAAACACAATCCACAGTCAGCTGAGAAGAGCGGGCAGTGACCAGGTGGCTTCATGGAAGAAGAGATAATGGAAATAATGACAGTAGGTGGCCAGAGCTCCAGTGGGGAGAGAAAGGAGTATTTCTCTGCCCTGGCACTGGATCAAGTCCCTGGCGTACAGCCACTGTTGGCAGTTGGTGCCAGGCTTAGAGGCCCTGTCACTACACGGGTAACAGTCAGTGTCAGTTCTTGGTCTCCCGCCTCCTCCGGCAATTTATATTCAGCTCTCTTATTCTCCTTCTTTTTTTTTTTTTTTTTAAATCCACCGACTCGATGCTTGTCTAAAGCTGGCTTATTCCCTGCGCTGACTCAGGACATATGCATTCTAAGACAAAAGCAAATTTGCAGGTGTCTTGTAGGAAAAGAGAGTGGGTGCTTTCCTAGCTCCTTGTTAGGTCCAGGGCACTATGGCTCTTGGACTTATCATTCCCTGTCTCCATGGAAATCCTACGGGGCATCTAGGTGGACTCCTACAGAAAGCAATTATCCACCTTATTTTTGACCCTAGAGAAAACACAAGTGGTCTAGGAAGGTAGTAAGTGCACTATGCTTCACAAAGTGTACAGGGGAAGAAATTAAAAGAAAGCCTGCTTCATCTGTAAAGATGTATTTTAAGTCTCAACCCCTTCACAGCATTTGGTAAATATCACTAAGAAAGCACATGGCCTATTGTATTGAGTTTATGTATCTATGCATGTTTCCCTCTAGGATATTACCATTTCCTCCAGGGAGTTCCAAGTGCCTGGAATTAAAAAAGAGGTCTGAATAAATATCTACTGAATGATTTAAAAGAATCTCTTTAGATGTCTCTGTGTGTATAAGCCATCCCAATCAACCCTAGTCCTTATTTTTTACTACCTTCGGATATGGAAAGCTGTTCACAGCATATGTTTGAACACTTAATCATCCACAAAAGTTGTCTAATTGCCGTGCATCCTCCTCTGCCCTGAATACTGCTCCTTAAGAGAGTTGCAACACATTTGAATGCCTATTTAACTGTCCTGCTGACTCTGGACTGAGCTTGGGTCTTAACCTTAGATAAGAAAAATGCTTTTATTAAATCAGGGACTGGTCCTATGCAAAACGATTACCCCCTTGCTTGTTGGAAAGTCATGTAATGTTGTGGTTATAAAAGTGGGTCTTAATATCTGGCTGGTGATTAAGTCTATAATTGCCCACTCAGTGCAGTGATTTAGGAACTTGGTAAACCTAACTGTTGAGGCTTTTTCGCTGGGGTGAGAGGCTCTGCCAGCTGCACTGCTTGTAATGGCAACTGAGAGTTTCATAATGCTTAGATCTGGCCGGGACTTGGTCTGTTTCAATTCATTAAGTCCCTACCATACTCCACAGTGTTGATTTTCTCATGTGAACAGTGAGAATGATCATCATTTTACAAGAAAGAAAAATGGAGTTCAGAAAGGTTGAGTAAATTACCCATGTGTGCGTAGCCTGTAAGTTGTGAAGCTATCATTTAAGCCCAGAACTATGTAGGTTCTAAAACCCCATTATATCTATGTCTTCTAATCTGGGGCACAGGACTCTTATTCCCTCAGGCCAGTGAGATCTTTAATAAAATTTGTTAAGTTGGGGATTAGTTATAGTGATCATCTACATGAAAAAACATAGACCCTTTTATCATCACTTTGTCCATCTACATAACCATGTGACTTCAAAGTCTGAGTTTCTGAGCATATTCCTGCCAAGTGATAATCAAATAATGTCAGGAAACACCTTACAAATGAGTATTTTACTTTGATTTAAATAGGGAAAAGGAGTGAACAAATGGAGCCGTCCCAAGCCTTGCAACTTCATACACCTGAAGCTGTACCAAAGCTGTGGGGACCACAGGCAGATGGATGGCCAACATCCTGCAAAGATGCCCATCTCTGTGTATCAGCACAGTAATGTAAGGTAGTAGTAAAAATGAAATGGTGATTATTTATGCCTAGCAAAAATTGATTATTTGAAAGTAGATTTCAATAATGCAGCAATGCTATGATTACCGAGATCTGTAATCGAATAAGACAACTCTACAAAATCAGATTTCATTAAAATTTGCAATCCTGAATTGATTGGTGGCAGTTTTAAGTATGTGGTCTGATGAACTTGAGCTAGCCAACAATACCTTAAAGGTATTAATACTCATTTGTAAAAACACAATTACAAATTAACATTTTTTGTACTACTGAAGTAAAAACACTCAGAGAAATTAAGTTTAGGCTCAAACTTGAGGCTATGTCATTCAATCATTAAACCAAATGTTAGTGATTTAGTTTCATCAAAATAGCACCATGCATCATATTAAATTAATGTTATTAATTTGAATTTTATTGATTTTACAGTGTTGCTTCTATATTTAATTTATAAACTTGCTTTGGTTTTACGTGGGAGTGATAAACATAAGAAACCCATAAAGTTATACATTAGTATATATTAAGTTACATTTTAACAAAATCACTAAAGTCAGTACTCAGGGTTTACAGTAATTGTATTTTTACTTTAAAATAGGTTCATAATACTCGAGTTTGAGAGAGATTGCACTGCTTCCTTCAGGAAAAACACAAATAAGCACTGGAATCTCAACTTGAAAATGAAGCAAACTGAAGAATGTTATGGATAAACTATTATATTATATACCAGATTAATACCCTGGTTAGAGAAGTCACGTTTTTATTTATTTTTAAAGAGTTCCAATGATAAAGGTAGCATTTATCATGCTATCCTCTTTCTGTAAAAAAATTATAATATATATATATACACACATACACATACACACACACATATACAAATACATAAAGAGATACATCTAAGGATGATCACCAAAATGCTGATGTGGTAGCTTAGGTGGTGAGATTTTAATATCTCTTATTTTTCTTTTCATATTATATATGCCGTTCATTTAGTTTTCAAGAAGCATAATGGTTGAGGGGGGGGAGAGGGGAGCCAGTTTCATTGTGGAAAAACTAAGCCAAAAAGTGAAACATAAACGTCATATCTATGTTATGTTCATGATTTTAAGATCATATCTGAATAATGGTTGGGAAGGAACCTTGGATGTTGAGATCAATATGGAAAGGTTGAGCAGGTGAGAATAGTGTTTGATTTTGTTACATATAGATTTCTATTAATTTTTCTGTGCCATTATCAAAACAAACACTTATTTCAAGGGCTATCGCAGAGAGAAAGGAAGTAAGGGAGGGAGGGAGGAAAGGAATGATTAAAAAATGAAGCAGAAATTGGATTCCACAACAGGTTCCCCAACTGTAAGTCCAGAGTACTTTTCATAAAGAACTATTATTCGTTCAATTAGCGTGTATTGAATGTCTGTGCTGTTGTAGGTATCCAGAGACCAAAATCCCTGCCCTCATGGGGCTTAATTGTAGTGGGGAGAGAGATGATAGGCAATAGTAAATTATATAGTACATTAGAATCCAGTGTTCTACAGATGTAGAGAACAAACGTATGGACACTGGGGGGGAAAGTGGCGGGGGGTGGGTGGTGGTGGGATGAACTGGGAGATTGGGATTGACATATATACACTAATATGTATAAAATGGATAACTAATAAGAACCTGCTGTATAAAAAAATAAATAAAATAAAATTCAAAAAATAAATTCTTCTTCTGCTAAAAAAAAAAAAGGAATCCAGTGTTCTATGAAATAAAATAGCTGGGAAAGCAGGCTTGGGAATGAAGGAGGAAGGGGGATATACAGTCTTAAGCGGGGACCTCATCTGGTTTTTGTTTGTTTGTTTGTTTTTGCAGTACGCGGGCCTCTCACTGTTGTGGCCTCTCCCGGTTGCAGAGCACAGGCTCCAGACACGCAGGCTCAGCGGCCATGGCTCACGGGCCCAGCCGCTCCGCGGCATGTGGGATCTTCCCGGACCGGGACACGAACCCGCGTTCCCTGCATCGGCAGGCGGACTCTCAACAACTGCACCACCAGGGAAGCCCCCTTATCTGATTTTGAGTAAAGGTGAGACAGCAAGCCAAGTGGCGAGGGCGGGAGCCCTGTAGATATTTGGGAGAGCGTCTGGCAGGAGGCATCGCCAGTGCAAAGGCCCTAGAACAGGAGAAAGCCTGATGGGTGGCAGTGTCCCTGCAGAAGCTCAGGAGCCTGGGGTGGAGTGAGGGGAGGATGGCAGGAAGTGAGGTGAGACCGATGGTAGCAGAGGGCAGGTCTCACAGACCACTGCAGGGCCTTTGGTGTTCACTCTGAGGGACACGGGAGCCACTGGAGTTTGCAGCAGATGAGTAACATGAGTGGATGCCGCCCATCTTAGCAGGATCATTGTAGCTGCTGTGCTAAAAATAGACTGGGTGACGGAGGCAGGGTGGGCACAGGGCTACTGCTATAATCTACACGTAGCAGTCAGGATCCCAGAGGACCCTGTGGCACACTAAAGTGGGTTATTTGAAGAACAGTTTAGTAAAGGGACGATTACAGAACAATGGACTGCATGCTGGGAAACCACAAGGAATAGAATATTTGCTATTACCACCCTCAGCTTGAAGGGATGAGGGAGAAAGTTGTCACCAGGACCCAGAGATGGAGAGCGATGCCTAGAGTGAGATGCTTGACGTCAGCTGAGCCTTTGCTTGAGGGATATAGCCAGGCTGCAGTGACCCTGCAGGTGCCTGTGGAATACAGATGCCAACCTTCTCTCCACTCTCCCTCTCATTTCTTGCCAATGTTTCCCCATTGACCAAAACCAATGGAATCCATTAGGCAAGGGGAATCCTTGATACAGCCCAACCATTGGCCCAGTCTGGTCCACTACTAGTTTTCATAAAGAAAGTTTTATTGAAACACAGCCATGCTCATTCATTTTCTTATTATCTACAGCTGCTTTCAGAGCAAAACAGCAGCACTGAGTAGTTGCAACAGAGACCGTTTGGCCTGCGAAGCCTTAAACATTTACCATCCAGGCCTTTACAGAAAAGGTTTGTCGACCCCTGATCACCCCCACCAATTTGCCTCCAGGGTAACAAGACAGAAAGGTGGTAGATAGTGCATCATGAGGAGTAAAGGGAAGCTAGCTGGTGCCTCAGGCACAAGGTAATGATGGCTGAGATGTGTTCTACGTCCCAGTATATGGTCTGTTTTGGTAAGTGCTTCAGGAGCAATGGAAAAGCATCTTCTATACTTTGGGGAAGTATCCTATAAATGTCAACTATGACAAATTGACGGTTAGCAGAGGAGATAGTGAGAAATAATGGGATTCTGGAATTATTATTATTATTATGTGTGTGTGTGTGTGTGTGTGTGTGTGTGTGTGTGTGTGTGGTATGCGGGCCTCTCACTGTCGTGGCCCCTCCCGTTGCGGAGCACAGGCTCCGGACGCGCAGGCTCAGCGGCCATGGCTCACGGACCCAGCCGCTCCGCGGCATGTGGGATCTTCCCGGACCGGGGCACGAACCCGTGTCCCCTGCATCGACAGGCGGACTCTCAACCACTGCGCCACCAGGGAAGCCCTGGAATTATTTTGAAGTTGGACCCCACGTTGATTACAGATGAGTTAGATCTGGAGTTTGAGGGAAAGTGAGGAGGCCAGGATGCCTCCAAGGATGTAGGCCTGAGGTATGGGAAGGCGGGCTTGCCCCAGATGAGGCTGACCACAAGAGGAAAGCGGTTGATGAAGGGGTAAAGACAAAGAACTCAGTTTGGGATATGGGAAATTTTACATGCCTGCTGAACATCCAAGAGGTAGTGTCTATTGTTCAATACACAGGTCTGAAGTTCAGAGGCAAGCCCTGTATTGGAGAGAGAAATTGGGACTCATCGGCGTACAGATGATATTTGAAGTCCTGAGCCTACCCAAGACCACTGTGGGACTTAGTGTAGACAGAGGAGACCACCTCTGTCTACCCAAGACCACTATGGGACTTAGTGTAGACAGAGGAGCCAAGAGGTCTAAATCCCACTCCCGGCCATTTTAAGAGCTTTATACATAATTCATTCTCACAGTAATCCCATGATGTCACTAAGTTATTATCCCTACTTTATAGATAAGTCAACTATTGCTCAGAGGTCAGGCTAGTCAAGAGTCACGCTACTATGAGTATTCCAGTTAGAATTTGAACTTGACTCCAAACTTCAGAGCCTATCTGTTGCCCTGTAAGGTTTGCCATTTCACAACCCCAGGCAGGACCCTCAGGGTCTGAGACTCCCCAGCCTCATTTCTTAGGTTCTCCCTGCGTCTCTTGGGGTTTTTTCTGCTCCAATATACACCTTCTGTGAGTTCTTTAGGCTGTCAGCTGAAGAACTGAGTGTGAAAGGAAGCAGAATTAATGAAAAGAAACAAGGAAAGGAGGAGAAAGATAGAAAACATATATTTGGTTACAATAGCATGTTCTCTAACTTACAGTAATAATGCTAATTTTTATAACATGACTATTAAAACATCTGTGAAGAGTGGTTCCAAAATGTGTTTGCATGGTCATCGGATGAGTGGGTAGCTTCTCAACTAAGCTATACTACAGGTGAAGTCAATTTGCATGTAAATGCCATACACACATATACACACACACACACACACAAAGAAAAAAAAAAATATATATATATATATACTGATACCTCACCCCAAAAGGCACTGAAGGATGATGATAATACCCAACTATACATCAACACGTAGAGTCTCTATAGTTGAATTGGTAAGTGTTTAAAGTTATGACATCAGAATCAATTTCAGCACTGAACCCTTTGGAGATTTTTTACTATTTAAGCTAGCAGTATGAGATCCCTCCAGAACACCAGAGTGTGAGGCTAAGTATCTAACATAGATGAGATGACAAAGTAAGAAAACCAAAGGGCATTCTGTTCAAAAGCAGACGAACCAACACAATGTCTAATACCTAGTTTTACTGCAGGATTCAGTAAAGTACAGAGACAATAAGATCTCAAAACAGAACTTTGTCAGATACTCATAAAGACATGATGGGGCTCTGAATATAACTGTCAAACTTCCTCAGAAACACCTGTGGATATATCTAAGGAAGCCATTCTTCAGTTCTGATAAACTTCTTCATTCACCTTCTTATTAACAAACAGTTTAAACTGAAAATTATTTTGGGGGGACTTCCCTGGCGATCCAGTGGATAAGACTCCGTGCTTGCACTGCAGGGGGCATGGGTTCGATCCCTGGTCGGGGAATGAAGATCCCACATGCCATGCTTCTCAGCCAAAAAAAAAAAAAAAAAAATTATATTTAATAGACTGTCAACTAAAAAGAAAGCACAAACGAACAATAAGAATTGTATAGTGGTTCAGATGACCCTGTGTCTCACTGAATATAAAATTCTACAACTGCTTATGATACTGTCTTTTCTCACCAATTTATATACAATGTTTGTAACCCATACAATATAATATAAATTATATATATTATATTTTTAGATTATAATTGTAATATAAATGTGATTTGATGACAGTTCTGGAAACGTTGCTCCTTGGCCCCTTAGCCAGAGTAACGAAAGGCTAGTCTCACACTATATTAGAGTTTCTACAGGAAAACCATGTTGATAGAGAGCATGCTATGTGTTGGGGGCTCCTCTCTCTTTGCACAAGTGCTCCCTCAATCAGCATCGGCCTGTTGCAATAAAAGAAAGTCAGCCAGCTCAAGTCTGCCACCTCTACTACAAGGATATATGAAGACTCCTGCCTCCGGATCACCAATTTATGCTCACCAGGCACATAAGACTGCCTCCAGGGCTCTCACGCCCGGGGTCTGGGTGGGAGCAAGTGATGGCTGTGCATTCCCCTGTGCCTCGCCAGCCAGATTGCGTGAGGAGAAGTCAGCGGAACGGCTGCAGGTCCAGCTGCTTGGGCTGGTGTTGAAAAATGTTGAATAATCAAATTGCCCATTTCTGCTCAATTGCTCTAATTTATTATCCCAGGCATTGTGAATGCTAATGAAATCTGCCTATCCTGCCAGTCCATGTCACTCTACTTTATGATCTTATTAAAATCTCAGAATTCCTTAGCCCGGTGACATCAGGTAGAGAGTGGGACAACTGCCCTCCTGACTCTGGTGTGGTTCAGACACCCGCCCTGATACCACTAACGGCTGAATGATTTAGGCCCAATGAGCAGCCTTGGAGTGATATTTTTATACCCCGTGACAGGAGAAAGGCCATTAGTGAACACAAAGGAATAAGCAGGAGGGGGGAAGCAGGTGAAAAATGGGCAAGTAAATCTTTGGATTTGACTCTTCATAATAAAATGCCCTTCACATGTAGATTTAATGAGCTGGTTATCTCACCAAAAGGGAAGGGGGAAGCTGTCGCCTGGGCTTTCCAGCTTTCCTCAAGATATACCCAATTACAAAAAAAAAGGGGGCTTCCCTGGTGGCGCAGTGGTTGAGAGTCCGCCTGCCGATGCAGGGGACACGCGTTTGTGTCCCGGTCTGGGAAGATCCCACATGCCGCGGAGCGGCTGGGCCCGTGAGCCATGGCCGCTGAGCCTGCGCGTCCGGAGCCTGTGCTCCGCAACGGGAGAGGCCACAACAGTGAGAGGCCCGCGTACCAGAAAAAAAAAAAAAAAAAGATATACCCAATTACAAAGGGGAGATGCAGTAGACAATGGATGCCTGGCTCTTTCTAGTTCTGGGTGGCATTGTAGCCAGAACACAGCCCTGTGGGAACGTTAGCCGTCCTCGGATCTCAAGACGGTGACCGGGAGGGGACCCCGGAGTTCATGTGTGTGACCCAAATATGATATGAAGCTAATGAACTGTAGGCTGTTTAGGCTTTCACTGTGGTTGCCAGTTCTTTGTATCCGCTTCATTGAAATGGAAATAACACCATTTCCCTAGCAGCATATGGTGGGAGCTATTTGACAGAGAGTCCTAAAGCCATCTGACCCCAGGTGTGTTGCAAGGGTTCCGGCCCCCCCGCCCCCGACAAACCATTTCGGTATTAACTATGAAAACCATACGATGTGAAAGCTTCCAGAGAAAACGTATCACTGCCATTCAAGTATCATTTGAATGGAAAGTATCACTTTCCATTCAGCAAGTACATGCATTTTGTTTCCTCCTGGACGTTCTTTGTCAAAGAAAGATAATATATTTGAAATTTATGTGCACATGTTACATTTCTCAAATTTCTTTGTTTTTTAACAAACATTCGGCTTTGTTATAGCTGAGGCTCATGTATAAAACTGTGTCGTTTTTATTGTAAATGATATCTAAGTAATATATTTATTTGTGTGTGTGTATGTATAAGTAATAGATAAAACTCTTTAATGCCCCCTAAGCTCACCGGCGTATGGGTCCTAAGTCAGATTCCTGTAGTCATCAGACCCTACGTCCATAATATTAATAATCTTCTCTTGCTGAATAGCTGCTCATTATATTTCTCCAGGTGTTCAAAGACAGTTGTAAACAGGACATGGAATCTGACCTTTATTTGGGCCCTGGACTATACCTTGCTCTTCTTGCAAGCCTACTATGCTTTCGTGCTTGCCCCAGGTGATACCACCTCCACCTGCTCAAAACGGGCAGGGCCAGTCTTCTGGCTTTCTATCCCCCCGGCCATCTTCACACTCCCTATTCACAGACCTCTGGCTTTCTGTGCTCACCTCTTTACTGTTTGGAATTTTTATCTCTTTTCTCCACATGTCTGACGTTCATCTCCTTCTGGCTTACAGGCAACTTCCTTCTTTTCTAGCATCATCATTTTTACTGAGGACGTGGGTGACGGTTAAGCAGTAGGGCATCTCCCAGCACAGGTGCTTGCCACCACCTGCAAGGGATACAGTCTGAAGTTTAACACAGAGACCTCTCCTCCCAAGGGAGCTGAGTCACCTTCAGGGCGCTGAATTGAGATGCTTTCCAACGTAGTGTAGTCAGAAATACTCTTCCCTCCAAGTTGTGCCCCCGTTATTGGGCCAGGCTACTTCCTTCTTTATGCTGACACTTTTTTCCTCAAACCCCTGTAGTGCCTCCCTGCAATCTGGTTTCTATCAGGCTCTATTTAATTTCTCATAAATATCTGTACTACACTGAATCCCAGTTGTGGTCAGGGTTTACATCCTTACCCATTGGCTCCTTGATCCCAGGCAAATCATGGGTTGTGGCTATTCTTAGGGGTGAGGCTTAAGAGAATGTTTCCTTAACTCCACACTCTTGCACATCCTAGACTGAGCTGTATCCAGCTGGAAGCATTACTAGATGGGGAGAGGGCATAGAGGAAAAGCAAATAGAGCAAGTGAGTCTAGAAGTAGCTAGCCCTGAAATTAAATGTTTTATCTGGACAGTCACTAAGTGATATATTAAGATCCAAGATAAACAAGGGGAAATGTGATCATGTTAGCTGTGTGATGTTAAACCTTAACCTAATGGTCATGTCGATATTGACTTTGGGGATGTTGCATTCTCAAATTTGTCAAATTTAACCAAAAACAAAGTGACCAAGGGAAATACAGGTTGTTTGTTTTCACCTGAAGATCCAACTTTGTTTTACATGTCTGAAGGTACCTAGGTGGATACCAGGAAAGCAAAACTGTTTTAATGTTAGACTTTCAGCTTTTTCATTCTACTAACTCACTACTGGAAACACTGCCATAGAAGGAGAAAGACAGGATACAGCATGAGTTCTTACTCAGTGGGCCACAATCAAGCCCCCACGTCTATTTCACCTCTCTTTGGGTGGCTCTGTGTGTGTAGAGGTATGTTTGTGTGTGCATGCATGAGTGTATTTGTGTGTATGTGTGTGCACGTGTGCATGAATCATCATTGACATTCACCCATGAAGAGAAATCTTCAAAGAGAGATGAGACTAAGAATTGTGGCCTTTAAAGTCAAAATCCATTTTATTGTTCCTTCCAGAGGATGAGATGCCATAAATGTTACTCTCTTAAAACTGATACTCCCTGCTTGGCTTGGTGTTTCAACACGCGGATAGAGCCTTATGGTAGAGCGGGGCAGGACGAGTCTGCAATAGGAGGAGCTACCTTCCCTTTTTTTTCCTAACATCTTTATTGGCGTCTAATTGCTTTACAATGGTGTGTTAGTTTCTGCTTTATAACAAAGTGAATCAGCTATACATAAACATATATTCTCATATCCCTTCCCTCTTGCATCTCCCTCCCACCCTCCCTATCCCACCCCTCTAGGTGGTCACAAAGCACCGAGCTGATCTCCCTGTGCTTATGCAGCTGCTTCCCACTAGCTATCTATTTTACACTTGGTAGTGTATATATGTCCATGCCACTCTCTCACTTTGTCCCAGCTTACCCTTCCCCCTCCTGCTGTCCTCAAGTCCATTCTGTACGTCTGCATCTTTATTCTTGTCCTGCCCCTAGGTTCTTCAGAACTACTTTTTTTTTTAGATTCCATATACACGTGTTAGCATATGGTATTTATTTTTCTCTTTCTGAGTTACTTCACTCTGTATGAGAGACTCTAGGTCCATCCACCTCACTACAAATAACTCAACTTCGTTTCTTTTTATGGCTGGGTAATATTCCATTGTATATACGTGCCACATCTTGATCCATTCACCTGTCAATGGACATTTAGGTTGCTTCCATGCCCTGGCTATTGGAAATAGAGGTGCAATGAACATTGTGGTACATGACACTTTGAATTATGGTTTTCTCATGGTATATGCCCAGTAGTGGGATTGCTGGGTCATATGGTAGTTCTATTTGTAGTTTTTTAAGGAACCTCCATACTGTTCTCCATAATGGCTGTACCAATTCACATTCCCACCAGCAGTGCAAGAGTGTTCACTTTTCTCCACACCCTCTCCAGCATTTATTGTTTGTAGACTTTTTGATGATGGCCATTCTGACCAGTGTGAGGTGATACCTCATTTTAGTTTTGATTTGCATTTCTCTAATGATTAGTGATGTTGAGCATCCTTTCATGTGTTTGTTGGCCATCTGTATATCTTCTTTGGAGAAATGTCTATTTAGGTCTTCTCCCCATTTTTGGATTGGTTTGTTTGTTTTCTTGATATTGAGCTGCATGAGCTGCCTGTATATTTTGGAGATAATCCTTTGTCAGTTGCTTCATTTGCAAATATTTTCTCCCATTCTGAGGGTTGTCTTTTCGTCTTGTTTATGGTTTCCTTTGCTGTGCAAAAGCTTTTAAGCTTCCTTAGGTCCCATTTTATTTATTTTCTTTTTATTTCCTTTTCTCTAGGAGGTGGGTCAAAAAGGATCTTGCTGTGATTTATGTCATAGAGTGTTCTGCCTGTGTTTTCCTCTAAGAGTTTCATAGTGTCTGACCTTAAATTTAGGTCTTTAATCCATTTTGAGTTTATTTTTGTGTATGGTGATAGGGAGTGTTCTAATTTCATTCTTTTACATGTAGCTCTCCAGTTCTCCCAGCACCACTTATTGAAGAGGCTGTCTTTTCTCCATTGTATATTCTTGCCTCCTTTATCAAAGAGAAGGTGACCATATGTGTGTGAGCTTATCTCTGGGCCTTCTATCCTGTTCCATTGATCTATATTTCTGTTTTTGTGCCAGTACCATACTGTCTTGATTACTGTAGCTTTGTAGTATAGTCTGAAGTCAGGGAGTCTGATTCTTCCAGCTCCCTTTTTGTTTCTCCATATTGCTTTGGCTATTTGGGGTCTTTTGTGTTTCCATACAAATTGTGAAATTTTCTGTTCGAGTTCTGTGAAAAATGCCATTGGTAGTTTGATAGGGATTGCACTGAATCTGTAGATTGCTTTGGGTAGTATAGTCATTTTCACAGTGTTGATTCTTCCAATCCAAGAACATGGTATATCTCTCCATTTGTTTGTATCATCTTTAATTTCTTTCATCAATGTCTTATAGTTTTCTCCATACAGGTTTTTTTCTCCTTAGGTAGGTTTATTCCTAGGTATTTTATTCTTTTTGTTGCAGTGGTAAAGGAGACTGTTTCCTTAATTTCTCTTTCAGATTTTTCATCATTAGTGTATAGGAATGCAAGAGATTTCTGTGCCTTAATTTTATATCCTGCTACTTTACCAAATTCATTGATTAGCTCTAGTAGTTTTGGTAGCATCTTTGGGATTCTCTATGTATAGCATCATGTCACCTGCAAAGAGTGACAGTTTTACTTCTTCTTTTCCAATTTGTATTCCTTCTATTTCTTTGTCTTCTCTGATTGCTGTAGCTAAAACTTCCAAAACTATGTTGAATAATAGTGGTGAGAGTGGGCAACCTTGTCTTGTTCCTGAACTTAGTGGAAATGGTTTCAGTTTTTCACCATTGAGGACGATGTTGGCTGTGGGTTTGTCATATATGGCCTTTATTATGTTAAGTTCCCTCTGTGCCTACTTTCTGGAGAGTTTTTATCATAAATGGGTGTTGAATTTTGTCAAAAGCTTTTTCTGCATCTATTGAGATGATCATATGGTTTTTCTCCTTCAATTTGTTAATATGGTTTATCACATTCATTGATTTGCGTATATTGAAGAATCCTTGCATTCCTGGAATAAACCCCACTTGATCATGGTGTATGATCCTTTTAATGTGCTGTTGCATTCTGTTTGCTAGTATTTTTTTGAGGATTTTTGCATCTATGTTCGTCAGTGATATTGGCCTGTAGTTTTCTTTCTTTGTGACATCTTTGTCTGGTTTTGGTATCAGGATGATGGTGGCCTCACAGAATGAGTTTGGGAGTGTTCCTCCATCTGCTATATTTTGGAAGAGTTTGGGAAGGATAGGTGTTAGCTCATCTCTAAATGTTTGATAGAATTCACCTGTGAAGCCATCTGGTCCTGGGCTTTTGTTTGTTGGAAGTTTTTTTTTTTTTTTTTTTTTTTTGCGGTACGCGGGCCTCTCACTGTTGTGGCCTCTCCCGTTGCGGAGCACAGGCTCCGGACGCGTAGGCCCAGTGGCCACGGCTCACGGGCCCAGCCGCTCCGTGGCACGTGAGATCTTCCCAGACCGGGGCACGAACCCACATCCCCTGCATCAGCAGGTGGACTCTCAACCACTGCGCCACCAGGGAAGCCCTGTTGGAAGATTTTTAATCACAGTTCAATTTCAGTGCTTGTGATGGTCTGTTTATATTTTCTCTTTCTTCCTGGTTCAGTCACAGGAGGTTGTACTTTTCTAAGAATGTGTCTGTTTTTTCTAGGTTGTTCATTTTATTGGCATATAGTTGCTTGTAGTAATCTCTCATGATCCTTTGTATTTCTGCAGTGTTAGTTGTTACCTCTCCTTTTTCATTTCTAATTCTATTGATTTGAGTCTTCTCCCTTTTTTTCTTGATTAGTCTGTCTAATGGTTTATTAATTTTGTTTATCTTCTCAAAGAACCAGCTTTTAGTTTTATTGATCATAGCTATTGTTTCCTTCATTTCTTTTTCATTTATTTCTGATCTGATCTTTATGATTTCTTTCCTTTTGCTAACTTTGGGATTTGTTTGTTCTTCTTTCTCTAATTGCTTTAGGTGTAAGGTTAGGTGTTTATTTGAGATGTTTCTTGAGGTAGGATTGTATTGCTATAAACTTCCCTCTTAGAACTGCTTTTGCTGTGTCCCATAGGTTTTGGGTCATTGTGTTTTCATTGTCGTTTGTTTCTAGGTATTTTTTGATTTCCTCTTTGATTTCTTCTGTGGTCTCTTGGTTATTTAGTAGTGTGTTGTTTAGCTTCCATGTGTTTTTATTTTTTACGGATTTTTTCTTGTAATTGATGTCTAGTCTCATAGCGTTATGGTCGGAAAAAGATACTTGATATGATTTCAGTTTTCTTCAATTTACCAAGGCTTGATTTGTGACCCAAGGTATGATCTATCCTGGAGAATGTTCCATGACCACTTGAGAAGAAAGAGTGTTCTGTTGTTTTTGGATGGAATGTTCTATAAATATCAATTAAGTCCATCTTGTTTAATGTATCATTTAAAGCTTGCGTTTCCTTATTTATTTTCATTTTGGATGATCTGTCCATTGGTGAAAGTGGGATGTTAAAGTCCCCTACTATGAATATGTTACTGTCGATTTCCCCTTTTATGGCTGTTAGCATTTGCCTTAAGTATTGAAGTGAGGAGCTACCTTCTTTACCATTGCTGCTGGTCCCTTTCTTAGCCTATCCATGCCTCCCCACTTCCTCTGCCATAGAGGAAAAGGTATGCATAATCCAGTCATGCTACCATGTGGGTTATTCAAATTGTTTCTTCTATTAAACGTGCCCATATTTTCAAAGAAGGTCATCAGGAGAACTTAACAGCTAATAGGAGGAAAGCAAGCGTTGAAAGTAAAATCCAAAATATCAATAAAGATAGTAAGGTGGGCATCTAGAGGGGTGCAAAGAGGGACATGCTGCCATTCCTCCAAATTCCACTATGGAGGCTATCAGTTCCTTTGCCAACATCGATATGCTGGATGAAAAAAAAAATGGAGCTGATAGATTGTGAGTCTGACTATACTGAGAGGTTTTCCAGGTTTGGCAGAGAGCTTAGAGATAAAGCAGTGACATATATCTTAAAACAAAACTACACAAAGGAAAAAACTAAGATGATTGTGAACTCCAGGTAAAACAAGTGGTATAAAAAGACAATGTAATATATTGTCTTACTCAGCTCAGCTGTAAACACCAAATATTATTTATTTAATAAATATATTGGGAAAATAGAGGTGGTGGTAAAAGTTGTGTGGAAGTTTGGTGTAAGAGTTAAATCCTCATCTTTCATCAAGGGAATTTTAAAATGTCTAAAACTGAAAATTGAAGAAATAGCAATAATATTTAGAAACATGGAAGTAAAGAAAAATTAAATGAGTTTAAAGAAGCTGCGTCCACTGAATGAATGATTGGGACTGAGTGTGTAGGGAGCTTCTGTTTATCATTAGAATAATTGTTGCAGATCTTTTTCAAGTACCTACATGTATTTTGATAAAAACTAGGTTAAAATGTTTTTGGAAGGCCTCAAGGCAGGGAAGGCAAGGGTTTCCATTTACAAAATATGCTATAGTTCCAGAAATCCAGATCAATGGAAGGAAAAGGATTGTGTTTTCCTTGTGTCTCTTTTTAGGAGTGAGGAACGAGAAAGCCCCTTGCCGTTCTCTTCTCATATCATAGTGTCTAGAACTGGTCAGCTACCCATCTTTAAACCAGTTGCTGGCAAAGAAATGAGATACTATGATTAACTTGGACTAATCGGTTATTAGCCTTGGGTTATACGGGGGAAGGAGGAGGAACTCCCAGATGCAACAGATGCCCTGCAGGTAAGGAAGAACAGAGCCGAGTCAGTTGGGTGGTCAACTAAAACCATCTGTTGTCAAACAAAAAAGTTTTATAAGACCCCTCCTTCATTGCCTTTTCCTTTTTGTTTTTGTTTTAAATCAATGGAGAAATGCTGGAAGGAGTAAGGTATATTTGGAATCTTACAATTGTGAGTATATAAGTATCTGATGTTCATGGGCCTTGGACCTATACTCATAATGAAGGAAAGGTGTCACATACCTAATGCCAATAGGCCTACACCTGGAACTGTGTGTTATTCAGTTTTCTCTAGTTTGACAAAGGGCATCTGCCTTTTTTTTTTTTTTTCTGGTTATATATTGGTTCTCAGTGTTTATAGAGTTAAACAGTCCTATGATTTTCACAACTAATATTAGTTCACCAACTGCTTGAGGTGTTTAAAGGATGTGTGAACCACTCATCTGTGATATGTACCTCGAGAGGATCTTGACTTTTAAAACCACACACTTCCTGGTAATGCTTTGCCAGAAATGAGGCTGAAAACTGGGCCACTGTGCATTGGTGCCAAATCGAATCTCAGAGGCAGAGTTTTGGGTGAAGTAGAAAAGCATAGCTTTATTGCTTTGCCAGGCAAATGGGAACACAGCAGGCTCCTGCCCTTGAAAACTGTGTGTCCTAACCCGGGAGGATTTGGTGAGGAGTTTTATAGCAACGGTTCCAGGGTAGAACTGCTGATAAGATTATTGTGTGTGCAGGGCCTGCACTCCTTTAATTTGGTCTCAGGTAATCTCTTGATGAGCTTCTCTGGTTCCTTTAATCTGGCCTCAGGTGGGCTTCTCTGGAATGAAGAATGCTGACATCTTCCACTTGTTGGGTTTTCGATCTATAAAGAGCTCAAAGATATCGTTATGTGTATCCCTTGCGGTGGAACCAGGACCCTGTCCCAAGGCTGCACTATTCTTTCTTGGCTACTTCTCCCTTTTCTCTGCATTCCCTCCCTTCCCTGATTAGCAACTGTTCAAATCTTCCCTTTAGAACTCAGGGAAGGTCATGGAGGCTGGAGCCTGTTCCCTACAAACAAGGAACGAGGGACACAGAAGGGCTTCCATGACCTGGAGCCCCACAGGGTCCTGCTCGGTTTCAGAAACCACACTTCCTAAAAGGCCAGGATAGTTGTGTATGAAGTTGCATGGCTTTGGGGCATCGTTCACTGCCTAGACTACACAGCACACAACCTGTGTAGCTATTCTCAGTGGCCCGTGTGAAGGCCATCTCTTAGAGACTCATTGTAACCAGTGAGTGCGAACTTGAAGGCAAGCTTGACAGTTACTTCATGCAACATAGAATTTTGATAACAGGCTCAAGGTTGGGTAATAATGCACATTTCTTGTAAATATTTTGGAAAATATTGAAGAATGTCAGGAAGTATATAAAAATCAATAGGATCCCACCACCCAGAGAAGACACCATTAATGGTATTAGCATGTTGAGGAATTTCCCTCCTGGTCTTTTAACGGTGTGTGTACTGCAACACTGGAATAGGAATTTGTAACCTGCTTTTGTTTTTTCCAGAACTACATGAACAGTTTTCAAGTCGTTAAAAATCTCTGACAACACAGCTTTAAAAACATAGAGCAGAGAGGAAGACAGCCCGATAGACTGAAATTATCCAAATATAAAATAAAACTTGAAATTGAGGACACCCAAGAAATTCACCTCGTAACTCAACTCATCACGTATCAGTATTAATTGTAAAAATAATGGGGTAATGCCTCACTTAGGAAATCAGATTTCAGGTGTCATCGACCATCTGGGACAGAAGAATGACATTTTTTGAAGAGAGAGAAATCCAAACACAATATACTGACTGTGTAAATGATTCTGTTTCAGGAGGTCTGTAGAGATGCTTTTTTTTTTTTTTTTTTTTTTGCGGTACGGGGGCCTCTCACTGTTGTGGCCTCTCCCGTTGCGGAGCACAGGCTCCGGACTTGCAGGCTCAACGGCCATGGCTCACGGGCCCAGCCGCTCCGCGGCATGTGGGATCTTCCCGGACCAGGGCACGAACCCGTGTCCCCTGCATCAGCAGGCGGACTCTCAACCACTGCGCCACCAGGGAAGCCCCTTTTTTTTTATTATCATGTGTTATATGTATACTGAATTTCTTTTAGTAAACAGAAATTAACTTCTGTGTATATTATATGGTTGTCTCAGATCCTCTTAGTGTTCTCTTACACAGATGATGGTGGGGATATCAATGATGTCTCTAAATGTTTTTCATAGTATCTGATATATGCTAGGCATTCCATAAAGTGTACTTATTTATTTATTTTTGTATATACCATCCCAGTACTTGCAGCTGTGCTCAGTCGCCCATGTGTTTTCAGGTCTTTTAAAAAATATATTGTTAATACCAAGTCCTTACAACAGTCCGATAAGCAAGGTGGATCTCCTGACACTTCCATTTTGCTGATGGAGAAGTTGAGGTGCTAGGAGAGTAAGTAGATTTTATAAGCTTATATTGTTGGCAGGGCACATGGGTATGACAATAATCCAGGTTCCATGGCCTCTAGCAGCGAGACGTGCTTGGAGCTATAATGATCTCTACACGCAATACAAGACTGGGGACAAAAATTGTCCTTAGCCCTAATTTCACCCCAATATGATGCTCAATTTTATGTTATTAAAAATATAACTGTGTTAGAAAGCTCAGCCTCTACGTCACAGAGGTAATAATGTCTTTAAATTATACCTTGGAGCCACCAAACAGGAGAACGACAACCACAGTGCAATTCCTGGGTATTCTGTGGGCCTCATGGTAATAACAACGAACATTTATTGAGTACTTACTGGATGCCTATCACTATGCGAGGCACGCTATGCAAGGCAAGATACATCCTCTTAGCAGGTCCTTAAATAAAACAAAACCTCATGGAGGCATGCACTATTATTTTCCCCAAATTGTAGAAGAGAAATAGGGCTTTTAGAAAGGTTAAATAGCTTCCCCCAGGTGAGACATTTAGTAAGTGGGATGGGATGGGAACTCAGATGGAGGTTTTTTTCACTTACAAAAGCCAGGGTCTTAAAACAACTAATTTCTAGTTCTTCCTGCCTACTCTATTTCTGTAAGCAACATCCCCACTAAAAATGCTATTTAGGTTCAAATTTCTCTGCTAGATTTCCTGAACCTTGTCTTGATTTTCCACTTTTTTTGAGACACAGTCATCTAATCTTCATGGATTTGCTCTACAAAAGCTAAGGAAAACACAGTTCAGGTGTTTTTAGGTGACCATCCAACTCCAAACCCACTGTCTAAAAACTCGATACTTCTTCATTTGCACTGACTTTACCCTGCTTTGATCTAGTCCTGTTAAGCTGTTACTAAGGTGAAATGAGGATCTGCTTACTGTATTCCTTGTGATATTGTGATTTAAAATAAAAATAGTATATATCAATATTCGGTCTTCCTCCTGGTTTCTGGCACAGAGCTGCTAAAACCTTTGAAATTTCCTATGATGAATATGATAAGGTGCCTTTTGTTACGTTAATGAGGCTATCTTTGGAAAGCACCTAAGGCTGGGGTCTCGTTATCAGTGGAGCCTACCAGGTGATTAGAGCATTGGAATTATCAGCCCAGTCCCCGACCTCCTGGGGGCAGGGGTGAGGGGCGGGGAAGGGTGGGAGGGACTGGAGGCGGAGTTCAATCACTATTGGCCAATGACTTCATCAATCGTGACTACGTACTGAAGCGTCCATAAAAACCCAAAAAGGAGCATCTGTGTTGATGAAGACTTGGAGGCGGGGGTGGAGTGGCGTGCTCAGAGAGAACACAGAAGTTCTGCGCCCTTTCTCCAGACCTTGCCCTGTGCATCGCTTTCATTGGACTGTCCCTCTTTGTAACAGAAATAAGGTACGAAAAATGTTTCTCTAAGTTCTGTGAGATGATCTGGCAACTTAATAAACCCCAAGGAGGGGGTCATGGGAACCTCTAACCTATAGCCAGTTGGTCAGAAGCCCAGGTGACAATATGGGCTTGCGATTGGCATCTGAAGTGTGTATCGGGTTGCAAGGGTGGAGGTGGGGCGTCTTGTAAGACTGAGCCCTTAACCTGTGGGTTCAGCCTTGAGGTAAACTGTCGGGACACCCAGCTGGTGTCAGAGGATTGCATGGTGGTGTGAGGAAAAACCCACCCACTGGAATTGGTGTCATAATTGAATATCCCTCCATGTTGGATGTTCCTTGTCGGGCGTTGCAGCATTTTGTGTACTTTGTGTATTATCGTCCTCGGCTTAATATTGGGCTTCTTCTCTGACGGTCTGTCTTGCTCAGATAGCTTGTACTGCTGGATTTTGTCTACCATGCAGCAGACAGTGTTAAATTCTTTGGAAAATCTACTTTGTTCCCCTGCTACCCCAGGTTTCCTTTACCACTACTAAATTTAGTAATTAAAACAATCATCATTATCCTAAGAATGTCCAGGTTCGCATTGAAAGAAACCCCATGTATACAACTTCCCCTTTTAGGTAGGAGTTCTTGCCAGAAACTTTTTAATTTTATTGAAGTATGGTTGATTTACAATGTTGTGTTTCTTCTGTACAGCAAAGTGATTCAGTTATACATATATATATTCTTTCCCATTATGTTTTGTCACAGAATACTGAATATAGTTCCCTGTGCTATACAGTAGGACCTTGTTGTTTATCCATCCTATATATAATAGTTTGCATCTGCTAATCCCAAACTCCCATTCCTTCCCTCCCTTACCCCCTCCCACTTCTTGCCTGAAACTTATTAACACTTAATGTCTCTGGCTGTACCTTAAGCAGATCTGAGAACCTAAATAGACCCCTAAGGCTCATACCTAAATTAGCTTATCAACCTTACCTGGGCAAAGACAGGAATGAAAGTACCTGAGATACGGCGAGAGGCAGTTTGAGGGACTGTGTAGTTGAGAGAAGTCAAAATAAAAGTTACAATGACCACAAACTCCAGGCAAGTGTTTCATAGGGTCAAGATATACTCACCCAGTTAATAAGAAAGGGGTAGTGTGGGATGCCTCTCTCCAGAGCCCCTTATTTCCAGCCATCAGGAGAGTTCCATGAAGCCATTTTATTTTTATCACTTGACTAATCTTTGCAAATATCTTAAAATCTCTTTTCAAATATCATAAAATTGGGTGTGACGGAGGACAGAACTCTGAATCTGTATTATTTATAGACTAGCAGCAGATCAGTAGAAGTGTATCGTTTTTTTTCCTGTTTAGCTGCCACCCATTCTTAACTAATATATAGATGGTTTAGATAACAGCACATAGAATCGAAGAACAAGTGGATTGAAATGGTTCAGAGAAAGATCTATCGTTCCTCTCTTTACTCAGCTTGTCTGATTAATTTGAAAATAGAACTACGCGTGATTTACTTCTATAGGACTCCATGATTTCTTCCAGTTGTCTGCAAATGTGAACAGTGATTGGATTCTGGGAGAGGTCATGATGGCCCATTCGCACCTGCTAGGGTCTCAAAGGTCTAGCTTGTACAGAATGATGCCGCAAAAGCCCCAGGGGAGGTAGGTAGTACACATGTTGCTAATGGAAATAGCTGGACCTTGGAGAAGTGACATTCCCCAATTGTGGTTAGTTTCCATCTATTTTGTTTAAAATTAATGGCTGAACACTCTCAATGCATTCTTGACTTTCTGACCCCCAACTTTCTCCTAGATGAACCATTCAGTGGTGTGTTTAAGCCTGTACAGTTGACCCTTGAACAACACAGGTTTGAACTGTGTGGTTCCACTCATACTTGGATTTTTTTTCAATAAATATACAGTTGGTCCTTTATATATGCGGGCTTTGAATCACGGATTCAGCCGACCGTGGATGGAAATTTTCATCCACGGTCGGTTGAATTCACAGGTGCAGAATTCGTGGATACAGAGGGCCAACTACGGGGCTTGAGCGTTCGTGGATTTTGGTATACCTGGGGGCTCCTGGAACCAATCTCTTGTGGATACAGAGAAACGAACGTATTTGCAATGAGCAGTGATTTTTACTGGGGAGATGCTTTTAATATTAAAAAAATCACTGTTGCACTAAAGGAAAGTTAAAACTAAAACAACATTAACAAGTGCCATGTCAACCTTGTGGCAGCTGGTGGGTATTAGGTAATTAACGCCGTCATTGTCTCCCAAATTAAAAGCTAAAGAAAGGGAAGGGAAATACATCCAAAATCTAGAGAAAATTGATAAAAGTAAACATGATACACTTGATTCTGACCACTTCTCTGTTTTCCCCAATCTCTCCCCTGCCTCCCCCCACAAACAATGTAGTTGCTTCTAATTTCTGAACTACAAATTCCAGTTTCTAAACTACAAATAATTCAAGCCTTTTCCGGTTACCAGCCCAAATCTCTAGCCCCTCCTCAAAGCTTCACCCAAAGCCACTTTTTCTAGGAACCCTGTTGCTCCTAATTCCCTTTCTCTGAGTCCTGTGTCAGACACATTTGCCTTTGAATTTGGTTACCTCTTATTCATTAGAATTTCCAAATCCTTTCTTTACATTTCACACATTCTAGTCATGTCTCCCCTGTTAGACTGCATGCTTCTTGAGGGCAAGCACCATGTCTTATATTTCCTCTATTTCACAAAGAACCTAGCACAGGTAGAAAGAATATAGGTGATTTTTGCTGCATGATCCAGTTTCTTGTATAGCTCATGTCTCTTGATTAGACTACCTGAGCATTCACCTTCTGGGGCTTGAAATACCTTTTTCAAATCATTCAGAAAAGAGAGATGTTTGATGTATGATGGGATACTCGGTTGTTTTTGTTTCTGGTTTATAGCTCCATGTGATTTTTAGGCAATTTATTTTTCTTGCTGCTATTCCAGCTCTTACCTGTCTTGGCTCCTACAGCCAGAAGTAATGTTACATCATTGATCTGACTTGGGTTGAATCTTCTGTGTGTCAGAAAAAGCTATCTACCCCTAGAATATTTTTAATCAGGTTTAATACATGTAACAAATCCTAAGAACATCATGTAGATTGGGGATAATTCTAATTTTAATTGCATCTGTAAAAGTGGGCTTGGCATTGAGTGTGGTGGGAGAAGCATCTAAAACCTCAGCGTAAAGATGATCACACAGTTAATCTTTGGTCTCTTGTTGGTTTCTGCTTCGCTCAATCAAGATTAAGTGTATTGACATAATTGGAAAGCTCCTTTCCCCCCCAGTCTTTAAAGAGAACAAACACACATTGCGGCATTCTACTTCAATTAGGCACTCATTCTTTCCTGCTACCATGAATTGCCTTTGCCATGGAAATCTTTTTCTTTCTATGAAAATGTCTCATGGTCTAGTCATGTATTAGTTGTTTTTCTTTTTTTCCCCTCTTTCTTTACATAGTAAAGTATAAATATAAATTTAAAAATGTTAAATAGTACTTCCAAACATATACTGAAAAATAAGTTTTCTTTTCCATCCTATTCACTCCTAATTCTCGCTACCCTGAGGAAACCCCTTTCAACTTTTTAAGCTATTCTTTTTTTAAATTTTAAAAAATAAATTTATTTTTATTTTAGGCTGCATTGGGTCTTTGTTGCTGCGTGTAGGCTTTCTCTAGTTGTGGTGAGTGGGGGCTACTCTTCCTTGCGGTGTGTGGGCTTCTCATTGCGGTGGCTTCTCTTGTTACAGAGCACAGGCTCTAGGCTCGTGGGCTCAGTAGTTGTGGCTCACGGGCTCTAGAGCACAGGCTCAGTACTTGTGGTGCACGGGCTTTGTTGCTCTGCGGCATGTGGGATCTTCCCAGACCAGGGCTCGAACCCGTGTCCTCTGCATTAGCAGGTGGATTCTTAACCACTGTGCCACCAGGGAAGCCCCCTATTCTTTTATATTTGCTTCTGTATTTGCAAATACTGTTTCTATACTATTCTTTCTTGAATGTTTTAAAGCTGTATATATTCTCCATTGAATGCCTAGTAGGAAGCATGAGAAACTAGTTCTCTTAAATACTTAACACACCCACTCACACACATACAGAATGATATGCACATACAATGCAATCCCATTCACTCATAAACTGTTCTCTGTATATAGTTAATCTCTTCTTCTAATATACTTACATCACATTTTTCTTGTGAGATTAGTATTCTATGTTTATATTACTAAGACTATGAAACATTCACAGCTGAACAGTGTTGTACATCCCAGTCACATTTTCTTTCTTGGAGAGTAAGTCCTTCTTGAGATCCCCTCATTATCACAATTTAATTTTTCTTAGTTCTTTCTGTATTGATTACAAATCTATTCCTACAGTCTCTAACAGATTTGACGATGTCCCCTGAATATATTCAAATATATTAGGTATTTTTTCTGTTTTGTTTTCTTACTGGAATTATTGCTTCTAGAACCCACAGATTTTCTCTCCACTTTTTAAAAATTGAGATATAGTTGATTTACAATATGACACTAGTTTTAGGTGTACAGCATAGTGATTCAAAAGAGATGATACTCCATTTAAAGTTATGTGTAAAATATTGACTATATTCCCTGTGTTGAACAATAAATATACCCTTAAAATTTATTTTATACCTGCTAGTTTGTACCTCTTAATTCCCTACCCCTACCTTGCCCCTCCCCTCTTCCCTCTCCCCACTGCTAACCATAGGTTTGTTCTCTGTATCTGTAAGTCTGTTTCTATTTGTTTCTATTTTTCTATTTTGCTATATTCATTCATTTTACTTTTTAGATTCCACGTGTAAGTGATAACATACAGTATTTCTCTCTCTCTGTCTGAATCACTTCACTTAGCATAATGCCCTCCAGGTCCACTCATGTTGTTGCAAATGGCAAAATTTCATTAGTTTTTATGGCTGAGTAACATTCTATTTTATGGCTGAGTAACATTCTGTTGTGTGTGTGTGTGTAGTGTATGTGTATATATATGCACACATATATATTACATCTTCTTTATCCATTCATCTGCAGATGGACACTTAGTTTGCTTCCATGTCTTGGCTATTGTAAATAATGTTGCTGTGAACATTGGGATGCATGTATCTTTTCCTGTTAGTGTTTTTGTTTTATTTGGATATATACCCAGTAGTGGAATTGCTCAATCATATGGTAGTTCTATTTTTAGTTTTTTGAGGAACCTCCATACTGGTTTCCGTAGTGGTTTCACCAATTTACATTCCCACCAATGGAGTACAAAGGTTCCCTTTTCTCCACATTCTCACCAACATTCGTTATTTGTGTTCTTTTTGATGATAATCATTCTGACAGGTATGAGGTGATATCTCATTGTGGTTCTGATTTGCATTTCTCTGATGATTAGCAGTGTTGAGCATCTTTTTATGCATCTTCTATGGAAAAATGTCCATTCAGGTCTTCTGCCCGTGTCTTAATCAGGTTGTTGTTGTTGTTTTTAATTGAATTGTAGGAGTTGTTTATATATTTTGATATTAACCCCTGTCAGTCATAACATTTGTAAATATTTTCTCTCATTCAGTGGGCGGTCTTTTTGTTTTGTTGATGATTTCCTTTGCTGTGCAAAAGCTCTTAAGTTTAATTAGGTCCCATTTGCTTGTTTTTGCTTTTGTTTCCTTTGCCTTAGAGACAGATCCTAAAAAATATTGCTGATGGTTTATGTCAAAGAGTGTTCTGCCTATTTTTCTTCTAGGAGTTTTATGGTCTCCTTTTCTTGCATTTAGGGCTTTAATCCACTTTGAATTTATTTTTATATATGGTGTTAGAGAATGTTTAATTTCACTCTTTTCCATGTAGCTGCCCAGTTTTCCCAGTACCAGTTACTGAAGAGACTCTTTTCTCCATTGTATATTCTTGCCTCTGTTGTTGTAGACTAATTGACCATAAGTACATGGGTTTATTTCTGGGCTCTCTAGTCTGTTCCATTGATCTATGTGTCTGTTTTTGTGCCAGTACCGTACTGTTTTGATTACTGTAGCTTTTTAGTATAGTCTGAAGTCAGGGAGCATGATACCTCCAGCTCTGTTCTTCTTTGTCAAGATTGCTTTGGCAATTCAGGGTCTTTTGTGCTTCCATTACAAATTTTAGAATTATTTATTCTAGTTCTGTGAAAAATGCCATTGGTATTTTGATAGAGATTGCAGTGAATCTGTAGATTGCCTTGGGTAGTATGGTCATTTTAACAATATTGATTCTTCCAATCCAAGAACACAGTGTATCTTTCCATCTGTTTGTGTCATCTTCAGTTTCTTTCATCAGTGTCTTATAGTTTTCTGAGTTCAGGTCTTTGCCTCCTTAGGTAGGTTTATTCCTAGGTATTTTATTCTTTGTGATGTGTCTGAAGCACAGCAGTCATCCTAGAAGTTTAATCATCCTGGGAATCTCTTTCACTTCTCCTTTGTTTTCTAGATTCCAGATTTTTCTCTTTCTAGTTTTCTCTCTTGTTTTCAATGTGCATATCTCCCTGGATTTCCCTAAGAATGGAAAATTTTGAGACATTTTCTGTCTGAAAATGTCTTTTTCTATCCTCTAATTTATTTATTTTAAATTTTTTATTGAATATCCTCTAATTTGTTGATAGCTTGGCTACGTATAAAATTCCAGGTTATAAATCATTTCCCTTACGATAGAGAAGTCCAGTGAATTCCTTTCTGATGTCCTTTTGTGTTTTTTTTACTCTGGGAACATCTAAGAACTTCTGTTTCAGGTGTTGTGAAATTTCAAAGTAATATGTCTAATTGTGGATCTTTTCTTTTATACAGTATGTCACAAGTCTTCTCAATTTATTTCACGGTCTGCAATCTGAGTTGTTTTTTCTCTTTTGTTCCTTTGGCAGTTCTTTTTTAATGTTTTATCTGCTTTCTCTGGAATTGCTATTCTTTGAATACTAATTTCTAAGTTTAATTCCTTAATGTATCTCTAATTTCTTGTCTAATTTCATATGTTTTGTTTGAGATTTGATGTTTTCTTAACCATTAGGTTGAAACTACAAATATTTCTATGGAATTATTTTAATTTTGGTGTATTTTTCATTCTCAGAACTCTTACTTTTTTAATAGAATCTTTTTCATGTTTCATAGTTTCATTTCTTATTTCTCTATAAAGATTAGTCATAATTTTTAAAGTTTTCTTTTTAGTTTTAGTCTTGATTTTCTTCTCCATAGATTGTCTTTTCTTATTGTTATTCTATACTCTCTTTGACTTTTGGTGTTCCTCTTTTGGTATCTTGAGGCTTTCATCAAATGTCTGGTCATCAGTGATTTTCTGTTCATATTTTAAAATGAGGCAGACACACACACACACACAAACACACAAAACCCTACTCAAAAGCTTTCTGAATGGGCAGGACTTGTCAACTGATAAGCTTCATGACCCGGTAATCAGGTTGCCCCTGCCTGTCTTGTTTGAGGGCCTCCAAATGTCAGTATCTAATGTTCCTTTCTCTCAGCCTTGTCCATTTCCCCAGCGAGGAATCCACCAATTTCCTGCCTGGGTGATATAAGTATTGTAGGAGGGGAGTGGGAGGGGTATATGGCTGTCTCACTATTCAGTATAGTCACTGTCATTCTCACTGTCTAAGCATGGTGCACACTCCTTTCAGTAGCTGTACAGGAACTCTTTTCTTTAAAGCTTGTTTGTTTCAGCTTCTTCAAAGTAAAAGCAACCTCTGTGTGGTGGGCACAAGGCAGCCAACTGGTGTGATGGGGAAGGTATCCAGGAGTCAACCTGCAATTGTTAAATCCTGTTTTAGGAGTTGTTTAAAGCCAATCCTGCTTGCTGATTACTCTGCATCCCCACTTTTACTCTTTGTTCACTGTGTATCAATACTCTTAGAACAGTACTTGACACATATTAAGCACTCACTAAATATTTGTTGAATTAATGAAATAAATGACTTTAAAAATGCTCAGCAATCAGAGGCAACAGTTATAATGTATTATCGTAGACTCCTACTTGATAGGTGCAGAGTTCAGCTTCTCAGATAGACTGCTTCAATTACCACTCCTCTACCCAGAGTAATTTCTCTTTACTGCTCTTTGATCTTTTCTTGTTCTTCCTGTCTTTGGGGGTTTATAGCCTATTTATTCTTTTCTTGTCAGTTTTGTAGGCACTGGAGATAGGAGAGATGGAGAGTAATATGTATTTAGTCTGCCACATAGTTACATAGATTTTCTGCTTTAATTTTGTCATAATTATGTATATATTTAAATATTTCAAGCATCGATAAAGTATAGAAAATAACATACGTATCCACATCTTTGAAAAGTCTTATCATAGTCATCTTTGCTTTGGAGTTCTCTCTCTTTCTCTCCCTCTTTTATTTATAAAGAACCAAAATATCACACAGATGTATAGTTAAAGTCTCTTAACATTCTTCAATTTCAGTCTTTTCCCTCACTCCTCAGAGGCAGATACTCTAAACTCACTTGATATAACTTATTCCTGTCCATGTTTATATCTTAATGTCCATGTATATACCCCTAAGTAATTTGTGATTTTATTTTGCTTGTTTGAAAGTCTGTGTAAGTAGTGTCATGCTGTATTTATTGTTCCATAAATTTTTTTCACTGAACATATTTTAGTGATGTATACATTTTGATGCACTCATTTTAACAGCTGTAAGGCATTCTGTGGGTATATTCTATATCCTTTATTTATTAAAAAAATTTTTTTTTGACGACCATTTTTTGTGTTGGAGTATAATTGTTTTACAATGTTGCGCTAGTTTCTGCTGTACGATGAAGCGAATCAGCTATATGTATACATACATACCCTCCCTCTTGAACCTCCCTCCCATGCTCCCCATCCCACCCATCTAGGTCATCACAGAGCACCGAGCTGAGCTCCCTGTGCTATACCACAGGTTCCCACTAGATATCTATTTTACATATTGTAAAATTCATACCACCCTCCCCTTCCACCCTGTGTCCACATGTCTTTTCTCTACATCTGTGTCTCTATTCCTACCCTGGAAATAGGTTCATCTGTATTATTTTTCTAGATTCAACATATATGCGTTAATATACAATATTTGTTTTTGTTACAAATATACAATATTTGTTTGTCGTACTTCACTCTGTACGACAGACTCTACATCCATCCACATCTCTACAAATGACCCAATTTATTTTTTTATGGCTGAGTAATATTTCATTGTATATATGTACCACATCTTCTTTATCCATTCATCTGTTGATGATCATTTAGGCTGTTTCCATGACTTGGTTATTATAAATAGTGCTGCAATAAACATTGGGGTAATGTGTCTTTTTGCATTATGGTTTTCTCTGGGTATATGCCCAGTAGTGGGATTGCTGGGTCATATGGTAGTTCTAGTTTTAATTTTTTAAGGAACCTCCATACTGTTCTCCATAGTGGCTGTATTAATTTACATTCCCACCAACAGTGCAAGAGGGTTCCCTTTTCTCCACACACGCTCCAGCATTTATTTTTTGTAGATTTTTTGATGATGGCTATTCTGACCAGTGTGGGGTGATAGCTCATTGTAGTTTTGATTTGCATTTCTCTAATAATTAGTGATGTTGAGCATCTTTTCATGTGCCTCTTGGCCATCTGTATTTCTTCTTTGAAGAAATGTCTATTTAGGTCTTCCACCCATTTTTAATTAGGTCTCATTTGGTTTTTTTGTCTTTTATTAATTTACTTATTTTTGGCTGCATTGGGTCTTCATTGCATTGCGCAGGCTTCTCAGTGTGGTGGCTCTCTTTGTTGTGGAGCATGGGCTCTAGGTGTGTGGGCTTCAGTAGCTGTGGCACGTAGGCTCAGTAGTTGTTTTTCATGGGCTCTAGAGCGCAGGCTCAGTAGTTGTGGCTCATGGGCTTAGTTGCTCCATGGCATGTGGGATCTTCCCAGACCAGGGCTCAAACCCATGTCCCCTGCATTGGCAGGCAGATTCTTAACCACTGAGGCACCAGGGAAGTCTCAGGTCTCATTGGTTTGTTTTTGTTTTTATTTTCATTCTCTAGGAGGTGGATCAAAAAAGATCTTGCTGTGATTTATGTCAAAGAGTATTTTTCCTATGTTTTATAGTGTCTGGTTTTACATTTAGGTCTTCAATACATTTTGAGTTTATTTTTGTGTATGGGGTTACGTGTTCTAATTTCATTCTTCTATATGTAGCTGTCCAGTTTTCCCAGCACCACTTATTGAAGAGGCTGTCTTTTTTCCATTGTATATTCTTGCCTCCTTTGTCATAGATTAGGTGACCATAGGTCCGTGGGTTTATCTCTGAGCTTTCTATCCTGTACCATTGATCTATATTTCTGTTTTTGTGCCAGTACCATATTGTCTTGAGTACTGTAGCTTTGTAGTATAATCTGAAGTCAGGGAGTCTGATTCCTCCAGGTCTGTTTTTATTTCCCTGAAGACTGCTTTGGCTATTCAGGGTCTTTTGTGTTTCCATACAAAATGTTAAGATGTTTTGTTCTAGATCTGTAAAAAAAAAAAAAAAAAAAAAAAAAAAGGAAAGAAAGAAAATGCCACTGGTAATCTGATAGGGATTGCATTGAATCTGTAGCTTGCTTTGGGTAGTATAGTCATTTTCACAATATTGTTTCTTCCAATCCAAGAACATAGTATATTTCTCCATCTGTTTGTGTCATCTTTGATTTCTTTCATCAGTGTTTTATAGTTTTCTGTGTACAGTTCTTTTGCCTCTTTAGGTAGGTTTATTCCTAGATATTTTATTTTTGTTGCAATGGTGAATGGGATTGTTTCCTTAATTTCTCTTTCTGATTTTTAGTTATTAGTGTATAGTAAAGCAAGTGATTTCTCTGTATTAATTTTGTATCCTGCAACTTTACCAAATTCATTGATTAGCTCTAGTAGCTTTCTGGTGGCATCTTTAGGATTTTCTATGTGTAATATCATGTCATCTGCAAACAGTGACAGTTTTACTTTTTCTTTTCCAATTTGTGTTCCTTTTATTTCTTGTCTGATTACCATGGCTAGGACTTCCAAAACTATTCTGAATAATAGTGGTGGGAGTGGACATCCTTGTCTAGTTCCAGATCTTAGAGGAAATGCTTTCAGTTTTTCACCATTGAGGATGATGCTTGCTTTGTCATATATGGCCTTTATTATGTTGAGGTAGGTTCCCTCTATGCCCACTTTCTGGAGAGTTTTTATCATAAATGGGTGCTGAATTTTGTCAAAAGCTTTTTCTGCATCTGTTGAGATGATCATATGGTTTTTATTCTTCAGTTTGTTAATATAGTGTTTCACATTGTTTTGATTTGCATATATTGAAGAATCCTTGCATCCCTGGGATAAATCCCACTTGATCATGATGTATCATCCTTTTAATGTGTTGTTGTATTCTGTTTGCTAGTATTTTGTTGAGGATTTTTGCATCTATATTCATCAGTGTTATTGGTCTGTAATTTTCCTTTTTTGTGATATGTCTTGTCTGGTTTTGGTATCAGGGTGATGGTGGCCTCGTAGAATGAGTTTGGGAGTGTTCCTCCCTCTGCTATATTTTGGAAGACTTTGAGAAGAATGGGTGTTAGCTCTTCTCTAAATGTTTGATAGAATTCACCTGTGAAGCCATCTGGTCCTGGGCTTTTGTTTGTTGGAAGATTTTTAATCACAGTTTCAGTTTCATTACTTATGATTGGTCTGTTCCTATTTTCTATTTCTTCCTGATTCAGTCTGGAATGTTTTACCTTTCCAAGAATTTATCCATTTATTCCAGGTTGTCCATTTTATTGGCATATAGTTGTCTGCAGTAGTCTCTCATGATCCTTTGTATTTCTGCAGAGTCAGTTGTTACTTCTCCTTTTTCATTTCTAATTTTATTGATTTGAGTCCTCTCCCTCTTGATGAATCTGGTAAAAGGTTTATCAATTTTATCTTCTCAAAGAACCAACTTTTAGTTTTATTGCTCTTTGCTATTGTTTTCTTTGTTTCTATTTCATTTATTTCTGCTCTGATCTTTATATTTCTTTCCTTCTACTAACTTTGGTTTTTCTTTGTTCTTCTCTCTCTAGTTGCTTTAGGTGTAATGTTAGATTGTTTGAGGTTTTTCTTGTTTCTTGAGGTGAGATTGAATTGCTGTAAACTTTCCTCTTAGAACTGCTTTTGTTGCATCCCACAGGTTTTGGGTCATCGTGCTTTTGGTGTCATCTGTTTCTATGGTTTTTTAAATTTCCTCTTTGATATATTCAGTGATCTCTTGGTTATTTAGTAATGTATTGTTTAGCCTCCGTGTGTTTGTGTTTTTTAGTTTTTTTCCTGTAATTGATTTCTAGTTTCATAGCGTTAGTGTTGGAAAAAGATGCTTGATATGATTTCAGTTTTCTTAAATTTACTGAGGATTGTTTGTGACCCAAGATGTGATCTATCCTGGTGAATGTTCCATGTGCACTTGAGAAGAAAGTGTAGGGCTTCCCTGGTGGCGCAGTGGTTGAGAGTCCGCCTGCCGATGCAGGGGACTCGGGTTCGTGCCCCGGTCCGGGAGGATCCCACGTGCCGCGGAGCGGCTGGGCCCGTGAGCTATGGCCGCTGAGCCTGCGCGTCCGGAGCCTGTGCTTTGCAGTGGGAGAGGCCACAGCAGTGAGAGGCCCACGTACCGCAAAAAAAAAAAAAAAAAAAAAAAAAAGAGAAGAAAGTGTATTCTGCTGCTTTTGGGTAGAATGTCTTATAAATATCAATTAAATTTATCTTGTCTGTAGTGTCACTTAAAGCTTGTGCTTCCTTATTTATTTTCTGTCTGGATAATCTGTCCACTGGTGTAAGTGGGGTGTTAATGTCCCCCACTCTTACTGTGTTACTGTTGATTTCCCCTTTTATGGCTGTTAGCATTTACCTTATGTATTGACATGCTCCTGTGTTGGGTGCGTAAGTATTTATAATTGTTATATCTTCTTGGATTGATCCCTTTATCATTATGTAGTGTCCTTCCTTATCTCTTGTAACAGTCTTGATTTTAAAGTCTGTTTTGTCTGATATGAGTATTGCTACTCCAGCTTTCTTTTGATTTACATTTGCATGGAATATCTTTTTCCATCCCCTCACTTTCAGTCTGTCTGTGTCCCTAGGTCTGAAGTGGGTCTCTTGTAGACAGCATATATATGGGTCTTATTTTTGTATCCGTTCAGCCAGTCTGTGTCTTTGTATCCGTTCAGCCAGTCTGTGAGCATTTAATCCATTCACGTTTAAGGTAATTATTGATATGTATATTCCTATTACCATTTTCTTAATTGTTTTGGGTTTTTTTTTTGTGGTTCTTTTTCTTCTCTTGTGTTTCCTGCCTAGAACAATTCCTTTAGCATTTGTTGTAAAGCTGGTTTGGTGGTGCTGAATTCTCTTAGCTTTTACTTGTCTGTAAAGCTTTTGATTTCTCTGTTGATACTGAATGAGATCCTTGCTGGGTAGAGTAATCTTGGTTGTAGTTTATTCCCTTTCATCACTTTAAATATATCCTGCCATTCCCTTCTGACCTTCAGAGTTTTTGCTGAAAAATTAGCTGATAGCCTTATGGGGATTCTCTTGTATGTTATTTGTTGCTTTTTCCTTGCTGCTTTTAATATTTTTTCTTTGAATTTAATTTTTGTTAGTTTGATTAATATGTGTCTTGGTGTGTTTCTCCTAGGGTTTATCCTGTTTGGGACTCTCTGTGCTTCCTGCACTTGGGTAGCTATGTCCTTTCCCATGTTAGGGAAGTTTTCAACTATAATCTCTTCAAATATTTTTTCAGTCCCTTTCTCTTTCTTCTCTTCTTGTGGGACCCGTATAATTCAAATGTTGGTGCGTTTAGTTGTTGTCCTCGAGGTCTCTGAGACTGGCCTCACTTCTTTTCATTCTTTTTTCTTTATTCTGTTCCTTGGCTATTATTTCCACCATTCTATCTTCCAGGTCACTTATTCGTTCTTCTGCCTCAGTTATTCTGCTATTGATTCCTTCTAGAGTGTTTTTCATTTCAGTTACTGTGTTGTTCATCACTGTTTCTTTGTTCTTTAGTTCTTCTACATCTTTGTTAAACGTTTCTTGTATTTTCTCGATACATACTTCCATTCTTTTTCCGAGATTTGGGATCATCTTTACTATCATTACTCTGAATTCTTTTTCAGGTAGGTTGCCTATTTCGTCTTCATTTGCTTGGCATTTTAGGTTTTTGCCTGGTTCCCTTACCTGTGACGTAATTTTCTGTTGTCTTTTTTTTGATCAGTGGGGCTGTGTTCCTGTCTTACTGGTTGTTTAGGCTGAAGCATCCAGCCCTGGAGTTTTCAGGCAGTTGGGTAGAGCTGGGTTTTGGTGCCACGATGAGAACCTCTGGGAGACCTTACTCCGATTAATATTCCCTGGGGTTGAGGTTCTCTGTTAGTCCAGCAGTTTGGACTTGGCACTCCCAGCACAGGCACTCAGGCTCAACCCCCATCCCAGTCGCTTGGGGGTTCCTCTCATCCCCTTTGGTGTCCGAGGTCCCCCACCAGCACCTGGTGGGTGCCGTAATTCTCTGATGTGGACTATTTCTAAAGTCTTTTATGAATTTCTGACAATATTTTTTTGGTATTTTGGTGTTTTTTTAATGTTTTGGTTTTTTGGCCATGAGGCATGTGGGAACTTATGTCCCCAACCAGGGATCGAACCCACACCCCCTGCGTTGGAAAGCAAAGTCGTAACCACTGGACCACCAGGGAAGTCCTCTGTATCCTTTATTTTTGTCTTAGATTAAAAGCTATCAGGCAGCACAAATCAAGTCCTTAAAGCTCATTGCATTCTACCACTACAAAGAAGCAGCATAGTTTTAAGAGCCTGGACCTTGGTGTCAAGTAGATCTGGAAACAAATCTTTTGTTTACTAGCTCTGTAATTTAGGGCAAGTTACTTAACCTCATGGGTTTTGGTATCATTTATAAAGTTGAAATACTAAGTAGTGCAGATCCTGTCATTGTGAGTATTAACTAAGTATGTAGATTTCAGTACAGTATTTTACAATATTATGTAGTCAAATAAGGGAGCTGCTATTATTATCATATTATCTGGCTAACAATTCATTGACTCAAAATCTTAGAACTATTTTAGTTGAGTTCTCTTTACAAAATCCCCTCCAAGTAGTAGTCTGACGTCTGTATGAACACTTTCAGTGACTTGAAATTCTGAGAGTTTATCCTAGTTCTAAAGAGCTCTGTAAAAATTATGCTCACTATAAGGAATTAAAAAAACAAACAAACAAAAAAACACCTCTCCCTGGAGTTTCTGCAGAATTGGTCCTATTTCTACCTCTTGGGACCAGGCAGAACAAATCTAATCCCTGTTCCATATGACAGACTTTGAAATACTTGAAGACAAATATTAAGTCCCCTTGAATCTAATTATTTTGAAAATAAAAAAAAATAGAAAGAAAAGGAGGGGAATTGGTTCATGTCAGTGATAGATGAAGCCTTACACGTTGAAACAGGTTAAAGAAGAGATAAGTACCTCGGAACTTCCCCTCACTAGTTGCTCCAAAATGAGAAGCTGTCTCCAGAACCTCCCTTTGAGGAAATCTTGTAAGCATTATTGCAATACTTTGTTACTACATTTTGGAGACTTACCTTGACGGTAATAACATAAGTGCTACCAAATGGTCTGGGAAATAATCTTTAAACATATCTTATTACCAGAATGTTTATTTTCATCTATTATTATATTTTAAGCCTGAAATGGATAATAATAGGAGATGCTCTGTTTTTACAAGGCAATAATGTGGTGTCTGAGCAGTCAAACTGTATTGTGAGGGAGATAGCAGAGTAGGTTAGCCCAAAGCCTGCCTCTCTGACAAATGTAGACCTGCTAACCCTCTAGAGGTGTGATCAGTCTCAAAGTTTTGTTAACAGATTTAGTTCTTCTTCCCACTTCTGTACTTGAGTTTCTGACTTTTATTCCAGGTATTGTGTTCGAAACATGCACACCTATCATCATATCTTCAACTGAAACCACTTTTAAAACTACCCACTTAGATAAAAACGTGGAGCTATGAAGACTTATGACTGAACCCTAGGACTGCTCCTGTCCCCCAGCTCTCAGCAGATTCTCAGCCTGTAGGTTCTCCTTTCAGATCTCAATGCATCTGATTGTGTCCTTCCGATAGGTAGTCCCTCCTTAGGGTCTATGAGAAGCTAAGGCAGGAGGTGTAAACTATAGCCCTTGGGCCAAATCCAGCTGGTTACCTGCTTATGTACAACTTGAGCTAAGAATAGTTTCTTTCCTTTTTATTTATTTTTTTAAGGTTTAAACATTTTACTTACATATTTATTTATTTACTTAAGTATAGTTGATTTACAATGTTGTGTTAATTTGTGCTGTACAGCAAAGTGATTCAGTTATATATATGTACATATATATACATTCTTTTTCATGTTCTTTTCTATTATGTTTTATCACAGGTATTGAATATAGTTCCCTGTTCTGTATAGTAGGACCTTGTTATTTATCCATCCTATATATAATAGTTTACATCTGCTAATCCCAAACTCCCAGTCCATTCCTCCCCTACCTCCCCTCCCCTTTGGCAACTACAAGTCTGTTCTCTATGTCTGTGGGTCTGTTTCCGTTTTGTAGATAAGTTTATTTGTATAATATTTTAGATTCCACATATAAGTGATATCATATGGTATTTGTCTTTCTCTGTTTGACTTAGTTCACTTAGTATGATAATCTCTAGGTCCATCCATGTTGCTGCAAATGGCATTATTTCATTCTTTTTTAACTTTAAAAAATTTTTATTTATTTGTTTTTATTTTTGGCTGCGTCGGGTCTTCATTGCAGCACGCGGGATATTTTGCTGCAGCGTGTGGGCTCTTCATTGTGGCGCACGGGCTTCTCTATAGTTGTGGCGTGTGGGTTTTCTCTCTCTAGTTGTGGTGCATGTGCTCCAGAGCACATGGGCTCTGTAATTTGGGGTGTGCAGGCTCAGTAGTTGTGGCACATGGGCTTAGTTGCCCTGCAGCATGTGGGATCTTAGTTCCCCCACCAGGGATAGAACCTGAATTAGAAGATGGATTCTTTACCACTGGACCACCAGGGAAGTCCCATTTTGTTCTTTTTTATGGCTGGGTAGTACTCCGTTGTATATATATGTACCACATCTTCTTTATCCATCCTTCTGTTATCAGACATTTAGGTTGTTTCCATGTCTCAGCTATTGTGAATAGTGCTGCTATGAATGTAAGGGTGCATGTATCGTTTTGAATGAGTGTTTTGTCCAGATACTATGCCCAGGAATGGGACTGCTGGCTCATGTGGAAACTCTATTTTTAGATTTTTGAGGAACCTCCATACTGTTTTCCACAGTGGCTGCACCAACTTATATTCCCACCAACAGTGTGGGAGGGTTCCCTTTTCTCCACACCCTCTCCAGCATTTGTTATTTGTAGGCTTTTTAATGATGGCCATTCTGACTGGTGTGAGGTGGTACATCACTGTAGTTTTGATTTGCACTTTTCTAATAATTAGTGATGTTGAGCATAAGAATAGTTTTAAAATTTTTAAATGGTTGCAAAAATTTTTTAAATCATTCTTATGTGACACATAAAAATTATATGGAAATCAAGTTTCAGTGTCCATAAATAAAGTTTTATTGCAACACAGCCACACTCACTTGTTTAAACATTGTCTGTGACTGCTTTCTTGTTACAGTGGCAGAGTTGAGAAGTTTTAACAGAGACCTTGTAGCCTACAAAACCTGATGTTTACCCTCTGATTTACCAAAATGGTTTGCTCATCCCTGGACTAGGGAATGAAGATCTGGTTAGTGAGAGGAGTCAAAAGTCTCGATCTAAAGGAAAAGAGAAAAAAAATCCGAGTGTTGCCTTGGGAGGGAGGGACTTACCCCAAACAAAAAAAGTGTCAACAAAGAGAGCATGACACTATTTGCATGTTTCAATGAAAGTCATGAATAAAAAATGACCAGAATCTTTAAAGATTCCTTAAAAGCTTATCCCAAGTTTAAACAGCTCTATGAAAATTATGGTCCCTAAAAGGAATAATAATTTTAAACAGTCTCCCTGTATTTTCTGCAGAATTTATCCTATTTCTACCTCTTGGGACCAGGTAGAACAAGTCTAATCCCTCTTCCATATAACAGAGTTTCAAATACTTGAAGACAAATCTCAAGTCCCCCTGAGTCTAATTATACTGAAAATGGGGGGGAAATAGGAAAGAAGGAAAAGGAGAGGAATTGTACATGTCAGTGATGGATGAAGCCTCACACATGGAAACAGACTCCCTCCCCTGCCACAGGCTTACCACTTTATATTAACTATGAAAAACAACCCTCAAATTCAGGATTGGCAACTGCTTAGATTTAGACAAGGATGGAGATAGGAGACTTCTATTTTTCCCTAGTGGCTTCAGATGTTGAGTTACTGATGTCGGTGACAAAGAAGGGATACCGGCCTGCCAATCATTTTCTATCCTTCAGTGCAGAAATAACGGATCCTTTCTTCACGGTGAAATGTGGAGTAAGTCTTTCCAGGAGCACACATACTATTTGTTTTAATGCAGGGGCTCTTAGATTTTATTGCTCCTAAAGATCTCAGGGTAAGGTTGTGGAAATGCAAGATCAGTATGATTATTAATCTCTAGTATTCATTCTAAAGTGATTGTGAGATTCAATCTGAGGTGTAAGACCCAGAAACCTGCATTTTTAATAAACACTCTAAGTGAGTCTACTTCAGAGGGCTCAGACTTTGAAAAATACCGCTAAATTGCTTAGATGAAGAAAACAAGTTTAAGTTGCACCCAGGTTCCAAACTCACTGCCTGTAAACTTTTGTATTAAAATGTCCCTAGGTACATTTTAACATGGTTACTCGGACCAAAACCTTGGGGTCATCATTGATTTCTTCCTTTTCTTTCCCAACATCCATCCATTGTATAAGCACGTGCTGCCAGCTGTACCTTCAGAATATATCTGTAATTCAAACTCTTCTCATCACACCTAAGCAACCACTTTGAACCAATCCACAATCATCTCCGCTCCCCATCCTACAACTAAGTGGTAATTGTCTTGCATCTACCTTTTCGTCCCTACAATGTATTCTCAAGCCACGCCAACACTGCTCAGATCCCTCAAGTGTCTTCTCACTTCACATGATTACAAGCCCAAACCTTGTGGGATCATATTTGATCCACCCCCTGACTTCTCTGAGCTCATCTCCTCCTACTCTTACTCAGACTGCTCCAAGCCACCCAGACTTCCTTGCTCTTCTTTGAATAGACCAGCATACTTCCACCTCAGGACATTGGAAGTGACATTTCCCCTGTCTTCAGTCCTCTTCTCTCAGGGCTGATCTTGATTCACTTGTCATCTCTTTCAGCTCTTTAGTCAAAAGTTGCCTTCTCAGTGAGACCCTGCCTGACAACCGTACTTAAAAATACAACTCGAATCTCACCCCCAGAAATCCCATTCCTCTTTCCTGTGTGTAACTTACTCTATATTTAGTTTTTATTCTTTGTCTCCCCCTCCAGAAGAATGAAACCTCTGTGAGAGTGGGGTACTTAGCTTTTATTTATTGTTGTAGTCCACTGCCTAATATAGTGTTTCCCTGATAGTTGGCAATAATAAATATCTTGAATATTTTTAAAATATATATTTTTAAATAAACCCAACATTTGGGTAAAGCAGTGAGCCAGTAGAAGGCACAATTTAATGGTAAGTTGTGTTTCCTTTTTTTGCCAAGATTGTAAAGGATGATAAAAAGAAATGATAGTTTGTGCCCATAAAAGACAGAAGAGAAGTATTAACCTCTTTCAGGGATGATAATAAATGTAGAGTTGACCTTCGCATTTTATATAATTTTTCACTTATGATGTTGTCAAAATACATCCATATTGATAATCCTTCCCAAAGTATTTGGATTTTGAGAGCAGTGATGCTAGGAGAAGAGATCATCTCTGTTTTTCTGGGCATTTTAACCAAATTATTTAACCCTAGGTATCAGCAAAGATGAAGGAACAAGTATGGGTCACTTAGAATTTTTTACCTGCATGTCTAACAATAATTTGGTCTAAAAACATTCATTTCAGATCTTTTATCATTGACAGTAAGTGTGCAGTTCTCATTCTGTTAAAATACCTGCGTAGCATTTACTGGAATATAAAGTTATTTTTCACATGCAATATTTCTTTTGATCCCTGCTGTAGACATATATGGGAAGTGGGACAGGATATTCATGATGCTGATTTTACAGATGTGGAAATTGAGACTCAAAACGTAAAGTGAATTGTCTGATACTCCGCTGGTAGGCCTGAGAGCTAGGAGTAGAATTTTCTTCAGATAGTGCCTCTTTTTAAAAAAATTGAAGTATAGTTGATTTACAATGTTGTGTCGTTAGCGCCTTCTTAATCTACTCTGGGCTCTGTCCATTTAACTTCACAGCATCTCATCCATGGCTGGACACCAAAAACACCTTTTTTGAAAGGAAGTATAGATTGAATTTTTCTCTGAGCTTAAAGAAACCAAGGTTATTTGATACAAATCATTTCATTGTTTGTAAAGGTGCCTCCAGCTTTTAAAAGTGGTCTTTATAAGATTGAACAAAATAGAACTCATCCCCATGAGTTTTAAGGATGCATTTTTAATTAGTTATACAGGAACTTAGTTAAATCAAGCATTCAGAGGCAAGAATGAAAATGTTAAAAAGGTTGCCATGGGTTTATCATATGTTTGGAGATAAGAAATTTTGCAAAATGCAAAGAAATGGGTTGATAGATGAGAAAAAATGAAAGATAATCTGGACTAAATTAATTTAAGATGGAGGACCCAATTTATTTCTTATATTTCTTTAGCAAAGTGGATCCCAAAATGTGAACTGTGAGATGTTACTACATATTCATTAAATGGGAGTTAGTAGTGATATATATTTGGAAAATGTTGTAGACAGTAGGCTTGGCTGAGTGATTAAAAATGCACATTAGCAAAACTCCTTTCTTCAAGTTCCCTACTTCCAAAATGTGAACAAAACTTCATTGGTTGCTAGAGGATTAAATGCATGAATCCATGTAAAGTGCCTAGCACATTGAAAGTATTCAGAGAGTGTTGATTACTATTATTAGGCAAAAACCTTTGAGAGGTCTCACAATAAAGAAACATCTAAATGTGATGAACTCAGCTTTTCCCAAACATGGCTAACCATAGGGTCAGTACCTAATAACAGCATAGAAGTTTGGAAAGTGCTATTGTAGAAAATCTAGTGGGTCCTGAGGACTAGAGGCATGAAAAACAGTATGACAGCCTCCTGAATAACATGCTTATTATACATTTATCAATGCTAATCTTCCTGTTTGAAAGCTCTCCCTCCTTTATCTTTTTAATGATTTTTTATTGAAGTACGGTCGATTTACAATATCATGTTAGTTTCAGGTGTACAACAGTGATTGAGATATACAGTTTTTTCCAGATTCTTTTACCTTATAGGTTATTAGAAAATATTGAGTATAGTTCCCTGTGCTATACAGTAGGTCCTTGTTGATTATTTTATATGTAGTCATGTGCATATGTTAGTCCCCACCTCCTAATTTACCCCCCATCCCCCATGCCTTCCCCATTTGGTAACCATAAGTTTGGTTTCTATGTCTGTGAGTCTTTCTGTTTTGTGAATAAGTTCATTTGTATTTTTTTTATTCCACATATTGATATAAGTGATATCATATATTTGTCTTTCTCTGTCTGGCTTACTTCACTTAGTATGATAATCTCTAGGTCTATCCATGTTGCTGCAAATGGCATTATTTCATTCTTTTTAATGACTAACATTCCATTGTATATATGTACCACATCTTCTTTATCCAGTCATCTGTCAGTGGACATCTTGGTTGCTTCCATGTCTCCCCTCCTTTATTTTTTTTCCCCCTCCTTTATTTTTTGTCTGACAAATTCTTACTCATCTCTGATGGAGAAATTGAAACCATGACCCAAATTCTCCACCCCTTTCTGTATCCACACTCTTTGCACTGTGATTTTGCAGCAGTTCTCATCAAGAGGTGGATTCTATTTCCCTATCTCTTGAATGGGCTGGTCTTGTGAGTTATGTTGGCCATGAGAATATTATAGAAATGGTGGTGTTTCAAGACGGGGTCTCCGAAGACTTGACATGCTTCTCTCCCTCTGCCTTTACTGTGAGAACATAGCCAGCCTCACCTATTGGATCATGAGACACATGGAGCAGAGTTTAGGTGGTTCTATTCTAGCCAAGGCCCAGACATGTCAGGAGTCCAGTCTGGAAGAGCCAGCCCAGCTAACCTCCCTGCTAACTGCACATACATGAATGAGTCCAGCTGAGGTCAGCCAAGCCGGGATCAGGTCAGTGGGACCCCCCCGCTGACACATAAACTTGGAAGAATGAGAAATGTTTCTTTTAAGCCACAAATTGTAGGGATTTTACCAAGTATTATTGAAAGAGCTATATTAATACACCATCTTTAAATCTTAGCCCCGTGGCAACTTGACCATGGAATGTTCCCTCATACAACACACCTGGTCTCCTCCCCATTCTCCCTTAACAATCTACACTCACCTCTTTCATCTGATGGTATGATAATCTTCTGGATTATCAGAGAGTGTGAGCTTCTTGAAGGTCGAGTCAGTGTCTTTCATGTATGAATGCCCAACTTGTAGAAGAGGGGTTGGCACATACAGGTGATAGTGCCCAGGTAACTCTTTGATGTTGAAATGGTGAACACTGTCATGTTTTTAAGGCCCTTGTGTTGTTTGAAAACCAGAAAATGGGTCATCTCACTGATGGAGCATCTATTCTATGCCATATTTCTATCATTTTAAACAAAATGTTATGTGTCTTCATGATAGCTACCCTTTTAATATGGATTTGCTTCATTCTTTCCCTCCTCAAACCATTCTATATGGGTGGAAAATGGGACCTCAGTAGAGTTTTTTTTTTTTAAGCTCATTGTATTAAACCTTAACGTTTATATTTGAAAACAAATTTCATTTAACTTACTTCAGGGATAGTTTAAGACATAGTTTTTTTTTTTTTTTTCTTAAATAGCTTTCAGGTATCAGAACGACACTAAAGTTGAGTACGTCTTTGGCCCTTGTTGTTACTTTACTATGTTTATGCAGTTGGTCCTCTGTATCTGTGGGTTCCCCAACTGTGGATTCACTCAATCAAGGATTAAAAAAGCTCCAAAAACCAAAACTTGAATTTGCTGCACACCAGCAACTATTTACCTAGTATTTACATTGTGCAGTTGACCCTTGCATAATGAGAGGCTCAGGGGCTCAGTTGAAAATGTTTAACTTATAGCTGGCCCTCTGCATCCATGGCTCTTCTGCATTCACGGGTTCAACCAATCACGGATCATCTAGTACTGTAGCATTTACTACTGAAAAAAAACCCGTGAATTAAGTGGGAGCCACACAGTACAAACCCATATTGTCCAAGGGTCAACTGTATAGATATTATAAGTAAGCTAGAAATGATTTAAAGTATACAGGAGAGTGCTCGTAGGTTATATGCAAGTACTACGCCATCTTATATATGGGACTTGATCATCCACAAATTTTTGGTATCTCTGGAGGTCCTAGAACCAAGCCCCGTGGATACCGAGGGACAACTATATAATGAACACTCTAGGACATCTCTGTTGAGAACCCGAACTCGCCAGTGACAGGTGGAGATGCTTTTATCACTACACTATTTCTTGAACATTTACTTTGTGTCCAATGAGCTTGATATGATCATCTCCTTTTAATGATAGTTTCTTGATGAAGGTCATGTATCCAGAGAATGGCAGAATCCGGATTATTCCCCCAGACTGTGCTGATCTCAAAAACATTTTGTTGGGCTTCCCTAGTGGCGCAGTGGTTGAGAGTCCGCCTGCCGATGCAGGGGACGCGGGGTCGTGCCCTGGTCCGGGAAGATCCCATGTGCCGCGGAGCGGCTGGGGCCGTGAGCCATGGCCGCTGAGCCTGTGCATCTGGAGCCTGTGCTCCGCAACGGGAGAGGCCACAGCAGTGAGAGGCCCGCGTACTACAAAAAAAAAAAAAAAACAACCCAAAAACATTTTGTTAACTACTATGCATAGTGCCTCTCTAAAATAAGACAAAACCTAACTTTCATTGGTTGCTTACTATTATGTATTGCGCTAAGGGCTTTACATGTATTTTTTTTCTCTCATTTAATATTCAGACTTTGGAAAGAATCTAAACTTCTATTATCATCCCTGTATTATAGATAAAGTAGAAATGCCAAGTGTCTTGCTTGATATCAAATGCTACTGGTAGAGTGAGAATTTGATCGTGGACTCTGTTATCTATAGAAAATGCTAAATATTTTTTAAATGAATGAGTAACCCCTATCAGTAAGTTTGATCAAGTTCTAACAAATGAATGTTGGCTACATCAAACAAAACTAGATTAGCCCAAAGTAGCTTTAATCCACTCAGAATTAGTTCTTAACTAGATAAAACGTTTTTAAAATTATTTTGAACAGTTTATTACAGGTTGAAGCTGATCTGTTAAGTTTTCATCAGGACGAGCTAGTTATATCCGGATCTGTATGCCAGCCCACAGCCTCCATCTAGTTAAAACTTGTTCTGACCAACTCAGATTGGATTTATTTGCTCTAATGATACAAGTAATTCTGAAATTTTTGGTGTGGTTCTGCCTCATCATACTAATTTACCTAGGTTAAGTTAATTAGAATCACTTAACATTCTATCAGTAACTTAAATACATTTTAATCAGCTTGAAAGCGCTGCCTACCTTAACATGGTCAGAAAGAACAGTTGAAACCACTCACAGCCACTCTCTGAATATTCATACCCATTCCTGCTAAGTCCCATCAGATGATCCCCCAAAAGCTGAGGAAATGTTGCCTGTACTCCTCCCCTCTTAGAGCTCCATCATATCCAGTAGATCGATCATACACATAAAGGTGCTCGGAATCTAGAGAATGATATTTTATTCTGTAGGTTTCCAACCTGGGGAAAAAAACTGTTACCTTTCTGTGAAAATGGTTTAAAAAACCAAATTTGGAAAACACTTGGTTTAAGCCAACTTTTGACCTTTTCATTGATAACCAACTAGTTGAAGCAGATGAGAAACCATCTTCTAGTAAATCATACTGTTTCAAATGGCTCCAACGAGTTGTAAGTAGTTATGATTGAATTCTTGGGAACTTCTGGCATTTTAAAAACCATTCAAAACAGATTCGGTCTGTGAAGATGTATTTGAAATGTGCAACACTGTACTTGTTTTCTTAACCTTTTCCCGTGGAGAGGCAGAACACTTTCTAGAGTGTCTGTAAAAATCATGCAGGCATTTTGAGGAAAAAGATGAACGGTATCCCAGTTATGGTACGGCGGGTATCTCAGAGTATATTAAACTGTATCCCAAGGATAGTGGTATGTGTGTGCATTGGAGTGGAGTAGGAATATTTAGAAGATCGTCTCAAAAAAAAATCAACTCATCTTTGCTTCCATTTGCCTCATTTTAAACTCCTTCTTGAGGACAGAAGGAGAAATTAGGTTCAATATATAGCAGGTATTAGGAAATTGACCTTGATGTGAAGGGCATTCCAGCCCCTGGCTGACTGTGGCAGGAGGTGTGTAGAGGGGATCCTCATTGGCAGTTCAAAGTTCCACTCGTGGAGTATCCTAAAATGTCAATAAAAGACTCTTTATTCATAAATAACTGATATGCAGTAATTTATGTCTGTACATTTATCTCGAAAAGTCTGTCATCATCCAGTTTTTTTTGCAAACTCTACATAAAACATCCAAACCGTCCATTTTTGTTCAATACAATATAACACAGCTGTTTGGCATTACCAAATATATATGTATATATATTTATAGATATGTACATGTGCTGAAAAAGAAGCCAGTGCAGCCTTTTCTAAGAAGTCCATCCAAGTATTTACTGTACAACATTCAGAATTTACATTGATAATACAAGGCACAAAAAGTGTGGTATGAAGCCAAGGCCATGCTTTATTCAAACTCTCTCCTCTGGCTTGTTCACTCCTTCAGCTTCATGTCAAATTAAGTATTCAGTTCTCCTTTTTTTTTTTCGGCTTTGAACACATCAAATGAAAGTTGAGAGTGGAATGGGTTTGAGATATGAGTCACTTGAAAGAGCTACCCTCCCCATCCCCGAGACACACACACACACACACACACACACACACACACACACTTTCCCAAAATAAAAAGAACAAAATGAAGTCTGTTTTTAAAATTCTTCCATACAGAAATGGAGGTAAACCATTACTCATATATATATATATATATATATATGTTGGAGTTTGGGTCAGGAGAATCAGCCAGTTTTCCTCTAACTGCTTATATTTGCAATATTTCTAGGTCGAGACTTACTGGATTGCATGCACCAATTAGATACAATTCTGAAGAATGGGAAATGTTAAGTCAGTCTTTATTCCAATTTAGAAAGGGAGAAAACTGTTTTCCTTACTGGAAAATTAATTCCCACAGATGGAGTGTTTCCCACCTTCTTATAGAGAAGTTTTGAATGGGAGTGGCCAGCATCATCTAGGGCGGGCCTTGGAAGGTGTTTCTGATTGAAATATTTTAGTCACCCTCTGTTAAGGCTTAAATGGAAGCCTCCTGGGAAGGGGTGAATCTCCCTTCAGTATCATCAGAGCTGCTAATGGAGGGATATTAGAATTATTAGATCTATTTCTGATTGCAATATCTGTTCCAGTAATGGGACAGCAGGCATGATATTCTGCTTACAAACTCCCCTCAAATATCATGATTCAATAGAATCACAGTCAAGTTTCTATCCTGTATATCCAATTTTAACGGAATTGTATAATTTGTCCATTTTGGATGTAAGTAATGCTTGAGATAGGGAAATACTTTTGGGGTGAGCACAGTTTGAAGCAAAAGGACATTTTCACTGTAATCATGCCTTTTGTAAAATTATTTATCACACATTTCCATTCATGCAAAGAACTACATTACCAAATTTAGTTATGTATTTTCTAATTCAACTTTTTTTAGGGGAGAAAAAAGTACCCCTTGCTGAACTCAATAATAGGGATGGGGGAGGACATTTTTAAGCTTAGGCTTAAACATTGAAGCTTACTGCCTTTTTCATCTTTGGGTTCAGATGGAGGGTGGGTTCTAAGACTTAGAGCTTAGTGTTACTGTCTTAAATCCACCTCGTGAAGACATTCCAAATCCATGATCTTCACAGAAGAAGGAAAAATCAAAGTAGCTGCTTCAAAAACCACAATTATTCTATGTGAGTTAAATTTCCTACTTCAGATCACAGTACTACACACTAGTGACTAACGGCCAGGTCTGATTTCCATCCCCTTTTCTCTTTTGAAAAAAAATCACAGCATACAAATTGTCATCTCGATTTTGTTGATGAGACCGGAGCTGGGGATGTGAGAAGTCCATGGGAGACACTGGCTCTCCTAGAATTACTTTTGCAAAAAACACCACATGCTGTCAACACAGCCAAACAGCTTTATAACTGCAGCTTTTGAAAGAGTTTGGAAAGTAAAAACACAAAATATGCAACACATCTAAGATTAGTAACATTTTCACTTTGTGACATTTGACGAAATACACTTTTGCTTGTAGTTCAGGAAAATTCTATGCAGACGAAACAGTGGAAACGGCGGAAACGGTGGCCATTCAGCGTTTGGCTAAAGCAGCGATTTTGCAAATACAGTGCTATGGTAACTAACACCAGAGGGATAATAAAATGTGTCACTATCTGTAGGACAGTATATTTTGTTCTCCCATTTGCTGTAGATGTCACGCCTAGTCCAGTCAATGGGAGTTACCAAGGATTCAGAACTCTGCAGTGTTTCATGAGGAAACTTAATGAAAATGAGCCACACAGTGGGCTGGAAAAGCACGTTTCTCAGCTCCTTCACGGTTCCTGTGACCTTCAGGGCTCTGGAACAAAGACCCTCGAGAGAACTTCACCTTCAACACATCTGACTCAACACCTTTACAGAGGGACTAAAATTGAAGAGAAAATGGCCAAAAAGGAAAACCAAAAGCACATCAAAAGATTCTGTAATGTTTTGAAATTCACAGGTAGATTGGCCAGACGTTTGGCAAGTGGAGAATCCCATCTTCAACCAACTATCTTTTTAATATTCTGCCTTTGCTTATCAATCCAGATGTTGAGAATTTCTATCAAGGGAAACAGCTGCAATAAATCCAGAACTTTTAATCCAAAGAGAACCCTGTTTTAGTGATTGCATTTCACATCCTCTCTCAAAGTCAACTGAAAGGAAAATGACAAGGGGTGTGGCAAAGGAGAACACCTGCAGCTGAAGATAAAAATAACAAAAAAAGAGAGAGAAGTTCCCCTCCTTAAGGAGAACTGTGTCAATTCCTATTCATCTCTTACAAAAAGACCCTTAAAATTTTTGTGGCAGTACATCTGAATTTTATGAGACTTCCTGCACCGGTAAGGGAAGTTTGCCTTTAAATCCATAGCGTGAGCTTCCTTTTGGCGTAAAGGATTTTTAATGTAAACTAGGAGGACTGCACAAGCCACGCCGTAAAAATTATAAATTAACTTCAGAGACTGCAGTCTGGTTAAGCTGGGAAGTGCAACATTTTGGTGGCATCCTTTTAAGTCATGTTTAAAGCAGGACTATTAGACTTAAATGCTTCTGAGGATTGAAAGATTTGGCATTAAGTGGGCTATTCTGTAAAAATTCGAAGTAACCTACCAAGTATGAAAGACCACCTTTAATTTCTTTTTTCATTTTGCACTAGGACAATAAGACTTCGAAAGTAAGCGCTTGGGCTGATGAGTGAGTAAGTAAATCTCTTTCAAGAGAGGCATTTGTGTTGTGATATGAAAATATTAAAATTGAACCAGGGTTTAGGTTACAGTGAGTTCAAGTTCAAGTGCCAGCTAAGTCTATCTGATCTGCAGTTTCATGCTCCCTGCCCTCCACCCTCGCACACACACACACACACACACCCCCCTTGGTCTGTAAATCTCAAAAACATGGGTTCTCTTTGGAATCCTTTTGTAAAATACTGCATAATCCTGACATGCAATGGCCATAGAATCTCAAACTGTAGAAAACCTACAGAAATCCTACGTATGGTCCTAGCAGAAATAAGTAGGAGAAATGTAAAGAGGAAACAATGGACTGAAAGATGGATTTGAACCTTGGGCTGAAATCCGAGATGACTCACGTTCCTATGCTTCCTTTATCACTCAAAGTGATATGGTGATCAAGTGCATTTATTTATAAAACCCAGGCCAAAAAAAAGAAGAAAAGAATAAACACATGGGAGGAAATTCTAGACAGTCAGGGATTGATAATAAATTCTTATCTTAAAATAATCTAGATAGAATCTAGGGGAAACTTTAACATTTTTCATCTGTTTTAAAATATTAAAAATATATCAAAAATCTAAAAAAGATCTGTGTGGATTCACAGAATAGATAAAAACAATTATAAGGCCAATTAGAAGGGAAGAGGAAAAAAGGATAGGATGTTTAAAACAAAAATCCTCCAAGATGGACAACAACATATGCTCTACACTGTACTTTCTATAAGTTCCTATTCGTTATAACAGTTTAATGCAGATTCTTTCTGCATACCACCCATGCCAATCAACCCTCTGGTTTATTTTGGGTGGATGACCATCTACTTCCACTTCTATCTCAGAAATTATATCCCATCATTATGTTAGATGATTAACACTTTGATGCTTTCTGTCTTTTGCTCCCTGGAAGGAATAAACAAGTTGAGTATACTAGCAAGAAGGGTATTTTCCTGATCTAGTTATGGTACTTTGAAAATATGCTCAACAGTTCTAAGAGGACTTGTTTGTTCTGTATAATATGCCTTTGGTTCCTGAGAAAAGCAAGATGCTTTTTGAATTTCATGCAGCAAAGCCTTCCGTCGATTACAGGGGACCTTCTATACCACACATTCATTAGAGAGAATGGCCAACACATTCGAGAGTTACTTCTTCAATGCCTTACCCAGGATATCATAAATTCAACCTATTTTAAGTCTTTTTCACTTAGGTGGAGATTCACAACATTTTTTTAAACATGGGACCTACAAAAACATTGTTTCAAAAGTGGATCACATCCCTACTGCCAAGTACTCCCCACCTCCCCCATTCCCTGACTGTATTTATTCTAATGGGGCCAACCTCTAAGTAGCTAATCAACCTTGTGGTTAATCGAGGTCCTTGACTTTGGTTGTCCTGATACTGGACAGCTAATTAAAACATCCACCAGAAGATATTCAGGAGTAAATCTGTTCATCTGTAGTCTACCAGGACATCCTGTCAAAAATGATTAAATAGGTTAAAAGATGGAGTGAAGTGTTAAGATGGGGTTTGTGTATTATCTGCAGATTTCAATTCTCCACAGTATCACTGCCTCTCATTTAAAATGTAAAACAATATATTAATGGTCCTGGAAAGAAAGCATGCTTGGTGAGGTTGAATTATCAGAGCTTGAAGACTCCTTGAACAATGCATTTGGTTTCTCAGACATTGTGGTAGAGGTATCCCTCAGGTCTATGTACTCGGATATCATTTAGAGCAAAGACCATCGGCTAATTTCCCAAGAGGCAAAAGGAGGATGACCTATAGCCCCATGGAGAGATTCTGTGATAACATAGTACCAAAAGGCTAGAAAATTCAAGAACTGGATTGTGAAGGACAGTAAACCCCCTAATCCCTTCGTAACAACTGCGCTGGGGAACTAAATCAACATCTGCATCCTAGAATAACAGCTTATTTGAGGCCTAAGGCATCTGCAGTTCATGTTTCCTTGGACCTGATTTGACCTCCCTTGTCTCTAAATCTGTATGATAAGCTGTGTTCTGATAGCTTTTGCAATTTGAGTGGCTTAGCTGGGAATAGAGATGGTCCTGCTTTGAGTTAGAAAATAAGAAATTTCCATATTGAAAAGTCTATGCTCCTTGAAACTTTCCCCCTAATGTAATTCATAAGGAAGGGGAAGAAAGAATGTGGATAGATTTGGTCCTTGGAGAAAATGAAGGAGGGGTAGGTACGCTGCTAGAGCTAGCTTGTGATCTCTCTACCTCTTGATCTTGTTTCCATTAAGTGGCTAGGATAGATAGGGAATTGGTGCTGGTGTGGTGTACTCAGATTCGAAATTCTAAATGCCCTCCTTGACGTTGTTGAAGTCCTACAGATGGGTTGGCAACCGTGTTTCACTTCTAAAAGCCAGTTGACAATGATTGCTGGCATCCCGGATGCCAGTTGGTAGAAAACTCAGACAATCTGGTGCCAGAATCAGCTGGTACTTTGGGGCACATCATTAAAAATCTGTTGCAAAACATGCACTTATTGAATCTCTGCCTTCCCAGCTTTGCTGTAGCTCATCTTTTCCCACAGTTACTTTTATCTAGATACGCCCTCGCTTTTATCCTTGCCACTCCAAATCTGAGAAGTTCCTCAGCTGTGAACCTGAGTGCGGCTTCAGAGGAGACATATATATTTAAGAGAGCTTGTACTTTTCCCTATTAACATATTTTACCTATATAAAATGCAATTTCTTCAATCAGGGATGCTCACTGATTGTAAATGAAGGCTGAATTCCCCAAATGCCACTGGGCAGAAACCGCCTCTTTCTTCCCCCTGTAAAGCAAATGTCCCGAAGTTGGCCATCACTCTCTCATGAGAGGAAGTGGACTAGAGTCCATTTTGCCTGCTGTAGCTGAAGTCGGCTTCATCCAGCTGGGATTCCTTAATGTTCGAGAGTTTCGTGTGTGTCCTCCCAATCTCTTCAAGGGCACAGGCCAGGGAGTCAAGGTCACCATCGTGCTGATGACGAGCTTCCCACAGGTTCAGAATGACAGCAGACGGGCTACTTTGTGTAGCAAAATAAGATAAATTCCTGGACAGAGAGTTAAATAAACGAAATGACAAAAATAGAAATAAAGGAACAAATACAAATCACTATAAGGGAATTAAAAATGAATTGGAACAGATATTATTAAAATAGGAATAAAGAGCTCCACGAACGCAGGTCTGGGGACAGTCCAGTTTGTATCCCAACGCTAAACTGAAACTGTACTTTGGAGGGTTACCAATGACCTTCTTAATCCTCCGTGTCTTTTTTAGTCCTCACTTTCCTTGAGTTGTGTGTGTATACATGTACGTGTGTTTCTCTCTTGAACACCCTCTTGAAAAGCTCTACTTCATTAGCTTATGTGATGATATAACTCATTCCTTTTTTTTCCCAAAATATCTGACCCCTCTTTATGTCTCTCATGGTAATCCTAAGGGCTGTGAAAATTTTATCTGTGTCTTCTTGGGTTCGTATACGAAATGGAGTACTTATCAGCTCCAAGTGGACAGTGTCTAAGTCGGCATCTCCTGTTTTATAGGTTAATAATGAGCTAGTCACAGATCTCTGAACGACCTTGGGACTGCTCCAGTTAGATATAGCTTTCCACTTCCTCAGACTCGGGGCATCAGGAATCCATTGGCCTCCATTCTAACTATAACAAATGTCCCAGTAATTACAACCATCCTTCTAATCTCTCACACTAGGACATTTATTTCTGAGTCTTCTCTTTGTTTCTTTTTGACAAACTCATCAGCTTCACTCTTCCTCTCCATTCATACTATTTGTATTTAATTTATGCTCTATCATTTTACGACTAAATTCTAGCAGAAGCCTTATGGCTCTTTATTTCTCCAGACTCTCTAATATACCTTGCATTCTATTTCATAAATCATCATATCTACTCCACTTGTTTTCAGTGCCTGCCTTGGTCTGGCATCAAACTAGCTCTGGTAATATATATACTTTTTCCCTCAATATTCTTTTCTCCTTTGAGCCATTAACACTGACTTAGGTAATACTTTGTTCTTGCTTTCATCTAGTGTATTCTGTTCACTAGGAAATGCCCACTTTCCCTCTTTCCCCTCTGTTTATCAAGATCCTATACTCCTACAATGCCTGGATTGTAGATAATTCTCATGTCCTCTCAAAGTAATTTATTTCTTTTCTCAACTCTTTTTACGCTTCTGCTTAAATTTTCGTGTGAGTAAAATGCTTATATATTCCATGTGTGTGACCTCTGCCTTCTCAGTGTGATTGCAGACACCTGAAAGAGAAGGGTCATAGCTAATCATTTTCTGATTCTACAACAGCACTTATAATACTATGACAGGTATTTATTCCATATCCATCAGCTGAGTAGTTGATTGCTAGGAGCTTGTTGCAGATGATACGGGATCTTCAGTGAAAACAAATGATAACCCTTTGGACAATAACTTTGCTCTGATGAAGACTGAGACAACACAAAGGATTAAAAGGTCACAGCTTTTCACAGGTACTTTTGCAGCAGGGATAGAAATGTCACCTCTGGTAAAATTCTGATGAGTTGAAAAGATTTTCCAGATTCAACCAAGAATTGCCCATTTTGAGGATGGTACAACTTTGTATCACCAGACTCGGTGTATAATCACAAAGCAGACTCATGTAGCCAAGAGCAAGTGGAAGAGAAAACAAGCTTTTAAGGGCACGTTATCATTCACAAGCAACATACACACATAGTAATTCTGAGTGAATAAAGTGCTATTTTATTCAAAGGTCTTACGACACTACTTAAAGCTAGTTGGTTGCCAGATAGCACAAATATCAGGGTATGATATATGCTTTCCACTGCGTCTGAATCTTTAATTGAGAGAGGGAGAAGGCCAGCTTAAAATGATTCTCTCCAGTTTCTTTTCCTTTTATCTTTCCTTCCTTCTCCCCTTCGCCGCCCTCTCCATAGCTGGCCTTCGAATCACATACAGTTATTTATTTCTCCACTAATAGAAATGGCAAAGCAAATGTTGCTTCTGTAGTTGAAGGGATCCTCGTTCCTTTTATTCAAAACGTTGTTTTGAATACTGCCACTTCCTTTTAGCTGTAGGGAGCTGTTTTGGGGGGACGTTGCTGTATCTCCTGGTCTGTAAATAGATTGGTGCACCCCAACCAATGTGCAGGCAGAATACAAACGGGAGGAATAGCTGAGAAAGAGGCAAAGACTGAGAGGCTGTGTGAGTGGATTCTGGGTGGGCTGTGTGATAATGTCTTTCCATGTAATTTATGAGAATAGACCATGGACACACATTGTTTCCTGGAGTGGGGAAATAATTCTTTATGCTCTCCATGGTCATTTCAAAAGAAAAATAATGCTGGCAAGCACAACAAAAAGAAGCACAGATTTCTCATAGTATTGAAGGTTTATATTTTATATTTCCTACTGAACCACAATGGATTAGTGTCTGTTGGAGTGACTAGATCCTTGTGATCCTGTTAACCCCAAAGCTACCCTTTATTCTATACCAGGGGTTGACAAACTCTTTCTTTAAAGTTCCAGACAGCAAGTATTTTTGACCGTAGGGGCCACATCTGGTCTCTGTAGCAGCTACTCAACTTTGCCATGGTAGTGTGAAATGGCCATAGACAATACATAAGTGAATGTGCATGTCTGTGTTCCAATAAAACTTTATTTAGAGACACTGAAATTTGAATGTCATACACTTTTCACATGTCACACCATATATATCACTCTTGTTTTATTTATCCTCCTGAAACCGTTCTAGCTCTGGGGCTATAGAAAAGCAGGTGTTGGGCCAGATTTAGCACCTAGGTCATGGTGCTGACCACGTTCCATGTTGTCTTATAACCCAAACTAGATTTCCAGACATACTAGCAATTTCAGAGAAGATGAGATTGAACTTTCATTTTGTGCTGCATCTGAAAATAAGCACCTAGAGGGTGAACGTTGCTGGGTCCTCAAGCTACATGTCCTGCCCCAAGCACTCTGAGACCTTTATCCTTGGTATCATTTGGGGAGCTTTGACATTTCAGGACATGAGAAGAAGATCTGGGCATGAAAATGCAAAAACAAAACTTGAGGAGAGGCATACAGACTATGTTTTGGAGGTTGTGATGAATCCTTGTCCCAACATGCTATTCAAAATATTCATGAATCCAGTTGCAGTGTGAAGGAAGTGCACCTGCCTAGAAGAAGAAGAGAAGAGCTGGAGGATGACTCTTGCCAGCCACTTGGTTCTGAGAAGTCCTGCAAACGCCCTGATTTGTAGACTAGGCACCCAGGCCAACAGGAAGCTAAATGATCAAAGAGGCAGAAATAGAACTCTCCCTTGGCATGGTTCTCTGAACATACTGTAGCAAGTGAAATGTGCTCCCCAAAGCATGTTCCAGATTGATGCTCTGAATTTATACAAGCACACTCGGCAACACACACAAATCTCAAATTCCACTTAATGTTAGTAAATACACGTAGGAGCATATCAGCCTTATTAAAAATGATTCAGTCAGCTTTGTGATAAACAGACATCCTATCAAACTACACTTACTTGTCTACACCACAAGAATTAATAGACAAAAGACACTAAAGTGCTAATGCTATAGGCTATTTCTCAAACACAGTTGGGTTATTTTACTGCTTACATGTGTGCAAATGCATTATGATTTTTTTGAAAATTGGCATACCCTATATCCATTTGGTTCTCTCCATACCTCCCTTTTGAAATTATTTTGATCCCAATCTGTGTGACCCATTTCTCTTCATAATAATGCTGGTGCATTTGGACACCAGCAGGTAAATGCATCTACAATTCAGGGAACATTGTTAATACTAGAAAGTAGAATTCATAGCAATAGTTGATTTCCTGAGTCTTTGATTATTATTATTTTTTTTGAAATGAATAAAGAACATTTGGCAAAAGCAGTCATCTTGAAATTCCGGTGGATGGCTCAAAACAAAACAATTTTTTCCTTTCTCTTTGGAAAATGTTTAAAGAAGTAAATGTTTATTATGCTTGCCTTAGACGCTTCATATTGTTACTTCTTTATGCACTGAATCTTTTGTCATAGCCTTTTCAAATTCTGATCGACTGAGGTAATTCTGAAAGATAAGATTTATTTTTTTGTGGTTCATAAAGATGCTGCATACTGTGTACATAAGATTATTTACTCTCTAAATTTAAAGAATTTACTTTAGAATCATCCTGTGTCTTCAGTTTATTTGTCCTAAGTCCTGTAGACTCAGTGACTCCATCTTTTTCTTTGGAACGCTCACTGAAAAAGTCCAGATGAACTAAAAAACCACATGCTAAGACCGCTGAATAGATTTATCCATGTAAATTCATTGAGTAGCAATAGTTAATTAAGTTTAATTTCATTTTGTTGAGCCTACATGCTTTCTATTCACCTGAGCCCCTGAGGAGTTGTTTTATTACTATGATTAATTTCTTCTTTCTGAGACTTCCTTATCTGCGCTGTCCCCCAGCCCAATTAAAATTCCATTCTTTATGTGGAAGCCAGGGCAGAATTGGGAACATGAATCTTTAGCAATTTCACTAGCTAGACAGAGGCCAACTTATAATGGTGTATATGGGTCAACCACCAAATTTTTATACAGAATCTCAGTTTTCAAAATACATCTTCAAATGAATGACCACATTAAACTAATAACGAAAATTAGGTTATTTCGAGAATTTCTGGAAATAGTTATTGTGCCATCTGTTTTCTTTTTTGGGTACAAAGAGGAAGAGAGAATTGAGGACCATGATAAAATTCTGCCATATAAGTCCTTATATACTGTTGCAGTGCAGGGCTCATGTTATGGAAAGGAAAGGTGTCTAGGTGTCCAGTGTGAATTGAAAGATACCACCCTTTCTTTAGTACTTGAAAGCAGTATTCAAATACAAATGTCTTAGGGAATAGTAACATCTAAATCCTCAGTCAGTTAACAAAAAGATTAGATAACGGTAACTGGACGGGGCACAGGTCTGAGACTCTATCTGAGCCCTGGGGACGTGCACGCAGGAAGAGCTACCAAGGGCACGTGCGAGCTTAAAGCTGGAGTCTGCCTGCTTAGTTCTGTCTGACTATGTGTGGCCTATAAGGGACTCCCTTTCATTCTGAATTCCAGATAACAAAGCTTTTATCTTAGTTACTCAGAGCCATGCTACCAGGGGGCTGACATGCCTATTTGAAAGCTGTAAGCTCTTCTTTGTAACTAATGGTGAGAATGAATTTCCTCTGTAATAAAACCTAGCAGGGGACCACATCTGCACTGCAGCCTAACATCCTTAGCACAAGAAGACACCTCATCCCAGGTACATGCCATACTTTCATGCAGAATTTAGGATGTCACCCAGCACTTCCAAGTACAAGGGAGCACTTGCACCTGTAACATTCAGGCAGCAAGTATGTTTCTATTCTATAAGCTGTTGCCATTTATATCTAAGTCAACTTTTTTTTTTAAAAAAAAAGCATATTTGAAAAATATCTTCCTGGTAGGTTGGCAGCACAGAAGGTGAAAACTAAGTTAAACTGCCTATAATAAATTGGGAGACATCAATACAAGGACGGTGCATAGTCCTACTGTATAGTACCAAATAGGGAACTGAAACAGTCATAATGAAAAAAAAATTAATATCCCCGCTATCATCGTAATTGTCTCATTTAATGAAAGCCTCTTATGTGACCAAAACCAACCCTCCCTATGGTTCTTTAAATGCAAATAGAAGAGAAAAGCCATTTATACTGGACAGCGGTAACTGGACCACAGCATAAGCATTTGGTCCATTCCTCAAGCTTTCATCCCCAAACTTCATCCTCACTGGGTACTCAACAAACAGCAGAGAGCAGCTTTCAGGATAAAGCAAGTCTGTTTCATTTCCTAAAGATTAAGCAAAAGATGCTTGCCATTATGTCACCTCTGCCTATTGCCCCCCTGTGCCTTCAAGTGAAAGGAAGCTGGTATGGGAAACCCAAAAGGAAAAGATACAGGCAGTTGAAAACAGGCTGAGTTCCACTCTGCCGTGCCCCAAAGGTGGTACATTAATTCTTTTGGACCAATGAATTTGGCAATAAAATTCCCCTCATAGTTCTTCCTTTTGCCTATTTCATTATCTGGCTCCTGAAAGGGACCAGCAAGGATTCTTCCTTCTTTGGAAAATGTATGTTAGCCCTGGAGCCTTCAGAACCCGCTGTGGTTTTCCAAACAGGAATGAAACCAGTTGTAGACTCTCGTTTTCAATTCTCCAGTTTCATTCCTGATAAGGCTCTGACAGTTTCTCATATTTGGCAATGAAAGGCAATGAAAACTGCAAAATCAAAGCTCAACTTTTCTTTGAATTGGGATATAGCATAGAAAAATACGTCTCCTGTAATGTTCCTCTTCAATAACGTTGAGACATTTTCAAGAATCCTGAGGGTAAAGGAGAATGACCACTATTTGTTCCAAGAGAAAAGACCAGAGTGCTAATCCTGAAGGGGGAAAGGGAGAAATATTGATATCTTTCGTTTTGCAAAATACTCAGTAGTAGTGTTTCAATAAAACCTCACAAATAATCGCAAAGAAATAGGTAAGCACTTTATCAAAGGACTCTCTAATGAATTAGGCAAAATCCTTCCCATAATTTCATTTTCTCAAATTATGAAAACATCACATCCGGGGATTGTGACTTTGTCAGCTTTTCCAGGTCTCTCTGAGACAGACCCGTGAAGGGGATTATTTTGGCTATAAAGGGGCTTGGGCATGTCCATCTTATCTGAAAACTACATTAGCTTAAAGGAGGGAAACCTAGTCCTTTAAAGACCAATGCAAACTTGCCCCTTGTCACCACCCCTGCAGCTTAGAGTGGGAGCGCGACTTTGGTTCTCTTGGAGGGATACAAACAGCTTCTCTCCCTTATTGCCTTTAGGAGAAACACCTGCCACTTATAAACTATATACAGTTTGTTCATGGCCAAACTGGCCCTAGGCTGTCTTCAGATTCATATTAGTAGGCAGTTTCATGAGTCCCTAACTTAAGTGGAATGAAGCCTGAACACCCACCACTTGGCTGTGTTGGGTCCCTCTGGCTTCACACTGAGGGCTCTTCAAATCCAGACTCTGCACAAGTCCATTGGGCCAGAACCAGAAAATCTGATTTGAGCTTTATCATATTTTGCCTCCAAGGATCTGTGTGATGAATGCTATCTTCCTGTGCATTAATTCTCCTTAGAAGAGTCATGAATATTGATTTTTGGAAATGGCAGCCTCACATCCATTTTTATTATTTAAAGGTTAGGATGTGTTTTCTAGCCTCTAGTCTGCAGAGCCCAGACAGCTTCATTTGGTGTAATCCTAGCAAATCCCAAAACATAAGAGTGAAAATATCTAGTCTCACGGGTCCCTGGGTGACCACCCTTGGCGGTCTGCCTGTGAAGCAGGCATTCTGTATATATTTTGTAATCACTTTCTCTCACTTTTTTCCTCCTCCTTCCTTCACCCCAAAAGAAAGCTGGCCCCGGGACTTCCACTTCTAGTGAATTCTCAAGAGTTACCCAGACAGATGAATAAACTGTCTTGCAACCTTCCTCTGTCCTTTCCCACTGCCCTCTGGCCATTCACTGTTCCTGTGTATCCAATTAAGAGGGTGGACAGAGGGAATGAAAGGATTTGACCTCAACTGAGAAGATTCTGCTTCTCATTAGAGGCCCTGTTAAAAGATTTGGTGGAAAAACAAGTTACTGCAGCACTGCTGATGAGCCATGAAGTTTGAGAAATTTCATTTGCTCATGATTTCTCTAGCATCACCCAAAAACATTAACATCCAAAATACATTTGAACTGTTTTACCCAACTGACCAATAATAACTAGGTTTCTCTGGCAGTGCTTACGCAGTTTCAAACAAGCGTACTATTATGAGAAACTGTTAATAAGGTGTGGTTCATCTGCTCCTTTCCATCTTGGAATCCTTTCTTCCATTTTGGTCACTTCCCTTCTCATCCTCTTGTATCTCATGCACTTTATCCAGCATCTGTTCCCACGGCAACTTGGTCAAGCTGGCTATGTTTTCACAAGGGTTTCTGGAATATGAAAATCGTGAGGCCTTAAAGAAGAAAGATTCAATAGTAGAATTTCAGGTGCCGAAGGATAGGAACCCTCCACAGTGTCAGCCATGTAACCTGCTCTCTTTTGAGACCAACTTGCAAAATCCTTTGACACTTAATTCAGTTCTATTAGGAGGCAAGTTTTTTGTTTGTTTGTTTATTTGTTTTGTGGTACGCGGGCCTCTCACCGTCGTGGCCTCTCCCGTTGCGGAGCACAGGCTCCGGACGTGCAGGCTCAGCGGCCATGGCTCACGGGCCCAGCCGCTCCACGGCATGTGGGATCCTCCCGGGCCGGGGCACGAAGCCGTGTCCCCTGCATCGGCAGGCGGACTCCCAACCACTGCGCCACCAGGGAAGCCCCAGGAGGCAAGTTTTTAAGGTCAAGTATACTATCCAAAGAAAAAGTTCATGTCATTCATTCAAGACAAATTTCTTGAATTTCCCCGAACTAGACAGTACTATCTAGGTATGTCTAACTGTAATTAAAAAATAAAAAAGTATCATAAAAATACAAAGTGCTATGGAAGTTTAGATATGGAAGATTACTTCTAGCTGAAGCAGTTAGTTTCTGATATTATTTAATTTGTTTAGTTCTCAGCAAAGCTCCCCACCATCCACTCCTACACGATCAACTCTTTATTAGTCCCACCTAGCTACCAATCACCTGTGACCAAGAGCATTGAAGAGGAGAGTTATTGCAGCTGGACCTGTAGAATAAGTGTGCAATCTCAGCTCTAAAATGCAGCAAGCATGGACTCTGAGTAATCGTCAGTTTGCCCACAGAAACTGTAATTGCAACTGTTAACTATGACATTCTTTGCTAGGCTGTGTGGCTTATTTATCATAATCGATATGCCAAGCAAGTTGCAGAGCCACCTGCGTTGCTGCCTTAAGTGCACCCACTGACATGTCTCACATTCTAAGCCTTTAACTTCCTATTTCATGTATCTTCTCTCCTATTCAGATCTAAGTAGAAACTTGTTAGGCAAAAAGGCAAATTATCATCAGTGACATTTGCATTTACCGAAAGGAGAACATTTCCACTGGCAACACGATAACAGTGAATGTTTCCTTCCAGTCCCTTTGAAAGTGCTTCCTTCATGGTTTGAGGGCTGTTGCTTTACTAGCTTTTCACTTTTGGAAATTGAAGGGAAGGGGAGAGTCAGGTAAAGGTGCTGTCACAAGATCACGGTAGGTGAATTCCCTAATAGCAGACCGACTCTGTGCTTTGTGATCATCTTGCTCTCGTGATCCCAGGGTTGATGAAATCTCAGGCTATCCAACAGCTTTCTTACCCAGTAATACCGGCATATTGACGACGTCAGATTTCTGTGTTTTAACACACATTAATGATCACATTAGTGACTGATGATGATGTAGTATAATAAGTACGATATTATTTGTAGCCCTAAGAGAGCAAGCCCAGTGATTTGGGATTACACAATAAGTTGTGACAATTTAATTTAAAATCTCCTTCATCTCTGTCCCGTATGTTTCTTCCCATGTAGGAGAAGATACATTTCTGCTACAGTAGTGGAAACGTTTAATGAACTTGACAATTTCTGCAAAATGAGAATGGGGATTAGCTGACATGGTGCGAGGTGATTTTCCATCATCTTTCTCTTTTGGCTTCTCTGACTATCTTCGTGGCCATCTCTGCCGGAACAACACCAGCTTGCAGAAAGGGGCCTTATCTTGTGCCTTAGCTTAGCCGCAGGTGTAACTCTAACTGCAGCAATAGGTCCTATGAAAGTTTTACTAAATGAGAGCAGACTCGTTTAGATGAGGGGTCAGCGGACTATGTACTGTAGGCCAAATACACTGCTTCCTTTTGTAAATAATGTTTATTGGGACACAGCCCCGCCTGTTTAGATATTTCCTGGGGCTGCTCTCACACCGCAGAAGCAGAGTTGAATAATTGCTGAGTAGTTGCAATAGATCATATATGGCCTAAACTATTTACCGTCTCTGGTTCTTTAACAGAAAGAAGCCTGCTAACCCCTAGTTTGAATCGTTCTCACTCCATAATGAGTTTCCTATTGGAGAGTTAAGCTAGAGAGTAAAGAGGAAGGAAATGCCATTCACTGAAGGTGAATATGGTAACTAAGTAAGGGTTAAAGATGAAACCTTATTTAAATACAAAGATTCCGTGCATTCATGCTATTCTAACTTGCTGTTAATTGTGAACATTTCAAAGGGACTAACTAACATTTATTTAAAATGGACATTTTCTTAGAACCATGTTAGAAACTTTCCATAAAGTAGGTTGTTTGAATTTTGTATACTAAGGACGTTTAGGCTTTCCTGGAGAGAGGGGTCTTAGGGAGAAACAAAAGCAAGCGAAAGCAAACAGGCACATCCAATGGTTGCCTTTTTTGACCCCCGACATTGGAGGGGACAAGCGTGCTCCTGTGTAGCTATTTACTGCTCATTAGAGCCCAGACACAAAAGGATGCTAACCTTAGTCTCCCAGTTTGAAATGCGTTTTCCCTACTGTGCAAGGTCAGAAACTGATGGCTTTGGAGGCAGCCTGTGTAGTTCTCATATGTTTACTGGAAGTGGAGAATAAAATGAACAAGGCAGGAACGTGCACACGCTTCTTTAGCAAATGAAGGCCAGCAGCCATGAGTAGGTAGATACTCTGTGGCAATTACTTTCTTGCAAGTGGTGAATTAAAAATCATAAACTCTCATGGCCAGACTGGATTAGAGAGTTAATGTAGTTTGAATTCTATGAATTGCATCTGTAGAAAAAGTAACATAGGGATGGTAAGTGATGTGTTTGGGCAGACTGGTATTAGCTGTAGAACCAGAACAGAGCTTCTGAGTCCCCTGCCCAATGTTCACTTTCCTTTCTTTAGACCAAATTCTGTCCTCTGGCTTAGTTTTTCATTCTTGTCCCCAGGTTGATCAGAAAGCGAACCTGACATAGTCATGGTGTTCATGGGTTATACATGACACATCTCATCCTTTATCAAAGCTGCTGGGAAAAATTCAACCGAATTTTTTTTCCCCTATACCCTCAGACATTTTTGTATTCTCTCATTTTCACTACCTGCCTTTTTCAAGAATGTGTTCTTTTTGGGCTTGCCTGTCTGTAAATTCCATTTTCTCTTACAGCCATGCCTTCTCTCTTGATTTTCCTCTCTGAGTCTGACTGCTTTCTAGTTGGGCCCTTCGTTCTCGGCTTCCGGATCCCTTTTGAAACAGGGAGCAGCCCTCTATCCTTTCTTGGCAGACATCTACCTTCCTTTCAGAGAAGAAAGAGTCAGGTAGGATGTCTGTGAAAACAAAGAACAAAAAAAATGGAAATGACAGAGTAAGCCAAACAGTGAGAAAACTAAGGCTTTGTCTCAAAAGACATAAAAAGTACCAAAGGAAAGGGAAGGAAAAGGGTGCTGGGAAAACGTGTTCTCTTTTCATTCTGGGGTTTGCGGGGTGGGTTAGTGAGAGAGGAGATCCTATTTGTCAATGCCTTTTCCCCACCAGTCATCCCTCAAGCTGAGCCCTAACTGGCCTCCCCGTCAGTGCTGCTCTGAATAGCATCACCCTTGCTTTTTCTCATCAAAGTACGAGCGCCCACTATGAATCTCTCTTCTCCTTTCAACTCAACCACAACAGTAGCCCAGCAATGAATAGTGTCGGTTTAAGCAGCAGACCTTTGCTTTTGCTTGTTTAATGCCCTCCGCCTTCAGACCTGAGAGGTATCATCTCAAACTTCCTTTTTTATATTCACGCACCCACTTCTTCAGGCTGAGCATATCCTTATTAGGGGTTAAATAACACTTAAGGTTACCCGATGGGAGGGAGGAGGTGTGAGAAACTTGCTTCTTTGTTTCTCCATCACTGTCTCAAGACTCTGGGATCCCCTCACCAGCACCAAGATGACCAAGTCTAAACCTCCATTATGGTGGCCCAATTAGCAAACCTGGAGATGGGACCAGGACTCAAGTAGGACTTTTCCGTAACGTCCCCAAAGGCAGAGTGGGGTGGCAGGAAGGGCCACACACTGTGTCATATTTTTGTTCTTTTCCCACTTCCCTGTCCAGATTTCACATGAAATACAGCCAGAGAAATCCATACAGATATCAGGGTCTGGAAACCACGTAGATACACCCGCCCCATTTTAGTTTTCAAGCTCTTTTAGCAAAATCCTCTTTTTGAAGTTGCCCCCAGTTACCTGTTGATGCTGTTTTTCTGTGCTAACATCTGCCAGTCTTTGCCTTTGGCGTTGGGGGTGTCAAATGTAGCACAAATCCGCTGTCTGATGGAGTAGGGAATTTTGAAGGCTTTGGGGCCAGTCTGTGCAGGGAAAGTGCTGTCCTCTTGTGCAAAGAAAGTGATGGTCTCTCTTTCATTCTATAAACAAAATAAGGAAAGCAGGATCAGATCTAAGTAGAAGCCTTACTGGTCAACACTTTTATTTTTTTAAGAGAAGTTGTGTTAACACACATGCAAAAAATGCTTGCCTGTTGTGATGGAGTCTATAAAGTACACTGACAAGTTCCCCTCTCTTCTAAAATAGTAAATAATGTCTCTAGTAGCCTAGGAAACCGTGTACTGGAGCTTTCAAAAGCCTCTTCCACTCAGGGAAGTCACAATCTTCAGCTTCCTACATCCAAGGAGGTGTCAGGTGAGAGCAGAATTAGATTTTTTTTAATTCTCAAAAGAAAAAAAAAATCTAGAATCAGTAGGAAGAAGCTTCCAGATGACAGATTTCAGTTCACTGTAAGGAGACCTTCTGAGAGTCAGAGCTGATCAGAGAAGAATGCGCTGATCAAAGGAGCTGGCTGGGAAGCCACGTGTCGGGAAAGCTACAAAGGGGACCTGATTGTATGTTGATCATTTTCAAGTGTGTGTTTCTCCCAGGCCTCAAGTGTGATTCTATAGGAAATATTTTGGTTTTGTTTCAGAATTAAATTGCTTTTGTAAAATGGGAGGTAGCCGCGAGTCAGCGACGAGACCTGGACTAGCCAGCGGAGTGCTGCAGGCTGGAGAGCTTCTGCCTGCTGTCTGCCCACTCTTCTGACTTAAGAGCTGTCCAGTGAGGATTAGTTATGCATCATAACAATTAGATCATCATATCCAATGTGAAATCACACATCCATCCATCATATCAGAATAGCTGCTGAAAGTTTATATGGACTAACAGAATTTTAAGGCTTGAAAGGCAGCTGAATCACTCCTGTGATTAGGATGGGATACAAGGCAAAAGGGATTCTGCAAGTCCCTAATCAGTTGACTATGCATTGACGAAGAGAGATTTTTCCGGGTGGACCTGACCTAATCAAGTGGCTCTTAAAAGAGAGAAGATGCAGCTCCTATCTGGAGGTATCTCTCCTGCTGGCCTGAAAGAAAGCAAACAGCCACGCTGTGAACTGCCTGTGGTTGGGGGTGGGAGGGGCTGAAGCTAGGAACTGAGGGTGTCCTCTAGGAGCTGAGAGTGAGCCCCATCCAACAGTCAGCAAGAAATTGGGGACTTCGGTCCTACAGCCACAAGGACCTGAATTTGTCAACAACCCTAATAAATGGGGGGACAGACCTCTGAGCTCCAGATGAGAATGTCCTGCTGCCACCACCACCTTGACCTCAGCCTTGTGAGATCCTCATCAGAGAACCCAGTTAGGCCATGCCTAGGCTTCTGCCCTCAAAAAAGGTGGGACAGTAAGCGGGTGGTGTTTTTTTCTGATAGATTTGTGGTAATTTGTTATGCACGAGAAGAAAACTAACGCAAAGGGAAATTAAAACACAAATCTGAGGTCGGGTTAAGGGACTAGTTAGCACTGTTTAAACGCCAAGAAACTATCCTTTGCATTAGGAACTTGTCGACTTGGGCTGTCCTTTAGGTCAACACATGCCCTTCCTGAACTGCCCCTGTGAGCTTCCCCTGATGTTTTTCTGACCTTTTACACATCTCCTTCTGTGGACACCACAGCCATGGAAGCCCTTCTTGGCTGGGGTCCAGGCTCATGGAACTTTAAGCCTTCAGACTTGGTGTGTCTTACATCTTCAAAAATCTGTTAATTGAGGAAACTAGTTCATACAAAGATCTTATTAATGAATGATAATGTGTTTTGTCTTTCTGTAAACATTTAACACAGTTACATAAGGGGGGGATGTTTTGGAAACACAATGCCTTAACCCAGTATTCCCACAGGGTATCTCAGATGTTCCAAGAGAGAGCAGTCATGTGGTCAAATACTTTCTGAGAAATGCTGCACGTTATATCTTACTCTTGGAACTTCAAAGTACATGTTATCAGATTAAACAGATTCTACTTACTGGTTTTAGTTCTATTCCCTGGACTATTATAGAACAACGCTCATCAAAATTCGTCCAGTTTTGGAGGTTAGGATGGACTAACAGAAAAAGTGTGGTTTTCAGAGTCAGAAATGTCTTGCTTTGGAGTATAAGTTCACATTTCGTAGCTCAGTGACCTTGGATGCTACAGGACTTCCCTCAGCCTCAATTTCCTGATCAGTCTTTGACATTTTTTATAGACTCCACAGGGGTATAAACTTTGGTAGAAGTTATCCAGGTAATTGGTGTCAGAGCTAAAACTAGAATTCCGATACCCTAATACCTTTACCAGGACTCACTTCACTACATCACCCTGCATCAAGACAAGTACCAAAAATCCACAGAGCAGGGTGGTTCAGAAAAACGCTCTCTGAGTGATATTGGCATTGTATTTCAAGAATTAAGAGTAGTAGAGCTTCATGGAGGAGGCATGTGAGTTGACCTTGAAGCATAGGTAGCTATTGAGTGAACAGAAATTGTTCTGTAATAAGCAGTTATTTTGGGCAGAGTAGTCAATTCCTTTCTTTTTTTTTTTTTTGCCTTTATTTTATATATTATTTTATACAGCAAGTTCTTATTATCTATTTTATACATACTAGTGTATATATGTCAACACCAGTCTCCCAATTCATCCCCCCACTTTACACCCTTGGTGTCCATACGTTCTCTACATCTGTGTCTCTGTTTATACCTTGCAAGCCAGTTCATCTGTACCATTTTTTTTGGATTCCACATATATGTGTTAGCATACAGTATTTGTTTTTCTCTTTCTGACTTACTTCACTCTGTATGACAGTCTCTAGGTCCATCCACCTCATTACAAATAACTCAATTTTGTTCCTTTTTATGGCTGCATAATATTCCATTGTATATTTGTACTACATCTTTATCCATTCGTCTGTCGATGGGCATTTAGGTTGCTTCCATGACCTGACTATTGTAAATAGTGCTGCAATGAACGCTGGGGTGCATGTGTCTTTTTGAACTATGGTTTTCACTGAGTATATGCCCAGTAGTGGGATTGCTGGGTCATATGGTAATTCTCTTTTTAGTTTTTTAAGGAACCTCCATACTGTTCTCCATAGTGGCTGTATCAATTTACATTCCCACCAACAGTGCAAGAGGGTTCCCTTTTCTCCACACCCTCTCTAGCATTTGTTGTTTGTAGATTTTCTGATGATGCCCATTCTAACTGGTGTGAGGTGATACCTCATTGTAGTTTTGATTTGCATTTCTCTAGTAATTAGTGATGTTCAGCAGCTTTTCATGTGTTTCTTGTCCATCTCTATGTCTTCTTTGGAGAAATGTCTATTTAGGTCTTCTGCCCATTTTTGGGATTGGGTTGTTTGTTTTTTTAATATTGAGCTGCATGAGCTGTTTATATATTTTGGAGATTAATCCTTTGATTCATTTGCAAATATTTTCTCCCATTCTGAGGGTTGTCTTTTCGTTTTGTTTATAGTTTCCTTGGCTGTGCAAAAGCTTTTAAGTTTCATTAGGTCCCATTTGGTTATTTTTGTTTTTATTTCCATTACTCTAGGAGGTGGGTCCAAAAAGATCTTACTGTGATTTATGTCAAAGAGTGTTCTTCCTATGTTTTCCTCTTAAGAGTTTTATAGTGTCTGGTCTTACATATAGGTCTTCAATCCATTTTGACTTTATTTTTGTGTATGGTGTTAGAGAGTGTTCTAATTTCTTTCTTTTACATGTAGCTATCCAGTTTTCCCAGCACCACTTACTGAAGAGACTGTCTTTTCTCCATTGTATATCCTTGCCTCCTTTGTCATAGATTAGTTGACCACAGGTGCGTGGGTTTATCTCTGGGCTTTCTATCCTGTTCCATTGATCTATTTTTCTGTTTTTGTGCCAGTACCATATTGTCTTGATTACTGTAGCTTTGTAGTATAATCTGAAGTCAGGGAGTCTGATTCCTCCAGCTCCATTTATTTCCCTCAAGACTGCTTTGGCTATTTGGAGTCTTTTGTGTCTCCATACAAATTTTAAGATTTTTTGTTCTAGTTCTGTAAAAAATGCCACTGGTAATTTGATAGGGATTGCATTGAATCTGTAGATTGCTTTTGGGAGTATAGTCATTTCACAATATTGATTCTTCCAATCCAGGAACATGGTATATCTCTCCATCTGTTTGTGTCATATTTGATTTCTTTCATCAGTGTCTTATAGTTTTCTGAGTACAGTCTTTTACCTCCTTAGGTAGGTTTATTCCTAGGTATTTTATTTTTTTGTTGCAATGGTGAATGGGATTGTTTCCTTAATTTCTCTTTCTGATCTTTTGTTGTTAGTGTATAGAAATGCAAGAGGTAACTATGCATTAATTTTATATCCTGCAACTTTACCAAATTCATTGATTAGCTCTAGTAGTTTTCTGGTAGCATTTTTAGGATTCTCTATGTATAGTATCATGTCATCTGCAAACAGTGACAGTTTTACTTCTTCTTTTCTGATTTGGATTCCTTTTATTTCTTTCTCTTCTCTGATTGCCATGGCTAGGACCTCAAAAGCCACGTTGAATAACAGTGGTGAGAGTGGACATCCTTGTCTTTTTCCTGATATTAGAAGAAATGCTTTCAGTTTTTCACCATTGAGAATGATGTTTGCTGTGGCTTTGTTGTATATGGCCTCTATTATGTTGAGGTAGGTTCTCTCTATGCCCACTTTCTGGAGCATTTTTTATCAAAAATGGGTACTGAATTTTGTCAAAAGCTTTTTCTGCATCTATTGAGATGATCATATGGTTTTTATTCTTGAGTTTGTTAATATGGTGTATCACATTGATTGATTTGCGTATATTGAAGAATCTTTGCATCCCTGGGGTAAATCCCACTTGATCGTGATGTATGATCCTTTTAATGTGTGATTGGATTCTGTTTGCTAGTATTTTGTTGAGGGTTTTTGAATCTATACACATCAGTGATATTGGCCTGTAATTTTCTTTTATTGTAGTATCTCTGTCTGGCTTTGGTATCTGGGTTATGGTGGTCTCATAGAATGAGTTTGGGAGTGTTCCTTCCTATGCAATTTTTTGGAAGAGTTTGAGAAGGATGGGTGTTAGCTCTTCTCTAAATGTTTGATAGAATTCACCTGTGAAGCCATCTGGTCCTGGACTTTTGTTCGTTGGAAGATTTTTAAGCACAGTTCAATTTCAGTGCTTGTGATTGGTCTGTTTATATTTTCTCTTTCTTCCTGTTTCAGTCTTGGAAGGTTATACCTTTCTAAGAATTTGTCCATTTCTTCCAGGTTGTCCATTATATTGGCATAGAGTTGCTTGTAGTAGTCTCTTAGGATGGTTTGTGTTTCTGTGGGGTCTGTTGCAACTTCTCCTTTTTCATTTCGAATTTTATTGATTTGAGTCCTCTCCCTCTTTTTCTTGATGAGTCTGGCTAATAGTTTGCCAGTTTTGTTTATCTTCTCAAAGAACCAGTCTCTAGTTTTATTGACCTTTGCTATTGCTTTCTTTGTTTCTATTTCATTTATTTCTGCTCTGATCTTTATGATTTCTTTCCTTCTACTAACTTTGGGTTTTGTTTGTTCTTCTTTCTCTAGTTCCTTTAGGTGTAAGGTTAGATTGTTTGAGATTTTTCTTGTTTCTTGAGGTAGGATTGTAGTGCTATAAAGTTCCCTGTTAGAACTGTTTTTGCTGCATTCCAACAAAAATGTGTTTTCATTGTCATTTGTCTGTAGGTATATTTTTATTTCCTCTTTGATTTCTTCAGTTAGCTCTTGGTTATTTAGTAATGTATTGTTTAGCCTCCATGTGTTTGTGCTTTTTATAGTTTTACCCTGTAATTGATTTCTAATCTCATAGTGTTGTGGTCAGAAAAGATGCTTGATATGATTTCAGTTTTCTTAAATTTACTGAGGCTTGCTTTGTGACCCACAGTATGATCTACCCTGGAGAATGTTCTGTGTGCACTTAAGAAGAAATGTAATCTGCTGTTTTTGGATGGAATGTTCTATAAATGTTTTTGGATGGAACGTCCTATAAATGTCCTATCAATTAAATCTATCTTGGTTTATTGTGTCATTTAAAGCTTGTGGTTCCTTATGAATTTTCTGTCTCGATGATCTGTCCATTGGTATAAGTGAGGTCTTAATGTCCCTCACTATTATTGTGTTACTCTCGATTTCCTCTTTTATAGCTGTTAGCAGTTGTCTTATGTATTGATGTGCTCCTATGTTGTATGCATATATATTTATAATTGTTATATCTTCTTCTTGGATTGATCTCTTGATCATTAGGTAGCGTCCTTCTTGTCTCTTGTAACATTCTATGTTTTAAAGTCTATTTTATCTGAGTATTGCCACTCCAGCTTTCTTTTGATTTCCATTTGCATGGAATATCTTTTTTCCATCCCCTCACTTTCAGTCTGTATGTGTCCCTAGGTCTGAAGTGGGTCTCTTGTAGACAGCATATATACGGGTCTTGTTTTTGTATCCATTCAGTGAGCCTGTGTCCTTTGGATGGAGCATTTAATCCATTTACATTTAAGGTAATTATCGATATGTATGTTCCTATTACCGTATTCTGAATTGTTTTGCGTTTGTTTTTGTAGGTGCTTTTCTTCTCTTGTGTTTCCCACTTAGAGACGTTCCTTTAGCATTTGCTGTAGAGCTGGTTTGGTGGTGCTGAATTCTCTTAGGTTTTGCTTGTCTGTAAAGCTTTTGATTTCTCTATCAGATCTGAATGAGATCCTTTCTGGGTAGAGTAATCTTGCTTGTAGTTTCTTCCCTTTCATCACTTTAAATATATCGTGCCACTTCCTTCTGGCTTGTAGAATTTCTGCTGAGAAATCAGCTGTTAACTTTATGGGAATTCCCTTGTATGTTGTCATTTTCCCCTTGTTTCAATTTTTCTTTGTCTTTAATTTTTGTCAATTTGATTACTATGTGTCTCAGCGTGTTTGTCCTTGGGTTTATCCTGCCTGGGACTCTCTGCGCTTCCTGGACTTGGGTGGCTGTTTCCTTTCCCATGTTAGGGAAGTTTTTGACTATAATCTCTTCAAATATTTTCTCGGGTCCTTCCTCTGTCTCTCCTCATTCTGTGACCCCTATAATGCGAATGTTGGCATGTTTAATGTTCTCAGAGGTCTCTTAGGCTGTCTTCATTTCTTTTCATTCTTTTTTCTTTATTTTGTTCTGTGCAGTGAATTCCACCATTCTGTCTTCCAGGTCACTTATTCGTTCTTCTACCTCAGTTATTCTGCTATTGATTCCTTCTAGTGTATTTTTCATTTCAGTTATTGTATTGTTCATCTCTGTTTGTTCTTTAATTCTTCTAGATATTTGTTAAACATTTCTTGCATCTTCTCGATCTTTACCTCCATTCTTTTTCCTAGGTCCTGTATCATCTTCACTATCATTATTCTGAATTCTTTTTCTGGAAGGTGGCCTATCTCCACTTCATTTAATTGTTTTACCTTGTTCCTTCATCTGGTATATAGTCCTCCGTCTTTTCATTTTGTCTTTCTGTGAATGTGGTTTTCCTTCCACAGGCTGCAGGATTGTAGTTCTTCTTGCTTCTGCTGTCTGCCCTCTGGTGGATGAGGCTATCTAAGAGACTTGTGCAAGCTTCCTGATGGGAGGGACTGGTGGTGGGTAGACCTGGGTGTTGTTCTGGTGGCCAGAGCTCAGTAAAAGTTTAATCCATTTGTCTGCTGTTGAGTGGGGCTGGGTTCCCTCCCTGTTGGTTGTTTGGCCTGAGGCAACCCACTGCAGGCTACAGGCTCTTTGGTGGGGCTAATAGCAGGATCTGGGAGGGCTCATGCCAAGGAGTACTTCCCAGAATTTCTCCTGCCAGTGTCCTTGTCCTCATGGTGAGACACAGCCACCCCCCACCCCCGTCTCTGCAGGAGACCCTCCAACACTAGCAGGTAGGTCTGGTTCAGTGTCCTATGGGGTCACTGCTCCTTCCCCTGTGTCATGATGCATATACTACTTTGTGTGTGCCCTCCAAGATTGGAGTCTCTGTTTCCCCCAGTCCTGTCGAAGTCCTACAATCAAATCTCTCTAGCCTTCCAAGTCTGATTCTCTAGGAATTCCTCCTTCTGTTACCAGACCCCCAGGTTGGGAAGCCTGACATGGGGCTCAGAACCTTCACTCCAGTGGGTGGACTTCTGTGGTATAATTGTTCTCCAGTTTGTGAGTCACCCACCCAGTGGTTATGGGATTTGATTTTATTGTGATTACGCCCTTCCTACCATCTCATTGCAGCTTCTCCTTTGTCTTTGGATGTGAGGTATCTTTTTTGGTGAGTTCCAGTGTCTTCCTGTTGATGATTGTTCAGCAGTTAGTTGTGAATCCAGTGCTCTAGCAAGAGGGAGTGAGCGCCTGTCCGTCTACTCCGCCATCTTGAACCAATGAGCCCAGTGCTTTTCTGATATATAAGATGTTCATAAAATAAACCACCTCAGGCTTATTACTGCATAAGATAGGTTACAAGACATGTCACTTTTCATCACGGTATGTAAAATTTCTTCTAACCTTTAAAAATACAAATCAAGTAAGAATCATTTCTTTAAAAATTTTCCTGACTTAAGGCAGGGTAATGTCCTTAAAAAGAATAGTAAAAAAACATTGAGAGAGAGAATAAAAGGAATTCTGTACAGGATAACATGGTAATTGTCATTGTAAAATGGCACTAAAGTGTGTTAACATGTGAAAAGGTGGCTTGCCAATGAAACTGAAAACACAGTGTATCCATGTGAAAAGATGGCAGTAGACAGAGACAGATGCCCTCATGGCATCTATGATTTGACCAACTCGACCAAGCTCTGTCTTCCCTGTTGGCAGAAGAAAGAGCACCCTGATACACAAAGTCTTCAGAAAAAAATGGACAGAGTGGTATGATTTAAAGGTGAATAAAGTATTACATGAGACTGACTTGTAAAAATATGTATTTCTTCTACTTACTACACTTTAATAAATGGGCCCCCATGTCCCTCACAAAGTTTCCAAATTTAAATATTTCCCATGTGTAAGGATGACACTTTACATAACGTTTATGATACATTCTAAAAGACATCTGGGCCGAGTAATAAGACTCCAGTGGACGCATCACATCTTCTGACTGTTTAAATTAAATATGCAGAGGAACAGGAGATTTTCATGCTCTGAACACAGGAGATAGGGTGCTGCTACCTGGTTAACGTGGGAGCTGTAAATCAGTGAGGAATTCCAAGTATTCTGTCTACTTTGTAACAGACACATCATCCCCCAACTTCTACCACTTTTAGAAGAAAGATAAGAGAATTTCTTAAAGGGAAAATTTTAACATGCAAGATTCCCATTTTAAGTTGTTTCTACCAAAAGATAGATTCTTTAATATTATTACATTCATAAGGAAGGAGGAAGTAAATGACTTGGGGATTCTTCCCTTCTGCTCAATATTAGCAAACTTACTTTGCTTTAGTCCACAATACTGTCGCTTTATAGAGTATCAATTGGCTATCATCATTAGGTAATGTAGTTGGGTTAAATTTAAGGAGAACCAACCTGCTTCCAAAGATTGACGCAATAATGGCTACTCTAAAGAACAGAAAAGATATATTACTTTGATCACTGAAATAATTTTTAAATTTGAGAAGGATATGAATGATTATTTGGAAAACCATTTAGATAAGAGGCATGAAGGAATATGATGGATGTGGAGCTGAACGTAAAGAACCAAATGCCTTCACTGAGGGTGCTCACTGCATTAATTTAAAATCAATGTTTTGTATTTCATACACACACACACACACACACACACACACACACACACACACACACACACACAGAGAGAGACACATACATATTTTACCTCTCATGGTTCCATTGCTAAAATCTCGAAATATAGTGAGACTAAGGCAATCCATTTTAAAGTAAGGTAGGAAGGGGGAGCTCTGAGCCCAGATATGTGAGGATTCTTTTTTCTTTGGTGGGTGAGATATTAAACTACATATTTCAAAGATATCTATTGAACGTTTCAAAAATTTTAGTTCTTTATTATTATTAATCAATGACACCTTATTATTAACTTATTAAAACCACCTAAAGCAGAATCTTTCAGCGTAGTGGCCATGAAGTATGATGACCTTTAATAACTGATCTATTATTCTTGACTCAGTAATTGATATAGACCCATGTCTTGAATATATCCTGCCTCTTCTCTTCAGCTATTCCCAATTTCTCAGAACTTTATGTATCTTCATTTTTCTCGAAACGTCTACCATAAAAACCAAGTCAGTTTTAGGGAGAAGAAGATGGTTTTTATCACCAGATACATGCTTTTCCCAGGAATGAAACAATCCCAGGGTTGGAAGGGCCTTGAGTGATCATTCAATCAAGACATCCTTTTGCAGGCAGATCTACATGTAGGGAATCAATTCTATTTGTGAAGATGTATAGAATGAACACTTATTCTAGCCCAACACACAAACAGGTACATCTCATCCTTCTGCAATCTTGAGGAAAGAGCTCCCCAATTTTCATCTACTTTTAGACTCAAAGGCAAAATTGCTGATGCTGTGATGTTTGTCACTAGTGCCTAAGGCCCCAAAGAGAGGGCTTATGTTATGGACAAGGCCCATGGTTAGGACGAATAAATTAAACCTCCTCGGTTGGGTTCCTGGAGTGGTATTGAATAGAAATCCAGACTTTGGTCTTAAAGTTTAGTATCTCAGCTGGGAACTCTGGCTACCCATCTTATTAGCTCTATGATCTTGGATAAGAAGGTTGACTTCCTTGAGACTGTTACATCATGTAAAACTGTGATGATATAATACTAATCCACAGAGCTGTGATGGTTATATGTGAAAGCACATGAAGTGGTGCCTGAAACATAGTGGTTTTCAAAAGTTATTAATTTTCCTCTGATGTAGAAAATGATGGCCAACGAAATTTGCCTAAGAAATAGAGTTTGGTACAAAGAAATGGGGATGCACTGGGCCAAATTTCAGCAGGGACACTTAAAGCAATTAAATGATCCTTACAGGATCAAACAAGTTAATAAAGCTTCTAAAATGCAGTAGCCTACAACTTAGATTGCTGTAGTCCACCACTGAATGTCTAAATATTCTGCTAACTCTGCCTCCATTTACCAAGAGGTACTGTGATGTCATGTTCTTTAAGGCTTTCCAAAGTGATCGTAAACTTTGTTAAGCATTAGAAAAGGAACTGGAGAGTAAAGAAGATTATGTTTATTAGCTCATTTTCTATTTTTTTAAATTAATTCATTTTTGGCTGTGTTGGGTCTTTGTTGCTGCGCGCGGGCTTTCTCTAGTTGTGGTGAGCAGGGGCTACTCTTCGTTGCGGTGCACGGACTTCTCATTGCGGTGGCTTCTCTTGTTGCGGAGCATGGGCTCTAGGTGTGCAGGCTTCAGTAGTTGTGGCTCGTGGGCTCTAGAGCACAGGCTCCGTAGTTGTGGTGCATGGGCTTAGTTGCTCCGCAGCATGTGGGATCTTCCCAGACCAGGGCTCGAACCTGTGTCCCCTGCATTGGCAGGCATATTCTTAACCACTGCGCCACCTGGGCAACCCCTATTAGCTCATTTTCTTTCCATGCACTTTATTAAGCAAGGAGCAAAGGTGCCAGGATGTGTCAACCTTATCACATTCCTTTCACACAAATATCCTGTAATAGCTGAAATTGATCCTCAATATCTGGGTACCTTAGATAGTAAAAACCTTATTTATTTATTATTATTCTTTTGTCGACCTGTTGACAGGTATTTAGGGCAATTTTCATCAGAGGCATCTTTATGTCCTGCCTTTTCACTCTTTATGTCCTGCCTTTTCACTCTTCCTTCTGAAGTGCAGCTCTTCTCAGATTTTCTTTTTTGTTTTTATTTTAAAACTCCCATACAATTTGTATTTTACTTTGAAATAAATTGTCTTAAATATGCCATGACTGTTCAAGAAAGAGACTCTAAAAATATCTTGCCTGAGGTTTCTGGATCTACCTTCCCTGTCAGAACTATGTTAGCACATAATGCTAACTGGCAATAACAAACGCAAATATGGTAGAAACATGTCAGTTAAGACAGCTATCAATTTTGAGATACGCTTCTTTGGAAAGCCATCCGCACTTTAGAGAAAACTATTTGGGGAATTAGCCACACTCATTTTGCATAAACAGTGAACTGCAATGAGAAAGGAGGGAAGTGATAATGCTTGTAGGCTACAAGTTTTTGTTTGTTTGTTTGTTTTGCGGTACGTGGGCCTCTCACTGTTGTGGCCTCTCCCGTTGCCGAGCACAGGCTCCGGACGCGCAGGCTCAGCGGCCATGGCTCATGGGCCCAGCCGCTCCGCGTCATGTGGGATCTTCCCAGACCGGGGCACGAACCCGTGTCCCCTGCATGGGCAGGCGGACTCTCAACCACTGCGCCACCAGGGAAGCCCAAGGCTACAAGTTTTGAGGAAAAAACCGCACCTGAAATTGAGTTGTACGGATACAAAATGCATTAAACCTTCTGCTGAGCTTATATATTATTTATATATGTATACGTGAATATGTGTGTGTATGTATATATATGTATATATACACATACACGTTCTAAGGTGAACGATCCAGTATGTGTGTTTTTCTAAACTAGCCAGGGATTACCTTGGAATTGCTAAACAGTGCGTTACCAGCTCCCCTGATTCTCCCCCTCAGCTACTCTCTCCCTCTACCCTCAAATAACCATTCAGGAGGGAATGTCATTGTCTACTTGATAAACTCAAGTCCAGAGCCATGGAGTCATTCAGTGGTTTAGGGCCAATCAAAGCCATGGCATTTCAGGTATCTTTTTGCAAAAGTTCCCAAGTGAATTCTCCTCTGACTCCCATTCTAACCCTGCCCTTCAGTTATATGACCTTGGAGGAAGTCCTGTCCTTTTGCACTGCTATGTCCTTACTGTGTAGAATGAGATTATTATCTACTCTGCCTTATATTATTGTATTGATGAAATCTAGGCTTAATGGAAATGAGGATGTGTAGCAACCCTGATCCTGGAGGGTAAGAGAAATTGTAAGACAGTCAGGAACCAAGGCCTTGAAAATGAAATAACACAGATTGGGCAACTGACTTCTGAACAACTAGTCAGAACTGGCAGAAAAGCAGCCCACAGGTGACGTTGTGTCTTCTTAGGGTATGTGTCTCAGTTCAATAATAAATCTCAGCTGATATTCCATGTCTGCCATGAACTGTTAGATTGATTGTAGTTTCGTGTGTAGAAAGCCCTGGACAAACGCCTTCCCCAAAGGTCCCTCCACAGAGCCTATGCTCTGATGGGTTGCGTTTCCCCGCCCCAGTGGGCAGCTCACTTCCATCCTCAGCCTGAGAAAAAGTTAATTTTCCTTTATCAGTAATGAGGATTGAAAGAGTGAGTGCCTTTCGAAGCTCTTTCACGCTATATGTATAGCCCAACCGAGACAGGTATACAATCCTTAATGTCCTTTAGAAACGGGGTCGGATGACCTGTAGACCAAGGACTCACCTCAAGGATTGACGTCTGCACTTGGAGGATCTGTTCATGGCCTTTGAGCTGCCGGATGCAGATTTTGCAGGACAGCTGGGTGGTGGTGGGCGTGTAGCGTTCCAGGGAGAAGGCACAGTGCAGGGGCTGCCGGTTACCGCACCACACGCGGGAGAATGGGACTTCCTGCGGGGGAGACGGGGGAGAGAAGAGGGCAATGGTGTGCAGAGCCCGGCTGAAGTGAGCAGAGAGCAGGAGGGACCTAATCACAGTAATTAGGATGATGATGATGGCGGTGATGGCAGGAGAGGTAATTGCCTAAGCGACTCCGGTGGAATTGTAGAAATAATGTTCCAGCATATGCCGAGCAGCACAAAAGTAATTAACGTCAATTCCAATGGATAACATTTGAATTCCAAAACCACACTGCAAGAGCTCAGCTTTCACTTGGTGACTCACACAGTTAGAAAGAATACCATCAAAAGTTAATCGTCGTGTCTTTCCATGACAGAAATATTCTAAAAGACTCCTATGGGTAGATTCCTAGGATTACATGCCTACTCCATCCTTCTACCTAAGCCCGGGGTAGGATGACATCTTCTCACTTAAATGAAAATTATGCTGAAGAACTGACTGGCCAGAACTTATGCCCATACCACAAACAAATGCCAAATTGTATAAACATAATGTTGCTAATGTATCCAGCATAAAAATTATACCTACTGCAGAATCATACACACACATACACACACACCCGAGAGAGACACACACAAACACAACAGGCTACCCCAGAACGGTGTAGTTTGCCAACTCCTCATTCATTCAATTCATCCATTCTACAGTTACGTGTACAATGCCTACTAACAACCAGACACTGTACTAGATAAACAAGAACAGGATGAATTGAGGTCTGGTCCCCACTTTCAAGGGATTTATAGACAATTGAGTGGCAAAAGCAATTTTCACTAAATGAGGGGGGAAATTGTAAAATCTGTACACATCTCCCTTTTCCCCATGACCAGCTGGTGCTTGCCACCAGTGGCTCAGGCACGTGGCTTTACACTAATGTGAAGTAGAGGTCAGTCACTGATAATCTTCCATGTACTAAAATGTCTTTCATTCCTACTCAGATCAGGCTGTGGTCCTTGGCAATGACCTCATATTTCCAGCCTATAGTAATCTTCATTCTCCCTTCTTTCTCTTTTCCGCATCCCATTCATTTGCTCTTTCACCTGTTGCTACAAATACAGTTTTCCCCAATACTGATGCTGAAAGGCAGCAACAGATGTATCAAGTCTGGAAGTCTGAGTCTCTGAAGTGTGACTGGCGATGGACCCAGCAGGTGTTTTAAGACAAAGGCCATGATTAGAATTCAATCTACCCACTTTGAGGAACTATGAGTTACCTAGTTATCCCCGAGCTCCAATCTGTACACTTGTTGGTTTCCTCATTTTCTCTATAGGAAGTCTCACAGACCCTGATTTTGGATACTTGCTGGGGGTGGGGGGGACCAGCAGGGAGGGACGGAGTTTAGATTGTTGCAGACTTGAGTACGAGAGAGCCAGCTTTAGGGATTATGAAGGAACGAACTCACGCATTAAACCCTACCACACATCCCAGCAAGGGATGTAAGGGTGTCGTGTTTTTGTTTTGTTTGTTCTGAAACCTGAACCAAGGGAAAGGCAGTGGATCTTTGTCTCAAGAAGTAGAGACAGGGACTCAGAGAAGGTCTATATGTTGACACTGCAGACTTTCATCGACTTTATCCCCGTGCAGAATGTGCGCTGTTAGGAGGCAACTCTCTCTCCACCATCCTCAGTTCTCCCCTACATGGCAGGGGCTGGAAGCCTGAAAACTACATTTCACAGGTCTCTCCAGCAGGGAGTTCACATTTCCGTTCTGCCAGTGAGAAGTACTTGTTTCAAACTTGGAAGGAAGAGGAGGGAGCAGAAGCCTCTTGCTCGCTGCTCCTCTGACAGCAGCGAGCAAACCCAAAGGGTTCAGCTGACAGCACATGTGAGGTTTGCAGGGGCTTCTGAGAGCCATCTGCTTCAGGGGACTTGTGTTTTCCTGAAATCACCAAACTTGCTGGTTTCCTTATATCACTAGTGGCTTTCTCTGCCCTTGGCTCTCCTAGGCTTTCCAAAGGCTTTCTAAGCACATAAATCCTTTGATTGCATTTCCCCTTGATTGAAATATCTTTTCTTGACCCAAACCATTCTCCAATGAAACACCAGTGGCTTAGAAGAAGTTCTCTTAGAAACTAAGATGAGCTGGGCAGCGCTGGAAGGTTCACTAGTGGGTTCCACAGAGAGGCTCTCATCCAGGGGCAACTCTGGGAGAAGCGTGAAGCTAATGGTCACTAAGGAAGCACGTGGCTGCCGCACAGCTTGCTTACGCCACCAGCAAGACAGCACAGGTCCAGCCCACTTTCTTCCTAAACTGAGAGTTTTTCTTATGAGCTCTTCCCTCTCTCTCCTAGCAGCAGAAGGCACTTCGGATCGGTGTGGCCTCCCAGCAGCCTTTAGAGGAAGTCATTCCCTAAAACACTCAAAAATGACTTTTCACCTGCCCCCAATCCTATACCAGAGAAAACAGTAATAATACGTATTTACAAGGTCTGCCGTTTCTCCTCATTGTGTAATCCGACGCTTTTCACGCTCCTCCATGGTTTAGTAAACCACGGGTAACCCTCACTTCATATCTCAGCCTCCAGCTCTTGTGTCTCTGTCTCCTGAACTCTTCAAAACCCCATCTGCTCACGTACGCCCAACTGCCCATTTCTCTGTGGAGAACTCCAACAGCTACATCTTTGGTTTTTATTTCATTATCACCCATCACTGACATTATACCCCTAATCAATTATAAACATTATAAACAATTATAAACATTATACCCCAAATCAACCAACAATTTTAGCTGGCCTTTCCCTTCTCAGACAGGTCTACCTTTTGAAAACGGATCATCACCATCTCTGTCTCATCGTCATTCTCCTCCAATTTTTCTATCTCCACGCGTAATCTTCTCTGATGTCATCATAGCTAACTGGGAGTAAAGTGTTCAGCAACCTTCCTATCTTCAGTCTCTACTACACGAGTTAATGAGGGGGTTGAGGCTTGACTGGGGAGGAAACAGGAAGCAGTTGCTTGGTATTCTTTAGGGAAGAGCTTATGGTCTCTCTTTTACCTGTAATCATGAGTTGGTAGGGGGGGCACTGATGTGACCACATCACTTGGGAACTCTGCTTTCATTACATGATTCCTCTGCTTGGGGGACCAGAATGGCCCCAGGATGCCTGCGTGATAAACACAGCCCCCTGGGACTTCCCTGGTGGCCCAGTGGTTAGGACTCTGCGGTTCGGCTGCAGGGGAACTAAGATCCCACATGCTGTGCAGCCAACGAAACAAAACAAAACACAGTCCCTTGCCTGGCCTTCAAGGGCTTCTTCCATCCTCGATCACCTCATCCTCACTCTCTCCAGTCTCAGTGTACAGGCCCTCAAACTCACTCCCTTCCCCAAGCCAGTACGTTTTGATAGAGTTACTCTGCACCATCCCCTTCAACGAAAGTAACTATAACAGAGGGCTCTACGGTTCACAGGTGTTTTTGCCTAACTAAGCTAACTAAGGAGGTTTTTGTTTTCTAAATCTGAAATTTGAGTCATTACAGTGTAATATCAATGTTTGCACTTCAGGGCTCTAGACAGAGCTGAATTCAAGGTCCAGATCTTAAACAAACCTACACTTTTTCTGCAGTAGCTTTGAATCCTAGGTAATGCTTACCTTCCTTAAAAAAAAAAAAAAAAGGCACTGACCACTTACTGAAAAGTATCCTCCGTGGTGTCCCTTGCTAAATTTTGTATATTTTCTCCTGAGAACACTGGAAAAACCCACCACAGAGATAATGTTTTCTTGCAGAAAGACGTGAGAATCAGCAAACAAAAAAATTCTTCTCTTTTCTCTTTCCATTCTACTGCACACAATCAAAACATTTTAAAAATCTGATATTGAGACAGTGTCAAAAGAATATCTTTTAATTGTTGAGTAGCAGCTACCAGTAGTGCTCAACAAAACACTGAAAAATAATAGAATTAGAAGCACTGTGATTAGTGTGTTTTCAGGGCAATCACCTTTGCTTTCATTTATTCAAAAAAAAATAAAGGCAAAACACCAAGCTGCTCACTGAGCTGGGAGGAATTATGTGGAAAGTAATACAAGAGGACAAAGTGTAGCAAAGTTCTGGGTGTTTAAAGAATTCCGGAAATGTTTTCATTTTGAGTCCCATTATAATTAGTTTCCTAGCAGATGGGGACCATGTAAATCATATCCTAGCAGGAGACAGACACTGGGTTCTCCAAGATACGTAGCATGCTGTAAGACAAGCTGCTTTTATCCTACAGAGGTGACAGCCTGGCTTGGTGTTTTGTAGGATTTAGAAAATAAATTAATATTTTATCGCATACTGTTTACTACAGCTTCTTCACCCCACAGGCAGCAAGGAATGAAGGAAACAATGATTAAGTAGCTCTCAGGTGCCAGTAACCTACTGAGAGCAGAGTTATTTCCCTCTAAAGGAGGGTTGCTAAGTCTTCCAAGGGGACAACAGCGTATCACTAATTGTGGTAACATCTTAAGAAAAGGGGGCATAATTAATTGTTTATTTTGGAAGGACTAGTGTTGTGGGCTTCATTTTTTTCTTTGAATCAAGGTTGGTGGGGGCTATGGTAACCAGATCTCCTAAGAACTCACATACCCTTCCCTTTCACCCATCATACCTGGTTTCACAAGCAATAAGGGTTGTGGCCTAGCATTTTATAAACTGTCGTCCTCCAGAATCGAAACCAACAAGATTTAAAATCTAGTTGGTCCTAATATGTAGGCTCTCATCACATAGCTCTGGACCCAGTCTTGAACTCACATCATTCTAAAAACATCTCTTGGTTGGTGTCTGAGAGCGCAACTATTCTATGCACTAGATACCTCCCTGAGAAATTCCACCTTTCCCGGAAGAGAAAAGGAAGGTTGTTTTTAGGAGAGTAAGCTTTGGGTACCAACTGGAATATGTCAATTCCCAGATTCCTGATTTGAAGTTAGAGAAAGGGAGAGAGGAATAAGAAGACAAGAATACCAGAGGTCTTCTACCCACTGACTTGGAAGATGACAGGGACATTTACCAGTTGAAGGAGAGACCTATCAATGATGTCAGGAGTAGTGAGGTTTTCTGTCTCCACAATAGTGCTCTGTGAGTTCTTATCCACTAAGCCGTAACAAAAAGCCATTCTCTATTATCCACACCGAGTTTGTCAGCGCACATGATGTTCTCCATGAAGTTCAAGCATTCTGAACAAAAACCCTCCCCAGAGTGTGAGAATCTGATGCCTGGAGCAAACACAGCATGGCCATTAAGACAAGCACAACATGTTAGGCGTACTGCTGGGGGTTCAGTGATCACAGGAGCAAAGAAATTGGTTGTAAGGGTGGTGAAGAGAAAGGAAGACTAGAGCAGAAAGCCATTTGTGGGGAAGAAAAATGAAGTGGAAATGAAAACTCAGTGGCAAGCCTCCTGGTGCAGAGAAAATTAAATTGTTTCTCAGCCTTCCAAGACTCTTTCAAATGATGCTCAATTACAGAAGGCAAATGCTTCTAGCTGTTCACAACCTCTATGTAATCCAACCCATCCTGGCAGTAAAGCTGGTTGGGTTTTCTTGCTGCCAGTGCCCTTTGCCTTTGGCCATCCCTGTTGCATCCTCTGGGGTGGGCAGGCGTTAACCTCCACCAAGCTTTTTCTACGAGGCTCTCTTTGGAATCCCTGGTGTTGGAATTGTTGTTTAAGTGCCACTGAGAGGTTATGGTTCTTTCATTCTGATTTTTTTTTTTTATCTCCAAGCATTAAACTTAATAGTTACTTTGGACTGAGTCACTTGTACCAGATCCAGTGAAATGATGCCCTTAAATCAATAAAGATTAATACACAGAGGAATTTGCATGACTCAAGGATTTGTTTTAATAATACCCTGAAGTTCAATGTGGACTAGAAACTTTGAATACTGCTTTCTGGGAAACAGAGACACCTAGGTCTAGAACATCATAAATAATACACGTATTCATAGAAAACCTATCTCCATAAAAAAAAAATATGGTAAGGTTTTCGAAAAAATTGTACAGGGCCCTGAGAGAGATTCTTGTTGCTTTGGATGTGCTAAAGTTATACACAGAGGGGGCAATTCCCAAGGTCATGAGAAATCTGAAAAGTAAATATAAAAATACGGCCTTAACCAATTTGAAAATTCTGAAGTTTAGACGTGTAAGGTGTTGGTGGTACAACTTTTTTCTAACTCTCATGGCGTGGTCAAGGTTTTTCTCTTTGAGATTTGGCTTATTTCCATTCTGACAAGCCGGTATATCTTGTGCACGGTTTTTAGAAAATGAATGCTGTAAAGGTGGAAAGGTCAAAGAACCACAAGGCTCTGCAGGTTATGCTGATGGGAAGAACAGAGAAGTCTGAAAGCGTCCTGTGAGTCCAGATCGATCTGAGTCTCCCAGAAGCTTACCCAGAGTGAGGGAAATGTCCTGTCACTTGAAGCACAGATGACTCTAGCTTAAGAAATGGTGGTAGACCAGCTGGCTGCTTCTGATGACAATACTTATCACTGGAAATTTTCATAGAATTCAGTGACAAGATCACACGTTGATATCTTTTTGTGCTAAGCAACTACTCAAAAGCCCTAAAAATGATCCAAGGAGACTCGTAAGTCATCCTGCAGTTTTTTTTAAAGTCTCTAATGATGAGGTGTGTGAACAATCATACGTAAATATTTTTATAGTTACAAAAAGATTCTAAGAGGCATTGACATTGCTTTGTTTTTCAATTTGTGATTTCTTCTTCCCATCTTGCTCAATTCATCTGGTAGCAAGCACTTCATATATACAGGACAGAATCTCTGGTTCCCATCTGGTTGGCCAGAGCTCTCTACAACTCAAAATGATCACCCTTAAAAGGTTTCTCCCTGACATCCGGTTCATTTGTACTTGAACAGGATTAAAACTGTGTCTCATAATGAACTGATGTGAATCAAAACAAACCCACAAACATCCTGCTCTAAGTTGTTAAATGACCACCTTCAACCTATCCCGAGTGGTGATTTAAGCAGGAGAGAGAAATGTCACATTACCTGACACACAAGCCCCTTTTTCCCCCACGTGTTAGAAACCCATGGATTTATGACAATAGGTTTCATTCCCTGGGTGTAGTCCAAACTGTTACATGTCTGTGACAGTTTTGAAATTAAATCCATAGTTTTAAAGGAGGAGGAAAGTCAAGAGTACCTTCACCGGGGCTTGTGATCTACTTGCTGGTTAAAGCAAAGCTATTTCTGTCAGAAACCCATTTGGCCAGTACCTGGCATGCAGTGAATGGTTTAATTCTCCAGAGGAATGGGGGGATATCAAGGACAGAGATCTGAAGACTAAAGGTATTCCCTTTGAAATGCAGCAACTTTGGTTCTTCCAGGAGTTGTCCGCCTTGATGCCTTTCATCTGAAACCACTTCCTAGAGGGCAAGAAAAAGAAAGAAGCACAACAATAAAGTACCCAATTTCCTCCACGTTTTCCTTCCACAGATTCGTATACTCCCTCTCATGTGTCTCCCAGGAATCGACAAACAGCGTGATGAGCACGCTCTACTTTTATACCCCACCCCCATCCTTGCAAGGTCAGGACTAAGGGGCTACATACAGGCTGCTGAGAAACAAGGATCTGGACACAAAGAAACAATTGTTCTTCATTACTGTATTGTTGAGGCTTTTACACACACCGTGCCTGTCTTTAAAACTGGAAGACCTCCTTTGCCCCAAGCAAACTGTCATACTATTGAGTTTCCAGAACTGTGTGAATTTCATCCTGATATCGCCATAATCAAGGGATGTATTTGTACTTAACCTAACGCATCATCATATTTCGTGAGAAAGGGAGACACAGCCCCTCCTCCGCTCTGGTTCCCTTGTTTGTCACTAACACAGGCATCATCCAATATTTATCCTCTAGCTCAAAATAAATGTTGCAAATGCATGTATCATGTTTATTTGTAGTAATGTTCACAGAAGTTATGCCAAAAGGCCAAGAAAAACTAAGTTGCCAAGTCAGTTTCAGCTCAGAAAAAAAAAGGAATCAAATTCCTGAGATAAATACTCCTTTATCTTTCACTGACAAATCTTTATATCTCATACAAACACAGTTCACATACATTCTATTAAGCAAACCATTTAACTGGTTTCAAATTTGTGGCGTTTAGAATCATCTCCATAAGACAAGTGAAATAATAGAACAGACATGAGTGCTATAAAATGTCAAACTACTGTAGGGGGTGAGGTTTTCAGTGTTAGTGGAGATGAAAGATTTCCCTAAATCCCCATTTAAAAAAAATCACCGTTAACTGACTTATAATTTCCTTGCAGAGCTAGGATAAATAGGAAAACTGAAATCCTTTAATGATGTCCTATAATCTTCCCAGAGTCTCAAAAAGGTTGTAAGAAGCCAAGCAAATAGGTTTATAAATACAATGAAACTTACATTTCAATTATCAGGGAGTGAAAACAGCTTCAGAAGTTATCTTTCCCATCTCTTGTCTATGTATAGATTAACATTAATGAAAATGTTTCTAAGAGGCAGCTTTCCAGCTTTTATCCTTCATGTACACACAAACTGTTAACAGGCTACTAGTGTCTCTTCTCAGGACTAAACGATTCCATTCCAGTGTCATTTTCTCCAACTCTTGGGGTGTGGAAGGGGTGTGCCTTGGGGCCCTGAGTCAGCACTGAACTCGCTGCGATGATGGAAGTGGTCCATACCTGTGCTTTCCAATATGGTATCCACTAGCCAGAGTGGTTAGAGTGACTAAGGAACTAAGATTTTCATTTTAGTTAATTCAAATGTAGATACGCACACATGGTTGGCAATTACTGCACTGGACAGGGCAGTGCTAGATAATTCATTACCTTGTGGGTCTAAGCGTTGGACATAATAACACAGTGGTCAGTGTCTAGTGAGGGCTGCAAGCAGTGGAAGGAAAGAGGCAGGGTGGGAGGGAAGGGAATTAATGCCAGACGCTGGCTTTAGGTCTTTACGGATCCTGGTCTGTTCCCTCTTTTGAGATTTAATGAGTGTCCAGTGGAGCAGTGCTTGAGCTGGGCACTGCGTGGACAGAAATGAAACACCAAGGAGCGCACAGTCTAGAGAGAGGGTCAGAACAGCAAGCATATGAGTATAATATAGTGTCTAACTATTACAAATATGTATATTCCCAAAGGTTAAGGCAAGACAGAGGGTGCCTAACCCAGATGGGCAGAAAGGCCAGGAAATGAATTGGGAAATTAATAGAGGAAGTGATATTTGAACTGAGCCTGGAAGTAAATATAGGGGCTACTCATGGGAAAGGGAGGGAGAGTGCATTCCAGACACTGAATGGGCTCTGCACAAAGGCACGGAGGCCAGACAGAGCTGGGATAGAAGGTTAGGGTGGAAAGTGTATGGCTGGAGGTGATGAATATTATAGGGCAGGGGCCAATCACGAATTCTCCCTTACCATGCTAGGGACTTGTATTTTTGTTTAGAGTAATGTTGTTCGGGTTTCAGGGAGTAGGAGAATTTTCTGAGGGTTATATATACTCAAGAGGGCACTCATCTTGTAAGCCAAAAATGGAAGCACAGGCTTCTAATCACATTTCTGCATGGTCTTGGGCAAGTCACTTAATCTTTAGGCATCAGTTCTTTACTTGGGTTTACCCACAGCCAAGCAAAATCATTAGCATGGTAATATACTACCTGCTTTTTGCCATTCAAGGTTAGAAACAGGGACACATAAGAAATTGGCTTATTCAAACCATATTAAAGCCATGGAATAACAACGATGTTGACTTGTCAAAGTATATTTGACTGGGTAGGCTCTCTGAAGTGTATCCCTGTTCTTTAAATCTGACTTGCCTGAAAGTACAGAGAAATAAACCGAGGTCAGGCGATGAAGTGACTTGTTCACTTGGTGAATTACTTGGTGTAGAGCTAGTCTATTTTAATATTTAGAAATGACATAGCATCATCACACTTGAAGGGAACTTAAGGTAGTTAGTGATTTAAAACTTGATTATTTACAGAGGAAAACATGGAGACCCTCCCCCTTACCCCCAAGAAAGTGATTTGCCTGAAGCCACATGGCTAGTGACAGAGCTACTATATCAGTACCTGTTCATGGTCTAGTATTTTTTCTACTAGATTTCCCTGCATTTTCCTATACTATGCTTGATTTTTTTAAGAGTCATGTGAAGGTCAGACTGCTATTAACACTGTCCCATAAGTAATTTTTCATTACTGCAAGATATATGTAAAGATGACATAAGTCAGTCTGTTTTTCAATAAATGCTGGAGAGGGTGTGGAGAAAAGGGAACGCTCTTGCACTGCTGGTGGGAATGTAAATTGGTGCAGCCACTGTGGAGGACAGTATGGGAGGTTCCTTAAAAAACTAAAAACTGAGCTATCATATAACCCAGCAATCCCACTCCTGGGCATATATCTGGAGAAAAACATGGTCCAGAAGGAGACATGCACCCCACTGTTCACTGCAGTACTATTTACAATAGCCAGGACATGGAAGCAACCTAAATGTCCATTGACAGAGGAATGGATAAAGAAGATGTGGTACATATATACAATGGAATATTACTCAGCCATAAAAAAGAATGAAATAGTGCCATTTGCAGCAACGTGGGTGGACTTAGAGATTGTCATACTGAGTAAGTCAGACAGAGAAAGAGAAATATCGTATGATATCACTTATATGCGGAATCTAAAAAGAAATGATACAAATGAATGTATTTATAAAACAGAAATGGACTCACAGACTTCGAGAGTGAATTTATGGTTACCGGGGAGTGGGGGGTGGGCGGAAGGGTGGAGGGAAGGGATAGTTAGGGAGTTTGGGATTGACATGTACACACTGCTATATTTAAAAAGGATAACCAACAAGGACCTACTGTATAGTACAGGGAACTCTGCTTAATGTTATGTGGCAGTCTGGATGGGAGGGGAGTCTGGGGGAGAACGGATACATGTACATGTATGGCTGAGTCGCTTAGCTGTGCACCTGAAACTATCACAGCATTGTTAATCAGCTATACTCCAATATAAAATAAAAAGGTTTTGCCCTGTGGTTATATATACTATCTAAGCCATCCCTGAGGATATTAGGAATTTTTAAAATGTATATCCACTTACAATTATCACCGAGGAAAATGGCACCTCTTAAAGATTTCTGCTTTAGGGCCTCCAATTTAAATATAACCATAATTTATTTTTACTTTTTTTTTGATTACTTTAATCTCCACATACTGAACCAGCTACATACAATTAACAGTGTCTTGTAACCTTGTACAAAATATTAAGCAATTATAGCTATTTTGTAACAAACCAATTACTTATTAAAATGAAGAAGCCCAATAATGAACTCATCACTGTATTTATATATTTGTAAAGGCACAACTGGCTTCAGAGTGCAAGCTTAAATCCCTCTCCAAATAGGATAAATTGTACTTAACGCAGAATTCCCAGTTACGCCCCTTAAACCTATTGTATTCCGCTCAGGGGCTGGGCCTAGACATTGTATTTTTAAATACTTCTCAGATGACGCCAATGTCCAGCCAGGTTTGGGAATCAGTGGTACAAACAACCCTGCTGAGCTCCTTCGGAGTCATTCACACGGACGCATCACCCTGAGAGTGGAATCTGATATCCATTTGACTTTTTCCTATCTGCCTCCTAGGTGATAAGGGCCCTTGGCCAAACCTCTGAGTCTACTGTTAAATTGATATCTGTGTTAATTAAAGTAGAAAGTAGGGTCTGGCTGGTTTCTTGTATATAAGATGCACCTAAAGGCTATGGTTGGTGGTTTTTCTGTCTCTTCTATTTCATCATTTCACATTGGCGGTTGCTAGTCATCCAGGGCTAGGAGTTGTGGCCAGGAGAAACTTGTGCTTTGTGCCTCACTGAGCCATTTATGTTGATTTAATGAGACAGGCAGCGACATTCAGGTGTGCTTCAGGGATACTAAAACAAGCAGGCTGAATTTACATATTTATGAGACAAAACTGTTGAACTTAAGTGCGCGCACACACACACACACACACAGAAGTTATGTCGCTGTGGTGTTTTCCTTTAACTGCTTTACGTGAATGATATTTTCCAAGGTTGTATTATTGATAAACACAAGAGCTACATCTGGAGGAAATCCTCTGAAATTAGATTCTAAATCTCCATTAATGCCAAGTAAGTAATGAGGACCCAGAGGTACTGAATAGCAGTGCTGGGAGAAATTGAGAAAAAAATTAGTTGTGTTTTTTTTTTCCCCCTAAGATAGGGCAAGTGCTTAATTCCTTGCTTTCCCTATGTTAAGGTTTGTTTGAACTGTGTGTGTGTGTGTGTGTGTGTGTGTGTGAGAGAGAGAGAGAGAGAATGTAATAAAATACAATAACAAAAACCTAGGTCTTAACATGTTACAACTTTGAAAATATATCACCGTTCCTCAACCTTTAGTTTGAATTCATCAAAAGTGCCAATGTCAAACACAAACATAAAATTGCAGCTCTAATTATTACAGAAATACAGGAACAGGAAGGACAAGAAGTCATTGGTCCCTTTCTCACCTTAAGGCAGATGGCATTTGTATTTTTTTAAAAAAGCCTATCTGAGCGGATTTAATTTTCCATTGAGATGGTTTTAGATGTATTTATTAGAACATAGCTTCAAAAATCTGACACCAAATTAATTATGCCTTACCAAGGTGCATGAGGCATTTTGCTTTTGTGATTCAAAGAAATTGCTACTAGGATTCAGATGAAACATCCCCAGAGCAAATGGGAAGCAGCCCTGCAGGAGGCAAAGGAGGGCATGGCAAAAAATGAAGAATGTTTGTTTGATTACTAAAATCCTATAAAGGAATATTTTTTGGTGAGGCCACTGTCTTGCCAGGTCCCCACCTAGTTCTAAGAGGACAGGAGAGTTGGGTCTAGAAGCTGCCCTTCTTCCAAGCATTTCCAGTGAGAAGGTGGGCTTTTGCGGGGACATAGTTTCCCAGGGAGATGGCAATGGCGTGAAAATGCAACCATGTCCTTTAACCAGGCTTCCTTCTTGGTTACAAGCCCAGGTCTAGCTGGGCTCATGTGTATCATTACTTTGAGCTATGAAAGATGTACTACAATAAATACAGCAACTGTCACAGCCACGCTTGGTCTCTATTTCCAAATCATGATGAACATTTTCATTACAGTGATAACGGAACAGAGGCAAATTCCAGGGTAGGCAATTTCTGCAGAAATGCTTCATGAAAAAAAAACTACCTATGAATTTTGATTAAGAAGTTAGGGTTCTATTTGAGTTAAAGAAGGTGAGTCATCACTGCATACAAGATGTTCAGCTCACACCACACAAGTTGGGAGGAGCGGATATTAATGTGTGAAGTCTTCTAGAGGTTCCAAAAGTGTCCTGTTGCTATGGCTTTCTTCAAGTGGAACTGTTTTAGTGGGTTAGTAACTATATAATATTTCCCTCTAATTAAATACCATATATGAAGCCATGAAAAAATATGACATAGATGATTTGGGATATGAAGGACGTTTAAATGAACCTGGGGAGGAGGTCCTGAACACATTCACTTTAGCAAGATAAAAATCCAGAAAGCAAGATTCCTTTCTTGCACAAAACTCAGAGACTAAGACCGCGGAGTAAACGGCTGTGTTCAGAAAAGCTACAAGTTATGTTCTAATCTTTCTGTGGGCCAGAAAAGTTATTCAAGCAAGGCTGATGGTCTCTCAGAAGCCCAGGGGAGAAGCATACCCTTTGCTGTTCACGACAGCTGTCACATACATCCTGTCAATAACAAGTATAACCCAGCTCAACTTTAAAATCAGCTTTATTTGACATAATAGGAGAGGGAAAGAATCACTGGAGGTAATCAGATTCCGATCAATGGGGCCAAAGGTATCTCCACTGGAAAAAACATTTCTCTACAGCAAAATTAAAGAATTTTAAGAAATCTCTCTCAGTGATGAAATAAAGACATTTATATTCAAAACGAGGGAGCATACCAGTTTCTCGAGCATTGATTAAGAGGGGTCTACTACCCACAGGGATGGTAGTGGTTTGAAAAGCTGTGGTTTGAGCCTCACTTTCATGATTCCCACTGCAATTCAGCTGTTAACAGTTGAGCTCTTCTAGAATCTGAGAGCAGTGAATGGGAATGAAAATACATTATCTGCAAGTCCCTTAGAAGAAACTCCTTGGGCAAATGTCTAACTCACTGGTATATACATCAGCAGTGAGACTGTTATTCAAAGAAAATTCCGAACTGGTTATGATGGCTGACTTCCAAGGCCGTTGTGATGAACAGATCCTCAACAGTAACCCTAGTTAGCAGTGGGTTGCTCATATGAGCCCGGGAGATTGGAAGCCCTCCCCGCCCTCTATGTTTACTCAGCTTTCAAAACCTGTCCGAGTTACTAAACATCCGACTTGTGTGATGGTGCATTTTACAACTATTCAGTGGCGGTAGGAACCTCAATTTTCTTTCTGAAGTACAGTTGATTTACAGTGTTGTGTTAATTTCTGCTGTACCGCCAACTTTTTTTCCTTATTAGTTATCTATCAGTGTATACATGTCAATCCCCGTCTCCCACTTCATCCCACCACCACCACCACACCCTGCTCTCCCCGCTTGGTGTCCATACATTTGTTCTCTACATCTGCGTCTCTATTTCTGCTGCCTTGCAAACCGTGTACTGCAAAGTGATTGTATATACATATATATACACACACGTTTTTCATATTCTTTTCCATTATGGTTTATCACAGGATATTGAATATAGTTCCGTGTGCTATACAGTAGGACCTTGTTGTTTATCTATTCTATGTATAATAGTTTGCATCTGCTAATCCCAAACTCCCACTCCCTCCCTCCCCCCATCCTCTTGGCAACCACAAGTCTGTGAGTCTGTTTCTGTTTCGTAGATAGGTTCATTTGTGTCATATTTTTAGATTCCACATACAAGTGATATCACATGTCAATGTATTATTTTTGATTACTGAATGTCAGGTATTTTATCTTGGAGAAATCCTCTGATTAGGGGGTCTCAGAAGCAGATGAAGAGTTTAAAATGCCATTCCTAGGATGAGGTTTAACTGCTTACACTGAAATTTACAGAGAGGCACCCCTTATGAAAAAGGTCCCTTTTGTGAACAGCCAAGTATGAAGCGTGCCCTTTATAATGACCTGTGCTACTGAAGAGGTGGTCAGGGAAGATCTGGGCACATAGGTTGGCACTGTGTCACCTTCATTGCTTTATATTCAGGATTCAGGTCACTGTATCTCTTCTGTTGGTAAATAAGAGTTTTCCAGCTCAGTGTCTTAAAAGCTAGTTCCTGAGGAAAAGCTCTGCATCATGGACTTAATGATCCAGAACTGGAATAGCTGGCATCTGGGATGTGTCAGGAGAGCTATTTATATAAGGGCAGAGCTTACACAGGCACTTCTGCATTATCTTTGCTGCTATTAATAAACTTGCAGTCTTTGTGAGTAGCTAATTTAAAAGGAATCATGCATGATTAAAAGGACCAAAAATGGAAAGGAGCCATCTCTGCCCTAGTAACCCTAAAAATGAATAGACTGTGTGTCCAGGATGTCACGTGACAGCCTGCTGAGAGGTATGCTTTATAATTGCTGTTCCCCAACTACAACCTTCAGCTGACCAAGCACTTTTCTTACCGCTCGCCGTACATCAAATAACTCTTGTTCCTGTGGTTCACGCCATTCTCTTTTCTGGACATGGTATCCCTTCCTCTTTTGCTCTTAAATCTCATTCATGCAAGAAAGTACCCTGAGGGTCCGCCAAAACTCTTCTCCAATTCCTCTCTTGCAATTGGGTCTCTGTTTTCTGAATCTCAACTATACTTCTAGTCAATTTTCTCCTTTAGCACACAGTGTTCCTTATGTGTTAATTTAACTCTTCTCTCGACTGGCAAGTATCTTGTACCCTCAGCACATTGTTGGACACATAGTAACACAGCTCTTGTTTCAAGAGAGGTTTCCCCATCTAGCCAGTGATGTGGGTTCATTTTCCAGACCCTCTGCAGTCAGATTCTCTATTGATACCGATCTTCAGGAAACCCCATGCTTTCATGACACCACAGGAAGAATTATAGAGAAAAGGCTGACCTGAAATGCACAAGGGGTATTGTCCACACAGTAGACCCTCAAGTTGTAGTCCAGAGAGTTACAGGACATGCAGCCAAAAACCGCAACCTTGAGCTGCTTCACGGCACAGTCTGTGATTGGTTCTCCGGTGAGGGCGTATGTCCCAAAGCTGTCTAGGAGCACGTGGCACGCAAAGGGGTCCAAAAGGCAGTAACAGGATGTGGATTCATCCTCCACCGACATCACTTCCTGTTGGGAAAAGGTCTGTTGAATTCTCTCAGCTTGGGAAATAAAATGTGATTTAACAGTCACTTTGCAAGGACATAACATTTTTTTTCAGAATATTTTTATTGAACTCATTTTCTCAAAATAACTGCTGACATCAGGAACTGAATGAATGGCTATATTCAGGGTGTTGGGATTCGATTTAGTAGATTATAACAAACGTCACTTTCAAAGTTCTCCAATTTTCAGTTAATTTGTTCAAGGCCAAATTAAAAACAACAACAACAAAAAACAGCCCTGAACATTAATATCAACGAGCAAACTTTTATGTTTTTATAAAGGTCTATTTCTGAAAACCTCTTTCCCTATCCTTAAGGTAATATTTATTTTCTTTCAAATATTTTTTCCTCTTTCATTACATCAGAATCATTCACGAGGGACCATTCAATAAATGGTTTGGATAAGACGTATCAGAATATTTCACCCTCCCTGAGAAGGTATGGGCGGCATGTGATAGGGCACGAATCTGACACCATCTGGATGTAAATGACAGTGCGGAAGTGCTGGGAAGAAAAACAAAGATGGTAAAAATCAAGGCAAAGCAAGACGTAATGGAAAAGAGAAAAAAACCTGGTCCCTTTAGGAAACCCATGGAACTTAACACCCCAGGAAATTTGCCTGTGGTTGTATCACAACTGAATAAATAGCAGAATGCACTTTCAATAAGAATAGCGACGAGTTTCAAGACATAGCCGGGCAGGGTAAATGTCATCCACTGACGCAACTGGGAATTTTCTTCTCCTCAAGAAACATGATTTTCCTTCGACTTCTTTTGCCTGAAGCACCGACTGGGGAGGTAGGATCCCAGGGCTGGACTAGGTCATTGTGTTCCAGCAAGATAATTCACCTGCTTTCATGCAAACGGACCTCAGACACCAAGGAATCCCAATCAGACAGACACATCAGAGGTTTCACTAAGAATACTCATCCCGCTGCCATCTTTCTTTGCCGTGGCCGTCTCCCTCGTCCTTACTCTCCTCTGTGGATTCTCATTCTGTCCCTTTTGTTCTCTCCTTGTACTGTTTCTTACGTGTACTCATACACACAGGGCAAGACAGAATGATTTTCAATGCATTCATTAATTCATGAACATCTATTTAGCAGCTGCTCTGTTTCTGAATACTTCAACATAGATTTGTTACAATCCCTATGATGGCAAAAACAGAGTGATTCCTTTTATGAATCCAGCTTGCTTGCCCTGGGCCTCTTCCCTAACCCCACAGAAGCCACAGAGGAAAGTCAGTTCAGACAGGGACATGGCCTGGGAACAAAGGCGGGAGTCACAGCCTTATGTACCAAAGGCAGATACACAGGGTACATGTCTATGAGGGTAATTACAACTGTATTCTAAAACTCAAAGAAAAAGCTCTGTATCCTCTCTGGCCTCTCTTTCCCATATTCTCTCTCTCTCTCTCTCTCTCTCGCACACGCACACGCACACGCACACACACCCTGCCCCAAAACACTAGCCAATACCTCGAGGATGCTGTGAACACTTGCCACCAACCCTCTGAAAAACAAGTAAATGCTCACAAATTTCACAGCTGACTTGTGTGAAGAGAGGGTAAAAGTTAAATCCATTCCACGGGTGGAACCCAAACCCCGTTTTTTAAAAAAGAAAGATTCAGGTCTCACCTCCCACTTGCCCTGCTGGGTCCTCTTCTTTAAATGGATATTCCAGTGCTCAGAACTGACGTCTGCACAGTGTGGTATGGTCAGGGCAAAGGGAGTGGTGACAATCATGTCGGGGGGACCACAGGTGACTTCCGGACTCAGGAGCACCTCTGAGCCATCTGACTGGAGGCTGTACGGTTGGGAAAGGATAAAAGAGAGAAGCATGTAAAGGAGCGGGGCATATCTGAATGAGAATTTAGTTGCAGGTTTAGCAAAATCCTTTCCCGGGACTCCCTCCTGAGTAACACCTCCTGGAGGATGGCTCTTCTAGACCACAGCCATCTATCCTGAACTGCTCAAGCACACAGACTGAGGTTGAGCCTAGATTTCAAATCTAGGTTTTGAAAAACAAAATGACAAATGCTTCTTCAGAAATACAGGGCAGAGCAGGAGAAAGCAAAGACCTGGCCGGCGGGTCACACACCAGCTGCTGAATCCTTATTCTCACTGATAACGTTATCGTTATCAATGACCAAAGCCAAGGACCTCATAGAAATGACCGATCTGGTAAACTTACCATCATCACACTCCTTTCTCCCAACAACACATTCTATAAATATGTTTAATGCTACTTAGCAACAAAACAAATTATTTTTGTAAACAAAGCAAGACTTCAAACGCACCAGGATTGAGTATGTCTCTTCTGGTTTTGAAAACATTTATTTTCTGCCAATGCACAAATACACAAGTTATATAGCAAGAGCACAGTAGACAGTTATAATCGGCATAATCAAATACATAAATATATATGATGTTTCATCTCTTTCCTATTTTAGCTCTAAATTTAAAATCATTCTACCTAAACCTGGTGTTCAGATTTTTCTGTATTGTGAATAATTTACAATAGGAAGGCAGAGCCACGAAACAGATCAAAGAAATTTAACTAAAAGGAAATAATACCACCTTACTGAATGCCTCCCTCTTCCATTTTTGCGTCTTTTGTTTTTAATCTCTGCCCCAAAGAGTAAATGGGGTAGTTCACAGGACAGCAATCAGTGAGAACCCAGAAGTCTCCTCATTTTCCCCAACTGCTTGTATGTTTTTGAACAAGCCAGTTGATTTTTTCCCCCTTTATTTTCACTTGTAAGAAATATACTGATACAGAACATAGTCCATAAAGCAGTTTAGGACGCTCAGATGGACAGTGGAACATGAGAGCTAGGACTGGTATTACTACCTAAGCTTTCTCTCATCTCACCTAGGAAGGACATTTAAGAAATGTCATCCCTGGTCAAAAAAGCAGCCCTTTGAGCAGGATGGAATCAGTACTGAAAGATACTACCTTGTCTGTGATCTTGTGTGAACAAACAGGTTTTCTATGAGCACGCCTAACATGTTGTTAATTTCTGAATTGCTTTTGATGACAGGACACTGCTTGTTCCCTCTCCAGTTGGTCATGGCCACACTTTAGCTCATTATCTATAATTCACTGTTACCATAAAAGGCACGGCCCATAAGCTAGAAGGAGCATCTTGTATCTACTGTATCTAAATTAGACCTGAACACCATCACAGCGTCTTCCTCCCTCCCCAAGAAGCACTGGAGCTGCCCTCCGAAAATTCAGCCTTCCACGTAGGCAAACCAAAGTTACCAATTCTTCCCATACAGGCAAAGCACAGACTAAACTGAAAATGTCTTTTATGCATTTATATGTCGAAGCAGGGCAGGCAAGCCGGGGAGGTGGGTGGGTTTGGAAAGTCCTGTATTAGCAATGACAAATGCTCTATGAACAGCCTAGAACGCTATACTTGAGGTTTGAAAAAAATGTAAAATTCCAGCGTAAACTGTACCCAGCACGAGGTGGCAGCTTGCGTGTGGATGCCTGCCAGCGGCCACTGGAGAGGGTTAAGTGCTTTCTGTGTAATTGCCGCCTGCATCCTTCACAGACAGGGATTGCAGGGGTGCTTCTGAGTGACCAACGACAAGCTCTCCTAAAAGAACTATTTAATCGCTTTCAGAGAATGATCCCCCTTGTTGAACATATTATTCAAACATATGGGAATTGGGGGAATTATTTAATGCCAAGTGAATGGAAAGTAGCTAATTAGGTGAACTCTCACACTCACTGTGAATAGCAGGGCTCCTTTCGGTAATAATGTAAGCTGCATTAGGAGTCGGAGGTGGTGCCCGTGGAAACTTACGTGGGGACCGGGATGGGGCTTTGCATTAAGCAGCCGTTGGGCATTTCCGGAAGTGCAAAGGAAGTAAATTAAGACATATCTAATCCTCCTACCGTGAAAAGTGTGTCCGTACACGTAGGTCTCTCTCTGGTGAAGGAACAAAATTTAATCTCTCCGTTTTTTTCCCCCGACAATTAATAATAATTTGCCCTTTTCTGCCACCTTCTATCTGTGGCAATCAGGGAGATTTGCAGATATTGATTAAAGCTCTCCACACGCCTGTGTGGGCAGGTGGTAACAATATAAGGTCACAGAAAAGTCAATCAAAGAGATGGCAGCCGAATCACCACAGATTTCTGACTTCCAGGCTCCTGACCCCTGTGAGCAGATGCACTTTGCTTCTCTGTTAGCACTAGGAGATTGCTGGTCGAACTGTTGGCTCTTGTGACATCCCAAGTAAAGATGGAGGAAGAGATGTAGTGCAAGTGTAGCCATGAATACAGACCTAGGACATCTAGGGACAAGATAGCTGAGGAGAGGAGGCTTTAATTGGGCAAAACCAAAGATTTGGGAGGAAAGCATGGATGGCATTTAAGTTTGCCCACATTACATAGTATATGCCAAGGAAGTATTCGTGCTCTTGCTAGGTGTTAAAAAAAGAAAAAAGGCAACACATTTTTCTAAAATTGCTGTGAGCTAATAATAACTGGGAACTAATAACAGCAGCGATTTCAGGACCGTGATATGAACAACGTCAGTGCATCACACACCCTCCTGTATGAAAAGTCTGCTGGCGTGAGACTTTTGCTATTTAATTTTTTCATTGTGTCCCCCCACCCCCGGCCTTTTTCTCCATATATATGCTGTGCATGTTTACGAATGCTTACGGATACAAAAAGATCAATAATTTAAGAGCCAGGTCTGTGTAAGCAGGTGGCTTGTTGAGTAAGTATATGGAAACATGGTTGTGAATTCAAACTTCTGCTCTCGCAGTGCAGCTGAGAATTCTGGAGAAAATTCTGCCAGCTTTGCAGCTCTGATGCCCCCAACCACAAAATAAATATACGTGGCAGGAAAGGGTGCTGGTAAAGGGCCTGGGAGCACCTTGCCTGGGAATCTGGCAAGACAGAAAGCCCCACGTGACAAACCCTGTTTAGTTACCGGCAGGGGAAACCAAGAGGAGCCGCAGAGAACACAGAATGTGGATGAAAAGAACATTCTTGTGTCCTCACTGTGCTCTTTGTGGCATCATCCCTGATATTACACCCCTCGTCTGACTTTTTCTGTGGCATGAAAACCAGACACGGTGGCAGAAGGGAAAGCCTTTCGGCGCCTCACTTGCCTCCCATGCAACGTAATACCTACTCTAAGATTGTTCTAGAGTTAAATGAAGTTAAGCCTAAAAAGCACCTAGTGTGTGCTCCATGCATAAAAGTTCTGCTTCTCAATTCTGAACTCCCACCTCTCCTGCCTTTTTATGAGTCTTATTTCTATAGCAACTGTGTTTTTGAGATGGCCGCTTTATTCACTAGATGGTTCTTATCTCAGCACGTGCCTTAGGGATGTGCACTATAAGAAATGAAGGCACCTTGGTAGTGCTTTCATGCTTCCCTTCCATGGTCTGTCCTCAACTCATGATATTGAGTTGAGGAATCCCACTAAAAATGCCAGCTTGTTCCCCCTCGAGGAACTGCAGCTGTTTCTGCTACTCTGGAATTTTCCTCCAGACGTCCCATGATTATCTCCCTCGTGCCCTTCAGACCTTTGCTGCAATGACACCTACTAACAAGGCGTTCCCAAATTATGCCTAAGCTGTGGAACTGCAACGTTCCTACATCAAAAGCTGATCTTTGTTTTTCTTTTTCCTCTTTCTTTTTTTTTCCTGCGATACGCGGGCCTCTCACCGTTGTGGCCTCTCCCGTTGCGGAGCACAGGCTCTGGACGCGCAGGCTCAGCGGCCGTGGCTCACAGGCCCAGCCGCTCTGCGGCATGTGGGATATTCCCGGACTGGGGCACGAACCCGTGTCCCCTGCATCGGCAGGCGGACTCTCAACCACTGCGCCACCAGGGAAGCCCTGTTTTTCTTTGACTTCACACTCATTGCCCTCCAATGCACTATACCATTTGTTTATTTTTCTCTTCCACAGACTGAAGCTGTATGAGGCCAGGGATTTTTTTTTTCTGTTTTGGTCATTGTTGTACCCATTTCCCGCACCCCAGTGCCTAATATAGGCCTCAAGCACTCACAAATATTTGTTGAAGCAAGCTTAGGAGCCAGTGGTTTCCACTGATCAAATCTAGAACATCTTGAGCATCAAAGTGAATAATGGTGGTAAAGGACGATAACCCACTGAATAACATAAGAACCCACGAAAGATACAGATATAAATGAATGGATGAGTGGGAAGGGAAAACTCTTCCATACAATAGGAAGCCAACTAATAAATGTAGGAAGTCATCATTTGACAACCAATCATATTAATAACTGACTCAGTTAAGAATTATGAACGGGATGCTAATATAATTGGTGAAATTTTTAAGAAAAGAACTATTTATGTGGTTTCAAAGTATCTTCCCACACTTAATAATTACAAAGGGTAAACATGACTTTATACTTGAGAACCCTGGCAGACGCCACCTAACCCAAGTTATCAAAGTTAATCTTGCCAGTAATGGGATGAATTTTCAGGACATACTTGCCGATAAGAAAAAGTGAAAAGAACTCAGCATCGCTTCTGTAACGTTCCTGCCAATAATACATAACCTGAATCTAATCAAGAGAATTATCAGACAAATACCAGCCCAAACTGAGGGACATTCTGCAAAATAGCTGATGTGCACTCTTAAAAGTAGTCAATATCATGCACTAGAGACAGACTCAGGAACTACTCCAGATCAAAGGAGGCCAAAGGCATGTGACAACAAAACGAAGTGAATGGAACTGGATTTTCATTTGCCATAAAGGACATTATTCAGATAAGAGGTGATATAGGAACCAAGTCTGCAGAGTAGATAATAGTATTGTATCGATGTTAATTTCCTGATTGTGATAATTGTGCTGTGTTTATGTAAGAGTTTGTGTTTAGAATATACACACTGAGGTATCTAGGGGGAAAAGGGACATCTTGTTCACAACAGTTAAAAAAATATATGTGGATGTGTATTTATTAATTCCTCTCTCCATATGTGCATGTCTCTCTCCATGCACGTGCGGAGAAAGAGTAGAACACGGTAAATGTAGTAAAACGTTAACATTTGTGAATCTGGATGTGGGAGAACTGGGAACTCTTTATACAGTTGACCCTTGAACCACATGGGAGTTTAGGGGCGCCAACGCTCTGTGCAGTCGAAAACCGTATCCGTGGTTCCACATGCGTGGATCCAACCAAGCACAGGTAGCAGTGTTTACTATTAAAAAGTGAACCCAGCCAGTTCAAACCCGCGTTGTTCAAGAGTCACCTGTACTATTCTTGCCACTTTTCCTTAAGTTTTAAAATTTCGTCAAAACAAACAAACAAAAAAATATGAATGAATGAAGAGAGGCCCAGGGAGAATCTGTCCGGAACTCTTAAAATGAAGTCAGCAGGGTCGCTGACAGCTGCACACAATGTGTGGGTGGAGGTGATGAACGTTCTGCACTTGGTGGTGGTGAGGTCACGGTCCAAACCTTGGCACACCGTGACTCACATTCTGCAGCGCCAAAGTCACAACATAAGGTCACGGTGAAGGTCAGCTACAAGGTGGCAAGTGCTAACCACGGCAGGTCTGGAGGTGCGTCCAGGCACATTTTGCTTTTGCTCTCAATATCTCTTGACCTGACCCTAGGCTTGTAGCGTGTCACTCTTCAAGCAAAACAATCAGCTCCATATTTAAAGACGAGATTTTCACTGTTGTTGTCGTCGGCCATGCTGTGCTTGGTAATTATCGTTCCCTCCTTTCCTCCTTGTGGTCTGTACTATAGATGAACGTAGGTTTGATCACCTCTTCCCAGAGCATCACTCAGGAATGCGGGCAGGAGAGTAATGATAGTTTTACTATGCCAGGCCCTGGGTCGATCCATAATTAAAGCATATTTTAATGGAACAGACATAAAAGGCCGATGGATGGAAGCCGTACTTAGTTTTAAAATTGGAGCTCTGAAAGCAAGCTGGCTCCAGCCTCCTACAGTTTTGGGCCTGAGATGACACAGTTTTACTGTTCTTCTTCTTTTTTTCTCTTTTCATTGAAACCCTGGTACACTGACCTAGAGTGCTAACTTTGCTATGGATAAAAATCAGTTTGCGGTTTATGATTTCTCATTTTACTCGAGTCAAGATACCTGCCTCACTCTGCAGCTCTGACCAGATCTTTGAGATCAGTCCCAGGAAACGATAATCACAGACTCTCTCGGAGATACGGGCCCTTTAGAAGGCAGCGTGGCTCATCGGTCCATCCCAATAGCATGACTAGGTTTCCTGGGGGATTTCTCTCTAGTAACTGCTATGTATGATTTAAGAAAATAGACTTCTGGAAAGGGAGAATAGGGGATCAAGAGAATAGAGGAGAAAAGAGAGAAGTTGAGCAAAATCTCTTCATCACAATTGATTCCTCTTTCAGTCTTTAAGTGGCCCTAAAACTGTAACGTGGTTTCAAACTCCTTGGGTAGCTTGTTTACAGTTATATTCGTGGATACCACCCATGACGATTCGGATTCAGTATTTCTGAGGTAGGAGCTGGGAACTCATGCTTTTCACTTGCGTTCCTTGCCTGCAAGTTAGCCCTGGCGCTAACGTGTGAGCTAAGTTGTGTGGTTCTTGAGAAAATATCCGAAGCAAAGCCTCACGCGGCTGGGGCTGGGTGGTGTGTCAGATATACGTCGGGTGGGCTTCTGAAATGGAATTCAGATGCCGGTCAAGTTGAAATGCTCACGATTATGGCTTTGGATGACGCTACTATGGTTGCAAATGCAAATGCACAGGGACTGTTCCTACATCCTCTCTCTCTAAGGAGCACGTGTATTAATATGGAAGGCTCTCGGGTTGGGGGGTTGATGAGCAGTAACTGGAAATAACGTTACAGCTCTTCAAGCCATTCTATGCCATTAGTTGGGGCGGGAGAGGGGCAGTTACAAGGGTGGATTACAATAAGCAACAAGCCCAATTAACTGAGGATGGAAGCATACATCTCTGCTATTAAAGGGTTTAAAGATCTGTGTCACCCACTTGGTATCATCTGCAATAGGATCACGGGAAGGGAGTTGGCACGAGGGGCTTGGGGTGGGAGGGCAGTTACATACAGGCTGGAATGAGGATTTGACCTTGCTGAAGTTTGAGTAACACCACACTGAGAGACTAAACTGTTTGCGGATGTTCAGGGCTTTAGTTTACACACACTTCACAGGGTGTTTACCAATTAATATACTAAAGGAATCGCAAATCATGTGTAAATCACCAGTTTCTAGACACAATTTAAACCTCATCTTTCATGCAGTGTTGGCGTTTTAGCTTTGTTTACTATGAGAAGTGGAATAATGATGGCTCAGGGAGAGTGCTTTAAAGTGCAAGACGGGGAGGGGAGAAGATCTAGGCGGCATGCTGCTATGACAGTTTTTATTATCTGCTAAGTGGTTTACTCATTGGCATTTTGAATGGGCAAAACAGGCTTCCCTGGAGGAACCTGAGTCCTATGTCATGGAATCATTTCATTTTGGGGGCTGGGAAAGGACCTAAGAGTAATCAGGCCAACACCATCACCATTCAGATGAGGAAACAGAAGGGCGTGCTGCGGGGTGGAGGGACGTGGCCGAAGTCACACCCACTTGTGACAGAGCTGGGATTAGAATCTCCTGTCCTGTGGTGGTCCTGGGGTGTGTGTCTGTGTGGGGCGGGGGCGACAGGCGGTGGGAGAGACGGATGTTCCCTGGGACATGGTCTCCAAACCTGGAACTTCGAAGGTGTAATGTTGGCATGAGAATTGCTAAGATGGTTTTCACAGACCCTGGAGAAAGCCTTAGGAAAACAGGGCTTTGAGATGCGGAGAGTGGTCACAGAGGCCTGTGTTGGTTTCCTATTATTGCTGTTCCATAGACTTACTGGATGAAAACAGCCCAGATTCATAATGTGACAGTACTGTAGGGAGAAGTCCCATAGAGCTAAAATGAAGGTGTCAGTGGGGCTGTGTTCCTTCTGGAGGTTCTAGGAAAGGATCCATTACCCTGCCTCTTCCAGCTTCTAGAGGCTGCCTGCATTCCTTGGTTGGAAACCCCTTCTTCCATCTGTGAGCGGTAATAACATGGTCTCCTTATCTGTGTCTGGTGTTCCCGCCTTCCTCTTATAAGGATCCTTCTGTGGGCTCACCTGCATCATCCAGGATAATCTCTCCTTCTCAAGGTCCTTAACCTTCATCACATCTGCAAAGTCCCTGCTACTATGTGAGGTTCCGGGTATTAGGATGTGGACATCCTTGGGGCGCCACTCTTCTGTCTACCACCGGGACTTTCATGGCTTCTTCACTTTAAAGTTAGGACCTAAAGACCCCTCTGTCGCTGCCTCCTGACCCACTGCCGTCTCCCAGACACCACACGATCTTGGAGGCGTCGGTTGACTTTTGGGTTATCTTCACACTTCAGCTGCAGAAGTGTCTATGCAGAGTGAAGCTCCGTATCTGCATATAACTTTATGGGGTCCTGGGAAGTTGTTAAAAAGACCGTAACCAAGGGAGTGAGGCGGTTGACCACCCAGGTTTTCAAAGGGCGTGTTTTAGTAAGCAAGGCGGGCAGCCTCAGTGTGCGCTGGCATCTTCTCCCGGCATCTTTATTAGGCTATAACTAAGCGAAGTGGAAAGGAAGATATATATTAAATATCTTAATAGGACAGGTTATTTCTATTTCCAGCATGGGCAATAAAAGAGATGGCACATACAAAATAAAAATAATTATAGTATGTGCTGTTCCTTTACAATGTACAATCAAACGCATGAACCAATGATTTTCCTCATTGAATTAAGGTGCCCCTTCCCTTCAGGCCTATTAACCATGTTCACAAACCATTGTTATCGCGTCAATGGCATCTTTAATTAAAGACTCCTCTGGACCACTCTAATCACTTCGCATTGTGAGCTCACATGGGCTCCGAAAGCACTTTGATTAGAATGACAGCAGTTTTTATTTATGCGTGTTTGTTTGGGGACCAAGGGGGTGGTGTGAGGTAGAAGGATGGGTAAAGGCCTTGATATGAAGAAATTCTCCTTTCCAAAAAGAGCAGATCATAAAATGACAAAGTGAGAATCTCCCCCCGCCTTTTCTTTTCCCTGGTTCGCTATTTTTCTCTTCCCCTCCTCGTTCTGGGGGCTAATGGCATTATATTCTAACCTAAATGTGAAGAAACCACTATGATTTTACTGCGGAAAAGAGCACAATCTTCAGCTAAAGTTGCATTAACCCTTCTAGGCCATTAAGGTACCATTTGATAAATTGCCCCTTTTATTACACTGCATGACACTGGCAGCCTGAAAGAATTAATGTGTTTCCCAAATGGCAGCAATGCACTCCCTCTCGCTAGCACAAGTAGTACCTTCGTTTGTTACTTCAGAGCCTCTCTCCTCCTCAGTGGTCCCCTATGCCTGTTATAGAGTTAATTAATGCCAAATCTCCTCAAAGGGATAGGTAGACGCCACTAATTTGATTCTTCCAATAAAGATTTCTCAAACTCAAAGCAACAAACCCAATTCAAATCCATGACTGACTGCTAAACAGAAATAGTGACAGGGATAATTCGTTCATTTATATCCATCACTATCTAGCACGGAAAGCCTGGCAAAGTGGACAGGGACAAAGCTTGCTTAAGGTGGCATAAGCACCCACCCCAGCCTGACTGGTCATTCATCTCCTAATCTAAATACCAGCCCGCCCAGAGTCCATTGTTCGGACCCATAGGATATACCTCTAAAGTACCCATCATAGGCCAGAATGTTATGAGAAACAGAGGCAGACAAAGGAACTGATGCAGGATGTCCTTTGTATCATCACAAGGCTCTTGATTTTACTTGTAATTTAATTTTTTATGGAAGTATGGTTGATGTACGATGTTGTGCTAATTTCTGCTGTACAGCAAAGTGACTCACTTATACTCATATATACATTCATTTTCTTTTAATATTCTTTTCCATTATGGTTTATCCCAGGAGACTGCATATAGTTCCCTGGGCTATATAGTAGGACCTTGTTGTTTATCCACTCTAAATGTAATAGTTTGCATCTACTAACCCCAGACTCCCAGTGCATTCCTCCCCGCTAACACTCCCCCTTGACAACCACAAGTCTGTTCTGTATGTCTGTGAGTCTGTTTTGTAGATAGGTTCATTTGTGCCATATTTTAGATTCCACATATAAGTGATATCACATGGTATTTGTCTTTCTGACTTCACTTAGTATGATCGTCTCTAGTTGCATCCATGTCGCTGCAAATGGCATTATTTCATTCTTTTTTATGGCTGAGTAGTATTCCATTGTATATATGTACCACATCTTTATATCTGTCAATAGACATTTAAGTTGTTTCTGTGTCTTGGCTATTGTAAATAGTGCTGCTATGGACATTAGAGTGCATGTATCTTTTCGAATTATACTTTTGTCTAGGTATATGCCTAGGAGTGGGATTGCTGTGTCATATGGTAACTCTATTTTTAGTTTTCTGAGGAACCTCCATACTGTTTTCCATAGTGACTGCACCAACTTACACTCCCACTAACAGTGTAGGAGGGTGCCCTTTTCTCCACACCCTCTCTAGCATTTGTTACATGTAGACTTTTTAATGATGGCCATTCTGACTGGTGTGAGGTGGTACCTCACTGTATTTTTTTTGTTTTTTTTTTGCTGTACGCGGGCCTCTCACTGTTGTGGCCTCTCCCGTTGTGGAGCACAGGCTCCGGATGCGCAGGCTCAGCGGCCATGGCTCACGGGCCCAGCCGCTCCGCGGCATGTGGGATCTTCTAGGACCAGGGTGCGAACCCGTGAACCCTGCATCGGCAGGCGGACTCTCAACCACTGCGCCACCAGGGAAGCCCCTCACTGTAGTTTTGATTTGCATTTCTTGAATAATTGTGATGTTGAGCATCTTTTCATGTGCCTACTGGCCATCTGTATGTTGTCTTTGGAGAAATATCTATTAAGGTCGTTTTTTGATGGGTTTTTTTTGTTGTTGTTGAGTTGTATGAGCTATTTGTATATTTTGGAGATTAAGCCCTTGTCAGTTGCATCATTTGCAAATATTTTCTCACATTCCACAGGTTGTCTTTTCCTTTGTTTTTTTTTTAGTTAAAAAAATTTTTTTATGCTTTCCTTTGCTCTGCAAAAGCTTGTAAGCTTGATTAGGTACCATTTGTTTATTTTTGTTTTCATTTCTATTGCTTTGGGAGACTGACCTGAGAAAACAGTGGTATGATTTATGTCAGAGAATGTTTTCCTACACTCTCTTCTAGGAGTTTTATGGTGTCATGTCTTGTATTTAAGCCTTCAAGACAAAGCTCTTGATTATAGAGTGAACACTTAGTATGTTTGCTATCACTGAATTAAACTTTCTGCTGAGTCTAGGCATGTGTTAGTAGTTAAATGGGAATGACTCAGTATCATTGAGTCAGAGCTCAAGCAAATTCCATGGATTTTGTATCTTTGTAATTAGGAAAAAAACGGGTAGACAAAATAATATCAAAATGTAGCATGTAGTTTGCACAGGACTTCTCATATTTAAAGTCACTTTACTGTCCTCACTCAAATCCTGGAATGCAGTTAATAATACACAAAATTTACAGATGATAAAATTGAGGCTTGGAGAAAGAAAGTGACTAGCTCAAAGCCACCCAGGCTGGACGTGGCAAAGGGGATTGGAACTCAAGCCTCCTGGATCCCTGTGTTGTCCTCACTCTGCTGTATCATCTCATTTCTGATAATTCTTTATTTCTCACGCAGTGTCAATGACTAGGTCTGTACTACGTTCCTGACAAGTTACGTATGTCATTAGTTTACTTCAGGATTGGCAGAGTCTTACCTAGCTAGGAAGGCAAAGAAAACAAAAGGAAGGCAGGAGATCCCCCTGTGCGTGAGGCATACGAACATGGTCCATGCCCAGTACGGGCACATTTTGCTGTAAGTAGCATTGTTGTCACATGCTCGGGCCAAATGTGGGATTTCAATTCAGCAGTTGTCTGTTTTCTTGAATATATTTCATATTATTTTTGTCTTTATTTATTCTTTAATCAGTTTTCTTCCTATCCCTTTTCTTGTTGAGTCAAAGAGCTGTGTTTATTCCCTGGAAAGAAATCCAGAGCTGCTCCCAGAGCAGCTGTTATCACAAACTCTCAGGTGACATCAGCTGGCAAGTCTCTCTCTACTAATTAATCATCAGTTTCCAAGCCAGAATTCTGGGAATTATCTACAAGTCCTTCATCTCGCTCACCCCACATTAACACACGCGTGCGCACACCAGCAGACCTGGCCGAGTTTCTCCCCAAGTCTATCTCTCAAAGCTCCCCATTGGGTGAGAGCTCTGTGACCCCCAACTAGGTAGGGTCTACAAGCCCCTTGGCAACCTGAAGAAGATACAGAAGACAGACCTTTATCCTTCCTCCTCCCAATAAAGATTTCTTGGGGTTCATGTCTCTCAGGGGAGATTTGAGGCAGGAGGTAGATGGACCCCAGGCTGAAGAGTTTCTCCCTTGTGGACAGAAACTCCATAATAGCAGAAACTCCATAAAAGCAGGATGATGGAGGAGGCTGGGCCCTGCCCAGATAGAAGATAAGAGACCACATATTCCTCATTCTTGAAGTCAAGGAGACCTCCCTGACTACACATGCGCAGAAAGGCTCCCTGGAGGTCAAAAAGGGAAGGGGTGCCACCTCATAGTAAGTGATGAAAACTACCCGTAGGCTTCTTCACTAGAATCCATCTTGGCTAAGAGATGCGGACGCACACAGGGGAAGATCCTGATCACAACCTGGCAAAGCAAGATGATTGGTCAAAGGAAATCCAGGAGAAATGCCCCATAAAAGTTATTCAAACTGCCATGAGGGTTCGTCTCTCTCTCTCTCTCTCTCTCTCTCTCTCTCTCTCTCCCTCCCTCCCTCCCTCCCTCCCTGAGTCTGCCCGTGTCTATCCACACGTACTGTACTCTTTTTCCTCCTAATAAACACTTGCTTCACTTAAAAAAAAAAAAAAATCCCCATTGACAGCAACGTGGGGATTAGAGAAAGGATTTAAAACGTTCGCACCTAGAGACAAGGACACTCAAAAGTAGAGTGACTATAATTTACTGTCCAAATTGAGATACTTCTGAGTGTGAAAAGGAGGGCTATTAATATCTGTGCTAGGCAAAATGAGGCATCTTCTCACTGTGCTCAGAAGGAGACTAGTATGATGAAGACTTGAACGTGGCCAGTGGCAGTGGAGATGAAGCAGAAGATAGTACATCTCAAGTGTAAACATGACCGGGTCTCCCGAATCTTCAGCCTCAGCAATCCCTACCCATCAGGTACATTTCAGTTTCCCCTAGGCGGCAGCAAACAACACTCTACACGGTCAAACCTTTATTTTTTCAGCTGCATTCCTCATCACTCTTCCTTTCGTATCTTGTTCTGATTTGCTTAGTTCCAAAATACGTGATGCTATTTATTTTTTTACTGATTTATTTTTTAATTAATTTATTTCTGGCTGCCTTGGGTGTCAGTTGCTGCATGCGGGATCTTCTGTTGCAGCGCGCAGGGGTCTCTCTCTAGCTGTTGTGTGCGGGGTCCAGAGTGCGTGGGGTCTGTAGTTGTGGCGCACGGGCTTAGTTGCCCTGGGGCATGTGGGATCTTAGTTCCCTGGCCAGGGGATTGAGCCCGCATCCCCTGCATTGGAAGGCGGATTCTTAGGGAACACCAGGAAAGTCCCTATGTGACGTTACTTCTACCTCTGTGCCTTTGCACATTCTGTTCCCTTTGATTGGAATGCCCTTTACTCTCTGTCTGTCAGGTTTTAAGTCAATTGTCACTTCCTCTCTGAAACCTTCCCTGAGCCTTTACCCAGGGTTCATCCCTTCACTCCTGGTTAGTACCTGGGTATCTCTGTCACCACATGTAGCACACTGCAACATCATCATTCATTTAACTGGGTTTGCTTTCGGGGTTTCATCTATTATGGTATGAAGTGGCTCTAGTTTTCCTAGTAGTCACTCTAATAGTTGTGCTTCATGGAATTGTCCATGGTAGCAGGGTACCCTGAAGATATTTAATTTTGAGTCCATAACTTTTCAGTAACATCGAATTATTAAAATAGTTTGTTTTTGGGACTGATTTTTGTTCGTTTAAAAACTTTAATCTCACTTCTGATTCAAAATTCCACCCACACCCCCAGTAGCTACGCACATGGACACATCTGTGCCCACACACTCATGCATATTTGCATGAACACAAGGTTCTAGCTACTGGGTCTGAAGCAGAGAACTTGCTCCCTCATGCATTCCCTCTTCCACGAGCTTATCTCTGTGGCATTATGGTAGAGAAAAGGAAAGTATACACCATCTCCTACTTAACTGTGGTGTATTTTCCTTGGATGGCTTAAGTTTCTTAAGATAATCCTTAATGAATTCGGTATAAATAGGTGATGACTCCAAAAGGCCTCACTGACAGAGGGTGCAGGTGACTGGATTGCAAACAGTTACCCCTAGGCATCTGTTGTTCCCTGTGTGTTTCAGGTACACCTGCCAACCAGCCCCCAGCTGGCAGCATGTTTACCTGCTCTCTGAGCCCCTGAAGTGGCCTCTGGCAAACCTGTTTTCCATCTCACTTAACCTCTCTGGCTCCCACTTCCTGGCCCATCTTCTCTACCTCTTGGGGAATTAGAAATTACAGAAGCACTCTTTCCCCCTCTCTCCTGGGCTTTCTCAAAGCTTTTTATTTTTTCCCTCTTCCCTGGAAGCACTGAACAAGTCAACAAACTGATAAGCAATGAGAAAATCAGGTATCCATATCCACTTCCTGCAGATGACCTGAATTTTATGAGTAGTTCTCCTGGGGTTACTCTCTTTGGCTTTGGCGAGCAGAGGGACAGCCATCTTTGATCCCCATACTCTCCAAAATGTGACTTCTCCTTTTCTCTCTTCACGTGCAATTCTTACATCAATAGGGAGGGATAAGGCATGATGTGTAAGTGGGCGGGGGAGTGGTGGTGCCCATTCTGATGAAATGATGCTTCTCTGCAGGTTCCGCAGGGAGGTGGGAAAATTAGACTTGACGTTATTCTGGCGAAATCTCTGAAATTAGAGCGATCTTCCAGACACGATCTTCCTACATATACACAATCTGTCCTCCAACCAGCACCTCCGCCAGCGTAACCTCCTTACATATAAGGGCTCCTGTTCTTCTTGGTTCACAGTACTGAGTACATTTGGCCCTTGTCACTGACCGAACTGAGCTGGTAACTCTTGCAGTGAGAAGGGGTAGTGTTCTTTTGTTGTTGTGTTTTTGCCTGAGCTGCTGTAGGATGGCTTGAGACGTAACCTAGTGGGTAAGTCCTCCAAGCTGGAGAAGGCAAACAGAGATGCAAATCATCCCAGGGGTTTTGGCCAGGTCTCCTCCCTGCAGTAATGCCCTGATCAGTCACCTGGTGTCAGGGCAGAGCCAAAGGCAGGTGCCCTTATTTTATGCTCAAGAGGTAAGGTTTTGACTGGGACCCCTACATTAATTGCAGTAGCCTGATGGCAGGGGTGTCTTAGCTTCTGTGAAATCAGAGCCCTCGAAGGCTCTGATTCATAAAATATGAACTCAGTTTCATATTTTACTGGGATGGGTGCTTTTAGAATGGCCTCAAATGTCTGCTTTGACATAAAGAGTAGTTTACTAGAAACATTCATTTCATGAAGACCATTTTTACAAGGAGAATGGCCATACATATCTGTTTTCTTTTTAGCCTTCTAGAAATGAGGTCCTCCCAAACAGCCTAAGGACATTTCTCAGTGCTTGTATCCTCTCTCAGGCAGGGTATGTGAGCAAGTGTGTGTTTAGAATTTTGTTTGTGTGTGTGTCATTCTTGCAACCGTGGAGGAAAGGCCACATGAAGCCATTCCATAGACGTAGCTACAGTGCGGTGCTGAATGGTGAGCCTGCTACCAGAGAAGAAATTGTCTACTCCCTTCCATTTCAGGCCTACTTTTTCTGTCTTCCTAGTCTTATATTTGGTCTTATTTCATGCTTTGCTATCAAAGCTATTGTACCATCAAGGCACCACTCCCCCCAAAAGTTAATGTTTCCTACCACCACCATGTCTGCCTTCTCACTCCTCACCCCAAGAAATCCTCACCCCAAGATGTACCCAGTGGGAAGACCATACCATTTGAGAGAAAATAAAAAGCACAGGAGAAAAACAGTGGTTGAAATACTCCATCTAGGTTGAGCCCAAATTCCAAATATGTGTCCTTTTGTAAATTCTTCAGTAAGATGACATTTCCAACTCTAGTCTAAGCATTTGGCCAGGAATATCCACAGGACAGTGTAATTGGAAAAAGAAATGAATGTTTGTCTTTGGTTTCATTTTATTGCCTCTCAGAAGAAAACTCCATATAGTAATGTTCTGGTCCATTTCTCTACTCACCAGCCATGGGTGGGAAGGGGGGACAAAACGAGAGCTGGGAGTGGGATGATTGTGCTACATCCGTAGCATCTTCTTATTGGGGTGTATGTGGGGGACATCTCTGAAAGGAGACAATTGATTTTTTAATCCTCTTGTTTAAACACCTTAATTTAAAAAAAAAATTTTTTTTGGAGTATAGTTGATTTACAATGTTGTTTCAGGTGTACAGTAAAGTGAAATCAGCTATACATCTATCCACTCTTTTTAAGACTCTTCCCATATAGGTCATTACAGAGTACTGAGAAGAGCTCCCTGTGCTATACAGTAGTTTCTTAATAGTTAATCTATTTTATATATAGTAGTGTGTACATGTCAATCCCAGTCTCCCAATTTATCCCCCCCTTTCCCCTCTGGGTGACCATAAGTTTGTTTTCTACATCTGTGACTGTTTCTCTTTTGTAGATTAAAAAAACTGGTACAAATGAACTTTTTTTTTAAGATTCCACGTATAAGTGATATCATAAGGTATTTGTCTTTCTCTGTCTGACTTACTTCACTTGGTATGATAATCCATCCATGTTGCTGCAAATGGCATTATTTCACTCTTTTTTATGGCTGAGTAATACTCCATTGTGTATGTATGACATCTTTATCCATTCCTCTGACACTTAGGTTGTTTCCACGTCTTGGATGTTGTACTGCAATGAACACTGGGGTGCATGTATCTTTTCAAATGGTTTTCTCTGAATATATGCCCAGGAGTGGGATTGCTGGATCATAGGGTAGTTCTATTTAACACTCTTTTTTTTTTTTTTTTTTTTTTTTTGCGGTACGCGGGCCTCTCGCTGTTGTGGCCTCTCCCGTTGTGGAGCACAGGCTCCGGACGCGCAGGCTCAGCGGCCACGGCTCACGGGCCCAGCCGCTCCGCGGCATGTGGTGTCTTCCCGGACCGGGGCACGAACCTGCGTCCCCTGCATCGGCAGGCAGACTCTCAACCACTGCGCCACCAGGGAAACCCTAAACACCCTTTTTTAATAAGTTACCAAAACCTGTTTAGAGAAGATGAAAAATCCACCCACATCCCCCCCAAAGCTCCTGAAGAAATGTTAGAAAGACCCAAATTCTTTCTTTCAAATTCAAGTTTGGGAAAAGCGGCAGCCTTGTTGAGAGTGATCACTGCTGGTTTCCTGCCTTCCAAAGCCGTCTTCGATAAAGGTGGCCACACTTGGCATTGACCGAGCTTCTTAAATACACTTGATCCAGGAGAATCCTAAGGGCCTCTCACCAGCAAATACTTCTGGCAGCTCCAAGTTTATGCCATTGCCTTTGGTGAGGCTACTCTAGCTTCTGTGACATCTCAAAGCATCCTCTATTTTGTGAGTGGAGCAGTGCCTGAAACTTAACCCTTCTGTCTGTCGGTGGCTGGGCCTGGGGTAGAGTTGGAAGGAAGCTGCTTAAGGCAATATTCGGGCATCAGAGTGACTTCAAAGCAGAGAATAAATGCTTGGATTTGATACCTGCACCCCAGTGTTCATAGCAGCACTATTTACAACATCCAAGACATGGAAGCAACCCAGTGTCCGTCAGTAGACAGACGGATAAAGAAGATGTAGTACATATATACAATGGAATATTCCTCAGCTATAAAAAAGAATGAAATATTACCATTTGTAGCAATATGGATGGACCTGGAGATGATCATCCTGAGTGAAGTCAAAGACAAATATTATATCACTTACATGTGGAATCTAAAATAACGGATTTATTTATGAAACAGACTCACAGACATAGAAAACAAACTTACGGTTACCAAAGGGGAAAGCTAGAGGGAGGGATTAATAGATAAACGACAAGGATTTACTGTATAGCAAAGGGAGCTACATTCAGTATCCTGTAATAACCTATAATGGAAAAGAATCTGAAAAAATATACGTATAACTGAATCACTTTGCTGTACACCTGAAACTAACATTTTAAGTCAACTATACCTCACTTAAAAATAAAAAAGCCTGGATTTACTTACTGTTGTATACCCCCTTCCTACCTTACACTGTATAAATACTGGAAAATGTATCCTGGAGCTGGAAATCACTGAGTTAATAACCCTTATACCTTTCTTTGTCTGGTGAATTTCTACTGATCTTTTAGCCACCTTCCTTCCCTACTATGCCTCTCTGAATCTATCCTTAGAACAGATTAAGGGCCTCCTCTATTTTTCCCATTGTTTTCTGTGAAATCCTCTACTGCAGGGTCGTTCCACATTGAAGTATAAAGTTACTGTCTTCGCCAAATCTGGGCCCCATTCTGTATGTTTCACGGTGTATTTCCATTATTAGGCATAAGCCCCATCTCTCATCAAACATGTCTTACTGGACTCAAGAATAATACACTTAATTATTCCTTAAAGTGGGGAGTGTGACATAGTCTAAAAGTACATTATTAGGCAGAAACTTTTGTTTTGGTGCCCAGTCCTGTTACCACCTCGGCAAACCTAACTTTTTTTGGTCTTCATTTTCAAGTCTACAAAATTAGGGTAATTATTATTACTTACCACAGCAGGATGGATGAGAAGATTAAAGGAAATCTTGTAGGTAGAATACTTTATCAAATTTAAATGTATCAATTAGGTGTTCTTATTTTATCTTTCAAATTGTAGTATCACTGTACGTCATGCAATCCTACAACATCCCTATGAGGTAGGTACCTGCTATTGTTTTTCAGATGAGGACGCAGAGTCAAGGAGCTTCATAAACTTACCTAAGGTCACATGCTTCATAAACTTACCTAAGGTCACATGAACAAAACCAGTGAGTCTTAAGTCTGAACCCAGAGCTCAGATGCCTGAGTGCGCACTCTTAGCCCAAGTTTCAGCACTGAGGTGACACCTGTTTCCAGACCTTTTTCTCTCAACTATGATGATGTAATAACAACAGCCAGTTACCTTTGTCCAGTCCTGCCTAATTCTCGGTGCTCTTACAGAGCGATTCCAGGCGATGCCTCTTTACAGCGGCCAAACCTTGGCATGCAACGTCAGAAAGCTGTTTCCCTAAAGTCTCCGACGTCAAGGAGAGGTGGCATCCTTTAGTCCGTGAGCACCGGAATTGGAGTCAGATATCCTGAAGTCAAATCCCAGCTCACCGGTAAGTAACAGGCCCTCGCAAAGCAGCCTCACTTCTTTGAACCTTCATTTTTCAGATCTTTTTTTCTCATCTCAAAAATTGGGACAAAATCCCCTTCTTTTGAACATAACTGGGGAGATTAAATGAGTTAAGCACATGAGAGCACCTTTGCAAGTTATACTGAAACAGAGGTAAGTAATTACTTTTCCAAGGATGCGAAGTCCCCTTCTAGCGAACCATTTAAGGTGTATATATGTACAAAAAGTCAACAGAGTTAATTCCCTCAGCATTATAACCAACCAAAAGTCCAGATTGCTGGAGGAGGTTAGAAAAGATTCATTAGGATGGTTGTTCAAGTCTGAGAGTGTAGACAAAGCAGGGATATTGAGGGAGGAAAGTGACATCATTCCACTAATGGAAAGTACAGACTTGCCACGTATGCAAGTAGGACGTCCCAAGAGAGACAGAGCACATTCAGTTCAAACAATGAACAACCTCCCTTGAAACTTACCAGAATATTAAATATATCCATCTGAGACTATTTGAATACGGGGGCTTGTTTTGAGTCTGTGGTTAACGCCACACACCCATACCCCCGGAAATCTGGTACAGAGTTTGGATCCTTGATATCCATTATGGTTCCACTAAATCATCGCCCTGCTACACCAGGGGTGTGTAACTCAGAAAGGAGCAACAGAAATAAATCATCAACAGCAAAACGGAACAGCCTTTCAACACAGCATAAAGATGGGGTTCAGAGAATCCCGCTGTGATTCTGTGTGTGTGGAGGTGATGGAGCCTTAGAAAACCCAGTTCTCACACCTGTGACCCGAGAGGGAGGGAACTCAGATGGCTCTAGAGGAAAAGGTGAAAGAGCAGTGCCGTACCAGCTCCACGAACTTTGAGGAAATGTGCCTTAATCTGGACACAAGTTCAGAATAACAGAGAGCATGAGATGAACGTGGGTTTACAAGTGGCCTTACAAAGAAAAGTTGACACTGAAGAGCTATAGCAGTTGTCTTCTTCTGATTCATCACAGGACTAAAAGCAGAACTCGGATGCAAGCAGCCTCCTGGCAAGGATGGAAAAACAAATGTACCTGAGCTTTAGAAAAAGTAACTAAAAGGCATTTACTATTTTTAGTGTTTTTGTAAGTATGCAGTTTGGAGCTCCTCCAAAAGGAGTGAGACTAGCCGAGGAAGCTAAGTGGGCTGTAGTCTAGTGGTGTGAAGTAGGCACATCTGGGACGGTTTCAGCAACATGGAAAAAAATGTGTGCATTCTACAATTTTATTTCATCCTCTGTTAAACAGAGAACTACACGCTTACTTCATAGATCTGAAGTCTTGGATGAACTCTTCTCGTTTCCATCCACCTTCCTGAACAGCAGCAACGAACCTGCGCCTCAGATACAGATGGATAAACCAAACTGATTAACACGGAACTTACAAAGCTTAGCAGGGGGTGATCCCAGGAGGCCAAAGCCGTCTTTCAGAGTCTTTGAGCTCTGGTGTGTTTTTATGTATTTCTCTTTCTTATTTTTCAACTGCAGGATGTCCCAAGTAATATTTCCCTCATTTTTGAGCCATTTAATGTAAGTCCCTGTATGTTTGATGCCTTTGGACACATTCTAGCTCTGACCTCCTAAAAAGAAAGTTCTAGTAAGAGATGGGGATTGAGGTGAGCTGTGCATTAGGTGCCTTTGAAAATGTGGATGAGCCCTAGGCTGGTTCTTGCATAATGAGGTGAAAGACCCTGAGGCTGGGTTTGAGAGGAAGGAGCTGAACACAGGCTCCGTGGACTCCTTACCTCTAAACCACTAAGGGAACAGGATGCAGCGGGGAGGAGGGTTCGCAGGAGGCCATGATTTTCAGGCAAGGTTGACTGGATTCTGCCTCAAACTTGATTTTTGAAGGTGATGCATTTAAGAGCATATGTGTAATTGACCGTGACCTCAATTTTGGACAGGTACAGTCGCTTAAATAAATCCACCAAAGAGAGAAAAACGAGGTGACTGTCATCCAGAGAACTCCTAGGGCTGCTTAGTTGAGATTCTGAATAAAACCTCTTGCCCTTTTTGCCAAGTGGAGACATTTAAACACCGGCATGTTTTCAGGTGCACAGGTAAAGGACCTAGGTCTACAGACCTGAGGAAATAACATAAGAGCCCGACATAGCACAGCTTATGTGCAAGTCCTCTGAAAGTCTCCCCAGCAACCAACTAGCAGAGCCTTTTCTTCCATTTTTTCTCAAGCACCGTAGAGCAGAAAGTTAAAACCACTGGTTACCAACAAATCCTCTTATGGAGATAGCTATCAAAGTCTGTTCAAACCATCTGTTTCTCTGACTGTTTTTCCTTTCAGTGTTTTTCCTTCATGTGTGTATTTTTTATTTTTATTTTTTGCTAAGAATGACAAGATCTATTCTAAAATAACCAAGATGTTATGACTGAAAATGCCAGAGGTATACAGACCCAGTTTATAAGAGAAATTGCTTTCTCAAGAGGAGTTTGGTTTATCTTGTGTGGAGGCAGGCAACATTTCGACAAATATTATAGTTGCACTAGGAAGATAACCAACTACTTTCATTAAGAGTATGTGGCAAGATTTGTATTTGTTCATGTAATTGAATTTAATGCTGCTGAAATTTGTCAGACCTGAAAGCTATTGAAGTATAGACTATTTTTTTCTTTGAGGAATATTGCCTAAGAAATTATCTCTCGGCTTTAGGGCAGGTCTTCTGTTGATATTAAAAGGTCACAGGTCAGTTATTCTCTGCATTTTCATAACGTGTGGCACCAAAGGGTACCTCCAGGGATGATATTTTCTTCTTTTGAGAGGAAGGCTCTGTGACCCAGTCACTGTTTGTGGAGAGACCCTGATTATGCCTTGCCTGTGGACTTACTGTTTCAGTGTCTGCCGTCTAGATGTTGGTGACTTGGGTTAGCTGCCTACAAAATGGACAGCCAACAGTTTTGCAACTACTTTTCCCCTCTATATAGTCAAGTAGCTCACTGTTTCACACACCACCATGTCACATTATCTTAATAACTTCAGATTTTCTGCAGAAGTTCCGTTTCATACTTAAGATCTCATTAATATGCCATCCTTCTCTGTCTCTTACCTGGGTTCACCTTGGTTGATGGACATGTAAATCTCCCAAGAATTCTCCTCCGGGATGGCACTATGTGGTATCAGTAAACTCACCCCTGAAACAGAAAAAGCCAAGAAATCATTTGTAGATTCTCCAATTATCCTGAAGCACCTCAGCTGAACAGCTTACAGCTGCTCTCAAAGAGGGACCACCTCACAGCACTTTATGAAATTCCAATCCTGGCAGACATTGTTTCCTCAAGTGACATAAAGAACGAACTGCATATTAGTCAACTGTGTACTCAAATTAGATTTTTATTTAAAGTCTGACTAATGTAAATTGGTGGAGCTATTGTGGAAAACAATATGGAGGTTCCTCAGAAAACTAAAAATAGAGTTGCCATGTGATCCAGCAATCCCATTCCTGGGCATATATCTGGACAAAACTCTAATTTGAGAAGATATATGCACCCCAGTGTTCACAGCAGCACTATTTACAATAGCCAAGACATAGAAACAACCTAGATGTCCATCGACAGAGGAATGGATAAAGAAGATGTGGTACATATATACAATGGAATATTACTCTGCCATAAAGAAGGAAATAACGCCATTTGCAGCAACATGGATGGACCTAGAGATTATCATACTAAGGAAAGTAAGTCTGACAAACACAAATATATGCTGTAACTTATATATGGAATCTAAAATACAACACAAATGAACCTAGGAAAGAGATTCACAGACAGAGAGAACCAGACTTGAGGTTGGGGAGGGATGGATTGGGAGTGTGGGGTTAGCAGATGTAAATTATTACATATGGAACGGATAAACAACAAGGCCCTACTGTATAGCACAGGGAACTATATTCAATCTCCTGTGATATACATATTTATATTCTTTTCCATTATGCTTTATCTGAATCACTTTGCTGTACAGCAGAAGTTAACACAACATTGTAAGTCAACTATACTTCAATAAAGTAAGTTAAAAAAATAGTCTTCCTAGCATTTAAAAAATTCTCTTATAAGATTTGGTGTCCTGAGACCTGGCACTGTCAAACATATCTGAGAATATATGAGTTTATCAGTTAATCAACTCTAAAATTTCAAAAGGTACTTCTCTGTCTCTATCCATTCATTTCCTGAAAAGGTATCTGGGATGATGCGTGAGCCATCTAACATTTTGCTAGAGCCTGGTGTGTAACTGTCTTCTAAATGGTGCATCTTGAAGTCAGTTTAGGGAGGTGACCAATGGAGTACTGCATTTTGTCAAGAAAACTGGAGAAGGAAAAAGCACGGATAAGCTTAGGAACTTATACGTTGTTGTGTAGCCACTATTTGGCCCCATATTTGCGAACAGAAGCTAGAAAAGGGTAAAGGTGACTTAACCATATTCATTCAAGGTCAAATTGAAAAAAACTCAGTAGCCTTACTTCAGTAAAATCATATAATGAAGGGAAGGGGGGCACAGGAGGGCACATCACACTGCATTTGAAAATTCCCCTCTTTCCTCCTGAATGCTGGGAACTAAATATTTCACTTTGGCCAAGAGGGAAGAGTCTAGAGCAGGCAGAGATTCTCTTTAATGTACCTTCTTGTTTATAAAAAGAAATGAAATAGAGACACAGTAAGATCTTTACAAAATAAAATCTCAGGGTAGTCTCCTATCCTTTGAATAATGCAGCAATCACCTTTTCTCCTTTCATTAGAGCTAATGTAATCACCCAGGAAGCTTTCGGGTTGCTGCTGGTAATTTAAACCTAGAGATGGCAGGCTTTACCGATATCCTTCTATGTGCCTGTTAGCTGCTATAGAACCAAGGAATGCAAGGCTCGGCAGAACAAGTTATTTGTGATTCACATTTATGAACGTTATTCAGTGAGACGCTAGTTACCAGCAGTATCCTTCACTAATACTAAGAATGAGGCCCACTTAAATCTTGCTTACAGCTTTTCAGCGAGGGTAGTCATTTATGTCAACAGTAGGAGGACTGTAATTGTCATACTTAGTGGCCTCTGATCAGGCCCCTCCTTTAATGGCCCATTCTTCCTTACGTGTAGTTGCCAAATGAAGTGGTCTCCATTACATCCTTCCCTGCTGGGGAGCGGAAGTTGTAATGCAGGATATTCAGTGTGTGTGGATGTCAACGTGAACACACACACTAGACACTGTGTATTTAGTTGGGCATCGCAGTTTCTCTCTGTTGCCTCTCTTTTAGACTATGATGAAAACAGAGACATTTGGACCCTATTTTTTAGACACAGAATAGCACAGGAGGTTATCATCAAGAAGTAATGCCATCTTAGGCAATTAACCCAGAATAAGAGTTTTGTTGTGCTCCCGTTTCCCATTTTTCTTTTCCTTTTTTTTTTTCCCTTGATCTGGGGTATAATTCACATGCTTAAAAATGGACCCATGTTAGGTATACGAATTGATGAGTTTTGGGGCAAATGTATACTCTCATGGAACCACCATCGAGATCAAGATACATTTCCACTGCCTCCGAAAGTTCCCTCATGCCCTTCAGAAGGCAGTTTGATCGCCAGCCCAAATGATCACTTATTTGCCTTCTGACATGTTGATCAGTTTGTCTTTTCTATAGCACAATGCCTGGCAGAGAGTAAGCGCTCAAAAAATAAATCATGACTATATGAACAGGATTCAATATTTTGGGGGGGGGGGGTGGAAAAAGCCAGGCTTTGAGACATGCTGTCTGTCTTCTGCAGACCATCAGGGCCTGACAATCAATTCCCAGATCGAGTCAGAATAAATATGCGTGTGGACTTTTGAGAAAGGGCTGTTTGTAGAGCAGAGCCTATCACATTCCTTTGAAGTCGGCTTAATTCTTGTGTTTACAATGAAACATTACTCATAATACTCCTAAATTCAACCTGAATGTACGGGATCATTGGAGCTTTAAACAATTTTGCATGATTATCCTTTAAACATACATACTTCCCTCCCCCCATCCAAACATGTAAATTGTATACGGCAACTGCAGATAGTCAAACACAGAGGCAAAGGTCATGGGAGGTTGGTACTGCTTGTGGCAAGTTACACCTTACGAAGAGTGAATGGCTCTGCGAATCTTTATGCCTGTGGTCCCCTAAAGACGTATCTATTTTCAACATGGCATTCACGAGTTCTCTCTGATTAAAGAAAAATATACTTTCCTCCAAACTCCACCTGCTACCCTGACAGCCTTTTATTTGATAGGACAACAGAACCACCTGCGTTTTTTAGTTCATGTTTTGCATAATCGTTCTGAGAGTGTGGGGACCACTGCCAGGCACCCCACGATAATTTGGGATGGATGACATTCCAACAATTTAATTTCTGTGCCTTGCTTCTTTATACTTTAGCTCCCCAGGGCATATTTTACATGTATGTTCTGCAAATAACAGAGCATATGTTTCAATTCCCTACACTTATTTTTCCTCAAACTCATTCCCAGTGAACAGCTTCAGTCTTATCTAGGGCTTCTTGTTCAGAGCTCTGAAAATGCACCTTCACAGAGGAACCGTTTGGGAATCATAGAAGACGCTATCAGAACTCTGAGTTTTCCACCCAAGTGCCTCTCAAGTCAGAATGGAAACAAGAAAAAAATCTGTTTCATCGCGATTTCATCTCACATTGTTTGATGAACGTTAAACAAACGTGGCCAATAAATGGGTTGATCTTGGCACTTCCTCCATGTGTGTGGAAATGTACACACACAGACACACAAGGATGGGAAGACAGAAGAGTGGGCCAATCTATTCAACCAGTAACTACTGAGAGGCACCTGAGTGCCAAGCACTACGTAAGAAAGTGGAAATCAAAGTATTCAAACTCAACATGCAACTTCATATAGTTCTGATGTGTGTATATATACTCTTCTTTTTGAAAGGGCAGGGTTCGTATCTTTTCCAGATCCCACACTTGCAATTTACAGATGCTTACAAGAACAGTGCCTGTTAACACGGCCGCCTACTCATGTCCCATCAATCTCCTATCTACCAAATCTCACCAGGCGGAAGGCATCACACACTGACACTCAGACATACTTAGACAACTTTCCTTACCATATCTGAGAACACTGACCGAGGAAGATTTAGAGAACTGGAAGTTTAGAAACAAAATCATCATTGGGGCTGTACTGGAGGGCTATTTGCCTGAAACGAAGTTTTTAAGGAAGCGATTGATATAGGAAAACCAAACAATCATCAGCTTGAAACGAATTGCAGGCGCAAGTCACTAAACTACTTAGATGGTCAGTTAGTGGAATGGTAGCATCAGACTAGTTCTACTACAGAGTTCATTGTATAAGAGAAGATGTTTGATATTTTAGGTGGGTTAGTTCTACCCTACAGAGAAAGCTGCCAAGGCCCTGCTGGTCCTGACTCAACGCTAGCCAGTTCTTTAACACTTGCAGATCTGATATATTCCCTTTCCTCTCAGCCAACAGGGATGATTCAGAGCACTCCCTAAATCTGGTTGCTCAGAAATCGGAGGAGAGATGGCTCTCTTCCTCCATCCAGTTAGTTAGGTCTTAGATGGCAACTCTGAAGACTAATCTATAGGTACGGTGTCATTTTCAAAGTGACCTGGGCTGTACACCTTGTCAAAACATCAAGAAGATCTTCCAACCCAAAGGAAGAAAACACTCTTGAGAACGATATGGCCATGGATCTGAAGTTTGAATTCAAAAGAGCAACCCCATAAGGAACCCTCATCACTGCGCAGCATAAAGCAACATTACAGTAAGGCTGACAGACACCGATGGTGTTGATTAGGTCAGTTACTGAGGAAGGTTGAGTGTCACTGCAGTAAATTATCGACTAGAGCGTAAACCATACTTCGCTATAAAAATGGTATTTTTCAGTCATGTCAAAGAATGTTTTCAGTGCTTCCTGATCATGTTCTAGGAAATATATTTCAAGGGGGCTTAAACTCTGGGGACCACCCAAAGCTTTTGAGCCAATATGGCTGTCAACCCTAACAGAGCATCTGATGGAGTGTACGGTCCATGCTGAGATGAAGATGGCAAAATCTAATCTCAGTGCTGGTTCTGGTTCGCCATGTAAATCAAGCCAACTTATGGAGCCACGGTGTCTGTCACTCTGACATGGGAACAGTCAACATCTTATAAATGAAACTTACGGGACATCATTATGTAAATATAACACGTTCAAACAAACGCGAGAAAATACACAAACGCACACTTACCACCCACCTGTATTTGGCATTACTAAGCGTCCTCCTAAATGGCCAAAGACACCAGTGGTCCTCAGTTCTGTCCTTGTAGGAAGTGATGACAGATTTTGGATGTAGGGTGTTTTATTTCTGGGATGCACTGTAGTGAAGCTGCGGTTGTTACCATGGGGAAAAGTCCCGGAATGATTCTTGCCGTGGTACTCAGCTCTCTCAGACACTCCCAGGGAAACCATGAATGAGCTCTGCACTTTGACTTTGATGTCCGACAGAGGGTTAAAGAGTGAGGACTCCGTCATGAGTTCCTTGTCCAGGGGGTCCTGTAGACAGATGGGCCCACTGTATGTTCGGCTTACTGTTAGGTCTGGTTGCATGGAGGAATTCAAGAGCAGGGAGTTACCTGGTTAAAGAAGAATTGATCTGTCACTCAGAAACCGGAAAGCATCGCAGTTAGGACTTTACATCTGCTTCTCCTAACTCCACAGCAAAGGCTCGCCAGCTGCTCCGGTCAAGCCTAGCCCTTCAGACCCACCCTGGGCATCTAAAGCACCTCTAACGGGCTGATCATGAGTGCCCAGAGCCTTGGAATCAGGAGCTCTGGCTTTCACAGTCAGTTCCCTGAATGCCACTGACCAAATGCATCACTTTCCAGAGTTCTTTACATGCTCTCGTCTTTTCAAAACAAGTATTTCTGGCACTCCACCAGGCATCTCACTCAGGTATGATGGTTTATGGGATTATTTTAACTGGCAAAGAGAAGCTTCCAAAAAATAAAAAAGGAAAAAAAGCTGTTTGGGAAGCCAGTTTGGAGCAAAAGTAACATCTGTTCATTTTAAATGGCAAGAGATGACACAGCATGGTGACGAGGGGCTGCTGTTTATAACCGAGGTGGGGTGGGTGCCGGCACATCTCACGTGGGATTCTGGGTAGTTTCTGGGGCTGAGGGAGGACATGATGTGTCCTCGGAGCAAAAGGGTCAGGGGCTTCTCAAACTGCTCCATGTCTGAGTAGCCAGTTGGCTCTAAGAGTATGTATGTCACTCTGAGAGGCAAAGAGGGTACCACACAGGGATAGGAGACTCAGATTCCACACGGGGAGCATCTTAGAATGGCTTCCTTTCTGACTCAAAACAAATGGAGAAAAATAATCCTTACAAAAACATAAGAAATTGGACCTTCTCATCTATTGGGACTTACCAATATTTTTTTTTTTTTGCCAAGTATAAAAAAAGAAATGCTGTGACATTTTCTTGTGATGAAGTAATCTCATTTATTAGTAAATAACAAAATAACCCTCAGTTCCAAACTTCCCACCTATATTAGTCCGTCAATGTGATATCTCAAATTGAAACCCAAACCATATTAAACGCTTTTCCTCTGGGGCTTGACAAAACGGTTTCAAGTATGATATTTTTGAAAATGTTGCAATTGCAGGCCATAGCGTATTAGCCTCTATTGTTTTCCCATTTTCATAATTTGTAACAATGCCAGCAGGAAATCTATAACCCTGACTTCTCCCACCTCCTTGTTCTGATGCTCTAGGAATCCAAAATCATAGAGGAGGAGGTTTAAAATGAGATGAAATGACCTTATAGATCTAAAGGCACCTTGAGGAGGCATTTTTTTCATGTTTGAGGCTCTTGTGCTAAGACACAGACATAATAAGGAGCTGAGGTTTGTAACAGAACTGCATTGAACTCTCCAGGTACCAGCCTTACCCTGGGTTATGGTTTTCCTGGGCAAGAAGCGGGATTGAAGAACCCTCTCACATCTGAAAAGAGTTTGGAGCCAGACACCAGATACCTGAAAAAGCGTATCTCTGAGTCTCATGGCTGTTTTGTCTTACCTTCTGGAGTTGGCTACTTTTTTTTTTTTTTTTTTACACGGTATGCGGGCCTCTCACTGCTGTGGCCTCTCCCGTTGCGGAGCACAGGCTCCGCACGCGCAGGCTCAGCGGCCACAGCTCACGGGCCCAGCCGCTCCGCGGCATGTGGGATCTTCCCGGACCGGGGCACGAACCCGCGTCCCCTGCATCGGCAGGCGGACTCTCAACCACTGCGCCACCAGGGGAGCCCCCTGGCTACTTTTAAGAGTAAAGCCAAGAAGCAAAAAACATTTCCTAGAGTTAGACTCAAGTCTAAAATGCCTGATTATCATAATATATACATATGACAGAGTCCATGGTTGAAGAAAAGTTGGCAGCCAACTTGATTCAAGTTTGATCGGGGACAATCCCCCAGTGACCACAAGTTCTTCTTTGGATATCCTTCGAGGTCCCTGATCTACTCTACGTATGCCATTCTATTTAAGCCTCACAGTTCACCTTGCTTGGGCTCCATCCATATTTGTTCAAGAAGGGATGTCACTAAGACAACAGAGCAGCAGTGTACGGTGTAGCCTCACCATGAATATGGGGGAGAGTAGAATTTTAATAAATGGTTTCTGCTTGTATCACTAGTTTTGTGAATTCTTGGTCAAAGAAAATGGTAAAGTAACTTTGGAAAGGTTACATCCTCTCCCAGAAATTCACAGTGCAAGTACATCCTGAGAAGCGTCACCCTAACGAGATGTGTTTCAACTTGTACAAGTCAGCCTTCCCCAAATGTTCAGGTCAGGGACCCACTCCTCTCACATGCTGCCTGGTGCTCTGTGGAACTCACTGGTGTCCTGTACCAAGGTAAGAGGAAACAACTGGCTTCTAGAACGATACTCACTGCATTTACTGAGTCCCTTCCATAAGCCAAGGGTTTATGACCCATGTTATTCCAGGTGGTTTCATCCTTACAAGAACCCCCTGAGATAGATGTTAGTATCCCCCCTTTATAGCTATAAGAATTGAGGCTGAGAGAGAATAATTGGTTAACTAGGTCCTACAGCAATTCTGGATTCAAGTCTATCTGATTTCAAAGCCCCTGAAGTCGTGCACAAAGCTGCCTCTTACACTATCGTATAGTCTCTATTTTTCAAGTGTTAGGGTCAGAGACATTGATATCTTATGATTTGATGGACGTACAGTTCTAGTTTCTTACACACTACAAAGATCAGCTCCTGGGCTTCCCTGGTGGCGCAGTGGTTAAGAATCCACCTACCAATGCAGGGGACATGGGTTCGAGCCCTGGTCCGGGAAGATCCCACATGCCGCGGAGCAACTAAGCCCGTGCGCCACAACTACTGAGCGTGCACTCTAGAGCCCGCGAGCCACAACTCAGCCTGCATGCCATAACTACTGAAGCCCGCGTGCCTAGAGCCCGTGCTCCTCGATAAGAGAAGCCACTGCAATGAGAAGCCCGCGCACCGCAACGAGAGAAAGCCCACGCGCAGCAGCAAAGACCCAACGCGGCCCAAAATAAAAATAAATAAAATAAATAAATTTTAAAAAAGATCAGTTCTTCACTGGATGTATTTCTAATTAAATCCTATATACTAAGCTCTATAACCACACTGAGGGGATGTGTTCTCATCTGAGGTCAACCAGACTCAGACCCAGACCCGAAGCCGAGGTGCCAGAAGTGAGTGGTAAGCGGTCACGCATCCTGTCTCTCCCGGCCATCTCCCAATTTCTAGTCTGCTTGGGTTCCTGCTTCGCCATCCTGTCCCCACTCCATCACTGCCAAGCAGTGAGACTTCTTGTCGTGTGCTGCAGGTGCTACTGACAAGCCGTAAACAGAGATAAAAGGGACAATATTGACCACGAGGGTCAAGGTAGAAAACTTCATCTATGGAAGCGAGACAATTTCATTTTGTAAAATAAAAGCCATCCGTCTCACCCCCATCTCCCAATCAGGAATAGAGTGGTTCGGATAAGAGAATTAAATGACTCTGCGTTTTAAAAATGAATATTGCTGTAGTTTGACATGATACATTTTCTTGCCCCACAACAGAAGACCGCCTTAACTTGGCAACAGCAGAGTCATTTAGGCTGGGAATTTCCTTTTTTCCCTGCCTAACTGGCCCATCAGAGCTCCTTGAAAATCCTTTTACTTCTTTAAAATAGAAGCCACAAAAATAACTCCACCTAGTAAGTGGTGTAATAAATACGTCTGGTATAGTCGTTGGCCCTTAGCCTTGAATAAGCAGTACTTTAGTTAACTAAATATGCATCCCCAAAGCAGGCTGGTTAAAATAGAAAGTTGGGTGATCTGAGATAAAATAACTTGTTAGGCTCACTACATATCAAAGATTTAAATGAGATGCCTCATATAAAATGTCGGTAGGAGTAAATCGAGACCCATTGATCCTCACAGCAGCCAAGGTCTCAGGCACACTCCTCCATCGAACCTGGAGGAGTGAAGACAATTTGGTAGCGGCTCCCAGTGCCAAGAGCTACCCTCACACAGGACCAAAGAGCGCCAGGGTCTTGCGTGAATGTAGTCTATGGTCCTGGGGACGCAGTGTTGGGGGGCCCTATGCCGCTGACCTTGACGGACTGTTTTGAAGTTGAAGGTCTGGAAGCCACCTGTCAATGCAGAAGAGTCGATGACGTCCACGCCGTAGTCACTCTGGCTCCGTCTGTAAAGCGTGATGCCGACGACCAGGACTGTGACGGCCACGACCGCAGCGCCCAAGCCTGAGTACAAAGCGATGTCGCTGGCATTCTCAATGCCTGAAAGACACAAGAGAAATTCTAAATGGCCAACATGGGCACAGGGCCAAAGACCCACCCCGGGACACAGAATGAAATGCTATCGGAATTTTGGGAGATACTGATCAGACGAAATGACAAATGTAGCTAGCTGCGAGCTGGACTCTCTTTCACACAATAATCATGTTTCTAGAAGACCTTGTATAAATCAAAGGGATGCTCGTCAAATAACGTAACTGCATTAAGGTAGCTCACCTCATGATGGAATCTGGAACAGAATCAATTTTGCAAAGAATATATTTTTCAAGGAAAAACAGGCAACTCCTTAATTTGCTTGTTTTAGGACGTCCTATTGCCCTGCCAAGTATTTTTTTTATATTTTATTTTTGTTGGAAGACACGAGACCCACGTACAATGACAAAATACAGGTGAATTGCTCTGCTTGTCTATGACCTGGGGCGCATGCATTCACAGAGAGCGGTCTAGGGTGAGAGGGTTGGTTACGTATAGTCTATGAGTCGAGAGAGGAGACCAGAGCTCACAAGTATGAACTTGAGCTTTGGCACGTCACTCAGTTCATCAGAATAGTGACAGACATCAGGGTGTTTACAATCATTATGAGCGACTTTCTGTTGTGAGATATGAAAAGGGTTTGGTCCCAGGCGCTCTTATGTCCACGGTAAATGTTTTCTGGTACCAATTAAATGCTCGACTCTAATGCTTTTTTTTGTGGAAGAGGACTGGTCTCTAAGAGGACACATGCTGTTTCTCCCATACCTCTCCTACTCCATCCTATTGAATGCATGGGCAAAGCAAAAATAAAAGCGTTAGTTTGAATTTAGATTGTGGGTGTCTCCCCATACCCCAAGGTAAGCTGTAGCTGCTTCCCAACCCTTTTGCTAGCTGTACACTGGGTGTGGTTCATTCCGGAAGAGATTCATAACGGCTACTGCAACTCAGCATGACATTTACCCAAGACCACATAATCTTAAAAACGTGTAAAAATGGAAGGTGGCAAGTACTAACTACATGATTGATTTCCCTACAGATTATGCAGTAGGTATACTTAACAGGTCCAAAAGTAATTACTATGTCACCCCTTTTGGGCTTAGCAGATAAAATAAACCCATCATATATTTACCTTGTAATTGCACAGCACTCACTCTGCATTCACTGCACCCTAATACGGTACTTACGTTACCGACTGAGTAATACTAACCATACAAGTCCATTTATTTTCAACGAAGTTAGTGGACTATAAAAGAAGGTGCGACCAAATTAAAGAGGGAACAAGGAAATCAAGCAGAACCGGTTCAGTAACAGGGCGGTCAACACATAAAAATAATTCGTGAGGAGAAGAACACAGTCATCCCGAAGAACAGTAACTGAAAGGTCAGAGGATTATCAGACACTTTTCGTAACCACAACAGCCTGGGAGGTATGGAGAAACAGGGTGTGATTTAGGCTTTAGTTCAACTTCATGATGGACCAAATGGGAGAGGGAGAGGGATGGGGCATTGGTGGTGGTCTCCCCTAGACACTCAGAACCATGGGGATGATGATCGATACCAACCCCAAATGTCGATACCAACCCCAAATGTGGGGAGAAAGGACGGCAGCTCTCACCCCACTTACAGTCTCACCCTCCCTCTACTCAATTAAGTTCCTTGGAGGGAATCGTTAGAGCAGGGAGAGGACACAGAACACAACAGGTGCAGCAAGCCAGGGTACCAGGAGCAGTGAGAGAACTTTGGATTGGAACCAATTAGCCTTCCCCCACCCCTCCCCTCCAGGTCCTTGGGCGCTGCTGACTGATGACACCACCATCTTAAAAGGTGTATCTGGGGAGAAGACACCTGCTCGGCAACTGAGCACACAGAGCAAGAGTCTGACAGTGGACTGAACGCAGCTGCTGTCTTGCAGAGTCGGCGAAGTAGACACAAAGGCATCTTTAGCTTCCCAGGTACTAAAATCTTTAGTAGACACAAAGGCATCTTTAGCTTCCCAGGTACTAAAATAGGACCAGGAGCCGGAGGATGACCAGGGTGAAAGTACTTCTGCTGAAAATGGACATCACTGGACACGAAATCCTGAAACAAAACTAAGTAGCAGGAACAAGCTGTCTTTGTTCCCCTGGATTCCTATCTTGTTCTTTATGTGTCCACCCTCTTGCTACCTAGGTAACCAGAATTCTCTGCCCTCCGGATACAAGTCCTGCTTTAGGAAAGGACCCTACTTATGCCTTCAGACGGAGGTATGGATGTTGGATATAGCTCATTGTGTTTCCTCTTCCAGGAATATGTGCAGAGTGTATTTGACTTAAGAGAATGAAATACTGAATTACAGAATTTTTAAAAATGAATATGGGGACTTTGGGGATAGGGCAGGGAAAGAAGGGAGAGAGGTTTGTTCAGAGAGCACTGCTTCCTCATGAGGCTCCCCCTGGCACTTGGCGGGACAGTCTGATCTAAAAGCAGAAGTCCGTGGACTCCTACAGAACGATAAGCAAAGGGGGATTTATTTTACAAGAACAATCTGTCCGGGGAATTCGAAGGTTCAGGATCTAATAATTTCATTCAGTCAGCATACACTTGTGGAAGCTCAACCATGCAGCGGAAATGATACAGGGGTGAATTAACATGGGGTCCATATTCTCAGTTGTTTCTTATTTAAAACTGGTAAAAGACAAGGTGGTGATGGGACCCTGGTATCCAGGTGCAGCTACAGAGGTAGACACAAGTCCTCAAAGCCACGTGTGTGCGTCTGAAAAGATGTAATCAGTCATCCTTATAGCTCAAATTCTTCTAAAGTTGGGTCACCCTGCTTCTTTCTCCTCTTTTTTTTTTTTTCTCTTCTCTATCTATCTGCTTTCACTTCACCTCATTCTTTCTTCTTTTCTTTTCCCCCTCTGCCCCACCATTTTCTAATCTATTTCTCCAGGACAGTAGAGTGGGTTTCCCTATAAGGGTTCCTGTGTGCTCACAAGCATAATTGATTCCCTTTTCATGTGTGTGCAGGACAGGCCCCAGGAGAACCTGAGGTTTAGTTCCACGTTTTTCACCACAGTCTCATGGGAGAAGGGGAGGGCTGGGTGTGGGTGTCTGTGAGCACATGGGCACTTGGAGGGGTGCCACTGCAGAATCACCCCAAGAGTGAGTGCGTGCGCGTACGTGTGCACATGAGCACACACTCAGCTCTCGTCAGAACATCAGAAGCCACTGCTGGCTCCTTCCCAGGGGAGCTGCTCCAGTCACACGCCCACAAGGTGCAGCCTCTTCCCAGGACTGGAAAGCTTTCTCTACGTCCAGCCCTGCGCTCCTGCGCTCCACACTGCCTACACCCCAGATTCAACGGTCATTAACCTACCGGCTAGGTGGACCTCTGCTAGCGAAAAGCCCCATTCACCTTTCAGATTATAATGACGGGTCATTGCCCTGTACCCCCCATACCACTAGGCATCTAGGCCCTACCCATCTCTATCTACCCATCTGTCAGGTGCCAGCACAGGGCCTCGTCCTCCAAGAAAGTGACTCTGTCCTGGCCAATCCAGCCAACCCTGCCAACCCATGGTTTTCTAAACTCTTCTATCACTTACGGTCCCTAGAACTCTTTTTGGATCTTCTGATGGTTAATGATCTGACTGCCAGCGCATTCTGTATAACTGCTTTAAGTTCTTCACAAGCAGTTCTAACTCTATCGTTTCCCACAGAAACTTGCGTCGAATCATTGTGCGACTGTTTGTCGATCGCTTGCCTGGTCTCAGACTGCGGGAAGAAAAGTAGGAAAGAGATCCCGGTCTGAGGTGGATGTAGAAGCCTTGCCCCAGAGACCCTCTTTTTCCTTTAGGTCCACACACATACATGTCTACACCTGTCTGCTTGCTCTCACACTCATGTGCTGCTGGTTTGTTTCCTCCAAGTGATTTTGAACAAAAGCCTTGATACCCCCTGACCGATCAGGCTATTTTGTGGGCATAGGGTACTCTTCTCTGAATTTCTGTTTCCCTATCAACGTGTGATTGATGTCTTTCCTGTGTCTTCATCCCTATTTTCCTCTCTCCGAGAATTGCGAAAGTTTTAGGCCAAGCTCAGGAGGAGACAACGTGTGGTAGAAAAACGTGTGTGTAATCTATAGGCTAAAGAAAACAAAAAGAAAAAAACAAGGACTGGGAAATCTCTTATATTCCAAGTTAGTCAGAAACTACAGAGGAATCTGTTCATTGCTGGAAGGAGTGTTGAAGCATCTACAGAGAAGGGCTACAAAGATTAATAGTTGGAAACTAGGACCCTGGAAAGGAAATGTTTACGGGTCCATTTGGCCTGGAGAAAGGAGAACTAGAAAGTGGCCTGTGCGGGGCTCTTTCACGCGTGAAGCGTTGCTCTAAGAAGAGGCCACAGTAGGTGCCCAGTGAACCTTCATTTTACGATGAAGCTAGTAAGGAGCTCTCCACCAGCTCTAACAAGGGCTGAAAAGGAGGACATGGCCTTTTGTTATAGCACTTGGGACTCTGCTTAGATATTAAAATGACCTTTTCTACAAGGAGGGTTAAAAAAAGCCACACTGTATTTCTGAGGGAGCTTAAGAAATCTCCTTTCACAGGCTCTCAGAACTGGCGTCACTTGACAGTAGCCTGCGGTTATTTCATTTTTGGGCAAAGTTGGCGAGAAAGGCTAAGTGACCTTTCAAAGCCCCTTCGAACTTCAGAGTTCAAGGACTGGGTATTAGCAAGTTCCTGTCTTCATGAGTTATAATCACACCTAGTCATTCAGTGACTTATGTCCCCAAAGGAATAAAGCGAAGGGCTCTTTACTTAGCTTGCCTTCCCCTCTCCACAGGACTCTCACTGGAAGAACATATTAATGCCACTTAGTTATGGAAATTTAGCTCAATTCCCATGTTATGAGGTTAACTACGTATCAGATTAGAATCTATTTCACAGGATCAGATAGGTACATCAAATGAACAAAGGAGCACAACAAAATGCCTTTCAAGACATATAGTTAGGGAGTTGGGGACTGACATGTACACACTGCTATATTTAAAATGGATAACCAACAACGACCTACTGTATAGCACAGGGAACTCTGCTCAATATTCTGTAACAACCTAAATGGGAAAAGAATTTGAAAAAGAATAGATCCATGTATATGTATAACTGAATCACTTTGCTGTACACCTGAAACTATCACAACATTGTTAATCAACTATACTCCAATGTAAAATAAAAAGTTAAAAACAATATGCTAGGGCTTCCCTGGTGGCGCAGTGGTTGAGAGTCCGCCTGCCGATGCAGGGGACACGGGTTCGTGCCCCAATCCGGGAAGATCCCACATGCCGTGGAGCGGCTGGGCCCGTGATCCATGGCCGCTGAGCCTGCGCGTCCGGAGCCTGTGCTCCGCAACGGGAGAGGCCACAACAGTGAGAGGCCCGCGTACCGCAAAAAAAAAAAAAAAAAAGCGATTCTGTTTTATCTCATTAGATATTATAAAATGACCACTGCTCCCGTTTCAGGGAAAAAAACACCTCAGCAACTTGAATTGGTATACATGTGAGGCAGTGAATTACTAAGGAATTAACACAAATATTCACAAAGAGAGGGCTGAGAGAGGCAAAATAAATAGGAGGCTAAAGAACCAGCTGCTGTGCTGGGCTCCCGGGAAACAGCCATCTCTGGACCAGTCCCTCCTCATCCCAGCACAGGCAGGCAGTGCTACGTAGATACAGAGTGATGTACCCAAGTATTTAACTGCACGCGGAAACCTAACAGAAGTTATTGTTCGAGTTGTTTATACTTGCTGTCATTGAGAAGCACCATTTTTTTCTTTAACACATCAGAAAATAGCTTTTAAATGGTCAGCTATGGTCAACCATGGTAAGCAATTCCGATTATATCTGCATTGCTTCGACTCTCAAAATCCCGTCACCAATCACCATCTCGCTTTTCCAACTTGCCATCCTCCAAAACCTCGGTATTGTCATTAATAACAACAGCAGCACATTCTTAAACAGCACCTACTACGTGCAAGGCACTGTTCTACTACTTTACACTTACTAACTCATTTTAATCCTTCCAACAACCTTGTAAAAATGTGCCCATTTAAATGTGTAAACTGAGGCCAGAAAATCACTTGCCTTGCCCAAAGCCTCACGATTCATAAGTAGCAGAGCTGGGATTCAATCCCAGGCAGTTGGCTCCAGAACCGATTCTCTGGCTCACTCTCTATTCAGCTGTTAACCTCTGTCCTGGTCACGCTGCCCGATACTGAAACCGTGCACCAGCCCCTGTGTCCTCGTCTTCTGAAGTAAAAGTTCGACTCCAAAGTTAATGATTGGGCAACGTTAAGATGTAGAAATAAAGACTAGCTGTTGGGCTGGGGAACTGGTAACAATTTAGATGATAATTCTGCCACATAGCAGAACTCCCAGTCCCCTGAAAGATACAGATAAAGGCCTGACACACATTCCTAGTAGACCGCCACCAGATGAAGACTGCTGCCCACAAGAACACAGACCCTAGACCGGTTGAAACCAGAAGGTTGATGATGCTGACTCCCAATGACCTCACCACCAGCCGATCCGAAGGACGTCCATGAGCTGATCACGCCCTGCTCCTTGAACCATTACTATAAAACTCCTCACTGCCCCCTCCAGGGCAGGACACACAGGCTTGAGGGCGTTAGCCCGTTGTGGTCCCCTTTGCCTGCCAAAGCAACAAGGCTCGCTCTTTCTATTTCATCCCAAACTCTGTCTCTGAGATTTCATCCGGCACCAGTGTACACAGGCCGAATTTCGGCAACAATACCTCTTGCTGTCAAGGGTAACCCAGTAAAGGAGCACTAAGCTTGTGTTTGCTTCTCTGAGAGCTACAGGTGTGATCACATTCTCATCCTCACAACCAAGTCTATTGAGGTAGGTATTATATTTCCTCTTTCACGATGATGACTTAGGTGCAGATAAGATAGAGACTTGCTCAAGGCTTTGCCATGAGAAAATGGCCAAGGCAGCATTTGGACACCCATCTGGCTTCACTCCCAAATAACTTAACCATTAGGGTGGCTCCCTGCACTGAGGTCAACCTGCCCCGCTGGAGAAACTCACCAACTAGACTGGTGGGTATCACCAAAAATCCAATGCTTTGCAAACTCACCGGGGCCTTCCGTGCAGCCGAATAATTATTGTCTTCATGTCCTATGACCAAATAACGCTTTTCATCAACACAGTTACTCTGAACTTTGTTTCCTTTCTTCAACACCGCTGCTTCTCACTAGCCCCTTTTCTAGTTGAAAAAACAGAGGCCCTCCTATGTGAGTTCCTCCTCCACAACTCAGAATTCCTCTGCTCCTTCCCACATTTTTCCTTTCCTTTTCCCTGTTCCCTGAACAGCTGCTCCTCTGTGTCAGGCCAGCTCCGATCCGCCCTCTCCTGCGTCCGCGGGGGCCTGGCTTCGTTCATTATTCCCTTTCGGCCTTGCATCTTTCAACTCTGCCTCCACACATGAGCCTTGCCTTCTGCCTGCAGACACAGCCTGGTCTCCCTAATCACCTCCCGCCCAAATCCTTCTCCCGACTCTCTGATAAACCTTGCAAAGATGCAGTATCTTTTCACATCCACGAAATCCTTAGCTCTTTGTTGAAAAGAACTTAAAGCTTTTTTTTTTTTTTTGCGGTACGCGGGCCTCTCACCGCTGTGGCCTCTCCCGTTGCGGAGCACAGGCTCCGGATGCGCAGGCTCAGCGGCCATGGCTCACGGGCCCAGCTGCTCCGCGGCATGTGGGATCCTCCCAGACCGGGGCACGAACCCGTGTCCCCTGCATCGGCAGGCGGACTCTCAACCACTGCGCCAGCAGGGAAGCCCAAAGCATTTGTTCTGAACATTAAACCTTTCGTGATCCATGTTCCATAATTTCCCTAACCACTTAACCTCTGTCCTGCTGAAACAAAAGAATAAATAGAATACATGCATATGATGAGAAAATGTTTTAGGAACTATGAAAAGTTACACTACACCAAGAGAAAATTTATCCTCCAACTAAGCCAGACAGAGAAAGACATATAATACTATATGATATCACTTATATGTGGAATCTAAAAAAAAAAAAAAAAAGGATACACATGAACTTATATACCAAAGAGAAATAAACCCACAGACATAGAAAACAAATTTATGGTTACCAAAGGGGGAAGGGGAGGAGGGATAAATTAGCAGTTTGGGATTAACATATACACACTACTACATATAAAACAGATAACCAACAAGGACCTACTGTATAGCACAGGGAACTCTACTCAATATTCTGTAATAACCTACATGGGAAAAGAATATGAAAAAAACCCGATATATATGTATATATAACTGAATCACTTTGCTGTCCACCTGAAATTAATACAACATTGTAAATGAACTATACTCCAATAAAAAAAATAAATAAAATTGAAAAAAATAAAAGTAACCATTCTTGATAGTATCTTTCTTTGAGATCTTTCAGGGAAAAAAAAGTAAATTTCTTTTTTTTTTTTTTTTTTACCATTTTTACTCGAAAAATTCTATTATCCTTATATTTCTAAATTATATTTCCTTTCCTGTATGTTGCTCTTTGCCCCCACCATGTACAGTATCTTGTAGATCTTTCCTCTATCAGAACCTACAGACGTGCTTCACTTCTTTTTACACGTGTCTAAGCCCATTGCCAGGCTGTATAATGGTGTAACTCGTTCACTATTTCTGTCTTATTTGGTTGTTCTCTTACCCTTTTAGAGTCTGGCTCTTGCACAAACCACTGTTTCCTCTTGAAGACTGGTCTCAAACACTCCATTAGTAGTAATGTTCTTTTTCTTATTCTTTTCCACTGCTCTGCAGTAGAAACACAAGAATAGCCAACCCTCCCTCTAGGGGAAAGAAAAAGTCCCTTAAATTTGATTCTCCTAACATCTCTTTTCTTATTGTTTAGGAACTACCCTTCCTTCTCAAAGTTCTATAAAAGATCTTTAAAGCTCAGTTCTTGGCCCCTCTTGCTCATCTAATCGGATCATCACTCACACGCAGACAGCGCTAACTATTCCTCCGATGACAAACAGTCTCAAACCAAGATCTCCTGCCTCATCGCGTATGTGAAGACCTCATCCAACATTTCCTCCGGCTCGATGGATAATACCATCACGCAACTATGTGTTGCGCTAACATCTCAAATTTGTCATCTGACTGATGAATTCACCATTCTTATCTCTTCAGATACTTTCTTTTCTTGAATTCCCTTTCTCTAGTAATGACATCACCAGAGACCAGGCTTGAGACGGAGAGTCATCTTTCCTCTTCTTTCCATCGACCCCTTCCCCAGACCACTGACACGCCTTACTGATCGGATCCCCAGTGCCTCTCACATCTCTGTTTCAACAGGAGGCACCCACATTGCACAGTCTCATCTTACCTGGTACCGAGGCCCCAGTCTTCGTTCACTCTGAACCACTTTACACATGGATTACTCTCTCCAAACACGGTTCTGGCACTGACCTTTCAATAACTCTCTAGTAGGTGTTGAGTTCACTCCAACAGGGACTTTCCTTACAGCTCAAGACACTTTCTGCTCTGCCCCATTCTATTTTTCAACTGCTTTTGCCCATTTCTCATCCATAGGGACCCTACTCTTTGGCTAAATCTGGCTACAGGCATAACTCAAAGATACCACTACAATAAAGCAAATATCGTAATAAAGCGAGTCACACAAATTGTTTGCTTTTCCAGTTAAAAGTTATGTTTACACTATACTGTAGTCTGTTAAGCGTGCAATAGTATTATGTCTGAACAAAACAATGGATATACCTTAACTAGAAAATACTTTATTGCTAAAACATGGTAGCCATCATCTGACAACACAAGGTGGCCACAAACCTTCAATTTGTAAAAAGAAAAAAAAAAATAAAGCAGTATCTGCGAAGCTCAAGAAAGCAAAACACAATAAAATGAGGTCTGCCCATATCCACTTTTTTCAAGTAGAACTTGTACTTCAGTAGACTTCTTTTTGTTCAGACTTTTTGCTTTCACTGAAAGGCTCTCTCCTCTAATATTTGTTTTAATTCTAACCGTCCTTCCAAGATTGACAGTAAAGATAATCTATTCTATAAAAAATATTTCTTTTAATTAATTAATCAATTAACTAATTTATTTATTTTTGGCTGTGTTGGGTCTTTGTTGCCGCAAGCGGGCTTTCTCTAGTTGCGGTGAGTGGTGGCTACTCTTCGTTGCGGTGCGCGGGCTTCTCATTGCAGTGGCTTCTCTTATCAAGGAGCACGGGCTCTAGGCGCACGGGCTTCAGTAGTTGTGGCTCGCGGGCTCTAGAGCGCAGGCTCAGTAGTTGTGGTGCATGGGCTTAGTTGCTCCGCGGCATGTGGGACCTTCCCGGACCAGGGCTCGAACCCGTGTCCCCTGCATTGGCAGGCGGATTCTCAACCACTGTGCCACCAGGGAAGCCCCAAAAATATTTCTTGATAATGCATATTCACGTGTTTTATTCTTCCTTCTAAGTTGCCAGATCAAGCAAATACAAATATGACATAGTTAAATTTGACTTTCAGATCAAGAATGAATAACTTTAGTAGAAGTATTTCTCATGCCATATTTGGGACATGCTTATGCTAAAATGTATTCAATGTTGATCTGAAATTCAAATGTAACTAAGGGTTCTGTATTTTATCTGGTAAGTCTACCTTCAGACTGCAAAAAGAACTGTGTTTTTTCCCGTCAGATACGAAGACCAAGGTAAAATGAGAAATAGAGTCAAAAAGCAGGATTTGAACTCCTGTCCTTGAGAAAATGACTTCACTTTCATTTTCTGTTCTGGAAATTAAAGATATAAACTCTAACTGAATACACTAACACGTGGAAAGATGGGGCCTGTGAATTCACATTTTTAGCGAGTGCCCTGGGTTCCTCTGATGCTGATGAACATTTTGGTCCGTTACTTATTCACTGTGTCTGTGCTTAGTTCCGAAGTATTGAATGAACGAAATCCCATCACGTCCAGTAAGGTCAATGATATTCTTGAAAATGGTAATAAGAAAAGGTATACACTTACAATGGAATAAAAATTAGGTAATAAAAAGATTGAAAGTAGTAAGAAAATGATAAATGTTGCACATATGCATGGGTTGAATTGATTCGCAGTAGGAGTGATTCTGAAGGACAAAGCAAGTCACGCAATTTGTGGGAAGTGCTGTTTATGTAATGGAAAATAATCAGCAGGAGATGAAGAAAAATGCTGGGTAAAATAGAAAAAAAATGTGCTTTACATCATGGCTAGAAGATTAGCACTGATGCCAGTTGCCTCATGTTAGTTTAGAAGAATCTAGAAGTCTATTGAGAACTTAAAGATATTATGGTTCAAAGTCGCAGATCGTTCTATGGGTTCAAGGTACCATTCAGGTCTACACAGCCTGAAAGAGAATGGTCCAAATTACCAGTGCAGACTGTGCATCTTCTGAGGAGTTCCCTAACCCTATGAGGATCATAAAGAATGTGTATTCCCAGAACCCACATCGTTCCACTATGGATGAAAGCAGTGCACTTGGGGAAAAGACGTAGAATGGAGCGTTAGTAAGGAGACGAGAAATACCTAATTTTCAGACGTAAGGACACATTTGGGTCATTCTTTGATAGAAATGATTCTGGGAAGCAGCCAGGTTGGACTTTAACCTAGCATCTGGCACAGAAGAGATGATTATTAAAAACTACCTGGCACAGAATAGATGATTATTAAAAACTATCTCCTTACTTCCCCCTCTTCTCAAATCCTTGATTATCTTCTACCTTGTATTGAAGTTGTGGGGAAGAAGCCTTTCTTACTGTTTCCTTCACACTTCACCGGGCCAGGGCTATTTATATAGAATAATTGTGCAATAAATATCTACTACATGAATGAGTTAAAATAAATATAAAGAAGCAAAGTCTTTATTTTCACCTTAACAATAAAAGGCTCCGTGCAGAGTTAGCAGGAAGATGTAAGACCATAATAACAAGTATGAATTGAACATCTAATACATGCTAGGCACAGTGGTAAACGCCACAAGCATAAGGGTGAACAAGATCCTATACCATCTACCAGATGGCAGGAATTATGTCTAGCAGAGAGGGAATCCAGCCTGGGATAAAGGCAATGAACATATGGTGTAGAAATAGGGAAACTGCTTGATACGGAGCCAATTACAGGAGTAACTAACTCAGACTTGGGGGCTGGGGGGAAGATGGTGAATGCTTTGCAGAAGTGAGACCCAAGCCAAAACTTGGAGGAAGGACAAATTCAACAGGTTAAGATTAGGGGGAGAGAAAGTTTTCTGGCAGAAGTAACAGAACGTATAAGGAACTTTATGCCAACATGGGCCCAGGGTATTCAGACAACGAAGAATCTTTGTTTGGCTGAAGAATACGAGAAACGGTGAGAGGGTAGGAAGGAAAATACCTAATGGTTCAGGGGCTTGAGAGAAGCTGATACGCTTAAGAAAAGCCATCTCAGACCAGATCACAAACATTAAGTACTTTGGACTTTATCTTAAAAATAATGGTCAGCTAACGAAAAGGCTTGAACACAGAGGTCATGAGACCAGAACTGATGTTTTCAAAAGATCAGATAAATTGATGTCGGCCAAGATTGGATATAGGAAGCAATGGTAGAAATCCTGGTTAGGAAGAAAGGTGGCCTGAACTTTAAAACATTTTTGTCTGGGACACCCTTTTCTTTTCACTTGGTTTTTCTCTTACTACAACTGGCTGTTACTTTTCTGTCTCCTCTGCAGTGACTTCTGACCTTCTCTACATCTAAATGTTGATGTCCTCCAGCGCTGAGTCCTCAGATACCTTCTCTGTTCACACTCATTATTCGGTGATCTCATTCAGCCTAATGGCTTTAAGTATCATCTGGACAGTGACAAGCCCCAGATTTATGTCACCAGCCAGGACTCTCCTCTGACCTCCAGACTCATATATTCAGCTGCCTGTTTAACCTCTCCATTTAGATGTTTAAGAAGTATCTCAAATCTAGCATTTATAAGACTGGACCCTTGAGTCTCCCTCCAGATGTGCTAAACCAAGTTCTCCTCAGATCGGTGACGGCAAGTCCATCCTTCTAGCTGCGTAGCCCAAATTCTGGAATCATCCCTAATGCTTTTCCTTCTCTCAAACTCTATATCCAATCCACCGGCAAATCCTTTTGACTCTGCCTTCAAAAGATATCTATCATGGATTATGGCCCGTTGCTACAATTTCCAATGCATTCTGTCTGGCCCAAGCCACAGTCATCTTGAATCTAGGTTATTATAATAGCCTGGGTATTGTAACAGCCTAGATTATTTTAATAGATTATTGTTACAATAGATCATTGTAACAGATTTTCTTGCTTCTGCTCTGGTTCCCTGTATGTTTACACTCAACACAGCAGGTAGAGTTTATCCTTGAAACTATTCACTATGAATAAACACCCTCAATGGCTTTCCATCTCGCTCACATGAAAGGTCAAAGTCGTTACAATGGCCTATGATACACGTGGCAGCTTTTCCCGGTGCCCCACTTCTTTGACCTGAGCTATTATGACTCTTCCCTTTGCCGCTCTGCTCCAGATACCTGCCCTAATTGTTCCTCGGATACAAGCTCCCACCACACAGCCTTGGCATCCTGCTGTCCCCTTGGCCTGGAATGTTCTCCTCTCAGATATCTAGAATGTTTGTCCTTGTTTTCTTTCAGGTCTCTTCTTAAATGTGATTTTATTAGAGACCTTCTCTGAACACCTTATACAAAAAAGCAACACTCCCTCCATCCCCGCCTGAGCCCCTCATCCTGCTTTATTCCTCTTCACAACACGTCACCACCTCCACAGCACTGAGCACTCTTATTTTCTGGTTTTTTCCATCTCCCCTCACTGTAAGCTTTGTGGGAGCAGAAACTGTATCTGTCTGGCTCAAGTGTTGATTCTCCACCACCTAGAACATGTCCTAACCGATGGGAAGCACTTGATGAATAGCTGCAGAATGAAAGGAGGGATGATTGCGCAAGAGGGAAAATGGAGAAAGTCAGTGAACTTGATCTATGTAGGTGGCAGAACGGTTAGACGGTAGTGATTCATTGGATACTGAGCTGGAGAAGGGAGAGGAAAAAGACAGGGGTCTAGGAGGCTGTCCAAGTGTGGGACCCAGCTGAGTTAAAGGCATAGTATTCACTGAACTAGAGAAGATGGGAAGAGGCCTGGGTTAAAAACAGGGACAGAAAAGGACACATTCAATTTTGAAAAAGCTGAGATTCAGGTTATTGGGAGACATTCAACTGGCGAAGTCCTGGAGGTAACTGACTCTAGAACGATTAATGGGATTCGTGTGTAGCGTGCGTTTCTACTAGTCACAAAACAACTACGTGGAAAGGAGATGGAGAAAGAATATGTTCTGAGTTATTTTCTAGGGGGAAGCTGAAGCCTTTTCATCCCTAAGGTGCACTTACTGAAGCAGTCGCTCCTTGGGGACTCACAGCCCCTCAGATAGCCTCATCCCCAAGCCCCCAGGAGTCTGTCTGCACATGACCATCCATCTTTCAGCCTGACTCTGGGGTACATGTTTGCCATTCAGAACCCACTATATTTTACTGCACTTCCTGACATTGTTACACAACATTTATTGAAAGCACATTTGCTGGTAATGAAGTTTCTATTAACTATGATTAAATCTCCTAAAACACCTGAAGATAATTTAAGACGTGCAGAAGCAGAAAATGAAACATTCGGTTTAGTACATTAGGAAACGTAATTGATTAAATTATCTCATTTACAATAAGTGCTTTCAGGAGCGATGCTGTGCACACATTTTCCCCCGTTTGTCATTAAGATTTGCCAACAGGCATCTTAAGATTTCACTTTCTTTTCACACCTCCCCGCAACTCAAAGCCGGATCCTCAGCCCGCCTCACACGGACCTGCCCGGGAGGCTCCGAGGGATGGTTTCCATCCAACCAGCCTGGCAGAGGCTCATGTGCACAGCTATATATAGGAACAGGTTGCTTCTCAATTATCTTCATAATTGACTTTGATTTTGCATCAGTGATGATTCACGGAATTTTCAGCGAAGCCCCTCTCTTTCAACGAACCACCGCAGCCCGCCTTCATATAACGCACTCCTAACCGTGCAGCCTCCAGAACCCGGAGCCGATGCCTCTGGGAGCCTTTTGCAATCACATCGATTCTGTTAAGGTTTTATTTTTAGGAAATCACAAATTAAAACAGTTTAAGCGATTCCGTGGCAGTATCCAGCAATTAAGCATGGTGTAGAGGAGCGAGAACCCCAAGCAAAACCTCATTCACGAGTCCCCGAGGACCTGAACTAGCCACGGTGGGGCTTATGGCTGGAATGTACCCAAATCTGTACCCAAATTAGAATGGCACAGGACTCACAAACTAAGCGTGAAATTAATGTTCAAAAAACACACATGCATTTCTGAGGAACTCTCCCATTGGCCGCCACATGGATACCCATAATCTTGCTCGGGCGGCACACGGGGGCCAGCGGAGGGTGAGGGCTCTGTGACCAGGAAGCCCTGGGGGACCACTTACTCCAGCAGTCCCTCTGAGGCCTTGGCCCAGACACAAGCCGAACACTCAGTGCCCCCTTTTCTCCTCCACCCTCACATGCGTGCGCACACGCACACCCCCCCATCAGGCTTCCCCACCTTCAGTCTTCCCATGAGTTCCAAATCCAGCATGCATGACTCCGGAGGGCTACTGCCTAAGTCCCAATAACGACTTTATGGGCAGCAGACAGCAGGGAAAACAAGAAGGTTTGTTTCTGTTGTTCTGTAAAGTTCTCAGGCTCCAGAAGTTATGGCATCTTTCTATCTCAAGCCTGCCTGAAGCAACATCTGAAGTATGAACATCACAGCTTTACTGCATCTTTCTCTCATGTCACCTGACCCCCATCCCAAGGCACCGATTTCTGTCTATTTTCACAGGGTCTTAATTCTTTCAAAGAAGGTGGTTAATCGAAGCTGTTAACTCTCCCATGCTATTTGAATTTTAATACCCTAGGATTTAAAAGATCAAAAGCCATTCATTTTCCACCAAAATAGGAGATACTGGTCAAGAACGTCTTTCACAAGCTTACAAACCAAACTGGCTAGGGAGCTGTCTCTTTCTACCATTGCTAAGAGCTGCAATGCAGATGCCCTTCTATATGGACTCTGACGTCTATATGATACCGTGGTATAGTTTACACATTTCTGAGAATCATTGGGGGAACATATTAAAATGTAGATTCTCAGGAGCTGCCCCTGCACTGGGTGTTCAAATTAATTTGTTCTATTCTGAGGGGGGGCATATTTAACAAGCTCCCACCATAACTCAAGATTCTGATGCATGTGGTCGCTTATCTAAGTTTCGAGAACTTTTTTTTTTTTTTTTTTTTTTTTTGCAGTACGCGGGCCTCTCACTGTTGTGGCCTCTCCCGTTGTGGAGCACAGGCTCCGGACGCGCAGGCTCAGCGGCCATGGCTCACGGGCCTACTTGCTCCACGGCATGTGGCATCTTCCCGGACCCGGGCACGAACCCGTGTCCCCTGCATCGGCAGGCGGACTCTCAACCACTGCGCCACAAGGGAAGCCCCTCGAGAACTATTTTTCTAAGAAACATAGTTCTCAATCCAAGCTGCACATGGAAATCACCTGAGGAGCTTTTAATACTAGGGATTCCTGTGTTCTGAATCCCCTCTTCCCATTTTGATTTCACTGGGGTACAGCCTGGGAATTGGGATTTAGAGACGGCCTCCGGTGGCCCTCAGTTTCAGCCGGGGCTGAGCACCCTGGGGTTGAACGCCGAGCTGCCAATCATTCAAGCTGTGCTCCGTCCCCCAGATCTACTGGATGCGTAAGATGGAGAGAATGCAAAGGCCTCTCCAGGAAGCAAGCCAGGGGACAGAGACCTCGAGCCAGCACCCACCCAGCAGGTTCAATTCCTGGCCTTTTCACTGTGGAATACTGGTTCTTCGTCTACCCAGTTGCCATGGATTTCAGGGTTCTTCTCTTAGGCGCCCCCTGCCCCTTCCTAGGTGGAGAGTCTTGTAATCAGGCTATTGCCCAAGGCTGCTCTCATGAAAGCCTGTACTGACAAATAGTTATTAATTTTAATGAGATAAATCTCCTCAGAAATAAGAGTCCTAGATGACATTTGCAGGTAAATGGACTGCTCTCGGCAGGCGGAATCAAGAGGAGAGATTTACTTTTACTCTGAAGGAGGGGAGGGGGTGTGCATATTTCCGTTCCATTTAAACCTCTGATATGTGACTCCAAACCCAATGAGAAGCCCCCCGAAAGCCCTGGATCTTTCGAAGGAACTTCAATTCTCTTTGGCTCCTAAACAAATACAACAGCAAAAATATGAGAATAAGTGATATTCACAAGAGGAAGAATAACTTACTTTGGGGTTTTATTTCATGAAGAGGTTTTTTATCTAAAAGAAAGAAAGAGAAAAAAAGAAAGTTGCATTTAATAATTTACACGGAACAGATATATTTCCTATATCCCTTTACGTCTACCTCCATAAAGGAAACATTTTCTCTCTTTCTGCAGACAATACGGGTTATGTTATTCATATTTATCCTTTTCATTCTAATTTTTAAAATTTTTCTCTTTTGCAATATTTTTCTAGGATGACTGCTTCATTCCTTCAAAAAAAAAAATCCCTCAGGCTTACTGGTTTCTTTCTCTTGCATCTGTTAGATTCTTATCGGCATGATGAGAGCAGTGAGCTTGCCGCCTGTCCGTTTTTTATACACAGCCAGAAGACTGCTCAGGTAAGGGATGCTATTTCACTCTACATGATGATAGAAAAATGAACCATGAATAAATATTTAAAGGGATCCTGCATTGGTTTGCAGTTATCACGGTCTGGATAAAATGTTCCAAACTCTGCTTTTCTTCCGTTCTCGTTGGGTATAGGTGCTACGGTATTGTGAGCGTGTTGAAGGTTTATTTTGAAGAAATCACACTTTTTTGTTTCAGATCTTGATCATCTGTTAAAATGTGGATGATCTCTCTTAATGGAAAGGTGTCCTTTTTAATCATGCTATTGAGAAGGGCAGCGGTCAGATGAGATGGATACAGAGAAAAGACACTTGGTCTTTTCGAAAGCAAGTCAGACATTCTTATCCATTCTCTTCATGGCTGGCCGTTCATCCACCATCCCCTGCCATCTTTCATCACCTAATATTTTGCAATCATCTTGCAAATCACTTGGAGACGTGGTGCCTGTGGCTTGCTTTGTCTTACACCACAGTCCCTCCACTAACCTTTTCTCCTGCCCCTGGTCCCATCCCAGGCCAACACAACTCCACCACCACGCAGAAACCTGGGAAGACCAGGTCTGACACCGTGTCAAATTCCAGAGGATTTGCAGGGTGCACCATCCCTGTCATTCGCGGCTTCTTAGGGTGTAGATGGAACAGTCTGACTACAAGCACGGGGGCTGTTGCTAAGCATTCACAGACTCCCATAAGGCAGGGGACCTTGAAAAGTCACCTTGTGTAGCCTCCTTCCTCTCTTTGCCTGAAGGCGAGCCAAGCGGGGTGAGATCCTGTCATTTTGGATTATGTTTTTAACTGAAGCAAATCTCGCACAGTACACATTTGAGAACTTCATAAACATTACCTGGCTGACTGCACCGTAACCCCTCCCAGGCAGACAGACACAGCTAGGTTCCGAATCCCTCACGGAATATCTCTTAGCCTAACCCACTCCCTGCACTTAATACTGATTTTGACAGAAAACCCTTGCCGTGTGCTTCAGATACAACTCTTGTGTGTTCTGCCATCTGATTTGTGATGGAAGTAGCTTATAAAAGTTGTGTGTAGATCACACTTTTGCAAAGGGGCCACCATTGTTTTTTTTTTACAATGAGGGGAAGTTAACAGGCAAAGGGTAATATCTGACAAATCTTTCTTTAAAAAAGAAATCCTCATAAAAGAGAATAATGTGTTCAAGTTGATAGGATCATATTCAGATTCTTACAGTCAGGTTTCTTAAAACCAAACCCTTGCATTTCCCTTACTGCACAGATTCAATGCCATACTAGTTTCCTTAGAGCAGGTGGTCCCGCCCGAAGTCCAGATGCTAATGCACTGAAGAACTAGAACAAAACGACTTTGGTGGTTTCAACCCGACTTCAGTTTTTGCTGATCGTATGCTCTAAGCATTGGCATGGGCAGAGCCATGCTGGCAGGCCAAGGCTAAGACATCTGAGAGTGATGCATTGCTAGGACAACACAAAGAGACATGCAGAACATCTGTTTAGAACTCTGGCTGAGCTTAACAATATTTTCTTCCTTCTAAACCACAGGAACGAAGATTATGCCAGGTAGCAAAATGAAACTCCATTAAAAACAGGTGAGACGTATAACTACCCCTCAGAAAAACAAATCGAATATAGCCAAGATGTGAAAAAAACTGGGGTAGTAGAGTTCTACCCGGTACAGCTCTGAAAAAAAGACAGAGTGAACGGAGCTGAAAATCCCAGGGCTAAAGTCCCCAGATAGAGGGCGGGGGCCACATGGAGGCACAGAGCAGCAGAAGAGAGCATCCTCCGCTCTGACCTGATGACACCCAGCTCCGGCGTCGTCATTACTGACACAGATTAGTGCAGACTCTCAGGATCAGAAATGGATTTAAATCTTGGATCGTCTTCATCTATCTCTGTGACCTCAGTGTTCCCCACAGTAAAATGGGAATAAAAATGGCCTTGAAGCTTGGTCCCGGGGGGTTAAACATGATAACCATGAAGTCATGCAGCCTCAGGCTAGCACATGTTCAGCCATCAATACATAGCAGCTGATGAATAAAAACTTGAACATGTTATGAATATGATCATCATACTTGTTCAGAGGACAACAGTGACTCACGTGCTACTGCGTGGAGACAAGGCACAGCTCCAAATCGGAAATTCTAGGGAATTTCAGGGGTCCTTGAACGGGAGTTAAGAAACATGTGCCTAATCCTGTCCTCTGCTTGCTGACACCAAGGGCAAGTCGAAACTTCCCTTTCCTGCCATGTAAAGAAGACCCCTGTGCTACCCTGCTTTCACGCCTATAAATCTTTAGAGTAACTACCAAAGACATTCCACAGAAATCCACCTGAAATGAATTCTGAAAGCAGAGTCAAAATTATTCAAAGGGCCGCTCCTCTACCATCGCGTGTGTTATGCTGAGATCCAGCACGTGTGTTAACCTGCGTCGTCTCACGGAAAAGGCTGGAAGTCTCTGGTGCCCAAGAGCTTTAGTCCCCTGGCATCGGCATCAACATTGGGTTCTGCTGTACTTTGTGAAAAGCAGTATCTTGTCAGCAAGCTGCTCTCATGGACCATTTTGCCCAGCTTGAAATGTCTGATTAGAGATTGTTCTACCGTGAGCTCAAGAGAGGGCTACCACCAACCTCGCTATGTTTTGCAAGAATGGCCCACCCACAGTTCACGTTCTTTTATTGTGTGCATAATCATTTTCTCACAAGGCTCAGGGCCATGCAGTCACTGGCCTTGGTCAACCAAATCCTCTCTGTTTTACTTTTACCTCTCTCCAAGGCCATGTTCAAATGGCCCCTTAGTAAATTAATCCATTAGGGCCATGGTTCTTCACATGGGCTGCATATTCAAATGACCTGGGGAGCTTTTTTTTAAAAAAAAAATACCCATGCTTAGGTCCCTGTCCAAGAACTCCTAATAGGGGTTTGTGTTTTTGTGATTACTGAGGGCACCGCCACTTCCTGGCAACAAATCTGGGTTCTGTGTACTCAACTCCAGTTCCTCTCTGCCTCCCAAGAGGCTTTGGGGTAGCTGGAGTGTACAGAAGGGCCCATTTTCTCTTGCAGGAAGAGAAATGTAATTCTGAGCCAGTGGCGGCTGAGCTGTAGTTTGGGAAAATCACAAGTTTTCGCAGGGTCTAACTTATACACCAAGAGGTACCTTCTGGGTAAATAGAAATTGATGGTAATTATAACTCAGTCCTATAGTGATTTTGTGTATTTACAGGCTAAAGATGTGCAAGTGTTTTTTAAATTTTATTTTTAATAGTGTTCTAAATTGTGTTTCTTTAAAAAATCATTTTTATTATTTACACTTACCATATCAAAAAAAATACAGATAAGTGCAAACCACCCCCCATAATTCCACCACCAAGAGATAACCACTATTATGTTGTTATATATACAAGTCTAGGCTTTTTTCCTCTGTGATTTTATATACATATAAGGTTACGTGCACACATATATGCTTACACACATATTAGCAGGAAACTACATGAAATTGACAGTAATTGATCATTTTTACCTACAAAAACATGGAATTGTCTTTTATATACTATTCGGCAATCTGCTTTTGTCTCAGTGCTGTATTGCAAATATTGCTTTGTGTCTGCCGTGCGTGTGGTGAGTGTGTGCATAGAGGTATATATGCTTATATATGAGGCAAGGGAAGAGAAGGGGGGGAGAGAGAGAGAGAGACAGAGGCAGAGAGAGAGAGAGAGAGAGAGAGAGGGAGGGAGGGAGGGAGAGGGAGAGAGAGGACAATCTACCTTTTTTTTTTTTTTTTTGCGGTACGCGGGCCTCTCACTGTTGTGGCCTCTCCCCTTGTGGAGCACAGGCTCCGGACGCGCAGGCTCAGCGGCCATGGCTCACGGGCCCAGCCGCTCCGCGGCACGTGGGATCTTCCCGGACCAGGGCACGCACCCGTGTCCCCTGCATCGGCAGGCGGACTCTCAACCACTGCGCCACCAGGGAAGCCCACAACCTACGTTTTTATTTTTGGTGGTGATTCATTTCTTTTCCACCTTTCTTTAAATTTTGACTTCCTTTTTATATGGCATGCTCCCAAAGCATTTCCATTGTTCTTAGAAGCTATTTATGGCTGCATTCCTACCTTCCCACCCACCCTCATCCAGCCTTATCCTTTCTCTGCCAGGGAAAAACTGTGGCCAGCTGCATGCAGCCCACATCCCACGGATCTGAGTGAGCCAGAATAAGGAGAGATGACACATGTGTAAGGCGAACGAGCTGACAACTACAGTACAGAAACGTTGCAAGATGACACATGTGGATGGATGGATTCAATCTCCAACCCACAGACTGGGCAAGGGGCTGCCCTCAAAACCCGTGCCTTGCGATTATTTGAAATCGGCTTCTATGGGTTTTGGATGCCACAAATATACGTTTCTTGAGACCCAGGCATCAAGCCACTCCGTGTGGACTAAATGCCCACCAGGACAGTAGCCGGAACAGCTCTCTCCTGCCGGGCAGCAGTTGACACACGTCATTAGAGTTCACGATCGCCCTTCTTTTCACTAAACCAGACACGTCCCATGTTTTCATCTCCAAAGACCATTTTCATTATTTCCTTCTTCATAGATCATATGCTTTGGAACCTTTTTCACCTCCCCCCAAAAGATATGTCTTGAATATGTTTTATTTACCCTCCACAGTCTTTGTAATCACAAATTATTTAGGAGCTGATTCTGAACTGTGTGGCAGATTCAGTCTTCTCTGCCCATTCTCTCTGGCTAGTTCCTTGTTTGCTGGAAGAATGCTCTAGCATCATTACGTAGGAATCTACCATGATTCCACAGCCTCCACGTCATGGCCAATTTCTCTGTCTACCCTTATGGTCTTCTATTAACTGGTCCCACCACATCAAATGTGACTCAGTTTCCGCTGCACCTCAGCAAAAATCCATATTCTAGTCCGATCAATCCATGAACTCTCAGTGCTTTTGCCCAAGCTGTTTCCTCTCCAAGGACACCCTCCTCCCTCCAAGCCTCCTATATAAAAATGTCCTCTCTCCAATGCCTAGATCAATTTCTGATTCCCTCATGAAATCTTTGGCAATTACTACTCTGTTGGAAGAAATCTCTCCCTTCTCTAGACAGTTTATCTTACTTATACTCGCTAAAATACTATGCAATTTCTTTCAAAATATATTACTTTGTAAGTGTTCATCTGATTGATTTTATACTTTTGTCATCACCACTAGTTATGGGCTGCTAACATGAAAATCATATTTAAATGATGAGCTCACAAATAATTGGCACTGCAACAGAGGATCATGGCAAGAAAAAAAGTAGCAGGAGAAGTGAAATTAAAAGCTATTTGCTTGATTATTTACTGATTGGGAGAAAAAAAGTTGAAGTTATTGATTATCAGTGTGTTTCATTTACTCATGCTTTCCCTCTTCTCCCATAACCAGAAATAATTAAGAAGCCCTCTGAACGCTCTCCAAAGCTGCAGGAAATCCCAGGATCTGGTGGACCTGCTCTGTATTAGCACTAGCAGGTAATTAGATAAACACGAGGTCTGCTTTCACTGGCAACACCACCGTGATTGAACGTGTCAGGCAGACACTGAAGATGACAAGCAGGGATTCTATTCTGTTCTCCTGTGGTTGGTGAGAGCTCACTACGGCTGTAGGACATGCAGGAACACAACCACCAGCTCTTGTAAAAACCATGAAATTCTTCCGGCGATGGAAAACACAGCGCATCTCTCGTTTTTTCACTCTTTTCAGTTGTTAATTTCTGCATTGCGTTTTTCTTTCGGGTTTTTTTTTTTTTTTTTTAAATTTAAAGATCCTGCTCAGAAATGACTCTTCAGAGACCGTATTTACCCCAAGTTACTGAGTTAATTCAATTCTTGCTTCCTCTCCCCACTTCCCAGCCTGTATAGACCATCGTAAGATCTACTGCCCCTTTTAAAATGCACTGAGCAGAGCTTCCTGTGCTCTACAGTAGGTTCTCGTTGGCTACCCATTTTAAATATGGTGGTGTGTATATGTCAATCCCACACTCCCAATTTACCCCTCCCCAAGGGAAAAGAATTTGAAAAAGAATAGATACATGTATAACTGAATCACTTTGCTGTACACCTGAAACTAACACAACATTGTTAATCAACTATGCTCCAACATAAAATAAAAATTTAAAAAATGCACTCTGAGCACATCCATCCATGCAGGACAAGTACAGAGAACAGGAGGTTTTGAGAGATTCCTCCCAGGGTTTTCCAGTTGGTTACGTCTGTTAGAGGAATCACTGGTTTCCTCAGAGATATCTGGGTAATTAGAGAAATTCCAGGACTGAATGGCAAAACCCTCCACCTGAATAAAAACCCGTAAGATCTGAGATGTACATCAGTAAATGAAGATCAGCTGTATTAATATGTTCTACCAAAGAACTGTTCAAGATCCCATCGTATTAATTAGGGGAAATCAGATGGGTACTACAAGAGACAGCTCATGGATATGACTTATGATGACAAAGACCTTCCACAATGGCCCCTCAGCCTGATCACACAATTTGTGTGCATGAGATGATGTCGTCTTCCCTCTTCCTTCTTTCAAATTTGACGTCTCTTATAGGAATGTCTTTTGTATTTCCTAAACTCAGATGAATAAGTATCCACAATGACCATACTCCCAAGGGGCATTTGCATATTTCATTTTTGAACTAAATCATTTCAATGTCTAGATTTCTTACCACCTTTGTCCATTCCCACCGATTCACTGTGGGTTAGTTTGTTTTTATGATGGATATACAGGGTACAGTATGCTTTGGGGTTACAGCAAAGATGTTTAAGCATCTGTCTGCAAAGACTTTCTTATCGGCAATTGGCCTCAAAGTGATAAAATGCACTGTTTCTAATTCTGCTCCGAGGGAAGATGCATATTAAGATTCTTCTATGCTGTAAATTGTTTTGCTTGGATTCCCTCCCTTCTATCCACAACAGGAAAATATATGTATGTGTATACAGACATACACACTCACTCAAAACTAACCATAAATGTTCAGGGTCTATAATTCAAGCTTAAGGGAATAATCTATTGATAAACGTCATCACGATCACTTTCCTTACCTTAAGGGAGGAGTGATATTCAAATTATTTAAAAACAGAAGCATCCTGTCAGTGTGAGCACCAGCCCTGACATAGGGTCATGGTGACTTTCTGCTGTGTCCAGGGCGGTCCCTTTAGTTGCTGGGTCACAGGGAGGTGTGGGTAGGAAATGGATTGGGGGTGGGGGTGGTGAGACTGGGGAGGGTGTTACGATGACTATTCACTGACTGCTAAAGAAATACTTAGCAACTGATATACACAGGCCATCAGTCCTGTCTTACCAAAAAAAAAAAAAAAAAAAAAAAAAGCTGAAAAAGAAACTGTGAATTGTGAATCTTTGACTTGTAGTTTTAGTCTAAGCTTCCTCAGGCCTCAGGCATGTAGAGTCTATATCTGTGTTTTTCATCTATTCTCGGTGCCTGGAACAGTAAGTGGAATATGGTAGGTACTCAATAAATATTTGTTGAACAGATGAGTGCTACTCAGCCTTGTATGTACTTTCAGTCACGATCATTACAAAGTCAGGGTCCCTAAATTTCCTAATTTCCGTATGAATTCCTAGGACATTGTAGCTTCTCAATGAAGGGAATGGAGCAGATGCTAGAGGCCTGCTTTGATGACTCAGTTCTTAGGGGTGGCTGGCAACCGGCTTTGCTGGGTAGGGGAGGGGGTTACCTTTGTTTCAGATCTAAAAGATGTCCCCCTATCACCCTGCATATTCATCATCCAAACGGTGAATTTTAGGTGTGACTGAACCAGAATATCTCCTCAAAGCTGGCTAAAAGACAAGTATCTGTAAAATCATGATGACTTCAAGTTTTTATACTGAGATGAAGCTTAGAGATCACCCAGCACCCCGTATCCCGCTTCCCCGCCCCCCCGCCCCCGTTTGATAGTTATGGACAGAAGGCAAGGGATGGTGAGAGATCTGTCAAGGTCACACGCTAGTAACAAAACAACTGAACTAAGACCTAGGACTCCTTACTCCCGGTGCAGAGCCCTTTTCCCTACCCCATGATCTCTTTCTAAACGATCACGGCAATTTTCTATTCCACTGCACACTAACGTTGTCCTCTCCCAAACACATGTATGCAAGGCCGGGGCTTTTAGGAGGATGCTGACACTTCTCTGGAAAAAGGACAAGGCCACATGCTGGTGATGTTCACATCATCTTCGCTTTCTGGATCACATGTCTCAGTGCTCTTGAAGACACACACGTATTTAATTTGTAACGTTAAGGAGAAAATATAGAATCAAAACAAAGACGTCTCCTCCGCCTCTATTAATTCACTTTGTTCAGCACACCCCAGAGAGCACTGAATCCTTTACCGGAGTAGATTACTCTGTTTTAAATCACTTCCCTGGCTGGGTTCTTGCCGTTTCTTTTATGGCTGGTCCACTCTATGATCTCAGACATTAAATCTTTCTCTAATCCAGACTCATATTTCTTACCCAGGGTTTTGTGGAGTCCTGATTAAACAGACCACAGAGGCAGGATCTGGAATACACAGAACTGCTGAAATGGGGAGAGTCTGTTTTATAGGACAGAAAGCCTAAATTTTGGAAACTTCCTGACTCTGGATATCATTAGTTACTGACCAAATCTATTAGATAGCTTTTAAAAATACAAAAAATAATGCCCAAATCGCTAATTTGGGGATGTGGGAATGTCGACTGATGGAAGTGTTGACGTGTAACAGATATCATTGATCCAGAAGAGCTGGCACCAGGACGATAACCCTGGGATGTGGAGATTGTGTATGGTCTAGTAGTGCGTGTGGGGATTTTCCCCCCACCAGTGAGAAAGGATCTTTAAATGTGTGTTGACAAATTAGGATTTGCTTTATGAAAATTTATTTTCTAACACAATTGTTAGAACATGTGTATTTCATAACACGAGGGAAGCTCTCAGTATAATGAAGAATGATTTTCTCACTTGGGGACCATCCAGGCTTCTCTCCTGGGCCTTCCCCTTGAGTTATTTTTAATTAGTTGTTACAATCATAGAATTTTAGGACTTGTTGGGACCTCAGAGATCACCTGGTCTGTCTCCTCCTCATAACTAAATCCCCCCTGCAAAGGAAGACTGGAAAATCAAGAGCTGTTCTCTCAGCTACTTCTCAGACGTTTCTGGGAAAGGATATTGACACTTTGGTCTGACACCAAGTTGAAGAATCCTCATGAGTTGTTAGGGTCCTTGTAAACCGTGTTCCTCCAACTAACGGTATATCTCAAATTACCCCTCAGAACTGGTTCATACAAGAACACAATTTGTGTCCCATAGATTTTAATGTGAAGCACATTTTATTTCATTAGACACTATTAGGAAATGTTTTAACAAAATATCTAAAGTGTCACTTGTCAACTCTTCCACAAGACATGGAAAACACACTTCTTCTGCCACAGGAATCCCTTTACTAGAAGACACACACATTATTATTATTATTTACACAAATGGAGTGCTTACTACAGATGTCAAATGCTTTGCATGGTTTAGGTCATTTCCTCCTCAAAACGAACCCTTTGTAATAGACACTATTATAACTTTTCTTTTATAGAGGAATAAATTTAGGCTTAGAGAAATGAAGAAATTTGCTCCTAGCATTGCAACCGAAATTCAAACTCAAGCAATCTGACGCCAGAGCCCGGATTCTTCAACCTGTTACCTATAGGATAAATGTTCAAATCCTATAGGCTCAGCTCATTCATTTCTCTCAATTCTAGGTTCATGTCCATTTCTAATTTTTCAGAAGGAGAATAACATCTCAACTCAGAATCACAGAGGACGCTGGAAGGCCATTCAGCCTTTGCTCTCAATGCCAGCTCAACCCAGGCCCACCCTGGGCCAGCCCTCATGGAAACTCAACCTCTGTACCTTCTCGTGATCCCCAGTTAGGAGCCAGTGCCTTCCCTATGTAGATGGGGATGCCATCTACAAAATATTTCTCTTTTCTTTGTAATGAATTTGTATTCCCATCAACTATCTGGCCCTGTGGCTAAAATTTCCCGTCCTTAAGAAATGTTTTTAAGCTTTCTACTGGGTTTTCTGTTTCCAGTTTACACTGTCACGGGGATCTGTTCTTATTTGTCTATCTGGTTTTCTTGGGGTTGTTCTGTTTTGTTTGGTTTTGTTTTAGTCTTCTTCCTCTCTCTCTAATGTGATGTGCGTACCGTGTGTACCCTCTCTAAGTAATGTGATATGGAGTTATGTATCCTGTTCTCCAGCTGCCCAAATTTGATGTTAAAGTCCTTCCTATTTACAGGAGAGGTGTTTTATTTCAATTCCTCTCATAAAATGAACAAAGTTAACAAGATGCCTCAGAGATAAACAATCTTCCAGACACGTTTCTGGAGTATGACAGCACTTCCTGTCCAATTCCACCAAAAGAACGTAAGCCCAGTGTAAACGTTCATATGGAAATATGGTGGTGGTGGGTCAGGGGGAGTTGATAGGAATAGGAAAAAGAAGAAGAAAGAAACAGAATAATTGCATTGGTTTCTATTAGCTGAGAAGGAAATTTTTATGTAGGTTACCCTGTCATGACTACGTACATGTGGCACACGTCTGGGAAGAAATAAAGAGATGATGATGACAGAGGGAAAATTTCCTGCATCACAAAAGGCATCTTAGGGCTTCCCTGGTGGCGCAGTGGTTGAGAGTCCGCCTGCCGATGCAGGGGATGCGGAGTTGTGCCCCGGTCCGGGAGGATCCCACATGCTGCGGAGCGGCTCGGCCCGTGGGCCATGGCCGCTGGGCCTGCGCGTCCGGAGCCTGTGCTCCGCAACGGGAGAGACCACAACAGTGAGAAGCCCGTGTACCGCAAAAAAAAAAAAAAAGGCATCTTAAGTCCTTGTTTCAGAGCTGGTTGAAAAGAAAGGCCACAGATTTTTTTAAAATTGAAGTATAGTTGGTTTACAATGTTGTGTTAGTTTCAGGTGTACAGCAAACTGATTCAGTTATATATATATATTCTTTTTCAGATTCTTTTCCCTTTTAAATTATTACAAAATATTGAGTATAGTTCTCTGTGCTGTTCAGTAAGCCCTTGTTATTTACCTATTTTATATACAGTAGTGTGTGTATGTTAATCCCAAACTCCTCACTTATCCCCCACCCCACTTTCCTCTTTGGTAACCATAAATTTATTTTCTATGCCTGAGGCCACAGATTTTTAGTGGTTTACTAAATACATATCAATCATCAATGGGCCAATGGATGAAGGTCAGTCCTTACTTGGAAGGGGGATGATGCTCAAAAAGACAATCAGCTGTCTTTATCTTCTTGTTAACAAGGCATAAATGCAGAAAAGTCCACAGAGGGTGGATGACAAAGCGGAGACATTTTATGGTAATTTGCTGTATATGGCTCATTCTTTTTCCTTTTTATGCTCAATTCCACACAGGCTGTGGCACTAGAGTTCAAATCCTCTTACCACAAGGCACAAAAGTAAAAGTTTTAGCCTTGTAGAATTTAAAAAAAATGCTTTCACTAAGACATATGAGTATTGAGCTATCTCTATTTTCTTTTTTAATTAAGCACAACGGAAACTTCTGTTATGAGCCACTTCACTCTGTCTCGTTAAAGCGTGTTATTCACTGGTCTTCTTATTGGGTCTCATAACGGGAAAGTATTATTGGGGCATGGGAGAGAGATTGTGGCTAAGTTGCTAATGACACCACATATGTCCAAATCTACATTCTTATCACTCCTGTGGGTCTGCAATATTATATCCACATTTTCTATGCTGTCTACATAAAGGCAACTCTGAATTAATCAATTGTTTGTTATGCAGAAAGGCAGCTATTGGGTATTTCTAGGGAAAATCTTCATGGAAAAAGGAATACCTACTATGTACTACAAATGGAATGGAAATGGGTTTTTAACATTAAAACTACTTGGGAGAATTAACAAGCAGTAGGAAACTTCATGACAACTTAATGCATTGTGCTAGCATGTTATCTTGCTGATGCCATTTTTATTTCTTTGCTATATAGAATTTTACTGTGCTATAATTAACCAATTATGTAGTGCAGCAGGTCCTGAAATATGACCTTATCCAACAAAAAGTTTTTAGAACAGTCCAATATGATTCCTGACTCTCTGCCCAAAGAAAGGACATGACGGTTTTCGTTTTGGTAAAGGGACATCCATCTGTTATAATCTTATATATGAAACGGATATTCTGTAAACCACTAGCAAAAAGTAAGAGTTGTTTCGGATGCACTTAGCTAACTCTGGAGTGAATATTCTCTTATTCAGTGCCCTAAAGAAATACAGGGAAGGGACCCAGGTAATTACTGTAATGGATAACAATGAGAAAATGCTTCCAAGGCAACCTGTACTCTGATGTGATTACAGGCTCACCTTTTCAGGTGCTTCCTTTAGGTCACTTAAGTAGATAGTTCAACAGACAATGTGGTTAGATTATGAGATGTAGCTTGGGGATGTTTATTTGAACCTGCTATTGTATAGACATCTTTATCCTTGATGGGGTTTCCAAACTGTCACCTCCAACTTTTCTTATCAGTGTAACGCAGGAGAAATGAAAACAAAGCACGATGTAACTGATCTTTCCATTTCTGAACTGTCAATGTTGAAATGACCTATCTCACATCCTGACAAGAAGGACTGATTAGCTATCAGGTAGCTCAGCCTTGAAGATTTCCTCTCTCTTTTGCGTCCCTGTGACATTTCTCTGGCTTCGTTCTCACTGCACATCTGGGCACTAATCCCCTCTGAAGCAGATTCACTCAGTCCTCTGAAGCCAAAGCCCTTAGTTTTTCATCTGCTGGAATAAAAAGGAGAGGGAGCAGGCTCCCCTTACTTCTCAGACTCAAACTAAACACCCCACTTTTCACCCTTCTGTTCCTGCCAATGAGGAACGTACATGTCATTTACATGGACATTTCTGTGATCCTCCGGCACAGAAGCATTTAAGTTCAGCAAGTAGGAAGGACAGCGGTCAGAAAACTACCTGATTTTGATGTTAATGCTTAAAAAACATGGATCCACGAGTTCTTGTCTCTCGACGGTCATCCCATGTAATTATCTTCCTCGAAAAGAACTGTTCTAGCGTAAAGGCCCTGGATGTTTAGTTTATGCTTGTCATTTGGAACCTCGGACTCACTGCTATTGGTACCAACTGCTCAATCCTACACTCCCCGGTCTTGGGGCATTTCTTTCCTTGTTGAGGGCATTTAGGTGTGGCCATCTGGGATAGCATAACACTAAGGTCCTGTGCTACAGTCACAACCGACCTAGCAACAACCATACCCCAATATTAAAGTGATCACTCAGAGCTGGCAGCTCCATCTCTAGGAGGAATGCAGCCCTCAGGGACAAAAAAAGGAATCCAGATGCTTTGTTGAGAGCTAAATAAAAGCAAAGAATTGTAGGTCATCCAACAGCCAAGCAATGTCATTGTGTAACTGCCAAGAGAAGTTGGGAATTGAGGACTTGCTTTAGGGTCGTATCTGGCATAAAGGGAAGAAAATTTAAAAGAAGGAAATCCCCAAATTGGAACATGACCTAGATCTTTCAGGAAGCGACTGCTCCATAGAGCTGTTGCCAAATGCTATTTTAATCAAACCAAACCTTCACTGGATCTCTATCCTGAGAGCACAGCTAGTTTCACCAAGAGCACCCTGGCGAGGTACCAGCTAGAAGCATAGAGTGATGTTGGCATCATCTAACTAGACTGCTGTTCATTGATTCCCGCAGAGATAGTAAAATGCTATTCATTTTTGTTGACATGAGTAGCCACTCTCTGTCTAAAAGGGCAGAATACATACATACCCCTTTCCCACTGATGTGTAAATACATCTCATTCACCTCTATGATTTCACAGGCTTCACTCTTTTTCCATCACGAAGCTTAGTCATTGTAGCCATCAAGAGTCTCTGATCACGTCTGACAGACATCTTAATATGCATATTACAGAGGCAAAGAATGCTAGAAAAACTCATGCTTAAGGAGGAAAGGGAACAGGGGAACGAATAGATTGAACAGAAGGGAAAGGCTTACACAGCATTTTAAACTCAGGAGGGGATTTCACAGAGCTCTCAACCTTCAGTGCTGAACATAGCCTAAACCTCACTGTTTCCCTACCCGTTTGACTTCCACTGTTGGAAAATGTAAACAGCGTATCCACTAAACTGCACATGTGAGACTAAAACCACACATGGCAATGTCCAAAGAAGGGTTTCATTCAGTAATTAAAGCAATTTCCTGAACCTCGGCTTGACTGGCTCCAAGGAAAGAAATATGCTTTGGGACTTCCCAAGTACATATGCGTTTATGATGGTGAATTTTATGTGCCAACACAACTGGGCCATGAGGTGCCCAAATATTTGGTCAGACATTAGTCTGTGAGGGTGTTTTCAGATGAGACCAACACTGAAATGGACAGGCTGAGAAAAGCAGATTGCCCTCTATAATGTGGGTGGGTCACATCTAATCAGCTGAAGTCCTGATCCTTCCCAAGTACGAGAGACTTCTGCCTGAAAGCCTCTGAACTGGGCCATTGGCTCTTCCTGGCTCTACAGCAGCCTGCCAGCCTTTGGACTTGAACTGGGACATTGGTTCTGCAGATTCTGGACTTGCCAGCCTCTATAATAACATGAACCAATTTCTCATAATAAATCTCTTTACATATGTATGTATGTATGTGCGTATGTTTATAGCCTGTATCTTATATACGTATCCTATTGGTTCTGTTTCTCTGGAGAACCCTGATGAATACAATATCTCAGATTTTAAAATTGGGATCTAGACTGGTCACTATCCTCTTAGTGCTGGTAATTCCTTTTAGCCCTAAACATAACTCTTACTCAACTAAAAAATAACTATCTATTGCAATACAAGTGCAAATGAATAATATTTACATATTTGATAACAATTCTTTCTCACATTAGGAGCTAACCATTGTCTGTCTTCAATCAGTAACTCTAAGTGTCAGTCAACCAAGGCTGAAGCTTGACATTCATAGAATTTTCCCCAAGCTCAAGCTCAGTTGCTGGTTGTTAGGAAAGGTTATTATATGGTCATCTAAAATTCAACCAGTACTTTCTTATTTCTAATATTTCAAAAGTGTCTAATGATCATCTAAACTATAATCAGTAGCCACATAGTTATACTGTCAACAGCTTTTTAGAAGATATATGAGATTAGAGTCCTAACTACAGTCCTAATCAATGGAAAAATATGTTTACAAACATGTTAAAAACAGTCATACCTTAAAGGTATATTTCAGATAAATCTGGTGGTAGTCAAGGGTGGCCAGAGACACATTTCCTTAAACTTCTTGCTAATGAATTTGTGTTGTTTCCTTACATTTGAAAAGACTGGAATAGACACTTCATCAAAAAACATAGATGAATGACCAATAAACAAATGAAAATTTGCTCAATATCGTTAGCCATTATAGAAATGCAAATTAAAATCACAAATCTACTTACTCATTAGAATGAGTTACTTTAAAAAGACCAATACCAAGTGTTGGCAAAGATGTGGAACAATTAGCACAGTTACGTCTTAGTGGTAAAAATTTAAATGATTACAGCGACTGTGGAAAGTTTCTTATAAAGTTAAATATCTAATTATGATATGACCCACCAATCCCACTTCTAGGTATTTACCCAAAAGAAACGAAAATACACGTCCACACAAAGATCTGTACACAAGGGTTCATAGAAGCTTTGTTCATGGTAGCCCCCAAATGGTAACAACCCTACGTCCGTCAGCTCATGAAAGGATAAACAAATTGTGGTAGATCCATCAAATGGAGTACTAAAGAATAAGAAAGAACTAATTACTGATAGAGGTAACAGCATGGAGGAACGTCAAAAGCATTATGTCAAGTGAAACAAAGTAGAAGGTGGTTGGGGTAGGAGGAAAGGACTGACTGCAAAAGAACATGAGGAGACTTTGGGGATTAATGGAAATGTTCTCTGTCTTATTTGTGATGGTGTATACAACCGTACATGTTTGTCAAAATTCATCCAACTGCACAGTTAAAATGGGTGGACTGTATCATATGTAAATTAGACATCAATACAGCTGATTTTAAAAAAATGTTTCCTTACATTTAGGAAGGGGACGGGATGTATTTATTCGAGAGCAGGCCCTTTCATCACTGAGACTGGTGGGTAAGTTCCCTTTAGTTACAGACCCTTGTATTGTATCTGACACACGCAGGCTACTCAGCAGTAGTACCAGCAAACAAAGGAACTATGGGCTATGAGAAAGTGCTTCTTTCAATGTTTCAATGTATTAACCATTTAGACTTATTTTGAAAATACGACTGTTTGTAGAGGCATGCTTTCAAGCACAGCTAGTCATATTGATACAGAAAAAAAAATGCAACTTAGATGTTTCCTTCATACCATAATCTTCCCAAATAAAAAGGACATATATTCCTGAGAAGATGACACACTATTGAACTACACTGTTTCTTTTTTGCTGGATGTTTTCCAAGAAGGCAACCTGGTTCTAGAGAATAGGTATGCCTTGAATCTCCTGTTTTTGAAGGATCTAAGAAAAATCAAATACACCTTAGCACATCTGAGAGGGCAAGTAGAGAAGGAACTGATATTTACTGAGCACCTATTCTGTTCCATGAAATATTCAAATACATTATTTTATCACTGAGCCTTGACGATAACCAACAATAGGTACTTTTTTGGGACTTACAGTCAGAGAAGTTAAGCAGCTAAATGACTTGCCCAAGACCACGAAGCTAGTATAGGACAGCACCAAATTAAAACCAATCTCTATGTGGCTCTATTTGACCCTCCCATACTTTCATAACCAGGCAGACAGTCACTTGAAGATGGCTGTAATGTAATCTCGGGAATAAAGCAAAGGCTTGGGAGTTCTGAAATGAGCATTCTATTTCCTGCCTTGCCAGACCAATTTGATACAAAACCCACCCACCTCCTCAGGGCCATATTTTCCCCCCATCTGTAAGGCAACAGTCACAACACGTCCCTTTGTTCCAGAACCATGGTCCCTGAGGACCACGAAACACTTGATAGTGCTGTAAAATTCCTGGGAGAAATACAAGCATATGGTGATCTGTATCAGAATTTCACCAAACCAAAAAATGCTGGCCCCTAAAAGAAAAGACTTGCTAAGCTCAAAAGCCTAACTCATTTTCTTTCATCATGTATCTTCAGATCATATCCGGTTACGTCCATCATAAACATAGCATTTGTGGAACTGACAGTGATAACGATGTTTAAAATGACCCCACCTCTACTAAACATCTCTTTGTCTACTTTTCGACACTTTTCACCCATATTCTCTTGGCTCTGGAAGATTTTGTTTTCTGTGAACTTATTTCACCGAATTAATGGTCACGGCATTTCTTTTCCTATGCTGGACAGACACGGAAGACGTGCAACAGAAGGTGTTACCTAGGATGCAGAGACCATCTGTGCAGTTCTCGGATTCCTGGCTTAGGCCTTCGCAGAATTTGCCCCCATTTCTTGGGGCTGGGGCTGTGCACTCGCGGATCCGCAGATGCTCGCACTCTGGGCTGCAGACTGACCACTCTCCCCACACCTCCCAGCTCCCGTCCACTTCAAAGGGAAACAGAGGGAACCATCGTTAGAATGAATCTGGCAGCTGTTGGGAGACTCACCCCAGGGCTGCTGTTGTTCTTAGAGCTGGATTTTAAACCGTCACCACCACCACAAAAACAAAATAATATATGTGTTTATCTTCTCTCCGTGGTTTCTTTCCTAAAGAGACAGGCTAACAAAAGCAGTGGCGTAATTCTCTTGCTATTTCAGGATGAGACCAATTTACTGAATTTGGGCAAATATTTGAATTACCCATGCCCTTGGGTTAGCTAATAATGTTATTATCCATTCTTTCCCCATCTTTCATGCCCAAATGCATCTTAGATGGACAGATACACTATGTGCAGGAACCACTGGTAATCACCGCTTCCTTGTGGGTTCATGGTTTAGAACAGAGAGCAGAATAAATGCTCTTCAAGTCCTAAAAGCCCCTCAATAAGAAAAACTTAAACCCATATATACTGACAGTATTAAACTGAAACAGGTCAGCCAAACCCCAAGACGCCAAGACTTACACAAATAGAATTTCTTGGGTCGTGCATTGCTGCTGTACGTAGAAACGAACAAACTGAATCTAATTCTCCTAGAAAACCACCCTAGAGATTATGGCAGCTGTTGGAGACAAGTGTCCCACTATCTCCCAGGAAAAGGCCAACCATGGTTATGTGGGTTACTGAAGACACTGCCATTTTTAATCTAGAGTAGCTAGGCAAGAGCAGGGTAAAATACAAATACTGAACTTGAAGCAAAATGTCTGAGTCCTTATCTTGGTTCTGTCAACTTCTGGGTGAAGCACCCTAAGTAAGCACTTAGCCTGACTTCACTATTTCTGTCAACTGGGGGTCATAAAAATCACAACACAGAGCTAAACGACATTACATGTATACACGTATCTTGCACAGTACCTGGCACATAGTAAGCACTCAATAAATGTATATGGAATGCAAATTCAAAACAAAGCTCCAAGCATATGCTGCTGGTGAGAGCCTGGCCTTAGCTTTGAGTGGAACTAGACTCGCAATTTTAAAGACACGAGTCTCTGGTCCAGTGTCCTTGGAGCTAATGTTTGATCATGCAGGTGAGACCCAGGATCAATTGATTTCTCGGTGGGAGGATATGCTTTTCATTCAGAAAGTCATCTTCCGTCTCAGCTACTCCTCATTGTATAAATTGGGTGAGAGGCAGTAAGATGAGCAAAAGAACTCATAAAAGCCATATTTGGTAAATGAAACCTCTCTCTACTCAGAGAGGAAGGCAAGCAGAGCCCACATTCGAAATGGAAACTGCTGTGATACAATCTCTGCCAATTATATTGCCGATAAATACAAAGGTAAAACTGATGAGGTTAGTTGATTGGTGACTGATGATAAAAGGTCAAGGATTTGGTACCTGTTTTGTGCTCATAGACAACTCACTTAATCCCTATTATAGAGATGAATGCTACAAAATAGGAGAACCCGAGGAGAGAAGGGAATGGCTTGGCCCAATCAAACACTGGTAGTATAAAAATACGTCAAAACATTTGGCTTATTGATGGTGAGTGTCTAGGGTCATCTGAGTATTAAGAAAAAAATTATGCCCCCAAACAGAGGTATTTCACCCATGTTCTTGCTATTACAATGAGTTCCACATTAGCACTTTGGACAAAGCCTCCACTCGAAGAACTTGGAAGATGGTAACTTTGGAAAGGAAGGTTCTACTGAAAGCTTCATACCAGCCCAATAATGTTGGTGGATCCGAAGGGAAAAGGGAATCTACATATATCTCACCAGGACAAAGAGAGGTGCAGGTTATTTTCTGCACTGACATTCCCTCACAAAAGGCTCCACCATTGAGAGGAGCTGGGTTGGTGCAGGTCCGGGAACGTTTCTGCCATCCTCTACCACAGCGAACATTGCAGGCTGACCACTCTGTCCAGGAAGACCAGCCTCCATTCACTGAGAGAGAAAAATGGGGAGGGGAGAAAAAAAGGAAAGAGGTATTTACTGATTGCCTACTATGTGCAAGCCACTTGTGAGTTGTGTTGTGAGTTGAGTACCAAGAGACTGGCGGGGACCCTCCCCGGCTGCCCCATCGTGAGGCAACAGTAGGGCTGATCTAGTCTCCACCCCTCAATCTACTCTTCTGATACAGGAGGATACAGAGAATTTGCATTGCAAGGAAATGATGAACCATAGGAAGAACTCATCAATGTATCTCTAAAGCACTTGAAAATCCGGAGTATAAGAAGAAAATGTCAGCATTTGAATTTCTATTAACTTTAAATGCTTCAAAAATAAATCCCAGGGCTCTTCTATTGTGGAAGGGAGTCCCTTTACTTCAATAGCTGGGAATTTCATTTATACAATACCTGAGATATTCAGCAAATAGTCATGTTTGTTTTTGGTGGATTTCATATGCCAGGAGAGGAGGTGCCAACAGCAGGTCTGGGGAAGATGGGGGGGGTGGATGTTCGGTTTGCGAAGAGTGGGAAGCAGAAGTTGCCCACCTCATTTCGTTTCAAATATAAACACAATGGAAGAAAACAAACAACTTTTTAAATTATTTTGAAAAGAGATCGAAAATGTCACTGACTATCTCCAGAAGTCCAATTCTGGATGAAAGAGAAACAGGCATCTGCCTTCACCTGTCAAAGGGGTGAGGCAGGAGAGAACGCTATAATGGATAACCCCCAAAGTCCTTTCCGTTCTAAACATTGAAAGCTTTAATGAAATGCACCTCCCTCTACCTCTTTGCTTTCTGTCCTCTCTATCCATTCCTGGCCTTTGGGTTGGTCTTACCATAAACCACCACTGTGGCTGACAGGCTCCTCCTCTTGGCTACGATGTTGGCCGCCATGCATGTATAATTTCCGGAGTCCGAGAGCCGTGCCTGCCGGATGATGAGGTTGTGGTCTGCCCTGGTGTCAATGTTCTCATCTTGTTCAGAGTCAATGGGCTCCTCGTTTTTCAGCCATTCCACCTATCAGAAGACAGCAATGTTCATAAGTCATTAAAAAAAAAGAACTTTCCTGGAGTTGGAAGATGAGCAGTTAGGGCATATGGGAGAGAGCTGTACCTAACATTCAGAGGAGCAACAATGATTTTTAAAAATCTTTATTCCATATCCCATCCTTTTTGGTATTCTCAGGACATGAACACTCAAGCTACTAAACTGGAGGCCGGAAGAGAACGTAAATATCCTATTGACTTTGACCTATTTTCTAAAAATGCAGTGGGAGAGAGGAAAGACTGTAATTAGGTCATTTCATTATATTTCATTGTGTTACAACTCTGACGACGATGATGATGATATTTTAATAACTGGCCCAAAATGGAGCTCAGAAAAATCAACACATATATGTAGACTTTGTAATTTGTGCGGAGAGGATATTATGTTGTCAGACAGCGTTTGAAGTCAATATGTTTCCACTTAAACACATTTTAACAAAGGTGCGATGGTGTCTAAAGGCCAGTGTAACACAGATTTGGGTAATCATAGGCACATAAATGAAACTCAGATCTCAATATTCCCTGCTTTTGGGGATATGTTTCTTTGGTGATCATTTATGTTACTACTTCAGGGATTCAGCAGACATTTAGGTCGGATCAGGCACCCCAGACATCTAAGCCTGTCTCCCTTCCAAAGGAGCTCACTTTTCATATCCTCTGAGCGTAGGCTAGTCCCATCTTTGGTTTGTTTTCTCTAGCTTGCTCCTAGAGAACCTACTTCCCTCTTTCCATCTCCACCCTAATCCTATCCTTGGTCCAAAGTTCTCTTTCCTTGGACACCTGAGGAAGACCCAGATGAGACCTTCTACTCCCTGGATTCTCATCCTCCCCACAGCTAGGCTGCACCATCCCTACATCTCTTATTTCATCAAGCAGACCAGTCTTCCCAGACCTAACTGCCTTCCTTCCCCATTTTGTCCTTTGCTACCACATCTAAACAACGTCTCCACTCTCTCATGCCATCTCGGTAGCACCAGACGCAGCTCTTGTTTGACAATAACCATTTAGCTCTAGTTATCAGTATGTGTTATACACGGGAATTTAACAGACACATCAAAATGGTAATTCAGGGCTTCCCTGGTGGCACAGTGGTTGAGAGTCCGCCTGCCGATGCAGGGGACACGGGTTCGTGCCCTGGTCCAGGAAGATCCTACATGCCGCGGAGCGGCTGGGCCCGTGAGCCATGGCCGCTGAGCCTGCGCATCCGGAGCCTGTGCTCCGCAACGGGAGAGGCCACAACAGTGAGAGGCCCGCGTACCGCAAAAAAAACAACCAAAAAATTGGTAATTCAACACAAAAAGCAACGGCAATGACTACAACAAAAAGACACCACATGGAAGCACATGCATCTGGGTTCTTTTCACCATACCCTCCCTGCCCACCACTAGCATAGATAATTGAAAGCTGGCTTTAGTTGGCTCGTTTCATGTTTGTATCTAAAGACTTCTAATTTATTGCCAATCATCAAGTAACGTCTGTTAGACAGCAATTTGGTCTAATAAATATTTTTGGCTTCTATAAAAAGGGATTTACTGGGGACTTCCCTGGTGGTGTAGTGGTTAACAATCTGTCTGCGAATGCAGGAGACACAGGTTCGAGCCCTGGTCTGGGAAGATCCCACATGCTGCGGAGCAACTAAGCCCGTGCGCCACAACTCCTGAGCCTGCGCTCTAGAGCCCGCAAGCCACAACTACTGAGCCTGCGTGCCGCAACTACTGAAGCCCGCACGCCTAGAGCCCAAGCTCTACAACAAGAGAAGCCACTGCAATGAGAAGCCCACACACCGCAACGAAGAGTAGCCCCGCTTACCACAGCTAGAGAAAGCCTGAGTGCAGCAACGAAGACTGAAAACAACCAAAAATAAATTTAAAAAAAATTTTTTTTAAAAAAGAGATTTATTTATCAGAAGAAAACCTATAACGATCCTTCAATATTTATCCCAAGTACCATCCCATTAATGAGAGTATAGAATACCAAAAGTCATCAGCCATCCAAAATGTAACCTAGATGATCTGAGGTCGATTTTTAGAAGAGAAAATGATGCCAAAATAGCCAAAAGAGGTCTGAGAATTGCTGTAAAACATGAAGAAGAGCTGAAAAAGCAACATGGTACAGGACCGCGAAGTAAGGAAGCAAGCCTGGCTACCCACCCCAGGAGCTCCTCAAGGCATCACCACGTGCCAGCCTGGTGGGTTAAGAACCAGTGATGACCCAGAGCCCAAAAGCACTGCTCTGTTTAACAAAGCAGGACAGTGGAGCCAATTTTAAAACACATCTGACCACCGGCCCATGACAAAATATCCTTCACTCCCCACTAACACTGCATATTTTCCAACCACTCATTCATTCATCTGACAAATATTCCAACCTTTACTGAACATTGGAGGTCGTCCTGAGAGTTGAGTGAAGTCAGATAAACAAAACCAGCATAGCCTCTTTTTTCATGGATCTTACTTTTAATGGACAAAATGGAAACAAAGAAGTTAAATCCACATCACCACCAGAAAATAAGAGCTGTCACCAATATTTGGGATGAAACACTGTAAAGCCAATAGGATTGGATTTTTTTTTTTTGCGGTACGTGGGCCTCTCACTGCTATGGCCTCTCCCGTTGCGGAGCACAGGCTCCGGATGCACAGGCTCAGCGGCCATGGCTCACGGACCCAGCCGCTCTGCGGCATGTGGGATCTTCCCGGACCGGGGCACGAACTCGTGTCCCTGGCATCGGCAGGCGGACTCGCAACCACTGCACCACCAGGGAAGCCCAGGATTGGATTTTTTAAACCACCATCACTGTTGTGTCACTGGAAAGAACAAATTGGTCAGCTTAAAGTAAGTCTGAGGAGCTTTAGTTCCACTCCACTCTCCTCCTGGTCCAGAAATTCTGAGTGTAAATTGCCTGACTTTCTGATTGTAATTTCCTATCCTTGTTACTTCTAGCACCTACAAAGCCGTTCTCTCCTGTCTCCACCTCAAGTCATCTTCTTTTTCCATACTTTCCCCCAAAACAGCTGGTCAGGAAGTCGGGAAAGTCTGGCCATGGTCCATAAGTAAATAATTCCTAGTGAGGAAATAACCAGAAAGAGCTCTGGGGGCAGTGACCCTGGAAACAGAAAAGGAGTCCCAGCAGCTGGAAATCAAAGAAAGCTTTCCTAAACAAATCTTGGCCCAGAGAAAATTAAAGCCACAATCATCAAGTAGAGGTCTGGTTTCAAATTGAACACTTATACAAAAATACATCATACACAAAATTAAGTGGGCAACAAACTAGAAAGATATTTGCCAGAAATTTGATATATAAAACAATAATAGGGCTTCCCTGGTGGCACAGTGGTTGAGAGTCCGCCTGCCGGTGCAGGGGACGCAGATTCGTGCCCTAGGTCCGGGAGGATCCCACATGTTGCGGAGCGGCTGGGCCCGTGAGCCATGGCCGCTGAGCCTGCGCATCCGGAGCCTGTGCTCCGCAACGGGAGAGGCCACAGCAGTGAGAGGTCCGAATACGGCAAAAAAACAAACAATAATAATATGATGATCTGAGGGATACTGATCTGAATCACTCAAGCTCTCGTATCAGTTGATGATAAAATGCCATCCAAGATAAGACAGAGAAAACACATGCTAATTAAACAATCGAATATTCTATACCACTAATAAAAAAATTGAACAACAATAAATGACATTTTTCTACCCAAAGAGCAAAGATTAAAGTTACACAAGCATATACAGACACACACATACATATAGTATTATTATTATTATTTTTTTTGCTGAACTTAAAGAGCATGGGGCATTTCTGTTATTGCTGCTCTACGATTATCTCCTTTCTGGGACACTAGTAGCCTCTTAACTACCTGGTCTGTCTGGTGCTTCCATTCCTGCCTCTACAGTCGATTCTCCACAAAGGGATCAGGTAGTATCACTTTCTGGGTCCAAATCCTTCAACAGCCTTGAACCCCACTAAGAACAAAATTGCACATCCTTACCGTGGCTAACAAAGCCCATCTTGGTCTGGCCCAGAGTTAATTCCCCACCTTAGATTCCCTAAGTAACCTCTGCACAGTCTACTCCAGCCCTACTGGTCTCCTTCCTGTTCGAGAAAACTCAAAGCCAGTTCCAACCTCAGGACCTTAACACCTGCTGATCCCTCCACCCGGAAGGCCTTTCCTGCAAGTATCCCTACGGTTCAACCCTACTTTTCATTCAGGTCTCTAATCAAATATTTCCTCCTTAGAGAGGTCTTGTCTAACAATCCTTTCTAGTATAGCAATGCCCTTTCACTCCCGGTGTCCTGCTTTAATTTTCTTCCTAATATTATCTCCATCTAATAGGCTTAAAGGTAGTAAAAGGCTTCTGTTCTTGTAAATGTGATCCCAGGAATTTACCAAAGGAAATTATTAGGGCTACAAACAAGGATTTAAACAAAATAAACTATTTTTTGTAGCAAAAAAGAATGAAAGAAAAAAAAAAGTATGCCAAAGCTACAGGCCAAATAACAGACCTTTGTTTAAATAAATGATTCAGTAATAAAATATAATATTATATAGCACTAAAAGTCTTGATTTCCACTAGTGAAAGCACTGAAAATGCTCATAATATATGGAAGAGTCAAAATGCAAAACTATGTTCATTGTTATCATAAATTTGTAAAAGCAACAAAAAAAAGAAATCACAAACTTACATACACTTAAAAAATGGTTGGAAGAAAATGCAATATGTTTGCAGAGGTTTTTAAAAGAAGACTTGGGGTAACTGTTGTTTTTCTTCTTGGTGGTTAACTGTGGAACATTCAAGGAAGAAGTATTTAGTAATCGGAAAAAATCACTTTAGCTTAAAAAAACTCCTTTACTTATGTAGCACAGTGGTATTCAAATTTATATTTAACCATAGACTGTTTCCTCAATTTAAAGCTTATGTGATCATAGGATATATACGATATGTATCATATGATATCGCTTATATATGGAATGTAAAAAATGATACAAATGAACTTACATACAAAGCAGAAATAGACCTACAGACACAGAAAACAGATTTATGTTTACCAAAGGGGAAAGGGTGGGAGAGCAATAAATTAGGAGTTTGGGATTAACAGAGACACACTACTATATATATAAAATAGATAACTAACAAGGACCTACTGTATAGCACAGGGAACTCTACTCAATATTTTGTAATAACCTATAAGGGAAAAGAATCTAAAAAAGAATATATATATATATCTGAATCACTTTGCTGTATACCTGAAACTAACACATTATAAATCAACTATACTTCAATGAATAAATTAAATAAATAAATAAAAATAAAGCTTTTCAGAAAGCCCCAAGTGAAAAACAGATAAATAAGGAAAGCTCTTACAACAGGTGCAGAAGTGAGGGTATTGGAGTTACAGAAATGAGGGGCCCTAAGCTGCAATGGCCCACACCCAGGGCCACTGTTTGTAAAATTCCAGGAGAGGTAATTCACCTCCTTCCCTGTCTATGTCAATCATGCCCAAAGGAGATGTTCAGCGCACCTGTACCATCATATAAGTTGACCCTGCCATACAATCTACCGCCACCCACCTACATGTGTACTATGAACACGTACAACGGTCTGCTACCTGGTCTCCCCAGATCATAGCTTGAAAACCATCAATACAGGATGAATGAGGTATCCCAGGTACATACACCTTCTGGTCTACTTGGTGTTCACGCTGTCATGACTCAGGTCCATCAACCCAATTATGTCTATAAACAATCGGCACATTAGGAGACACCTAACTGCGGGGCTGTTTTTTATTTGTAAACTAATAGTTTATCCATTGAACGGATGGCAGGATCTTTATGAGAAAATCAGTTTGGTATTTTCTGGGCTTATAAAGTGACAAATTGCTCTTCGATTTATGCTTTTGTCACTTAGAGAAATGTTAAAACATTTTTGATGAGCTAAGTGCTCCTAATGTAGAATAGTTTAATAAACAATAGAAAAAAAGCATTCCTACAGCAGCAGTTGCAAACTCGAATGTTCCTAGGGGCCAGGGAGGTAACGTAAACTACCGAAGTGGAGCTGGGGGCAAACATCCACGTGCGTTGCTTGCACACTAAAGACAAGGGGCTATTCTTCGTGCCCACGAAGGAATGAGCTCACGTTCATTTTTCTTAAAAAATGTTACTTTCTTTCTCCTTTTGTTTCCCCACTTTAGATAGAGACACGAGTATTTTTAAAAATTAATGATTGTGTAAGGAAAAATGACCGTGAACTCATTTTTGCTTTAAAATTTCTGTTGCTTTTAACGTATCACAGTGGTCTTCACATTTACGGAGTATGCAGCTTCAGTATCAGGATGTAAGGCGACCTGGTGCTGATAATGACAAAAACGTAGATTCCATGGTTTGTGCAAATAAATATGCAGTCACCAGTTGGGTTCACACTACTGTGACTAGTGTAACCAGATCCTTCCATCTTTCTTGAGAAGCCACGGCTGTGTATTTTCATGCACTATTTCTTGATTCTAACGTGATGGCTCATACATTACAAAATATATTGTGAGGGTCAAACAAAACATATGCGTGAACTCCCTCTTCTCTAGATACTCCAACACACCAGCTTTTTGGCCCTTTGTGAGCGTTATCACAAAGAGGAGCTCAATGTCCTTCACTGAAGTTAATTCCTTTCGGGGTAAGTCCACTTCCCCCATCATCCTAGAATGTTCCGGTTCATATGTATCAGGGCCCATTCTCAATGCTTTCTCATGTCAAGCACCTAAGAATTTTTGAACTTATATACAGTATCCTACAAGTATCATAAGGGCATGAATACTGAGTTCAGAAATGATTTTATAAGAGGTTGTCAACACAGGAAAGCCCCCATTAAGCTCTTAACAAAAGCAATTCACATTTTCAAATTAGCATTATGGGATGATACAGTGATCACCTGAGGCCAAAGGACAATTTTTTTTATCACTGATCCAAATGACCTCATACTAACAGGTCATCTCTTTGACAGAGAAGCTTAACTTTCTGGAATGTCATGGGAGGCATTCACGCCCTGAGAGGAAAAGAATTCTTCATCTGGTTTCTACTTATTTAGTTTAGATGGATAATCCCAGTTAGGAGTGTGGGAAGAAACCAGCTACTTAGAGGTAATGAGCTAATGGATTTTCAGGATGCATGAGTTCATTAGCATAGTGTTATGTGCAGATGGTCTGCAATTTGTAGATTTTTCCAGTTTATAAACAAATCTGGAAAAGCAGACCATCAAAGACAATTAGATTTCATGCCCAGCAGCAGGGTCCTGATCAGTCATTCTGGTTAGCTGGGGACAGAAGGTATGTAATTGATGACCCTGTAGGTTTCCTCAACAATAGGCAGCATGGTGTAATTGGATGGGAGGCAGCCTCCTCTGGAAGAGCGATGCTTCATGGGAGATTATCTTATCTGAGACATGGGTTACATTTGAAAATCTCTGCATGAGTCCTGACATTTCGCTTCTTCTGACCTTTTGTCAAAGACGTCCTGTGCAGGTATACACATAAACTCTACACCTAAACGTTTATTTCCATCAGACACATGTCAGGTTCTAATGCTCCTGTTTTTGTTCTTAATATTCCATAAGAGCATGAGAAGGTGAGTGCTGTTATTAATCATTTAGGAATGTAAAAGCTAGATGAGAAAGAGAAAGCCACTTTAATAGGCCAGCTCTCTTCCCATACAGGATCCCAAGCCTGTTGTCTTTTGAATTCTAGATAGTATCAAGCTGGAACTCTCTCTCCCCTCCTATCCCACAGAAAATGCTAATGGGGGCCATTTGTTGGTATCATCTAACAAGTGTTCTTATCTCCCCCACCCCCAATTCCAGTCCTCTTGGGATTTGCTAGATGAAATATAAAATTGAGTTGCTCATATATATTAAAGATGTAACCTCAGATTTCTGACTTTAGAAGCTTTTCAATTCATCTACTCATTGCTTGGGGTCATTTTCTTCTTGCACAACTCAGTGGCAAGCTCCTTAAGAACAAAAACAGTATTTTAAAATGTTCCTGTATCTTGCACAGAACCTTCTTCTGAGGATATGCAATGACACCTGTTGAATAAATTTTTTAGCCCAAATTGATATACCTGCAAGTTTAGAGACTGGTGTGATATACATACACACATACAATACAACTTCAAACTGCATTTTAGGGGTTGGACCAAGGGAGGGGATACTATTCTTTGCTTTAAATTCCAGGATCAAAGCATAGATATGATCTAGAAGAGAGACATTTTTAGCGTAGTTGTTCTTAACTATAATCTGGGAACCACTAATATTTCATAATGGCTAAAAAGGGTCTCATGTTGAATTTCATGTATTTGCTCAAGATATGAGCTATGTACGAGTAATAAATGCTTTTTCTCCTCACTACAACTAAGAATGGCTTGGGAAGGCAACCTTGTCTGATAGGACAGGGTGGAGAGACAGGGCTACACAAAGGTGTACAAGAGAGGTCGAGCTAGGGAAACACTGGAAAGTCACCATTCACAAGGTGGTCATTCCCTACAGAACCTCTCAAACTTTTTTGTAAAGTTACCACCTTACCAAATAACAAGTGTGATTGGATTTCTGCGGGAAAACAAGAGAAGGCTGTAGCATGCATTCTAGCTGTTGGGGACTAACCAGAGATGGTACACAAGGACACAGGGGTGGGTAGGAGGGGACCAGGCAGAAGCAAAGATGGGGCGCCATAGGACCCTGGGGAAGCCCCTGACTTCCACACCCTAGGACATTAGTCTAACCAATGTTTCTTATTTACTTAAAGCCACATCATGAATTTTGATCAAATGAGTATTTCCCAGCCTAAAAAATGAGACCTAGCATTTCTTGTATACTCACTATGGGCCAAGTACTCTTTTAAACACTGTACATCTGTTAATTAATTTCACTCTTAAAATGTCTCTATGAGGTCGACACCATTTTCATTACCCCCATTTTGCAAATAAAAAACAAAGATGTTAAGTACTTTGCCAAAGTCATATATTATATATAGTTAATGGTAGAGCCAGAATTTGAATCCAAGTTTCAACTCCAAGTCTTGCTTTTTTTTTTTTTTGGCCAAACATCACGGCATGTGGGATCTTAGTTCCCTGACCAGCGATGGAACCCGCACCCCCTGCCTTGGAAGCGCAGAGTCTTAACCACTGGACCGCCAGGGAAGTTCCTCTAAGTCTTGCTTTTAACCACTGTGTTCAGTCATCCGTATCATTTGCCAGATTTGGGTGGAATGACCCTGTGCCATTTGCAAAATTACATTAAACATAATTTTGAAAACGTATTTGGGGATTTTACAATCATTCCTAAGGACGGGGTGCAAAAAATATCTTGACAAAAGCAACATTGTTGAATAAGTATATTGTCTCCCAGAGGGTTGATTGAAAGGCCAGCTCTCATTTGAATGCACACATTTTGGTTATATTATATTAGCGTGTCAGCATGTTCAGAATGTGACCAGAACTATTTTAACATCAAAAAATTATTCAAACTTACTATCTGTCCCTGTATAGCTCATTCGGAGTTATGGTAGCCCTCACCAAGTTATCTGGTGTTTGATTTTGCTTTTGAGCAATGGGCAGAAATGAATGGAACAAGTAGTCCCTGAAATCTTTGTGATGACAGCCTGTAGTCTTAAAATACTAAATACTCAAGAAGGCCAATTGTATCTAAGTCTATTGGGTGACTTACAGGAAATCATTTGCCTTCCTGAGAAAAGGGATAGGTGTTTCTGGCCTTTTACCTGGTTGGGCATGGATGTGATTGTGAAGCTAGGGCGGGCATCTTGTGACCACGAAGAAAAGGCCAAGGAACCCACAGAGATACTGATCACTGTCTTTCCACTCTCAAATGAACACACTGCTATACAATACTTTGTCTCATTTGATCCTCACAACAACCCCAAGACAGGCAAAGAAAATCTTATCCTTCCCATTTTACAGATTACATGATCCACCTAAGGTGACATACTCGGAAAACGGTAGAACTAGAACCGGTAGCGTTCAAATCATTTTCCTGCCACAAAACATCAGCCATTTTCTTGTCTCTTACTGACCCCATGAAGGGCCGGCCGCTCCTTAACCTTTCCCATGATTTGGCTCGGCATTCTAAAGCAAGTCTTAACTGGGACTTAACTATCGCAACAGAGGGACCTGCCTCTACTCAGAACAGAGCCAATTACCTTCTCATGTTAGTTTAGGCCATCACTTGTTTTGCTACTTTCAGATTAGATGTCATCTGTCCTCTCTGCTCTCCTTGATAATATTTCCTTCAAGTTACTTATAACACTACTCTCGTGTCTCTCCTTTTGTCTTCCTTTTCTTTCCAGACCGGACAGCTTGACTTCAAAGCCACCTATACAGCTATATAGGCTATATATATACTATACAACTTGACTTCAAAGCCACCTATATGCGGTTGTGGCCATTTAGCTCCACTTATCTGATAATGCATCACAAAAGGAAGCAGAAATTCAGCTTAATTGTGAAGCCACAGCTGCAAAACCAGGCACACGAAAGAAACCTAATGATCACAGACAGAATCACACTCACTGATGCTGAATGAAACGACAGACAAGTTCCTTTGTAGAAGCCTGAATTCCGATTATGGAACTTTATGTTCCGACACTGTATGCCTCTTGTCAGATCAGTGTTGTCCTTTGACTTCCCCATTTCAGTTATGAAAGCCAGGTGCAGCCTCATTTTTTTGTTTGTTTTAATTCATTTTGACAGGTAAATGGTCTCGGAAAGTAAACACCCTGATCAACTGTTTACTGAAACTGTAACATTGTCATGAGTGAAAAATGAGACACGTTTACATTAACGTAAAGCATTTACAAGAATGATGATGAGAGGGAAAAGACAACACTGAACAGATGAAGCATAAATATAAAAATGGGGAGAGATTTGCAATCAAAGGATGATCCGTAAGGGAGGGTGCCCGACACCATCAATTTTTCAGCTGTGCTTTCCCTAGTGCAATGGATCTTCCTCTTTGCTAATTCTACCTTTGCTCATTCCCATCTGCTACCGGAAAAGGAATGCTGGATTTTGAATATTTGATAAAGCAACCCCTAGGAGATGTTTCCAAAGCTTCTCAGGCTTTGAATTGGATTGGATATCCCAAGGAGTGACCTAAAACATAGTATCTTGTGCCTCTTCATTTTAAGGGATTATTTTAGGATGGGAAGAACTCTTTAACAACATTACAAAGAGCTGGCTTTCAGAGAGACTCAAAATAGTTTCTGCATTCACATTTCCTCCCGTAATTGCTGGTATGTAAATCAGGTTTTAAAGTGGTAGTGAGGGGATATTAATTAACAGTTCCCTTTTTCTGTTCCTTACAACCAGGTAACATATACTCAAGTGCTGAGAAAATAGCCATCTTAGTAAGGATTAAAGACTCAAAATGTTCATATTATAACTGGTTTTAAAAGCTGGTATCCTGAGTTACATTCGATAAAGAAATGCAAACATACCACTGACACGTGCATACACGCAAACCATTGGAGAAACCAGATCTGTTCAGAATAAAAATGTTTCTATCAGCTACATTGAAAGGCTAATCATGTAATGATCTACAAAGGAAATGCAGGGACAGATATGGATGAGCTCAGCTTCCATATATTGGGTGGCTGAGAATGAATTAGCATAATCGTAAATTTGTTCCAATTACAGAAGGCAATTATCAGAGCCCAGCTTACAGCATTTTCAAAATGAAATCAGCAAAGTGCATCTACAGCCCAGGTATATGCCACTGAGTTAATGGTGCTTAAAAAAAAAGGCTCTATGCTCATTCACCTTTCATCCCTTTGATGACCGTATACTCCATGCAAGTCTCCTTTTAGCTGACAGACACACAAAGCCACCATGAAAGAGGAAAAAATACATGCTGTACAAAAAAAAAAAAAAAGTCGTGCTTAGTATAATAACTCAAGTGCAAAAGAGCCAAATTCAAACTCTGAAGTCTTGTATGGACGATTTCTCTAGATCAGTGGTTCAGACAGTGCTTTTATATTTTAGACAGTAATTCACATCACCCCTTGTGTTCTCTCCAAAATGTTGATTAGGAATAAAACTGTGAGTAAGCCTGTCATTACCTGCTCCAAACAAAAGTTCTTTGTGCAAAAATGTAATGCTGCTGTTTTGCAAAGGTAAGCCCACCACTATTCCTGTTGTTTTCATGTTGCTTTCCTGTTATAAATAGAACCTGCTGCCTTGTTAATTAATCATTGCCAACCTGGAAGGAGTACAGGAGAGTCAAACATATTTTGTACAGAAGGCAACAAATTTAGTCTCCTAATTTTAAAGCTGAAAAGGCAATTCAATTTAATCAGTTAAGATTATGCTTATATATACTAGAATGTGCCCAGCACTTAGGAAGACACACACTAGAGAGGAATATTACTCAGCCATAAAAAAGAATGAAATAATGTCATTTGCAGCAACATGGATGGACCTAGAGATTATCATACTGAGTGAAGTCAGATAAAGAAAAATATCATGATATCACTTATTTGTGGAATCTAAAAAAATGATACAAATGAACTTATTTACAAAACAGAAATAGACTCACAGACATAGAAAACAAAGTTACAGTTACCAAAAGGGAAATGGGTGGTGGGAGGGATAAATTAGAAGTTTGGGATTAACAGATACACACTACTATATATAAAACAGATAACCAACAAGGACCTACTGTATAGCACAGGGAACTATATTCAATATCTTGTAATAACATATAATGGAAAAGAATCTGAAAAAGAATATACACACACACGTGTCCCTGAATCACTCTGTAGTACACCTGAAACTAGCATACCCTTGTAAATCAACTATACTTCAATAAAAAAATTAAAGAAAAAGAGATAGTCAAGAGATTGCAGATTAGTAAGAAAGACAAAAAAGAATTTCTACTGTAACTAAATGCAGTGGGTTTTACTCTTACATAGGATGATAGGCCCACTGGAGCTGAAGCAGGGGAAGAGGAGGAGAAGGGAAGAGAGACTGCCACATGTCAGAGGCTATTCTAGGCTCTTTCACACCTTAAATCACTTGGTGAGGTGGCCATTGTTAACGACGTCTTTACAGTTAGGAAAATAACTAGCACGAAAGAGCTGAAATATTTGAACATGCTCAAAATTCTGCCACCTTAAACAAGTGAGCAAACGCAAAACCCTTCCTTTCCTTGCATTTCAGCCGTCTCTCTTGAATTCTTTAGCAATTACTCCTTATCATTACATTTCAATCGGGCTTCCACCCCATCAACTCACTGAAATTGCTCTTGCTGACGTCACCGATGTTCCCCATGTTGCTACATTCAGTGCAAACTGTTCTGTATTCTTCTTTGACTCTCAGGGGTAATGAGAACCATTCTTGAATTGTGTCTTCCATTGGTTTTGATGATGCCACGTGTTCTCTTTGTAGCCTCAGGTCACCCCTTCACTGTCTCTGTGTTGGCATCTTCTCTATCCAAACATGAAGTGTTTTTGGGGGGCCCAAGAACATTCTCAAATTACCTTTAGTTCACTGACCTTCTTGAGTTACAGCCTCTTATATTTAGACATCTACTCAGCATTTATTTTTGTAAGCTTCATAGATGCTTCAAGTTCGCCAGGTGGAAGTTGCTTTGGAATCTTTTCTTGCAGAATTCAGAAAGTGACAGATGATTTCCTTAACTATTTGACATTAAAATATATGAATCTCATCATCTGAAAATAGGGATTCACTGAAAAAGATTGGACGGTTGTTGACATAATAATTTCACATTAAAAAGACGACTCTGGATACGATGTATAGAATATATGGGGTGGGGCGGGGCAGGCAAAGTGAGGAGCAGAAAGATCACTAGGAGGCTGTGACCATAACCCTGGGGAGTGCTTGTGGTGGGATGAACTGGAAATTATAATGGGCATACAGGCATACCTTGAATATGTTGAGGGTTTGGTTCCAGACTACCAGAATAAAGCAAATTTCACAATAAAGCAAATGGCACAAATTTTTTGCTTTCCCAGTGCGTGTCGAAGTTATGTTAACATTATACTGTAGTCTATTAGTGTGCAACAGCATTATGTCTAAGAAAACAATGTACACACCTTAGTCAAAAAATATTTTATTGCTAAAAAGTGCTAACCATCATCTGATGACACAGGATTTCCACAAACATGCAATTTGCAAAAAGAAAAATGAAACAAAACAAAACACACATTATCTGCAATAAGGTGAAGCTCAATAACATCAGGTATGTCTGTACAATAAAGAGTCTTAACAATAAGTTAAGGGGTAAAATAGAATGAATAGAAATTTGTGGTTGATTTGATAAAATATTTCAAGAGAAGGCAATCAAAATTTGGCACCCATATATCTGACTTGGGTAACTGATATAGAGAACACCAGATAAAAAGGTCATTTTTGGATGGTGTACTTATATTTGCTGACTGAATATCCCCTTGGTCCCTAATATAAAAAGAACATTCTGAAATCAAAAGAAAGTGAGAAAGAAAAATCAAATAAACATGGCAACCGCAAAATAGGCTAAGTACTCGAATAATTAACTCAGTGATGCCTTTAGTTAAACTTAAGATGTATATAGTAACTGAAATAAACAACTTCAACCTAGATCTCTCTTCAGCTCCAGATTTACATAGTCAACAACTTTTGGGGCATACTTACTCCAGTCTTCAGGATAATTTGTATCCAAAGCTATAAGCATATGTGAAATCATGCAGAAAGATGAAAAAAAAAAGTTTAAGATACAACCCTGAAGAAAAGTTGCAGAAAAGGGAAAAAGAGGCTGCAGAAATACATTGATGACATTGAGGTAAGAGAAAGTAGAAATGTATGTGTCATGGAAGTCGAGAGAGAAAAATATTTTATGGACTTAAAATTACCACTGAAGTAAAAGGTGAGTGTATGTCAAGTCCCAGGCTCCATTTCAACATGAAGCTCCTTCTACAGCATGTTAATAAAAGCACTCCACTTGTCTTTGTTACTTTTAATGTAAATAATAATAATAAACCTACACTGTCCCCCTCTGTTCAGTTTCCTCGATATTCACTGAAACTTCCCCAAAGTTAATTGGCCACTTGAAAAATAAAGTGGTATCTCTAGCTCACTCCTTACAGCAAAACAAACCTCAGGCATATAAAATATTAAAAATACAGTAAATGAAGCCACAAAAGTACCATGAAAAAGTATGGGTGAATATTTTTGTAATTTTACAGTGGAGAAGGATTTCTTGCATGATATAAAAGCCAAAGCCATAAAGACTATTAAAGTGTAAAACTTCAATATACCAAAAAGATGCCATACACATGGATAAACATGAAAAAACGTTTGCAACATATGACAAAGTATTGACAAAGTATTATTATACTAAAATCAAGGGAGATAGTAAATACATTTTGCAACTTATGCAGCATGATGCCCATACAATAGAAATGGATGTTGGTTATTCTGTTCTACCGGAATGTACTGAATGAATACCAGCCTGGTTTCTAATATATAAAGATCATGATAAAATCAACAGAAAACCAGCATTGCAACAGAAAATGAGCTGCGAACTCAAGCAGATTATTTAGAGGAGAAAAATACAAATGGAGGACTAACATATAAAAGGTTTTTCAACTGCTCTAATAATGAATATGAAAATGAGATATTACTGTTAGCCTATGTGGCAAATAGTGAAACTATATAGGTTTGGCAAAAGTGTAAAGAAACAGATGTTTTCAGTGACTTTAGGGTTACAGTAAAAATTAGTACAATTAGTAAATCCTTTTGTGGGACAATGTTGCAATCTTTACCCAAACTGAAAACACTGATATCATCTAATGTAAATTTCCACTGGTTGCAGTTGAATAATCATCAGTAAAAATCCAGAGATATGCACTAAGATGTTAATTACAGCCTTGTTTATAATAATGAAGAACCTGTAAACAACCTAAACGTTCATTAACAGATTAAATCAATTATGCACATTTACTCAGTGGAATACTATGCAACCATCAAAAGAATGATGCAGTTCCATGAGACATAATTGAGTGTTAAAAGCAGATCATAAAACTATATTTTTATTATCTCTAGTGTCTACATTCAAAGACACTCATAACTATCTTGAAGGCAGTTCACCAACTGTTATTTGGGTACTGGAATTTTCAGTGATCAAAATTTTCTTTTTTACAGATTCCTCGATTGATTTAATTTTCAGTATGAGCCATTCACCAAATATATCTGGCCATCTCCTTTACAAGTATGGCTGTACTTCCAGAATCCTTCTGGGTTTGGTGGGGTTATGTGACTAGTTCTGGGCCAATGAGTTGTCAGTAGAAGTGACTTTGTCAGTTCCAGGCCTGAGTATTTAATTTCCTGCATTGAGATGCTCTCGTCTTTTCTCCTTTTCCCTCTGCCACAACAGCTCATAGGGTTTTGAAGAATGGCTACCCCGTTAACCTTGGAACTGCAGTAGGAGTGTCCATGAGCACCCAGCTGAGGCGTGATGGACACATAACGTGACAGAGAAAAAAAATTGTTGTTTTAAAGCCGCTGAGATTTCCAGGTTGTTTGTTAACTTTACGATAATGTACATTACCCTATTTTCTACCATCTATATTATGTTTTTAAGCAGGGGGAAAAAAAGCTATTTTCATTAAACAAACAAATATTTGTCCTCAAAAGGTTTCTAATACTCCTGGTCTCTGAGAGATGAAACAAATTGTCTTAAATTTCATCTTTCTTTTCCTAAACTAATACATTAACTAGAAAAACAATCCATTTCTAGATGGCTAGCAGACTAACTGACTGTCCCATATCGTATTCTATCTTCACATCTGTCTTTACCCGGCTATTTTAGACAACTCCTTAACTTCTGCATAATCTCACACTGTGCAGATCACAGATAATAAGTCACTGTGTTAAAACGCTAACCTCCAAATCCATGGAGGGAAATTTAAATGAAATTTTTACTTTCACGTGTCATACTTAACTTCAGTTGACTATACAATTTCATCAACAAAACTGAGTTTTTCATTTGTTTTTATTTTTTAAATAACATAAGTAGTTTTACGGATTACAAACATTCCAAGAGGAATCTAAAGAGAAGTGACTTTGTACATCCAACATTTTCTCATTTGGGGACGGTGTTTACGTTTCTCGTTTTAATCAGCCTGGTCCATTAAATTGGACAGTTTCCTATTTATTTTCTATGCAGTTTATCCTCCTTGTCTGTGCATGCTGGTTTTTATGATCTAGCTCAAAGCTGTTGTTTGGTCTTCATAACACTACAGGGAATGTTTAAAAAATAAACTAAATTGCCTTCGTGACTTTTTTTCAAACTTGCTGAAAATGAGATTTTTTAAAAGGTTTTACTCCATAACCCCTTCCTCCCTTTTTAATTTAAATTTTGGTACTAAAATGAGCTTACAATATTCCATTAATATCACTAGGGGAGACACTTGTTTCCTACACAATGTAGAGATTAGCCTGCAATTCTCTCCACTCCTATCTTTCATTGTTCTATCACCTTACAATGCCTGTATATAACATATTTAGCAGTTTATTTGCCTTAAAAAATCCACCTGTCCATCTTACTTATTGCTTCATGGACATATGTTTACCAAAAACCAAAATTACTCTGCAAGCCCTAGTGTACCATAAACTGTGTTGGGAAAGAGGTGGTGATTCTAGATTTATTTCTGAACACTTGGAGAGTTGATCCTATTAACACATTCAACAAAGGAAAACCATGATCGAAATTGTCAAAAAAGAAAGTACAACCTACTTGGGAATTAAATATTTGATTATTTATTTTGGGAAAAATAAATGTACATATGTGTATCTTAAATGGGTATACAGTTCATTAAAAGATCAGCTGTAAATTGGTGCAGTCACTATGGAAAACAGTATAGAGGTTCCTCAAAAAACTAAAAATAGAGCTGCCATGTGATCCAGCAATCCCACTCCTGGGCATATATCCAAAACTATAATTCAAAAAGATACCTGCACCCCTATGTTCACAGCAGCACTATTCACAATAGCCAAGACATGGAAACAACCTAAATGTCCATCAACAGATGAATGGATAAAGAAGATGTGGTACATATATACCATGGAATACTACTCAGCCATAGAAAAGAAAATAATGCCATTTGCAGCAACATTGGATGGACCTCGAGATTATCATGCTAAGTGAAGTAAGTCAGACAAAGACAAATATCATATCACTTATACGTGGAATCTAAAATACGGCACAAATGAACTGATCTACAAAGCAGAAACAGACTCACAGACTTAGAGAACAGACTTGCGGTTGCCAACGGGGAGGGGGCTGGGGGAGGGATAGAGTGGGAGTTTGGGGTCAGCAGATGCAAACTATTATATATAGAATGCATAAACAACAAGATCCTATTGTACAGCACAGGGAACACTGTTCAACATCCTGTGATAAACCATAATGGAGCGAGTTCCCTGTTGGTCCAGTGGTTAAGAATCCACCTTCCAATGCAGGGGACGTGGGTTCGATCCCTGGTTGGGGAAATAAGATCTCACATGCCGTGGGGCAACTAAGCCCGTGCGCCGCAACTACTGAGCCTGTGCACTCTAGAGCCTGTGAGCCACAACTAGAGAGCCTGCACACCGCAACTACTGAGCCTGCGTGCTCTAGAGCCCACGTGCCACAATGAAGGGCCTGCGCGCCGCAACAAAAGATCCCGCATGCCGCAACTAAGGCCCGATGCAGCCAAATAAATAAATAAATATTTTTAAAAATCATAATGGAAAGAATATGAAAAAATGCCTATATATGTATAACTGAATAACTTTGCTGTACAGAAGAAATGAATACATTGTAAATCAACTATACTTCAATAAAATAAATTTTAGAAAATCAGCTGAATGTAAGCTGCAGAAGACCAGTAGTCTGCTAGATGGTAAAAGCATACATCACACTTTCTCCACCAATCATTCAAAAATTCTATAATCTACATAAGTATTATCGAGAGCTGGTTCTGTGTAGTACCTATGATTATGTCAGCATGGAGTTAATGCTGTATTCTTACTCTGTAAAATGAGAAGGAAAGGTACCTTCTTTCCTCTGCCTCATGGGGATATTGGGAGTTTGAAAGTGAACCTGAACAAAAGGATTTTTGTGGAAGGGTGAGGAAAGAAATTAATGTAATGTGGTCGCAGATTCCAGGAACACATCATCTCACGTGGTTTCACTCAGGATGCAGAGTCAACAGTTCAAAAACATGAGACCAGAACAATTGCAGGTTGAACATGGGCCCTGCATGCCACTCAGAGAGGCTGACCTTAACCTTCAGGCACTGAGCGGCCACTGACGGATTCTTTTTTCCAATTGTTGCTTTTTAAATTTTAATTTTATTAGAGTATAATTGATTTACAATGTTGTGTTAGTTTCCGGTGTACAGCAAAGTGATTCAGTTATACATATACGTATATTCATTCTTTTTAAGATTCCTTTCTCTTACAGGTTATCAAAGAATATTGAGTAGAGTTCCCTGTGCTATACAGTAGGTCCTTGTTGGTTATCTACATTATATATAGTAATGTGTGTATGTTCATCCCAAGCTCCTGATTTATCCCCCCTTCCCTACCAGCCACGCGTCCCCTTTGGTAACCATAAGTTTGTTTTCAATATCTGTAAGTCTTTTTCTGTTTTGTAGATAAGTTCATTTGTATCATTGTTTAAAATTAGATTCCACATATGAGTAATATCATAAGATATTGTCTTTGTCTGACTTACTTCACTTAGTATGATCACCTCTAGGTCCATCCACGTTGCTGCAAATGGCATTATTTCCTTCTTTTTTATGGCTAAGCGATAGATTTTAATTAAAGGAGTTTTGCTGAAGAAAAATCATTCTGGCATCCATGTGGAAGGTGCCAGGTGACACTGGGGATTAGAAAGTCATTACTCCACTAAGAAAGATGGAAAGTCATTACTCCACTAAGCAGGAGAAATGATGAATAAGGCAGTGAAGTAAAGATAGAGAAGACATAAAGCAGAATGAATAGAATTAATAAGTAGCCATAACTGAAAACGAGAGGAAACGTGAATCAAGGAACTGAGGAAACATGCATAACTCACAGGTTCCCAGCTTGGGCAACTGGTACCCTTAAGTAAGACAAGGGGTCCCAGAGTTTCAAGGTCAAGTATCTGTTTTGTACATGTTATCCTTAAGGTGCTGTGGGACGCTTTAAAGAACTGATCACTGACTTAAGCAAATGGACCCATCCAGTGAAACGACATCCCCAAAACATGCAACCACCGGTGTCTCTGATTTGAGGATAAAGTACTTTTTTTTTTTTTTGGCAGTATACGGGCCTCTCACCATTGTGGCCTCTCCTGCCGCGGAGCACAGGCTCCGGACGCGCAGGCTCAGCGGCCATGGCCCACGGGCCCAGCCGCTCCGCGGCACGTGGGATCTTCCCGGACCAGGGCACGAACCCGCGTCCCCTGCACCGGCAGGCGGACTCCCAACCACTGCGCCACCAGGGAAGCGCCACCAGGGAAGCCCTAAAGTACATTTTATACCAGGCACTGTTGAGTCCTCATCAATGAAAGCAAGGTTTGTTTGTGGGCTTCAGGTTGGTAGTGATGACTTCATAGGTCAAACTATAAAATAACGTTACAATTCTTGAGTGAAGATATATCGCACCCAGATCTAGAATATCAGCACTCCTTGAAGACAGCAGTCCATCAATCTCTGGACACAAGATAAAACTGGAACCAGTTTAATATAAAAAAGGTCAACAGCTAGCTGGTGGTCACACGTCATTTTCTTAGAGCCTGTTCTTTTCAGTTTATAAATCATCCTCTTGTTAAAAAACTAAAAAGTACAAGGTTCTTTACCCTTTATTTTTCAACCAACCACTTCTCATCTGCATTTTCTAATGTAAGTAGGACACAGCCTAATAACCGCTCCGTACTTCTTTTAATCATTTTACAAAGTACGTAGTACCTAGGATTGAAATGAGGGCATTCGACTGGACAATTATCATCAAATTCTCTTCCCCATTTTGAAAAACATCGTCTCCCCCCCCCATCTCTGTCTCTCTCCCACATCTACACATATTCATCCTCAGCCCTACATACCGCCCTCTTGACAGCCACTGCCACCATCACTGGCACCCGAGTGGTCTAGGCAGATACAGATGTGACTCCCGAAAGGGGTACCTTCCTCATTTTCCTGTGGATTTTTAGCTTGTCATGAATATTCACTTTACCTTTAGGCCAAAAGGCTCAAACCACCAAATACATTACAGCTACCACTGCAATTAACAGTACCAATGTTAGTGCTTAAGACCAGCAAGAGTGCAAGCTGACTACATCTGTCTTCAGACTACAATGAACTGGAGTAAGGACAGGATGGCTGTTTGGCCAGGAGGTGCTAAAAAGATCAATCATTTTCTACCAGGCTCTGGCCGTCTAAAGACAAGGAATGTGTCAGCTGTTTTTCCTCCGCCCTGAGCTCTGTATCAGTACACGTCAATTAGCTCAGGCCCATCTATTCATTGATGTATCTGTACACACTGGTTGGTAATAAGTAAGTCCCCTTAAGGACACCCGAAAGGAGATGCGTGGTAACAGCCTCTCCTCTTCCAGCAAACTTGTGGCTGCAGACTGACCGTTTATGACTTCTTTTCCTTTTTAGGGCTGTTCTTTTTTAGTCTGGATTTGCTTGTGTGAAAATGTGAGCAGGGGTGTGATAGATTTATAAAGGGAGGGCTTGGGGTAACCTGCTCTGGGTTCCTCCTATCCCCACCTCAGGACCCTGGAGCTATACGACCCTTTCCCTTTCTCTGTATTTATTTTGCTTTAAAGCAAGACTCATCTCTTAAAGGCTCATAATTTTTTACACAAATCACAGACCGAGGGCAGCTGTTCATTTTCTCATCCTCACATCTGCAATCCCTATCAACCTTGGCGGTAATGCAGTATCAACAGAGGGCATCACGTGCTTTAGGAACTACTGCAGGTTCAATAAAGCACAGGGCCTGCCTTCACTCCACCAGGCTACTCTGTAACTCTAACTGCTGGACCACATCTTATTATAGAACCAGATTTCACTTACATCAGTCTAAACTACAGTGCACAAGTGTTCTACGCGGGCCTCTCACTGTTGCGGCCTCTCCCGTTGCAGAGCACAGGCTCCGGACGCGCAGACTCAGCGGCCATAGCTCACGGGCCCAGCCGCTCTGCGGCATGTGGGATCTTCCCAGACCAGGGCACGAACCTGAGTCCAGGCGGACTCTCAACCACTTGTGCCCCCAGGGAAGCCCCACAAGTTGTTTTCAAGTTTTTTTTTTTTTAAGCTTTTGTTTTGTTCCCTTTTGACTCTGCTAAAAGCAAGAGATACGAGGAAGCACGCCTCCTAGAAAGTTCATACAGAGAAAGTGCTGGAATTGATACAGGTCTATGAGGATCCTCAGGCCTGGCAGCAGAAAATGTGTTCTGCAACCCATTGTCCTTTTTCCTAGGAGAAGATAATGCTGACAGAATGATGCTAGGTCCTCAGCCACAGAATGTGGAGAAGAGGAAAGAAAGCACATACAGCTGGAAATGAGTGACTGCCCCTCTCCCTCAGTCAGAACAGCCTCAGGTTTCATTGCAGGGGGGGCACTCAGGAGTCCCAGACTAGAAGCTTCTAGAGTGAGAAAATCATTAACAAAATACAGATACTGGTTTGAATGTTTGCTTATTAAATTACATGTACCTTACTTGGGACTGAGGGTGGTTACAGGCTAGTAGTCACTGTGGTAAGACAGGAACAGAGAAGTGGAGATAAGCTCTACTCTGGGCTGGCGGGAAGGCTGATGTGCCCTGTGTGTCTCATGGATTGGCCAGGGCTCCTCAGAGCTCCCCAACCTGGCAGAGGATTGCTTTTTTTCTTTTTCTTTTCCAGTATGGTTTATCTTAGGCTATGGAATACAGTTCCCTGTGCTCTACAGTAGGACCTTGTTGTTTATCCATCCTATATATAATAGTTTGCATCTGCTAATCCCAAATTCCCCATCCATCCCTCCCCTGCCCCTTCTCCCCTGGCAACCACAAGTCTGTTCTTTATGTCTGTGAGTCTGTTTCTTTATGTTCTTTATGTCTGTGAGTCTGTTTCGTAGATAAGTTCATTTGTTTCATATTTTAGATTCCACATAAGTGATATCATATGGTATTTGTCTTTCTCTTTCCGACTTAACTTTGTTTAATAAGATAATCTCTAGGTCCATCCATGTAGCTGCAAATGGCATTATTTCATTCTTTTTCATAGCTGAGTAATATTCCATTGTGTGTGTATACACACACACATATACCACATCTTCTTTTTCCATTCATCTGTCAGTGGACATTTAGGTTGTTTCCATGTCTTGGCTATTGTAAATAGTGCTGCTATGAACATAGGGGTGCATGTATCTTTTTGAATTACAGTTTTGTCTGGATATATGCCCAGGAGTGGGACTGCTGGATCATATGGTAACTTTTTTTTTTTTTTTTTTCGTGGTACGCAGGCCTCTCACTGTTGTGGCCTCTCCCGTTGCGGAGCACAGGCTCCAGACGCACAGGCTCAGCGGCCATGGCTCACGGGCCCAGCCGCTCCGCGGCATGTGGGATCTTCCCGGACTGGGGCACGAACCCGTGTCCCCTGCATCGGCAGGCGGACTCTCAACCACTGCGCCACCAGGGAAGCCCCCATATGGTAACTTTATTTTTAGTTTTCTGAGGAACCTCCCTACTGTTCTCCATAGTGACTGCACCAATTTACATTCCCACCCACAGTGTAGGAGGGTTCCCTTCTCTCCACACTCTCTCTGGCATTTATTATTTGTAGACTTTTTGATGATGGCCATTCTGACCGGTGTGAGAGAACAATGAGAACTACTCCTTGTGGTTTTGATTTGCATTTCTCTAATAATTAGTAATGTTGAGCATCCTTTCATGCGCCTATTGGCTATCTGTGAGGATTGGTTCTAGAACCTGACATAAAGATCAACCTACAAGTGGGGGTAGGGTCCTGAGCATTACGTCAAAAGCTGTATACGGGGGCTTCCCTGGTGGCGCAGTGGTTGAGAGTCCGCCTGCCGATGCAGAGGACACGGGTTCGTGCCCCGGTCCAGGAAGATCCCACATGCCGTGGAGCGGCTGGGCCCGTGAGCCATGGCCACTGAGCCTGTGCTCCGCAACGGGAGAGGCCACAGCAGTGAGAGGCCCGCGTACTGCAAAAAAAAAAAAAAAAAAAGCTGTATACGGGCAGGAAGGAAAGCTAGTCATTGCAGATACAAAGGTTACGCTAGGAGAATCTCTCTTTCAGTGGTTTCTTTCCTTCATAGGCAGCCATTCAGGGCCCATTCCCAACCCTTTCCTTCCTAGCCACAAATACCTCCTTGGGGATTTAAACCAGAAACAAGGAACTTAAAAATTAAACTAGAACAGTGATAAATTCGGAGTTTGGGATTAACAGATACACACTACTACCTATAAATAAACGACCAACAATGACCTACTGTATAGCATAGGGAACTATACTCAATATTTTGTAACCCACAGGGAAAGAATCTGAAAAAAATAGATACATATGTAGGTATAACTGAGTCACTTTGCTGCATACCTGAAACCAACACAACACTGTAAATCAACTATACTTCAATAAAAAATTAAACTATATGTAAAAGCTTACATCTGCTAACGCCAAGCTCCCACTCCATCCCTCCCCCACCCCACTCTTCCCTTGGCAACTACCAGTCTGTTCTTTATGTCTGTGATTCTGTTTCTGTTTCATAGATAGGTTCAGTTGCATATTTTAGATTCCACATATAAGTGATATCATATGGTATCTGTCTTTTTGACTTACTTCACTTAGTACGATAATCTCTAGTTGCAGAAATTAACATAACATTGTAAATCAACTATATTCAATAAAAAATTAAACTCAAACAATATTTTAAAAATTAAATTAAAAAGTGTTTTAAACTAAACCAGAAACAAAGAAGACATTAGAACTGGCAAGCCTAACCCAAAATTTAGCTTTAAGATCCTGAGTTTTCTCTATTCTCACCAAAAGAGGTCTCAGTATTTCAACCATTAGAAATGAACAACAGAATCATTCAGATAAGCTCCTCCCTACACCAATGATGCTCATAAACATTTCTTGTCTGAGGCAACTCTATGTGTATAACGCCATGCCTTGCAGTATTTAACCTGAGAGGAGTGTCAGAGGATTTACAAGTCATCCTTGGTCACCAAGTGATCAGAACTCCTAAATACACACCTTAGGCCTAGAATTGTATGGGGGAGGGGAATGGTGGCTTGGTCCAAAGTCAATTCATGGAATGAGAGAAATTAGAACCCGCAGAGTTGGGCGGTGGGCAGTAGGCGGTAGGTTATTGTTAGCCAGAATTTGCTGTAAATAGACAGCCCTGGGGAGAGAGAATCCATCTATTCCCACCCCTCCTCTCTAATCCTCTAGTCCCATGGTGTTACTTTATCTCAATAGATTACTGTATATACGCAACTCTGCTTCCCTTCTTTCCCATTTCCCCTGTTTTACAACATAAACCAACTTGCAACAGAAGCAGAGTGATGAAGGGTGTCTTTGACTCTGCATACATTACAGGGATCAAAACTAAACGCTGGGTGATAACCACCACTGTAGAGCACAGAATGCACCGGGAGAAAATGATCTTTAATGAAGTTGCTCTTAAAAGTATCTGTACGTGGCAATGCTAAGTACCATGACGTCTCGGTTACAGATCTCAGACCTCCAATGCATGAATATTAAAGTAGGAAACAGCAGCGGAGCAACTAGAAGTGAGTGCAGGAAGCTACCAAGAGAAAACCACATTCATCAGGCTAACTTCCTTTCACACAGCCAGCTCTAGGCAAAACTAAAACACAGATAAAACCTTTTGTTCTGGATTCACTGTTTCATCCTTTCTCTCTTTTTATGCTCCTTAATTGTTCCATTTCTATCATGTTCTGCCCACAGAGATAGGATCTGAAAATAATTATTTAAAAAAAATTTTATTGATGTATAATTTACAATGTTGTGTTAATTTCAGGTGTACAGCAAAGTGATTCAGTTTTATATATATATATATATAAATTCCTTTTTTATATTCTTTTCCATTATGTTATTACAAGATATTGTGTACAGTTCCCCATGTTACACAGTAGGTCCTTGTTAATCACCTATTTTATATATAGTAGTGTGTATATTTTAATCCCAAACTGAAGATAATTATTTGGAAAGTACATAAATGACATACCCCCAAATATTTGCATTTTAATTGCAACAAAAAGCTTAATCTAAGAAACGACTCTCTAATAGTGAAATTTCAGGCAAGGATGGGAAAATGAAGGCGAGGTGGAAATGGATGGACATTTTGGGAAATGAATTCTCCTTTAACTCATTCCCCCATAAATGGTTTTCTTCATTCGTGATATTTTCCACAGGGCTGACTTCCTAACTCTATTTTTATCCTTTTCAAGAATGGGTGGTGTGGTAGGATTTACCAACGTTTTATTAGAGCTGGGATTTACCAAAGTTTTCAAGTATTGACACTTTAGAAGTCCAGTTACTACTAAGACCTTTCACAAAACTCCCTCCGTTGCTCCAGCAACATGGAGGTACCATGCAGAAGCTATTCTTGTTGAACTTGTAGTTGTGGTGAGGCCAATACCCATTTAAATTGTCATCACCTTCAAGATAAAGCATGAACTCAAGCTTCTGTGTATGTATATGTGGGTGTGCAGGCACCTGTGCACGCACACGCTTGCAAAAATGTACCTTGAACTCCAAACTCATGAATAAACAGAGGCGCACGACCAAACTGCTTTGAGGAAGTCAGCAGTCACCATAAAACAGAACATAGGTGATAAATCTATACAAACCTCCACAGTACCCACAGCACGTCACTCGGTTTACTACTTGCATCTTGTTCCTCTTTGCTTCTATGATCATATTGCTATGTCACTGGAATAATAACGAACATACATCTTCATTTCACAGAACTGACCACAAACCTAGGAGAAGAGGAGGTCACTTTACCCGCTGTACTGTCTAAACAAATCCATCACGGGATTTGAGTCGTTTAATCACAGTGCTGTTGTTTGGTTTGGGTAAGCATATTTTCCCTTCATTACATTTAATGTATAATCTTATTATAGAAATCTGACACTCTTACTGACTCTCAACTCATAAATCAGCTTCTACTTCTGTTACTAAGGCCCAAGGAAGAAAAAAGAAAAGCAACAAAGTGTGATAGAAATGCATAGTATAATTTTAGCCATTGAGATAATGCCACGGTACCATTCCACTTCTTATTCTCTTGTCGATGCCCCCTGGTTCTACTGCCACATGGGCTATCACACTGACTTCCATTTTTCCATGCAATCAGACATTTAAAAAATATTTCACTCGTGAATCTTTCCAAAAGGTCACTTCCTAATTTTCCCCCCATCTAATCACATCAGCTATTCCTTTTTTATAACATCATGTAACATCTGGGCACTCTCAGACCACCAACATATCTATTTATAGAGCATCTACAAGTGTGTCCTACACTTGGTCCAGTGTTAAATGGGATGGGAAAGAGCAAAAGATATGTTCTCTAGCTCCAAAGATGATGTAATACATTTGGAGAAAAAAAAGACCCTAGTTTTAATCCCAGTTAAAGTGATTTTCTAAATGTTGGTATGTGTATGCTGATACATCTATAATGAATAGACATCACTTATAAAACACCTCTATAAGGATGGACGTAATATACTTCTAATTAACATTTTAAACATTTTAAAAAGTTTTAAAACTAATAACTTCCTAGACAGACAAAATAGTGTCTCCTTTTTGTAATATTTTAACCCTTAAAAAAATCATTAGCCTATTGAAGCCATGTCATGTTTCAGCTCCAAAGAGAAATAAAGTCAACCTAAGAAGATGTGAATTCTATTAAGGATTAGAAGGATGTTAAAGAAAAAAAAAAACACATTTGCCAACTCACACATAATGTTAAGATGCCTTCTTATGTCACACGTATGTAGTCATTATGTCTTCGATGGTAACAAATTATAGAGCAACCGTTCTCGGCTTGCTGCCTGACTTTCCCAAGTTCATTTAAATTTCCATTTTACATATGAAGTCATAATAGTCTGCCTGGTTGAGTTAATAATTCTTTACAGATGAAAAATTCCCCTCTCTTGATGTCAAATTTGTAGAAATTCTGCTAATTTTAAAGTACTGTAAAAAGTAATCACAACCTCAGGCAAAATGCTGGAGATGTTCAAGAATTATAATGTGTAACTATTACTTAGCCCTTCAGGTTTCCTGGATAAGAACCATAAACCTTTGTACTGCCCCTCTTTTGCATATGGAGATTAGTGTAAGTACCTATTGTACCTGAGAATCTAATCCAGCCTGAGATGCATGCGAACAACACAAAACTCCCAGCAATTTCAAACTTTCAGCCAGATCTTTGTATGGACAGAGAATGGGTGTCAAAGAGCAACTGATTCTATTATTTTTTAAAACTACAGTATCATCTGTGCTGTGTACACACACACACACATACACACACACACACATACATATATATGGCATTATTTCATTCCTTTTTATGGCTGAGTAATATTCCATTGTGTGTATACACACATATACATGATGGAATATTACTCAACCATAAAAAAGAATGAAATAATGCCCGTTGCAGCAACACGGATGGACCGAGAGATGATCATACTGAGTGAAGTAAGTCAGACAGAGAAAGACAAATATTACGTGATATCACTTATATGTGGAATCTAAAAAATAGTACAAATGAACTTACTTACAAAAGAGAAATAAACATAAACATAGAAAGCAAACTTATGGTTACCAAAAGGGAAAGGGGGGAGGGATAAATCGGGAGTATGGGATTAACAGATGCACACTACAATATGTAAAACAGAAAAACAACAAGGACCTACTGTATAGCACAGGGAGCTATATTCAAAATCTTGTAATAACCTACAATGGAAAAGAGTCAGAAACAAAATAATATAGATATATACATATATATGTATAACCAAATCACTTTGCTGTATAACTGAAACGAACACAATACTGTAAATCAACTGTACTTCAATTAAAAAATATATATATATAATATGATAAAGGGCTGAATGTGGTTCTAGACTAACCGATCTTAAAAGTAATACTTGTTTTGGGAGGAGCGTGTGTGTGTGTGTGTGTGTGTGTCTGCCTGTTTGTTCTATTATTAAAAAGCTTCTGTAAGCTAGAAAGAATGAGGAGGCATATGTGCACTTTACTTTTTACCGAAATGGACAAACCGTGACACCCATTCCACTCTGAGCTGTGCTGCTCAAGCTTCCCTGTGTGCAGTCCAGAGTGAAGAACCCAGACTTCGGGGAATGTACTGTTCTTGGTACCTGCACTGCCGTGATTAAAAACTAACGGGAGGGAGGCGGACTCCGGACTAGGGCTCGAGGCTACAGTGGTGGAACTTTGGGGTGCAGCTCCCCAAAGATGGTTAAGGCTTGCATGACAAAAGTTCAAGGAAACTGACTCTCTGAGGTCTGACTTGATGGTCTCTCTATGGAGAGAGAGGGAGGAGAACAAGGAAAGACAGGAAGCGGGGTATGTTCCAGAGGGGAAACCCTGTGATGGGGTTAACTCAATCCTTTTCTCTTGCAAGATGAGGAAAGCCCTATGTCATCTACTGTATTTGATGTTTCGCTTCTATGCTAGAATTCCCTTTGCGTTAACCTTCGATGTCTCAGGAAAACCTGATACACCTTTTAGCTTTGGCTGGTGCTACTGGGAGGAGGAAAGGCTGGAGATAATGAAATCAAGCGTGTCCTGCTAAACACACATCCCTTGGCCTGAAGTTGACCGTACTGTGACAGGTTCAGGAGGCCGGGGGCAAAGCAAGCAGAGATCTGTACTGAGAGGGGAGCAGGCAGCAGGAACGCACTGCACCCTCACATCAGCTGAGAGGCAGCTGGCTCAGGAGACAGATCCTGGCTCTAACAGGTAAAGAAGAAGGTGATTCACTGAGGAGGCTTACACTTGGGTCACCTAAATATAACTTAAAAGAGTAACTGTTCTTCCTGTTGAACAAAGAAAGCGTTAATATCAACAGTGCCTGAGCTGAGTATTATTCGCACACAAACTCAGATAGCATTTCGTATAAATATATGACTGAAGTTGGGCCCAGCTTTAAATATTCAAACTTAGAATATAAAGTTACACCCAGCAAAATCTGTAAATTCTAGACAAAAGCCTACACGTTATAGCTGTTTATTACAATTTGGCTGTTGGCACCTTTTCTTCTCTTGTTTGTACAAAACTGGCAAGAGGGACTGTTTTTCCTCATGATGATTTATTCATCTGTATCAGACTATTTTATCTTCCTCCTCAAAGTTTCTAGAGCACTTCCTGTCCTACACCCCAAACTGGGCCTTAGCACCTTCTGTCTTCTATTGTCAATACTTTTTCATAAATTCTGTCTCCTCGACTAAATTAGAAACTTCTTAAAGGAATAAAATCGATCTCTGGGGATCCCTATACCTAACTATGTTTATTATGAAGTAGTTATTAGTAAAATGATGACCACGAGGCTTCTTTTTAAGAATAAGTACAGAAATGATCAATGTCATTCTAATAGAGCAGCTGGAATACACGAGGAATGAGAGAGTTATAAAGTCTATCATTCCTAGGCATGACTCCTTAGATACCAATTAAATACCTTAAAGAAACGGGCACTCACCCAATATCACCGACTGAGAAAACAATGTATGTGAAGACTTGGTTACGTAACCAGGAGACTTTCATCTCAATAAGAGAAGATGACAGTATTTTTGGCTAATATCCATGTGATAATTGGCTAAAACCGCAAGAATATGAAAAACTTAATTATGGAGAGAATGGTAGCTTGAACATCTTTAGGGTCCATGTGAAACAATTTATGATCCAATGAACTCCTAAAAAATGGCTATAGGAAGCAGGCTGGAAGAAACTTTTGTAGAATTATTACCATTTTTCTTTTTAGGAAAAAAAAACCGAAGAGGTTAATTTTATGAGCAAGCATATTCTATATGCCACTAGTTTCTGTTGAATGTCATAGGACATTACGAAGTAGATTTTGTGCGTCACTTTCACCACTGTCAAATCGTAGGATTTTAGATATGGAAGAGACTTAGAGTTGACGTAGCTCAATTCCCTTGCTTTTGATCTGAGAAACCCAGGGGCAAAGGAGTGACACAAGTTACTTGAAATCACACAATCGATCTGTAATTTCTGGCCTCGTATATTAACTTAAGTTAGCTACTCACACCATGGAAAGATATACCAAGCTCTGTCCCCCACCCCTGCCCCCCCCCAAAAAAAGTTTGGAAATTCTGTTTCTGTAAATTAGACAGAGCAGATGTGCAAAGACATTCTTACTAGCACAGAATAACATGCTTGGTAGCATGTGGAAAAAAAAAAAACTCTTTGAAAGCATGGCTAGACTGGTGATAAAGTAAGGTAAAAATTAGAGGCCAGACATCTCAAGATGTTTTCTGGGTAAGTGAGCCTAGGAGTAGGCATTTTGCATCAGTATGCCTTCCAATCCCTGGGGTAGTGAGAGACACACACAGGACAGGGAAAAAGTCTGACATCTAAGTAGAACAGGAGGTCATCAGAGACCCTGCACAAAGACGGTAGCGACAGAGGGCAACAACTCAGAGAAGATGCACTAGAAAACAGTGCAGTCCACAGAAAACTTGGCTTTTCTTGGAATTGACATTGAGCGGAACAGGGAAAATAAAAGCCTCTCTTGAGAGTTCCTCACCCAAGGTCCATTTTCCAAAGAGTGAGGCCGGGATCCATATAAGAAAAATCTCAAGAAAAAATTTAAGTATCAAATAAGCAGTGTCTTGAAGTACCTAGCAAAAACGATCTCCAAATCCTATCTAGAGAAACATATTCCAAGCATAGGTCACAAAGAATGCCTTTCGATGAAATCCCACAAACACAAGCTCATCATAAAAAATACCTCTAGAGCACATGAGCAAACAAGTCCTATGAATCAATCTGCAGAAACAACAAAAAAAGAAGTATCAGATTCACAAGACTGATGATACGTAATTCACAAGTACAGAGTGTAAAACAGTCCCAATCTATTCAAATAAAAATTATATGAATGTATAACACATGAAAATGAGTCTATCAGAATCGATCAGAAAACACTGAAACAGAAACAAGTGGAATTTATAGAAGTGAAAATTATTCAAATTTAAAGCAAATGAATAAAACTCAAAATATAAAATTGACATAGTTGGAGAAAAACTTTGTAAACTGATACATGCGTATCCAGAAATGACATGCAAAGTAGTAGCACTGAGAGAGAAAAAATGGCATATATGATAAAGTGGTTAAGAGGCATGGGGAAAGAGAGTGAGAAGTTCTAACAGAGTTTGTTCCAAGCGTGGTCCAAAGACTGATAGCATCCTTACCGGCACATTCTCAAGACACAACGCAAACCTACCATGTGGTAGGAATTTGTTCCATACCAGTCATCCAGCTAACTTATTTTGTAGGCTAAATATGAGAAGCACGGACCTAATGTAGCGCTAATGTAAGTTCTAACAGAGAACATATAAAATATTGGACTGGGGCTTCCCTGGTGGCGCAGTGGTTGAGAGTCTGCCTGCCAATGCAGGGGACACGGGTTCGAGCCCTGGTCTGGGAGGATCTCACATGCCGCGGAGCAACTGGGCCCGTGAGCCACAATTACTGAGCCTGCGCGTCTGGAGCCTGTGCTCTGCAACAAGAGAGGCCCGCGCACCGCAATGAAGAGTGGCCCGCACTTGCCGCAACTAGAGAAAGCCCTCGCACAGAAACGGAGACCCAACACAGCCATAAATAAATAAATAAATAAAAATAAAATACTGGACTGGTAACATTGAAAAAATAATAAAGTTCAATAAATTAATGAATGATACCAACCCTCGTACTCAAGAAATTCAATGGATTCCAAACAGGATAAATCAAAAGAAATCCTCACAGTGAAAGTGAATACCAAAGACAATAAGAAGATCTTAAAAACAGTCAGTGATGAAATTCAATTCAGAGTCATAGGAGACCATAAGAAGAAAGTCTAGCCCAGAAAGAGATCACTCCGGTTAAAAGCACATAAGGCTAGAGGAAAGATTTCTTCAAGATAGTAACATTCACTAAACATTCAATACCTAATATTCTTGAATATATAAAGAGAAGATTTTCATACCTGGCAAAAATTGGGGTGTGTGAATAGCTGATAACCACATAGAAAATTAAGAAAATGAAAAAAAATCTAATAATTACTCTCCAGGGAAAACAGAATATTGTGTAATAAAAGTAATCATGCTATAACTTGCACATTTGTGAATAGATTTTATATATTCCTACTCATATACATCATAAGATGATCTAACAAAAAGTATACTGTAACTAGATTGGGGCTGGAAAGTACTTAACGAGGGTCAAAAGGAAAGAGAAAGGGAGATCCTCCTTTTCTATGAGTAATACAGTAAGCAGTATCTCCACGTGAGAAATCAAGACAGCAACCGAAACATGGATGGAAATAGCAAAAAAAAAAAAAAAAAAAAAAAAAAAATCTAAAATGGTTATAAGTAGTCAACGCTGAGGAGCAATATATATGGTTTCTTTATAGCAAGCTTTCTTTTTTTTTTTTTTTTTTTGCGGTACGCGGGCCTCTCACTGTTATGGCCTCTCCCGTTGCGGAGCACAGGCTCCGGACGCGCAGGCTCAGCGGCCATGGCTCACGGGCCCAGCCGCTCCGCGGCATGTCGGATCTTCCCGGACCGGGGCACGAACCCGTGTCCCCTGCATCGGCAAGCAGACTCTCAACCACTGCACCACCTGGGAAGCCCTATAGCAAGCTTTCTTAAACTAGTTGACTCTTTAAATAAATGCAAGCATGTTTAACTTCTATAAAAGACCAGTTTACCCTCCCGCTTGCTGGCAAAACATGGAAGGTTTGAAAATAAGAGGTGTCTGCCGGGTATGTGGAGCCACAAAGATCACGCAGAGCTGCTGAGAGTTTACTTTTATATAACCACTCTTAAAAATAATTTGGCATTGCATGGCAAAGGTGGATATGCACAAACTGTATTATCCAGCTTAATCTTACCTCCGTACCTTAGAGAAACTCCAGCACATCTGGACAGGAAGTCTGTCAAGAGTGGGAATAACAGCATTGTTTGCATGTATCTCAAACCTGGATACGATCCAAAGGTCCTTAAGTAGGAGAATGACTAAATAAACTGTGACATATTCACATAGGAAAACCGTACACGGCCGTTAGCATGAATGAACCAGAATTACACACATCAACTTGGGTGCATCTCAATCACTTAAAATTACATTAGATAAGACATAGAAGAGTACTATTTCACTTACATAATATTCAAAACTAGACACAACTAAATAACACATCATTTAGGGATGTATCTTCCAGGTAAAACAGAAAAAAAAAAAAAGAAAAGTAAAGGAATGAGTAGCGCAAATTTCAAAATCGAAATGATCTTTAGCAGGGAGAGACAGGGACTAAGGTGGGTAGGCGGGGTCCACCCAGCAGTGTTTCATATTTTAAACTGTTTTGGTGAATTTTCTTATTCTTATTTAAAGCTAAAACTGTAAGTTATATACACTCTTTTCTAGTTCTCAAGTAAAGCATATCCTAATTCATGCCACATAACTAGAATTTGATTTCTCAAACCGTCTGGTTTCATCCTCTCCAAACCTAGCTTCCACTTCTGTTCCTGGCCTTGTTCTCTTCCCTTTTTTTTTCCCATTTCCTGCTTCCATCCTTCTCGTCCTTTGTGCATCTTGCATGGTGACTCTTAGCTTCTAACCTTGGGTCTCTCCAGCCATGCTTTTCTTCTTCTTTGGTCCCCTCTATTTACACACAACCTTCCTGCTCTGGCCTGGCAACTGGGAAGTCCTATTCACATACACTGTTTCCATGGAAAATCCTACCTGGATTGGTCCACCTTATATGTAGGCACCAGAAACATAAAGATTGGGTATCTTTACTCCCCACCCAGGGCCATCCTTTAAACCACACTGGGACTTCCCTGGTGGCACAGTGGTTAAGAACCTGCCTGCCAATGCAGGGGACACGGGTTTGATCCCTGGTCCGGGAAGATCCCACATGCCGCGGAGCAACTGAGCCCGTGCGCCACAACTACTGAGCCTGCGTGCCACAATTACCGAAGCCCGCATGCCTAGAGCCCGTGCTCCACAACAAGAGAAGCCACCACAATGAGAAGCCCACACACCGCAACAAAGAGTAGCCCATGCTCGCCACAACTAGAGAAAGCCCGCGCGCAACAACAAAGACGGAAGGAAGGGAGGGAAGGAGGGAAGGAAGGTAGGAAGAAAGGAAGGAATTAAAAAAAAAAACCAACACACTGACTCTGTTGTGTGAACAGTAAATACAACAGGGGCCAGACCACAGGGACACCCCACTATCCCTGATAGATAAGGAAGGTTCTATGAGCAGACCTGTCACTTGACCACAGAGCCAAAAACCTGACAGGATGAGAATATAAGATCTTGAAGGGATTTAAAGGAACAGATTTTTTTAAAAGCCTATTTCTTGACAAGGTATCTCATTCTCATTAAAAATCATGATTTGCAAAGATGCTCATGAGTACTAAGCAATGCAAATTCAAGTTCTCTGGCTTCTTTGCCGCAACTGCCAGCCCGGTACTGCATCAAAACAGAACCATTTTTTTCTACAGTGCCTCCTCTTTGTAATCCAGGGTCGTGATGATTAAGGAGGAATAAAAATACTCCTGCTCTCAACAATCTACCACATTAGAAACTGCTTCATCTAAGGTAACGGAGGATCTGGACACCCACTGTAAGTTAACATTCCCTCAAAGAGAAAACAGTAAGATGGGCTAAGTGACAAGATTCACATCAAGTCAGTAATGGAGCAGAAGCGAGAGTCTTAATCATCAACTAGTCTCTATTCTAAACGCCCGGTGCTATGGAATTTTTAGGTATGGGTTCAGTGGTTGCTTTTTCAAATCTCAGTCTTCACGGTCTGAGTTGCAGGTTTGCAACTTCTTTTCCCTGTTAACTACAAAGTTCTATATTATTTTGAGAACTTGTCCCCATTCCAGAAATAGTCTCATCCAACAATTCTAAAAATCTGATGCCTAAATGTGATTATGAAAATATGACAAGCTCCCTTTCCTTTGTTCTGTCTCTAAGAACGTAATCTCAAAGATAAGCTAAAACTTATGTGATAAAAATGCAAAATCACCCCCTTCTGAAAATTCTTGTTCTCGACATTGCGTTGCCTTATGAGATCCTAGAGAGTTGCTTGGACTTTCTGTGAACGTTGAAATTTGCGTTCGGTATTTAGATTATAATCTATTAGCTAGAGAGGCATCGTTCGCCTTGTTCAGTGTTCAGTAGACTTCCTTAGCACCACATCGTGCCAAAATATAATGAACTCAATCTGTCAGTGACATAACTTTACATTATTAGATCCTGACTTGAATATTGCCGCAAGTTATCTTGACTCTTGTTCTCTGAAGCTTCTCTCACTACTGACTTTAGAAGGAGCTGGGGATCTTTAATTTCCCTTAAGAATTCAGACCTATGAGGATATTGTGGGAACAGGTACCCGTGTCCCACTTGTTAATGATGGTTAACAATCCTAAAATGTTATCTCAGGGTAAAGGGTTCAAGTTCTAGATTGAGGCCCCATCACTAAATAATAATTTTGTACTTTAAAGATGAGATCAAACAGCTAATGGAAGACCACAGTCTATAAAGAAGAGCTATCCGACTTTTTTTTTTTAATTGGAACACTCACTCATTCTTTCCTTTCTGTAGATGCTGTCCTAGGATTCACTGTTGGCAGAAGGGACTCCTGATGGTTCAGTAGGTGTATGTGACACACTCTGAAGTGATGTACAACATACGTATCAGGTGATTTCAATTATCTTCTAGTAAGAAATAAATGACCCGACCATGGCAGAAACTCTGGATCCCTTGACTATATAGTTCATGGGAATGAGAACAGCAAATTATCCGAGTTGTCTCCGGGATACTACTTTATCCTGTTAACTTGGGAAGTAAAGATGTAGAGAAACACGAAGTCTTCCTTTCCACAATGCTTAGGTAAGCAGATTTCTTGAATCTAGAGCAAAAGATAAAAGAATTCCAAACCCATTGTCTATAATTATTTCTAGTTCGCTTTCATTTCCAATTAACCAGGAAGCGCCTGCACGTTGCCAATAGATAAACCAGGCCAAAAGACACCTGTAGATAAGAATGTGGCAACTGTATTTTTGTATAATCTACAAAGGGGGCATCTGTCTCTACAGCACTCATTTCAAAGATTAGGATCCAGACAACAATCATAGAAAACTCATGCTACAAACCAGTAAACTTCTCCTTGCAGATCTCCTTTCCCCTAACATGAAAATGAAGCATTAAAAAGACTGAATAAAATTTAGAAAAAAAATGTAATACTTGTATAATGTTGGACGCAAAGACACATCATTGAATGTACACAAACACAAGCTCTTGCACGCGCTCTCTCTCTCACACACACATACACACACACCCCACACAGGAGCTCAAAACCAGGATTTTTAATGATAATGAAGCATCTTGATAAATGCACCATGGTCTCAAGAAATAAATTATTTTTTACCGCTGGCTTATGTGGTCCTTATTTTTGATTACAGCAGCAACTTGAATATTTCTCCACTGTGTATAAAAGCAATAGAGTCTACGTGTGATTATGTTTAGAGTTATAGCTAACCAGGAAGGCACAGATATCAGACATTTTCTCTAGATAAACAGTTACTTTCAAAGGGTACATTTGTTGTTTGTTTATAAGATGCAGGTGAAGTGAGACAGATAGAAACATCATTAAGATCTGCTAATGAATCATCCTCCTATTTGCACTGGTAATAAGTGTTTGAACTCAATGCTATATCCATGTTTGAAGAAATACAATTATTGGTTAACAAATGTGTTACATTTAGATGGTAGGGCTGGATGAATACTAACGAGAAGCAAGCCTTGGCTCTCTGTGCTAGAAAAAATACAGTACATCAATGGTAGTATTCCATTTTCACCTAAGCAAATACACATTTATATTGTTATGTTAAGTATATGTATCAAGTCAGAGTTATTACTTTAAAATTCATACTATTTTTCACTGGTAACACGTTTACTGTAAAAGAAAATGTAGAAAATAAAGGACAAATAATCATCATCAACGATCCCATCGTTCAATGATAACCACGGTTATAACTTTGCTGTCTATGCTATCTATCTTTTGTGACAGATACACAAACTCATTTATATGTACAGGTATACCTCCTCTTGCAGCAGCAGAGGAGGTATATGTACATATAGTAGTATTAGTCTTAAAGTACTAAATACCATCATTGAATTCCCCCCTCCCAGTGCATTACTGACAAATATCAATCATGAGACAGGTGACCATAGTTTTACAGTCCTGATTATTTCAATGACTGGGTTGAAGCAGTGTATTAGTAATACTGTCCAAACTGAAGATGACATCAGGAAAAAACAGAGACGACAATGGTGAGCTGATTGTAATTGGCTCCTGGCCACCTTCCAATGTTCTTCCAATGCTCTCTCGGTGCTTCATTCCAGAGTCTTTCTTGATTCAAACTATTTCTCAACTTCACTTATCCCCTAATTATCTGAGTTTAAAGCATAGATTGTTTCAGCTACCTTTTCCAAACCCAACATGATACCTGACAGGTAGTAAGTGCTCAGAAAGTGTTAAATTTGCTAAATTGTAAGCCAATGCCCTGCCTTCAATAAAAACTTTACTTAATATTACTCTAATCTTAATATTACTCTAATCTTTTTTTTCCCCACATGTTCTCACGTCATTTACGTTACATGGGTCAACAGTCTTTACTGAACTCAACAGAGAGAAAATACTATTGGTTTAACTTGGGAATCCTTCAGTCAAGGAAATAGACACACACACATATCCAGATATTCTTAAAAGAAAACTCTAAAAAGTAAAATGATTTTAAGGAATTCAAGCCCGAAAGAACACAGACTTCACTCTTATCAAGGACCAGTGGGCTAAAGACAAAAGGGAGTTGGGTCTAAGACTTATCAATGTCTCATCTGTCTTGACCTTGACCAGCAAGAGTCTAGGAGGGCAGAAAACAAAAGTCTCAAGAGAATAATGTCATTCCTCTGCCTGTCATTATGAATTTTCCAAAGAACACCCATATGTACTTGGAGGTGTCCTAGTTCAGAGACCCTCATTCACAAGTAATAAGACTCCAGGATTCCTGCCCAGGAAAAACATTCCTCCTTAGGTGACATATGCTAACAGAAGGCTGGGAATACTAAAACAAGCAAGAGTTCACCCTTTTTTTTTTTTTTTTTGGTATGGAGAAATGTTGCACATGGGTTCAAGGAATCTAACGATTTGCATGTGTTTCTTCCTCCAGTTTCTTTCACTGTTCTGTTAAAGGGTCACCTGGAGGCTAAAACTGCAAGCAGGCAGCATGCACGCATCTTTTCCACAGAACTCTATGCATGCCCAATGGATTCAATAATTGATTAATTAGGGAGACCAAGTGCTGCTTCAGCTTCCTCCGAAACAGTAAATTAAGCTCAAATAAGGGCTCTGTCACCCACCAAGCGGAAATTCCTCTATGTAGCTAGCTCAGGCAAGCTTGTCCAAGGATTCCAAAGTGCCTGCAAGAGACATTTATATTAAGAAAGTAAAATCAGATTTGTGTAGAATGAAGAGTTGGGGCGGTGAGTAGGTTGCAGTGTGTGTGTGTGAGAGAGAGAAGGACAGAACTCTCAAGAAACTAGATGTGGGAGGCATTAAACACAGCTAGGGGATATTGTACATACCCTGCCCAAAAGTCACTCTCTGATTGTCTGATTGCTCGGATTCTTAAATTGTTCAAACAGATCCATGGAATGGACCTTTTTTTAGCTCCAAAGACCTTTGTTTAGAGTCCCAAGGTATTATTATATTTACATCAGCTATTCTAAAAAGAAACCATGTCCAGAATTCCACTAGTTACTGTTCCAAGTCTCTCTGCTTGACATGTGTCTATGTCAAGGGAAATTCCCGGTGTAGAACATCTGACTGAGTGATTTCACCTCCTTTAGATTACACAAACTGAAAAGAAGAGGAATAGTACTAGAAGCGAGTGAGAATTCACTTAAATATATTTGTTTTGATGGAGAAATGTTACAAGTGGGTTCAAGGAATCTTGTGGTTTGCATGCATTTCTGCTAGCTAGGCACACATGTGATTAACCATAACCCTTCAAGATGATCCAAGAAGAACTTCCACAGGAAGGGGGAAAATGCTATGCTTTCTTGAACTAGAATCTCAGATGGTCTTCATTAACGAGGGCAGAAATAGGCTGGTACCGGGTGGACCACCTGACTGAGGGTGACAGCATGTACCCACTGAGTGCTCACTGAGTCATTCTCAGTGTGATAAATTAGCCCAGAGAGCTTTAAAAACGCTCAAAATGGTTCTAGGTTGTGGACCCAGGAGCTGAGGGTGATTGAGAAGCCTTCCATTCTGAAGCCCATAATCAACTTTAATTCTCAAGGTCATATAAATAACTAGGGGGATGGAAGGAGGGAGAAAGAGGATGGTGAATCAGCATAAATCAACACAGCTATGGTGAAGACAAAGTTTTTGGTCCCCTGTGGATGGGTTACTGACATCAAAGGTGCTGATGAGAAATAAGGGTTTTCTTTAAATGCTCAGAGGATGGCCATAGATCTGTCTTCAATAGACCCAAGAGAAACCCCATCGCCCCTTTCTCTATTAACCATTTGCATCTCAACTTTTCTTTCCTATTCTTACAGAGAAGCATCAGGAGATCAAAACCCCTGATGCTATACCAACCTCAGTTTCATCCCTGCAGAGCTTGGATGTGTGACGATTTGTTAGTGATTACAAATTCCCATGATGCACTGCAGTTTCTAATTTGAAATGTGCATCGTGAAGCTGTGGGCAGGAGTGGATCTTTCAACTGGTGACAAACATAGCAGATGGCCCAACACCTGGGACAGCTTCATTGGTCCCCCTTGTTTCCTGTAGGTACCATGAGGAAAATGACGGGCTGTGTTTGAGGTTGGGGAATGATGAAGGTCTTAGGATATTATTAGCCTGATAAAGACCAGGGGTTTATTCCTTATCATATTTCAATTTTGCTGATGCAGCTAAATTAAAATGGTAAAACAGTCTCTCCAGACCTCGTTCTCGTTCCCATTCTCCTTCCTTACCCATCAGCATTCCAAAACGTTTTTAGACAAGTAGGAACCATTCAATGAGTTTGAAGCTATACAAGGACCAATCTGCTTCAAAAAACTCAACTGTAGAGCTTTGAAAACAGATATGGTCTCTATGAAGGAGAGTCAGGAGAAAAGGACAGAATTAGGGCACTGTTTCTCAACTGACGGGTAACTGTTTCCCCAGCCCCGCCATGGGACTTGGTAATGTCTGGAGACATTGTTAGCTGTCTCAGCCGGGGGGAGGTACTAGTGCCATCTACTGGACAGAAGCCAGGGGTGCTATTAAACATTCTACTGTGCACAGGGAAAGCCCCCGACAAACAGACTGATGTGACCTCAAATGTCAATAGCACTGAGCTTGAGAAACCCTGAATTACGGAGACTAAAAACTCGCACTTTCCCATAGCCAAGAATTAGCAGCATGACCAGAAGCACTGAGTCTCTTCCATTAAGTATTACTTTGTAGTGTCTTCCTCAACCTGAGATATTGAACCACTCAGTGGGTGTTACGCTAATTCAACAAAGGACACGTATTTTACCAGATTTGGGGCGGGAGAAGGGGAAAAAACAACAACAACAACAATTCCTTGTTAACTAACGATAGGGGGAAAAGTCATTGGTAATTATGCAAAGATGTATCTTCTGTGAGCTTAGTTCATCATTAAGATGTCTTATAGGTGCTTAATACCTCATTAAAATTAAATCTGTACGTGCCAAAAACTGGTACTTCCCAGTAATCTGCAGAGTATGTACTCATTAAATTTAGCAAATGCTTTGAGATTAGCCAGGAGCCCAGCTAGGAAAGCAATCTGTTGATATGCCTCCTTTCCTGATCGACTTGATGACTTGGGGTCCAGAGGAACAGTGTTAGCCAGGGCCCTTGGCTTATCAGGGAAAGTATAAGCCTACTGGTTAAAGCCTGAGTGTCAATCTAGGTGGACAACTAAGATGTGTCCACTGAAAGACCTGGAGTAAGTGAGAAGGCAGAAAAATCTCTAAAAACAATGCTGTTGTCATGTTGTTCCTACTGCTTTTGTATAATAGAACTGTGAAAACTCAAGAATATGATCTATACCATTAGCAAAATATGGGCAAAGAGCAAAGATACAGTAAAATAAAAATCTCTTGATCCCCGGTCCCGGGTTCTAAAACTGCTTTCAGTAACGCACGGGTCCCACAGATCACGTGTTTAATTTAACGGCCATAAAACAAGGCAAGGCCTCAGCACTCACGTTAATGCTTGCTATTTCAATGTGAGCCTATCATGCTGAGATCGGCCGTTTCTGTAGCTCTGCAAGACTAAAATCAGCTCCAGGAGTAGCAGGGTCAGAATCTCGGCCAGAGAAGTCATTCTGAGGCCAGTGAGTCAGGGGAAAGGTAAAAGTCTCAGACAGCAAATATAAACGAATGGGAGTGGGCTTTACAGAGATGCCCCCGCTCTTTGCTGACCACAGGCCTTGGAGTGTTTGAGAGGATTATCAGGGTATTAAAATGTGAGATGATGCCACCATATGTATCTGAGAAAGGACCCGCAGAAATAAGCTCCCTATGAGATTGTGCCAGCCCTTTATGTTTAATTATGAAAATCTTAGAGCTGAGATCTGTTAGCCCAGAGTTTCAGATAAATAATACCGTTTTCAAGGTCTATCGCCTTAGAGGTCCCATTCCAATTTTCCCAAGTAGCCTTGAAAATAGCACTGTTTTTGCACAGGCTCTGTGAATGGCACACAAGAATTTGAGTCCTAGCTTCTCCTTTCCTTTCTACCTATGAAATAATACAGAATGGGTTATACTGTCATAAGATATTACAAATGATAATGTATGACACTCTCTAATGAAGGCTAGCATATCTTCTAAAATGAAAGCTATATGTGTTCTCACCAAGGGAGACATAATTACACTCCTGCAAGCCACTCCTGCAAGCTGACTTAAAAAGTTGGCAAAGGGCTTCCCTGGTGTCGAGTGGTTAAGAATCCGCCTGCCAATGCAGGGAACACGGGTTCGAGCACCGGTCCAGGGAGATAGCACATGTCTCAGAGCAACTAAGCCCGTGTGCCACAACTACTGAGCCTGCGCTCTAGAGCCCGCAAGCCACAACTACTGAGCCCACATGCCACAACTACTAAAGCCTATGCACTTAGAGCCCGAGCTACACAACAAGAGAAGCTACCGAAATGAGAAGCCCTCACACCACAATGAAGAGTAGCCCCTGCTCGACGCAACTACAGAAAGCTCGCACGCAGCAACGAATACGCAACGCAGCCATACATAAATAAATTTAAAAATAAATAACTTTGTTTAAAAAATAAAATAAAAATTAAAAGTTGGCAAAGCTCTGATGAGGCCCACCATCCCAGTGACCTCTGACTTCCCAAATGTTACATTCTCTTATTTCTGGGCCCACCACCCCAGTTATAAGGTACGTCATATTGCCACAAATCTGCTGGCCCAAAACTGAAAAAAAGCATGATTAGAAAATATTAGCAGCTATAAAATATTGCTTAGTAGACATTGCTTTCATATCAGATGAGATAAATACAAAAAATTCTGCTCATTAGTCATATATGTTAATATAGATACATGTGTCAGTTGTATGCGTGTGTATATATATGTATATATTTTTCTAGAAGTGTGAGATACTCTTCTCTTTAAGAAACTTTCTAAACCCTAAACAATACTTTCTGAATGTCTATATTAAACAACTTACAGCTCCAGGCTTTGACTGGGCCCAAATCTAATCCACTTCATATCTCAAAAAGGCCATCTTACAAGGAAAAAGAAACCCAAACAAAGACATGCTCTAGGTGGTTAAAATTACAGTTCCAAGAATTATTAGAGAGAGAACGAGCCAAAGCGGGGGTGGTCAGAGAGGCATAAAGGACTAAAGACAACTAACAGAGAAAAAAAATTCTAAAAACATCTATTCTATAGAAAATATTCCTTTACTCATACAGGGGGACTCAGGCATACATATATATATATATATATATATATATATATATATATATATATATATATATATATATATATATATATATATATTTTTTACATCTTTATTGGAGTATAATTGCTTTACAATGGTGTGTTAATTTATGCTATATAACAAAGTGAATCAGCTATAGGATACATATATTCGCATATCCCCTCCCTCTGGCATCTCCCTTCCACACTCCCTATCCCACCCCTCTAGATGGTCAGAAAGCACCGAGCTGATCTCCCTGTGCTATGCAGATGCTCCCCACTAGCTATCTATTTTACATTTGGTAGTGTACATATGTCACTGCTATTCTCTCACTTTGTTGCACCTTACCCTTCCCACTCCCCATGTCCTCAAATCTATTCTCTACATCTGCATCTTTATTCCTGTCCTGCCGCTAGGTTCATTAGAACCTTTTTTTTAGATTCCATATACACATGTTAGCATACGGTATTTGTTTTTCTCTTTCTGACTTACTTCACTCTGTATGACAGACTCTAGGTCCATCCACCTCACTACAAATAACTCTATTTCGTTTCTTTTTATGGCTGAGTAATATTCCATTGTATATATGTGCCACATCTTCTTGGTCCATTCTTCTGTCGATGGACACATAGGTTGCTTCCATGTCCTGGTTATTGTAAATAGTGCTGCAGTGAACATTGTGGTACATGACTCTTTCTGAATTATGGTTTTCTCAGGGTATATGCCTCGTAGTGGGATTGCTGGGTCATACGATAGTTCTATTTTTAGTTTTTTAAGGAACCTCCATACTGTTCTCCATAGTGGCTGTATCAGTTTACATTCCCACCAACAGTGCAAGGGGGTTCCCTTTTCTCCACACCCTCTCCAGCATTTATTGTTTGTAGATTTTTTTGATGATGGCCATTCTGACGGTGTGAGGTGATACTGCATTGTAGTTTTGATTTGCATTTCTCTAATGATTAATGATGTTGAGCATCCTTTCATATGTTTCTTGACAATCTGTATATCTTCTTTGGAGAAATGTCTATTTAGATCTTCTGCCCATTTTTGGATTGGGTTGTTTGATTTTCTTGATATTGAGCTGCATGAGCTGCTTGTATATTTTAGAGATTAATCCTTTGTCAGTTGCTTCATTTGCGAATATTTTCTCCCATTCTGAGGGCTGTCTTTTCATCCTGTTTATGGCTTCCTTTGCTGTGCAAAAGCTTTTAAGTTTCATTAGGTCCCATTTGTTAATTTTTGTTTTTATTTCCATTTCTCTAGGAGATTGGTCAAAAAGGATCTTGCTGTGATTTATGTCATAAGAGTGTTCTAACACTTAGGTCTCTAATCCATTTGGAATTTACTTTTGTGTACAGTGTTAGGGAGTGTTCTAATTTCATTCTTTTACATGTAGCTGTCCAGTTTTCCCAGCACCACTTATTGAAGAGGCTGTCTTTTCTCCATTGTATATTCTTGCCTCCTTTATCAAAGATAAGGTGACCCTATGTACATGGGTTTATGTTTGGGCTTTCTACCCTGTTCCATTGATCTCTGTTTTTGTGCCAGTACCATACTGCCTTGATTACTGTAGCGTTGTAGTATAGTTTGAAGTCAGGGAGCCTGATTCCTCCAGCTCCATATTTCTTTCTCAAGATTGCTTTGGCTATTTGGGGTCCTTTGTGTTTCCATACAAATTATGAAATTTTTTGTTCTACTTCTGTGAAAAATGCCATTGGTAGTTTGATAGGGATTGCACTGAATCTGTAGATTGCTTTGGGTAGTATAGCCATTTTCACAATGTTGATTCTTCCAGTTCAAGAACATCGTATCTCTATCTGTTTGTAACATCCTTAATTTCTTTCATCAATGTCTTATAGTTTTCTGCATACAGGACTTTTGTCTCCTTAGGTAGGTTTATCCCTAGGTATTTTATTCTTTTTGTTGCAATGGTAAATGGGAGCGTTTCCTTAAGTTTTCAGATTTTTCATCATTGTATGAAATGATGTATAGGAATGCAAGAGATTTCTGTGCATTAATTTTGTATCCCGCTACTTTACCAAATTCATTGATTAGTCCTCATAGTTTTCTGGTAGCATCTTTAGGATACTCTATATATAGTATCATGTCATCAGAAAACAGTGACAGTTTTATTTCTTCTTTTCCAATTTGGATTCCTTTTATTTCTTTTTCTTCTCTGATTGCTGTGGCTAAAACTTTCAGAACTATGTTGAATAATAGTGGTGAGAGTGGGCAACCTTGTCTTGTTCCTGATCTTAGTGGAAATGGTTTCAGTTTTTCACCATTGAGAATGATGTTGGCTGTGGGTTTGTCATATAGGGCCTTCATTATGTTGAGGTAAGTTCTCACTATGCCTATTTTCTGGAGAGTTTTTAATAATAAGTGGGTGTTGAATTTTGTCAAAAGCTTTTGCTGCATCTATTGAGATGATTATATAGTTTTTATCCTTCAACTTGTTAATATGGTGTACCACATTGATTGATATGTGTATATTGAAGAATCCTTGCATTCCTGGGATAAACCCCACTTGATCATGGTATATGGTCCTTTCAGTGTGCTGTTGGATTGTGTTTGCTAGTAGTCTGTCGAGGATTTTTGCATCTATGTTCATCAGTGATATTGGACTGTAGTTTTCATTTTTTGTAGTATCTTTGTCTGGTTTTGTTATCACAGTGATGGTGGCCTTGTAGAATGAGTTTGGGAGTGCTCCTCCCTCTGCTATATTTTGGAAGAGTTTGAGACGGATAGGTATTAGAACTTCTCTAAATGTTTGATAGAGTTCACTTGTGAAGGCATGTGGTCCTGAGCTTTCGTTTGTTGGAAGATTTTTAATCACAGTTTCAATTTCAGTGCTCGTGATTGGTCTGTATATATTTTCTGTTTCTTCCTGATTCAGTCTCGGAAGGTTGCGCTTTTCTAAGGATATGTCCATTTTTGCCAGGTTGTCCACTTTTGGCATATAGTTGCTTGTAGTAATCTCTTACGATCCTCTGTATTTCTGCATTGTCAGTTGTTACTTCTCCTTTTTCATTTCTAATTCTATTGAATTGTCTTCTCCCTTTTTTTCTTGATGACTCTAGCTAATGGTTTATCAATTTTGTTTATCTTCTGAAAGAACCATCTTTTAGTTTTATTGATCTTTGCTATTGTTTCCTTCATTTGTTTTTCATTTATTTCTGATCTGATCTTTATGATTTCGTTCCGTCTGCTGACTTCGGCATTTTTTTGTTCTTCTTCCTCTAACTGCTTTAGGTGTAAGGTTAGGTTGTTTATTTGAGATTTTTCTTGTTTCTTGAGGTAGGATTGTATTGCTATAAACTTCCCTCTTAGAACTGCTTTTGCTGCATCCCATAGGTTTTGGGTCATCGTGTTTTCATGGTCATTTTTTTCTAGGTATTTTTTGATTTCCTCTTTGATTTCTCCAGTGATCTCTTGGATATTTAGTAGCATATTGTTTAGCCTCCATGTGTTTGTGTCTTTTTTACAGTTGTTTTCCTGTAATTGATATCTAGTCTCATAGTGCTGTGGTCGGAAAAGATACTTCATATGATTTCAGTTTTCTTAAATTTACTAAGACATGATTTCAGACCCAAGATACGACCTATCCTGGAGAATGTTCCATGAGAACTTGAGAACGAAGTGTATTCTGTTGTTTTTGGATGGAATGTCCTATAAATATTAAGTCCATCTTGTTTGATGTGTCATTTTTTTTTTTTTTTCCTTCTAAGTATGGCTTTGGGGATTCTCCATGTGTGCCAGTGGGTCCCTCTTCAAGTTTTCCTGGGACGGGTACGTGGGCCTCTCACTGTTGTGGCCGCTCCCATTGCGGAGCACAGGCTCCGGATGCGCAGGCTCAGCGACCATGGCTCAAGGGCCCAGCTGCTCTGCGGCATGTGGGATCATCCCGGACTGGGGCACGAACCCGTGTCCCCTGCATCGGCAGGTGGACTCTCAACATCCGCGCCACCAGGGAAGCCCTGATGTGTCATTTAAGGTTTGTGCTTCCTTATTTATTTTCATTTTGGATGATCTGTCCATTGGTGAAAGTGGGGTGTTAACGTCCCCTACGTTTATTGTGTTACTGTCGATTTCCCCTTTTATGGCTGTTAGCATTTGCTTTATGTATTGAGGTGCTCCTATGCTGGGTGCATAAATATTTACAACTGTTATATCTTCTTCTTGGATTGATTCCATGATCATTTTGTAGTGTCCTTCTTTGTCTCTTGGAATAGTCTTTATTTTAAAGTCTATTTTGTCTGATATGGGAATTGCTTTCTTTTGATTTCCATTTGCAAGGAATATCTTTTTCCATCCCCTCACTTTCAGTCTGTATGTGTCCTGAAGTCTGAAGTGGGTGTCTTGTAGATAGCATATATATGGGTCTTGTTGTTGTATCCATTCAGCCAGTCTATGTCTTTTGGCTGGAGCATTTAATCCATTTACATTTAAGGTAATTATCAATATGTATGTTCCTATTATCATTTTCTTAATTATTTTGGGTTTGTTATTGTAGGTCTTTTCCTTCTCTTGTGTTCCTGCCTAGAGAAGTTCCTTTAGCATTTGTTGTAAAGCTGGTTTGGTGGTGCTGACTTCTCTTAGCTTTTCCTCGTCTGTAAAGGTTTTAATTTCTCTGTCGAATCTGAATGAGATCCCTACTGGGTAGAGTAATCTTGGTTGTAGCTTTTTCCCTTTCATCACTTTAAATATGTCCTCTCACTCCCTTCTGGCTTGCAGAGTTTCTGCTGAAAGTTCCGCTGTTAACCTCATAGGGATTCCCTTCTATGTTATTTGTTGCTTTTCTCTTGCTGCTTTTAATATTTTTTCTTTGTATTTAGTTTTTGATAGTTTGCTTAATATGTGTTTTGGCGTGTTTCTCCTTGGATTTATCCTGTATGGGACTCTGTGCTTCCTGGACTTGATTATTTGCTTCCCCATATTAGGGAAGTTTCCAACTGTAATCTCTTCAAATATTTTCTCCGATCCTTTCTTTTTCTCTTCTTCTTCTGGGACCCCTATAATTCAACTGTTGGTTCGTTTAATGTTGTCCCAGAGGTCTCTGAGACTGTCCTCAGTTCTTTTCATTCTTTTTTCTTTATTCTGCTCTGCAGTAGTTATTTCCCTTATTTTATTTTCCAGGTCACTTATCTGTCCTTCTGCCTCAGTTATTTTGCTATTGATTCCTTCTAGAGAATTTTTAATTTTCATTTATTGTGTCGTTCATCATTTTCTGTTTGCTCTTTAGTTCTAGGTCCTTGTTAAACTTGTTTTTGTATTTCCTCCATACTATTTCCAAGATTTTGGATCATCTTTATTATCATTATTCTGAATTCTTTTTCTGGTAGAATGCCTATTTCCTCTTCATTTGTTTGGTCTGGTTGGTTTTTACCTTGCTCCTTCATCTGCTGCATATTTCTCTGTCTTCTCCCTTTGCTTAACTTACTGTGTTCGGAGTCTCCTTTTTTTGCAGGTTGCAGGTTTGTAGCTCCCGTTGTTTTTGGTGTCTACCCCCAGTGGTTAGGTTGATTCAGTGGCTTGTGTAGACTTCCTGGTGGAGGGGACTGGTGCCTGTGTACTGGTGTGTGGGGCTGGATCTTGTCTTTCTGGTGGGCAGGTCCACATCCGGTGGTGTGTTTTGGGGTGTCTGTGAAATTAGTATGATTTTAGGCAGCCTCTCTGCTAATGGGTGGGGTTGTGTTCCTGTCTTGCTAGCTGTTTGGCGTGGGGCATCCAGCACTGGAGCTTGTTGGCTGTTGCTTGGTGCTGGGTCTTAGCTTTGATCTCTGGGAAAGCTCTAGGAGAGCTCTCGCCGAGTGATATTACATGGGGCCTGGAGGTCTCTGGTGGACCAGTGTCCTGAACTTGGCTCTGCCACCTCATAGGCTCAGGCCTGACACCCGGCCGGAGCGCAAGACCCTGTCAGCCACACAGCTCAGAAGAAAAGGAAGAAAAAAAGAACGAAAAATAATAATTAAAAATATATATATAAGTACAAGAAATAAAATAATTAATACAAAAAATGTTAATTATTAAAATAAAAAATTAGATAGTAATTAAAAAAAAGAAGAGAGCAACCAAACCAAGGAACAAATCCATTGATGATAACAAGTGCTAAAAACTATACCAAGATAAAAATCAGAAACAAGTCAGTCGCAGGGAAGAAACGCCAAGTGTACAGTTGCTCCCAAAGTCCACCAGCTCAACTGTGGGTTGATTCGTTGTCTATTCAGGTATTCCACAATGCAGCGTACCTCATGTTGATTGTGGGGATTTAATCCGCTGCTCCTCAGGCTGCTGGGAGAAATTTCCCTTTCTATTGTTTGTTCCCACAGCTCACGGGTTCAGCTTTGGTTTTGACCCTGCCACTGCGTGGAGGTCACCCTCAGGCATCTGTTCCCACCGAGACAGGACAGGTTTAAAGCAGTGACTGATTAGGGGGCTCTTGCTCACTCAGGCTGGGGGGAGGGAGGGGCATGGTAGTTATACTTGGAATGTGGGGCAAGCCTGCGGCGGCAGAGGCCAGCATGATGTTACACCAGCCTGAGGCACACCATGTGTTCTCCAGGGGAAGTTGTCCCTGGATCACGGGACCCTGGCAGTGGTGGGCTGCACAGGCTCCTGCGGGGGGAGGTGTGGACAGAGACCTGTGCTCGCACACAGGCTTCTTGGTGGCTGCAGCATCAGCATTAGCATTTCATGCCCGTCTCTGGGGTCCGAGCTGATAGCCATGGCTCACACCCGCTTCTGGAGCTTGTTTAGGTGGTGCTCCGATTCCTCTTTCCTCATGCACCCTGAAACACTGGTCTCTTGCCTCTTAGGCAGGTCCAGACTTCTTCCCGGACTTCCTCGCGGCTAGCTGTGGTGCACTAGCCCCCTTCAGGCTGTGTTCACACAGCCGACCCCAGTCCTCTCCCTGGGGCCTGACCTCTGAAGCCCAAGCCTCAGCTCCCAGCCCCCGCCTGCCCCGGCGGGTGAGCAAAGCCTCTCGGGCTGGTGGGTGCAGGTCGGCACCGATCCTCTGTGCGGGAATCTCTCCGCTTTGCCCTCCGCACTCCTGTTGCTGCGCTCTCCTCTGCGGCTCCAAAGCTTTCCCCCTGCCCACCCCCGATCTCCGCCAGTGAAGGGGTTTCCTAGTGTGTGGAAACTTTTCCTCCTTCACAGCTCCCTCCCAGAGGTGCAGGTCCTGTCCCTATTCTTTTGTCTCTGTTTTATTTTCTTTTGCCCTACCCAGGTACGTGGGGATTTTCTTGCCTTTTGCAAAGTCTGAGGTCTTCTGCCAGTGTTCAGTAGGTGTTCTGTAGGAGTTGTTCCACATGTAGCTGTATTTGTGATGTGATGGAGGAAGATGATCTCCACATCTTACTCCTCCGCCTTCTTGAAGGTCCCTATCTTTATTTTTTTTACAGTTTGTTCTCTGTCCTCTAATAAGGAAAGGATGAAAACTTAATGTAATGTATCCTGAGACTAGCCTCAGTCACAGTACCATGAGGAGGTAAAGAGTAATGAAATGAACAATCTTTTTTTTTAAATTATTTTATTGAAGTATAGTTGATTTACAGTGTTTCATTAATTTCTGCTGTACAGCAAAGTGATTCAGTTATACATATATACACATTCTCTTTCATATTCTTTTCCATTACAATTTATCCCAGGGTATTGAATATAGTTCCCCGTGCTATACAGTAGGACCTTGTTGTTTATCCATTCTATATATTATAGTTTGCATCTGTTAATCCCAAAGTCCCAATCCATCCCTTCCCCACCACCCTCCTTTCGGCAGCCACAAGTCTGTTCTCTATGTCTGTGAGTTTGTGAAATGAGCACTCTTAATATGGAAATGTATTTTCGTTAAGACAAGGTAAAAGCAATAGAGGGTATATGAGTTATACCTACTCTGGTTTATTCCATTTTTCCTACTAACATTTGTTAAGTCTCCTATAGGTCGGATTCAGGAAAGATGCTGTAGGTATCATGATAAATATGCCCTTCCCACGTTGAACTGTGTACCCAAAGCAAACTTCAAGTATAAGGGGAAATAAAAAATTTTCAAACACGTACTGGATCCAGTATAAGAGAGAGGTAAATTGAATTCTGAGAATTACGGTGAATGAAATCCAAACACCATGACTCAGGAAATCGTCTGTGCAGCAGGCCCTGAGGCAGGTATAGCCCTGACTAGAACTTAGGGAGAGGGAGATCCAGAAAGAATGTCTCAAAGAAGAAAATGGAACTGTAGGTTACTGTCAGGAAGGAAGAAAACTTCCCTCCACCCTTCTAGATTCTTCTGGCTGGTCAAAGAATGAAATTGACATGAGACAGATTAACAGGAGAAAATAAAATTTCATTGTCTAAGTCTGGGAATCCCACATACATGAGAGGTTCAAAGACAGAAGGGTAAAATGAAGTCTGTATGCCATTCTGAGCTAAGGAATGGACTAGGGGCCTGGGGCTTCCAAGGACAGAAGGATCGTTCACAGGACAGTAAGAAGAACAGCAGATGTATGGTAATTAGATATCTGCCCTGCAACAGAGGTGGAGCCACTTAGATAAAATCTATCTCTGGTAATAAGTCTTTCTTGGAGAAAAATCCCAACTTTAAATAATTCTAGGTAATTAAGGGACAGCCTGTAGTTTCTCTCGAACCCACAGGATCTTCACTGCCTTTAGCCCAAAATAATCCTCTTACAAAAGGGCCACATTTAGGGGAGACTCGTTCTGAATCCTTACATAACGTAATTCATTTGTACCTATTGAGAGGTTTACGTTTCTTCTGGAACTGAATTTGGAAGAAAAATTGCCTGCATCAAAAATGAATGGCATTATTAACTCCAGGGGGAAGAAAGCATCAGGAAAGAAAAGTAATCACAGCAAATTAAGTAACTTAAGTGCAAACAGTGCTAAATATTTCCAATACTGTAAACCTTGAATATTAATTTAATCAAATGCGTAATATATTTATTACACGGGTAGGCTGGTGATTGAGAAACGTGTTGCTGAGGCATAGTATGATACTAAATCCTCCTCCTCAGTAGCGAGAAACAAATAAGTACTATAATCTAAAATCCAACTGATACCCAGAAAAGCACATTAATTTTACCTACTGATATAAATCCTAGAAGTTAAACTCAAAAGTAGGGAGGAGTTGGGGAGGGAAATTAGTCTTTCCATTTAAGTCATATAAAATCTTTTGACTTCTAAAACTACGCACATGGTGCACTTCCTTTTTTTTTTTTTTTTTTGCGGTACGCGGGCCTCTCACTGTTGTGGCCTCTCCTGTTGCGGAGCACAGGCTCCAGACGCGCAGGCTCAGCGGCCATGGCTCACGGGCCCAGCCGCTCCGTGGCATGTGGGATCTTCCCGGACCGGGGCACAAACCCGTGTCCCCTGCATCGGCAGGCGGACTCTCAACCACTGCGCCACCCGGGAAGCCCCAGTGCACTTTCTCTTGAAAAATATTTAAGATATCACATAGAATTCATAAAATTCAAAAAAAATAAAGAAATTGAAAATAGTCCTATAGCAATTATACAAGCCCAGTTCTCACTTATACTTTAATTCCTATTTTGTATGTAATGAGGTTAAACCCAAGCTAGGCCAAATATTTTCCAGCTCTCAAAGTTCCTCAGTTACACAAAATTGAGGATTCATTCACCCCCTGGCTTTTAATTTTTATATTCTGATCTAATTATGATGTCTGCCCTCAGGGCTGTGGAGTAAAAGCATGTAACCCTTTAAGAGTTCATGTGCCCACAAGAAAGTAACTGGAAATTAATATGAGGTCAAACTGCTTTTGCTCTATGGACTGAGTAGCTTAAATTCAGATTCTGGACTTTGATCTTGAGAGGATTACATAAAGCTGTCATGAGCCACTCTATATGAGTAAGAAGGCCTGGTGTTAAAGACCTTAGGCATCTTCCATTATCACAGACCTACCTGGAGAAAGAGGCCCTAGAAGGATACAGCAGTCAAAGTTGAAACTAACAATTCTGCTCATTCCAAATAACTGTGTCTTCCAAAATCTAAAATTTCTGGAAGCTCAGATGTTTTCAGACTTGTCACCTTAACTGGCATTTTTTCTAAATTCTGACCTATTGCACATTTTCTGTTTAGTAGATTACAGATTTAAAAACATGCCTGACCTGTGCCGCCCGCCACCGCCAAGGCCCTGTGATCCAGGGACAACTTCTCTGGGAGAACACACGGAGCGCCTCAGGCTGGTGCAATGTCATGCTGGCCTCTGCCACCGCAGGCTCACTCCGCATCCGTACCCCTCCCTACCCCGGGCCTGAGTGAGCCAGAGCCCCCTAAATCAGCTGCTACTTTAACCCCGACCTGTCTGGGCGGGGAATGGGCGCCCTCAGGCGACCTACATGCAGAGGCGGGTCCAAATCCAAAGCTGAACCCCAGGAGCTGTGCGAACAAAGAAGAGAAAGGGATATTTCTCCGTGCAGACTCAAGAGCAGCGGATTAAATGTCCACCATCAACGTGATGTACCCTGCATCTCTGGAATACCTGAAGAGACAACAAATCATCCCCAAATTGAGGCAGTGGACTTTGGGAGCACCTGTAGACTTGGGGTTTGCTTTCTGCATCTAATTTGTTTCTGGTTTTATGTTTATCTTACTTTAGTGTTTAGAGCTTATTATAATTGGTAGATTTGTTTACTGATTTGATTGCTCTCTTCCTTTTGTTTGATATATATATATATATATATTTTTTTTTCCTTTTCCTCTTTTTGTGAATGGGTATGCGTATGCTTCTTTGTGTGATCTCTGTACAGGCTTGCTTTTACCACTTGTCAGAGGTTTCTATCAGGTTTTTTTGGGGTTTTTTAAGTATAGTTCTTAGCACTTGCTATCATTGGTTGATATGTTTACTGGTTTGGGTGTTCTCTTTTTTTTTATTACTTTTTAATTTTTTTATTTAATAATTTAATTTACTTTAATAACTTTATTTGGTTTTATGTTACTTTCTTTTTTTTTTCTCCTCCCTTTTCTTTTGTGCCATGGGGCTGACAGGGTCTTGGTGCTAGGGCCAAGGGTCAGGCCTGAGCTGCTGAGATGTGAGAGCCAACTTCAGGACATTGGTCCACCAGAGACTTCCAGCCCCACGTAAAATCAATTGACGAGAGCTCTCCCAAAGATCTCTGTCTCAAAGCTAAGACCCAGCTCCAAGCAAGGGCCAGCAAGCTCCAGTGCTGGATGCCCCACGCCAAACAACCAGCAAGACAGGAACACAACCCCACCCATTAGCAGAGAGGCTGCCTAAAATCACACTAATTTCACAGACACCCCAAAACACACCACCGGACGTGGCCCTGCCCACCAGAAAGACAAGATCCAGCCCCACCCACCAGTACACAGGCACCAATCCCCTCCACCAGGAAGCCTACACAAGCCACTGAATCAACCTAATCACTGGGGGTAGACACCAAAAACAACGGGAACTACGAACCTGCAGCCTGCAAAAAGGAGACCCCAAACACAGTAAGTTAAGGGAGAAGACAGAGAAATATGCAGCAGATGAAGGAGCAAGGTAAAAACCAACCAGACCAAACAAATGAAGAGGAAATAGGCAGTCTACCAGAAAGAGAATTCAGAGTAATGATAGTAAAGATGATGCAAAATCTTGGAAATAGTATGGAGGAAATACAAAAAAATAGTTTAACAAGGACCTAGAAGAACTAAAGAGCAAACAGAAAATGAACAACACAATAAATGAAATTAAAAATTCTCTAGAAGGAATCAATAGCAAAATAACTGAGGCAGAAGAATGGATAAGCGACCTGGAAAATAAAATAAGGGAAATAACTACTGCAGAGCAGAATAAAGAAAAAAGAATGAAAAGAACTGAGGACAGGCTCAGAGACCTCTGGGACAACATTAAATGAACCAACAGTTGAAATATAGAGGTCCCAGAAGAAGAAGAGAAAAAGAAAGGATCAGAGAAAATATTTGAAGAGATTACAGTTGAAAACTTCCCTAATATGGGGAAGCAAATAATCAAGTCCAGGAAGCGCAGAGTCCCATACAGGATAAATCCAAGGAGAAACACGCCAAAACACATATTAAGCAAACTATCAAAAACTAAATACAAAGAAAAAATATTAAAAGCAGCAAGAGAAAAGCAACAAATAACATAGAAGGGAATCCCCATGAGGTTAACAGCGGAACTTTCAGCAGAAACTCTGCAAGCCAGAAGGGAGTGAGAGGACATATTTAAAGTGATGAAAGGGAAAAAGCTACAACCAAGATTACTCTACCCAGTAGGGATCTCATTCAGATTTGACAGAAAAATTAAAACCTTTACAGACAAGGAAAAGCTAAGAGAAGCCAGCACCACCAAACCAGCTTTACAACAAATGCTAAAGGAACTTCTCTAGGCAGGAACACAAGAGAAGGAAAAGACCTACAATAACAAACCCAAAATAATTAAGAAAATGATAATAGAAACATACATATTGATAATTACCTTAAATGTAAATGGATTAAATGCTCCAACCAAAAGACACAGACTGGCTGAATGGATACAAAAACAAGACCCATATATATGCTATCTACAAGAGACCCACTTCAGACCTTGGGACACATACAGACTGAAAGTGAGGGCATGGAAAAAGATATTCCATGCAAATGGAAATCTAAAGGAAGCTGGAGTAGCAATTCTCATATCAGACAAAATAGACTTTAAAATAAAGACTATTACAAGAGACAAAGAAGGACACTACGTAACGATCAAGGGATCAATCCAAGAAGATATAACAATTGTAAATATTTATGCACCCAACACAGGAGCACCTCAATACATAAGGCAAATACTAACAGCCATAAAAGGGGAAATCGACAGTAACACAATAAAAGTAGGGGACTTTGACACCCCACTTTCACCAGTGGACAGATCATCCAAAATGAAAATAAATAAGGAAACACAAGCCTTAAATGACACATCAAACAAGATGGACTTAATTGATATTTATAGGACATTCCATCCAAAAAAAGAGAATACACTTCTTCTCAAGTGCTCATGGAACATTCTCCAGGATAGATCATATCTTGGGTCACAGATTAAGCCTTGGTAAATTTAAGAAAACTGAAATCATATCAAGTACCTTTTCTGATCACAGTGCTATGACACTAGATATCAATTACAGGACAAACCTGTAAAAAAAATACAAAACACATGGATGCTAAACAGTATGCTACTAAATAACCAAGAGATCACTGAAGAAATCAAAGAGGAAATCAAAAAATTCCTAGAAAAAAATGACCATGAAAACACGATGACCCAAAACCTATGGGATGCAGCAAAAGCAATTCTAAGAGGGAACTTTATAGCAACACAATCCTACCTCAAGAAACAAGAAACACTTCAAATAAACAACCTAACCTTACACCTAAAGCAATTACAGCAAGAAGTACAAAGAAACCCCAGCATAAGCAGAAGGAAAGCAATCATATGAGATAAGAAATAAATGAAGGAAACAATAGCAAAGATCAATAAAATGAAAAGATGGTTCTTTCAGAAAATAAACAAAATTGATAAACCATTAGCAGGAGTCATCAAGATAAAAAGGGAGAAGACTCAAATCAAAAGAATTAGAAATGAAAAAAGAAGAAGAAACAAGTGACACTGGAGAAATACAAAGGAGCATGAGACATTACTACAAGCAACTATATGCGAATAAAATGTACTACCTGGAATAAATGGACAAATTTTTAGAAAAGCACAACTTTTCGAGACTGAACCAGGAGAACAGAAAATATAAACAGACCAATCACAAGGATTGAAATTGAAACTGTGAATAAAAACCTTTCAACAAACAAAAGCCCTAGACGAGATGGATTCACAGGCGAATTCTATCAGACATTTAGAGAAGAGCTAACACCTATCCTTCTCAAATTCTTCCAAAATATAGCAGAGGGAGGAGCACTCCCAAACTCATTCTACGAGGCCACCATCACCCTGATAACAAAACCAGACAGAGATGGCGCAAAAAAAGAAAACTACAGTCCAATATCACTGATGAGTGTAGATGCAAAAATCCTCAACAAAATACTAGCAGACAGAATCCAACAGCAAATTAAATTGATCATACACCATGATCAAGTGGGGTTTATCCCAGGAATGCAAGGATCTTTCAGTATACACAAATGAATCAATGTGATACAGTATACTAACAAACTGAAGGAGAAAAACTATATGATCATCTCAATAGATGCAGAAAAAGCTTTTGACAAAATTCAACACCCATTTATGATAAAAACCCTCCAGAAAGTAGGCATAGTGGAAACATACTTCAACATAATAAAGGCCCTATATGACAAACCCACAGCCAACATCATTCTCAATGGTGAAAAACTGAAACCATTTCCACTAAGATCAGGAACGAGACAAGGTTGCCCACTCTCACCACTATTATTCAACATAGTTTTGAAAGTTTTAGCCACAGCAGTCAGAGAAGAAAAAGAAATAAAAGGAATCCATATTGGAAAAAAAGTAAAACTGTCACTGTTTGCCGATGACATGATACTATACATAGAGAATCCTAAAGATGCTACCAGAAAACTACTAGGACTAATCAATGAATCTGGTAAAGTAGCAGGATACAAAATTAATGCACAGAAATCTCTTGCATTCCTATACGCTAATGATGAAAAATCTGAAAGAGAAATTAAGGAAACACTCCCATTTACCACTGCAACAAAAGGAATAAAATACCTAGGAATAAACCTACCTAAGGAGACAAAAGACCTGTATGTAGAAAACTATAAGACACTGATGAAAGAAATTAAAGATGATTCAAACAGATGGAGAGATATACCATGTTCTTGGATTAGAAGAATCAATATTGTGAAAATGACCATACCACCCAATGCAATTTACAGATTCAGTGCAATCCCTATCAAACTACCAATGGCATTTTTCACAGAACTAGAACAGAAAATTTCACAATTTGTATGGAAACACAAAAGACCCGGAATAGCGCAATAAATCTTGAGAAAGAAAAATGGAACTGGAGGAATCAGGCTCCTGGACCTCCGACTATACTACAAAGCTACAGTAATCAAGACAGTATGGTACTGGCATAAAAAACAGAAATATAGACCAATGGAACAGGATAGAAAGCCCAGACATAAACCCATGCACATATGGTCACCTTATCTTTGATAAAGGAGGCAGGAATATACAATGGAGAAAAGGCAGCCTCTTTAATAAGTGGTGCTGGGAAAACTGGACAGCTACATGTAAAAGAATGAAATTAGAACACTCCCTAACACCATACACAAAAATAAACTCCAAATGAATTAAAGACCTAAATGTAAGGCCGGACACTATAAATCTCTGAGAGGAAAACATAGGCAGAACACTGTATGACATAAATCACAGCAAGATCCTTTTTGATCCATCTCCTAGAGAAATGGAAATAAAAATAAACAAATGGGACCTAAGGAAGCTTAAAAGCTTTTGCACAGCAAAGGAAACCATAAAGAAGACAAGAAGACAACCCTCAGAATGGGAGAAAATATTCCCAAACGAAGCAACTGACAAAGGATTAATCTCCAAAATATACAAGCAGCTCATGTAACTCAATATCGAAAAAACGAACAACCCAATCTAAATATGCGCAGAAGACCTAAATAGACATTTCTCCAAAGGAGATATACAGGCTGCCAACAAACACATGAAAGGATGCTGAACATCATTAATCATTAGAGAAATGCAACTCAAAACTACAATGAGGTATCACCTCACACTGGTCAGAATGGCCATCATCAAAAAAATCTACAAACAATAAATGCTGGAGAGGGTGTGGAGAAAAGGGAACCCTCTTGTACTGTTGGTGGGAATGTAAATTGATACAGCCACTCTGGAGAACAGTATGGAGCTTCCTTAAAAAACTAAAAATAGAACTACCATACGACCCAGCCATCCTACCACTGGGCATATACCCTGAGAAAACCATAATTCAAAACGAGAAATGTACCACAATGTTCATTGCAGCTGTATTTACAATAGCCACTGCATGGAAGCAACCTAAGTGTCCACTGACAGATGAATGGATCAAGAAGATGTGGCACATATGTACAATGGAATATTACTCAGCCATAAAAGGAAACAAAATTGAGTTATTTGTAGTGAGGTGGATAGACCTAGAGTCTGTCATACAGAGTGAAATAAGTCAGAAAGAGAAAGACAAATACTGTATGTTAACACATATATATGGAATTTGAAAAAAAAAAGGTTCTGATGAACCTAGGGGCAGGACAGGAATAAAGACGCAGACATAGAGAATGGACTTGAGGACACGGGGAGGGAGAAGGGTAAGCTGGGACGAAGTGAGAGAGTGGCATGGACATATATACACTACCAAATGTAAAATAGATAGCTAGTGGGAAGCAGCTGCATAGCACAGGGAAATCAGCTTGGTGCTCTGTGTCCACCTAGAGGGGTGGGATAGGGAGGGTGGGAGGGAGACGCAAGAGGGAAGAGATATGGGGATATATGTATACGTGTAGCTGATTCACTTTGTTATACAGCAGGAACTAAGACAACATAGTAAAGCAATTACACTGCAATAAAGATGTTAAAAAATAATACAGAGGATATAGTCCATCTTTGTAGTTGTCATTCATTTAGTCAAATTGAGTATTTATTATGTGCTGGATACCATTTGCTGGCATTGAATCCTTACTGAGGGCACTCTTTCTGTACCTAAACTGGTTTCTGTACCTAAACATGCACACACTGTACCTACATTAGCTGATTCCCATTAGCAACTTTCTCAAAGAACTACCATTTAAGCTACTCTGCCTTATGGTTTAATTGCTATAGAACAAGCATTTGGTCTTACAACAAAAATATGTGCAGGAAGTTAGGTGAAATATCTTCTTTCACTGTTATGGATAAAAAAGCAAATAACTACCTTTTCTTAAAGATGAACAAAGTTTGCAAAACCTCACATTGGTACACATGTAGTTCTTGGAATAAAAATATATGAAGGAAAGAGTCTGTTCAAGGATGTACCACAGGCTTTTTCATTTGTTCCTTCCCATCCATCTCAAGACCTAGAGAACACTGTCTCAGAGACACACTAGATGGCAAAGACCATGAGTGACAGCTGGTCCCAAATCAGAAACATAATGAAGGGACTTCATCCACCATTTTGTACGTTGGTTGGTTGGTGCATGAGGCATAAAGAGCAGGGCCAGTAAACCCCAGTTCAAAAAGCAGCTCTTGAATAATATCAGAGGGTGGGTGTCTCTCAATAGCATCCTCATTACCAGGCAAGAGTGAAGAAGCTCTCTCCAGGGAAATAGAGCACACCATTTCCCCGCACCCTTTTGATTTAAACCTGTGAAAAACTCCAGTTAGCATCAAGATACACCAGTGCCAACAGAGTAAGCTGAATTCTCCTGTTAAGATAGGATCTGTGTGTGTTTATTTCATCATCAGAGTTTAATATACTGGTACTGCCCAATCCTAGACTGCCCCAGACCAATTAGAGAGGACTATGAAAGTGGAAACCCTAATTCCATTGGTCACATTCATCTATAAAATGGGCTCAGTATCACCGGCTCCCTCTCAATTTTACAGATGTATTACAGAGATAAAAGGGCTATTCCACAAAGTGCTTTGGGGATTTTAGACAAAAGGTGAGGCAAAACTACATACAAACTCATTTATTCTATGTACCTGGGAAACTTGACCTCCACATGACATCTAAATAAAACAATGTTTGTTGTGACGACTGAACCCGAGTTGAGCTAGAATACATTTGTGATTCAATCTTATAGAAAATGTGTGATTATAACAAATAAGACGAAACAGGTAAACTCCTTCAGAGTACAATTCTGTTTATGGACTTCACATAAAAACAAAGAGTGCTACAAATTAGGAACCATGTTAGGAAACTAGTTATTGGACCTTTACTTACAAAACTAAGCAATTCATTATTTGATATGCTTGGGCATGATCATATTATAATCTAACCTTCTATGTTTCAAACATTTCTTCCTTATTAGTTGAATGGGAGAAGATTTATTAGAGCTTTCCCCATAGGAAATCAGAATGACTACAGGAACAGACCTCAGGCAGACATGTAGAACTGCTCCCACTAGGGAATAGAGTCTGTGAAAATGACTTGTGATTTGTCGACTCTCAAGAGTAAACACACAGGATGGTGGCCAGGGTTATTTTCAATGGTACTGGGGTTCCTTGCTGAGTTAGCGGGAGTGCAGCGGGGGTCTCCAAAACGTTTGGATGGGCAAGATACACAAAGACCTCCTGAGAACAGGAGGAAAGGATATCCTACTCGGGGAGCCCATGGGAACCTCCACACCTTGAGGCACTTTCCTTGGCAGTGTAATTCCCTCACTGGGAATGCGAGAGCCAGGGAAGGATTCTGTGGTGTCACCTGTCTATGGGGCAGTCTCTGTATACGTCTTTACCTAAATCAATGGTTATCCTGGGGGCAATGTTGCCCACCAATTAAGGGGAGACATTTGTCAACATCTGGAATCATTTCTGATTGGCTCAACTGAGGTGGGAGGGGGTTTTCTACTGACATTGAGTGGGTGGAGCCCAGGGATGCTACTAACCTTCCTACAAATCCCCCTGCTGAAAAAAATCACTGGGCTGCAAATTTCAATAGTGCTGGGGGCTTCCCTGGTGGCGCAGTGGTTGAGAGTCCGCCTGCCGATGCAGGGGACATGGGTTCGTGCCCTGGTCCGTGAAGATCCCACATGTCGCGGAGCGGCTGGGCCCGTGAGCCATGGCCGCTGAGCCTGCGCGTCCAGAGCCTGTGCTCCGCAACGGGAGAGGCCACAACAGTGAGAGGCCCGTGTTCCGCAAAAAAAAAAACCCAAAAAACAATAGTGCTGAGGTTTGGGAAACCCAGCCTAAGTCAAAAGAATGTATCCTTGATACAAATGAACTTATTTACAAAACAGAAACAGATCCACAGCTTAAAAAACAAACTTATGGTTACCAAAGGGGAAAGGTGAGGGGAAGGGATAAATTAGGAGTTTGGATTAACATATACACACTACTATATATAAAATAAATAACAAGGACCTACTGTATCACACAGGAAACTCTACTCAATATTCTGTAACAAATTATAAGGGAAAAGAATCTGAAAAAGAATGGATATATGTATAACTGAATCACTTTGCTGTACGCCTGAAACTATCACAACTTTGTAAGTCAACTATACTCCAATGTAAAATAAAAAATTAAATTAAAAAATAAAAGGTGATATCAAATCACACACAGAAAAAACACTGTACCCTTTATTTGTTTAATTTTACGTGCTTCACCATCTCCTTTGTGACAGATGCTCAGTTACTAAAAACTATTTATTTTTATTTATTTATTTAGCATCTTTATTGGTGTATGATTGCTTTACAATGGTGTGTTAGTTTCTGCTTTACAACAAAGTGAATCAGTTATACATACACATATGTTCCCATATCTCTTCCCTCTGGCATCTCCCTCCCTCCCACCCTCCCTATCCCAGCCCTCTAGCTGGTCACAAAGCACCGAGCTGATCTCCCTGTGCCATGCAGCTGCTTCCCACTAGCTATCCACCCTACGATTGGTAGTGTATATATGTCCATGCCACTCTCTCACTTCGTCACAGCTTACCCTTCCCCCTCCCCATATCCTCAAGTCCATGCTCTAGTAAGTCTGTGTCTTTATTCCCGTCTTACCCCTAGGCTCTTCATGACATTTTTTTTTCTTAGATTCCATATATATGTGTTAGCATACGGTATTTGTTTTTCTCTTTCTGACTTACTTCACTCTGTATGACAGACTCTAGGTCCACCCACCTCACTACAAATAACTCTATTTCGTTTCTTTTTATGGCTGAGTAATATTCCATTGTATATATGTGCCACATCTTCTTGATCCATTCATCTGTTGATGGACACTTAGGTTGCTTCCATGTCCTGGCTATTGTCAATAGAGCTGCAGTGAACACTGTGGTACATGACTCTTTTTGAATTATGGTTTTCTCAGGGTATATGCCCAGGAGTGGGATTGCTGGGTCATATGGTAGTTCTATTTGTAGTTTTTTAAGCAACCTCCATACTGTTCTCCATAGTGGCTGTATCAATTTACAGTCCCACCAACAGTGCAAGAGTGTTCCTTTTTCTCCACACCCTCTCCAGCATTTATTGTTTGTAGATTTTTTTTTATGATGGCCATTCTGACCGGTGTGAGATGATATCTCATTGTAGTGTTGATTTGCATTTCTCTAATGATTAATGACGTTGAGCATTCTTTCATGTGTTTTTTGTACGGTAGGTATAAAATCTATTTTTACACCCTGCTTTCCATGTCCTCCACCCCCGAAATCGATTTACACAAATGAGTGCAGATCAATAGCTCCTGCATAAAGCCAGGCAAGTGTGATTAGAATTGGGCAGCAGGTAATCAGAACTCTAAATGACTAGGAAAAATCTAATCACTACAGAGTTTTGCTTATTCTGTGGTCTTCCTGCTATACACCTCTTCTCAGTCAAAAATACGATCATCCAAGATTTCTACTGTCTTCGAGCAGAAGCAAGAAGAACTACAATCCTGCAGCCTGTGGTACAAAAACCACATTCACAGAAAGATAGACAAGACGAAAAGGCAGAGGGCTATGCACCAGAGGAAGGAACAAGATAAAACACCAGAAAAACGACTAAATGAAGTGGATATAGGCAGTATTCCAGAAGAAGAACGGAGAAGTGACCTGGAAGACAGAATGGTGGAATTCACTGCTGCGGAACAGAATAAAGAAAAAAGAATGAAAAGAAATGAAGACAGGCTAAGAGACCTCTGGGACAACACTAAACACAACAACATTCGCATTATAGGGGTACCAGAAGGAGAAGAGAGAGAAAATATTTGAGGAGATTATAGTCGAAAACTTCCCTAACATGGAAAAGGAAATAGCCACCCAAGTCCAGGAAGTGCAGAGTGTTCCATACAGGATAAACCAAGGAGAAACACGCCGAGACACATAGTATCCGAACTGGTAAAAATTAAAGACAAAGAAAAATTACTGAAAGCAGCGAGGGAAAAACAACAAAAAACATACAAGGGAACTCCCATAAGGTTAACGGCTGATTTCTCAGCAGAAACTCTACAAGCCAGAAGGGAGTGGCATGACATACTTAAAGTGATGAAAGGGAAAAACCTACAACCAAATTACTCTACCCAGCAAGGACCTCATTCAGATTTGATGGAGAAATCAAAAGCTTTACAGACAAGCAAAAGCTAAGAGAATTCAGCACCACCAAACCAGCTCTACAACAAATGCTAAAGGAACTTCTCTAAGTGGGAAACACAAGAGAAGAAGAGGACTTACAAAAACAAACCCAAAACAATTAAGAAAATGGTAATAGGAACATACATATCAATAATTACCTTAAACATGAATGGATTAAATGCTCCAACCAAAATACACAGGCTTGCTGAATGGATACAAAAACAAGACCCATGTATTTGCTGTCTACAAGAGACCCACTTCAGACCTAGGGACACATACAGATTGAAAGTGAGGGTATGGAAAAAGGTGTTCCATGCAAATGGAAATCAAAGGAAAGCTGGAGTAGCAATACTCATATCAGATAAAATAGACTTTAAAATAAAGATTGTTACAAGAGACAAGGAAGGACACTATATAATGATCAAGGGATCAATGCAAGAAGAAGATATAAGAATTATAAATATATATGCACCCAATATAGAAGCACCTCAATGCATACAGCAAATGCTAACAGCTATAAAAGAGGAAATCGACAGTAACACAATAATACTGGGGGAATTTAACACCTCACTTACACCAATGGACAGATCATCCAAACAGAAAATTAATAAGGAAACACAAGCTTTAAATGACACAATAGACCAGGTAGATTTAATTGATATATTTAAAGGATATTCTGTCCAAAAACAGCAGATTACACTTTCTTCTCAAGTGCACGTGGAACACTCTCCAGGATAGATCACATCCTGGGCCACAAATCAAGCGTCAGTAAATTTAAGAAAACTGAAATCATATCAACCATCTTTTCTGACCACAAGGCTATACGATTAGATATCAATTACAGGGGGAAAAAACGTAAAAAACACAAACACATGGAGGCTAAATAATACGTTACTAAATAACCAAGAGATCACTGAAGAAATCAAAGAGGAAATCAAAAAATACCTAGAGACAAATGACAATGAAAACACGATGATCCAAAACCTATGGGATGCAGCAAAAGCAGCTCTAAGAGGGAAGTTTAGAGCAATACAATCCTATCTCAAGAAACAACAAACATCTCAAATAAACAGCCTAACCTTACACCTAAAGGAACTAGAGAAAGAAGAACAAAAACACCACAAAGTTAGAAGGAAAGGAATCATAAAGAGCAGAGCAGAAATAAATGAAATAGAAACAAAGAAAACAATAGCAAAGATCAATAAAACTAAAAGCTGGTTCTTTGAGAAGATAAACAAAAGTGATAAACCTTTAGCCAGACGCATCAAGAAAAAGAGGGAGAACACTCAAATCAATAAAATTCAAAATGAAAAAGGAGAAGTTGCAACAGACCCCACAGAAATACAAAGCATCCTAAGAGACTACTACAAGCAACTCTATGCCAATAAAATGGACAACCTGAAAGAAATGGACAAATTCTTAGAAAGGTATAACCTTCCAAGACTGCACCACGAAGAAATAGAAAATATCAACAGACCAATCACAAGTCATGAAATTGAAACTGTGATTAAAAATCTTCCAACAAACAAAAGTCCGAGACCAGATGGCTTCACAGGTGAATTCTATCAAAATTTTCGAGAAGAGCTAATACCCATCCTTCTCAAACTCTCCCAAAAAACTGCAGAGGAAGGAACACTCCCTAACTCATTCTATAAGGCCACCATCACCCTGATACCAAAACCAGACAAAGATACCGCAAAAGAAAATAAAATTACAGACCAGTATCACTGATGAATATAGATGCAAAAATCCTCAACAAAATACTAGGAAACAGAATCTAACAACACATAAAAAGGATAATACACCACGATCAAGTGGGATTTATCCCAGGGATGCAAGGATTCTTCAATATACGCAAATCAATCAGTGATACACCATATTAACAAATTGAAGAATAAGAACTATGTGATCATCTACATAGGTGCAGAAAAAGCTTTTGACAAAATTCAACACCCATTTATGATAAAAACTCTCCAGAAAGCGGGCAGAGGGACCTACCTCAACATAATAAAGGCCATATATGACAAACCAACAGCAAACATCATTCTCAATGGTGAAAAACTGAAACCATTTCCTCTAATATCAGGAACAAGACAAAGATGTCCATTTTCACCACTATTATTCAATGTTATTTTGGAAGTCCTAGCCACGGCAATCAGAGAAGAAAAAGAAATAAAAGGAATCCAAATCGGAAAAGAAGTAAAACTGTCACTGTTTGCAGATGACATGATACTATACAGAGAGAATCCTAAAGATGCCACCAGAAAACCCCTAGAGCTAATCAATGAATTTGGTAAAGTTGCAGGATACAAAATTAATGCACAGAATTCTCCTGCATTCCTATACACTAATGATGAACAATCTGAAAGAGAAATTAAGGAAACACTCCCATTTACCATTGCAACAAAAAGAATAAAATACCTAGGAATAAACCTACCTAGGGAGACAAAAGACTTGTATGTAAAGAACTATAAGACACTGCTGAAAGAAATTAAAGATGATACAAACAGATGGAGAGATACACCATGTTCTTGGATTGGAAGAATCAATATTGTGAAAATGACTATACTACCCAAAGCAATCTACAGATTCAATGCAATCCCTATCAAATTACCAATGGCATTTTTTACAGAACTAGAACAAAAAAAATCTTAAAACTTGTATGGAGACACAAAAGACCCCAAATAGCAAAAGTGGTCTTGAGGGAAAAAAAACGGAGCTGGAGGAATTAGTCTCCCTGACTTCAGACTATACTAAAAAGCTATAGTAATCAAGATAATATGGTACTGGCACAAAAACAGAAATACAGATCAATGACTTCAGACTATACTAAAAAGCTATAGTAATCAAGATAATATGGTACTGGCATAAAAACAGAAATACAGATCAATGGAACAGGATAGAAAGCTCAGAGATAAACCCATGCATCTATGGTCAACTAATCTATGACAAAGGAGGCAAGGATATACAATGGAAAAAAGACAGTCTCTTCAATAAGTGGTGCTGGGAAAACTGGACAGCTACATGGAAAAGAATGAAATTAGAACACTCCCTAACACCATACACAAAAATAAACTCAAAATGGATTAGAGACCTAAAGGTAATACCGGACACTATACAACTCTTAGAGGAAAACATAGGAAGAACACTCTTTGACATAAATCACAGCAAAATCTTTTTTGATCCACCTCCTAGAGTAATGGAAATAAAAACTAAAATAAACTAATGGGAACTAATGAAACATAAAACCTTTTGCAAAGCAAACTACAAACAAGATGAAAAGACAACCCTCAGAATGGGAGAAAATATTTGCAAACGAATCAATGGACAAAGGACTGATCTCCGAAATATATAAACCACTCATGCAGCTCAATACTAAAAAAACAAACAACCCAATCCACAAATGGGCGGGAGACCTAAATAGACATTTCTCCAAAGAAGACATACAGATGGCCAAGAAGCACATGAAAACTGCTCAACATCACTAATTATTAGAGAAATGCAAATCAAAACTACAATGAGGTATCACCTCACACCAGTTAGAATGGGCATCATCAGAAAATCTACAAACAGTAAATGCTGGAGAGGGTGTGGAGAAAGGGGAACCCTCTTGCACTGTTGGTGGGAATGTTAATTGATGCAACAGCTATGGAGAACACTATGGAGATTCTTTAAAAAACTAAAAACGAACTACCATATGACCTAGCGGTCCCAATACTGGGCATATACCCAGAGAAAACCATAATTCAAAAAGACACATGCACCCCATTGTTCACTGCAGCACTATTTACAGTAGCCAGGTCATGAAGCAACTAAATGCTCATCCACAGACGAATGGAGAAAGAAGATGTGGTACATATATACAGTGTTATATTACTCAGCCATAAAACGGAACGAAATTGGGTCATTTGTAGAGATGTGGATGGATCTAGAGACTGTCATACAGAGTGAAGTAAGTCAGAAAGAGAAAAAAAAATATCGTATATTAACGCATATATGTGGACCCTAGAAAAATGGTACAGATAAACCGGTTTGCAGGGCAGAAATAGAGATACAGATGTAGAGAACAAACGTATGGAGACCAAGGGGGGAAAGTGGTGGGGGAGGGGTGGTGTGATGAATTGGGACATACATATATACACTAATATGTATAAAATGGATAACTAATAAGAACCTGCTGTTTAAAAAAATAAAAATATAAAAAAATTAATCTGGTTGTTCACCCCACACTAAGTAATCATTCATGCTTATAATGAAGGGACCCTGGAAATATTCTGTCACTCATTAGCTCTTATAACTACCTGGATGTTTTTGACTTCTGAGGCTATACGACACTTTATGCTAATACATTTGAAGGAAAACACATTTCATCTAATCAGGCATTGTTTAGACATCTGCCACCTAACTGATTCCTATATATCCTTCATCACCCTGTCTCAGATGAAGCATTGGTTCTCAAATTAATTTACTAGCTGTGTAGAATAGCACTGGTTGGGGGAGGAAGGAAATGGATGATTTCTTATGCCATGGTAAATAAAATGTCATGCATGTATAATTAGCTTCAATCGAACTCCTTAAATCTGTATGAGAGGTTTCTTAGTCTGAGCAATTTAATCCACATTTTCTTTCTGACACTGCCACTAAGCCGGCTTTGAGAAAGCTCATGATCCCTTCCCATTAAAAGACCAGTAATACAATATAAATGACCAAAAAAAAGAAAGAAAGAAAGACAGAGATTTCTACTCTCTTCTTTCTAAATATAATTTCCTCCCCTGTGTCCACCATATAATTTTACTGGGTTTATTTCCGTGAGGAATGAATTGCATGTCTCCTCTTCAGGGCATCTCAGTGAGTCTGAGAGAGGGAACCTAAGACCATAACCTACGTCTATCGCCTTGATGAGGAGGAAAACACTACAAGCATAACTCTTTTCCTCTCTCTTTCCATATGATTCTTGATCTCCCATTTCTACATACATAACAATCTTACTATATATGCATCTTTTATTATCAGCCAGCTCAAATCCTTCTGTGAATGTAAGCAGGGTATAAATTACAAACAGATAAATGCCACACAGAAGAACCCTTTACTACATGCATCATGTGCTATTTATTGCAGTTTTTACATAGCCTTCATCAATAAACTGCCAACAGTCAGTGTTGTTAAAATGATTTCTTACAACTAAGGGGCATTATCATGTTTTCCAAGCAGCCAAGGCAATGAGTTATTATAACTTCTGCTTGACTTATTAAGAGCTGAACCACCTCAGAGCTAGAGCTTGTCTCCTGGGTAGGTGAGCAGACCCTAGATGAGTGACAGGTAAAGCGGAAGCCACACACTTAATGCATTAGGATAAAATGTGCATCAAAGTCAAAATATTTTTTTGTGTGTGGATGTGGTGGGTGACAGCAACGGAGGTATCACTCTACAGCTGCATCGCTGGAACCCAAAGGACACACCTGGGTGCAAATACACCCTGGGACTGAGGTCGGGAGGGAGATTCAGGAGGAAGAAGTGAATGAGGAGGTAAATACTCCGCACAATGGAATGTAGATTATGGTGCCCAAGGACAGTAGGGAAAAAAAATAAAACGCTAGTGGACTCTTCTAAGAAGTCTGTACGTGTTTTGTGTAACTTTGTAGAAAAATCCAGAGAGGGAAAAAAAATAACCCAGAAGAATTGTTCCTTTATTTATCTTATAATTGCACAAAAGGCACTTTGAAATCAATATATGCCGTCACGTCATCTGTTTTTTTCCCTGCATCATAAAGTGTAATCTTTCAAAACTAAATAACTTGTCTCTCTGTACCCTGGAACTCAGTATACTTCTTCTAATGCTCTAAATTCTCTCAAATAGATCCATTTAGGTCACCCAAGGCCCAGGAAATGAATTCACACGGCTCTACCAGGAGCTCTCTAGTCAGTGCCAGAGGACCTTGGGATGGAAATCATTCTCATTTTAGCGATCCCATTAGTAAGGATGTGTTTTGCAGTGTCTCTGTTCTGTAACCTTTGCTACTCCTTTGTGTGTTGCCTAGTTTAGTTTACAGTTTAACACTGAAGTAAAAATATGCAGGCTTCTTGCTTCTTGGGGAAAATGAGCACCGTGTACACAGGCCTTGATTGAATGGAAATTCTCTGTGATTCTGGAAAAATGCTTAAGAGCACAACACAAACAAAATGGTGAATGTTGTTTAGTTTTTTGTTTTAGTCTCACTTATGAGTTTATAAACCATTTTCCAAACAATCCTGATTTAAAATAGGGCGATAGATGTTATCTGGACTGAGATTCAGAAATCTTAAGGTCACATAGGTCAATGAGTGGTATAGTTAAAATGAAGTCCAGGGTTTTGTTTGTTTGAACTACAAAGCCTGTGTTCTTCTCTGTACATTCCAATGGGTGACTGGTTTGGATCAAACACCGGGCTTTGATCTGGCTTCTTGTCAAGATTCTACCTTCCACATGATCGTTCTTGTGGATTCCTACCCGTGGGTAAGTGACCCTGCCTCGTGCCTAACCCAGGCTCTGTGACACTACATTGCTGCCTGCACTCACTGCTCTGGGCCTCCGTGTGCCTGGAAGTGTGTACTGGACACCAGAAAATATAGGTCTAGCCATTCTGACTAGATATTTTAAAGGCTATACCTGGGATCGAAACAGAAAATAATTCTTCATCTCAGGGAACAAAAAAAGCATAAAATAAATTGCTTAGTACTGGACTAGAGGGGATATGTGCACCTAAAATTACTGACGGTGGTCTAGAAAAAGTCTCTGTAAATCAGAAAAAGGTGGGACACGGGGGACCACCGACAAGGGAATATTTAGATTTTGAACTGGGCAGCAAGTTAACAAGCATGTAAAGATAGACAACTGGTCTACCTGAACACTGGGGAGTTGGGATCCCAACGTTTTGCACACTGAGTCATGTCCCCAGGGGAGCAGAGAATGCCAAGGAATACGGCAGGCGGCATGGCTGCAGGCTCTACTGTCAACGGTACTATTGGAGGGAGGTGGAGAACCCTGCAGAGGAGACCCCAGACTCCGTGGGAATTAACTGGGACCCAGACTATCTGAACTGCAAGTTGGCACCTGAGAACCAACTTCTCTTCTGTAAGGAGGGAGCCGATTATTAAAGCTAGAGGCTACTGGTGCAGCCACTGTGGAAAGCAGTATAGAGGTTTCTCACAAAACTAAAAATAGTTTCCTACTTGGAAACTACCATATGACCCAGCAATTCCACCCCTGGGTATATATCCAAAAGAACAAAACAAAAACACTAATTCGAAAAGATACATGCACCCCTGTGTTCATAGCAGCATCACTTACAATAGCCAAGATATGGAAGTAACCTAAGCGCCTAACAACAGATGAATGCATAAAGAGGATGTGAGATACACACACACACACACACACACACACACACACACACACACACACACACACACACACCATGGAGTACCACTCGGCCGTAAAACAGAATGAAATTTTGCCATTTGCAGCAACATGGATGGACTTGGTGGGCATTAGGTAAGTGAAATAAGTCAGAGAAAGGCAAATACCGTATGATATCACTTATATGTGGAATCTAAAAAGTACAACAAGCTAGTGAATATAACAACAAGAGGCAGACTCGCAGAGAACAAACTAGTGGTTGCCAGCAGTGGGGGAGCAGCACAGGGGTGGCGGAGCAGGAGGCACAAACTATTGGGGGTAAGACAGGCTCAAGGATGTATTGTACAACACGGGGAATAGAGCCAATATTCTGTAATAACTATAAATGGAAAGTAACCTTTAAAAATTGTACAAAAATAGGGGCTTCCCTGGTGGCGCAGTGGTTGAGAGTCCGCCTGCCGATGCAGGGGACACGGGTTCGTGCCCCGGTCCAGGAAGATCCCACATGCCGCGGAGGGGCTGGGCTCGTGAGCCACAACTACTGAGCGTGCGCGTCTGGAGCCTGTGCTCTGCAAAACGGGAGAGCCCGCGATAGTGAGAGGCCCGCGCACCACGATGAAGAGTGGCCCCTGCTTGCCACAACTAGAGAAAGCCCTCACACAGAAATGAAGACCCAACACAGCAAAAATAAATAAATAAATTAATAAACTCCTACCCCCAACATCTTCTTTAAAAAAAAAAAAATTGTATAAAAAAATTTTTTTTTAAAGCTAGAGTCCAAACAAAGGAGGTGAGAATCCATCGACAGGCAGTTTGTCGAGATGTGGGAGGTCAAGGGTTAGTTTTGGACTAGGAAAGGGGCTTGAAAGGAACCACAATCAGTAGCTGAGAACTAGGAGGGTTCCTGGAGCAGGCGAGACCTCACACACGTGGCGGGAGAGGAGGCGGCAGCCTAGATTCATCTGAGCCTTTCTGGCCTGAAGGTGGCTAACAGCTGGGAGGGGCAGAATGCCCACAGTGAGTCTGAGGACACCAGCATAAAGGCGAGGTGTGACTTTGCGCTGACCTCCTTGTGCACCGTCCTGCAGTGGACAGGACTGCAGTGAAAGAGGAGCAGGGATGTGATCTTCAGAGAAGAATTCCATGTCCCCTCCTACCTCTGAATGTGGCAGCCATAGCAGCACAGGGAGGAGGCTGCGGCTGGTGACAGGTTCTCGTATTTCCTTGGATAAAGGTGACCCGGACAGAATGAGGACCACCAGTGGATGTGAAGTCAAATGACACTCAGTCTTCAGGGATCGAAGGTCCCCTTCTTCAGCCTTCATAACCACTGAGGTCACAAAGAGCCCATTTCTAGGGGCTTCCTTGGTGGCGCAGTGGTTGAGAGTCCACCTGCTGATGCAGGGGACACGGGTTCATGCCCCGGTCCGGGAGGACCCCACATGCCGCGGAGCGGCTGGGCCCATGAGTCATGGCCGCTGAGCCTGCACGTCTGTAGTCTGTGCTCCGCAGCGGGAGAGGCCATAACAGTGAGAGGCCCGCATACCAAAAAAAAAAAAAAAACCATTTCTATGTCTATGTCATTCCATGTAACAAACAAAATAAAAGTAGCTGGTCTTTCAGCTCCAAGTTTTGGAGGGAATCAATGCCATGTTAAAGAGGTTTGTTTCCCAAATAATGTAGGCTTTCCTCATTCACATACTGAGAAGAAAGCATGAGTGGAAAAGAGACTGAAGCTCACCGCAAATAGGAGAAAAACAGAAAACTTTTCGGTCCACTATGAACACAGATCCAGGGCAGGTTTATAGATTTGCCACTGGTTGCGTCTCCCATATGCAGATATCAGTCAGTCATCTGGTTTCAGCTGGGTCTTCGTTTTAAGTGCAAGGAGGCCCTGATTGCTCTGTGGCAACACAACTGATTTCTGTGCTTGAGTCTGGGAAGCAAGGCTTTGATGATGAGCCTGACGGAACAGTGGGTGATGCCAGACACGTGCAGAGTGCAGATGCCTACACGGACCCCAGTTAGGAATTCATCTTGTCCTTAGAGGACTGGATACATGATGCAGAGGAATTCTTTTTCTGGCTAATATAAAATCATATTACATAGGAAAATAAGTTAGTCATGTTAAAACACCCTCTGAAGAAAGTCCAAGAGTGAGGGACCATGGATCCCAAAGCTGTATCGCAACTACACATAATCCCTGCACGTAATCATATAAGGTCAGGACTAAGGGTGATCTTCGTCAATATCCTCATCCTACAGGTGAAGGCACGAAGAGCTCTAAGCAAAATCAGAGGAAGTTCCTCTTCATCTGCCCTGTTCAGACTACTGGTCACGGAAGTGAACAGCTTGAGCACTCTTCTGCTTCCATAAACTTGAATTCCCCTGGTCCGTACACGTGCTGGGGTGACAAAGTCGAACGAGGATGAACACCTAACGATCTGCGGCCACCGGGTCAACAACTTTCCAACAGTGTAGAGTGGAGCCATCCAGCCGCGAGTGGTGCAGGTGATCGAAGACTTGACCGAGAGCCAGAAGAGGTGTGTGAAGTGGCTGTGTGACTTTGAGTAAAGCATCAGGCGTCTCTGGATCTCATGTCACCGTCCCTAAAGTGAGGCAGTCAGGTCAAATGGTTTCCGAGGCTCCTTCCTTCCAGATCAAATCGTCTGCCTTTTCACAAAGCAGAGATCAGAGACCCACCATCCAGAGAAACTGCTGTCATTCACAAATGAGGATCGCTGAGCAGAGATATCCAGGTGCTGTCTTGAATCCTTGAGACCCAAAATTATGCCCTTGGGAGAAGCCTGGCTTACAGTAGGGATGAAGTTGGCAACATTCTGGCAGATTCTTTTCTCCCTTGTAAACTATTCTGGCTCTGATTTAATCGTATCTTTGGTAGCACTTTAAACCAGTTAACAGAATTAGATGGGGAATATTTAACTAGCCCCTTTTTTTTTTCCTCTCTCTCTAAGAATCACTAGATGAAAGTGAAATTGGATCAGAAGGTACAGTCCTAAAATTCTAGAGAAAATCCTGGGAAATTCTACAAGACAAGAGTTTGCAAGGCAGTCCCTAGGGAGAGCCAGACCATTCTCAACACACTTAACTGCCACAATATTTCTGGCTTGATGACACAGAAACAGAGGACTCTGTTGCTTCTTCAGGGCTAATAAGACTTAGCTTTGGCTTTTTCTCTGCTCCTGGTATAACCAGGCTGGATGACTCAGCCAGCGTCAGAGGAATAGTAAACTATCCCTAATGCTAGCCTTATTTTCTGAGATCAGGACTGCTCAGAATTCAAATGAGGGCCTATTAATCCCTAATCATATACTGATCATACAAAGTAATTGCAAGCGGGGTGGGGGGGGGGAAGTACAGATCAGTGAATGCAAGAGTGTTTGTACATGTTCCAAGTCGCTGAAATAGCTTTACCACGAATTCCAATATCTTAACAACCTTTCCTATAAGTAGATAAAGTCCAGTATAAAAGGTCCAGAGTTCTGCTGTCAGGGAAGCAACTCATTACATTTACTTCATTGGATTCATCAACTTAAATCCAGAAAATAAAAGACAAAATTAAAGCCTTTTGCACATGTAACTATATTACATATTTCTTATTTTCAAGGTATTAAAAAAAAAAGTTGCCAGGTAAGAAAGGGTTCAAATAATTCAATAAGAAAGGGAAATCAAAAAAGCTGGGAAAACCAAAATCTTATGGCTACCCCCAAGTTAAAATAATTCTGGGTCTAGGCATCATACAGATGACCTCATTTATAATGATCTCAACACTTTCATGACTCGGAGGGGAACTTAAGACTGATAAACAGACAACACATTACAGCACAGAAGTTACAGCTGTGTGCTAAAATTTGTACGCGCTTTTGTGAAACTAAAACATACCCCTTCCTAATTATGAGATGACCGAGTGATTGAAAAAGTGCCCATATTTAGGTAGCTTTTCACTCTTTGATTTTAAACAACAGAAAACATTGCCACCATTATTTAGGGGAAAATATAGGTTTGCTATTGAAACAGCACTGGCAGTTTGGGAGAAGAATGGCAAATACAAAAGGCAAGAGGATAGAATCTTTGGATGTAAACTGTACCCTGGGTCTGCTCCCCATTTCTGCACCAAAGAAATCCACAAGAATGTCCACAGCAATGATGGAGCACCAGCCTGGAATCTGACTGTGTTTGCATTCGGAGGTTGATTTCCTCATCTGTATAAACAAGGGGTTGGACAAGTCTGGCTAATCATTATGATCCTATCCAGATTTAACATTCGCTAATTCTATGATGTACACAGATATTTCCTAGAAGGGGCCACGCTGTGGGAAATCTCTAATTATTATATCATCAAGAGTGAGTCTCACACTGTAACACAGCATTAAGCCAGCTCCTCAGAGCGCTTATGATAACAAGCTTGTTCTTTATCCCCTTCATAAACCTAACTTCTGTTTGAACCTATAAAACCTATCACTCTAGGATTCTGTAGGACACAGTCATTTAATACGTAATCCATTTCTGAAAACATTAAGTTCAGAGTATCTTTTTAAAAGACAATTGTTTGTGCGTTGGAAAGTTTCTAAAGTATAATACCAAGGAAAAGCAAAGAAAGAAGGACAGAAATATTTCTCTGATTCTAAAATATACAAGCACACTTTGCACACTGACATCTTGGAAATCTGGTTGTGTTTACAGTTGATAACATCCTAAAATTAAACACTGGCTTTCAGTGGTATACAAAGTAATTGCTCTTCTTACAGTTGATGGCATCTCAAAGTCTATAAAATGCAGTATTGCCTGTCACCTAGACACCAGACTCACACCTTTCTTCCAACCACAACAAGAAAAGACAGTGCAGTAAGTACAAAAAGAGAGCCTTTTTTTTTTTTTTTTTTAAAATAAAGTGCTATCAACTAGAGAATGGCAATGGCATTTGGAATTTTCTGCCATGATGACTACTTGAAAATCCTGGGTTACTGCCCACAGAAACAGGAGGGCTAGATTTTGCTAAGTAAAGATGGCTGCATTCTCAGACAGAAGACCCACAGACTATAAGTTATTCACCAGGGGAAAAGACTGCATGCTTTGCTATGAAGGGAATGGTGACAAATCAATAAAATAAAGGTGCCCTGAATGTACTAAGCGTCTCCCCCCAACGCCCGCCCCCAGCTCCTCTGTCTTCACAAGATGATGAATCAAACAAATTGGGGCAGAAATTACTAGATTGATTAAACCAGGTGATTATGTCTGAACGTTAATGTTTAGAACTCTATCTTATAAAGGTCACTGGGTTTTATTCCGGGGGTGTGTACAAAACTGATAAGAAAAATTGGGGAAGAGGCTAATATGATGGACTGTATGAAAAGCTTTTTTTCACTTGTTTCTGTTTTATATTTAAAAATCCCTGGGGAATTCCCTGGCGGTCCAGTGATTAGGACTCAGCACTTTCACTGCCATGGGCCCGGGTTCAACCCTTGGTTGAGGAACTAAGATCCCACAAGCCGCTCAGCGGGGCCAAAAAAAAAAAAAAAAAAAAAAATCCCTGAATAAGGGGAAGGATAAATTAGGAGATTGGGATTAACATACATGCACTACTATATATAAAATAATCAACAAGGACCTACCATATAGCACAGGGAACTCTACTCAATATTTTGTAAAAACCTATGACGGAAAATAATCTGAAAAAGAATGGGTATATGTATAACTGAATCACTTTGCTGTACACCTGAAACTAACACAACATTGTAAATCAACTATACTTCAATAAAAAAAGAAAAAAGAAAAATCCCTGAATACATTTTGTTGACATCTGTGTTTAATTTGGAAAGATGAACGAAACTGTCAACGCTTTAACCATTCCTTAGTAGAGGGGCTGAGGCATCGGTAGGAGAGAGGCGTCGGTCTCTACAGACTAGCAGAGTTAGCGAATACTAGGTTACGAGTACTAAGTGTTCTGCAATGTGGTCAGAGCCAGTCTAGAGTTTTACTAAGTGAAAATAACCTCCAGTACCAACAAATGCAATGTCTGGCAGAAAACAAGAGCAATTACAAACTAGCAAAGCAGTTTCATAAGCAGATTTGGTCCCTACATGGACACATGGGTTTGCCTGATAGTATTATCCAAAATATGTTTGAACTAGTACAGAGAAATAATGCAACGTCCCTTTTGCTAGAGCACGGAGGCTGCCTGGATGATACATATTCCCAGTCTGTGCTCTAGGGAAGGTAACAGCAACACAGCAAGTGGAAATCGTACCTTGCTAGCTCTGCTTTAATCATTTTCAAGCACTCATAATCTTTCATATGGCTTTGAACCCAAATGTGCTGAAGGCTACGTGTGCCCTGCTATCAACACAATACCTTACAGAATCGAATTAATCATTTTCATACATTTCTAGCCCAGGAGCATGGTTTACCAAGCGCCATCATCACGTCTATGCACATAGCTCATCAGAGTTAAATTCCAAGGGGAGGCTATATTTTAATCTTTTGGTTATAATTACAATCTGAAACAAAGTCCTATACAAAACCCGTATGGATCTTTTATGAGTTTCTAAGATATTATGATTATTATTTTAGCATTTATAAGATACTCTGAGAGTACCACATAGAATTTATAACTTGAGATTTTCTTATACATTGAGATTTCATTCTTTTATTTCATTTAAAAAAAATCTGAGTAGCCCAAGGGGGAAAAATCCATGTGGTATTTTACTGACACTGTGGGACATGGGGTCAGCTGCCCCTTTACTGCATACAGTTCCCATTAGTGTTGATGAGAAGGCCAGACATACAACAAAAGGAAAAAGAGAACCCATGGGTTCTAAATCAAAGCCGAGAAATAGTCCCACTCTCTACCAAGGAGCAATTTAATTAAACTCTTATTTACTGCTACTCACTCCGCTTTCATGCATCTCAGCAAGAGCAGCAGCAGCATCTGTGTTTGCTTATCACCAAACCAGTCTTGCTTACTTTCAACAGAGTTTCTAGATCAATAATCATCGGCATCGATTGCACACTCCGCCTTGAAAACTGAAGCCAGTGTGTCCTCAATGAAAAATGAAACACGCTTATTGTATTTGTAACTAACGTTCCCTGAAAGTAAAGCAAATATTGATATTCCAGGCACACGTAAAAACCTAGACGTATCACGAAGTGTGTAAAACGCACACGGCATGCATTTAATAATCATACTACATTTTCAATAACGGGAAACAAGGTACAACGACTGCTGTAATTCACCAACCCCATTTCTTCCTTCCGGGAGAACCACATTGTTTTATTACAATATAGCAATCCTGCCACATTATATCTTACAGTATGTGTACAAGAACCGTAAACAGACTAGCCCATCTACAAAGGCAGCAACGACTCTCCCAGCTTTGGCGATACTTGCAACTTGGCTTTTATGGGAATTTCACATTTTGTTGATGGGTTTGCAATGAAATTCGGTACTGCCCAGAAGAGAAATTATTCTACATTTCTATTAAAAGCTATAGTAGTAAATAAACCGTAACAGTTTATGTAGATATCCACTGGAACATCAAGGGGAGACCGTCTAAGTGCCAGACCCTGTGTTCAACATTTGATAAACGAGCACCTATAAGGCACGTTTCTAACATTTTTTTTTTCAAATGATAGACTTTTAAAGGTATTTTAGAATACTGTACCAACATCTGCAGAACACTCAAAAATCAAAGGTTTATGTTTGTCAGAAAGCAGCTGTAGAGCTCATCCCCGTGGAATGCCCTGTGAGGGCTGGAAATGAAACAGTGTTATTGGAAAGCAGATAAAAAGCTACCATAGGGCTTCCCTGGTGGCTGAGAGTCCGCCTGCCGATGCAGGGGTCATGAGTTCGTGCCCCAGTCCAGGAAGATCCCACATGCCGCGGAGCGGCTGGGCCCGTGAGCCATGGCCGCTGAGCCTGCGCGTCCAGAGCCTGGGCTCCGCAACGGGAGAGGCCACAACAGTGAGAGGCCCGCGTACCGCAAAAAAAAAAAAAAAAGCTACCTTAGGCTGCTGAAGTTCACGGACTACTGGGTTAAAACACACACACACACACACACGCACACACACACACGCATGCACACTCAAAATAAGACTGTAGCAGATTACAATAATTAAGGGTGATAATAATTAACATCCCTGTAATTGAAAAAGGCCCTATTTTAAAGAATAAATTAACAAGGAGGTGTATGTAGGCAAATGCGTATATAGAACACGACCCAAAACAGGTGGCTGATGGAGGAGAGGGAAGAACCATAGCAATTAGTTAATTTAGAGGGAGACCATGAACGGTTCTGAGATGCCCTATTTAGGTTTTCCCTTTTAAACGGGGTTGCAGTGAAAAAGGATAAGGGAGCATCTCTGTATCCCCAAAGGCTTTGTGCCAAGCACGGTACCAGTCATTCTTACCACCTCCTTTCATTTAAATCTTAGGACTACCTGGAGGTGGGCATTATTAGCAACTCTTTTGTTTTTATAAGTGAGAAAATCAGCGGAGGAGGAAGTCGTCCAAGATCACACAGCCAGTGATCGACAGATGCAGGGTTTGAATTCCTCGCTGTTGATTCCAGAACCCAGGGCTTTTGTGCAGGAAGGTACAAATCAAATACAAAACTAAAACCATCATCACTGGCGCATGCATGCTGTGAATGGATGATATATGATAGCAATTTTCAAGGCCCATCCTGTTCGCTGATGAAGAGCTAGTGGGCAACACAAGGTCTGGCTGTTTCTCCATGTTCTAGCAAATCTCTACACGAAGTTTGATGCTTTACTCACGACTGTAGCTTCTAACGGAAATGTAAGCTCATTTCTCTTTTGGGCAGTACTGATTTCATGGCAAACACGTGGACAAAATGTGAAGAAAGGTATTCCTGAAAATAAGAATAACGCAGAGGAACTGATTAAAGAACTAAAGAGATCTTTGATTGTTCCTTCCACTATAGATAGCCTTGAGCACCATTCTTAACTCTAACCCACCAGCGTTGTCCGAGGGAAGGTGACAGGTGCCTTGTATCCCTCATTCACAAGATGCATGGACTACAGTGACTTTGCTTTCAGTCTTGTAGAGGAACAAGGAAAACAGTAAAATTCATTATAAAGCTAATTTAAAATGTATAACTCTGAATTAAATAATGCCACTTGCAGCAACGTGGATGGACCTAGAAATGATCCTACTAAGTGAAGTTAAGTCAGAGAAAGACAAACCTCATATGATATCCCTTATATGAGGACTCTAAGAGAACGATACAAAGGAATTATTTACAAAACAGAAACAGACTCACAGACATAGAAAACCAATTTAAGGTTACCAAAGGGGAAAGGGGCTGGGGGAGGGATAAGTTAGGAGTTTGGGATTAGCAGATACACACTACTACATATAACATAGAAAAACAAGGACCTACTTGCATAGCACAGGGAACTATATTCAATATCCTGTAATAAACCATAATAGAAAAGAATATGTATATATATATATGTATATCTAAATCACTTTGCTGTATACCAGAAACTAACACAACATTGTAAATCAACTATACTTCAATTAAAAAAAATAAATGTATAATTCTGTGATTTTATGTTGTTAAATGCCCTTTTCTGAATGAAATAATAGTTATGGAAAATGGCTCTTATGTCTTAATGTCCTTCCTTGAAAAAAACAAAAAAGTTGGCAACACTCGGCTAGCCCATCCTCTTACGGGAGGGGAGGGGATTAATTTGATTGGTCTGTGAAATGCAAAAGTCCGGGAGCCACTGACTGCTCTGAAGGAGGAAAGCCAAGCCGTGGCACCAGCTCACTACCATGCAGCTGGACTAAATACATGGGGAAGCCAAAAGAAGAGGGCACTGAAGAAAGCAAAAGGGAGAAAAACAATCTGGGGAAAAACTCACACATAAGGGAATAATGAAGTCATCACAGAAAAGAATAAAAATAAAATAGAATGTGCGCCTCGGGTGTTCACAGCACATTCTCTGTTCCTGAGCCCAAAGTAATAGAGATTTTACTCAGCCAGAGAAAGTAATAAGGGGAACAAACAAACATAAAAATGACTCAGAGTTTGATGCACGGGATGTATTGACCAAATGCTTCCCAGGCTTGGTTTGTGATTGGTCTGACAGCTGCTGTGGCAAACACAACGCTGGCCATCACAGATGAGACAGTGAGAAGAAATTACCATCCGAGAGGCAGGGTGACGCTTTATCCTTTTTGCTGACTCTACCACTTGGAGCTCAGATCCATTCCCATATTGATCCTGATCTCCCACCTTGACTGGTACAGAGCATTTCCAATGACAAAATCAAGTTGTTCACATGCCGCATTGTTTTACTTTGAAAATAAATGAATTTGTCACTGAGAACACATGACTCCCACAGTCTCTACATCCTTAAAACCGAGGGAGATTGTGATCGCCTGGAAAGAAGGCATTAGCCTGGATGGAAACAGGATGAGAACAGGTTAAGCCGGGTGGGAACGAAGTGGGACCACATGGTTTAGGAAGAGAGAAGAGTGGACGTAAACCTCAACACGACCTCACATCAACAACATATTAACAATGTGAGAACATCACAGAGGCAGATCTGGTTCCCCAATCACACACTATGGAGAAACAGTAAAAATCAAGCAATAAAGTGTTAATGGATTTTATTATCTACCTAACACAACTACTATTAACAAAAACCATTTACTATGCTACGTGGTAGGAACTCAGGTAAATGTTGTAACCACATGATCTCATCTGAATCAATCTTCACAGCATCCCTATGAGACATTAGTACCCCATTTTGTCCATGAGGACCCTGAAGTTCAGAAATGTTACAGAATTAGCCCAAGATCAGACAGCTAATAAAAGGAGGGGCTTAGATTGAACTCTACCTGACTCATGATTCCAAGGTCCATGTTCTCAAATAATGTGATTTAGTAAATAATGCCTCCCTTGGATTTTAAGGCCCCCCCCAAAGATTGCTTTTTTCCAGCCCCCTGTCTTTTCAAGTAGAAAAGGTAATGATGTCATTAAAGCAAAACAAAACAAGGGATTTAGCTTTTCTAATTATGAGGTAGAGAAAGGGGTCTAGAAGCCAGGTCTACCACTTCAACATGTGACAGTCCCGTCAAGTGAAGCTGTGGAATAAGCATGCCCATCTTGGGTTTGCCCTGGTGGAGAATGAGGTACAAGCTCCAAGAATAGGTTGTCCCCGCCAATGCCCCCACTGTGTCTCTGTCAGCGTTCTGATACAGTTCAGCAGACTTCCTACTTGGAGGCTACTTCCTCAGCAGGGTGGTGGTCTCATGTGATTCATCCATGGCATGCATCTTTGACCCACTGGTTCAAGGCCACAGATGCCATCTACAGCTGTGCAATGTGGCTTATTTTTTCATGTGAGGCAAGTTGGGCCACTTGAGAAGTAGAGGTGGAGTGTAGACTAGGACCACCTCTTTTGGGAACAGAACTTCTGTCTGCCTGACTCACCCTGTTGCTCACACTGGTTTTCTCTTTATCCAGCTCTTCTTACATGGATTCATCACGTCCTTCAGAGCCCAGGTCATGTCCACCCAACACATGTAACTCCTTGATGAATCAGTCTATCATTTTTTTAAATTTTATTTATTTTTGGCTGCGTTGAGTCTTCGTTGCTGTGCGTGGGCTTTTCTCTAGTTGCGACGAGTGGGAACTACTCTTTGTTGCGGTGCGCGGGCCTCATTGCAGTGGCTTCTCTTGTTGCGGGGCACGGGCTCTAGGCGCGCGGGCTTCAGTAGTTGTGGCTCATGGGCTCTAGAGCTTAGGCTCAGTAGTTGTGGCACATAGGCTCTAGAGCTTAGGCTCAGTAGTTGTGGCACATGGGCTTAGCTGCTCTGCAGCATGTGGGATCTTCCTGGACCAGGGCTCGAACCCGTGTCCCCTGCACTGGCAGGCGGATTCTTAACCACTGCGTCACCAGGGAAGCCCTCACCACCAGTTTTATTCTAAAGACAGACAGATTCACGAAACCAAGCCAGGACTGAAGGAAAACTCTGCCTGTGTGGGCTCAGCGGCTCCCCAGCACTAAGGACGCGCCTCCTTGGGGAGCTGGAGAGTCTGAACTAAGGAGATAGGCAGACACATGTCTGTGCCCAAAGGATCGTAGCTGTGGCAGGCAGGGTACACCCCAGAGAACAGCAGGCCAGAAGGGCAGCACGGGGCCTTCCCCTTCACCTGCTGCAGCAGCACAGGCCACAGTGGGACATCTGCACCCTCCGAGCCCTACAGAGGCCGACGCCCGACGCCCGGCGCAGCGAGAGCAGGCCCGTGCTCCCTTCTTCCACCACCATGCCCTCTGGACACGGGAGGCGTGGCTGCCGTCCACATCCGTTCACCTGGAAGTGGGCCTGGGGCAGTCAGACATGCCTTGGGAACTGGGCCCTGGGAACATCTCCATCACAGCCCAGCGTCCAAGCTGGGGGGGCAGGGGCGGCAGCAGGGCCAGCAGAAGCCCAGAGTCTCATACGCTGTGGCAGCAACCGCAGGGCAAGCGATTCTGGGCGCCACTGTGAGGTTAAACGTCGCCAGCCAGCTGGCAGAGCGATGGAGGCAGCCCAGACGCGGCCCTGCCTCTCTGCTTCCCAAACAAGCGCTGTGCCGGCCGCATTCCCTGCAACACACGCACACAGGAAGGCGGCTCTTCACTGCCAAGGCACAGGAGGATGGACACGCACACCTCGGCCTCGGGGACGCCCTGAAGAGGATCACATGGGGACACAAGGCTGGGCGGGAACCTGGGCCGGAGTCCAAACTCTAGGTAATGCCCGAACAGCCAGCCTCTGCAGCCCCAAAACAACACGAGGAGCTCCCGATTCCACGCTGGCGTTCGGTGCAGTTCCTTGGAAATTCCCTCGGTGACTCCTGAGGGCCAGGAGGGAGGCTTTCATAGTGTGTCGGGAAACGGTGGCCTGAAGACGGGTATTTCCTACCTTCAGATAAAACAGACCCAGAAACGACATCTGCCATGGGTTTTGTAGTTTAACGCCCTCTTTGATCCACATTCCCTCACTTAATTCTCACAGAGCCGGGGCGGGGGGGGGGTGCTAAGGACCCCCTGATACCCTTTCCTGGGGCGCACGCATTTATAGAAAGAAAGTGTCCACAACGGCTGTATCCCCTACTCCCCACTGGACGCAGCGAGACTGTCTAAAAACATGCCAGTGGTCCCCTGGATGACCGCCCTTCCTAGGCCCTGCTAGGCCTCCGCTGACATACTACACTTTCCGTTTTCAAATTAAGACTCCACAGCTTCGCCCACCATGGCCCAGTGAGCAGCAGAGGATGCCCAGCATGGAAGGGCCTGAATCTCCTTGTTTGCAGACATCACCCACCAAGGAGACAGGTGCAGAGAAAACAGAGCCTTTTCGTGACCAGACCCGGGGCTTCGTGTGTTCGCGGCAGGAATAAGGGGCCGCAGCCGCAGAGGCACGAAAGACGAGCTCCATCCATTGGGCCCTGGGGTTCCGGCCTCGGGCGCCTCCTCCCTCCTCCAGCCTGATGGAGGCGTGGCCTCCCACGTGACGCCCTGGAGAAGATCTCCGCCAGTCTGCTCCCGGGGTACAGAGGTGCAGTTTTATCCTGACTGAAGATGGAGCAGAAACCTGGCCTCTGCAGGCTTCTCTCTGCTCCCCAAATAAAACCAGCACGGTGGGGCGCGTCTGCTGGTCACCGAGGTGTGCGGGCCTCCCCCACCGCCTAGAGTCGATCCTCGCGAGTCCAGCTGGTTGTATTCTACAAAGTCACCGCAAACACGGCGTTCGCTCATCATAGAAGAAACATGTACACAGGTACGTACGCATCTCACGCAGATTAGAATCTTCATTCCTCACTCATCCTGGTACATTCTGTTTCCTTTATTTTACAAAACAGAAAACGAGGCGCCGCAAGTATTTACCATGTCTTAGAGGACAGGGGCCAGAGCTGGGTTCCATCCAGTCCCCACTGACCAGCCCCTGGACCGTGAGTGGTGATTCTGAGGCTACAAATAAAGTTACAGAGTAGGCAAATTCAGAAACACGGAACTTGCAGGTATTGGGATGGACGACGCGGTTTTCCCTGGGTCTCCGTGTCGGCCTGCGGACCCGCAGCAGGCCCATCCCAGCCCCCCACCTGCTCGGCGCCGTCCTCACCACACAGCCCGACTCAAGCCACACACGCCGACCTGACGCCTGGGGACCATGGCTCCTCTAGGGGGAGGGCACCAGGCGCTGGCGTCCGGCTTCCTGCTCTACCTCCTCCCCGGCAGGGTGCTCTCGGTCTGGCTGCTCCCCGCGACCTGCCGCATCTCGGACCTCCCGATGTACTCCCCCTAGGTCTGGATCACCTCGGTGTGCCGCTGGTGCAGGACGTTGCACTCCTCCTGCATCTCTGACGCCGGCTCCTCCAGCCGGGAAATCTGATCTGCAGAGTTTCTGGCCTTCAATTCCGGCTGGCGGGGTCTGAAACTCGCAGTGTTCCACCTGGATTTGTAGCTCTTCCTTCTCTTGTTCCGAGGCATCTTCACACTCGATAAACTTCTCCTCGGCCTGCTTGCGCAGCACCTTCTCCGGCTACTACTGGGTGAGCAGAGGTGAGCTCGTCCTCGCACAGCGGCTCCAGCGCCGCCTCGTGCTCCTCTGCTTCTTGCTGAGCGCCGAGTCCAAGTGCTCGAGGACGCTGACCACGAGTGGCATCAGCTCCTTGACCACCTCCTCGGTGCAGCAGTGGATGAGGCGCTCGGACTCGCGGTAGATGGACACCCGCTCCGACAGCACCAAGCCAGAGCAGTAGTCGCCCTGGTACACGACCACGGCGCCGCCCTTGTCCGTCTGGATCTCCATCATCGCGGCCACCGCCGCCGCCAGCGGATACCGATCTGGGTCTCATTCTTGAGACTTTTCTGCAAGTTTGAAGTTACTTATTTACAAATACAGAATTTTCATAAAGTCACTTCCCATGATGACACAGACACACACACATTTACAACTTCCTACACGCTTCCTTGTTGCCACCTAACTATTGGGTCCTTGAACTAAAATATATACGGACATGGAAAAATACAGACAGACACATAAATCTGGCATCTCACTTCTCTGATTCGAATCCTTCACTGGCTCCCTATCCCCTGTGAGCAAATAGGCCAAGTTTTTCTAAACAACAAAGATTTACTCTACAGCACAGGGAACTATATTCAATACCTTGTAATAAACTATAATGGAAAGGAATGGGAAAAAGTGAATATACATATATACACATATATAGGTATAACTAAATCATTTTGCATTTTGGAAACTAATACAATATTGTAAATCAACTATACTTCAATAGATTTTTTTAAAAATTTAAAAAAGAAGAAAAATCAAAGTTTTTTAGATGGCCAACAAGGCTTTCCATCAGTCTTCACTTCAGTGATTCTTCCCCGTGTCCTTTAGGGTCTCTCAAAAAGAAACTAACTGTGCTTCCTGGACAACCATGCTGTTTGATACCTGCCTGCTTTTAATCAAGCTGATCCTGCACCTTGAGCTTTCTGTGTAACTTTCTACCATGGTGACCTCTTATTCATCCTTCAAAACCTCTATGGGAGAAACTGACCTATTTGTAATGAGGTGGACAGACCTAGAGTCTGTCATACAGAGTGAAGTAAGTCAGAAAGAGAAAGACAAATACTGTATGCTAACACATATATATGGAATCTAAGAAAAAGAAAAATGTCAAGAAGAATCTAGGGGTAAGACAGGAATAAAGACACAGACCTACTAGAGAATGGACTTGAGGATATGGGGAGGGGGAAGGGTAAGCTGTGACGAAGCGAGAGAGAGGCATGGACATATATACACTACCAAACGTAAGGTAGATAGCTAGTGGGAAGCAGCCGCATAGCAGAGGGAGATCAGCTCGGTGCTTTGTGACCGCCTGGAGGGGTGGGATAGGGAGGATGGGAGGGAGGAAGACGCAAGAGGGAAGAGGTATGGGAACATATGTATATGTATAACTGATTCACTTTGTTATGAAGCAGAAACTAACACACCACTGTAAAGCAATTATACTCCAATAAAGATGTAAAAAAAACCAAAAACAAAAAACCTCTATGGGAATTACATTCGGCAGGGTCTTGGTTGACCACTCTGGCCAAAAGAAATAATCATGTCCCTCCTATTTTATTAATGTTCTATTATTAGAGGTAGCACACTCTGTTTTAGATAGTTATTTACACATTCATTTCATTTATTGGATGCTTGGGCTTGTCAGGAATAGAGACTGTGCCTCATTCCTGGGTATGCCTTGAGGCAAAGAAGCCATCTATTGAAGTAGTGACAGATTAAAGCTGTATTAGACCAAGCAAGAGACCTGTCCATGAGCTGTCTTTAAATCACGCTCTGGTGTCAGTTACAACAAAGTTGACCCAGCACCAATGGGATGGTCGTGTGATGTAACACAAAGGATCCAACATGGGAATCAGATACACCTCTGCTGGGATCACTACTTCCTCGCTTACCGAGCACAGGGCACAGGGTTAAACAGCAAGACACTATAGGGTTGTCTAAAGATGTGGGCTTTGAAATCAAAGAGAACTAAGGCCCCTCACTCTCACAGGAACTTTGGGGAAGTTACTTAATTTAAGCCTCAATCTCCACATCTGTAAAGTGAAAATGATAACAGTACCTAACTCAGCTGTGAGAACGAAACAGGACGACATATGGCAAGTGCCTAGCAGAGGGCCTGGCACGTGGTCCTCAAGTGTAGGGCAGCTAACAACCGCGACCATGCGTGAGGATTCTAACATCGTGGCTCTGAGTGAAATGACCTATACACACAATCCAGCATTTGTCAGCTCCCATCTGCTTGGAGGTCTTTTCTCCCCATTAGCTTTGTTATCTTTTTTCTTTATCTGCCATTACCATCACCCCTCTACAGCGCCAATTCCTATCAATGATTATTTGAATGAGTTAATTAAAAAGGAGAATGTGAGTTCCCTGCCTATCAAGGAGGCACATTTTTCCGGGCAAATGCATGACGTTCATTCCCACGTAATACTCTACTCCTTCCAAACATACACGGATATGGTAGCTAAGGTATTTCAAGCAGTACACAGATGACAAGGAAAGGTCAAACGGACCACCTAGCCTCATACAGAACTTATGTACCAGTGACTGCTCCTGTCCAGCTGGGGTGGCATTAGGCAGATCTGCTCTTCTGTTCCCCTGCTGTGGCACAGCTGCCTCCCAGAGGTGATCCCCGAATGCTACTGTGGAGCTGGCACACCAATCAGCCATCTGACACTTCCTGCACACAGAAATCGATGTTTAGACCATCACTTGTAACTAGCAAGGGCCAGTGCTGGTGGTGCACGGAGGATGACAGCTCTCACACATGATGAACGAGCACATCTAGACAGAGAATCTGTTGGGATGACTGACAGTCAGGTCTGTAAGACAAGACTGAATCAACAATTAAAAGAACAGTTCCAATTCAGTTAAGCCCTAGCCAAGACAGACTCCGTTATATTTAAATCAAAAGTCACCACAGCAGGGGATGATCAGCTGTTCGGCTCTGAATGCTGGATGTTTTTTCTTGGAAGCTTAACTGACAGAGGCAAGTGAACTGGAGTTATATGCAGATGTGAGCTATGCTAAGCTAGAGTGGCAGGCCTGTCCTTTAGGGTGTGGAAGCCACTGTGACTTGCACCAGCTAAAGCTCTGGGAGTTTCATGGAGTCGCTCTTGCACTCAATGTACTTACTGCGCTGAATCTCAGGTGGCTCCGTGGGAAGATCACAGCTTCTTAAGATTTTACAGAGTGAAGAAGCATGAGAGCTGTACAGGGCGATGAAAGAGGCCATCTAGGGTTCTTGAAACGGACACAAATTCTGGATCTGAAGCTAACTTGTCATAAGATGAGCTGGGCGTATCTCCACAGTACCCGGAGGCAGGTGCTTATTCTGCGGGTCTCTAAGGACCCCACGAAGGAGAAACGGGCACACTCTATTTGACTAGCAGTTACGTGAAAAATCATGCAGGGTGCTGGTGTGCCTTTCAGTTGCCCAAAGTTAACTAAAAACAAAAGGCATTAGAGAAGGCGGCATTTCTTCCCCAAGAGACCAGACAGGTAGCCATCAGAATCTGGGAATCACAGCAGAGGATTACCAGGAGAAGCTGTGATGGCACTGGTTGGTGGTTTCTATTTGAATAAGTTCTGCCTAAAAAACAAAGGCAGTCTACATTTGCTAAGTGTATCAGGATGGCATGTGGTGTGCTTCAGAGAAGCATTAAAATCCACGCTCCCTCAGCAGGGTCAGGACGGAGTTCTTGATTCACGCCCATGGAGCGTTACTGCTGAATTACAGAACGGCAGCTCTTTATGTGGAAGCCTCCCAGACTGCTTTTACGTCTGCATGATTCAAGACATAAAGCCTGTTTATGGCTGCTGAACTGTGTAAGGCGGCACAGGACAGAGAAATCGCTCTACACCTTCGCTTTGTTAACTCAGAAATTACGCATTTGCTTTTCTTATGTGTTTTTCTTTCAATGTTTACTACTGATTGATTGACTGCTGACCTTCTCATATTTTCCTCCACACTGCCTTCCCTCTTGATCTGTTTGTTTGTGCTCCCAATTTGAGAGACCTTAAGCACAATACAAAAATTTTATATTTTGAAAGGATAAAGCATGTAATTTTCTGCCGGAGGAAAAAAAAGAGGAGGGGAAGAGAGGGCGGAGGATAAAGAGATATTCTGCATCCCATCAAAGTTTGTTCAAAGTGGTCACTGGCACGAAGCAACTCTGCCAGTGCATCTCTGGGACTTGAAAACAAGGCAGATTCCAAGGCCATTGAATGATGGGGTTTCATTGCAATTGGGGAACAGTAAGGCTCAGCCCTGGAATCACAGCCAAGAGTAAAGAAAGGGAGGAAACCGTACGATATCACTTAGACGTGGAATCTAAAATATGACACAGATGAACTTATCTACGAAACAGAAACAGACTCACAGACATAGAGAACAGACTTGTGGCTGCCAAGGGGGGAGAGGGGCGGGGGACAGATGGATTGGGAGTCTGGGGTTAGAAGATACAAACTATTATATATAGGATGGATAAACAACAAGGTCCTACTGTATAGCACAGTAAACACTGTTCAATAACCTGTGAAAAACCATAATGGAAAGGAATATGAAAAAGAACGTGTGTGTATATATATGTATAACGGAATCATTGTGCTATACGGCAGAAAGTAACACTACATTATAAAGCAACTATACTTCAATGAAATAAGTTTAAAAAAAGAAATTGAGGAAAAGCAGTAGGCTTGCGTGTGTGTGCATATACACATATGCATTCACTTATGCCATTATCTTGTGTCCATACTCTTAGCTGCATATGCATGAAATAAGATGGTGGGCGAGCAAAGGACGGGCTTCTTATCTTACTCAGCTTGTGCTCAGCATACAACGTCCAACACATAAAGCAGCTTCATCAGGTCGAGTTTAAGAGAACAGGCTCGGAAGCCAGGCTGTCTGGATTCAACGATTGGCTTAATCATTCAGTAACTGTGCCCTTGAGTAAGCTGCTTAATTATTCTGTGCCTCAGTTTCCTTATTTATAAAACTGGCATGTAACTGTCACCTACCTCAGAAAGTTGCTGTGAGAATTCAGTGAACAGTGCCTGGCATGGAGTGCAAATGCAATGAAATGTTAGCAATAGAATAGTTTCTCCACGAAGTTATAGATGGAATCAATGATCCTGTAAAACAGAGATACTGCTATATTTGGCTACCCACACATGGTAGCTTTAAGGACCAAATGAGTCAATATATATGAAAATCTTTGTAAATTTGAAAGTGATCATTTGAATTTAACAGTTTATTGTTATGTATACCACTAAGACATAGAGGCTTCCAGACTATTCCCAGAAGCCTAGGTGTTATCTGCTAAGGTGGGAGGTGGGAGGGATGGGGTGGAAAAGGATACTGAAAGGTATCATTTGCATTTCCTATCCTGAAGGGAATTAGCTTGAGGAAATATGACATACAGTCATAGAATTTAAATACAAGAGGTAAGGGGGAAAAAAAGAAAACAAACAAAAAAAGTGCTCATAGCATTGCACTATAAAAGTGTTTTGGAAGGGGCTTCCGTGGTGGTGCAGTGGTTAAGAATCCGCCTGCCAATGCAGGGGACATGGGTTCGAGCTCTGGTCCGGGAAGATCCCACATGACGCGGAGCAACTAAGCCCGTGCACCACAACTACTGAGCCTAAGCTCTAGAGCCCATGAGCCACAACTACTGAGCCCGCATGCAACAACTACTGAGCCCGTGCGCCTAGAGCCCATGCTCTGCAACAAAGAGAAGCCACTGCAATGAGAAGCCCGCGCACCACAATGAAGAGTAGCCGCCGCTCGCTGCAATTAGAGAAAGCCCGCGCAGCAACTAAGACGCAACACAGGAAAGAAGGAAGGAAAGAAAGGAGGGAGGGAGAGGGAGAGAAGGGGAGAGGGAGAGAGGGAGGGAGGGAGAGAGAGAGAGAGAGAGGGAGGGAGGGAGGGAGGGAGGGGGAGAGGGAGAGAGGGAGAGAGGGAGAGAGAGACAGAGAGAAAAAGGGAGAAAGAGAAAAAGAGAGAGACAGAGACAGAGAAAAAGAGAAAGAAAGAAAGAGTTTAGGGAATTCCCTTGTGGTCCAGTGGTCAGGACTCTGCACTCTCACTGCAGAGGGCCCAGGTTTAATCCCTGGTCGGGGAATTAAAATCCCACAAATTGTGTGGCATGGCAAAAAAATAAAATAATATTAGAAACAGAGTTACAGATATAGAAGACAAACTTACGGTTATCAGGGGATAAGGTGGGTGAGGGAGAAATTGGGAGACTGGGACTGACATACCTACACTACTATTTATATACAAAATAGATAACTAATAAGGACCTGCTGTATAGCACAGGGAACGCTACTCAATACTCTGTACTGACCTATATGGGAAAGAATCTAAAAAAGGGTGGATATATGTATATATATAACTGATTCACTTTGCTGTACACCTGAAACTAACAACATTGTAAATCAACTATATCCAATAAAAATTTAAAAATAAAAAAATAAAAGTGTTTAGAGAAAGGGAGAAACTGCGGTCCTTACTTGAGCAGGCCACACCAATTAAATTAGGTATTTCTAAGAAAGAAAAATGAGTGTCACCTGGGACGGCCAGGAATGAAATCAGAGATTGGCTGGGTTAGTACAGATCCTCCCAGACTGTGAAAATGACTGACAGACGGAGGATGTCAAGGACCTTCCAAAGAGAAATGGTTACGCGGACACAGAGATAGGACCGTAAATAATACGGCCAGAGAGTAGTGCTTGGAAAGAAAGCAAGCTGAGCGTGTGAAGCTGACCTAGAAGAATGTAGAAAAAAAAGTTAAGAGGCGGCAAGACCAGTAACTACATTACCTTTGTCATCTCATTGTGTGTCTCTACCCTTGGCTTTGAAAAATGTAATTCTATCTTCCATGTTTCGCCCCTCCCCCCACTCCAGGAATACAGAACGAGAAGAAAAAAGAAAATAAATACGAATCAGGAGCTTTAGATGGCTTCTTTTCTTCCTCGGTAAGGAACCAGAGCTTCTCAGATCAGGATGTGGTAAAAGTTGGTCCCTTAATAAGATTTACTTAAGGACCAGTATTAATGATGAGGGTATTTGGGCTGTAGGCATTCACTTTTCAAATAACTGATATTAACCTCATTTTCCCATCTCTCTTAAGATAGCAAATTTCTTTTTGCAGGAATGTTTTTAGAGAAGTAATTTACGGGCACTTAATTACTAGCATTTAAACAATTCAACATTCCCTTTTCTAAGAGTCCATTAGGTTTCTGTTACAATATTATACATTCCAATCAAATGTCACTTTCTGTAAAGGTCTTCACTGTCAGTCTCCTCAAAGCAAAGTTTATCTGGACTATTAGACATTCGCTCTCTGCTTTGGCTGTACCAAATTAATTATTTATACCTGAGGTCCACCGCTTCAGAACTTGGGCATCTCAACATTTCTCCAGTGGATTATTAAGAGTCTGCTTTTTAAATACAGTCCTCATTTCATAGTCTGTTTGCTTGAGGTTAAACATAATAGTCTAGTGACTCTTGTATGAAATAGTTCAATGTCATAAGATGCTCTCCTGGGTTTTATGGTGATGAACACATTTGAAACAAACGAACCTTTAAGAATACCCTCACAGGGAAGAAGGGGAAAAGGCTTCTGACTTGAAAACTGTCTGGCACCAGTCTCGCAGAATTATTAAAACAAGTCAGGGGGCTTCCCTGGTGGCGCAGTGGTTGAGAGTCCGCCTGCCGATGCAGGGGACACGGGTTCGGGTTCTGGTCTGGGAAGATCCCACATGCGGCGGAGCAACTAGGCCCGTGAGCCACAACTACTGAGCCTGCGCGTCTGGAGCCTGTGCTCCGTAACAAGAGAGGCCGCGACAGTGAGAGGCCGTGCACTGCAATGAAGAGTGGCCCCACTTGCCGCAACTAGAGAAAGCCCTCACACAGAAACGAAGACCCAACACAGCCAAAAATAAATAAATTAATTAATAAGTTTATTAAAAAAAACAAGTCAGAGATATTATGCAGATCCTACTGTTCATACATCAGGAATAATGAGAGATATGAAAGGGACCTTAGGGGGATTCTAGCCCCTCTCCTTATTTTATAGATTAAAAAAAAAAAACAGAGAGAGATCACAGCCCACAGACAGCCTTTAGCTTACAGTGACTTGCTTCGTTCCAATGGCCACTCTCAGATAGTCGTCAAAGGCATCCTTGAAAGAGTAAGACAGGGCGCTAGCCCTGTCATGCTCAGGATTCTTGATTGCTAGCAACTAACGCTGCTCTGGCTTGTTTAGTTAGGAAAAGACTTTATTAAAGAAGATTAGCAGCGCCCGGAACCTCCAGGAGGGCCAAAAAGCCCAACCGGACTGCCAAGTAGCCAGGAACAACGACCAACCACATCGTAGGGAAAGGGACGGTCGCCTAGCAACACCCTCACAGTTCAAAAACCATGGCGCTGACACGGCTCGCAACCATGAGACCTGGGAGAGATAGATGGCAGTTCTTCTGGCTGCCCCTAGGAGCTGGGCATCTCTGCCACCACCATCCCTTCCAGAGAAGCATTTCCGTACAGGTACCACCTCACATTGCTCGTTTCTCCATCCCATCTTGGGTGAGAACCACAAAGTGGGCCGAACCACAAAGAAGACTAGAAAATTCGTTTTTCAGCTTTTACCTTAGGGAGGTAAGACTTAAAAAGAAATTGCCTAAACATCAGAAACTAGGACAAACGTCCACCAAGTCTACCAAGACTAACAGAGCTCCTTTAACAAACTTTCATTTCCACGTGGGCATCCGGAAGGAGAATGATCATCTTCCCTTAAACTTCCCCCACCCCCAATAATTTGGCTTCTAACACGTGTGTGATTCTGACACACTTTATAAAACAGAAAATACATTTTTTCATTCCACTCCTGGGACCTCCCCTTTTTACACAAGAATGCCAAAGCCCACTCGGTGGCCAGCAGAGAGAAGGGAACCTTCTCCAAGCTCACACTACATTGACTAAGGCTCTTGACCTTTTTTTAAATTACTTTTTTAAACTGAAGTATAGTTGATTTACAATGTTGTTAATTGCTGTTGTAGAGCAAAGTGATTCAGTTATACATATATACACATTCTTTTTTCGTATTCTTTTCCGTCATGGTTTATCACAGGATATTGAATATAGTTCCCTGTGCTCTACAGTAGGACCTTGTAGTTTACCCATTCTATATATAAAATAGTTTGCATCCGCTAACCCCAAACTCCCAATCCATTCCTCCCCCACCCCTCCCCCCTGGCAACCACAAGTCTGTTCTCCATGTCTGTGAGTCTGTTTCTGTTTCGTAGATAACTTCGTTTGTGTCATCTTTTCGATTCCATATGTAAGTGATACCGTATGGAATTTGTCTTTCTCCATCTGACTTACTTCACTTAGTATGATAATCTCATGTTGCTGCAAATGGCATTATTTCATTCTTTTTTACGGCTGAGTAGTGTTCCATTGTATATATGTACCACAATTTCTTTATCCATTCACTATGGAAAATAGTATGGAGGTTCCTCAAAAAACTAAAAACAGAGTTGCCACATGATCCAGCACTCTCACTCCTGGGTACATATCTGGACAAAACTATAATGCAAGAAAATAACATGCACCCGTATATTCACAGCAGCACTATTCACAATAGCTAAGACATGGCCCTTGACCTTCTTGACCTTTCTAATTCCAGCACCGTCTTGACTCCTTCAAGAGATAAAAACAAGAAGATTGCCCGGCATGCAGTGGCTCAAGGCTAGAATCTGTCAGTTGCTTGGCTTTGGGCTTTAATTCTCAGACACTGAATGATTTTGAGGAGGCTGTTTCCCTTGATGTGTGCAGAATTAGCCTTAGATACTAAGCCTTTAGGGCAAGTTTTATTGTCCAAGGCAAACATAACCTGTTAAGATTTACAGACTTTATTAACAGCAATAACCATTTTACAACCAACATCAGTAAATCAGGGTTTATTGAGAACTCTACAATTTTAATCTGTGGAAAAGCATTAAAATGTCGGATTTTCATTGGACATAATTTCTAACTTTTATGAAAGATAGATTTTCCATTTAACTGGGGAGTATAAAAAAGTGCAGCATGGGATAATGAATTGTTTTGAAAAGAGCAAATTGGTTTTAGCTAAACAATGGTGTCAAACACTAAAAAGCTTCCATCTTTAGTTAGAACTGCCCCAAGGTTAAGGTTAAAAGCAACTGTAGTAACGAATACGTTCGAATACATCTAGTGACAGGATGAGCTCACAGCATTTAGAAAAGCTTGAATTATCATCTGTTCACATTTCAGGTATTTTAGGAAAAGTGTACGACCAATTATTTCATCAAACCTGTGTCTATATGAGTCTGGTGAGAACCTCCGAGTTCCTATACCATTTTTCAAAAGTGTTTTAAGTAACAATAATGCCATTCATAAGACTATTTCATGGGATAAGCAAGGTGAAAAACATTGATAGTCACCAGCTTCTATAAATAACCTTTTATTTCCTCCACGCACAAGATTACAAGAGAGGAAAGCAGGAAACTTTACGGTGCCTTCAACCTCTGATGAGCTTCAAAGGCAAGAACAAAGGGCACAGGCTGGGGAGCCCACGGTGACAAGGGATGGTCTTAGCAGCAACCTTCTTCATGGGGCTCAGAATGTGTTAGAAATTGCAAGCATTTTCGGCTTTAATCCGGATCCCCAACCATACGGAGCCCTACATCTTCCTCTGAGAATCAAAGGCTCATGATGCTTTAGAAAAGAAGGAAGAAAAGAAGTCACAATAATCTCTACTATTTATTTAGTATTAGAAACTGTGTTAGATGCTCTGCAAATTCTCGGGTTTCCTTCTTCTTTGAGCAATCCTACAGGAAAAGTACTTTTCCTATTTTCAGATGAGGACTCTGAGGTTCAGGGTGGCTAGTACTGCTGTAGGTCCTAGAAGTTAGGAAGTGCTAGTCAGTGTTGAACCCCAGTCCGTTCGACTCTGAAGTTCATACTTTCCCCCCGCGATGCCCCACTAACAAACAATCCTCAGTTCCCTTTCGACCATTTCCAGACGCCATGGCTGTATCCCAGGAGAGAGAGCCCTGGGATACAGACATGAGTATGTGCTCATCAGAATATATCCGGGGCCCTTTACGACAAGGAGATCTGTCGGGGCCATGGCCAAATGTGGGGAAAACTGTAATGAGAGTAGAGATTACCCTTATCCTCTCCCCTTCATATGCCCCCTTTTCTTCCCCTCCAAGGCACCCTCTCTGGAACTGCAGACATTCAGTACTTCTCATTCGCTAAGACAGCATCCAACCCAGGTTCCTGATCCTTGGGAGCAGAGACTTCACAGCGGCCCTGCTCCAGGCTGCTTGTTTCCTCAGCTCCCAAAGCCTCTATTTTCTCTCAGTGTTCTGTTCTTAGTTTTATCACCAGATTACCTATTTCAAACAAAGAAACACAGCACTTATAGCAGATTTAGGATTAGCAAATTAGCTAGAAGAGATTTTAAACAAAAAACTCTATGTCTAAGGGTGGGTGGAATGTCAGGCAGCAGAACAAGCAGGTATGCCATCACTGGCCTAGGGGCTCCCAAGCTTCATAAAGGCTTTGGGGGAAACCAACTAAACCCACCATCTCACTAAAAAGAAACATAAACTATCAAAGAAAAGAAAGATCTGAGCTTTAAGGTTCAATTGGCTTCTTGGTGATCTGGGAGCTTGGACAAGTTCTGTAAGATGGACGAAAAGTACCAATAGCTTTCTAGCATCTCACAGCAGTCTTCTGCAAATTAAATGAAATAACATAGAGAAACTGCTAAACACAGTGCCTGGCCCACGGAGAGACTCCATAAATGGTAGCTCTTTCTGTTCTTATACAAACTACCTTCTCTGGTCATATAGATGGAGTTAGTTAATTGCCAAGTAAGTTCTACCTTGCAGAGAGAAGGCAATCGTGTATGTCTTGTGAAAGTAAGACTTGCCCCCGAGGTTCCTTTCAATGTGCCAAGTAGGAGACCTCCACCTCCTATGCCACTGCAGGTACAGCTGGTACATCAGTAGCCCTGCCAGCCACAACTCCTTCTACTGATGACCCCTTGGGTCCCACAGGAGGTGGGCAGGAAGGGAACCAGTGGTGCAGTGGAGATGGTGGAACACCGTCTGCTCAGGGAAGATAACTCTGACTGATGCTATTTCACAGTGACAATTTCACAACTAATCAATTTCCAAGCACAGTTCCCAGTTTCCGCCATTCCGAAGAGTCATTACTGTAGGTTCCTCACACGACTATGAGGTCAGTAAGCACAAAAACACTCTTTGAGACCTGAAGACCCCACGACAGGCACTGGCAGACATCTCCACCCTGCGAGACCCCGACCGTGGAAGGTATGAACATTTTCACCTTCCTTCCCTCTCTGTGTCTGTCTCTCTCACAGCTTTCTTCTCTGGGTCTGCCTTCCCTTCAACAAAAACACAGATGTTGGTGGTAATAACTAGTGTGTAAGCTATTGCTGAAACTAAAACAGCTGTAAATACTGGTGCACAGATATAGGTAGTATCCAACTCACAAATAAGTGAAATTTCAAAGTAACTCAAGTGTTTGGAACCCAGCTGCTTTCCCGCCTTAAGATAATGCTATAAAAAGCTTGTTAGGGGCCCACGACAGCCATTAAACCACAGTGTAGCTGAAACACTCTCTATTTTCATCTATAATACAAAATGTAGAAAACAAAGCTTTCTCCTCCACCTCCCACCTCAGCTCAGAATTTCTGTTTTAAACCATCCTCCAGCCACAGCTGCTCCTTGAAATGGCCCTCTATTTACTTTCAGCCAGCCTGGCTCTGAAATTTATTTCTAATGACATCTACATGCCTAAAAATAAGAGTGATGTGATGTCAAAAGGGGAATGGGGAGCGGACTGAGTTCAAGAGTGGCCCCCTTCCAAATTTCATGTCCACACGTACACTGTGCACGTGACCTTACTCGGAAAAGGGTGTACTGTGACCCAGAACATTAACACGAGGCCTTACTGGGCCGAGGTCGGCCCTAATCCAATAATTCATGTCCTTATAAGAAGAGGAAAATTCAGACACATGGAGATACAGAGATAAGAATACCATGTGAACTGTCTGTAGTAATGTGTCTACTATCGGAAGTTTTTCACATCCTGATCTGCTCCCGTGGTTACAGCTGAAAACCAGATCAGAAGCAAATAAAGATGGAAAATGAATTGCGCCAATAGGCACGACTCATTTGCCTTCAAGATCAGGGTGCTGGGGCAAGAAACCTTCAGAGGGATGTCCAAAGAGCTGCGTCAACTTCAACCCAAGTTCAGTTTTTCCCAGGTAGGTGAACAGCTAGGAAGGCTGCTTACTTCCTAGAGGCTAACCCCTTTCCACACAGGACTCCTCCCTCCCGACCATGGCCCCAGAGAGCCTCAGAGTCCTTAGAATTCCTAAATCCTTGCAGCCTCTGGGAAGATGCTTCAATGTGCGTGTGTGGGTGTGCATGCCTGTGTACACACTCCTGCACGCATGTACACACCAAGTTTTATTTTCCCCTTTGGCTATTATTCTATATACTTTTCCAGACTGCACATTCTCTACCCTTCTCTCCTTTGTTCTTTGTTTCTACTTATGTCTTCAAAGACCGAGTGAAGAAGGTCTTACCCATTTTCTAGTACCAGAATAGGAGAAAAACAAGAGTCTAGTGGATTTCACAGTTTAGTCTGGGGCTAGTCCTGGTACAAGCGCAAATATTCAGGAATAAAGGCAGGAAACAATTTTTCATTCATATTCAACAGATATTTATTGAACACCTGGATGTGAAAAGCACTGTTTTATGTTCTGGGGATACAGCAATAAAAAATGAACAAAATTCCCCGCATGGAGCATAAGTTCTAATAGACGGAAAATAAGCCAAATGAATACAGTATGTTTGTGCTAAGAGCTGAGTTAATATAAAGCAGAGAAAGGGGCTTGAAAGTACACACATAGGATAGGGAAGTGACATTTTCATCAGAGTGCCCTGAGCAGGCCTCACTGAGCAGGTGATACCTAAGCAAGCCCTGAAGGAAGGGCTGAATCGACGTAATAACTGGGGAAGAGTGTTCTAGCAGAGGGGCCAGCATGTGCAAAGGCCCTGGGGCAGTTGCATGGCTGGTGCAGCTGAGGAAGAGTGAGGAGGCCAGTGTGGCTATAGCAGGGTCAGAAGCGAAGGAGCAGAAGATGAGGTCAGAGGCAAAAGCAGGCTAGGTTATGCTGGACCACATAAGGTGCCAAAATAAAATAGACTCTTACTCTGAGTGCTCTGGGGATCTTTTGGAAGACCGAACAGTTATCACTTAAATAGGTGCAAGACCTTTGGTGGGGCTTGGGTCTGAGCATCAGTTTTCTTGCCTCTAAACTGCAAAGGCTGTGCCAGGGAAATATCTAAGTTCTCCTCCAGTTGTAAAAATTAATTTCTAGACATCTAGAGAATGTTCGGTTCCCACAGGACAGCTAATAAAAACCATGACCTTCCTTCCGTCTTCACTCCTCTCTGATGCTGGCAAAGTTGACAGAGTGACCCAGCCCAGGCCTGGAAGGAAGCCTGGTTATGAGAGACGGTGGTGACTACAGCAAACTGCTGGTACCCAAGTCAGACTCCCAGGAGCACATGGGGCGTCCTCAACGAGATTGACATTCACCTGGGCACTAACGCCCTGCTGCCTGTCCCCCTGCTCGGGAATCCAGGGCACACTCTCCATACGGAAGAACCCAAACGAACTTTTTAGCCAACCCAATACAAATCTAAAAAGAAGCATTTTCCTTTCTCATCATTTCACATCAGGCATGGAATGTTCACTTTAATTTTCAAGTCCGTTTACTTCATTTCAGGGAAGCATTTGAGTTTTGAACAGTGTCCACCCTGCAGGCTTCCTGTCTAGATTGGCAAGTGTGTATGTTTTTTCATTCCCTTTGACACTTTCGACTCCTTTGTCCTTCCAAATGCAAAATCCCATAGCAATGTTTGCTAAAAGGCGAGGCAAGGGATCCTTTTTTGTTGTTTTTTGTTTTTTAAATATCTCTACTTCTCAGTGACTAAACGACGGCTCTTCGGCCAGTTTCCTAGCTTCCCAGAGAGAAGCCACAGCTGGCCTATCGACTGCTTGACTCAAGCCTACGTTTATAAACACAGGATTCTACCAAGCATTCTTTATACTTCTGAGTACCCCCGCACAATACTGCCTTAATAACCATATTACTAATCCATGAGAACCTCTTTTAATAGCGACTGAAAGGACACCATCTCTACTACCACAATGTGTTATTACTAATAATTATATTCTAACCATATGATAGAAGTTTCTGGAAAACAAGGAGCAAAAACCACAGTGACTCTGGATTCCTGCAGCCTCACTGTGAACAATGGATAACTGATCAGAGACCTGTGGCTTCAACACTTCTTGTATCCCTCATGCCAGCACAGCACCTAAAACACAACAAAAACTCCTGGAATGTTTGTCCCGTAAGCAAATAAAGGATGAGTAAGTGCAGACACCCATGAAACTTGGCACTAGGGCCTGACCTCCTTCTCTCTGCACTTTTTCACGTGAATTTGCCTATTAGATTGATCCAGAAGCCAAGGTCAGATGGAGGACACAGAAGATGCTGCCTGTCCCACTGAGGTCCCCAAAAGCAAAGGCACAGAACACATCCTACCCGGGCTGCCTAGCAAGAGCCTGTGTCAACAAGAAATTAGAGGAGACACAATTTCCTCTTCCAACTTATTTCCGACAGTCTCTTCACCATCTTTAGCAGTTGGGGCCAGGCAGCAACAAGGCCATACCCAGGCTGGCTTTCATCACCTGTAGCACACAGGACTCGGGCCCTCCCTCTTGGGAACAGGCCTGGTCTTACCTCGGCAGCAGGAACTCCCTCAGGCGGGCGGCAGTGCAGCACGATCATGCCTTCGATGGGAACCTCCCTTCCCTGCGGGTCCTGCTCGAAGTTTTTCCGTAAATCTGCAAAGAACGTGAAAGATATGACACTTTGCTCTGGGGCCAGTAGGAGCCACATTTGCTCCAGAGATTATAAAATAGTGAGCCGAACGTCACAACCTAGATACACACACAAGTCACTGGTTTCAGGGCTTCCTAAATATTCACAAGCATTTTTGTTCAGAAAGAAATCTTAACAAAACTGTCCCTAATGTTCTACACTGAGGCGAAGGATAAAAGATTTACTGGGGGAGCAGGAAAAGGAAAAACCTCATTATTTCACGAGTCTTCGCCAGCATTACCTACTTAGTATCTGATAAATCACTTGGCCTAATAACTTGCCATCCACAGCTATTATGCAGTTGAGATGCACGTGATTTTTTTTTTATTAACTAAAGAATGCATTATTAACCTGTAACCTCTGCCATTCCCTTAACCCTCTAGGGAACTCTAGAAGATGGTAATAGAGTGAGATTACCTATTAGTCTTTTATTTGTAACCAGGGAGAAGAGGCAACGTTCAACCACAACAAAATCTATAACCTATCCAACCAAACATATAAGTAAAAAACACAACACCCTCCAGTCCAACGGCAATGCTGGGTGTCCATGCAGTGCGTTTCATGGAAGGCTCCAGGCTCTTTGCAAACAAGCTGCACCATTACCTTTTACACACGGAAGGGTGACACTTGGAGAGGTTAATTGGCTTGCCAGTGGTCACGGAGAGTATTAGTGCCAGTGATGGGGAAAAATTCACCAAGTGTCTGGACATCAGTACCTGACTGCTCACCAGCAAAGCTTTCTCCGGGAAAAGGATACAGGGCCAGTTCGAAAGAGAGAGAGAGCATCATTGGCACAGCTTTCCACTTAAGCATATGCTTCATTAACAAGAGTGGGAGTTGGCCTTTGCTTCTTTTTGAGGTGCCATAACAACACTTCTATAATTTTACAGCACGAGCTTAATTCCCACTGGCACTTGAAGGCCTGGGATGGTGGAGCGAAGACAGTTTTACAAGTCTTTCGAAGATTTCCCCCTCCCTCCCGGACAACGTATTTTTCTTCAATCGAGGATCTCAAATTACAGGCTGCGGATTTATTGATTTAATTTTCTTTAGTGCTTACAATAACGTGAAATATGTTCTCTGGAAAGAGCAGAGCTTCAGACTCAGTTACATCTTTATAAATTGTATAAATACATTAAACTTGCTTTTAGCAAGTCAAAAACACGCCATGATTAAAAAGAACAGCGATCCATGTATTCACTTCCTTCAGGATTTTACTATTAATGTTTTCCCTCCCAGAGGCAACTGACGTCTTCTGTCAGTACTGCTGTCTATTCGGAGATCTTCGGGAGTATCCTGGAAGCAAAGGCTCTTACAAGGACTCACACTGTAGGCAGGTGGCAGGATCTATTTTCCCATTTCTCTGCTGTCCCCCAAATTGTAAAGCCAAGCTGCCTTCTACTGGAGATCTGTAAATTGCCACAGCCTTTACGATTCAGAATTTCTGACTCTCAAGTGTGAGGAAGTTCACAAGACTGATGACAAAATTACAAGTGATGAAAATGGGAATAACCCCCAGAATGAAAAATCTCACATCTCCTGCAAAACGTGACCACAAATTCTCCTTTGCTCTCCCCCAAGGGATCCTTGAGTCAGAAATCTCCTTTCTGTATGACCAATATACTCATCAGGACTATAGTAACTCCCCCTTTATCCATGGAGGATACATTCCAAGAACCCCAGTGGATGCCTGAAACCAGATAGTACCAAATCCTATATATACTGTTTATTCCTATGATAAAGTTCAATTTATAAATTAGGCACAGTAAGAGATCAACAATACTAATAATAAAATAGAACAATCAAAACAATATACTGTAGGGGCTTCCCTGGTGGCGCAGTGGTTGAGAGTCCGCCTGCCGATGCAGGGGACACGGGTTCGTGCCCCGGACCGGGAAGATCCCACATGCCGCGGAGCGGCTGGGCCCGTGAGCCATGGCCGCTGAGCCTGCGCGTCCGGAGCCTGTGCTCCGCAACGGGAGAGGCCACAACAGTGAGAGGCCCGCGTACCGCAACAAAACAAAACAAAACAATATACTGTAATAAAAGTTATGTGAATGTAATCTCTCTCTCAAAATATCTTGTTGTACAAATTTAATGCTTTCCCACCTTAACGAAGTACTCATCATGTGTTCTGGCCATTATGGGGTATGACGGCAAAACTAGCATGAATTTCTTTTTCCTTCTCACAATTTCACGGATACAAGATTTGTGCTTACTATAGATCTTAGCAACCTCAGCATAAAATTTTTTCTTTCTTTTTTAAGTCAAGAATTTTCACTTTTTCACTTAAAGAAAGCACTTTTCAGCACCTGTTTGACATATACGAATTTCCAGCATTACCACCCTTGCACTTTGGGGCCATTATCAATTAAAAGAAGGGTTACTTAAACTCAAGTACTGTGATACCAGGACAGTTAATGTGATAACCGAGATGGTTACTTAGAGATGAATGGGTGGTTTACTCTGGACAAAGGGATGATTCTTGTCCTGGGCAGGATGTAGTTGGATGGCATGAGATTTCATCATGCTTCTCAGAATGGCATGTGACTTAAAACTTATGAATTATTTCTGGAATTTTCCATTTAATATTTTCAGAGTAAGGTTGACCATGGGTAACTGAAACCACAGATAAGGGGGATGACTCTATATTGAAATGAATCTATTGGAGAGTGTGAGTGACTCTTACATGACACATCAGTTTGTTAATGGAAGGAAAGGGTTGTGTTTTTGTGGTTAATTTTATTCGGTTTGTTTGCCATGTTTTTCTTTTCTTTGATTGCTTTGTTTTCTAAAGGAAGTCTTATCCAGTGTTGCTACATGACGACTGCAGTTTTGATAACACCAAATAATGTGCATTCACCCAAATGAAGCACAGAAAATGAACAGCACGAATTTCTATTTTGTCTTATACTATTTCTATTTTATCTTCTGTTTCCTTTCTTGGCTCACTAGAAACGGAAAAGGTAACAAAATGTATAGTTTTCGGGTACTTCCACACTCCCCTACAGTAACTACATTGGCTGATGAAAAACTAGCGTGAAGTCGTTTTTCCTCCCCATTCCCACCTACTCAATGAACTAGCTAAGCCAATATGTATATAAAGAAGGAAAACCCCGTACTGACACTGGGATGTAGGAAAGGGTATAGTCTATAAACAAGAAGCTTTGAGAAATTTCTAGTAGATCTCATACAGCCAGGATCAGATTGAAGAAAGGACCCACACAACTTCTTGATCTTCCCAACTGACATTTGCAATCACCATTTGAAGGGTTCCAACAAGAAGTATTGGACACTTCTAAATGTGGAGACACAAAGATTAAAGGCAGGAGAGTAGGGGGTCAGGCAACAACTGGGGTGTCATATATATGGATCCAACTCAACATAGCAGCCCCACACACACTAGATGTCACACCAAATGAGAAACCCAAGTGACACTGAGTCCTGGCCTGTGCCTAACACTAGTGGCAGGAACACTAGCATTTTTGATTCCCAAGGAGGACAAACACACCAGACAAATTCCAGAAAGCTACTGAAAATAGTAAAAATTACGGAAATAAATTCTTAGACGTAGAAGGAAATGCTTTCCATTCTACCTACGATTCTCACGATAGGTTACCCAACCTAATTAGTTTCTCTCCCTCTTTTTTTTTTTTTGGCCACGCTGCACGACTTGCGGGATCTTAGTTCCCTGACCAGGGATTGAACCCGGGCCCCTGGCACTGGAAGTGCAGAGTCCTAACCACCAGACCACCAGGGAATTCCCAACCTAATTAGTTTCTGAATTGGCAAACTAGATACTTTTATCGCCTATGTTAGTTCCAAGGCTTGAAAGATTCAGATAGGAACCTGTGTAACTTCTAATAGTAGGAAAAACATCCCCAGCCATATAAAAAGAATTATGCTACAAATGAAGGAGACAAACCACAGAACTGAAATTAAATGGCTTCCTCTAAGACTGGAAACAAGAGGCATTTTTAGATAACTTCTAATTTAAGTTCTTTAAAATCAAAAGGAAATAGTAACTGAGAATCTAGAGTAGGGATTTATAAATAGGATAACATCTGAGATCAAGAAAACTGCCACTATGCAGGAAGGAAAAAACAACATAACTGCTGAATTAGAAATATATATATATGTATATATATGTGTGTATATATATGTGTGTGTATATACGTGTATATATATATGTGTGTATATATATGTGTATATATATATGTGTGTGTATATATGTGTATATATGTGTGTGTATATATATGTGTGTATGTGTGTATATATATGTGTATACGTGTGTGTATACATGTGTATATGTGTGTGTATATGTGTGTGTGTATACGTGTGTATATATGTGTGTGTATATACGTGTGTATATATGTGTGTGTATATGTGTATATATATGTGTGTGTATATATATGTGTGTGTATATATGTGTGTATATATATATGTGTGTGTGTGTATGTATGTGTGTGTGTGTATGTATGTGTGTATATATATATGTATATATCATGGAGATAGTAGACAGCATACTGAAGACTGCTGAAAACTGAACTAGTGAAACAGAAGACAGATTTATCAGTCAGGATCCAGGCAGGAAAACAAAGCATACCAGATGTTTTAACAGAAAATATTAATGTAAAAATTGAAGGACTAAAAAGGCAAAAGGGGGAACTGCTAGGATCTGGTCCCACCCTAAGGATGGGGAATGGGGGAGCAAAGGGAAGAGGCTGGGGTTATAGAACTTTGAAGCTTAGAGGCGGCTCAGTTCTCCAAGGAGAGGGCACTGGGTTTTGGTGCTCGCACCTCAGGAACTTGGAAGAGGGACCCAAGGCATCAAGAACTAGACCTCTGAAGAAAGACTGTCCACCAGACTGGGGCTGGCATCTCTTGGGGGAAGGGGATGGAGCGGGAGAGCATAATAAAGCTGGATCTGGAAGTACTTAAAATAAGTGCGAAACAAGAAACTGCCACTTCTAACATAAAGCAACTCTGCTGGGAAGATGGTGACAAAGACAGAAAATGAACAGAAAGAAGTAGCCTTCCTCCCTATTTCACTGTCCAGTCTCCTGTGGCACCCCCTATTGGTGGAACCTTACAGGGAGCCGGGATCTGGCAAGGAGGTCCCAGCCTTAGCTTCACAAATTACAAACCAGTGGTTTTCGAGATAGAAGGCAATGGCTTAGCATCCAGCAAAACCCAGTTTAAGAAACGTCCTCTAGGGACTTCCCTGGTGGCACAGTGGTTAAGAATCCGCCTGCCAATGCAGGGGACACGGGTTCGAGCCCTGGTCCGGGAAGGTCCCACATGTGGCTGAGCAACTAAGCCCATGCACCACAACTACTGAGCCTGCGCTCTAGAGCTCCTGAGCCACAACTAATGAGCCCACGTGCCACAACTACTGAAGCCCGTGCGCCTAGAGTCTGTGCTCTGCAACAAGTGAAACCACTGCAACGAGAAGCCCGCGCACCACAACGAAGAGTAGCCCCTGCTCGCCGCAACTAGAGAAAGCCCGCGCACGGCAACAAAGACCCAATGCAGCCAAAAATAAATAAGTAAGTAATAAAATAAATTTATAAAAAAAAAAAGATATGTCCTCTAGTAGGGCTCTAATAATTGCTTACTCCATATCTGTTTTCCTCACTAGATCATCAGTGCAATGAATGTGGGCTTTATGTCTGAGATGTTCACCCTTATAGTCCCAGTGCCTACTAACCAGCTGATACAGGGAAGGTTCTTAATAAACACAAGTTGAATAAATGAGCTAAGAGGAAAATGATAAAATGGTAATGAATTTACCAGAAGAAAAAGGTGAAATAAATAACAAAAGATAATGTTGAGATAGAGAAATATGATTTAAATAGCATTGAAAATTTAGAAGGAGACAACAAGCCCAAAGAAAATAAATGATAATTAATATAATAATGGTAACCATGTCTTCTCCAAGCTGGAAAACAAACCAACTTCAGTTTACAAAAGAGCTCATTGCACACAAGGCAAAATAATTTTGAAAAGAAAAAAAAGTTCCTGGATATATCATAGTTGAAAGTTTGAATTAACAAAATTTTTAAAAATTGTAAAAATAATTTTACAAGTATTTTACAGTAAATAAACAGAAGTAACTAAAAATTTCACATATTGAAAGAATTAATATTGTTAAAATGTCCATATTGTCCAAAGCCAATTCAATGCAATCCCTATCAGAATCCCAATGTCATTTTCACAGAAACAGAACAAAACTCCTAAACTCAGCATGGAACCACAAAAGACCCTGAAGAGCCAAAACAATCCTGAAAAAGAACAAAGCAGGAGGCACTGCATTTCCTGATTTCACACTATACCACAAAGCAGTAGTAATCAAAACAGTATGGTATAGGTATAAATACAGACAAATAGATCAATGAAACAGAATCGAGAACCCAGAAATAAAACCTCATATGTATGGTTCAGTATTTGACAAGGGATACAAGTATACCAAACGGGGAAAGGACGGTCTCTTCAATAGTGGTGCTGGACAAACTGGATATATGTACGTGTGAAAGAGTGAAATGTGAAAGAGAAGAACTCTTCCCTTACACCACACAGAAAAGTTAACTTGAAATGAATCAAAGATTTAAATATAAAGCCTGAAACTGTGAAACTCCTAGAGGAAAACAAAGGAAAAAGAAGAAGCTTCTTGACAATAATTTTTTTGGATATAACACCAAAAGCACAAGCAACAAAAGAGAAAAATAAACAAGTAAGACTATAACAAATTAAAAAGTTTCTGTGCAGCAAAAGAAATGATCAACAAAGTGAATGCCAACCTAAGGAACGGGAGAAAATATTTTGAAACCATTTATATAAGGTGTTACTATACAAAATATATAAGGAACTCATTAAACTCAGCAGCAAAAAAAAATCAAATAATCCAATTTAAAAAATGGGCAAAGGACTTGAATAGACATCTTTCCAGAGAAGATATACAAATGGCCAATAGGTACATGAGGTGTTCAACATCACTAATCGTCAAAGAAATGCAAAAATCAAATCCACAGTGAGATATCACCTCACTCCTGTTAGAATGGCCAATATCAAAAGGATAAGAGTTAAGTTTTGATGAGGATGTAGAGAAAAGGGAACTCTTGTGCACTGTTGGTGGGAATGTAAATTGGTGCAGCCACTATGGAAAGCAGTATGGAAGTTCCTAAAATTAAAAAAAAAGTAACAACCATATGATCCAGCAACCCCATTCCTGCATATATATCCAAAGGAAACAAAATCACTATCTAGAAGAGATATCTACACCCCCGTGTTCATAGCATTACTTACAATGATATGGAAATGACCTAAGTGTCCACAGATGGATGAACAGATGAATAAACTATGATACACACATGCACACACATAGGCTAAGTGAAATAAATCAGAGAAAGACAAATACTGCATGATCTCACATAGATGAAGCATATAATGTATGATTCCACATATGTGAAATCTAAAAAGGCTCAACTCAAAGAAACAAGGAGTAGATTGTTGGTTGCCAGGGGTTGAGGGGTGAAGGAAATGGAAGATGGTGGTTAAAGGATACAACTTCAAGTCATAAGATGAATAAGTTCTGGGGACCTAACGTACAGCACAGTGGATATAGTTATCAGTACTGTATTGCATATGTGAAATTTAGTGAGAGCAAATTTTAAATGTTCTCACTACTATACATATAAAACTGTGTGAGGTGATGGGTGTTGTTAATTAACATTAGTGTGGTCCTCATTCCTCAATATAAATATATATCAAATCATCACATTGTGGTCCTTAAAGTTACACAACGGTATTTGTCAAATATATCTTCTCCGTAAAGCTCGATGAAGAAATAAAATCTGAAATAAAGAACTGACAATGAAACAAAAAGCAGGCTACAACTGAAACTTTTCCCTGTATTAGCCAATACCAGAGTATAATTATGTAACCAAATCTATATTTTTGTTTTTTAGTGAAAAAGTATGGGTACTAATTTTCCATTCCCAAATAAGTTATTATTCATGAGCAAACTAATAATAATATAGTCTCAGACATGATAATTTCAAGAGATTGTAGGCAGCCACATATCCTTTCTGAAAACATTACCTTTTTACATAAACTAACTAATGAGAAGACAAAGTAATGAATTAAGTATTTGAGTTATGATTTAAAAAGAAAATCTGGCGGTGGACAATAAAAAGCACTTAAAATTTTCCAATCCACTAGAAGGCTGTTTCGTCTACACTGAAGATCTGTTGTTTAGCACAGCCTCCCTCATTAATTATCTCAGCTAGATTTTCTGGATAACCTGCTGCAGCTTCTACCTCAGCACTCGCTGCTCACCTATGTTCTGAAAATGCCCTTCTTTGCTTATACCTCATGAATGAACCTCTGCTACTTCAAACTTTTCTTCTGCAGCTTCCTTGCCTCTCTCAGGCTTCACAGAATTGAACAGAGGTAGGGTCTTGCTCTGGATTAGGCTTAGACTTAAGGGAATGTTACGTCTGGTTTGATCTTCTATCCGCACCATTCGAACTTTCTCCACATCAGTCACAAGGCTGTTTTGCTTCTTATCATTTGTGTTTTCATTGAAGTGGTTTTAACTTCCTTCCGGAACTTTTCCTTTGCATTCACGACTTGGCTAACTGTTTAATGCAAAAGGTCTAGCTTTTGGCTTATCTCAGCTTTCAGCATGCCTTCCTCACTAAGCTTAATCATTTCTAGCTCTTGATTTAAAGTGAGTTATGTGCAACTCTTCCTTTCACTTGCACACTTAGAGGCCATGGTAGGGTTTTTAATTGGCCTAATTTCAATATCATTGTGTCTCAGGGAATAGGGAGACTCAAGCAGAGGAAGAGAGAGAGGGGAACAGCTGGTTGGTGGAGCAGTGAGAACACATACAAAATTTACGGATTAAGTTCAGCATTTTACATGGGCGTGCTTCATGGCACCCCAAGACAATTACAATAGTGACATCAAAGATCACTACACAGATTACCATAATGAATATAATGAAAAAGTTTGAAATACTGTGAGAATTTCCAAAATGTGACACAGAGACACAAAGCGAGAAAATGCTGCTGGAAAAATGACACTTGCTCAACAGAGGGTTGCCAGAAACCTTCAATTTGTAAAAAAACGCAGTATATGCAATAAAGCGAACCACAATAAAATGAGGTATGCCCGTATTTGTTTGAATTCTTGGTCTGCCACTTATTAGCACCTTGACTTGATAAGAATCTTTATCTCTCTATACCTCATTTACTGTTTCAATCGGGCTTTTACTGGCTTAAAAAAACTTTTTTTTTTTTTTGCCTATAGAGGCTCTCGTTTCTTTCTTCTAAGTCTATGCAAAATGCTTGCCTAGCTACCTCTCTTTCCATAAGTTATCACATCACATAAGGACACTCTTTTATTAGACTTGGTCTTCTATTCATATATATTGAGAGGGTGGAATATAAATAGATTTCCACCTTCCGATCTCACTTATGCTCACGTGGTCTATGGAAAGAAGAAAAATAATAATTTCACATTATTTTGTATAAGGGAACTGAACCAAACTGCATACATACACATCAAGATTGAAGATTTAAAAATTTTTAGATAGCAACTGGTATGGGATTACTATACATATGTCATAGGAAAAGCCCTAAAGAGAAATCACTCAACATTTCAAAGATTTGCTACTGTATGAATATGGGTATATTCAGTATCTTCTGCATCTGTTTCTGTATTTTCTAAAATTTTCTGTGATGAATGTGGATTACTTTTATAGCCAGAAAAAATAATGTCCCCCAAAAAAACCCTTTTCCTACAAGTTGTCAAGATTCTCTCAACTAGACGAAACTGAATCAGAAGCCAGGGAAGAAGTACATTTTGTTTTATTTTATTATATCAAGTTTCACTCCTACGATGTCTATTAAAGGAAGCAAGAAGAACTATATTTTTCAATCTTTAGTAAGTGCTAAGATAGTCTTCTTTGATTTTACGTATGGGAAATCTCTGCACATGAGAAAAAAATCTTTCATCTGTTTTGTTCATTGCCTTTCCTCTAGTACCTGGAAAGGTACACAGTAGTCGCTTAATAAATATTCATTGAAAGAATGAATACATCAGTGAGTTTCCATTTCAGCTCATCTGAACGATTATAAGAAACTAATATACAACTAAGTGTCCAATAGTTAAAATGACTAGGAGAAGCGAAAACATCAATAGATAAATGTACTACAGCGATGTTAAAGTAACACTTATTCATTCTCATCTTCATTGCTAGTATGAATGACACTAACAGTCATCAACACTGACCAATTTGGAGAATTATCCTGTTTGCTTCTGCTCCCTCTTCACCCTGTCCCCCTGTTCAGTTCCACAGCAGAATGCCAACGAGGCACATGACGACTAGAAACAAAGCAGATGGCAAGAGGAGGGGAAGGTGATAAAGTCAGGTATTTGGCTAATCTGTAAATCATATAATCGGCAACAGGACCAACCAGAAGCAGCAGTACCTGCCAATAAGTAGTCCATCTGGGGCCGGGCCATGGGAAGCAGCAGCCTCCCTTTCCTCACCCTATTCCCTATTTGGCCTTTTTCTCATTTTCCTTTCATGCTACTATGTTAGAAAAGTCATTGTAGCACAAGAAAATCAATAGCAATTCAATTCCAAATAATAGTTCTTTGCAGCTCAGAAACACCAGGGAGTTATCGGCTCATTCAATGTTCTGGCAGTTAACGCAATGAAATAAAAATAATTTACTCATTCAAACCAAATCAGCCAGTGAAAAATCATAGTCATTTTTTTTTTCATAGTCATAGTCATTTGTTAAGATTGCAGGAGGACGGCACAACGTACCACGAGTGCTCAAATACACTGGTATTCAAATCAGGGTCAGATCTTTCCCAGCCACATATTACTAAAGGAACAACAGACCACATTTTTCATACATAAAAGGAATTTGTAACTCGGCCAAATACAGATCACTTGTTGTAATAAAAGCGCTGGTTCAAATGCAGAACAGCTGGATGCCAACAAAACGAAAGGCAAGGCTTGGTGCCCCCGTTTGGTTCTGCCTAAATCCTCCAGCCCCAGATGGTTACAACCTGAGGACTCAGCTCCTAACTTTAGTTCCCAAAGGACGCATAAAAAAGGCTTTCTGTCAGGTCAGTGCTTTCCTTGGTGATAACCTCCTCGTATTTGGTGCATTTACCAATGCTTCTCTTGCCAGCCTGGCTTAAAACCTCTGCCTCCCTTACGTCTATGAATTCTGCCCATTGCTTGACCCACTAATCCCTGTTGACGCCAGGCTGCTCGTAGCTCTCACTTCATGGCTTTGCTGTGGATCCTCCAGTGCAGATGTTGCTGTCTCTTTGAAGGAATAAAGGACAATTCCACACGTAGATTTTTTTCTTCTGGATTCGGAGAATCCCAGTTGTTTTTTTTTTAATTTTATGCAGCAATTTCTTATAAGGTATCTATTTTATACATATTAGTGTATATATGTCAACCCCCATCCCCCAATTCATCCCACCACCACCCGTCTCCCACCGTATTCCCCTCTTGGTGTCCATACATTTATTCTCTACATCTGTGTCTCTATTTCTCCCTGGTAAACCAGTTCATCCGTACCATTTTTATAAATTCCACATATATGCGCTAACATACAATACTTGTTTTTCTTTCTTACTTCATTCTGTGTGACACTCTCTAGGCCAGCCACATCTCTACAAAGGACCCAATTCTGTTCTTTTTTATAGCTGAGTAATATTCCTTTGTATACATGTACCACATCTTCTTTATCTATTACTCTTTCGACGGGCATTTAGGTTGTTTCCATGACCTGGCTACTGTAAATAGTGCTGCAATGAACACTGGGGTGCATGTGTCTTTTTGAATTATGGTTTTCTCTGGGTATATGCCTAGTAGTGGGATTGCTGGGTCGTAGGGTAGTTCTAATTTTAGTTTCTTAAGGAACCTCCATACTGTTGTCCATAGTGGCTGTATCAATTTACATTCCCATCAACAGTGCAAGAGGGTTCCCCTTTCTCCACACCCTCTCCAGCATTTATTGTTTGTAGATTTTCTGATGATGCCCATTCTAACTGGTGTGAGGTGATACCTCATTGTAGTTTTGATTTGCATTTCTCTAATGATTAGTGATGTTGAGCAACCTTTCATGTGTTTGTTGGTAATCTGTATATCTTCTTTGGAGAGATGTCTATTTATGTCTTCTGCCAATTTTTGGATTGGGTTGTTTGTTTTTTTGATATTGAGCTGCATGAGCTGCTTGTATATTTTGTAGATTAATCCTTTATCAGTTGCTTTGTTTGAAAATATTTTCTCCCATTCTGAGGGTTATCATTTCATCTTGTTTATGGTTTCCTTTGCTGTGCAAAAGCTTTTTAAGTTTCATTAGGTCCCATTTGTTTATTTTTGTTTTCATTTTCATTTCTCTAGTAGATGGGGCAAAAAGGATCTTGCTGTGATTTATGTCAGAGTGTCCTGCCTATGTTTTCCTCTAAGAATTTTATACTGTCTGCCCTTACATGTAGTTCTTTAATCCACTTTGAGTTTATTTTTGTGTATGGTGTTAGGGAGTGTTCTAATTTCATTCTTTTACATGGAGCTGTCCAGTTTTCCCAGCACCACTTACTGAAGAGACTGTCTCTTCTCCATTGTATATCCTTGCCTCCTTCGTCATAGATTAGTTGACCATAGGTGCATGGGTTTCTCTCTGGGCTTTCTATCCTGTTCCATTGATCTATATTTCTGTTTTTGTGCCAGTACCATTCTGCCTTGATTACTGTAGTCCCATACAGGATAAACCCAAGGAGAAACATGCCAAGACACATAGTAATCAAATTGACAACAATTAAAGACAAAGAAAAATTACTGAAGGCAACAAGGGAAAAACAACAAGTAAGATACAAGAGAACTTCCATAAGGTTAACAGCTGATTTCTCAGCAGAAACTCTACAAGCTAGAAGGGAGTGGCACGATATGCTTACAGTGATGAAAGGGAAGAACCTACAACCAAGATTACTCTACCCAGCAAGAATCTCATTCAGATTTGATGGAGAAATCAAAACCTTTACAGACAAGCAAAAGCTATAAGAATTCAGCACCACCAAACCAGTCCTACACCAAATGCTAAAGGAACTTTTCTAAGTGGGAAACACAAGAGAAGAAAAGGATTTACAAAACAAACCCAAAACAATTAAGAAAATGATAATAGGAACATACATATCGATGATTACTTTAAATTTGAATGGATTAAATTCTCCAACCAAAAGACACAGGCTCGCTGAATGGATATAAAAACAAGACCCATATATATGCTGTCTACAAGGGACCCACTTCAGACCTAGTGACACATACAGACTGAAAGTGAGGGGGTGGAAAAAGATGTTCCTTGCAAATGGAAATCAAAAGAAAGCTGGAGTAGCAATACTCAGATTAAATAGACTTTAAAGAATGTTACAAGAGAAAAGGAATGACACCACATAATGATCAAGGGATCAATCCAAGAAGAAGATAAAACAGTTATAAATATATATGCACCCAACATAGGAACACCCCAATACATAAGGCAAATGCTAACAGCTATAAAAGAGGAAATCAACATTAACACAAAAATAGTGGGTGAATTTAACACCTCACTTATACCAATGGACAGATCATCCAGACAGAAAATTCATAAGGAAACAAAAGCTTTAAATGACACAATAGACCAGGTAGATTTAATTGATATTTATAGGGCATTCCATCCAAAAACATCAGAATACACTTTCTTCTCAAGTGCACACGGAACATTCTCCAGGATAGACCACAACTTGGGTCACAAATCAAGCCTCAGTAAATTTAAGAAAATTGAAATCATATCAACCATCTTTTCTGACCACAACGCTATGAGATTAGAAATGAATTACAGGGGGAAAAATGTAAGAGACACAAACACATGGAGGCTAAACAGTACGTTACTAAATAACCAAGAGATCACTGAAGAAATCAAAGAGGAAATAAAGAAATCCCTAGAGAAAAATGACAAAGAAAACACGATGATCCAAAACCTATGGGATGCAGCAAAAGCAGTTCTAAAAGGGACGTTTATAGCAATACAATCCTACCTCAAGAAACAAGAAAAATCTCTAACAATCTAACCTTACACCTAAAGGAACTAGAGAAAGAAGAAGAAACAAAACCCAAAGTTAGTAGAAGGAAAGAAATCATAAAGATCAGAGGAGAAATAAATGAAATAGAAACAAACAAAACAACAGCAAAGATCAATAAAACTAAAAGCTGGTTCTTTGAGAAGATAAACAAAATTGATAAAACTTTAGCCAGGCTCATCAAGAAAAAGAGGGAGAGGACTCAAATCAATAGAATTAGAAATGAAAAAGGAGAAGTTACAATGGACACTGCAGAAATACAAAGCATCATTAGAGACTACTATAAGCAACTCTATGCCAATAAAATGGACAACCTGAAAGAAATGGACAAATTCTTAGAAAGGTATAACCTTCCAAGACTGAAGCAGGAAGAAATAGAAAATGTGAACAGACCAATCACAAGTTATGAAATTGAAACTGTGATTATAAATCTTCCAACAAACAAAAGTCCAGGACCAGTTGGCTTCACAGGTGAATTCTATCAACATTTTTGAGAAGAGCTAATACCCATCCTTCTCAAACTCTTCCAAAAAATTGCAGAGCAGGAAACACTCTGAAACTCATTCTTTAATCTACTTGTCTGCTGATGGGTGGGGTTTGGTTCCCTCCCTGTTCGTTGTTTGCCCTGAGGTGACCCAGCACTGGAGCCTACCCAGACTCTTTGGTGGGGCTAATGGCGGACTCTGGGAGGGCTCACGCCAAGGAGTACTTCCCAGAACTTCTGCTGTCAGTGTCCTTGTCCTCACGCTGAGACACAGCCACCCCCCGCCTCTGCAGGAGACCCTCCAACACTAGCAGGTAGGTCTGGTTCAGTCTCCTATGGGGTCACTGCTCCTTCCCCTGGGTCCCAATGCACACACTACTTTTTGTGTGCCCTCCAAGAGTGGAGTCTCTGTTTCCCGCAGTCCTGTCAAAGTCCTGAAATCAAATCCCACTAGCCTTCAAAGTCTGATTCTCTGGGAATTCCTCCTTCTGTTGCCAGACCCCCAGGTTAGGAAGCTTGATGTGGGGCTCAGAACCTTCTCTCCAGTGGGTGGACTTCTGTGGTATAACTGTTCTCCAGTTTGTGAGTCACCCACCCAGGGGTTATGGGATTTAATTTTACTGTGATTGCGCCCCTCCTACCGTCTCACTGAGGCTTCTCCTTTGTCTTTGGATGTGGGATAACCTTTTTGGTGAGTTCTAGTGTCTTCCTGTCGATGATTGTTCAGCAGTTAGTTGTGATTCCGGTGCTCTCGCAAGAGGGAGTGAATGCACGTCTTTCTACCCCACCATCTTGAACCAATCCCTCTGTAGATTCCTCTTCCTTAAGATTTCTGAATACTGTAGCCTTAACTCCTGCTGAGTAAATCTAGCAGCAACAGGGAAGGAGGGGCACCTTTGATCATAGCTGGATTGTGTGAGCCTTTCCATGTTCCCTCTGACTCCACTTGGGTGCAAGGCAACACGCAGGCTCTGTTTATTGGGACATCAAGGAGTTTGGATGACGCCAGGTGGATCCTGTTGTGCAGAGTCTCCTCAAGGCTGTCTCTGTGAGCCACAGAATAATACTGGGGCTTTGTTAGATCCTCTGTGCTCGGCCATTCCTCTGCGCTCGGCCATTCCTCTGCTGTTAAATTGCTGTCATCAATAAATCATTTCATAACTAGCATGGGGTATCATTATCCCTTTCACAACAAATAGCATAGTTTGTCAGGCAGCAGTGGTTGCGAAGACAGCATCCAGCAGCAGGGACACACAGGACGGTGGGAAGAAACAGCTGCAGTTTCACAAAATGCTTTGAGGACTAATTTCACCTGCTCTGTATCGAGTCATTCCCAACTGAATACACTCCATTGTATTTGTTTCTTCTTTTGTTTACAAGGACACACAAAAATTCATTCAGATTCCATCAAAATTTGAGGATGAACTGAACATTCAGAAAACAATCCTAATTCTGAGGCCAGAATTGATTAGAAACCAAGAAAGGCCGCACGCCAGGCTTGGAGGAAACAGTAAGGATCACAAAGTAAGTAGATCTTAAAGAGACTGGAACATGGCCAAGCAAGGGGGTCAAGAGAGCCAATGTAATTCTTTGAAGTGGGTTATTTCATCGTCCTTTTAGCACACACGTTACTTCTGTCACTTGTGTCCCTCCTAACCAATTGCCTCTCACTCTGTTCTGTCTTAATGGCCTCTGCTTATCTGTTACCTGCATTTACTCATGTCTTCTGATATCTCATGGGCACTACTGCCTGCTTCTTTGTGTCTTTACCTTCCTGGTGCCTCTATCAACTACTGATTCTCTTTTAGGATCAAGCCATACTCAGAAGAGCAAGAATCCACAAGTACACAATCACTTCACCCTTCCTGGGCAAGTCTCACTGAGTCTACACTCACGAGCAGCTAACCCGCCTCGGTGTGCATGCCTGGTCCGGTGGACATGCCAGTAGCCGTATGTGGTACACAGCATGGCCACCTATGCTTAAGAAGGCACTCAGCACCACTTCCCCCAGCAGGGACTACGGGTGGGGACTCCGTAACGAAACCATGCCTGCAGAAAGATTTCGAAGGTTGCTTTATCTCCAAGTTCCGTAAAAGGCTCTTCCTGTGTATTGATATTGATTTGGCTATGTCAGTACGTAAAGAATGGCTGAAGCGTGACCTAAATAGCACATCTTGACAAAAATTATTAGGTGAAAATACAGGAATTCTCTGCTACCTTGTTTTCACGGTATTAAATCATATTAAAATAAAGTTAATAACTCACGTTCTGTATCTTTACATCACATTCCACTGAAAGCTATGGAAATAAAATACTCAGAAGTTCCATATTCTGTATGTTTGAGAATACTACTGTTCTACTTGTGATTCTAACAGGAAAACTGAGTTTTAGGTGAACTCAGAAATAGCCACTGAACCAAAGTACTTTTTTTGTTCTGTTTGTGTTTTTGTTTTCTTTGGCCGCACCGCACAGCATGTGGGACCTCAGTTCCCCGACCACGGATAGAACCTGTGCCCCCTGCAGGGGAAGCACAGTCTTAACCACTGGACCACCAGGGAAGTCCCCCAAAGTGCTTTTTAACTGAAGTATAGCTGATTTACAATGTTGTGTTAATTTCTGCTGTAAAGCATAGTGATTCAGTTATATATACATATATATATTCTTTTAAAAGCTCTTTTCCATTATGGTTTACCACAGGATACTGAATATACTTTCCTGTGCTATACAGTAGGACTTTGTTGACCCCAAACTCCCAATCCATCTCTCCCCTCCCCCCTCCCCCTTGGCAACCACAAGTCTTGAACCAAAGTGCTTTTGATGGAGAGAAAAAAAAGGAGTGCAGTCCGAAGAGCCATTGACTCGACTAGTCTACTTAGTTCTCAACAAGTATATAGAAAAGTCACACTCCTTATATTTCTACTGTCAGGATTCCCCATCTATGGTGCTGCCTAAACCCCACGTCCCTACAAGCAGCCCTAGAGCTTATCTTCAGCTTAGCATCCTGAAGAAGACTTGAATACCAACAAACTACATGCTCGGTAGAACAATTTTAAGAACACAGACACGAAGAATCATTCTGGACTTTCATTCTGGTGTCCGCCCAGCCCTCCCCAGGAAATTAGAGGCATGTGAACTAGAAATAAGTTTAAAAAGAAATGACCTAAACATAACCTTAAGCTTTCAACAGCCACCATCTCATTGTAATTCAGGGAGAAAGAGTGAAAAAGAAAAAGCCAACTTAGCAGCAGGAAGAAATATCTTTTATCCTGCATTGTTAGCTTTTTGATTCTCCCCTCACCCCAGGTCTCCTTGAGGCCAGGAAGGTCGATCAGGACAAGACATGGCCACGTGTCTTGAGCATGTAAAGGCTGGAATATGCCACTAACCAGCTAACACTCAGCCTACGGCTCGGCCCCCATGGCAAGTGGCTGGAAGAAAGGTGAACGGCATTTTGCCTGGCCTTTTAAATCAATCTTGCCAGAACAGGAAGAATCTAAGAGATCACTCCAACCACTCCGAGGTCTGGAGGATGCTTTCCAGGAAAAGAGAACGGCACAGGCTCTGAGGCAGTGACAACCAGGGATACCTGAGTAATAAAAGAAGTCACCAGGGCTGACACAGTGAAGGGTAGCATTCTGGTGCAAGGGAAGGTAAGAGGGGGCTGGTTATTCCTATGGGGCCAATATCATGGAGTTTGGAAATCCAATGGGAGAAATTCAGCCAAGAGAATAGCAGGATCTGATTTGTTTTTTGTTTTTTAAGTAACCTTTCTGGCTGCTGTTTGGAGAATGGATTTTAAGATGGCAAGAGTGGAAGCAGTGAGGAGATTATCACAGCAGAGAAAAAAACCAGATGGAGGGAAGTGGGCAAATTCAGGATGTGTTTTGGAGATAGATGGGGCAGGACTTGTTGCTGGATGGGATGTGACTGAAAGAAACAGAGGAGTCAAGGATGACACCTATGTCTTGTCATGAGCCCTGAGGTACCATTACTGAATTGGGAAAGGCGGGAATAAACACAGGTTTGCAGCAGTGCTGCTGGGGTGAAAACCAAGAGTGTTCTCTTTGGGACATATTATGTTTGAGATGCCTACTAGATATTCAAGTGGATATATCAGGTAGGCAGTGAATAAAGTCATCCGGAGATGAGGTACAAGGTCAAAGTTGAGAATAATCGGTATATAGCCAGTATTTGAGCCACGGAGTAAGAGATTTCACCTGGGGAGAACCTGTGCGTGAAGGAGAGACCTAGGGTATTACAATATTTAGAAATGGGAAGAGAAGGAGGAATCTGCAGAGAAAACTGAATTGTGGACAGTGGGAAGGAGAAGAAACAGAAGACAGCAAAATCACAAAAGCATCCCTGGACCCCACTCCCAGACATTATGATTCCACAGATCTTGAGCAAAACCCAGTAACCTTAATTTTTAAAGAGCGCCTGGTGTGCTTCACATGTGCTGCGAGTTTTAGGAAACACTATTACAGAATACAAAGCTGATTGTGAGACAGGCTTTGCTGCAGTGCCGGCACCTGGACAAATAGCTCCTCTACCAACAAAATACAAAGAAACTATAAGGGACTAAAAATAACCATGTGGACGTGCAGTTGAGGCAAATTATGGACAACAAGATACAAAAAGAGCAAAAAAACCCAACTGCCACTTCTGAAGAGCCGGGAGCAAAAGCAGAGGGGTGGGATCAAACGCAGGGTACTGCGCATGCCCCCTGCACTCAACATCGCCAAAGGGGTGGGCAAACCAACTAAGCCACCCCTACCCTCACCCCATATAAGGAACCAGCTCGCCGCCCCCCGCCTTGGTGAGAACAAGCAAGGCAGCGTGTCGCTTACCTTTGCTCCCCACTGCTGCATCAGGGGCGCCAGTAAAGCCTTGTCTGAATTTCTTGTCTGGCCTCTGATCAATTTCTATTGATTGAGGAGGCCGAGAACCCTGGTCAGTAACAGTTAGTTGAGCCCAGAACTCAAACCCAGCTCTTCTGACCTTTACTTGTTCACTCTTTCTGCTGCTCCTATTCCTTCACATTTAAAAAAATGAGCCCATCTAATTGTCATGCTGGTATTAAAATACCATCCATTCCCCAAATGGTTAACTCCAGCTAGTGCTCTAGACTTTTTGTCTTCTGTCAAATTTTTGGAAAGGGGTGTCCGTACCATCTCTGTTTTCTCATCTTCCACTGATTCCTAGACCTACCATTACCTCCTATCACCCTCTCATTATACTGCTTTGCTCCGGTCAGTGGAAGCAAATCAATCCACTCTTCTCACTTCTTACTTTAACCTGGTGATCACACTGACACCATGGACCATTTATTCCTTCAAACAAATCTCCACTCTCTTCAATCTCCCAGTCCCTCTTCCATTTTTTTCTCCTTTATTTTCTTAATGGCTCCCCTCTGTCCACCCCTTAACCACATGCAGAATTCTACTCATGGTCTGTTGCTCTCTCTTCCCCAGCAGTTTGGGTGCTGGGGGGTAGGACAGAAAAAGTGTAGTGTGGAAAACCACTGAGAAATAAAATATTGCCTGCCATATCAGTAAACAAAGGTTGTTACAGCCATCAAGCCATCACATTACAGCTGCCCGGACTGTGAGCCCTGAGGGAACTCAGGATGGAGACAAATGGGCTGCCCACTGCCAAGCACATCTGGCCGTCAGCCGCTGTAGCCACCCACAATAGTGCACCTGAGAAAACACAGGATACTGGGCCCAGAGGGCCGAGGTGCATAGCAAAGGAATGATTTCAGTAAGCCCAGACTCTTGCATCTTCCCATACATAGAAAAGCGCAAAATTCCTTAACCTGAAATATCTGGGTTTTTTTTTTTATTAACAGTAATCCTTTGATGTTCCGACTACCTGGTCTTTTGTTGCAAAAACTTCTACATATCCTGGCTTCCCCCTTGGCTCTTCAGAACACTTTTCTCAGCATTTATCTAAAGTCCTCAGAAAGTCTGCTGAATAAAACGTAACTCTCAACTTTTAGGTTGTGTATTTTTTTCAGTTGACACCATCTTAAGTATTTCAGATAAAATCCTCCTATCTTCCTGATGGAGATCTATTATCCTAATGGGCACCTACTTGCCAATGACCTTTTTTTGTTTGTTTTTGTTTTGCGGTACGCGGGCCTCTCACTGTTGTGGCCTCTCCCGTTGCAGAGCACAGGCTCCGGACGCGCAGGCTCAGCGGCCATGGCTCACGGGCCCAGCCGCTCCGCGGCATGTGGGATCTTCCCGGACCGGGGCACGAACCCGCATCCCCTGCATCGGCAGGCGGACTCTCAACCACTGCGCCACCAGGGAAGCCCCAATTCTAATGTTTGATGCTGATCCCTGGGTTTTAGGCTCATAAACACAACTGCATGATGAAAAGAGTTCGCTGAATGTTCCATGGGTAGTTCCCACATAACATGATCAAAAACCGTACTCAGTATCTTGTTTTGCACACTAGTTTCTTCTACTCTAATCATAACCTCATTTAATGGAATCACCATTAATTCAGTCACTTTAGCCCCAAATCAAGAAAGCCCCAAACGTGGGGTAATTCCTCAATTCCTACCTCACTTCTCCTCACCTCTGCATGCAAGAAGCCACACAGTCTTGGTAGTTTCACCTTCCTGGAATCTCCAATTTGCCCCTTCCCCTTTAACATATACCATCCCAGCAGAAGTTCAAGCCCCGTCAGCGGTTTCACAGGTTGGCATGAAGCTTCCTTGCCTTCAGTTTTACTTGCCTTTAAATCTCTGTGGCTGAATGGGAAGGTGGGGTGAGGGTCTGAAGATACGACCACGTCACCACCCTGCTATGACACTTCAGTGGCCCTAGACTACATCCTGAATAAATCTAAACCTTAGCAGAGAATTCAAACACCCTCTATAATCTGACCTACTTCTCCCTGGGTAGCTCCATCTCCTTGTTTTCCCACATAGTTCCATGTAGTTTTTCCATTCTGTTCCATCTTTCTGTGCTTGCAACTCAAACTCTCCCTTTAACCTGAACATGGGGTCTTTAAGTTAACCCTCCTTCTTCCTAAGGAATTAGCTCAGGAAGTATACCACAGACCTTTAGGATCCACAAGTTGAACCTCTGGTGAGCTCCTGAAACAGACTGTGCTTATCTAACCGTGCTCCCTCGAAAACACTTGTTTGATTAAGTCTATCCTCTCGCGAGAGTATAAACTCTTCAAAAGAAAGGATGGGATTTTATTTATTGCTATGCTATCTAGAACATGTAGACAATTATTCATGGCTGTCCAGCACTTCCACACCTTAGTTAGCATTTCTTTGACACTTAAAAAGTTTCTAGAATGCACACCCTTGTCCTTACTTATCCTGGTAGAGGAATATTAAGTTAAGAATAATATCACTAGGCTAAAAACGTCCTCAAAGATACGTTGTATTTCTGTTTTGTGTTTTTTCGTTTTGTTTTGTTTGCTTATCGTCTGCTCGTATTATCTGTCAGAAGATTTCTTCGGTGGAGAAAATGAGAGCTGAATTGAAGTAAAATCTATATCCTCTTCCTATTAAACTTCCACTGAGGTTTTTAGAGAAATGGCCATTTTCCAGGAAGTTTAAGGTTTATTTCACAAGAATGGCAGATTGAATAAACTGAGAATTCCTAAAAAGGGGGTGGCCATATTTCTACAAATTCTTCTCAGTAACTAATAGCTGGCTATCAATAACATGAAGGAATATTATTTGGAGAACCTTTTCATCACTGACTGTAGGATATGTTGTAAAGTAACGCACTACTACCCAGCAGTTCTCATCTTTAAGGCTGATGTACTCAACTGTGTACACGTTAGGCAAAAGTAGCATAATTTATACCAATTCCATAGAAATAACCCTACTCTGTTCATAGAATCACAAGCTCTTATACTTCAGTGTTACTCATACTTTCGACTGAAGCGCCCCCACTGGCAGAGGAGGATAAATTCATATCCCCAAGGCATTTATAGATGGAGCCTAAAAAGATGTGGCATGCACAGAATGGCTTGGACGTTTCAAGTTGCATCTTCACAATTCAAGAAAGTTTTTTTCCATAATTGTGTTCATGTTTATATTTTACTGACCTCAAAGGGAATACCACTGACTTTCAAAAAGATGTAGCTTGTCTATCTTGTGGATTCTTATATCCACAGAACACCCCAGCCCCAGGCTGGCATTGTGAAAGACGTGTGTAGTTCAAAAATGACCAATTATGTAAAATGTTCCTCATTTTAGGTTTGTCCAATGTTTTCCTGTGGTTAAATACAGACGAACTATATTTGGGAGGAATATCACTGAAGTGACGCTATCTTCTCATTCTATCCCATCAGGAGTAATTTGTGGATTTGTCCCATTGCTGGTGATGTCAACTGTGACCACTTGATTAAGGTGGTATATGGCAGGATTCTCTACTGCTAAATTACTAACTCCCCCTTTGTAATTCGTCAGTATCTTGTGGAGAGATACTTTGCAATCCTGTAAACATCCTGTTACTCCTAAAACATTCAGCCACTGGTTTTAGCATCCAATGACACTTATCTTAATTAACTTTACGATACATGCTAAATAATTTTCCATTTCCATCATTCCTTCTACATTTATTCATTTATTGTAAGGAAGAGCTGCCTCTTTCCCTCCATTTATTTTTATATTCATTTAAAAATATACCAGTGTAGATTCATGGATTCTTATTTAATGAGTTACAACCATTACGATGATCTCTTTGACCAGTGGCAGTCCCTTCTAGGTGACTGCTATTTCCTTTTTACATGTTCAATTTGAGGAATATATAAAATAACTGACTTTACACTTGAAAAATTCAGTGTAATGAACAATAAGGGAAGACCAAGCAATTATTTGGATTAAAGAAGGCTGAAGAGATCTCTCAACTGAATGTAAGCCATGATCTAGGATTTGCTACTGTTATAAAGGACTTTACTGAACAGTTGATGAAAGATGAATAAGGTCTTTAGATTGGATAATAGAATTGTATCAATGTTAATTTCTTGGTAAATATACTACAGTCATGTCAGAAGATATGTTTTTTAAAAACATACACCATAAAGTATTTAGGGGAAAGGAAGCATCATGTCTGCAAATTAATCTTAAACAAGTCAAAAAATAAACCGTAATTGTCTACATACAAATACATATACTGATAAACACAGAAAGAGACGATGCCAAAGCGAATATGGTCAAAGGTTAACATTTGAAGATTGTCAGCAAAGGCCTTAAGGGAATTTTTTGGTACTATATTGCAATTTTTTTTGCAAGTCTGAATTATGTCAAAATAACTTTTTAAAGAAAACCCCATTAGTCACCTACTCACCCAATGCAGTAATTCCCTCTTCAGTATCACTGCCACCAGACATACATCCCTCGCTTGCCTCTGTACAGACTGAAGGAGAATGGGGCCATAGAAATAATGTTCCATAATGGGCACTTCTAGTTACCCCAAATATGCCATCTTAAAACTTACCTCCCGTGATGCTGCCTCTGGCTTTGGAGGAAAAACAGAATAATCTTGTCTCTAATTCCACGTGGAATCAGTTTGAATACGTCTCTAGCCTTTCTAGGCCAATTATTTCCTTTGTATAATAGCGTTACACATATAAAGTGATTTCTTGAATCATCACCATTACTGCCATTATGGCCACCTTCATGGGTGTGGGACCAGTATAGTCAAATGGGGCCCCATGCTTGATTTAATGGTCTAATACTGATGTCTTGAAATGCTTAATTTTTGAACAAGGGGACCCACATTTTCTTTTCTTTTTTTCTATTGGAGTATAATTGCTTTACAGTATTGCGTTAGTTTCTGCCATACAACGAAGTGAATCAGCTATATGTATACATCTAGCCCCTCCCTCTTGGACCTCCCTCCTCCCCCCCCCACCCCGCCCATCTAGGTCATCACAGAGCACAGAGCTGAGCTCCCTGTGCTATCCCGCAGGTTTCCACTAGCTATCTGTTTTACACATACTAGTGTATTTATACCAAACCTAATCTCCCAATTCATCCCACCCTCCCCTTCCCCTCCTATGTCCACATGTCCGTTCTCTACATCTGGATCTCTCTTCCTGCCCTGGAAATAGGTTCATCTGTACTATTTTTCTAGATTCCACATATATACGTGTTAATATACGGTATGTGTTTTTCTCTTTCTGACTTACTTCACTCTGTATGACAGATTCTAGGTCCATCCACATCTCTACAAATGACCCAATTTCATTCCTTTTCATGGCTGAGTCATATTCCATTGTATATATGTACTACATCTTCTTTACCCATTCATCTGTCAATGGGCATTTAGGTTGTTTCCATGACCTGGCTATTGTAAATAGTGCTGCAGTGAACACTGGGGTTCATGTGTCTTCGAATTACGGTTTTCATTTTGCACTCAGTACCACAAATTTTGTACCCAGTTCTGCTGCCACCAGCCTATGTGGCACCTTTCTGTAAACTGGACACCTGTGAGAACACAGGTCTTGGCTATAAAGCAGCAACAAGAAAAACCAGTCCCTACCCTCATGTGGTTGTAGCCATGCTCTGGGGGGCAGTCCTGCCTAGTGGAATGCAGGCTGCATTTCAACACCAATCCCCTTCCTTGGCTAGATGCTCCTGTGTAGTGTGCAACTCCATCAGGAGGCCTGGACTCTCAGATCTTTCAGTAATATTCATAGAAGTTAATTTCAGTCCAAAGGGAAGAAAGATCAACCTTTGGCCAAGTAGATAGTATTTTCTCTTCACTCTGGCCACATTCTTCCAAGAGAAGAGGAAGGAGGATTTTAAACTTTTGTGCGATTGCTAGCCGGTGCTGAGAATTGGTCATAACATGTTTTCCATAACCTCTGAACAAATTCCATGTTCTGAAAAGGAAGGAAGGGAAAAGTGCAGATAAAGCTGGACGCCTTGGGGGCCACATGCTGCACGTCGCAGGGCTGTGATGACTCACCTACTCCCGATTCCCTTTAGACCTCTTCTTTACTGCAGTAAACATTAGGAGTACTTCGCAAGCCAGGGAGGACAAAGACGGTCCTTATAAGAACAGCATCCTTGTGAGCTATGGATTGGCTCACATGTTAGTCCCATGGCACCATCATGACACACAGCTCACAAATGCCCTTTCACAGAACCATATCCAGCATTGATAGGGTTGCCTTTCAAACCAAACAAACATCTATAATACAAAGGTGATAGATAAGCCTCCCCACTAGGCTCAGAGGTCAAGACAATGAGAGCAATGCAACGGAATCTTACAGCAGGTTACCATCGAACAAGGGAAAATCAATCCACAAATAACTTCACGATAACCATGATTCTGGGAAAATGATAATAAGTACCATGAGAGAAGTGCTAAAAAGAATGCTAGGAGAGTTCGAAGATGGATATTTAGGTTTTATCAATTTTGAAGCTGGAGATGCTGGAGGGGACCCTTTTTTAAGGGCTCAGTTGGTATGTCAGGCTGCTGAGGTCAATTAGTATTAAGGGATTTGCTAAACTAGGTTTCATAAAGGACACGGTATCCACAACAGACCTTGGATGTAGGAATTAGGCGGACAAAGGCAGGAGTGCGAGATGCGGCTGGGAATACACTCCAGGAAGAAGAAAGGATATGAGCACATCAAGGAAAAAGAAAAGTCTATGTCCCAGAATCTAAGCTGTCCTAACTCAGCTGGAGCCCCGTACGCTTGTATGGATATAATGGGTAATAAGACGGAAAACAGAGGTTAAGGCTGACTGAACACCAGACACACGTGCCGATGTGTTTTTATATTTATTTTTGCTATCAAGAGGGGGTTATGGACAGTTTTTAACAGGTGAAATTATTTATCAAAGCCATGAAGCCAAGATCCATAACTGAGGTCTAGTTGGATATCTCCTCTAAGTTCTCAAAAAAGATACCACCCTCCCCCACCAAAGCAAATTAAAATAATACTGTTTTCGCTATGGGCCTGTAATTAGGTAGGGAGTTTCATAGCTTTTAAATGAGATTCTCTAAGTTCTTCACTCGTTCTTGGCACGACTGTATAGATATTTTAGAAGTCTCTCAAATAAGCCATCTATTTAAATTATATTCAGGATGCATGTTTTATAGATTCCTTTTCTTAAAAAATCAGCAGAACAATGGGTTCCTGCTGCGTTTTATCCCAAGTGGCCAACTTGCTATGTGACTATAACAGGCCAAGGTTTCCCTCATCCCCCCAACCCCAACTCCCATATTGAAGAAAAGGCTCAGGTGTTAAGAAGAGTGTGCCGGGGACTTCCCTGGTCACTCAGTGGTTAAGAATCCGCCTGCCAATGCAGGGGACACGGGTTCGAGCCCTGGTCCGGGAAGATCCCACATGCCGCAGAGCAACTAAGCCTGTGTGCCAAAACTACTGAGCCTGCGCTCTAGAGCCCACAAGCCACAACTACTGAGCCCTCGTGCCACAACTACTGAAGCCCGTGCACCTAGAGCCCATGCTCCACAACAAGAGAAGCCACGACAATGAGAAGCCTGTGCACAGCAACGAAGACCTAACACAGCCATAAATAAATGAATAAATAAATAAATTTATTTAAAAAAAAAGAAGAGTTTGCCCGACCAAGGGGTGATGATAGAGGCCAAACATTCTGAACGCAGATGAAGAAGAGGGAAAAACGGCAACAGCTAAGCAGCCAAATGTTCACCCATGAGAATAAAAAACTACGAATAACTGAATATTCCTCCTTTGACAACTGTCCAGGGGCAGAAATAACAGATGCCAGAGCAGCCCGACTTCCTCCAGCGTGATCGAATCAGACAAACGAGAGGAGGCCAGTGGGAGCCACTCGCTGCAGATGGACTTCTGCCAACCTGGTGGGGGTGAATGTGGGTTGCTTTATTTATTTATTTTCCCTCCAGAAAATCACTTTGAAATGGAGCCTCAGCTATTTCCAGCCCCAGGTGATCGGATGGGCAGCCAGCAGACACAGGGTGGAATTATTAAGGAAAAGAAAATGGTTTAAGATGACAGGCACTTTGGCTACTACAACAAAACCTGTACTGGTTTTTTTGTGACTACTAAGGCAGCAATGAGTCATGATTTATATATAAAAATATATATTATATATATAATATATAATAACATACATATAAAGTATATATATTATACATATGTATTATACATGTGTGTATGTATATGTGTATATATATAATAACTTGACCATGTGGAGGAACTCAATTTCTTCAGAAACAGAATAGGAAAGCAATCACTGCTTTCCTCAAGGAAATGCTCAAAGGCACATGAACTTATCCTTCTATGATGGTTCTCAAACTCCCATTTAATAGAAAGCAATCAACACGGCTTGGTAGCTAGAGCACCCAGGGAGGGTGAATGGATGAATATAAGATCTGGTTCCATGTCTGCCGGGTGACCTCTGGTCAAGCCACCTAACCGTTCTGAATATCACTTTCTCAGCTATTAATGATGACATTGGAGCTATGGGTTAAATCCGTATTTCCCAAATAGTGCTTCCTAAAGGTGTTCTAAGGGTCTTGCTACTCAAAGCAGGGTCCACAACTGGCAGCATCAGCATCCTATGGGAACCCTTAGACATGATAGAACCTCGGACCTTGGACTGGACATACCAAATCATGTCAACTGAATCATCTACATTTCAATAGGAACCCAGTTGATTTGCATACGTGTTAAAATTTGAGAAACACTGTTCCTGACCAAGCTGTCCCAAAGATACCTGATCACAGACTCACCTGGATAACTTCATACAAACACAGCTTCCCTGGTCCTTCCTCAGGTCTGGGGTAGAAGCCAGGAATCTACATAGTTAACTGATACCCCAGGTGGGTCCATTTCAATAAAAATATGAGTGACATAAATAAAATAGTTGTGTCTATATTGTTTCCCTTTAAAATCGAATGATCTCTAAGCGATACCTTGCCAGCGAGCTTCCTGGTGTTTTTATAGAGATAAGCTAACATGATCATGACAAGACATCCCTCAGCTGATGGCCCAGATGCCATGAAGGTTTTGCCCACTGCATTTCTGAAACTGTTAAATTCTTAATGGATCATTGGTTAAATGCAGGAAGCATAAGGAGCTCTGATGTTGAGCTACAATAATTTAATGAATCATATAAAAATGATACTAATTTTGCAAAGTCCCCTCAAGACAATTGTCAGATTCGTAAGCTACATTCATATATCAAAAACCTTATTTAGCACATGAAGATGTCTTTAGCACTTCAAAAACCAATCTTAAAAAGTAGAAATATCGTGACAATTATGTCCAATTTGGCTTTTCATTTATTGGGAATAAAAACTATCCTCATGGGCAATGTGTTATTTGCTGGGAAGTGCTTGCAAATAGCAGCGAGAAATCTCTTATTTAAATAAAACATGAAAGTTATACAAAAATAAGTGGTGTTTTTTTTTCCCTCCTGCAAGCAAATCAAAAGAATTCCAAGTAAGGTCCTAAAGGCAGCTTTTCCCCTCCATTTTCAATGCCAATAAACATAGTTAAAATTCAGTGTACATTTTAATGTATACTGGTCTCCAAGTCAAATGCAATATTTAATGACAAATCATGTCTTGACTTGCATAAATAATTTTAAATAATCTGTCACTTGCTACATAGAAAGAGGTTTAAAATATATTGTAAATATTAGCGCTTATATTAAGCTAACTGCATAATACAGGCTTTAAGGATATTCTTTTTTTTTACTTAAAAATCAGATCTTTATCATATTCAGATGTGCATATCATACATAAGAATGACAAAATGATTTTTTTAATCCCTGAAGAGGTTTGCAAGATTAGTACCACAAAAGTATCAGCTGACTCTAAAAAAGTAGGAAGTGATAGAAAAGTGTTTTCCATTTTTTAAAAAACATTCTGGGATCCTATCATACTTGGGAGAGTTGGATACCTAGGGCTGGCCTAGAATGGAGTTTTAGAGTCTATATAGCCATGAGCCACAGAAAAATCACTAAGGCACTAGAAATGTAATTCAGTTCAATTAGTTTAAGTATTAACACACTTACTGGTGAATGATGTTCAGGCTACAGAGGATCAACTATGTCATAAAATAATAGCTAATGACTGATAAGAGTAACACCGTGTTACGTGTGGTTTTAAACACTTTGTAGTTATCAATACTTCTGACTCTTCCAGTAACTATGAAGTCAGCAATCTTTTATCATAATATTAAGACACAGAGATGAATCGATTGTCCACCATCACAACACTAAGTAGCAGTGGATTTAGGAACTGGAAACCAACAGGACTTCAGTATCTGGGTTCTCAGCCACCAGGGTACACATTCATCCAACTGGAAACTCTAGGAGCAAAGGCCCACGGCAGAGAAGTGAGGGTGAAACACAGAACATTAAAGTGTTTAGAAGGATGAAGCAGACTGTACGCGATCAAAGCCTATGGGAAATTAACAAACTGGGTCTGAGTCGTTCTTTGCCAAACTTTATAAGCAGGGGGGAAATCTCTGGAAGTTTCTAGCAGGCACGTGACAGTCAGGAATGAAGTGAGCAAGCATGGAGATGACAAGAGATTGGAGACGGACGGATTAATGAGATGCTATTTATAGGAATTCATAGAATAGGTCACGTGGGGCTCAAAGAAGTAGAGGAAAAAGAGGAAGGGGAAAGTGACACTGACAAGGAAATCAAGGGAACTTGTGTTGAAATTCCCTGCGCGGTTTGGCCTCTCCTTTCTTCAGGATCCGGAGGATAACCTGCCTCACCCTGACCAGGATCAAATACTGGGTTGGCCAAAAAGTTCGTTGAGGTTTTTCCATAAGATGTTAAACTACAATACCTCGGCTAGCCTAGGCAAGGCCATGCCAGGAGCACAAAGCTGGACTCGTTAAGGAAGAATAAAATCAAACACATTCCCTTTCTCAACTGACCTGTCAGAAAGTATTTGTGGGCTAAAATTAACTAAAATAACAATAGGAAAAATATTTCCCATGGCTCTTACAACAAGAGCGCAGCTTGCAAGGTCCTCCTTGGTCTCCTAGGACTCAGGCAACAGCCTCCCAGATCACCAGGATAATGAAGGTGAACCGCCTATGCTGACAAGGAGATTTCATTTCCCAAGAAACAGAAACGTCTCTGCAAAGAGCAATTCACTCCTATTCTTAATCCCTAAACCATCAACATCCGCTACAAAGAATTCCTCGAGTCCTTAAATAAATCCCTTGTCCCGTATTCTTGTCTTCACGGCACTCTCGAAAGCAGCATTAAAAAAAAAGAAACAATAACCATCTCTGCCCACCATCTCTTTGTTGGGGGAGGGGTAACACTCCTGGGCTCACAAAGGAGATTTTATGGGGACCCATGGGGTGGGTAAGATACGTTTAAGGAGGAGAAAGGAAGTTGGTGTATTTCTAAACATGTTTGAGATGATAAAAACGCTGATGCTGAAACATGATAAAGAAATCTTAGACTCTCCTGAAAGGCAATCTTCTTTCTTTTTTTTTTTTTTTTTCTCAAGCGTCTTTTTTTCAGTCCTACTTGGGTCAAAAAAATGCAGTTTTAAAGCCCATTTCCATGTTTTAAGATTCAGAGGAAAGAGGTTTAACAGGAGGCTATAAAACTCCCTTAATCTTTAATGCCTTATTTTCACAGATTTGCTGGCGAAGTAAACCGTCATTGCTCAACTTTTCTCATCAATGCCCCTTGAACTGTGTCATTCATGACGAACAGCAGAATCCATTTGCGTGGGTTTTTTTTTTCTTTTTCGGAAACCATTTTTCCCGGTATTGTGGAGGCACCTGCATTCTGGCAACCTAGGCAGAATCTCTTAGCCCAACTGATTTGCTGATTGTCTCCTAGGGGAAATTATCAAACATTTAAAATACAATTTTAGAAGAGTGAATTGAGTAGAGGTGGAGACAGTTCTGATGGCGTCTTGCTATCCTCTCATCCCTGTTCTGCAGAAGCACCTGGCCTGTCCAAATGCTCTTCAGCTCTATGGAAGGCTAGTCTGTGCTCCTACACGACAAGAAGGTCACCGAGAATATACTCACAGGCTATGCGCACGGAGGCCTTCCTGCTCTTGGAGGTCCCCAGGTGGCTCCACGCCACACACTGGCACCAATAGTCCTCGGGCCCATGGAAGTCCTCTACCTGCTGCCTGGTGACGTTGATAAACACCTCCCGGACCTTCAGGCCTGCAGAGGAGATAGAACCAATCCACTGAGGCTGGTGTATTTCGCAAACGGAAAGTTAAGGCCAGCCCAACCTCTTCCTGTTAATTAAACCATTCTGTTTTTAATCAAGGTGAAGTTTTAATTACTTTGACAATAATATATTACTGCTAATTAAATTCCAACGGCTGAGTAGGCTGGAAAGAACAAGTGTATAGTATCATCAGCCAGTGTGGTTCCCATATAATAGAATCATTTTCACAGTACCTTGACACCATGCTTTTTCTGTCTTCTTTTTTAGCTCTTATAAATATTTATTGTTCTTTTTTGTTTGTTTTTTCTTAAATTTTTATTGGAGTATAGTTGATTTACAACGTTGTGTTAGTTTCTGCTGTACAGCAAAGTGAATCAGGTATACACACACATACATCCACTCTTTTTAAAATTCATTTCCCGTATAGGTCATTACAGAGTACAGAGAAGAGTTCCCTGGGCTCTACAGTAGGTCCTTATCAGTTATCTATTTATATATAGTAGCGTGAACATGTCAATCCCAATCTTCCAATGTATCCCTCCCCACCGCTCCCCCCCTTTGTCTTTCTTGGCGTAAAATCTACCATGAAGAAAGTAGCACCAAGTTAATTTCTGGGATTCTAGAGGCTAAACAGTCCTCAACAAACCAACCCCAGGGACATAGTTCCAAGTGCTTCGAAGTGTTCCCACCCCTGGGTATGGCAGCAGGAGAGGGTCACTCTGGACGTGTGGCTTAGAATAACGAGAAGACAGTGAACATGCATGGGACGGGTGAACGGCTGGGAATCCAAGGAAAAGCCAGAACTCCAGACAACAAATGGGATGCAGACCAGTTGAACTACATTGGTCTTGAAGCCTTGAAAACCCTGGAAGGTCCCTGGAGCAACAGAATGAGGAGGTGAAGAAAAGAGAGGCTTTCACAGAAAGCGGGGTTAAGGCTACACCTGGGAAATGAGATAAAAAATGCCAAGGGCAACGTCTTAGTTTAATTACTATATCTTTGCATTCCCATCTAATAGTTAAAAAATTTGCCTGGTGTTTCTGAGGAGTGAGTTTCTTCCAAACCTCCAGAGCCATAGACTATCAGCCTTTCTTTCTTTGGGAAGGATAGCCACCTCAGAGCAAGTGCCAAGGAGCAAAGGATGCCCTCCTCGACACCATCAGTTAAATCATCACAAACAGGGGAGCAGCCTTTATAATCGGCATGCTCTCTCCAGCTAATGGGCATCTGCTGAGGCTGTGCCCTGCCCTGAGACAGGCAGCATGGGAGAAGGAGGCGATGCTTACTGAGCTCCACTAAGTGCCCAGCATCATAAGCCTTTAGCCTATTCACTCTTTGCATTTCCACAGTGCCCTAATGTAGCAGAGGCTACTGTACCCCCACTTTACGGAAGAGAGAACTGACTTAGAGAGTCATTTGTCAGTAATCACACAGCCTGTAAATGGAAGATCCAGGGTTTGAAGCTAGATCTGTTTTACACCCAAACCAGCACTTTGCACAGGTCCCTCATAAAAATTCGACTCTGTCCTCGTACTTTAGGTACTTATACATAATTATGGAAATAAGACTAATGCATGGAACATTTAAGGAAAAAATGAGGTGCATGACTATGATTTTTCCTTTACGTTCAAAAGGAATTCAGGGGACAGAACCATCAGTATAGTCAAAAGGAGCCAGGGACTGTTGGTGGAGGAGGTGGAATGTGATTATATCCTGGGTGCTGGTAGGATTTAAAAAACAAGAACGGAGGTGGATTAGTCAGGCTTGGGAAACATTCCCCTCTACCCAATCAATAACATGTTATTTATAGTGTGTGATGAGAGTTTTATGGCCACATCAATCACCATGTACACAAGCTGAGTTAGACTTTCTAAATTTGTAGGAGGTACCACGTATAGAAAATCATCCTGATGACAGCTGATAATTCCCATTTCTTCTGTTTCTGCAGAATGCAGAAGCATGCCTTTTACCTGTCAGAGACGTAAGAGTCCTGAAAGTCACCTTCTACGTGGAATAGGAAAGAAGCCTTTTATTGTATTGTTGGCTTTGTATATTTTATTGTATATTGGCTTTTATTGTATTGTTGCGGCTGCTTTTTTAAATTTGCACTTAAATAAAAGAGAGAATGAGAGGACCTGGAGAAGGTGGAGCTGGCAGGTGAAGGGAAAGGGAAACGGAAGTCAGATTACAAAAAAGTTTGTGAGGACAGAAAGCAGACTGGAGCGTGACACCCATACTGGACTTTTTAAAGTTAGGCTGCATAAACAAAAATAAGGAGCTAGGCTGTAGACAAGAGGACTTGGTTTATATTTCACAGCTTTGATTTGAGACAAATGGTGGAGGATCTACTTTGCATAGTGCAAGAGAGGAGAGAAAACCCTAAATCAGCACATCCAGGTTCCAGGTGGAGTAACTTTGATACGTCTGAGCTCCCCTGTCATGTGATGGGGAAACCTATGAAGCAAAATACGCCAATCATGTGGGAATCAGGTCTCACTGAAGAAGCATGATAAGCTTAGAAGGTCAGAAATGTGTTCAAGCTCATGTGGAATTTATACATACATATATATACATACACACACAACTTATTCATGTGTGTATATATGTGTGTGTACATGTATTATTTTTTTACTTTCTCCATCTTATAATATCTAAACCCATCAGCTTTCTCGAGGCTGCAAATGAAGATAATCACCATCTCAAAATGGTTCAAGATCATCATATTTATAAAGCAGAGAGTTCCCCATCCAAACCTTAAAATATGCTATGATTTAATCTAGGCCTCACGGTGTTTTAAGGGGTACATGGGGCCTGTTTTAATGATCTAAGGTAGGACACTCAAACAGAAATGAGCATCAGGAAAGAATAAGTTTACACTCACAGATCCCTAGAAACAAGAGGCAAAGCACCCGGGGCCACACGGGGAAGCACCAGGGTCAGGGGGGAATGTGGGCAAGAGCCTTTATTGTGGTTTCCACGGAAAGGAATCAGAGAGGCAGGGGAAAAAGATTTAGAGTTGGCACGTTTGCATCATTTCAGTGGGCTCCGGGACAGAAAAGCTGTCCCTACTTGTCTGGTACTGGGTTAGGGCAGGGGGATACGGGTCAGCAGTGTAAGAGCCTGATAAAAGAAGGGGTTGGGGATAAAGCTCTGGATCGGTTGGTTTGCATATGAAAGGCACGCTCTTGGGCCAGTTGTTTGCTATGTCTAGGAATTAGCCAGCCCTGGGCAGGGCAGTCCCTCCAGGGTCAGCAAGACCCTAAGATGTCAGAGCATCAAATACAAACACTTGAAAACATGGTTATTATACATGGACAACCACACAATTGTTTTGGAAAGCGTAACAGTGGGCCACAGACCCCCACCACGAAGGTCAAAATTGATCTCACCCCATTCATGTCAGGAAGTCTGGCAACCTCTCATTCAGACTAAACACAGCTGAAAGGAAAATGCTTAAGTCACGATTTCAGCATTACGATGGCTCAGTCTCAAGTCCCTCACAGAGGTTCCCCATGGGTTTGGAGAAGCAGAGTGAATTATCAACCAAGTATTATCCAAACACAGTGTATTTTGCTCCAGGTAGCATCAGCGTATCAGGTTTCTTTAAAAGGCCACAAGTGACTTCACTACCCCCCGCCACCACCATCCCCACTAGTATAGTGTCTCTCTGGAGTAGGCCTTTTTCTTCTAACGTGAGGTCTTTAGCCTTGTCAAACCATCCCCGCTAGGAAAACCTTTGGGAAATCATAAATATTTTGTCTCTATTATACTTTTCTCCACTATAACAAATAACTATTGATTAAAATAAAAATTTTAAATAGTATATTCTCTTGCAAATCTTCACTACTGCTCTCTCTAGTGATGTATTATATATATGCATAAATATATATATATATATATGTAAAAATGTATGTGTGTGTGTATATACACACGAGAAACCACACCTGAGAAACATCCATTTAAAACGGCTCTATTTCAGGACAGCTCCCCCCACGCTCCTGCACTGAAGTTCATCCCACAGTGTTACAGAGATAACCATCTATTTCTCCATCTCAAGAGACGGCAGCTAACTTATTCACAGGAAATGCTACAGGGGAACAAACATCCCAGGCAAATAGAAGATGGCAACTCATAAATAAGACTAGCATTGTACCTGATAACTTGCGTAACTAATGGGCACGGAAAAGTCCAACCCTTTAAATTATCGTGCGATTATAACTATCAGCCTTTGTTATGGAGGAGAGTCCTACAGAAGATGAAAATATGACTCTGGAGCTGAAATGCTAATAAGCTTTCTACGCGGCGGATGGTTGAGTTGTAGAGAGACGAATGTTGGCAACGGATGAATAATTGCTCTGCATGTACTAAACATAACAGAGCAGCACAGAACTTCATCATCTGTCAGCTTTATTTGTTTAAATGAGAAAAATGCTGACAGCAGTTATTGCTATAATCCCCTTATTTATCAGATAGGAAACACTAGTTACTCTTAGCAGGCCTAATCCTGTTGGGAGAATAAAAGGGAATTTTCAAACTAATTGAAGGTGTATGTTTCACTGTTCAAAGAAGAGAAATATGGAAGAAAGGAGGGAAGAAATGGAGAGAGAAAAAGGATGAAAATTATTTATTTCTGGTCAACGTCTAATAAAAGGGCTCTAGTTCTAGTCCTAACTTATTCTGTAGAAAAGAAAAGAGTTCTGGAGTAGAACTGAATATCCAGCACCAGGCCAGCTGCAGACAGTGCCTACCAACAGCTGTCCCCCTGCCTTTGATCTACTGCCCATCATCACACTTCAACAAGGCTCATCAGCGGCCTCCTGCCGTGGTCACTGCTGCCCACCAGCTCTCAGATGCACCACTCATCACAACTGGATGTCCAATCTTTGGAAGTTCTCTGTAGTAGGATACTCGGCTTACTAAAGTAAATAACTAGATTCAAGAAAAAAGATGAGAATCCCTCTTCCTCTTGTCATATTCCCAAACCACACCAAAGCAGTAAGAGGCTAGCAGACTAGGCTCTGGTGAATTGTTTTCTCACGCTAGTCGCTGTGCCTGTCTCCCTGGACCATTTTAGCCCAGTGTTATACCCACTCCGTGCCTGGTTTTTTTTTTGCACTGTGATGTTTCATGATTGGGGATTAACCCAGAGAATAGTTCTATGTAATTAGCTTCCACAGACAAAGCCCCAAAGAACTATTCTAATACACCTTCATGAGTAGCATGGGGCCTTGCTCAATTTGGGGAGAGAGAAAAAAAAATCAAACAGCCCACGAAAAGCAACCATCTCCGGGCTTCCCTGGTGGCGCAATGGTTGGGGGTCAGCCTGCCGATGCAGGGGACACGGGTTCGTGGCCCGGTCTGGGAGGATCCCACATGCCACGGAGCAGCTGGGCCCGTGAGCCATGGCCGCTGAGCCTGCGCGTCCGGAGCCTGTGCTCCGCAACGGGAGACGCCACAGCAGTGAGAGGCCCGCGTACCGCAAAAAAAAAAAAAAAGAAAGAAAAAAAAAAGCAACCATCTCCTATTCAAGAGCCTTCTCTAATAGACCGTCATCTCCTTAGGTATCTCAGTACCACTGATGCCTGGGTTTGGCTCTGAGATAGGAAACAGTGGAGTAAGGTGGGCCTAAGAAGATGGAAAACAGTCCACTCAGCTGGAAGAAGTGAGTCCACCACTTACATAAGGAGATGTTTTTCATTTGTCTCTTACTAGCCCAGGTTTAGAGCCTAGAAAATAGGCTTGAACAATAAGTTCCCCCATATTTTGAATAACATATCATTACTGATTAATTATTATACCATTTGTATGGCCCTTTACTTTTATTAATGTCATCACATACCTTATCTTATTTCATCTTAAAACCATGCTATTATTATTATTATAATTATTATTTTGCTGCAGGTTCCGTATCAATAGGAAATAGATCAAAGATGTCATACAGTTTACAACATATATTATTTTCAAAAAGTTGTACTGAGTGCCTCATATGTGCTTGCCATTTTGCCAGGTGTTGAAGATACTGTGACAAAGTAAATGATCAAGATTCCTGTCCTCAAGGATCTTGCAGGCTAGATGAGGGGACACTTCAACTTGTCCCAATGTGATGCGACAGTTGCTATGACAGAAGCACAGACTGCTACAAGATCACACAAGAGGGGCTTCTAACCTCTCCACAGCATCACCAAAAGCTTCTGGGAACGGTTGCCATCCTACCTTTGACCTGAAGGCTCTGTCCTCACCCAATATTTATCTCAGTGTCTAGGGCAAGGCTCTGGTGAAGACACATGAATCTGATCCCTATTTGGAGTTTTAAAACTTTGAGATACAAGAAAACTGTTCAGGGAACTGTGCCTCCATTTCTTGGGGGAAGCTTGGATGTCTTCAAGCCAACATGCTACTGAAAGTAGCAAATTAAATGTAGATAATTAAAAGGCAGAACCATATTCCATTTTACTGGCAGATGCTTAATTAGGGCTAAATGTCTTTTGCCACTTCATCCTAGCAACAAGATTCAAATGTATTTTGATTAAAAAAAAATAGTCCTCCTTTGAACGGGCACAATGCCTAATGAATACTCCTTAGTTTCCCCTGGATAATAAGCACCCCACATATTCCTCAGAAGCACTGCAAGTTCAGTCTTAAGTACAGAAACTAAGAATACACCCAAGCTCTCCAGTTTCGTCCTCACTGGAGATTAAAATTAATCAGCACAGAGATGTCTGGCAGAGAAAAGCAAATGAACTCGGTAGTGTTGCTGATAACAGAGAGAAGGGCAACTCAAAAGGCAGAAGTGGAGAGGGGAGGGTCAGTTAGGGGACAGCATCCCCTGAATGACTCACTCAGACCTCATACAACTTGTGGGAACCACACTCATGATTTCCAACCCTGCTGCCCCAATCAATGGCTTTCCATTCCTGCAGTCACTAAAACTACTTCCTGTTAGTAGATCATCCCGAGATCAGGGCATACATCCTACCAATTCTATCTCCCATGGCGATGCCAGGGGCTCTGAGAATAACGAAGACGAAATGTAAACTGAGGGAGTGAACCACAGGCAAATAAAATGTCATTCTATGAAAGACAATGATTTACCTGTTAATAGTACTAGCCCCTTTATCTTTCTGGAACTGTAATTACGTTCATAATTTTCTATTTGTTTTTGGAAGCATAATCACCAGCCAATTACCCCATGTAAAAAAAAATTGCAGTTTTATATTTATCATTTTGAAGGCTAACCTTGATAGTGTATTTGCTATACACCAGACCCTGAGCAAGGTATGTCATATATATTAGGTTCTACGACCCCTGCTATAGTTCCATGGGGTAGATATACTTGTAACTGCCATTTTATACATGGGAAAACCGAGGTGAAAGGATGCTAAGGAACTATCTACCTTTAAAAAGTCTGTAAATGGAGAGCCAGATCTCAAAAATGGAGGTATCGGGCTTCCCAATGGTTGGGAGTCCGCCTGCCGATGCAGGGGACACGGGTTCGTGCCCCTGTCCGGGAAGATCCCACATGCCGCGGAGCGTCTGGGCCCGTTAGCCATGGCCGCTGAGCCTGCGCATCCGGAGCCTGTGCTCCGCAACGGGAGAGGCCACAACAGTGAGAGGCCCGCGTACCGCAAAAAAAAAAAAAAAAAGAAAAAAAATGGAGGTATCATCTTGCACTAATATCCATACTCTTAATCACCAGACCATCTTTTTTTAAATATCCTTATAATTCCCACTTCAAATTAGAAAAAAAATACATTTAAAATGTTGTATGAACAGAGAAGACTATAAAAAAAAGTCCAAAGACACTCTTTAAGAGTTTAGGGTTTAGAACAAATCTCTGGCCAGTATTAGGAAGTTATTAAATTGCATAAATGGTTAGCTGTCTTCTATCTCTGCTATGAATGAAATGATAGTAAACGGTCTCTTTTTGTAGGAAAGGCTTAAATTAGACACAAGGTCTTCATGCTCTGTCACAAGTTTTTGGAAGGAATTCATAATATTTTCCTGAAAACCTTTTTAGAATATGTCAGTCCTCTCTGAGCAGCAGAGTGATGAACAGGATGAAATCTGGGGTGGGGTCGGAGAATGTTTCTACAGTTGTGGGTTTTAAACCCACAAACTGTCAAATGGAACACTTCAGAGATGGATTACTGCTGTGTTCTGTGGTCTCAAATATATGCTTCCCAAATGCACCTCGGTGATTTGTGAATCTTTGGAGGTAACTTCAAATGAATGGTTTTCTGGAGGATACGATATTCACATCCCCATCACCAGCAGAGCGAAGTTCTTAGATACAAACTTTAAAGATTTAATACATTTTTTATTCTACTCTTTTCCCTTTTCTCAACACAATCCATTAACCTTTTCTTCCCAGAGAGTGACTCCAGTTGTTTAAGGAAATCACACACAATGAAATCCCTGAAATGATATTCTTTAAGAAGAAAAATTAGTCTACTGGAGTTGAGACTTTTCCCATAACACATTGAAATACGCGTTATTTCGCTCATTAGACTTTGGTATCTCCGAGGTAGAATAAAAACCATAGAGGCTTGTTCAGGGAACTCCGTTTTTCTTGAACAGTAAAGAAGTGGTTTAGCTTATTGATAACTCAAGCTTCCCACAGGCTACATTATCCTGATTGTCAAGGATGGGTTTTGCTGGTTGCTGTTTCTCTCCCTCTCTCTCTCTCTCTCTCTCTCTCTGTGTGTGTGTGTGTGTGTGTGTGTGTGTGTGCGCATTTGTGCATTATTGAACAATCCACTCCTTTCCTTTCTCAGGGGCATGATTCCTGAATTGGGATTGCCTCTCAACTCCAGATGCTAACAAAAGAAAAATACAAGGAAGAAGACTTCCCATATTTCCAAATGAAATGAGGCAGAACAAATGGAAGAGGATCGCTCGGCTTGTGCAGAGAACTAAAAGTGTACATTACTAAGAGGTATAGCCCTGTCTGTGCAAACACAGTAACTCACGTCAAATAAATTGTGCTTTCTGCAGGAAAGAACTCTAGCTCTGGGTTTTCCAAGCTAAATTGCATGAAAACATACAATCCTTTTTCTTCTTATTTGAACTGTTAGAGGACGGGGCCAAATTGCCAGAAAGACCAAAGGCAGTGTGCAGCCTTTAACAACTGAAAGGATTTATTGCTCCAATTTGGAAATACAAAAGATTCTGTGTCGACTCCCAGCACTCCCAGGTCCTATGCATTTCCCATTAGTTCTGTGAAGAAAGAAAACCTCTAAGTAAAAAGAATCAAAGTTCTCTAGGATTTTAGAAATAGAGACCACGTTGGCCAAAGATATTGAAGCAGTTACTTTCAACTTCTTAAAAGAGCATGGAGCATTCTCTATCTCTGGTCAAACGTGGTCCCATTATCCTTGGTCTCTCGGTATCATTCCCTCCCACTGGACTGGCAGGAATTATTTTTCAGACCCCATCAAAAGCCATTAAGGCTGTAAAGGTAGTCAATCCCTATGCTCCAGCTCCACGCTGAAGAACCCAGGGGAAGTAATGCATCTATTTTTCAATACCTGAGGCCATTTCGTTTCCAACCTTAATTACACTTATGCATTAGTTTTGGGTCTAATATCTCCACTCATCTTGCTCCAGTTTCCACTTTTCCACTATTACTGCAGAGCTTAGGAAACATAATTGCAGTGTGTGGTAGACAGTGATTTTCATTAACCACACAGAAGAAAAACAGTTTTAGGGAGAGACATTTCCTATTGATTCAGTCAAAATGACTTGGAAGAAATGGTTGTGCTTATTAAATTCTTTTCCAAAAAGTAGCTGTTAAAATTCTTTCTCAACAGGTTATTTTTTAAATCGGTGTATAATCTCTTCAGATTTTGTCGTTCATGTTTTTTTTGTTCTTCCCAGTTCCTTTGAAAGTTGAGACTTTTATTGGTCTTATTTTATTTTTTTAAAGGAAGCCAAGAGGGGAGTCTTTTTCATGGAGGCAGAGAATGTAATCAACGCTGCTATCTGCAAGACATGGAGCTGCCCAGCAATGCTAAGGGAATTAAAAGGGAGAAGCAATAACAAAACAGAATGTTGTGAAATGACAAGAGGGGAGAGTGTTAAATTGGCCTGCAATACTTATCAAGAGGTCTTTAAATGAGAACGGATATAGGATTTTCTAGCAGTGGTATAAAAAAATAGTTGATCATTTTTCAATGTTCTTCCTATCTTTTATTTGGAGCAGTTTACCCTAAGGGGTTCTGCTATTTTAAGTTCATTACTGGGCAAAATCTAGGGCAGCAATGTCTGAGGATAAAACACACAGCCCCATGGAGCCACTAGTATTTGAGTCCCTCTCTGGTTGGACTAACTGAATACGAGACCTAAACCTTTCATATTCTACCATTGTTCTATAGGGTTTTGCTCCTATGGGAAACGCTGTTCCCTTTGCTGCTCTCTTCCAAAACGCCAAGTGTCTCCTTGGAAGACTGCATGCCAAGGTAAGTGAGATAGCTGTTGTTTGTGACTTAACTCTCCAACACCAGGTCAATCCACCTAGGTCTCTCCAAACTCCCAACCTTGGGAGCACAGAAGCAGAAAGTTTCCTGGCACCAAGATTCAATTTGTCCTCTTCCTTTGCTTTGATTTTGCCAAATTCCTCTTTAAAGAGGGAAACTATACCTGGAATCCTGGAAATGTCTCCATACCTTTGGTTGTTATAAACTTTAACAGGGCCAGAAACACAACATAGAATAAGGGATTGGCCCTTAGAGAGATGGCTGAAATGGTCAGGAATAAAGAAACTCCAATGGAACAGTATTGGATTATATACTTGGGAAATTAAACACTGAACAGATTCATGACAGGAAATACTGAGCCAGGTGCTGAAACCCACCCTTGTGTCAGTAAGGGAATGTGTCAATATTTTGACTGGGAAGGAGACCGCAGGAATAAGTATGTAAAGGTGGCTTACAGTGTCAAGGAAATGTATCTAAAGTGAAGATCAGGAGACTTGGGTTCTAGAAAGAACTATACCATGAATACTTGTATCTCCTGGAACCTTTTATTTCATGAATAAAATACGGCTGTTAGGTTTACCACTGAGATCCCTTCCCATTCGCACACTTAAGATTCCTAAGTTCTAAGCATGCTTTTGGTCTGAAGAACAGCATCTCTAAAACAAGCACTTTTGGTTTTTTCCTCATACTAGTTCCAAAGTGGAACGGATAGGGAACTGTGGTAAGATTTTAGGTGCTTCTCTACCTTTTGATGCGTTCATACTACAAACACGAATCAGCTCAGAACTGCATAATGCTTAGCACTGCTGATATATGTGTTTAGTTCTCTGCCTCCTTTTTCATTGATTCCTAAGTAGAGCCAGGATAATTCCTGAAGATCTTTATGAAATGATTTTCTCCTTTTGCTTTGGAACGCAGCATACCCTGCTCACTTCTTTGCTGGCTGCTGACGTGTCTCCTTCCTGACCCTGAGGGAGGTGTGCCTCTACCTCCATTTTCTTGTCATATTACCCACTCTCTCTTGACAACTCTTCCACATCCATGGCTTCATTCTTTATTGATGATTGCCTAATCTACTTTTCTATCTCTGAACTCTACCAAGTTCCAGATCTATATCTCTTCATTATACCCCATAAGTATTTCAAGTGCAGTTTGTCCAAACAATGATCTTAGACTTTTCTCCTTGCTAATGTGATGACTACCCTTTAGCTTCCGTTAAAAGATTAGTTTTTATTTCTCCATTCATTCATTTATTCATTCAGCTATTAAGTCTGATTTGTTGAAGTGTTTCTCACATCAGATATCTAGTTCTTATTTCTGTGGCCATTGCTCCAGAAGCAGACCTTACTTTCTCAACTGAATTATCCCAGCCTCCTAACTTCCCCATTCCTACTTCTCCTTACCATTCCAAAGGCCTCTGGCTAGATGCATCTTCTGAAGCATAGCTTCAAAGCCACTTCATTCCCATGTGTCGATATAATCAACCCCCACCATTAGCAAAATATCCATAAAATTAATTAAAAGACTCCTTGCTCTGGTATTTGAGGTCTTTTATGCCACTGATTGAGCTGTTTTCCAGCTATCAGCTGCTGTCTCCTACATCTATTTCATATTTCAAGCAAACCAAGCTGTGTGGAACATACACTCAGCTTTCTTTCATTTGCTAATGTTGACCTTTCAATTGCTAATGTTGCCCATTGAGACTCCTCACTCCCCCATAGGGTTTAGCATCAATTATGCCTAACTGAATTACATATTCATCAATGTCCCTTTCAAATACTATAGCTTCCACCCCTTTCCTGAGAGCCCTAGTTAGACATGGTTTTTTAAAAAAATCCTCCCTAGTGCCATCTACCTCTCTTCAGACATTTATCATAACTTCATTTGTACTGCACTTACAGGCGTATTGGTCTTATACCTATTAGTTGCTATGAAGGTCTAGAGATCAGTGTTTGCCTCTTACCCTTCTTGGAATACTCTGAAAGGCCTAGCCTAGTGTATTAAACAGCACTGGTATACAGTTAATAAATTAAGCCACCTTGAAACTTCTTAATTATACTCAGGCTTTTTGATTTATTCAGAATCTGACATCTAGTGAATAAGTTCAGAACTAATAACATCAATAACCTAGGGTGACACCAGACTGGACTTAGGATGAGGCTAAATTTTCAGTTAGTGTGAGGAGACAAAGTTCAAAAGCATATACTCTTTCTGTTACATGTTAAAATATAAAAGTTATAAATTTTTAAAGTTGAGTCAAATGATCTTACTTTCAGATCCAGCACAAGCCCATAGTTTACTTAATTTCTTTGAGCCTCAGTTTCCTTATCTATAAGAACGCAGTGACAGCATTATTTACCCCAGAGAGCTATTGAAAAGACAGTAAGATAATGTCTATCAAATGCTTAGATAAGGCCTGGTATATAGTAAGTGCTCAACAAACATTAGCTAGTGTGATCACTATTCTCATAACTCCTCATCAGCCAAAGTAGCCAAGCCAATAACGATAGTCCTGAAATTCTTTTATACTGGAGATCCTATCCGAATTTGGTCTTCTAATTTGGGCTCTATGACTACACGGTAATCAAAAGAACTTAAAGACGACACAGAAACCACCAACTGTGGAGAATGAAGCACACAAAAATAATATCCAGGAGGAAAGATGAGAGAAACTGAATTTATGCTGCTTAAAAAGGTGTTTGGTGGGGCTTCCCTGGTGGCGCAGTGGTTGAGAGTCCGCCTGCCGATGCAGGGGACACGGGTTCGTGCCCCGGTCCGGGAGGATCCCACGTGCTGCAGAGCAGCTGGGCCCGTGAGCCATGGCCGCTGAGCCTGCGCATCTGGAGCCTGTGCTCCACAATGAGAGAGGCCACAGCAGTGAGAGGCCCGCTCCGCAATGGGAGAGGCCACAACAGTGAGAGGCCCACGTACCAAAAAAAAAAAAAAAAAAAAAAAGGTGTTTGGTGAAGGATTTATGTCTTGAAAAAGTATTTAGAATTCAGAAAAATGAAAACAGTGAATGCCTGGTTTTATTTCCAATGAGAATATTAACTTCCATACAAAATTAGGTCTTAAAGTTATATAGAGCAGGAAAATAAAAAACTCTACCATACTGGAGTACACTAGGCAAGGGAGCTGTGGAGTCATGTAAAGATATGACTGTACATGATATTCCAAAGATGATGTTACTATGACCTCATTCAAATGAGGTAATGGGGGTGGCTTAAGCACTCATATAACAATGTGAGAATCTGAGAAGCTGCCGTAGGTGGTTCTGATTGCTTCCTGTTCTTACCTGAACTCTCATCCAGACTCTCCTCAGAGACATGCTCATTTTGATGGACCCACTCGCCATTGCATTTGAAGAATATCTGCATGGCTGGCCTTGCTTTGCACCTCAGTGCAATGGGGTTGCTCTTGATGATATAAGCATCGCCTGGCTCCTCTATGAAATGAGGCAGCGTCCCAGGAGCTGATGGGATGGATTCAGGGAGGACTTCGCCATTGTCAGTTCCTGTGAAATTGAAGAAGATATCAGAACACAGTCTACACTGGCAGCACATACATCAGGCCAAAAAGAACAACCTGCTTTAATGATCTGTGCTGGAAAACTCTGTATCCTAACACAGCATGCTTGTAAGGCCTGTGCAGATGAATTATCTTCTAGAGACTGAATGAGCATGATATGGTACCTTTAGACACACACTCAGTATTACCGGACGAGTGACAACAATGAATAGGAGACCCTCTCAAACTACAGTTTTGAATCTGCCTTTGCTGAAAGACCTGAGATAAACATCTGCGGGGTGACAGGCTAAATCTTAAGATTCAGTCTGGCGAAGTGTTCAATGAGGGGCCCAAGCTGCCTCAAAACTTTGAAATAATGGAGGGAACAGATTTGGTTTTCCCATAAATAAGTGTAAATAATGGTGACGTTGGTGGAGGATGGTCGATCATAAGACATGTCCCAAAGATTCCAAACTGTCCACTTTCTTTACCTATGAAACTCTGGAGATTGTCTGGTATTCTACCTTGGATAGCGTTTCTTCCCCAAAGTTACTAAACCTTCTAAAAGGAATACACACTTCTTCCGCTTGTCTTTGACCATCATTCTTTACGCCCAGCACTCCTGACCCCAAAAGCTACCTCACTTTTAAGGTAAGAACTAAAACAAATCACTACAAGCTATAAGTTTTTAGTTTAATATCTATAGTTACATCTGTTCAAAGGGAAGAAACAGATGTGAGTCTCCCCAAGTACAGGGAACTGACGAGTGGAGAGAAACAATATGAAAAGGAAAAAGCATAAGCCAAGACCTGGCTTCATTGTCTCTTCACTCCATTTAGCAAGGACTTAAGTCCCAGGAAACTAGCACAAAGTCAAGGGAAGAAAGATGTAACTGCTGAGCAATGTGGAGCATAACCAAGAGAAACCCTATCTTGTGCCTTCCCGTGGCCATTCCAAAGAACAAAGCAAGCAAAGATTTCAATAACCAGATCAGCTATGCCCCAGAGAGGATTACTCCCATTCAAAGCAAATCAGTCTTTAGGGCTAAGCTGCAGAAAGGGACCGAATGAAACCACTGGAACAACAATCTAGCTCAACAGGAGAGAGCCTGGAGACCAGGTGCATCCTGTGTCCTAACCCGGCTTTCTGGGTGGCATCAATGCAATTCTGAACAAACAGAGCCTCTTATTATTCCCACTCAAGTCAATAACCTAAATGAGTAAGCACTGTCAAGGATAAACATATTCACGATATTAGGGGGAATGTCCTGCTGTAAGAACCTGTAGAGAGAATTAGTAAATGTAAAAGGGGGGGAACTAGGACACAGGAGGAATGACTGCCTATAATTATATGTTTGCGTAAGGAAGAAAATAAAAGACACTGAGTTATGAAAAAGACTGCTCGCCAACGGGAATACATAAGCACTATGTCATGCCACTGAAATGAATTAAACACAATAGTTTGATTCTCCAAACTTTTTTTTTCATTAAATGTATCAACTTGGGGGGGCAATGCCTCACATATTAAAGAGTTTGATATTTATAAGCTATCAAGTGCATTTGTAATAGAAAAGTTAACTCATGTTAATAGAAAAGCTAACGCACGCCAAAAAAGCATCATAACACAAATATTCCAAATAATAAGAGAGCAAACAGTTTAAGTTATAAAAGTTAGATAAACTCCCTCAGAAAATAAAATGTGTACATATCACATGGAATAAGAAGGATTTCAGGATAGAATCTGAGGGTGCTTTTTAATGTTTTAAATTATATTTACAATGGACTTCATAAAATGTATCATATTAATTCATTCTGTTACTGACTGCTCACAGCAATTTCCATCTTCAATAAATACCAAGTCCCCTCAGGCTTCTGTAAATCCATGCATTAGAGGAAATGACAAAGGTATTAGAAGACTTTATGTGGGCATCAAACAGCTCACACTCCCATCAGGGGCTTGAGTTCTGTCCAAAGTAATTCACTGTTGCAGAAAAGGGTCACCTGATAAAGAATATATGCAGACCCCATGGTGGTAGCCTGAGTGAGCAGGGGTGTAAGTGCTAAATGCTGTAGGAGGTGTTTTTGCTTAATTAGTAACAATGCCTAAATGTCAGAAGTAACTACTGACATGGGGTGTGGGTCACAAAAAACCAATCTGTAAGTAAATAGTGAGACCACATTTAACCAGTTTAAGTAAAATGACATACAAAGGTATTGGATGATAAAATAAATCGAGTTTTAACCATCTGAGTCACAAAACAGAGAGATCTGAAAGCAATTAGGTTACCTTCCTGCTATTTTAGTAAAACCCCATTAGATAAAATAACAAGTTCAGTCTTCATCTAAAACAGAGAGCAGGAGAGTGGAACGGGAAAATTGGCTGTAAGTGTCCCGGCGACCTCGAGGCCCTCCATTAAGAATCAGTCGATCTAACAAAACAGAAAGACTCACTGACACAGGAAACAAAGTCATGGTTACCAAAGGGAATATGGGGTGAGGGGAGATAAATCAGGAGTTTGGGATTAACATATATACACTACTGTATATAAAACAGGTAAGCAACAAGGACCTACAGTATAGCACAGAGAACTATACTCAATAACTTGTAATAGCCTATAATGGAAAGGAATCTAGGTACATAGCAAAACAAAACAAAAAAATATATATATGTATAACTGAATCACTTTGCTACACATTTGAAACTAACACACCATTGTAAATTAACTATACTTCAATTTAAAACAAAATGAAAAGCAATTTACAAAAGAATCAATCAATGTGCAAAGGAAGAAGAAAAGGCAGAATGTAACATTCTATCTTAACTATTACTGAGGCCATGTTAATATCATGAATGTATAGGAAACAGGTCAGGGTCCAGGAAAGGAAAAAATAACCAAAAAAATCAATTTATGAGGGTAAGAGTGGAAAGGTGAGACACTGTGGGTATACATTTCTATATGTATTACCATTTGTTTGCATCCTAAGAAATGAAATACAGTAAGTGACAATAGAAAAGTTACATATTTTCCTTTTGTTGTTGTTGTTTGCTTTGTATGTATAGTGAAGTGTTAGGAGTGCTGTTTGCCTTATACAGATCCCTCTCCCCGCTTCCCCTCCCCAGGATCCTCACCAGGCTCAGACCTGAATTGCTAGTATAGCAGTGCCCTGCCCTTCACATGCCTCCCTTGCAACAAAAAGGCTGCAACCTCAGGAAAGTAGCCCCTTCTTAACCCATCAGTCTGGGAAGTTGCCAACAGAAGTTCCAAGCTGGGGCGTAGAAGTTGCTGACAACCAGATTCACTGGTTCGAGATCGAGGAGGAGAAGGACGTGCTCTCACTGCCTCTGGCGAGAGCACTGGAATCACAACTAACTGCTGAACAATCATCAACAGGAAGACACTGGAACTCACCAAAAAAGATACCCCGCGTCCAAAGACAAAGGAGAAGCCACAATGAGACGGCAGGAGGGGCGCAATCACACAAAAATCAAATCCCACATCTACTGGGTGGGTGACTCACAAACTGGAGAACACAAACCACAGAAGTCCATCCACTGGAGGGAAGGTTCTGAGCCCCACGTCAGGCTTCCCAACCTGGGGGTCTGGCAACGGGAGGAGGAATTCCTAGAGAATCAGACTTTGAAGGCTAGCGGGATTTGATTGCAGGAGTATGACAGGACTGTGGGAAACAGAGACTCCACTCTTGGAGGGCACACACAAAGTAGTGTGCGCATAGGGACCCAGGGGAAGCAGCAGTGACCCCATAAGACACTGAACCAGACCTACCTGCTAGTGCTGGAGGGTCTCCTGCAGAGGGGGGGCATGGCTGTGTCTCACCGTGAGGACAAAGACACTGGCAGCAGAAGTTCTGGGAAGTACTCCTTGGCGTGAGCCCTCCCAGAGTCCGCCATTAGCCCCATCAAAGAGCCTGGGTAGGCTCCAGTGCTGGGTCGCCTCGGGCCAAACAACCAACAGGGAGGAAACCCAGCCTCACCCATCAGCAGACAAGCACATTAAAGTTTTACTGAGCTTGGCCCACCAGAGCAACAGCCAGCTCTACCCACCACTAGTCCCTCCCATCAGGAAACATGCACAAGCCTCTTAGACAGCCTCATCCATCAGAGAGCAGACAGCAGAAGCAAGAAGAACTACAATCCTGCAGCCTGTGGAACAAAAACCACATTCACAGAAAGATAGACAAGATGAAAAGGCAGAGGGCTACGGATCAGATGAAGGAACAAGATAAAACCCCATAAAAACAACTAAATGAAGCGGAGATAGGCAACCTGCCAGAAAAAGAATTTAGAAAAATGATAGTGAAGATGATCCAGGACCTCGGAAAAATAATGGAGGCAAAGATCGAGAAGATGCAAGAAATGTATAACAAAGACCTAGAAGAATTAAAGAGCAAACAAAGAGAGATGAACAATACAATAACTGAAATGAACACTACACCAGAAGGAATCAATAGCAGAATAACTGAGGCAGAAGAACGGATAAGGGACCTGGAAGACAGAATGGTGGAATTCACTGCTGTGGAACAGAATAAAGAAAAAAGAATGAAAAGAAATGAAGACAGCATAAGAGACCTCTGGGACAACATTAAATGCAACAACATTCGCATTATAGGGGTCCCAGAAGGAGAAGAGAAAGGACCCAAGAAAATATTTGAAGAGATTAGAATCGAAAACTTCCCCAACATGGGAAAGGAAATAGCCACCCAAGTCCAGGAAACACAGAGAGTCCCATACAGGATAAACCCAAGGACAAACACGCCAAGACACACAGTAGTCAAATTGGCAAGAACTAAAGACAAAGAAAAATTATTGAAAGCAACAAGGGAAAAATGCCAAATAATATACGAGACAACTCCCATAAGGTTAACAGCTGATTTCTCAGCAGAAACTCTATGAGCCAGAAGGGAGTGGCATGACATATTTAAAGTGATGAAAGTGAAGAACGTACAAACAAGATTACTCTACCCAGCAAGGATCTCGTTCAGATTTGATGGAGAAATCGAAAGCTTTATAGACAAGTAAAAGCTAAGAAAATTCAGCACCACCAAACCAGCTCTACAACAAATGCTAAAGGAACTTCTCTAAGTGGGAAACACAAGAGAAGAAAAGGACCTACAAAAACAAACCCAAGTCAGTTAGGAATATGGTAATAGGAACATACATATCGATAATTACCTTAAACGTGAATAGATTAAATGTTCCAACCAAAAGACACAGGCTCGCTGAATGGATACAAAAACAAGACCCATATATATGCTGTCTACAAGAGACCCACTTCAGGCCTAGAGACACATACAGACTGAAAGTGAGGGGACAGAAAAAAGATATTCCATGCTAATGGAAATCAAAAGAAACCTGGAGTAGCAATACACATATCAGATAAAATAGACTTTAAAATAAAGAATGTTACAAGAGACAAGGAAGGCCACTACATAATGATCAAGGGACCAATCCAAGAAGAAGATATAACAATTATAAATATATATGCACCCAACATAGGAGCACATCAATCATAAGGCAACTGCTAACAGCTGTAAGAGGAAATCGACAGTAACACAATAATAGTGGGGGACTTTAACACCTCACTACACCAATGGACAGATCATCCAAACAGAAACTTAGTAAGGAAACAAGCTTTAAATGACACAATAAACCAAGATAGATTTAACTGATATTTATAGGACATTCCATCCAAAAACAGCAGATTACACTTTCTTCTCTAGTGCACACAGAACATTCTCCAGGATAGATCACTTCTTGGGTCACAAATCAAGTCTCAGTAAATTTAAGAAAACTGAAATCATATCAAGCATCTTTTCTGGCCACAACACTATGAGATTAGAAATCAATTACAGGGAGAAAAATATAAAAAGAACCCAAAAATGGAGGCTAAACATTACGTTAGTAAATAACCAAGAGACCAGTGAAGAAATCAGAAGGGAAATCAAAAATACCTAGACACAAATGACAATGAAAACACGATGATCCAAAACCTATGGGACACAGCAAAAGCAGTTCTAAGAGGGAGGTTTATAGCAATACAAGCCTACCTCAAGAAACAAGAAAAATCTCAAACAATCTAACCTTACACTTAAAGGAACTAGAGAAAGAAGAACAAACAAAACCCAAAGTGAGCAGAAGGAAAGAAATCATAAATATCAGAGCAGAAATAAATGAAATAGAAACAAAGAAAATAATAACAAAGAGCAATAAGCTAAAAGCTGGTTCTTTGAGATGATAAACAGAATTGATAGACCATTAGCCAGACTCATCAAGAAAAAGAGGGAGAGGACTCAAATCAATAGAATTAGAAAGGAAAAGGAGAAGTTACAACAGACACCACAGAACTACAAAGCATCCTAAGAGACCACTACAAGCAACTCTCTGCCAATAAAATGGACAACCTGGAAGAAACGGACAAATTCTTAGAAAGGTATAACCTTCCAAGACTGAACCAGGAAAAAATAGAAAATATGAACAGACAAATCACAAGTAATGAAATTGAAACTGTGATTAAAAATCTTCCAACAACCAAATATCCGGACAAGATGGCTTCACAGGTAAAGTCTATCAAAATTTTCGAGAAGAGCTAACACACATCCTTCTAAAACTCTTCCAAAAAACTGCAGAAAAAGGATCACTCCCAAACTCATTCTATGAGGCCACCATCACCCTGATACCAAAAGCAGACAAACATACAACAAAAAAAGAACATTACAGACCAATATCACTGATGAATATACACGCAAAATCCTCAACAAAATACTAGCAAACAGAATCCAACAACACATCAAAAGGATTATACACCATGATCAAGTGGGATTTATCCCACGGATGCAAGGATTCTTCGATATATGCAAATCAATCAGTGATACACCATATTAACAAATTGAAGAATAAAAACCATATGATCATCTAAAATAGATTCAGAAAAAGCTTTTGACAAAATTCAACACCCGTTTATGATTAAAAACTCTCCAGAAAGTGGGTACAGAGGGAACCTACCTCAACATAATAAAGGCCATATATGACAAACCAACAGCAAACATCATTCTCAATGGTGAAAAACTGAAAGCATTTCCTCTAAGATCTGGAACAAGACAAGGATGTCCACTCTCACCACTATTATTCAACATAGCTTTGTAAGTCCTAGCCATGGCAATCAGAGAAAAAAAGAAATAAAAGGAATACAAATTGGAAAAGAAGAAGTAAAACTGTCACTGTTTGCAGACGACATGACTATACATAGAGAATCCTAAAGATGCCACCAGAAAACTACTAGAGCTAATCAATGAATTTGGTAAAGTTGCAGGATACAAAATTAATGCACAGAAATCTCTTGCATTCCTACACGCTAATGATGAAAACTCTGAAAAAGAAATTAAGGAAACACTCCCATTTACCATTGCACCAAAAAGAATAAAACACCTAGGAATAAACCTACCTAGGGAGACAAAAGACCTGTATGCAGAAAACTGTAAGACACTGCTGAAAGAAATTAAAAATGATACAAATAGATGGAGAGATATACCATGTTCTTGGACTGGAAGCAACAACATTGTGAAAATGGCTATACTACCCAAAGAAATCTACAGATTCAGTGCAATCCCTATCAAACTACCAATGGCAGTTTTCACAGAACTAGAACAAAAAATTTCACAATTTGTACGGAAACGCCAAAGACCCCGAATAGCCAAAGCAATCTTGAGAACAAAAGACGGAGCTGGAGGAATCAGGCTCCCTGACTTCAGACTATACTAAAAAGCTACAGTGATCAAGACAATATGGTACTGGCACAAAAACAGAAATATAGATCAATGGAACAGGACAGAAAGCCCAGAGATAAACCCATGCACCTATGGTCAACTAATCTATGACAAAGGAGGCAAGGATATACAATGGAGAAAAGACAGCCTCTTCAATAAGTGGTGCTGGGAAAATTGGACAGCTACATGTAAAAGAATGAAATTAGAACACTCTCTAACACCATACACAAAAATCAACTCCAAATGGATTCGAGACCTACATGTAAGACCGGACACTATAAAATTCTTAGAGGAAAACATAGGAAGAACACTCTGACATAAATCACAGCAAGATCTTTTTTGATCCACCTCCTAGAGTAATGGAAATAAAAACTAAAATAAACAAATGGGACCTAATGAAACTTAAAAGCTTTTGCAAAGCAAAGGAAACTACAAACAAGATGAAAAGACAACCCTCAGAATGGGAGAAAATATTTGCAAACGAATTAACGGACAAAGGATTAATCTCCAAAAAATATAAACAGCTCATGTAGCTCAATATTAAATAAACAAACAACCCCATCCAAATATGGGCAGAAGACCTAAATAGACATTTCTCCAAAGAAGACATACAGATGGCCAAGAAGCACATGAAAAGCTGCTCAACATCACTAATTATTAGAGAAATGCAAATCAAAACTACAATGAGGGGGCTTCCCTGGTGGCGCAGTGGTTGAGAGTCCACCTGCCGATGCAGGGGACACGGATTTGTGCCCCGGCCCAGGAGGATCCCACATGCCACGGAGCGGCTGGGCCCGTGAGCCATGGCCGCTGAGCCTGCGCGTCCGGAGCCTGTGCTCTGCAACAGGAGAGGCCACAACAGTGAGAGGCCCATGTACAGCAAAAAAAAAAAAAAAAAAATTGAAAAAAAAAATTGAAAAAAAACCTACAATGAGGTATCACCTCACACCAGTTAGAATGGGCATCATCAGAAAATCTGCAAACAGCAAATGCTGGAGAGGGTGTGGAGAAAAGGGAACCCTGTTGCACTGTTGGTGGGAATGTAAATTGATACAGCCACTATGGAGAACGGTATGGAGGTTCCTTATAAAACTAAAAAGAGAACTACCGGATGACCCAGCAATCCCACTACTGGGCATATACCCAGAGAAAACCATAATTCAAAAGGACACATGCACCCCAATGTTCACTGCAGCACCCTTTACAATAGCCACATCATGGAAGCAACCTAAATGCCCACTGACAGATGAATGGATAAAGAAGATGTGGTACATATATACAATGGAATATTACTCAGCCATAAAAAGGAACGAAATTGGGTCATTTGTAGAGACGTGGATCTATCTAGAGACTGTCATACAGAGTGAAGTAAGTCAGAACGAGAAAAACAAATACCGTATATTAATGCATATATGTGGAACCTAGAAAAATGGTACAGATGAACCGGTTTGCAGGGCAGAAATAGAGACCCAGATGTGGAGAACAAACGTATGGATACCAAGGGGGGAAAGTGGCTGGGGGCGGGGATGGTGGGATCAATTGGGAGATTGGGATTGACATGTATACACTAACATGTATAAAATGGATAACTAATAAGAACCTAGTGTATAAAAAAAAATTTTTTTTAATTTGATGACAACCGTAATTGAAAAGAATATGAAAAATACATACGTGTAACAATCACTTTTCTGTATAGCAGAAATTAACATAGCATTATAAATCAACTATACTTCAATAAACTTTTTTTTAAAAGTTGCTGACAAATCCCATGCTTTGGAGGGGACTGGGGTGTGGGGTGGTGGTGATGACTTACTTTAATAAATGGTTTTATGGAAGACTGCATGGGTATTTTGGGCTTCAAGGTAAATTTACTTGTAATCGCAATACATTGGCCACTGCTCTATAATTCAGATTATAGTTTTAAACCTGGTGTGAGAAATACTGCTGACTCACCTGCCAACTGCCTTCTCCCACCTGGTAGAGGCATGAAAAGTCACGGACTGAGTTTACTTTTCGCAGGTGGGAATGGCCACGTGACACCCCTCGATGGCAAATGCGTGATAAACAGAACTTTCTAAGATAGCTTTTATTTTCCTGATAAAAGGAATAAATGTGGTGGGTATCGACGTATTTTTTTGTTTCTGTCTTAACTGGGGAAGATCACAAGGAAAAGTTGAAGAAGGACACAGAGATACCAGCTCTGACAACAAAGAGGCTGAACAGACACCAGGAGGCATATATCTCCAGATAATTTGTTATTTTTAAATCAGGTTTTCTGTTTTTGCAGAAAATACTCCTCACTGATACACCAGATCTATGTTGTTTTTTTTTTTTTTTGTGGTATGCGGGCCTCTCACTGTTGTGGCCTCTCCCGTTGCGGAGCACAGGCTCCAGACGCGCAAGCTCAGCGGCCATGGCTCACGGGCCCAGCCGCTCCGCGGCATGTGGGATCTTCCCGGACCGGGGCACGAACCCGTGTCCCCTGCGTCGGCAGGTGGGCTCTCAACCACTGTGCCACCAGGGAAGCCCCAGATCTACCTTCTTAAAGACAGAGCGCCAAGCTTCACTATTAAATCCCAATGCACTCAGTGTTAAGTAGTTTTGGGGAAGCTAAAAAAACATGGAAACTATGTTAGCAGAGAGAAAAATAAGAGCTGCCACTTACTGAATGGTTACAGGTTATGGTAATGAGGCTTCTACATGGATTAAGTCATTTAAGTTTGACACTATCACTCCAAGGTGGGGACAGCGAGGACCCCCTTTTGCATTTGAGAAAACACTTCGGTTACGTGTCTTGTCTAACGTTATGTAGCTTAGTAAGAATCTGAACACAGATCTGACTGAAACACCTCACAATTCCATTTCAGTTCAAGTGAATGGACCCTTAGAAGCGCAATAGGGTCATTTAGTGAGTGCCTGTCTTATGGCAATTATGTGCAGTTCATAAAACCAAAAGAGTGGCAAGGAACCACAAGATAAGTCTAATATTCATCTTAAAGATCGCTCAGTGATCCCTTTGGCTGGACTGTAATTCCAGGTCAGCATGGGTGTGTTATGGACACACCTAGAGAGGGTCTTGAGAAAATATTTTGGAGAGAATCGCACAGCAAGTACTCAACTAATTATATTCAACTGACTAGGCATCCTTTCTAAAGTCAGGAACAGAAAAAGAAGTCAAAGAACAAGCCTGTTTGAGAATAAAATAATGAGAAGGATTTTTCAACATTGCACTTAGAAATAGTTTCATCTCTTTTAAGCAGGAATATTTAACCACTAAAACTCCAATTAAAATACAAGGAATATATATATAAAATACAAGGAATTATATATATATATATATATATATATATATATAAAAAATACAAGGAATATAAAATACAAGGACACAGTTCAGCAAAAATAAAGGGACTGGAACTGGGGCTTTTTCACTCCATCATGTTTTTAACCATATAAAACTGCCAATGTTGGACTGTCTGAAATGTGAAATTTGTAATGGGACTGGGTACACTGGAGCCCAAAGTCATTTCAAATTGGGAGTCACAAACCCTTGGACCATCAGTGAAGGATGCTGGCACTCCATGAGGTTTGAGTATAAATGATGTTGACCTTCAACAGACTTTGAGGAATTCTAAATTCTTTTCATACTTTTTTGCCAAGAGTACTTTGAAATACATTTCATTTCTTTTTTTCTCTTCTATCTCCAAAGTACTCTTATCTTCTCACTGGTACAAAACATGCAGGTTTGTTCCCAAGTCCAAGCAATGACCCGGCCATAAAGCAAAGTCTAAATCCGGTAAAACCAGAGAACTCTAGGATCAAGTAACCTGATTTAAAGTCTGGTTCAGGGCTTCCCTGGTGGCACAGTGGTTGGGAGTCCGCCTGCCGATGCAGGGGACACGGGTTCATGCCCCAGTCCGGGAAGATCCCACATGCCGCGGAGCGGCTGGGCCCGTGAGCCACGGCCGCTGAGCCTGCACATCCGGAGCCTGTGCTCCGCAACGGGAGAGGCCACAGCAGTGAGAGGCCCACGTACCGCAAAATAAATAAATAAATAAAATAAAGTCTGGTTCAACTCTATTACCTTGGGTAACTTAATACTGAGGTTCCATTTTTCTCATCCATAAAAGGGGTGATAAAAATGTATTAGTATTTTGTGATGGTAAAGTGAGATAATATATATAAAAAATATAGTAAATGATAAAATGTTACATAAATTTAATTTGCCACCACTACCAATGCCATCAGCATCATTGCCTAGATAAAGAACTGCAAACAAAGGAGAGAGAATTATAATTATGATCTAGATTTCCATTCTAAAACTTATTACCCTAAAATTTATATTTCAATTTTTGTGATGGTTATTATTTTCATCCCAGTGCCCTCATGATATGAACTGTTTATAAACTATCTTTACTCTTTGCTACCCATATGTATGTTAGAGCAATCGTGTTAGGTCAAAAACTCGGAAAACATGCTGTGAGGCATTTATCTATTCAGTAAACACGTAGTGAATGGTTAAACCATACGCCAGGCTCATGGTTATCCTGCAAAGCAGTGTAATAATACACAATGGATTTCCTGTTGGCCACATCCCAAAACTACTGGCTTTAACAGGCAAGCAGTTATTAAATGTAGGAAACTGCATAGTATTCCAGGGCCCCCCTCACTGCAATATTTAAATGAAGCAAATCACCTTAGAAATAGCTCTTTAAATTCCATTCAATGTCTGGGAGCGCATTTGGTCTACGGCAATATCCAAGTCAGAGCAGAAAGCCATACCAGGGAAACCAAGTTACATAATCTAAGACAACACAATAGAGCTGGGTTCTCTGCTTTTGTTTATGTAAGTATGACTTGTCTCCATACGGTTACTTAGTTAGATGGGGGATGCACTGTATCCATTTAATGCAGAACAGCCGGAATTTTACATACCAAATATTTAATGCGATTTATGAAACCCAGACTCTTCCCCTAGGCCCCAATAAAACCTTTTTTTAAACTCAGAAATTATCTGCCTTCTTCCCAACCTCTAATAAAAATGGAAATGCTTTATATCACTGCATGTGCATAGTTCATGTCACCTGTGTCATTCTCATGCATGGTCTAAGATATTGTTCCATTGAGCAGATCTTAAATTCTGCAGAGTAGATGGTAAACAACACTTCAATGCATTCAAAGGAATCTGAAGAGACCTTCTTAGTTCCTCACACAAGAAACTTCAGAATTCAGTAGAGCTTATAAAAGCACATTCATCATTCCCCAGCTTATCACAATTTACCTTAATATATTCAATCTTTTTATTAAATTGACATATGGGTACATATGCACTCAGGTTAGACCGTGTTCTAGGTACTGGACATTGAGTTGAAAGATAACTGAGGGGACTTCCCTGGTGGTCTAGTGGTTAAGACTCCACACTTCCACTGCAGGGGGCACGGGTTCGATCCCTGGGTCAGGGAACTAAGATCCGGCATCCCATACAGCGCAGCCAAAAAACCAACAACAACAAACACTAAGACATAGTTAATTTCCTCAAGGAGTTCTCAGATTAAATTAGAGACAAATAATTACAGAACAATGACAAGCATGCTACCAGTATACTGGAAGTATAAACAAAATGTCACAGGGCACAGAGGAGAGAAAGCCTAACTTTCCTTGGGATGGTCTGTGGCAGGCATCTTGCGGAGGGTTACATTTCAGCATAGTTCAGGTGTAGGAGTTGAAAAGGAGAACACTTGGGGAAGGCATTCCAACTGAGGTCATTGTACGTGCACACGTCTGCCATGAGTGCATGGAATGGCAGTTGAAGAGTTATGCAGAGTTAAATATCATTTTCCTTATAACTCACAGTTGGAAGAGTTGACTTTGACATTTGTACTAAACTATTGGACCTACTTGGCCTTAACATCTCTTATTTCTATGCACCTTCCTTTAAGTTTTCTGAGACGTAGACACAGAGTAATCAGCATATCAAAGAAAGACGGATGTCTTGGTTTATAGCATGAGCCCTAAGGCCAGTTTAAAGTAATTCCATGTGCATGCTTTCAATGAGGAAGAAACGATGTTTGTTCTAATATGGAAGAAGGAGTTATTTTCTTTTAGCCACACTAACACAATTGACATTTCTCCCAAGACCACAGGGGAAGTTGTTTTGTTGTTTGGGTTTTTTAAATCATCCACTATTTCAGCTCTTGCTTGAGTCATCTGCAAAACTGAATTCTGAAATTGGGTCAAAGCCAGAGATTTTATACTAGTTCTGATGGTGCCTTGTCCCTTAGTGGAAACAAGCAACGTGCAATCAGATTCAGCATGAGACGCCTGTTCCCGTAATAACAGTTTGTCCAAAGGGATTCTAAAGTAAGAGGCCAAATTTAGCCCAATGGTTTTCTATGTGTGGTGGGATTACTGATGATTTAAATTTTTATTGTTTTGCTTTTTCAACATTTTAAAATGTGTTCTTAAATAAACAGTTTGAATCAGAACACACACACACACACACACACACACACACACACACACACACACTTTTCTATTCCAGTGAAGGCATATAAAAGGCTCTGTAAACTAAACTATGGCAACATCTAGATTTTACTTCATGGTGTCTAACTTCTAGTATATTGAAATTAATCAATCAGGACAAAAACAAACAAATATGTCCCTAGGGGGGGAAATGGAAAAAATTAGACTGTAAGGTTGATAAAAATTATTCATTTTAAAATGTAAAATTAAAAGGGTAATATTTTATTGAAAACGGTGTTCAAGATGGAGCTTAAAAATTGTTTAAGTTTTCCCCCCATAATGGATATATTTAAGTATGAGTGTGGGCCATTGATTAGGTTTCAAATTCATCTGAAAACCTAGTGGGAATTGGGAAAGGCTTTGCTTTCAGCGTGTTATCACTTTTCACTTGTAACTGACAGTTTAAGAGTGAGGCCATTCATGGTTATGGAAGAATGGTTGTTTTAACGCAACACTGAATGACAGAAAACCAAACAATCCAACACCATTCTCATATTTTTCATTCTTGGAAAATTACCTTTCAGGAAGAGCTTGGCATTTTATGTTCTACACGTTAACACAGCAGGGACTTTCAATCTTTTCATGACAAAAACGAGCAACAAAAGAGGGGAAACAAAAACATAAGGAACAGACACTAAATTCTCTCCGAAATAAATACACTTCCATTAGATGTCAGGTCACATTTAAACAAACACTCAGACTGTGACCATTTAGCCATATATCTGAATAAATATGGGCTGACTTAACGGGAACATGGTTTGATACAACTTTTTCTATGTGACCTTGACTCAGGCAAAATAGAGTGGGAGTTCATCTTCGATAAAATCTGGGCCAATTCTCTTATCCTAGAAGCAAGCGAGGCCCTCAGAGGTTCAACAACTTGCTAAAGAGCTCTATGGAGCAGACTTGGTTGAAATCTCTCTACTGACATCTACTAGAGTATTTTCCCCATTATATATGCTGCTTTTGTCTGCGTGGGACACAAATGATTAAATTTACAACTACATTTTGTATCAATGTCTACTGAGCAATTCTACCGAGCAAACAATCTTGTAAAATCTCTTTTATGATGACACTGTAACTTGCAAATATTCTTGTAAAATCAAATACAATGCAAAAAAACTAACATTTTATGATGTACTTTCTATTGAAAATCATGGCTTATTATATATACAATGCTACATTATAGAAAAGTACAAATAATATATGTATTTTAAAAAAACATTGTTATCCATAGTTACCAAGTTCCCAAAGACTAATACTATTAATAATTAGGTATCTTTCATTCTCTCATCTTTCTTTTTCAGATGTATATTTAATATTTTGGCTTTCTGTGAATAGGATATATATATATATATATGTATGTATACTTCAAGATAGTATCTCGTTTTGTCTCATAGTATCCCATGGTATTATTAACTTTTCATTAAACCAATTCTTAATGACTGAGAGTAGATATGTCAGTTTTGTTCTTGGTAGTTCCTTACTTTTTAACATTTCGTTGTTTCCAGATGTTAGGTTTATAGCATTGATATTTTAATTCTCCACTTATCATCTATATCCTGGTTACACATGAATATATATCTTTAGCAGTTCTCTCTGCAGCTTCAAACCTGTACATTAAATTGCCTCTAGATGTATTCACCTAAATGTCCCCATAGACCTCACAGACTTCTTATGCCTAAAACAGAACTTAGGGCTTAGCCCCTCATACCTACTATTTGGACCATATGCCCTCAGTCAAAGAATAGTCCTAATATTCACTAAGTCCCCCAAGCTAGAACCTGGAGGTCGCCTACCTTTCCTTTGCTCACCCTCCCACATCCAGTTTAACACTAAGCTCTATGGGTTCTGTCTCCTAAATTCAAGACCAGCTCTTCATCCCTATTCCCATTACGCTGGCCACCGCCATCATTCCCCTCAATGACTACAACTGGTCCTGTCGTCATCAACATTCTTGATTGCCCTCCTTCAATCCATCCTACACGCAGAATGAACTTTGCCAAATCCAAATTCAAACATGTCATTCTGTCGTAAAAACCCTCCAAATCCTTTGGATAAGATTCCCATTTTCTGACATGGCTTTCAAGCAAGACCTTTCATGATCTGGTCTGTGCTTACGTCTCTAGCTTCCTGCCAAATCACTTCACCACAAGGGGGCTAGAGGGATTATTGCTCAGTTCTTTCAGGGGTCAAATGCTCTTCATCTGGGACTGGCATCCAAGTTTTCCCTTCTGTCCGAAGTACTGTTTTGGCCCTCTTTTGCTTAATAGCCCGTTCTTATCCTCAGGGCCCAGCTTAGTTGGCACATCATATATGAAGCCCTTCTGGAACAACAAAAATTCTGTGTTACCTTCCTTTTCTTTGTCCTTCCATAATGCTTTGTACTAATACATAGTTTTTCATATATATCAGTGCACCTTCCTCTCGATTTTAAGTTCCATGAAGGCAAAGAGTGTGATATTCTAGATAAATAATTACATAGATAAATGAAACTGTGATGAAACTCTTGACCATTATCTTTGCAATAAATGTGTACTAAGTGCATATCACGTGTGACTAAATTTATTTTCAACGGTGGCACAGTGGTTGGGAGTCTGCCTGCCGATGCAGGGGACGTGGGTTCGTGCCCCGGTCCGGGAGGATCCCACATGCCGCGGAGCGGCTGGGCCCGTGAGCCATGGCCGCTGAGCCTGCGCGTCCGGAGCCTGTGCTCCGCAATGGGAGAGGCCACAACAGTGAGAGGCCCGTGTACCGCAAGAAAAAAAAAAGGACAATGCAAACTGACATTACTACCAGCATTATGGGAGTTTACCAATTTTCTTCATCCTCACCACCAAAACGTGTTTGGGGGATATTTGTTAATTGATGGGTAAAACAAATATTGTTTAAAATATACTTTCTGATCACTAGCAAACTTGACTATTAAAGAATATTCAACTATTTTCATTTACTTTTTATGAATTGCATATTCATTTTTTTACCATTTTATGTTTTATAGATTTTTAGGAAGTTTAACTGTATAATCTCTAAAACAACTTGAATCTAAAAAATGTATAGCTTCTACTGTTTTAGTATCAAGTGCTAAGCAATACCAAACACGTTACTTTTTATGTTATTTCCTCCAATCCATTAATTCCTTTATTCATCTCCAATTTGGAGTTACAGCAATCAAGAGATCAGTTTCACTAATCAGTTTCCAAAATCAACAACATTGACAAGAACGGCTAGCTCTAGACCAAAAAAAAAAAAGGTCTTACGCAGGAAAAAAACTGACATCTTAAAAAAAAAATCAGTATTTTATGTGCGAGATTCATAAAGAACAGCAAAAGGAACAGGGTTTGTCTTCCATTTCTTAATGAGATGACCTTCTTTGCACAACAAAGTCCTTCTTCTGGAAATCACCTAAGACGTTGATAGGAGGATGAAATTTTGATGCTCACGTAAAAGCCTTTAATTCCTTTGTTATTTTTCCTAATACACAGACTTAGTTGAGCCTGCTGGGATGTGGGATTCAGCAAAGGCTGACAATACACCACATGGCACTAGTGACCAACAACAGAAGCTGCATCCTGATCTGATGTGACAGTTATCTGATTGGGAGGTGGAACTTGTACAATAGAGGGGGCTTACTTTTTTCATCCTCCTTAGACAAGCTGCTAGACACCGTCGGAAACAGATTTATACCAAGTTGTACTGAAGCACAAAATATTGTTCCTCCTGATAACTTTTATCAAGGGGCAGCCTGATGCAAGGAAACTGATGTGGGCTTCGGAGTTAGATATCTGGCCTAAGATCATATAATTCATTAGGAAGAAAACCTGGATTTGAATCTAACTCTAAGCTACTTTATCCTTCATATTATTTCATGTAGAAAGAGAATAATATAGTATTATAAGCCTATTAGGATATTATATGGCATATTAGGCAAGCAATAAATAACAAATTATTGTTAGCACACTACTATAATTATTAAACATAAACTAAGGGATGGATGGATGGGCAGAGGATGAAAAAGTAGTAGATTTTCATCCTGAAGATTATTTTGTTTGCGAAGAAGAAACCGTCAGAGCAAGAACCCAGTCTATTCAGCAGCACTTCAAGAAATGTCTGAAAATTTTACATACCTTTTCCTTACAATGCTCTATCTAAGATGGAAACCCAGTGGCCAATACTGAGGACCTGGATGTTCTTGGAAGATTAAGGTCACTCGTCTTTGCTGGAATGCGTTTGGACACATTTAGAAGACCTGAAGTTGTACCTTGAGAACCTGACATCCGACTTAAGGAATTTCAGGGGGAAAAAAAGGAACAACAAAAAAGCCTACTACATACTTGAGCAGCTTAGTATCACCTAATCAGCTTAATTGCACTAGGGTGAAGCCTGGTATGCATACTGTCAGCAAGAAGAATGGGAGAAAAAGAACACTCTAACAGAGAAGTTTAATTGCTTTATGTGATTTAATTTAGCTGTCTCAGCTTCCTCCTCCATGTATAAATGAATATGAATCAATCATGCGAATATTGTTAGGCCGTTCCTGTTTGCTGTTTGTCATCAGTAGGTGGATAGCTTGCAGGTACCTAGAGCCTATAGCAAGCACTTAGCTTTCTTGGTACCTAGAGTCTGGGTGAGGAGAGCAGAAATGACCTGGGCTACTACGGAACAAGTTTTAAAACTAAAAGAAACAACCAACACTAGAGTTGGTACTTTGGCGGCAGATATTAAACCATCAATTAAATGCGGCCACATGCTCTAGAAGGAATGAGACATTCCCCAACAGTTAGAGGTGACTTCCAGAGCAGCAGTGGGCAGTCCAGAGCGGAACACAATGTTCTTGTTAGGTAAGTTGGGATAGGAAGGGAGAGGAAAGAATGGGTATTGACATGTTGAGACAGACCGGGACCCAGGACCCTTTGCTGCAGTGCTTGCACCTGGACAAATATCTCCGCTAGCGTCAAAATACAAAGAAACTCTAAGGGACTAAAAATAACTGTGTGCATGCACAGTTGGGGCAAACTATAGACAACAAGATACAAAAAGGCCAAAAACCCAACTACCACTTCTGAAGAGCCAGGAGCAAAAACAGGGTGTCTGGAGCAAAAGCAGTGTACTGCGCATGCCTCCTGCACTCAACACCCCCAAAGGGGTGGGCAAGCCACTTAAGCCACTCCTCCGGCCTGACCCCTGGATACATCCCTACCCTCACCCCATATAAGGAACCAGCTTGCCCCTCTCAGGGACGGAGCAAGGGAACCTGTTGCTTGTTTTCACTCCCCCCTGCTACAGCAGAAACCTCAATAAAGCGTTGCCTGAATTTCTTGTCTGGCCTCTGATCAGTTTCTATTGATTAAAGAGGGCCAAGAACCCTGGTCAATAACATCACTGCACTATCATTTTTTTCCTCCTATCTCTATCTTTTTTGTAGCCCTAACATCCATTAAAACAAGCTCACAGACATAGAGAACAGACTTATGGTTGCCAAAGGGAAGGGGAGATGGCAGAGGGAGGGAGTGGGAGTTTGGGGTTAGCAGATACAAACTATTATATGTAGGATGGATAAACAACAAGGTCCTACTGTATAGCACAGAGAACTATATTCAATATCCTGCGACAAACCATAATGGAAAAGAACATGAAAAAGAATGTATACGTATGTATAACTGGATCACTTTACTGTACAGCAGAAATTAACACAACACTGTAAATCAACTAGACTTCAATAAAAAAAAAACTCTAGCACCATCAACCCAAAGGCTCTCAAAGGTGTTTACAGTCGATTAGGGTTAGGATTCAACATAACTGCAAAACAGAAATAAAGCACACTTAGTACCTCTATCGGAAGACAACAACGTCAAGACATTAAAAATCAGTGTTAAGACAGTGCTTCAAGTTGACAGTACGATGTACCCAAAGCACAGCAATGCCGGAGGAAGCTAACAAGCGACATTACAAGTTGCTCATTGGAAAAAACCCTAGGTGAGTGCTATGGTACCATTTCCTCACTAATATCTAATTCCTAGGATGCAAAACTGAAAAAGCAAATCTGACTGAGTCTCAGAGCAAAATATTTTTAAATGCTGATTTTTAGAATTCGAAGTATATAAGGTTATTTGGGTTAGTGGGGGGTTGTGTACAAAGTTTTAGGGGTGGGGAATGTGGCATCATGAAACCTACGTGGAAATGATTCTTTCCACTGAATGGATGATAACGTCAACTCTAAAAATGACTAGTTGATTCCAGAAATCCAGTAAACCTCACTGGACATTGTCCATCTTTTGGGAAGGAGCCACTGCAGTACAGTGATTTTCACCACATAGGAGGGATTCAAATCAAAACACCACCTCCTTGGTCATCGGCTCTATGCAACAGCCACTGGCACGACAACAGAATAGCTCTGGAGGTCCTTAAAGGGAAAAGAGAAGATCCTAAAAGTCTCAATTTGGAACAAAGAGAAAAAAAAGTAACCAAGGAGCCTATAATTGTTGACTACTCAAGGTCTCAGAGTGCAATTTACAAGGTGTTTCTTATTCTTTAAGTTTTTCTCCAAGTGACTTCCCGTTACAAAGAGAAACCCAGAATAAACTGTGATGAAAGTGAAGGTACACAAACTTTTGACTGATGGTGAATAAAAGTAATCAATTACTCTTCAGACTGAAGACCGAGCCAGGGAGAAAGCTAGTGTGTCTGGCCACATGGTTATAGGACGGAGGCAGACACGGAGCGTATTGAAAGATGAGATACATCACAACATGCAAACACTTAACTGGAGCAAACTGGGCATTCGCAGGTCATTAAAAAAAATGGGGGAGGGACATTTGAGTACTCAGTAAAATATCAACGTATTTAAGGTAAGCATTTATCTTTCCTGGTTAATTCCCACTTCCTGCATGGCAGAAAGTAGAAATATCTTCTTCATATGCGAAGACAAAATAAATTCTTCATCTCTCAACATTTAAAATTCTTAGAAATAATTCTGCAGAGATTAAGATGTTAACATTCCAGAAAACCAAAATAACTCACTCATCTCGCCTTCCACCCTGAGGTCCCCATCCTACCCCACACAAATCCCAGATGAAAGAGCTGTGACAAGCTCAACAACTCAGGTGGTGTATTCCTCTACCCAGGAGTCCACTTGGCTTCCAAAGTAATAAATGCTTCTGAGGCCGTGTCTTGTGTTACAGAACATGGCGAGATGGATGAGACAAGTTCCCGCTCTTATTATAACTCTGGTGTCCAAGGACTCAAGGAACCGCTTTCTGAAGAATGTACTACTCTCCCTATGACTGCAGGGAACAACACGAACCTTCAAGATCAACGTGGACCCCAGGTTTGGTTGAAGGTCTGGGCTTGCCATAAATGCGGATTATTGGTTTTCTATTAGTCAGTGGAAGACACTAGATTTCAGTGAGATTAGTTATACATCAAAGCAATGTTCTCAAATGACAACAATAGACTTAAAGGTAAAACTACTAGAACAGAATCGTGCTTTTTCCCTTTGTCTCACAGGCAACTATTTCATGGCTGGGGCATTGTCACGCTGCAGTGATTCACAGAAGAATGTAATGTTTAATGAGCCAAATACGGAGATAATTATGCCACTTATATTTGGGACACACACAAAATAAGACCATATTTGTAGACTCTATAAACATTCTAGGGCAGGAGAGAAAAGATTTTCTTTTTTAATAGCTGAACTGGATTTTACTATGACTAAAAACTTTGGAAGTAACACATTGCCTCTCTGCCCAATTAAAACAAGTTAAAGAGCTGAAAGAGTACATTTTTAATTTTAGAAGTTCTTTGAAGTTGCTCTGAAACTCCAACTTGATTTTATCCATGGGACCCTCCAACAATCAGATCTGTCAGTTCTTAAAAATCATCTATTGATACATAATTATCTATTGACACAGACGTGATACATTTCTTCACGGCTGCTTTTCTTGATTGTGAATTAATGCTCTAGATAAGCCAAAAGAACGATGCCATTATAATTACGAGTAAAAATAGGTCTTAAATCACAAAAGTAAATAAAGAAGGAACTCTTTCTAGATCTGTTTAATATACTTTACTATCATAAGCTGGTAGACAGCAAAGAATCATTACTTGGTAAATGCTCTTAACCAGGTTTCTGTAAGTATTTAGAGCAAAGGTCAAAGTCAACATCGTGCTGTGTTTTTGAAAACACATGTCCTTAAGAAAAAAACTTTAGATGGATAGTTGGGGTGTCTTTGTTATAGAAAAAGCAGAAAGGGGCAGAGTGGTCTAAATCTATCTTTGTGAACACTGCGTGTTAATGCTAACAGGCATTCTAGAAATCATGCATTTTAACTCATACTTTACAGACGAGAAAAGTGCCAATCGTGGAATCTAAGTAACTTGTCCAAGTTGACAAATCTGGTTAATGGCAGAGTCAAGATTAGGGGACTGGAAACACCTCTCTTAAGAAACAGAGCTCTTTCTACCACGGAATACTGAGATTCAAGTGAAAAAATGTGACATTTAAACCCAAAGATGCCTTAAACTATTTCATTCCTTCTAGTTGAAACTTCCTCTCTTTGCATAAACAGCTTGCAGGGTAAAAATATCCCAAGGCATGTTAGGAATTGGTTGCAATCGCGGTGCTCATTGTAATCATCTTCGAAAACTCTTGGAGTTCTGTGAGGGCTCCACTGATCAGAAAAAGGGCGAGTGAAACGTCTCTCTTTGAGGGAATTGAGAGTTGGCTCCACATGAGAGCTCATCAAAGACTAGGAGAGTTGAGTTTGGATCAGATTATTGCCAAGTGGGTGCAAAACTGATTAGAGAAGTGATTCCTTGAATCTGATTTTAGGCATCCAAGTACCATGCCAGTTAGCTAGAGCATTATCACGGCATTTATTCCAAAAATAGCCACAGAACAAAATAAACATTTTAAAATGTTAATTATCAGAATTAGCAGATATTATATGAGGATATTAGGGTTAGTGGGGGTGTTGGGTACAGTGTCTTGGGGGATGGGGAACATGGAGAATGGATTTAAGACTTTGGATACTCCAACAATCATGTGAAATGTTCCTCAGGGGACCTGAAGTTTTAACATCTGAGCTAAGCACACAGAGCCTGATGGTTGATCACTGCTCTAATTTTTAAAAACATTTCGATTAAGGCTGGGTTAATAAAGAGTTTGTTCATTAAAGTGCTGATGAGATGCAATTTAGATAAGTGTGTCACAACCTTAGAGCAGCCACTAAAAATGTCACGCAACTTTTACAATTTTGAAAAGAGGGCATATAAAAACAGAAAGACGTATAAAAGAGGTCAATAGGGATGTTTCAGATGGAAGGGTAGTCATGTAACCCAGGGATACACTACTATTTTTTAAGATTCAAAAGGGATTTCAAACGAGGTTCTCACCTACCAAACTGAGTGCATTCGTGGGGTTGGAAATCACAAATTAAGATCAACTACTGCTAATATCTGTAAGGAACCTATGGGAGAAGTCGGGGAGACTGAGCATTTTCTTAGCTCTTTTTCCCCCCTCCCTAAATTAGTTTATCAGCTAAATCTCTATGTCATTGATGCCATTCCTCTTGACATAATCAGTCCTAAAACAGCTCTTTTCCATGATTTCTTAAAAAAGAAAAAAATCTGCACAGCAAAAGATACCATCCACAAAATGAAAAAGTAACCTACCAAATAAAAAAAATACTTGCAAATCATATATCTGATAAACGGCTAACATTCAAGATATACAAAGAACACATGCAACTCAATAGCAAAAAAAAAAAAAAAAAAAAAATCCTATTTATAATGGGCAGAGGACCTGAACAGACATTTTTACAAAGAAGACACAGAGATGATCAACAGGTACATGACAAGGTGCTCAACATCACTAATCATCAGGGAAATGCAAATCAAAGCCACAACGAGACATCACCTCATGCCTGTTAGAATGGCTATCATCAAAAAGAGAGCAAATAGCAAGTGTTGAGGGTGTGGAGAAAAGGCAACTCTTGTGCACTGTTGGTGGGAATGTAAATTGGTGCAGCCACTATGGAAAACAGTATGGAGTTTTCTCAAAACTTTAAAATAGATCCAGCAATATCTGGGTATTTATCAGAAGAGAACAAAAACACTAACTCAAAAAAATATATTTTTCATTAAAGCATTATTTAAAATAGCCAATATATGAAAACAACCTAAGTGTCCCTTGATAGCCAGATAGACAAAGAAAATGTGGCATATACGTATACAATGGAATATTATTCAGCTAAAACGGAGAAGAATCTCTTGCCATTTATGACAACATGGATGAAATTTAAGGGTATTATGCTAAGTGAAAATAAGTCAGACAGAGAAAGACAAATACTCTAGGATCTCCCTTGTATGCTGAATCTAAAAACCAAAGCAAACAAACAAAAAACTGAGCTCACAGATACAGAGAACACATTGGGGTTTGCCAGAGGCAGGAGGTAGAAGATGGGTGAAATGGATGAAGGGGGTCAAAAGGTACAAACTTCTACTTATAAAATGAACAATGGGGATGTAACGTACCACATGGTGACTACAGTTAATGACACTGCATTGCACATTTCCAAGTTGCTAAGACAGCAAACCTTAAAAGTTCTCATCACAAGAAAAAATATTTGTAACTATGATGGTGATGGATGTTAACTAGACTTATGGTGATCATTTTGCAATAGATACAAATATAAAGTTATTAAGTTGTACAACTGAAATATAATGTTATATGTAAACTATATCAATAAAAAACCATCAAAACATTAAAAATAAATGCTCAATCAAGTTTACTTACACAAAGTCTTTGTTAGACAGCAGGAAAATATTAATGTCCCCAGAGCTGGATGGCATTTAAATTTCAGGAAAACATAATATAAATTGGGTATCAGATTTCCGTTTTCATGAAAATAACTTGTCTACTCCCCCAGGTAATTTTGTCATTTTTCTCTCACTTCTTACCCTCACCTATTCCTCCCCTGCCTATTCCTTCTTAAAGGGCAAAACAACAACAAAACTGACTTTTAGGAAAAACTTGCATTCCCTCCATTTTTTAATACGTAACAATTCAGATTTGTACAACCAAAAGCTCATTAATGTACCAGCTAAGCAATGGGCCACGTCTACTGGACGCCCACCCACAGGCCCTCCCTACTAGTCTCTCTGAGGGAACGGAAACAGTATAAACAGAGCACACGTTACATTAGTGGAACAATATAGGTTCTTCATAAGGCAGAGAAGGATGCATTCAGAATTTTACTATAAAGTACTTGATGCAGATAAAATTTTTAGTAATACACACTGATTAAAATATATGGAAACATCAGAAATGAAGCACGACAGTAAAAGGAACACACGATCCAACCTAAGAAAACAGAATATTCCCAACACCATGGCTCTGTAATTTTCTGCTGTGATACCATCTGAAGCTCAGTGCTAACAACCACCATTCTGTGCTGTTGCGTTTTTTCCTTTCTTTTTTCAGATAATTTCCCCCTTTCTGTTTATGTTTTTACCATATGGGTATACAACCCTCGACAACGTATTGTTTAGTTGACTGGTTCCGAACTTTATAAAATTGCAAGAGTATACTCATTCTTCTGATTAAAAAAAAATCTTTGAGATAGAATTCCCCTTCCATAAAATCCACCACTTGAAGTATACAATTCAGTGGTCTCAGTAAAATCACAGATTTGTGTAACTATCACTACAATCTAAGCTTGGACTATTTTTATCACCCCCCACAAAGAAATCTTGTACCCATTAACAGCTACTCCTCCTCTTCCCCTGACCCCAGCTCCTGGCAATCATTAATCCAATTTTTCTCTAAGTTTGCCTATTCTGGACATTTTACATAAATTGAATTATACAGTATGTGATCGTTTGTGCTGCGTGGAAGGTTCATCCATGTAGCGTATCTCTAGACTTCCTTCCTTATTATCAAGGAATATTCCATTGCATGGATAAACCATAGTTTATCCATTCATCAGCTGATGGATATCTGGGACATTTTCATACTGTAAATAATGTTTCTACGGACATTTATAAACAAGATTTTGCACGGACATATGTTCTCATTTCTTTCGGGTATATCTAGGAGTAAAATTGGTGAGTTGTATGGTTACCCTACGCTTAACTCTGAACAACCAACTCTTTTCCACAATGGCTGTATAATTTTACGTTTCTGCCAACAATGTATAAAGATTCAAATTTCTCCATATCCTCTTATTCTTATTATCTTTGTTATTGAATACAGCGTTGTTATTATCTTTCTTTTTGAATACAGGCATCCTAGTGTTAACATGAAGTAGTTTCTCATGGTTGTGATGTGTAGTTCCCTAAGGGCTAATGCTTCTGGCCACTTTTCATACGTTTATTGGCCATTCTTATTCTTCTGATTGTTTTTTGCCCTCAACATTGTTTTTAAAATTCATCATTGCCAGCGTATGTGGTTGAGGTTCGTACATTTCATGGAAATATTCCATTGTACGGCTACATCAGGATTTCCTTATCCATTCTCCTGTTAATGGCCATTTTACTTTGTTTTGTTTTGCTATTGAAAACAATCCTGCTATGAATTTTCTTTATACATTTTCTGGCATGCTCTAGTCACCCCCCTTTTCTTTTTTTAATCAACTAAAATGCCTAAATAGTAAAAACTGTAACAACTGTCTTTGTGCAACATATCAAAAGGCATAACTGGCCAACCTAATAGGCCACATGCTAAGTATAATCTAGCCATGCAGTACTATGAGAGTGTGTGTGTGTGTGTGTGTGTGTGTGTGTGTGTGAGTATATGTGTGTTGTAAATGTGTAAGGCTTGCTAAGCAGAAGGAACACAATATATCATTTCCTGAATAAGGAGACAAATACATATATACATAAGTATAAACACAGAAGTCACATATAAAAGCTATGAGGTGATCCCATCAGTCCTGTTCAAGGCCATCATAAGTTTTTTTTTTTTTTTTTTAGCTTTAAGCACTATAAAACTAAAGATATAAATAAATCTAAAAAAGGCCTGCATTAGAACTACCCAAATGATCTAGGGGAAGAAATCCTAGGAGAAGGATTTAAAGACACCACATTCCTGCAGGCTAAGGGAAAAAAGAACTTCAAATCAGCATATTGGGATAGAAAGGGTTATTTTAAGACTGGAGTTAAGTACCTGGTCTTCAGTACTTCTGGAGAAAGCAAGAGGAAATGGGGCTTCAATGACAGAAGTAGGAATGTAGGTCAAATGCTACGAAAAACGTCTGAACTCTAGTGTTTGGAGAAACTAAAATATGTAACCAAAGGGATTTGTGGACCCATACTCTGGTATTTTTTCAAAGGGTAGAGTAGAGAGAAAATCTGTAAGAGGACTTAAATTGAGCCCTGTTCATGGGCAGAGAGGTGCATTACATCAATGGCATCCAAATCCTTTGACTAGTTCTTCCTTTGGAGTCCACGATTTAAAGGATTCTGCCTAGCAAACGACATTTGTTAAATAATTTCCCCCACTGCTTTTTAGTAATTAAAGAAATATAGAAACTTCCATCAGGACATGAGCCCAGATAAGCACACATTAAGTATGTTCTAGATGCTTTCTAGAACAAAAATAAAATATATCTAATGAGAGTAGAACAAATCAAATAAGGCGTATTCATGGAATAAACTACTATACTGTAGTCAGCAGGGACCATCAATCGAGCTACCTACATGGATACGTCTCAATTTATGTTACATGAGAGGAGAAAAGAATGAAACATGTTACAGAAGGATATATTCTGTAGGATTCCATTTCTGTAGATTTTTATAAATTATAGTCATAAAGCAATGCAATGAAAATTATGTACTCACAAGTATATGAATGTATGCTAAAATATGGAAATAAAATAGAAGGCTATTAAATTATTGAGAGAAGCCGCTCTTGGAAAGACGGTGAAGGGAAAGAAGACGGAAGGGGGTTTGGAAGAAAAAGCACTTTCATTTTATCCGTACTACTTATTTCTCTTGTTAAAAAAAATCTATCAAGCAGATATGGAAAATACTACTACTTATGATTAATAATTAAGAAACAGCAGGGTGAAAGATGGGTATACAAGTGTTTTGCTTTTTCTGTATTTTTAAAATTTCTCAGAGACAACAACAGTCAGAATCTCTGATTAATCCATCATTACCAATATAATTCTACCAAATTTCAAAAATTCCAGCCGAAAGCAGAAAAATGCATTGTGAGTAAAGGCACACTTTGCATTATGCTTTGTGTTGTTGAAAGCAGTGCACACCCCCAACTGCTCTACAGATCTACAGCATCCTAGGACCCTAGGTTAAAATTCAGCGGATGTGGCCATCATCAAAAAAGCTAGAAACAATAAATGCTGGAGAGGGTGTGGAGAAAAGGGAACACTCTTACACTGTTGGTGGGAATGTAAATTGATACAGCCACTGTGGAGAACAGTATGGAGGTTCCTTAAAAAGCTACAAATAGAACTACCATATGACCCAGCAATCCCACTACTGGGCATATACCCTGAGAAAACCATAATTCAAAAAGAGTCATGTACCAAAATGTTCATTGCAGCTCTATTTACAATAGCCCAGAGATGGAAACAACCTAAATGTCCATCATCGGATGAATGGATAAAGAAGATGTGGCACATATATACAATGGAATATTACTCAGCCATAAAAAGAGATGAAATTGAGCTATTTGTAATGAGGTGGATAGACCTAGAGTCTGTCATACAGAGTGAAGTAAGTCAGAAAGAGAAAGACAAATACCGTATGCTAACACATATATATGGAATTTAAGAAAAAAAAAATGTCATGAAAAACCTAGGGGTGAAACAGGAATAAAGACACAGACTTACTAGAGAATGGACTTGAGGCGATGGGGAGGGGGAAGGGTAAACGGTGACAAAGCGATAAAGAGGCATGGACATATATACACTACCAAACGTAAGGTAGATAGCTAGTGGGAAGCAGCCGCATAGCACAGGGAGATCAGCTCGGTGCTTTGTGACCGCCTGGAGGGGTGGGATAGGGAGGGTGGGAGGGAGGGAGACGCAAGCCGGAAGAGATATGGGAATATATGTATATATATAACTGGGTCATTTTGTTGCGAAGCTGAAACTAACATACCATTGTAAAGCAATTATACTCCAATAAAGATGTTTAAAAAAAAAAAAAATTCAGCGGATGGTAGCCCCTCTCTTAATCTCTCCCAGCTGTAGAGAAGCACAGATCCATACACAAACAAGTAAGTGTACCTTCCCGATCTTACTTCCCTCTCTTTAAAAGAGAATGGAAGCAAAAAAAAAATCCCTATTGTCCCCCATGTTAAGATCTGCTTTATTACAGAACTGCCATGACACCAGCAAGAACCAGGTCCTACCCTTTCCACTCTTTTCCATCCATAAATCTGGGTCCCAAATTCTTTGATCCAAACTGCATGACAATGTAGACGCTCTATTAGCCTTCTGCTGCCTCAAACAGAGAAGTTAAAGGTAGGCACATTTATGACGCTGGGGCAGAACCGTTGGTTTGGGGGAGAAGTAAAGAAAAAATCTTAGAAAATAAGGCAAAGGGACTTCCCTGGTGGCACAGTGGTTAAGAATCCACCTGCCAACGCGGTTCGATCCCTGGTCCGGGAAGATCCCACGTGCCGTGGAGCAGCTAAGCCCATGAGCCACAACTACTGAAGCCCGTACACACACCTAGAGCCCGTGCTCCGCAACAAGAGAAACCTGCGCACCGCAACAAAGAGAATCCCAGCTCACCCGCCGCAACTAGAGGAAGCCTGCACTCAGCAACGAAGACCCAACACAGCCAAAAAGAAATAAAATAAATTTTTTTAAAGAAGAAAATAAGGCAAAGAGAGGGGACAAAAATCAATCAACTAAAGAGGCTAGATGACATCACAGTCTTCAATTATTGTACTGAAATCATCCTGCTGGCAGAGAAGACTGAATGTAGATCTCTAAAGAGTGTCGGCGAAAATAATAGCAGGACCGTGAACAAGACATCTCTCCGGTATCTACTGCATCGTAAAATTCAGCCAAATTTTGAGTTTTGCTTTATAATACAACTCGTGAATAAAACCAAAGCAAAAAAATAATGACCTCATATCTTCAAGTAAAATTCACACTCGAAAAAGATGTGGCACGTCTAACCTGGGACTCTTTATACACTTACACGCCGCCGCTTACACAGGATGGCACAGCTCTTCTTGGGATGCACAAAGTAAAGGTATCCTCAAGGATTTGTGCCCAGATAGAGGGAGGAGGAAGCAGCCCCTGCAGGGGCTGAGCCAGAAGGGGAAGGTCTGGGTAGGTGCATCTGGGGGGTGGGGGAGCAGCAGAGACAGAGCGAGGAAGAGAGCTGAAGGGTTGATTTACGATCAGCTTTTCGGTTCTGTCTCGGGTGTTCCTGGTGTGAACGCTGCTGTTCCCATCAGTTGAAAATATCATATGGGAAAGATTATGATCAACACAGTGGCTTTTTGCAGATTGGTGAAGCTCTGTGGGGGTGGCAAAACGCCAAATGACCAGTCAGCTGACACTAATGAGCTGTGAGAGGTACAGCTGAACCCTGAACAACATGGGGGCTAGGGGCGCCCAGTCTCTGTGAAATTGAAAATCCAGGTATAATTTGCGTCCGCCTCCCACTGAAGCACTGCCTCTGTATCTGCAGTTTCTGCACCTGCCAACTCAGACAACCACAGATCACGTGGCACTGCATTTAATATCGAAAAAAACTTTGTGTATAAGTGGACACACGCAGTTCAAACCTGTGTGATTCAAGTGTCAACTGTACCAACATCCAGTACAAACCCGAGCAGACTTTAAGAGAAACACGCAATTCCGTTTGGAGCAAGGCTATCATGTTCACGTTAACAACACAACAAAATGCTTTTAACGATGGAATCTATCTTATTCGAGATTTGTATGCAACTGATAGGAATAAAAAACAAATGGAAAGATTTCATAAACCATGTCTATGAAGTGGTCCGAGTTCAGAAAGTAATATATTATCTGCAGCTGCATAGTTTTTGGAAGGCTTTTTGGGGAGAGTAGAATTTGAGTTAGGTAATGAGGGGTAGGTAAAATTTGAATTTGATAAAGATGAGAAACAGCACAGACAAAAGTATGGGGATTAGGAAATCTACAAAGAATGCGTAGGAAATAATAGTTCAGTTTCACTCACTTGTAAGGTACATGGGAGCATAAAAAGTAAGTGAAAACAGCTAAGTCAGAGCCTCATTAACCAGGGACAGGAATGCCAGCCCAAGAATTTTAGCCTTCCCTCTGTGGCAACTGTGGAGTCCTGACATGGCACAGTAAAATCTATGCTCCAGAAAAATTCTTCTGACAGCCGCAATATTATTACTTATGAAGTCCATAAAGTGTTGGAAGAAACAAGGGAAAGACAGTTTTATATTTATTCTGACAGCTTAAAAGGTTGCTGCCATTACGCACGGAATTTTGAAATCTGTTTCTGCTGATTGTACTGACTATGCCGAATATACCTATCCAACAACAGAGGAGTGTAAAACTCAACGGAGACAATACGTTACTCGAACCTGAAATCAAATGACAATTTCATCTATAGCCATGGACCGGTGCTCCTTCTTGGTTCCATTTACCAGGAAGATGAACAACAATAATTTCAGGCAATTAATGCAGATCTTTGGCGAGGCCACACAAGAGTTCTGCTGAATACAAGAATATTGTTACAGCAAAAAAAAAAAAAATGAAATACATCATTTGCCACGCAGCCAGTTGAGAGTGTGTGTGTGTGCGCATCATTGAAGCTAGTCTTTCAGAAATTGCCCTAACCATCAGAAATCCATCCACAACTTCACAGACGCTTTAGCAAGCTGGACTCTGATATCAGGGTAGTAGTTTCATTAGACCTTCTCACTTCCGAAGGATCCACAGTATAAACTTTCAGAGGCGGCAACATAATCCTTCTCATGAAATATTTGGGCGACAGGTGGAAAATTGTTCTGCCAGCTGAAGAAGACAAAATCCATTCCTTCTGGCAATTTTCTGCAATGAAAACTCCAGGAATGAATGTGCAATAACTTGTGGAAATTTCAAATATTCTCACACAAAAGCAGCGTCCTCCAAATCTCGAACTGTAAACGAACTCCAAACGAACTCCTTGCTTATCTGAATGTTAAAATGTTGATTTCGTTTTGTGTTTGAATGGCCACTAAAGAAGAAGAAAATACTTTCAGACTTTTAAAGCCAAAGAAATGTTACATTCAAACAAAGTAAAGGCACGTTAAAAGCTGTACTTGGTTAGTAGCATCTCCCAGGTCGGGATGCAAGAACCAAAAGACCATTTTCTACCACTACCTTGTTCCCGGCGACAGGAGCTTATCTGCTCAGATTAGGATACTGTGCACACGCCAGCCCGGAAATGGATGTCCGGTTTGACTCTTCTTGGTTGGTTGCAACAAGTTCCATCCGCTCTGTGATGCACAGCTGGATCACTCTGGTGTTATGATAATGTCTCTTCAAGGTTTCTCTGGAAAGCCCTCGTTTGCTCACTCCCTAAGTGCTTGGCAGGTGGGTAGGTGATGGCAGGGGAAGCTAAAAGGGTCTGCAGCATGTTAATGATGGAGAGAGGATTGCACACCAGCACTCCAGGTCCTCAGTTTTGCACATGAATTGTTCAACCATTCTTTCCTGTGTGGGGTTTACACTTAGTAGGTCACCTGGCTGCTGAGATGCGTGACGGATCCAGTTGAAGGACAGGTGGGGAATGAGGGTTCTATTAACACCATACTGAACAAATTAATACTGAACAAATTAATTCAATCTACTTTAATTTGGAGGCTCTTCCTACCCCCACACCCTTTTCACCAATAGATTTCTTATTTATGTGGCTTGTGTTTGTAATGTAAGCAATTGATTCCAATTTCCTCAAGTGGAATTTTACGCAATCCGTCGGTGAAGTGTATTTTTGCAATGCTTAAAAATTTAAGTGAATGATGGAAACAAAATGACCAGTTGCATGCATTATCTAGTTTTAAAAAGCAAACTCTTTTCAGAGGTTTTAAAAGAACCTATTTAACAGGTAAGTAACCATTATACACAACACCATTCAGTGGCTCAAGGACAATTTCTCTGATGCCTTCTCTGCTTCATGCACCATGCTAGGAGTGAAATACTGAGTATCAGGAGACAAAATCCCTCCCCTTCAAGTAGTTGACGTTTTTAGGGCAGGGAGAGACAGACAATATACACATTTTCAACATCTTTAAAAATATATAGCATGTTAGATGATGACAAAGTTCTGTAGAAAAAATAGAGCAGGGAAAAGATTGCTGGGTAAAGAGGGAATTACAATTGATGACAGTGTGGCTAGAAGGGCTTAAGATGGCAAAGGAGGTAAGAAGGCAATGCATATCTAGGAAAGAACATTTCAAGCACAGGGAATAGTACATGCAAAGGTCCTGAGGTGAGAGTGTGCCTTTAATACTAGACACACCATAGGAAGCAAATGTGGAGAGAGGTATGTATGGGGGAGGATGGGGAGGTGGCAAAGGGTAGAGAGGAGAAGGAGATGAGAATAAGGAAGGGATGGGGACAGCACACATGCAGTCCCTTTTAGGTCCCTGGACTTTTGAGTTTGAGTCTCAGCGAGATTACGAACCTCTGACATTTCCAGACAGAGGAGTCATCATCATGATCTCACTTTCCCTTTTTTTAAAAAAACAACAAAACAAAACTAGGCAAAGAACTTCATTAACCTTTGTTTCAAACTTTATTCCCAGGCTTCTTCACCTTAATTAATTAGTGGCGAAGAATGAATTGTATATAAGCAAAAACTGAAAAGAACTGCAGTGTCCAGGGGCTTGGGCTTAAAAATATTAGCGATCTAGATTTTATCAGATCCGCAAATAAAATTTTAAAAAGCAATCACAATATAAAATAGCAGGTCCCAGTAACTTCAAGATTTATCCCCTTCAGAAGCTGACTCAATTGTCTGCTTCGTTCTTGGAAGCCTCATCAAAATTCTCCACGAGATCTGGAACTTCATCAACCTCCTCCTCTCCAGTAGCAAGCGGTGCCTTTCCATCCAGAGACTGTTTGGGCAGAGCTCCAGCCAGTCTCCTTAAACTGGTCAGACTGTCTGCGCCAAGCTGGTTTAAGATGCTGGGTAGCACTTCTGTCAGCTGCTTTGTCTCAGCATGGCCTGTGCAGGTGAAAGTGTCTGCTGCCAGAGATGCCTGAACTTCAGGGTTGTTAAAGTGCATCACTGTTCTTGGTTTGTGAACACATGCAACCCCTTCAATACCAGCGATATCGTTTACCCCTAACTTCTTTAAAGAGGACCGAAGTTTTCCGTCCTCTGCTGTGGCTGTTCTATGAACCACCTTCTTTCTGCGAGCTGTTCCTTTCCCACCCACGCGCACTTGTGCCTGCAGTTTGGCGAGTCTCTCCTGGCGCATGATCGTTTCTTTCCTCTGAGGCTCCTGTCCTCGGGTTCCGCCGCGAGGTGGAAGAAGAGACAAGAGACGGCATCGCCTGGCCCCCAGGGCGGCCACCCCTGGCCCGACCTCGACCCCGAGAGTCAGCCTGAGTGGGTGCGCCTGTCCGTAGCATCGCCTTCCTCTCCTGCCCTGTCCCTCCCTGTCTCGCTCCTTCCGGGCACTTCCCGCCCCCGTTCCCATCCTCCTCCCATGCCGGTGTCCAGAGCCTTTTCGTACCTTGTTGGAGTGGAAATGGGGCCACGCGGGGGACTAGGGTTGGCGCTCAGGGGGTCTCGGGCAGACCAGCTGAGATAAGGCGCACACACGCAGGGACGCAAGATGGCGGCTAGTCACTTTCTCTGCATCGGCTCAGATGTTACCTTTTCTCTGAGGCCAACCCTGATGACCCTGTTTAACCCTGAAACCCATGTCCCTCTTCACTCCCTCATGGCCTGACTTTTTCTTTTTCCATAGCATTTTCACCTTCTAAGTTTCTAGATCACTTTTCTTATTTATAAAGCATAGTCTATTCCTGCTTCTCTACTAGGATGTCAGGTACACAAAGGCAGGGACCTGTCTCTAGGTCACTGGCAAATCCCAAGTACCTGGACGAGACTCTGGCTCAGTAAGGCTGCAAACCTTATACGTTCTTCTTATTGAGTCATGAAAGCTGATATAAAAGGATCTGCTAAGGATGATTTCCAAACAGCTCTAGAAAGCTATTCTATCCTGAATGATAAAGGGAAATATGGGGAAAAGCAGGTACTAAGAAAAAAACAGTAGTTCTTAATCATCCAAGTCTGTGAAGTGGAAGACAACAAAGGGTAGAAAAAGGTTGACAGTCCTCACCTTAAATGAGTCACTATAAGAAAGAAACTAAAATAATTTGCCACTGTTTCTCCTCAAGATTGTAATACCTAAATGCCCATCAACAGACAAATGGATAAAGAAGATGTGGTACATATATACAATGGAATATTACTCAGCCATAAAAAAGGAACAAAATTGGGTCATTTGTAGAGACATGGATGGACCTAGAGACTGTCATACAGAGTGAAGCAAGTCAGAAAAACAAATATCGTATATTAATGTATATATGTGGAATCTAGGAAAATGGTACAGATGTACCAGTTTGCAAGGCAGAAATAGAGACACAGATGTAGAGAACAAACGTATGGACACCAAGGGGGGAAAGTGGCGGGGGGGCGTTGGTGGTGGGAGATTGGGGTTGACATGTATACACTGATATGTATAAAATGGATAACTAATAAGAACCTGCTTACATGGGAGTGAGTGAACTGATGAGGATGATTATAATTTTTGTGACTTTCTGTCGGAATAAAAAATCTCCCCCCCAAAAAAAGAACCTGCTGTATAAAAAATAAAATTAAATTTTAAAAAAAGATTGTAATACCCTCCAAAGTTCAAGAAATTGCTCTTGGTCAGATTATAAGAATCCTACCGCATAAACTGCAAGGGAAGAAATGTAATTTAAGTTCTTAGTAAATTCAATTAGTTTTTTAAAATAGATAATCGTAAAACTTTCTAAGAACCAAGGTTAATGCAGCCAGGTAACGAAGTGACCTCAGGCCCAATTACTCTTTTAATATTTTAATATGTGGAGAGACAGACTTCCTTCCCTTATTCATTTTTTCTGTGTGTCTGAGTAACGAGTCCTCAGAATACATGGTGAATTGAGATACAGTGCAAACACATCTGCAATCTGCTCTCACATTCAATAACTTAGTAGACATACACATTCTGCAGTAGAGTATCCCTAATTTATACCCTAATTAGAAATGATGATACTTTATACAGATACACCTCTAAATTTTCTATAACAGGAGAGTTTGCCAAGTAAATTTTAAAAATGTAAATAAGACTGGAGGAAGAAACTGTTGAAACTAGTTTAAAAGCTATCTTTCAAGGACTTCAGAAGCCTCCATTCTACATGAGGGCTAAGTAAATCCACTTAGTAATCTATTCAGAGAATTCAACTCTATTTGCATGGCTATGAATTGAGGAAGTTATCAAATGTCTTTTTAATTTATGCTATATGTTTGTAACTTGCCTTACCATAGTACATAGATAATAGTTGAGATTGTATGGGGGTGAGGTGTTCTGGTCAGGTGTGATTTCCGGTTAGAATTATAGCATCTCAGAGTTGGAATGAAATTTAAATATAACCTTATCTCAACATCCTTCAGATGTTTGAACGTCTATCAACATATTGTCCATCTTCTGCCAAAGCACATCAGATGAGGAGGCAATCATTGCCTCTCAGTCTCCTTTTCCTTCTAAGAGTCAGAGGCCCAGAAGATTCTGGCAGTGGTTAATCAGCTCTGGAGTCAGAGAGCCTGGATTCAGATAACCCCATATCACTGTGAGACCTTCAGTAATTTATTTAACACCTAAACCTCCATTTTCTTATATGCAAAATAGGGGTAAACCTAGAACTTCCTCCCTACGGTGGTTGTGAAAACTAGAATTTAAACCATATAAAATGCTTATTATTGTATTCAGGGTATTGAAATCAGTGTTTCTGCTCTTGTTATGATCATCATTCTGCACACTGGGACAATGAGAATTAGCCAGAAATCATGTCAATTAGAATTACACAAGACTCATCTATTTTCTTGGCATCTCAGGGTTTTACAGCACCTCATGAAGCCTGGTTACCGAGAAAGATCAGAGTTCCGTGAAAGAGGCGCTGCTCATATATTGACCCTAAGGAATAATCTAGAAATCACTTCTGAGAGGAAAAGTCCCTGAAAGCTTGATTTTCCTAAGAGCTGTGAATTCTCTTACACATGAAGACTAAACAATTGATGAATTGAGGTCTTGCTAGTCGGATTCCAGTGAATAGAGACTTCACTATATAATTGGCCTTCCTATCAATTAGTCCCAATTGGTAAATTTTACTGTACATTTGTCCCTGTCAAGAATGAATTAATAATTTAAGTGTGACATTACATAAATACCAGACATTGATGTATGTGTATCATCTTCGGTATACATCAATATTCCCGTTAAGTCCTTGAGAGTGGCAAGAGCAGGCCAGGTGATCAGGAGGAAGTTTTGCAGGACCTCTGTGAACCACACAGACCCAAAAACAGTGCAAAAATCACCTCCTGAAAAAAAACAAGGAACTGGGTTCCAATTAGTAGACTGCAAACCTGACTTGTCTTGCCAAGCCAAGATGCTGGGCAAACTGTCTGTGTTTGAGTTCACTGGTGAAGCTCTTGGGCTCCGGGCAACCACACGGGGCAGAGGTTGTAAGAGGCTATTTGTCACAGCCTCAACAATGAGGCTTTATTTTCCCTAAAGGAGTCAGAGCCAGGAGCTGCTAACTGGTCACAGGTGTGCACACATGCAAGCTCGCAACCAATGATGCCTATTTCAACTTAGGAGCTGATGAGAAAGGCTGGGGAAAGTAACCAGCGCGGGGAAGAATACAATGGAAGAAATTTTGCATGTGCTATGTCCCAGGGTCTCCAAGAGCCACACTTGCCTCGATTATATACAATGGAATATTACTCAGCCATAAAAAAGAACGAAATAATGCCGTTTGCAGCAACATGGATGGACCTAGAGATTTTCATACTAAGTGAAGTAAGTCAGATAAAGACAAATATCATATGATATCACTCATACGTGGAATCTAAGTTTTTAAAATGACACAAATGAACTTATTTGCAACGCAGAAAACAGACTTACAGATATTAAAAACAAACTTGTGGTTGCCAAAGGGGAAACACGGGGCGGGGAATACATCAGGAGCTTGGGATTAACTTACACACACTACTACATATAAGATAGATAACCAACATGGACCTGCTGTATAGCACAGGGAACTGTACTGACTGAATACTCTGTTGTGATAACCTATATGAGAAAAGAATCTCAAAAAGAATGAATATATGTATAACTGAATCACTTTGCTGTACACCTGAAACTAACACAACATTGTAAACCAACCAACCGTACTCTTATAAAAAAATAAAGTTAAATTAAAAATTCTTAATTCCCCTAGCAAGCTAGCCAAGCTACAGATCTTTACACAGGCTCTATATTTGGCACTGTGTTCCCTTTCTAACAGCAGGGCCCTACTCATCTGCACCCTTTCCTGGACCTCCCTTCCCACTTCCTGGCCCTGGTGCATCACCCTGTTTCCCATGAAAGCCACTTGCCCTTGTTCCTACTACTTTGACGCAATAAGGAATATATTTTCCTTGATCAATCCACAAGAAATGAAGCTGTGCTCCTCCTGGGATATTGATTACTCCCTCCTGCCCCCACACTCCACCCTACACTACTTCCCCGTGTCTACGTAATTTCCGCGTATAGACCTTTATCCTACGACACAGTATTAAATAGGAGGAAAGAGCACATGTCATCAACCAGACACCACCTGAACTTGCACAATTTTAGTCCCTTAGCCTCCCTGAGGCATCATATCCTCCTCCTATTAAGATGGAGTTGATGATATCTACCTTAAGGAACGGTGGCAAGAATCTAAGTAACTAATTCTGTATTTCAGACATTAGCTATTATTAATTCAAACTATTTAAGAGTTAAAAATATGCTTACAAAAATCAAATCTGAGGCATGCGTACTGCTCTATTTCATTTTCTGAAGGTGGCAGAATTCTGCCATATACCTCCGATTCATTGCTAGACTACAGACAAAGCCCCACATCTTGCTTTTCCAACGCTCTCCCTCTCTGCTCAGCCTAAGCTTATCATCAGTGTGTGTAATTAAGGGGCTTAGTGCTTGGCTGCCATTCTGAGAGGCAGAGCCCCTGCCATGGTGCCACCTGGCAGTCTATCAGAATTTGTTTTATGCCATTTCCTGCTCTGAAATCCTCTTTTTGAGAGGAAGTTGGAAAAGACATAGAACCATTTTCTACTTCCCAGCGGGACTTCAAAAAAAAATGTGCAATTTGTCTTTCTGGAGGGCTCACTCTTGACTTGCCTGTTTGGTAATTACAAGAGAAGACTCAAAGGCAGTGGTTCGGTAGAAACTCCCCGTCTTTGTATTTCTTTTCAGCGTCCAGTGAGTGACAATCTTTCTCATTAGAAAACTCCTGACGCTCCCTGGTCAAGTCAGAATGTCAGGCCCTAAGCAGATGAAGATAATTTTAAAAACTGAAACGATCTAGACCTCGGTCAGAGTTTCAACTTCTCTTCCCAGCTGCATATGAAAATAACGATTAACTTTAAACAGAACAAACTAAAGACCCTCCAAGGTCACTGCATTACAAATGCACTGCAGTCCACACAGTGAGGAAACAGAGTATCAGGGTGTCAAGAAGTTTCCAGATGGGAGTTTCAAGTTTTTAAAGCATTCCCCATTCCCACCTGTGTTAACCCACTGGTTTCTTATAACAGCCCCGGGAGATGTCATTATAAAGTTCATTTCACTAAGAAAATTTTAGTGCCCAATTTGCCATCTCAGGACCAGTGAGTGACAAGAACAAGGGCTTCTGGCTTCAACTTCAGCATTTTTCCATCAAACCAGGGCCCTTGCAACCTACTCAGTTCCAAAGGAAAGGTTCCTCTGTATTTTTCTTCTCGATTTGTGTTTTATCAATAACTGAGACCCATGACAATTTCTCCATCTGCCAGACTGCTGTCACCGTCCTCCAGAACCTTGTTCACAAAGCCATTCTTACACAGACAAGGACAGACTGCATCTAACGGCACCAATAAAGGTGGCATTTCACCCACACTGTAGGTCCGTCAACAGGGGCTGATGGGAAGGGAGGTCCCGATGGAGACCTGCCCAAAAGGCTCAGCCCTCCAAAAACACCTTCAAAAGGGATGGGTTAACCTGAAAAACATGATTCTGAAAACTCAGGACAATATTAAATAAATCAGTTAAAGCCATGCAGCCCCTCATCTACTCCTGGAGCTTGACAGTCCTCTTCCAACAATGCCGATTCACAAAATCATGCCTGTCCCACTGGGGATCCGCAGGTCCCTTCCATCTCACAGTCCTTGAATGCCTACAGAGTCATTAGCCTGTGCTGGACCACAGCTGCCCTGTTCCGAATCCCCCTCTGATAATATCCCCTGCAATGACTTCACTGGCACTCTCAGACTCAACAGATAGGAGTCCTACCCAAAGCAAACAGGTCTCTGAAGTAGGTTGTAAGTTATAATCTGTACTTTGTGAGCTCTAGAATCAACAACTGGCCCATCATTTCCTAACCGTGTGGCCTTAGGCAAGCTTTTTTTTTTTTTTTTTTTTAAAGCTGCGAGGCATGCGGGATCTTAGTTCCTCCACCAGGATCGAACCCGTGCCCCCTGAAGTGGAAGCTCTGAGTCTTAACCACTGGACTGCCAAGAAGTCCCTTAGGCAAACTATTTACATCTTCAAACTTCAGACTCTTTGTCTCCAATGCTGAATAGTTCTACCTACATCTCTAGTGGATACCACTGCTTACGAGCTCCTTCCTCTTTTTGAGGAGGAATGCCGTCTACCACTCTCCTTTGCAAGGCTCTGCAATATTTTATGCCCATCAGGATAATTCCAATTCCATTTGCCTTACCAGTAATAGGCATGGGAAACAATTTCGACCATTAAGATGTGAATGACAGTATGCTAGGGGACTTTGAGACTTAAAATGATACACTCACACAGAAAGGACCTTTCTTCTACTAGACGATGTTGTGTCTGGATGCGATGGCTGGAACGGCTACAGTTATCTTGTTACCATGAGTGGAGTCAGCCTGAGTATACAATTCAGCTAACTCACTGAGGATTATAATGTTCCAGAGTACCTGGTTTTCTGACATCCTCAATGAATGGCTGAATCAATCATTTCTGTTGCATCGAATAATAAAATTCTTATAATTTAGATCATCTGAGTCAGGGCTTTTTCCTACCACTTGAAGTTGGCAGAAAGCATATTAGCTGACAATATCGAACAACAAATGTCTCAATGTCAAGTATTATTTGAAACATGTCAGTACATTAGCTTATTTGATGATCACAACAATCCTTTCAGGCTGCTAGGAAACAGCACAGAGAGGTTAAGTTACCTGCTCAATTCACCTAGCGGGGAGCAGAAAAGGAGGCATTTGAGCCCAGGCGATCTGGGTCAGAGCCAACCACTATGCAAAATCTCCTTCCTTCCTTACATGCATTTTCTCAGAGGGGGATAATAGGCTTAGCTTTAAAATAAAGTCATCTAGACAACCTCTAATGCAAAGTTGGAGGAACTTAAATATGCTGGTAATTTTGTACTAATGATGACGTGTTTCATATGCTTCCGACAGTATCAGCAACCTCCTCACCCACTGTAATTTGCTTCATCTCATCCTCCAGTATCTGAGTTTATTTTTTGCACTGACCCTCACCACAAACCTCCCAGTGGTTTCTTGATGGTCTACACCCCCAACATCAAACTGGTCACAAATGAGCCCCGACTTACACCTGATTCTCAATGCTGGCTTTTCTTCTCTCTGGAGCTTCCAATGTTACATGCCACTCGGACTCTCAATTTTTTCATTGATTTTTTAAAATTATTTTTTGAACAACTGATTTAGTCTCTTCAAGCCAGCTTAGCAGAGTAGCTTCTGGCCATTCAATGGCACTAGGACCCATTTTCCTTTTTGTCTTCTAAATATTCCCCTAATTTTCTGACATCCTTAGATCCAATCATTCCCAAGTAATTGAATCCTGAATACGTTCATATAATCCCATCCCTACCCAGTCTAGAACAATGACTCTTTTATCTCTTAGTGGCCTCTGTGAGTCTGGCTTAGTTGTTCCTCTATCTGCAGAGGGCACTTGAGGAGGGAAACAGGTTGCTGAATGGTGGGGGGAAGGTGGATTCCGCTTTCCTGTCAGGGAGGAAGAGCCATAACAAAACCACCATGACCAGAGTCCTTAGCTATATAGTTTTACAGCAACTATATGTAATACTTCTTGGTATTCCCAAGGTGGCTTGAAAACTAACAGCTAGCATTGATAGATCATCTATGATAGGCAATGCCCAAGCAAGGATGTATATCAGCTCTTTTAATCACCCTTACAGTGCTACCTTCCTGTTAGCTCTCCATATGCCAAAGGTCAAAACAGAAAGGTTATGTAAGTTGCCCAAGGCTGCACAGCTGGTCATGGCTAACCCAGGCTTTGACTCAGGTGTCTGGGTCCACAGCCAATGCCCTTTAACAACAGTGTCGTAACACCAGAACTAAGTGAAAATGTATCAATAACCATTGCTTCCTTCCAGCCAGAAACTTCTGTCAATGTGTGACCCAACCTCCCTCTAAACTTGACCTCATACCCTGCCCAGCCTAGGAGACCCTCATATCTGTTATCTTTCTGCCTCTTATCCATCTTTCGAGAACTAAAGCTAATTAAGATCAGCCGAACATGGCAACGGTTCCATGTGTTAAAAATCACAAGAGATAAAACTGTAAAGTAGGAAATACTGTTTCTTGAATTTAAGTCATATGTGTTCAATATTAATGAACACTCTGCCGGGCACACAGCTAGCATGCATGTGACAGGTAGCTATATTTAATGTTCTTTTCACTGTCCCACTCTCTTTCTTTAGATCTTAAGATAGCGCCAAACAAGGAGGCATTTTTAATATACACTCTTCTGTAATGATGATTCAGAGGGAGGGACACTAGGGGTGAGAGTGGGAATTAAAATTCTAACTCCCTTTCTATTAAGAAAACTTCCAGCACAGCCTTTAAGGATTCTAATTAACAAAAACTTATGGAGAAACTTATTAAGAGTAATGAGTAGCATAAGAGAATACAACTCTAACAGAGAGAGTGAAATACACAAATTCTTGAGCTGAGGTCAAATTCTATCTCTGACATTTGCCAACTCTGATCTTGGGCAAGTCATTTCACCCAAGGGCAGATTCTGATGCCAGCTCTACCTCTGTTTGAGTCCTGGCTTTGCCATGTTATTAAGCTGTGTGAATTTGGGCACTGCTGCAAATCACCTGGGGATGCTGTTAAAATGCAGGTTCTGATGAAACCATTCTGGGGAAAGGCATGACATTTTGTCTATCTACCAAACTCCGAAGTAATATGCGAACGGCCTACAGATCCACTTTGAGAAGTTTAAGCAGTTTCCTCATCTGTTAAAAAAAAGAAGAAAAATGAAAAGAGAGGTATCTACCTCAGAGTTCTTGATACTACAGCTGACCCTTGAACAACACGGGTATGAACTGAGAGGGTCCACTTACAGGCAGATTTTTTTCAATTGTAAATACTACAAATCGACACGAGTCGCGGTCGGTTGAATCCGCAGATGCCCAGGGCTGACTATATGTTATGTGGAGATTTTTGACTGTGTGGAGGGGGGACACCCCTAACCCTCACATTGTTCAAGGGTCAACCGTATATGTGAAAGAAGGCTCGTTACTAAATATTATGAGCACTGAAGCTCAGGGAGCTTTCACTTTGATCCAGGCTGGTAAGGGCAGTCCTGAAATTTGTCCCTGCTCACACGCGTATGTGACAATTCTGCTTAGGTCTGAACAGTACCTAGTCTTTATATTAAAAAGGACTTTGGGGATTTCCCTGGCAGTCCAGTGTGGTTAGGACTCCGAGCTCCCACTGCAGGGGGCACGGGTTCAATCCCTGGTCGGGGAACTAAGACCCCACATGCCGTGAGGCGTGGCCAAAAATAAAATGAAAACAAAGATGACTTTGGCTTGTAGGAAGGATAACTTTATGGGCTGCCCTTATCTCCAAGTTCACCCCACCCTGGGACTCGTTATCTAGTTCTCTCTGTGCTTCAGGTAAGCTATGCCATGATGTCCTTACCTCAGCGAGGCTCTGCAGAAATGAAGAGGGGGAACTTCCCATAAAACATGTTTATAATTGGCTGTGTGAGACCCCATTTATATCTACCAATGAGGATTAATATGCTCATAAAACACCAGTAGTAGCTGTCTCTCTCACCAGCTGAGAAGAAAGCATTATTCCACTGCAGTCTCTTTTGTATCTAAACCCATATTTTACCTACCTGTATATTTACAAAACAAATTTTAAATATTAAGTAGAATGCAAGTTATAACAAATAATCACGTCCCCCACGCTTATTCAATGCCAAGGTTAAGAAAGGAAATCGCATCAATAACATGAGTCAGTCCCTCAAACACAAGGTTTTATTTGTTAAGACAGCAAATAAAGCACAAGATGGTGTTTGCTCATAGGTAAAATACCAAAGCAGGAAGGCCATAAGCTCAGGGGAATTCTACATTCATTCAAATAGATTCTAATGATGGTAAGAATGGGGGTAATTTAATCCAAATTGTTTAATTCTGAATGAGAAAAGAGGTGACTAAACGTTTCTTTTTCCCTTCCTTTTTGTCTTCTGTCTGCCCTTGCACAGAGACTTCAAAAACCAAGACAGATGCAGTGAAGCTTTGGTTCTGGGTAACTTGAGAGGTTCCCCCCAAAGGGAGTTCATTTCTCTCTCCCTCACAGCACTCAGCCACTGCTACCTGGGGCTCAGCCCATTGCGATCTGCTTTTGAGAGCTCTCCTCTCCTTAGCCTAAGATCTCTTGTACAGACACCTAAATGCAAGCAGCCATCAGCACAAAAGCAACATCTAGGGGACAAGCAGGCTGCAGGCTAGCCAGGGAGGGCACCTTTGCTTTTAGCCTTTGTCAGGCAGCGCCCAGAAGTGATGGAGTTCTTCGAATTTATTTCTGACACTAAGCCCCTCTATACACACGGACTTATTCTGTCTGCCTTGGTAATCACATTTTGTGAACCCTGTAAACTTTTCCGCAGAGCACTTTCATGCCTGACTGTCTTCCTGCTTCCGGTCGTCAGACATCACATTTACTGAGCACCTACCATATACACGCTAATGTGCTAGGCACTGGTGCGCAAATCAGACATGTTCCCTGACGTCACCGAGCTTATGGCAAAGCACCCACGGAGGCACCAAGCATCGCGGTCCTCTAAACGACTAAAGGGATCCTTCTCACTACTCCCCCGGCCCCACCAGTTTTTATAACAGTTTTATGAACCCCCTATCATAGGGTTTTTGGTTTTATTTTTAACGAACCCATTTTTAAAAGGTCATATTTACCCATCTCCACTCCCCAAAGTAGACAATATCTGGTCAATTTCACAATGATCTTGCCCAATCGTTTGCTTTAATTTCACTCATATGCATGCATTCAATCAATCCCCAATCCTTTAACTGAGCAGCTGTGGTATGCGGGCTTTGTACTAAGCCTGAGGATAACCCCCGGCCCTCAAGAGGCTCCTAGCCTAGTAGGCAAGGTGGAGACACTCAGTAGGATTTGATGAGTAGTATAATGGGAAGTTCAGTGGCACATATATACAATGGAATATTACTCAGCCATAAAAAGAAACCAAATTGAGTTATCTGTAGTGAGGTGGATGGACCCGGAGACTATCATACAGTGTGAAGTAAGTCAGAAAGAGAAAAAGAAATACCATATGCTAACACATATATATGGAATCTAAAAAATAAAATGGTTCTGAAGAGCCTAGGGGCAGGACAGGCATAAAGACCCAGACATAGAGAATGGACTTGAGGACAAAGGGAGGGGGAAGGGTAAGCTGGGACGAAGTGAGAGAGTGGCATGGACATATATACACTACCAAATGTAAAACAGATAGCTAGTGAGAAGCAGCTGCATACCACAGGGAGATCAGCTTGGTGCTTTGTAACCACCTAGAGGGGTGGGATGGGGAGGGTGGGAGGGAGGGAGATGCAAGAGGGAGGAAATATGGGGATACACATATATGTATAGCTGATTCACTTTGTATAAAGCAGAAACTAACACACCACTGTAAGGCAATTATACTCCAATAAAGATGTTAAAAAAAAAAAGATGCCCGAGACGACTTCACAGTGGAGTAGTTAAGTCATTGGTTCATGCATACACAGCTTGACTAGAAACATAATAGAAGCATTTCACATCTTACAAGCCTAACAAGTCAATAGAAGAGAGAAAGACAAATATCCTTGAAAACTAAGTAATACTATTAGAATACAGAGCTTAATGCCACCAAAACATGAAATCAATTATAGTCAACCCTCGGGACCTGCGGGGGATTGATTCCAGGACCCACTATGGATACAAAGATCCAGAGGCTTGAGCCCCAGTGTCAGCGCTCTGTATTCACAGGACCCACGTCCACGGATTCAACCAACCACGGATACAGAGGGCCACCTGGTTTTAAAATGGAAGGTGATGCACTAATCTGTTGTTTAATGCTGTCTTGGGTTTGAGCGGTGCAAGATAACGTTCACGCCTTCCCAATTGGATATCTTCACTTGCACAAAAATTCAGTTAGAATATCAGATGTTTTGCATTTCCAGCATGGACATTAATGAAACATGGAGGGAGGGGGATGAGAAAATGAGATCTTTGAGTTGCCATGATTCACATTTTTTTTTCAATATCATGCAATGTCCCCACTAATGAGTAATAGCTGAGAAGCAATATAGGGTATTCACTGTTACGTATTAATAACGCCCTGCTGCTTGAGAACAAAAACAGGCCTTTTACATGCTGCTTATAAACAGCATATACGCTCCTGCAGCTTCTGCTTTGCTCCGTTCCTCCCTCCAAGCTATTCTTCTTAAAAGCTTTTCAACATTAAAACCAAAACTTTCAAGGGAGATGAAACGGGCTCCTGAAAAATTGCTTCCTCTGGCTAGACGGTGCCAGAACAGATATAATTAAAATATACTTACAACATTTATTTAAAAGTCTTCACCCCAGAGAACAAAGTTTTGCCAACCACTAAACTCAGTGTAGTCACCGAATCACATGTGGTTTCTTTAGTGGCAAAACTTATCCCTTTGGTCAGTTATGATAAATCAAAGAAAGAAACTTCCATGGGGGAGAATTAACCAACAGCAAGGCTAATACCCAACTTTCACAAAGGATAACTGAAACCAAGATTCCTCCCAAATGCAACTATAGACTTAAGATAGGTGCTTATCAGGCCTCTGGTCTGAATTGTCTGCTAATATATGGACTTGCAAACTGGCAGGAGGACAATATTGAATGAAAGTGAATCCTGCCCTGATCATAATTGCACCTGTGCTGTGTGGTGTTGATTCTTTGCTAGAGAAACACTTCATTTACCGAAGCTGTTGGTCTGAACCAATCCCCAAGCTCTTCCCTCAACTTGATTTGTAGATCAATTGTTGTGATTAAAGTAAGGGGATTTGAGGAAGCCAAATGCTGATTCAAACATTCAAAGTGCTTACAGCAGTGTTATACACATCCTGCTTTAGACTAAGCTGGTGGAGTTCTTGTTTCCAAGCAAGGAAGTCTCAGAAAATTGCTCAATGCTTGGAAGCTACTGTGGGGGGCGGGGGGGCGTGGAGAGGATCTACCCAGGGAAATAAGAGCATGTGGATGAAAGTAATGAGAATATAGAGGGTAAGTTCGTAAAAACTAAATTTTTGCCAACGATGGTGTGATTCACACACTTCCTTACGTGGCTGTGAGTTTCAAGCTAATGAAGCTGGGTTTGCGGAGCATCTATGTACACTCAACTACGACTCTGTGGTCATGCCTGATGACTAAATCCAGCCAAACACCTTAAGAGGAACAGACCAGCCACAACAATACGATGTGCGCCAACATGGCTGAAACACAAGTCCTGAAACCAAACATATATCTGCTCACATCTCGCCCCATTTTCTTCCCGGGATACTGGAAGGGGTCCATCTTCTTCTTCCTCCAAGGGTGCATTTGATCCTATCCCTCCTACTTTTCCAGGATGCTCGCCTAATCACGTTTTCCTCTCATTCCTACAGTATACAGCTTTCCCATTTCCCTGTAGTGATCCTTCTGGTCAAGATTTAGCTGTGATTAAATCTCTATCATGTTAATCAAAAACAGTATAAGATCTACACTCCACTATCTTTCTTCTCCTTCACGAGAGTGACCTACATTCACAGTTCCTTGATGCTCAATCTGTAACCTACTCAGTCCAGAAACAGTCAACCAACACAGATCCCACCAACATCAGCAACGGTTTCCATGACGATAGCTCCAATGGACATTTTCGGCCTCCAACTTAATTTATAACATCTGACACATTTAACAACTCCCTTGTTCTTGAGATGTTATTTTGCTCTTGTTTGTCCTTAATCTCAAAGGATGTTTCTTCATGGTTTCCTTCAAATCCATCCCTGACTCGATTATTAAAATGCTGGAACACCCCAAGGTCCAGTCCTAGGTCACGTTTTTTTCTTGTGTTCTTCCTATCCATGTTCTGAGCTTCAATTAACAAAAAAGGCACCTGACACTTGACATGTCCAAGACCTCCCTCATTTCTCCCTTCCTCATTGCCAACCCTGCCTTACCTCTGGTGCCGCCCCTCTAAAGGAAAGGTCCCACCAGGTTTCAAATTGGGTAGGTCAGCTACAATACGGATGCACCTCAAATAGTCTGGTGAGTGAAAAAAGCCAGAGAAAAAAGAACAGATTCTATGATTCCATTTATACGAAATGCCCATAAAAGGCAAATCTATAGAGATCAAAAAGTAGATGAGCTGTTGCCTAGGGCCAGAGATGGGAAAGGGGAGTGACTAAAAATGGTCATAAAGATTCTTTTTAGGGTGACGGAAATGTTTTAGAATTAGACTGATGTTGGCAGTGCAACTCTAAAAATACACTAAATTTTATCGACTTGTACACTTAAAAATGAATCAACTGGGCTTCCCTGGTGGCGCAGTGGTTGAGAGTCCGCCTGCCAGTGCAGGGGACACGGGTTCGTGCCCCGGTCCGGGAAGATCCCACATGCCGCGGAGCGGCTGGGCCCGTGAGCCATGGCCGCTGAGCCTGCGCGTCCGCAACGGGAGAGGCCACAACAGTGAGAGGCCCGCGTACCGCAAAAAAAAAAAAAAAAAAAAGGAATCAACTTTGTGAGATGTAAATTGTACCTCCATAAAACAGTTTTTAAAAGTTACATAAGTAGGAATTATATTTGCCTTTCCCCCCTTTTCTCTCTTACCTCCATGTTCAACCTATTCCTAGGTTCCACCCATTAGACTACTAAAATATTACTCAATTCATTCATTTCTCTCTATCGTGCTCTAATCTAAATGAGCACCACCTTTTCCCTAACAATTGCAATGGACTTTTCACCAGAGTCTCCCTTCAGTTCTGGGAGAACAAAGTGTTCTCCACACTTCAGCCAGAAAGATCTTTTCTGCTTAGAAATCCTTTATTGACTCCCAGAAGTCCTTAGATAAAGACCACACGCCTTAAGTGACCCGAAAGACCCAGTGTGACTGGCCAGCTGCCCCTCTCCAGGCTTTCACCCCAGTCTCTCCTCCCCACACCCTGCTGGGTCAGCTACATGTTTTTATCTGCAGTGTTCTTCCACCCTCCTTCACCTGCTCAATTCCAACTCCCCCTTCTCTGGGTAGCAGCCCAAGAATTAGCCTGAGGGAAATTAACCATTGGTTACTGCCCTCATAGAACCATGTTTCTTGTCTTCAGAAAACTAATCCCCGTATTACTCAGCCATAAAAAAAGAATGAAATAAGCCCACTGGCAGCAACATGGATAAACCTAGAGATTATCATATTAAGTGAAGTCAGAGAAAGACAAATATGTCACTTATATGTGGAATATAAAAAATGATACCAATGAACTTATTTACAAAACAGAAATAGACGCATAGACATAGAAAACAAATTTATGGTTACTAAAGGGGAAAGGGGGGAGGGACAAATTAGGAGTTTGGTATTAACATATACACACTACTGTATATAAAATAGATAACCAACAAGGACCTACTATATAGTGCAGGCAACTAGACTCAATATTTTGTAATAACCCATAAGGGAAAAGAATCTGAAAAAAAGAGATATGTATGTAAGTATAACTGAATCACTTTGCTATACACCTGAAACACAAGATTGTAAATCAACTATACTTCAATAAAAAATTAAAAAACAAAAAGAAAACCAATTCCAGTTTGTAATTAAACATTCACCACTGTGACAATCTGGGTTAATACCTGCCCCTTTTTCCACCCATGGAATTTGCATCAGAGCATGGAGTACATATGTATTTGCCCTTGTGGTCACCATCGTATCTTTAGCACCTAGACTAATACTTGGATGTAAACAATTAGCTCAAAGAATAGCTTCCCTGATAGTAATAGTTAATATCAACAACTTTTATTAATATATAATTCCTTTAAGCCAGTCAACGGGTAGGACACGGCTATTACTTTTAGTATTTCAATGATATTTTCATACACACACAATCCTTAATACACCTGAGAAATAATCTAGTTTCCTGATCTTCACTGAAGCCAGGTACACCGAGGACTGAAATGAACAAGCTAGTTGGGCCCAGAGAGTAGCAGGCAAATGGACATACGACCAAGCACATAAATATCAGGCAGAAATTACTTTTAAAGCTTGTCTCTAAATCATGACTTTTCTTCTATTTAATAGAATGAGCCTCTGCCAGCCAAAGAGAAATTTCACACTCCTCAAAGTCTGCTAGGAAAAAAGTGTTTTGACATCCTTTCCTTAGCTCTACATACACTGACTTCTCCTGGAGCTTCTGTATGACAGCACCTCCGGCAAGGCCAGATTCCTCAGCCTCTCTTTTCCCTGTGATTAAAAATAAGCTCCCAAACATCACTTGGCAATAAGGCTAGCTGTCAGGCGTCTGGTCCCAGCTCAGACACTCTTTTTATGCCCTGGGCAGAACTCTGAGCCTCACTGGGCCCCTTCCTGGAGCACCACCCCCTAATCCAAAACCAGGAGCCCTTAAGAGACCAGACAGAGAAAGAAACCTGAGATGCTGGGTAGGAAAAGTGCCAAAACTATGTTTCTAAGATTCTTCTATCAGAGACTTTTTAAAATAAAATCATTAAAAAGTACAATGAAAACAGGACAAAGCAAAGTTCCTTTAAAAAAAACACATGTGAAAGATGAACTAAAATCACAAAAATGTAACAAATTTTGATGTTGTAGATGGGGACAAAATTCTGATTTGTCAGTATCATTCTGGACAATTACATCTAAATAAATATTCCAAGCATTTGACTCAACTTATGCGAGGCTCACTTTAGAAATTAGAATTCTGCCAGTGTGTACAAACAGTTTGAATAGCAAATAGTGAATGGAGAATACCGCTTTTGACCACGGTCACTATCTACCTGTAATTCGTAGGATTCAATTCGTAGGAAATCAATTCTTTCCAGAGATTACAGATATTCTCCCTAAAATAAACATAACACTTGGCGCTCTCATAGGATTTTCGGAACAGTAACCAAAATATTGTAGGGTAAGTTTCTAGGAGTTTAGGAAAAATATATTATCAATATCATTTACCCATGCTAGGTAAACACACCTAGCATGTCAAAGAAGTTCACAGTAATGCAAGATATTGTTAGAGTGTAACAGCATGTTTAATATACATTATTTCATTTTCTTTAGAAACATACTGAACTCAACTCTTAGGAGCTGTTCTGAAGAGAAACATTTAATTAGATTCTGTATTACTGGAAACCACATAATTTTATATTTAACTGTATAATACTAAGGACCAATCATCTCACAGAGAAGGTAGTCTGTATATATGTTGAGAGTTCAGGAGAGGGAAAACCAACTACAGGGACACTTTAAGCGTTTAGAACAGACAGGAAAGAGAAGGTGAGAAAGGTCACTTTGAGAACTTGACTCTACTTGCCATCCATTTTACTAAAGGGACCCATCTACTAGTAAAAAGTGACTTAAATCATCTTTCAAAGTATTCAAATGTCAGTTATTTAAAAGCAAAATAATTAAAAATCAAGTTAATTTCTAAATATTTTCATGTATATTCCTTTTGCTTAAGAAAAAATTCACCTATCGTTTTCAGTAACTTTTTTCCCAGTATAAACTAGTAAAACCTAGAAATGCAGGGTCTCCTATTCACGGAAATATGGTAGAAAGTTTATCAGTTAAAGAAAGAAAATAAGTCTCCATTAAAACCCTTCTAAAGAATTCTACAAACTTAATATAACTTAATATTCTGTTGAATTAAAAAATACCAAAATCTCAGTATTAATAAGAAAGAAAAAATTTAATAACACCCACAACTCTTTTTGTTTTAATGCCATTTGTGGGTTTGGAATTTTGTTGGTTTGTCTAATTCTTGTTTTGTGATTCAAACAACCTAAAGATACCTTGAAATTATTTGCCAACTGGAAAAGCAAATTCAGTAACTGTAAACATAGGACCAACAACGTAAGGAAATTCTAGTGGGTTTTAAAGCATTTGGCTTCCAGACCCACTGTGACACAACATTTCATACAACACACAACCTAGACACTCCCTCTCAGAGAGACAGATAACAGGATTCCTATTTTCAAGACTAGGAACAGACGCCTAACTACAAAGTGAACTGCCTTTTCTTTTTGTCACAGGATTCCTTGACGCATATCTTAATTGTTAATGAAATTCGAGTATAGATAAAAGCAAATTTTCAGTCACGCATATGACAGCTTCTGGGACCCCAAGTTCTCATCCACTGATGGCCAACTCTAGCTTTTCTTAGATTAAGGATGAAAATGCTAGTAGTCCCTTTATATTTCCCTCCTTTGCACCCTGACAAGTTCATTTCTTTTACCTTACATCTTGTCAGTTAAAAAAGATGAAAGATCAGAAAAAGAAATCTAAGCTCTGAAGCAGAGTAATAACATAGCAATCTGTTTCCTTTGACCTAAACTTGAAGCTCTTTCTTTAACAATGACAAGAAAGTGTAAACTTATATTCAGACTCTAGAAAGCCACGAAAGAAAAGTGCAGCATTCAGGAAACAATGGAAATTAAAGAAAATTAGCTATCAAAATATTTGAGAAGATTTAATTATTGTTTATCTAGTACTTGCTTCATGCAAAGCCATCTACCAAAAGGAAGCTGATGGGCACTCTTGTCCCCTTAAAGCATTACAAGAGCGATGAGAAGGAAACGGGTTTTTTTAAAAAGCTAAGGAACAAGGGACTTGATTAATAAGTATTCCCACATAAGCTAATGAGAGTAATGTACGTAGTCAGTGTCTGGCAAATAGAAGTCTGAGTGTAGAATAAATAAGAAAAAGGAGTTTAAATACTAGAAGCATATGACAAGCTGGGGGCGGGGGGGTGGGAAATGAGACCAAAGGATACATATGTCACAAAGTAACATTTTGGAAGCGCTTTTTTCCCTTTCCTGTTTGTCTATTTCTGTTGCCCTTAAACCTTAGTCATAAAGATGAGATCACTAGGTAACATTTAACCTAACTCCTGATCTTTGCTTTACTGAATGTACGCAATGCCTTGCCCAACTTGTTGATCCATTTCCTGGATTAGAAGGAGTAAGAATGAAGAATAAGTAGTTAAAGAATGACTGCTTCTCTACCCCCAACTTTCCCCTTAGCAAATTTGCAGGTGGACCACACGGGCAAGACAGCATCCATAGAAAGATCAGGAGAAGCCAGGAGTCTGCATGCAATGGAAAAATGATGAAGAATCTGACCTCCTACCTTAATGATGAACTGAGATCATTTCCCCTTTTTCCGTTTAAAGACTGTCATGGCTAGAGCAGAATCTTCAGAGTTGGTCTCTGGACAAGGGTCCACCTTCTCCCCAGGTTGCCGGCTTTTCTGAATAAAGCATCTGTCCTTTCTACCAACACTTGCCCCTCCATGACTGGCTTTTGAGTGGCAAGCAGCCAAACCTCATTTCTGTAACCATTTTGTCAATCTCCAAATACCACTCCTAGAGGCTTCAAAACAGAAATAACGGAGTTGTGGATCTCCTCCCACAAGGAAATAATTTCTAAAGTGTTGCCTTCTTGGAGTACATTTTGAGTATGTTATGTTACTAGCCACCAAGGATGATAATGCTGGGGTTCCTTATTTTATGGAAACATATAAAACATCTAGTTTTTAAAAATTAATTAAAATGGAAGGACACCGTGATGGAATGATCTAGAGTGGAGGTATCTTTAAATGATGACATCTCCTGTTTAAGTGAAACAATTTATCAAGCCCAAGCCGACTGTTTAAAGCCAAGTCTGTCATAATAATGGTCATTAATAGTATCTCCCTAAGTCAGTTAATGTTTATTTTGAAAAACTACACATGGTAAATAAATGATCATACCTTCTCTAAAAGAGAGCATGCATCTCTATTTCACTTTCACAAAGGCTTCAAACATCATAAAGAGATACTTTCCAGAAAGGTGTCCTCGCTTGATGATACTTATTATAAAGATACTTTCTTCACCTAAAGTTCACTCAGCAGCCTCAACTATCTGAATGTAAACAAGCAAACGGAAAGCACTGATAACCTCTTAAAAACTACGATTAATGCTGCAAAATTCATGAACTAAGAATCAGGCTATCACCACAGCCTACATGTGCTTAGTTTGCAAGCAACTATAGCTAATTCAACTATTTAAGCACCCAGTGATTAAAAAAATCAGGTAAGGAATGGGGAAAAGGAATGCTACAGGTGAGTGAGCAGAAAGGAAAAGAAACAGCCAAAAAGTTAACAAAATTTTTGTTAAAAAAATAATAAAAGTGATAAAACTGTTCCTAAGAACTCCAGGTACAGAGAGCCACGTGAAGCCTTTTCATGAAATGACAAGCAGGGCTAAACCTTTTAATGTCTCCTGAGGGCCCCCCTCTCTTCCAGAGGCCAGCAGAATAATGTTCATAATGAAACCCTAAATCACCCAAAACGTCTAATGCAGGGCCACTCTCTGATATACCAAGCTAAGGATTCATATAATGTGCTTTAAAGACATCTCTATCCAAGATTATCTGGTGTTTCAGTTTTGGTACAAAGGAAACTTCGGTCATCTAGATATTTCTCTTCCACGAGCCTCCAAAATCCTTAATAAAGCAAACGAATAAGGGATTTCTATACTCATGTTTCTGGTGGCTGCCAAAAGGGAGAACATAGAATTGCTAAGTAAGGAAATCTCTGGTTACAATAACAACCAACTCACAATTTTAATAAAACATACTATAACATCCTTATAATGGATCCTTTCCCCTGGGGTTATATTTAAGTCAAGTCGAAGCTTGCATGAATAGTGATCTTTTAAACGGACGATATTTACTAATGGTGGAAACTCAAAAATGATCTTCAACAACAACAAAAAAAAAAACATAAAAACAATCAAAGCTGCACGTAATTTTAACTGAGCATAAATCTTTCACGCACACACCTCAGGTGATGTCTCATGATTCCAGAGTAGATGGAATATCCTGGATTGCAATGTTTAACTTTTGCAGTAACTCAAAGCATCATGTTTGTGGAAGCAGACATCAAAGATACAACTGACTCTTTAATAAGTGAACAGTTCAGAATTGTATGACTGGAAAAGTTCCCAAGTGTATTAGATTCCTAAGGCTGCCATAACAAAATTCCAGACCAAGATCATGGTATCAACAGGTTTGCTTTCTCCTGAGGCCTCTCTCCTTGGCTTGCAGATGGCCACCTTCTCACTGTATCATTACATGGTCTTCCCTCTGTACTGCACACCCCTGGTGTCTACTGTCCAAACTTCCTGTTCTTATAAGGTCACCATTCAGATAGGATTGGGGCCCATTCTAATGGCCTCATTTTAACTTAACCTCTCTAAAGGTCCTAGCTTCAAATATAGTTACATTCTGAGGTACTGGGGGCCAGGATTTTAATACATGAATTTTGGAGGGATACAATTCAGCTCATAACACTTTGCCCTATGGCCCTCCAAAATGCATGTTTTCGTGTGCAAAATAAATTCATGCCTACCTGAACAACTCCTAAAGTTTTAAACCATCCGATATGGGATGGGCATCATATGTAAGACTCTAATATCATCTGAATCAAATGTGGGTACAACTCGAGGCTTAATTCCTCCTAAGGCAAAATTCCCCTACAGCTATGAACCTCTGAAACCAGACACATTATCTGCTTCCAAAACACAATGGTGAGACAGGCATAAGATAGACATTTCCTTTTCAAAAGGGAGAAAAAGGACAAGAGGGGAAAAAAAAAATCACCGGTCCCCAAGCAAGTCTGAAACCTACCAGGGCAAATTCCATTAGATTTTTAAGGCTTGAGAATAATCCTCTTCGGTTTGATGTTTCTGGTCTGGGTCCACCAAGATAGCAGCCCCACCTCCCAGGTTCACTGGGTTGACAAGGTTGACCCTGTCCCAGTAAACACAGGCAGTAGCCCTGCCTTCTGAAACCAAGGAGGGGCAGACTCACTCCGTGGGCCTGTGTCATCTGAGCCCACGGTGGCGGTGGCACCTCTGCCACTCTGAATCACCTTTGGAGTCATCCATCCTTCCCTTTTCTTGAAGGACAAGACATGGTCACTGCCAGACAGCTCTTGTTCATCCAGCAGAGGCTGAGAAATCTGACAAGTCTTCCTTCATTTTTATCCCATGTCTGTCCCCTGTAGCCCAAGCTGGCTGTATTTCTGCTGGTCCAACCCCATCTCTATTCCTAACTTCTGCTGACATGGCCAGCTGGACCTATGAGTTGCACATGTCATCTCTTTATCAAATGACTGCCCAGCCACCCCCTTGGTGTTCTCTTCAGAAAATGCTTTCTCATTTTTTCCCCAACACGGATAGGCTGAGGATTTTATGAGTATCCAAGTCCTGGTTTCTTCTTGCTTCCCAATTCTTTTTTTTAAATCTATTTATTTATTTTTGGCTGCATTGGGTCTTCATTGTTGGGTCTTAGTTGCTGCATGCAGGCTTTCTCTAGTTGTGGCGAGCGGGGGCTACTTTTCATTGCGGTGCACGGGCTTCTCATTGTGGTGGTTTCTCTTGTTGCAGAGTACGGGCTCTAGGCACACAGGCTTCAGTAGTTGTGGCACGCGGGCTCAGCAGTTGCGGCTCGTGGGCTCTAGAGAGCAGGCTCAGTAGTTGTGGCGCAGGGGCTTAGTTGCTCCATGGCATGTGGGATCTTCCTGGACCAGGGCTCGAACCCGTGTCCCCTGTATTGGCAGGCGGATTCTCAACCACTGTATCACCAGGGAAGTCCCACCAATTCTTTCTTTAATTTCTCTACTCTGGCATTTTACCCTAAGAAGCAGGGAGAAACCAAGTCATACCTTCAATGCTTTGCTTAGAAATGTCCTCAACTAATCCCCAACAACATGTACAAATCCTGCCTTCCACAAAACACGAGAACACAATTCAGCCAAGTTCTGTGCAATTTTATAACCAGGACTTCCTTTCCTTCAATAGCATGTACCTCATTTCTGAGTCCTCACTCATTAAAGTGAGGAATCACCACTGGAGTCATCCTTCCCTTTAATGTCCCCATTTCTACCAAGAGTCTCTCCAAGACAGTCTAGGCTTCTTCTAACATGTACCTCAAAAACTCTTCCAGCCTCGACCCACTGCCCAGTTCCAAAGACACTTCCACATTTTTAGGCATTTGGTACTGCAGAACCCTACCTTCCCAGTATCACAATCTCTATTAATCAGGGTTCTGTAAGGAACAGGATCGACAGGATGTATATGTGGTCTCTGCTGGCTTTCCCAGGTCTGCAAGGAGAGCGAGCAGACGGAAGATCCAGGGACAAATTGCAGTTTGGGTCCGAAGGCGGTCTGCTGGCAGAATTCTTTCTTGATCAGGGGAGGTTAGTGTTTATTCTATTAAAGCCTTCAACTGACTGAATGAAGGCCACCTACATTATGAGGGTAATATCCGTTATTCAAAGTCTATCGATTTAAAAGTTAATTTCATTAAACAAGTAAACAAAATCACAGAAACATCCAGAAAAATGATTGACCAAATATCTGGGCACCACGGTCCAGCTATGTTAACACATAAAACTACCCATGACACCAAGTATCATTTCAATTTTATAAGGCATAGGTGTCGGGTGCAGTGCTGTGATCCATCGTGAGATCAGCAATGATGGTGAGGTTCCAAAGACTCTGATAATCTCTACCTTCTAAGAAGAGTAACTGGACTTTAACTGCTTAGTCATCGAGCATAATAAAAACCATCTGCTGAACCTTAGCTCTAACACTGTGACCTGGGGTTGGATAGTACGGCCTGGGATTCTGTCACTGTTCTCTGCAAGAGTCCTGGGCTAGCAATATTAAGACAAAGTATCCAACCTCAAAAGCAACTAGTTCGGGCTTCCCTGGTGGCGCAGTGGTTGAGAGTCCGCCTGCCGATACAGGGGACGCGGGTTCGTGCCCTGGTCCGGGAGGATCCCACATGCCGCGGAGCGGCTGGGCCCGTGAGCCATGGCTGCTGAGCCTGCGCGTCCGGAACCTGTGCTCTGCAACGGGAGAGGCCGCAACGGTGACAGGCCCGTGAACCACAAAAAAAAAAAAAAAAAAAGCAACTAGTTCTATGACCCACAGAAAGTCCCTTCACATCATTCAGCTTGGATTTCCTTAACTGCTCAAAGGGTGCATTAGAAGATAAGGCTTCATCCATCTCTACGATGCTAATACTGAGGGTAGCCTCTTCAGACATTTTGGGGAATCTCCACGAGTTAGAAACTGGAAATGCATGATACTTTCATATGGACAATAACGATACTAAATTCACTGAAGTAGGTACTCATTTTGCATTTTTTTTTCTAGTTTTAAAGACAGACATTATTCAATCACATATCCTTACCTGATTCCTTGGTGACAAAGCATAGGCATTCTGACTACCGCTGGCTTTGATCTCATGCAACAAACCAGTCAATAATGACGATTAAAACAAAACCAAGTTAATAATCATTCTGTTGTTGTACCTCAACTCTAAGTTTGAATTTTTATTTTCAGATTCAAATCCCCTTAAGTTTCCCATGGAGTAGGAAAGGTCAAAGACCATTCTCATATTTATCACGAGGAGAAGCTCAGAGTGAGAGTTCTGATGTCTCCACGTCTCCTTGGGTCCCGCTCTGAATCAGCATCAATACAGGGATTGAACGTCTTCTGGCTCCCTGCCCCCCACTCCATGCACTTGAGTTTGTGTTTAGGGGATGGGTCCCGCGAAACAGCATGCCCTGGATGAATCACTACAGCAGAAGGAATTCATTCTGACGTATGCATAACAGGAATTAGAATGTGCCCCTCACAGAGCTCAGCAAATGGTTTTTCTATCTGCTCATGCTAATTAGGAAACTACTGAAAATATTTCCCATATTTAAAACGGCACCTCTCCTCATTGAATATGGCAACCCTGCTATGAATCAAAGCTGAATAATAACCCATCACTGTCAAAGGTAAATTACTGCCTCAAAAAAATTAAAAAAGCAGTATGACATTTAAAGCATTGAGAAATAGCGAGTTCCCCGTGCAATTGCCAAGGTACACACAGTCCTGAGTGAAATCAGCACCATGGCGGCACCAGAGCTGGGGCAGGTCATGTGCAGCTCATACCTGTGACATCAATGCCAACAACGGCGCCCATGGCGAGCAGCCATCATTTGATCATCTCCCATGTCTACTATGGTTTTTACATATACTATTTCATCGGATTCTTGGAACAACTCAGATTCTGATCATGTCCACTTTACAGATCAGAAAACCAGACCACAGCAAAACCAAAACTGTACTCAGGTTCTCATTACTAGGAAAAGGGGGAATCAAGATTGCCAAGCAAAGTCTGTCTGAATTCAAAGACTTCGTTATTTTCACTGCTCATACCGGCCACGCTACTTGGGAGACTAGCGCTATTTGGGTGGGTGGTACCACAAAGCAGCAAGGGAAGTGGGTCAACATACCGGACATTAATGCAGGATCTAAAATATAAAATTACCTGAAGCTTTCTATGCAGAGTACCTTACCATAGAATGGAGTAATTATTTGCCTTATGTTATAGAAATTAAATGATACTCTTCACATCAAGTCGGTGTGTAACCCACAGAAAGAATATGGTAAACCACAAGATTTCTTTCTAACTCTAAATTCTGAGATTAGAATATATTTCTCTTAAATATATCAATAATCCATTTGTCCATCTCTCAGTAAGGTTATCCTGAAGGTATTCTAGAAACAGGTACTGGCTCAGTCCTACGGTTGTAGGAGAGATTACTATTGTTTATGACCATCGGCGCCAGGATGAACTTTAAGGCAAATAGCAAAATAGATGGTATCAGTCTTTATTTATTACATCACTAACTATCCTCCTGCCAACTCTGTTTTCTGTACATTCAGCTTCTCAGGGTTTTTCTCTCGTGAATTTATGGGTTTTTCCTGTCGTATCAGATAGTCATCCAATGAAATTACATAAAGTATTATGTTGGTGACTTAGAGTGCTACAATCCTAACATCCTTGCTTCAAGTAAAAACAAAACAATTTAAAAGAGGAGTCTCTTCCTTTAAGGCAAATACATTAATGAGTGCTGTTAAGATATGGAGAACTGGAATCAGACCACCTGGTTTTAATCCAGGCTTTGCTAGCTATATTAACATTGAGCAAGTTGTCCAAGGAACTCATAGGGGTGTTGTAAGTGTTAAGCAAGCGATTGAAAGTGCTTAGCATGGTGTCAGGCACATATAGTATGTACCTGGTACCTGATACATGTTAGCTCTCCTTCTTGTAACACTAAACTCCATGCCAATTAAGTCAAGGAGAGACCTTAAGATCTCTAGGATGATCCTTGTCCAAATCATGCCTTACTGCAGGGGGGCCCAACCCCCGGGCTGCAGACCCGTGTGGCCTGTTAGGAACCTAGAGGAGGTGAGCGGCGGGCGAGTGAGCAGAGCCTTCACCTGCAAACAAGGTAAAGAAGGACCTATTTTAATAGGAAGGTTAAGGCTGCCTCTCTGAATAGGTGGTCTTTCAAGTGAGACCTGAAAGACAGGGAAGAGGGAGATTGTTATACACAGTCGAGGGGAAAATATTCAAAGCAGAGGAAAGGGCACACTGGTCCTGAGGCTGGAGACAGGTAAGTGTGTTCAAAGCAATGAAAAACTAGAGTGATAATCAGGGAAGAAGAGTGACTCAAGAAGGGGCCATATTAGTATCCTAGAAGCCCAATCATGCAGCCCTGGAGGGACAGGGTATGCCTGGAGGGACAGGGTATGCCTTTCACTGTAAGGTCAGGAGAAGCCCTCACAGGGTCTAAGCAGGGAGTGATACAACCCCATTTACCTTCTAAGAAGATCACTTTTCTACTGGGTGAAGAATGGCCCTCGATGGTGCCCAGGTGAGAAGAGGGAGACCAGTTAGGAAGCTGCTTCAATGACAGGAAAGAAGAGATGGTGCCCAGCACAGGAAATGAGTAGTAAAGATGAAGAAATAAAAAGGTAATAGAAATATATTTTGGAGCATAAGTGATAAACCTTACTGATAGATTGGGGTAGAGTGAAGAAAAGAGAAAACGGGGGTAACTAGAGATTGTGGCTTGAAGAGCCAGTCGGCCAGCCCCAGTGGAAGCCCAGGCAGTGAGTAGAAGCAACCCCAAGTTTTGGCTCAGTGGGAATGTTTTGACAAGAGCAGAGCAGTTCTGTGGGGTTGCAGGGTTTTTCCTTTATTTTTCTTTTCCTTCTCCCTTCTTAGCAGGCTTTTGGCAAGGAGCTTGACACTGATGTCCTGGTGATTGAATATAAATATGCTTAATTCATTACAGGCAGAGATAAAGGAACTCAAGGAAAAGCTTTCCCTTAAGGGTCATTATCTAGATAAGATTATAGTGTAAATTGAAGCCCGGTCTCTGGAGGTAGCGATCGATTGGCTAGTTCGCAAGCCCCGCTCCACCTCCCCTCATCTGGAGGCAGTGCAAATTTCCTGCCTAGAATCTCTACTCCAGCTGCCCTGTCTTAACCACATTCTGAGCCTCTGATGTCAGAACACCAGTGGAAGTGACTGCCTAAAGACAAAATTAATTAAAACGTTTTTATCTGTTCTTGAGACGCATCCTAGGCTAATATATTGATTTAACCACTGCTCCTGTGAATGGTGTTTATGAATCAATATCTCCTGAGACCGTGGAGGTTGGAGGTAGGTTAAAAAAAAAAAAACAAAAACCTTAATTTTTCTTTGTGCCAACTGACCTATTACAATTAATGGAGGGATAAACGTTCATTGGGTCACTCTGTCGGTAGGGAGTTAAACATTGGTGGAAGAACCATACGCTATATATTGCTATTAGGAGGTAAGTAAAATGCACTAGTTCTTAGATAAGTTTCCACCTTTCAAGCCAAACTCCCTCAACAGAAGCCTGCCTTAGGAGTGACCCGATCCAATATATGATTCAGGAAGACCAGCCTGGTGTGTGACATAAGACTAGGACCTACGTCTGACAGGCACACATACACACACCCACTGATTGAGGATTATAAAGATTGACTATCTTGATCCCTTTATGGCAGGTAAACTTAGCAGGTAAACAAATGCTTCTCATTTGGCCACCCTCAGTAAACAGCACTAGTAGTTGGGGGTGAGATGTCTTTCTGAACTTGGGAAGGGTCTTTTGGAAACTGATTAGTTCACAAACCTTCAAGGAGATCTGTATCACCTTGGACTGTGAACTCATGAATCTGAGGTTTACAGTCCTGTCCACCAAGATCCACAACTCCAGATGAGCAGCAACTCTTTCCTGATTCTTGTAGGATTGGACGGCAGCCCTAAAAAATTGGAATTCTGCATTTACCAATGTAGTCACTTTGCAAATGACATTCATTTTTAGATTTAATGTTTGCATCTGTGGTCTCTCCTTTCATAAGGTTAGTTTCTCTATTTCATTATCTAGTACAGAGCATTGAATCTGCACCAAGTTCTTAAAAAAAAATACTGCTGAATTAATGAATTTTTTCTTAGGCTTCATTTAGACAACTGTTTTCAATCCTAAGGTCCATATTTTAAGAGGATTTTTAGTGTGCCCAGGACTGGCAAACTAGAAAGCTTGTTATACCAGCAACAAAAAAGTCAGCAGTCCCATCTAGGAATGGGATGGCGATGTAGCAGAGCTCTTTATGGATCTGAAAGTTATATTTTAGAGAAATTTGACTTATTCTGGAACTTTAAAAGGCACAATTCAGAAAAAATGTGGGGAAAGCAATCAAAGGCATTAACTCAAGGTTAGGAAGAAGATGCTCATAATCTGAATTATCTAAAAAGTTAAACCTCTCCCTTGGGAAAAAGTGCAGATTCCTCTAATAGGTGCATCAAAACGCAGCTCAAAGACCACGGCCACCTGAGATGCTAGAGAGAAGATGCCTTGAAAGAATGTCGCTTCCTCCTAAAACATCAGGATTCAGTGACTTTTAATCTGTAGATTAAAAGATGAATTTTGGCTTGTTTTAGGTACAAAGAGACATATATACAGCATGTTCTAACAGCTTAATTTGGTAGACGGTAGGATATATTGGATGGGATAAAGACAAAAGCACGGAATTAGGTTTGAAGTCATACATATTTTAACGAGGATGCTAGAAGTAAGGATGAATAGGGAAAAAGGGATTTGAGGGACATGGAAGGAATCTAATCCACATAGTCTTGTGATTAACTGGATGTGGAGGTGAAGGGGTCAAAAGGTACAGGATGATAATCAAGTTCTGGGCATAAATGAGGAGACGTATATTGGAAAGATGGATGGAATCTTACAATGTTGGGGAGAACTAGCTTTGGAGGAAAAGCTCAAGTTTGATCTTGAAATCATAAGTTTAGTGTGAATACTGTGCATATGGAAATATCCACCATAAGGTAAGATGTTGCTCTCCAATCCAAGGGCGAGTTTGGAACTCAGTAAATGCTACAGCTGTTACAAAACAAGGAGGCAAGGAGAGAGAGGGAGGAGGTGGAGAGGTGTGTAGTAACAATGTTAGACCACAGGCTTCGAAGATGGAAACTGTTCAGACCACGGCTCCGGCACTTACTGTGTCAACCTGGCTAACGATCCCACCAGCTAATATTTACTGCGTGCTTACTTTGTGTCAGACGCTGCATAAAGTGCGTTATGAACACTACAGTCATAACCAAAAAAAATCTGGACTGTCCATCCATAGAGGAACAGTTAAAACAGTAAATAATACGGAATATTGGGTATTAAAAACAGTGATTACATCTATATCTATAGGCCTGGAGAGAAATTCGCTATTCAGTCTAGCTACAGAGAAATTTAGATAGTATGACCCTAAAACCACAGGTTTTATATATACTCTACCTACCTACCTACATATTTAAATCCAATTTTTCAGGAAATTCTTTTGACTTACTCTTTCACATATACCCAACACTATACATACAAGGTGTGATGGGCTAAACATCAGATTGTTAACACTGGTTATCTTGGAAACTGGAGGGTACTGGAATGGGATATTTAAAACCAAACCAAACCCCAACCGAACAGAAAGACTCTAGTATATTCTAAAGTTAAATTAAAAAAAAAACCCACAAACAAAATTCTATCCATATTAACATAAAGCCCAATTATTACATATGCATATGGAGGATAACTAGAAGGTAGCATTTTTTTTTTTTTTTTGGCAGTACACAGGCCTCTCACTGTTGTGGCTTCTCCTGTTGCGGAGCACAGGCTCCGGACGCGCAGGCTCAGCGGCCATGGCTCACGGGCCCAGCCGCTCCGCGGCATGTGGGATCTTCCCGGACCGGGGCACGAACCCGTGTCCCCTGCATCGGCGGGCGGACTCTCAACCACTGCGCCACCAGGGAAGACCGAAGGTAGCATTTTTTAATGAAACCTTTTTTTGTTTTTAAGAAGGTGGTGAAAATCCATTATTTTAACACTTTTTCAATATTACACTTTTCAAAAAGCTATTCCTTATTTTATACCTGAATTCAAAGATCGACAAGGATATATGGGCAGTGAAGAGTTGAGTATTTATTCTAGAATTTACTATTACATTATGCAGACAAACAAATATGTCATCAAGCGTTAAGTATGTAGGGCTTGAAGGGCTAGTACAAATCTACCGTATAAGATGGGGATTTTGTTTCACTGTTTATGTTTTTATGGTAGTCTTTCATTACGCTGATTGTGGCGTTAAGAGCACACACACAATGCCTCAGCGCTGATACCAGGAACCATATTACTCCATGCCTTCCGCTTCCTAATCCTCTGCCCATCAGATGGGCTGCGAGCGCTTTATTCAATGTTAAAGGTCAATCCCCTTTTCTGGTAGGATATGTTTGCCTGACAAAGTGTGTGCACAGCTTTTCGACACAGATTATTTAATCCACACAACCAGCTAAGAAACTTCGTCACAGATCTTATTAACTTCTCGGGCTCTCCAGTCACCAAAATTACAGATATTCTGACATAACTCCACATCCCCACACGGCATCTCTCCATCTGGAAGTCTAGTTGTCACCTTAAACATATCCACAGCTGAAATCCCTAACCCAAGATGATACAAGATCCCGCAACCAACTTGATAAAAATGAACTTATTTACAAAGCAGAAACAGACTTACAGGCTTCAAAAATAAATTTATGGTTACCAAAAGGGAAAATGGCAGGAGAGGGGGGCAGGGGGGGAGGGATAAATTAGGAGTTTGGGATTAACACATACACACTACTACATATAAAATAGATAATCAACAAGGACCTACTGTATAGCACAGGAAACTCTACTCAATATTCTGTAATGACCTATATGGGAATAGAATCTAAAAAACAGTGGATGTATGTATCTGTATGACTGAATCACTTTGCTGTACACCTGAAACTAACACAACACTGTTAATCAGCTATACTCCAATATAAAATAAAAATTAAATTTAAAAAAGCTGTCTGGAGTCACTGTTGGTAGACTTTTTTCTCACATCTCAAATCCAATTATCAGGAAATCCTGTGGGCTTTCCCTTCAAGGTATATCCAAATTGGATCTGTTTCTTACCGCGTCCACTGCTCCTACTCTGATCAAAGCACTCATAATTTCTTGCCTGGACAAATCATTGTAATAGCCTCATAACTAGTCCCACTGCTTTCTCCCTTGGGCTCCAACAGTCTGACAGAAGCCAGAGCGATGGTTTGAAAAGGTAAAGCACATCATTTCATACTCTGTTCAAAACCCTCAACTCCTCATTCCCATATATTCCCCCTACTTGAACTCTCCCCACTTACTTCTCCTACTGTAGAGGCTCTGCTTGAGCTTCTCCTTAAGTGTTATTTGATATCTACATTGCTGACTTCCTCTTTCAGGTTCAAAGATTATCTTCTCAATAAGGGCCACCCTATCTACTCTAAATAAATGGCAGCCTCTCCTGATCTCCTTCACCTTGCCGTCTTTTTTTTCTTTTTTCTTTTTAATAGCACTTACCACCTCTGGAGTTCTCTATAATTCACTTAGTTATGAGGTTTATTACATGTTTTCTGCCCTGCCTCTGCTTGAATGTAAGCCCTACAGGAACGGACATCTGTGTCTATCTAATCAGCAATGTATCCTAGCATTCTAGAACAGACCCCCAGATCTACGAGGCTGACAAAAAAATATCGTTTAATAATGATCTGTTTTGCTTTACCATACCATCCCGAACTGAAAGAACCGAACAACGTGAAGACTTTGTCCTTCTTTCTCGCTACCAAGAAACCTCTTCAAGTTTCCTCAGGAACTCCAAAGAACAAGGATCAATCAGGTCCCTGTAATGCCTAAACAAAATAATTCGCAAAATCTAGCCTGAGTTCTTCCTCTAGCTGACAACTTGAACAAAACAAAGCCTTTCTTCTTCTAGAGATTCCAAAATGCCTCAGGGCTGCTTTCTTTAGTTTTGATTTTTCCCTAACTTAGTAGAATTTATTTTTTAAGTGACAAAATGTGTACTGCTATTAATAACTTTGGTTTCCCTATTCTTTGGAAGAACATTGTTTTGATAGTGCAATCACATACCTTCAAGAGCAAATATAAAGAAACCTCTAGTCTATGAAGACCATGGGTTCAACATTCTACATTTAAATCATTAATTTATTATTGAAATAAAACACAATACCATACTGGAAGCTGAAATGATCTTGAATAGACTTTTAGCATTTAACTGATAACTCAGAAGAGACAGTAATAGTTTGTCCGGGATCACCTTTAGGAAACTACGTGGTACAGGTGAGTCGGTGATTAGTGCCTTCCAGAGGACAGAGGAATGGATTCGCCGCATTTTAATGCATATGTTGTTAATGGAGGCTTCCACAGCCCTGGAATTGACACTTCAGCCCCAGTAATCAGCTGATTTCAATTCCTTTGTATCCCTTCTCTAACAAAATACCTTAAGAATCAAAGCCTCTCAAAGACTAGCAACTAATTTATTAGAAATCCCAGGTGATTTCTGTCCCAGGTTTGAGGCTAAGCGGGCTTACTGGTTTGTGTGTTTGTATCCTCATCATCAGAAGGCACAAGGAAAGCTTTTCGAAGCCTCTAAGAGCAAACAGTCTGGGTTTGATAGAAAATGCAGCAGCCCAGTACTGAAGATGTTTCTATCAACAACATTCCTCTTTCTGAGCTACGAACACAAATACCATTTCTCCAAGTCTCTCATTCGAAAAAGACATTATGCTCTTCAAAGACTTGCCCTTTATTTCACTCCAAACATTCTCCAAAACCCTCTTCTACAATGACTAGTTTGAGATGTAATTTAAATAAACTCAATAGCTAAGAGTGAAGACTGCAGTGTAATTCAACCAACAGAGCCTTAACTCCCTAATGATCTCATTAAAAGCAGGTTAAAAAAAAAGGGTTGTACTTGACTTTTTGCTTCCTCAGATACCTCACTCACACTTGATCAAAAATGTTTAATGTTATTAACACATCGCAATACCAGTACAGCTTCAGAGCTGCTTATTCAAAAACACTGAAAATAAAGCCAAACTAAGGATCAGAACTCGGTCTATCCTTTCAGAGACAGATATATGCCTATTAAGTCAACCTCGGTCTTTTGCTTTAAGTGTGATTCCCTTATGGACAAATAACCTTAGCGGCAAGCAGTGAGGGATGGGGACCACAGGCCTTTGTAATAAGAATCTTACTAAGAACCGATGTTGAAGGCTAAGTTTGCTTATATATTTGTATCAGAACATTAAAGTACAATGTTGCAACAATTTTATGCTAACAAGTCACTTTTTGTAGAAGCTGCTAAAGGAAAGGGGGCTTTCATATTTGTGCTTCTAACCTGTGGACTGTTATGTGGATACAGATTGTACTTTTAGGCTGTCGACTAAAGCCTGTATCTCAGCACGTACACTAAGGCCCCTGTGTTGGCTTTCTCATGGCAGCTCACTCAGTTTCTATCACATTGTGCAATAAGCTAAATAAAAATTCAAAAACTTTAAGTGGTGAACCCGTCTGTGTTGATTATTATAATAAGAAAAACTCCAAACTAGAGATTCTCAATATTGCCCTAAGATGTGTCAGTACCTAAGGGCCATGGCGAGGAAGAGCACTGCTAAGTGCATGAATTATGAAATCTGCGTCCAGGTCCTTCTTAAAATGGAATTATCTGTTGATTAAATAAGGCCCTTTATCCATCTTCATTACTGATGTCAGCTCTGTGGCACAGAATTCAAAATTCCTTATGAATATTTACATTTATCAATGGTCATGTTCAAAGATTATCTTCCTACTTAAACCACTAGTTTGGGGAATAGAAATATAAATAGAAACAATAGAAGTGGTTAATCACTTCCGTCTGTGTGGTCACCAGCAAATATTCAGGACATAGTGGAGTCATGATTTTTATAAGCTGCACTGTATCCAGATGTTACCACTGAGTGCTGATAAATAGATGTTTGGTAAAAAGTACAGAGGAACAATAAGATATTAAATTTCTGGTCCACTGTGAATATAGCTAGTTTTTAGTTTTTACTATTCTTTTTCTTTCCCTGTTGCTTAATAGCCACCCATAACTATCTTTGATTGGGCATCAGAATACCCTGTTTATAGCTCCATTCAAATTTTCCCCCCGAAGACACAAATTCAAGAATAATTCTTTCTGAGCAAAAAGCGACATCATTAGCAGCGGCATCTTTAAACAATGAGCATCATAAAAATCATCTGTGAAGAAAGAAAAGCAGCTGATTTTCAATGATGTGATACAGACTTTGAAATTATGCAGGTAAATACCCAAACGTTATGGAATGGATGAGAAAGGAAAAAAGACAAAAAAGATAAAAATACGATGAGTCTCAGTTTACGGAAGCAATATATACAATAGGAATAATTATTATGGAAAGTGAAAAGGAAACTCTTAAACCTATCAAACCGAAAAAGTAAAAGGCTACATTCTAAGATTTAACAAAATTAGGCCCCCCAATAACTTCAAAATTAAGTGAAAACAATCACAAACACAGACAAATATCCTTTTTTTTTTTTTTTTTTTTTTTTTTGCAGTACGCGGGCCTCTCACTGTTGTGGCCTCTCCCGTTGCGGAGCACAGGCTCCGGACACGCAGGCTCAGCGGCCATGGCTCACGGACCCAGCCACTCCACGGCATGTGGGATCTTCCGAGACCGGGGCACGAACCCGCGTCCCCTGCATCGGCAGGCGGACTCTCAACCACTGCGCCACCAGGGAAGCCCACAAATACCTTTTAAAGTACAAAGAAAATTACCTTAGAAGACTAGGAGTGTCTTGCAGCACTTCAGGTAAACCAGAAGGACCCACAAGAGGGCTGCCTGGTCAACAAAATGGATGTTGATAACCATTCAAATGAATGCCCTCCTAGAACGATCACAGAAGGAATGAGATGCAGACGTCAGAGAGATGGGCCTAATTCTAGCAGTAAGGGAGGAAAAATAACAAAGGGGAGCAGAATGGAAGCCAATATTAATGCCAGAATGGGTGATCAAAGCATCCAGACCCTGGGCTGTGAAGCTTGAAAGAAATGAAAAGATACATACGTATATCCTTCATTTATTTTTCCAGCCTGAGTCTGTGGAGACAAATAAACGGGAAAGAACTTCTATCAATGGAGCCTGTCTTAATTTGCAGGAGAAGGCATGAATTTCACATGAGGCTCAGCTAGAACAAGAGGTCTTGAAGAAGGCAGGGCGGGAGAAAACAGAAGGGAAACTTGGCTTGGTAACAAACTAAGGGAAGACAGACACTTGTCAGTGGGGTGCTGAGGACAGACATGGCTCTGAGCCTTTGTCACGAGGTTCCACGTTAAGACCAGAGCGTGTTCAAGTTCTGTCACAGGAAATACCCTCTCTCCCATCTGTCTTCATACACACTCCCCGAGTTACATTCCTGGGAAAATACTGAAATAAATGAAAGATCAGATAGTCATCCAATTTTCGAGTTGGAAGAAAATTTTGTAAGCATTTCGTAAGACACTTTAATAGCTAGATGAATAAACTAATACCCAGAGAGGTGAGGTGTCTAGTTGATGTCGCGGCAGAGCCAGGACTAGAGCTCAGGCATCACTTCCTCGAGGATGGGATCTGTGGATCCCAGTATGCCTGCCAAGGCCCACGCCCCAACTCCCTGGTTCTCAACAGTTGTGTCTGCAGCAGAGTCATTTGGACGCTTGTCTAAAGGGGACCGCAGCGACGCTGCTCCTGAGGCACCAGCAAGAGACAGCACGCAGCCCTGAGCCAGGAAGAACCACTCCAGCTCTCACAGCATTGAGACAGGCTGGGACGTGGGACCCTTAGCGGCAGCGCTGCAATGCCTGCACCTGGACAAACATCTCCTCATGCAACGAACTACAAAGAAACGGTAAGGGGCTGAAAACAACTGTGCGCATGCACGGTTGGGGCAAATTCTGGAAAAGATACAAAGAGACCAAAAAGCCCAACTGCCACTTCTGAAGAACAAAAGTCTGGAGCAAAAGCAGGGCACTGCACACGCCACCTGCACTCAACACCACCAAAGGGGTGGGCAAAACACCTAGGCCCCCCCTCCCGCCCCACCCCTGGACGCATCCTTACCCTCACCCCATTTAAGTCATCAGCTCACCCCCTTTGGGGAGCAAGCAAGCAAGGGAACCTGTTATTTGTTCCTCCTCCCCACTGCTCCAGCAGGGGCCCCAGTGAAGCCTCGGCTCAATTTCTCTGACCAATTTCTATTGATTAAGGAGGCCAAGAAACATGGTTGGTAACAGCATCACCACTTTAAATCCAACAGCAGAGATGTTAATTGAGGTCTCTGTGTGTAAGGTGCTGCCTGTTGATGGAATCACAGATGAAAAACACTGCCTTCAAACAGCTTCCAATCCAGTAATACACTTCTTATTTCAGGCCAAGCATCCAGTGGGTACTCTATAAACTGAAGTTGAAAATGATGTTGCTAGAACCTGCCAACTGGTGCTCAGCACACGCTCCACAGTCGAAACAAAGGCTACCTCTCCAAGCATAATATGGGTTGCAAACCCCCTACACGTGCTCACAACAGAAATGAGGATGGGTCTGGTCGTAAGCACAGTGTCAACAGCATGAATCTATGCCACGGTTTTTCAAAACCCTGAAGAACAAGCAATTAGGACCTAGACCAATTTGTCCCCACCTCCCTGTTAAAACAAAATGCAAAACAGAAGGTTCTGTAATTCTGGAAGAAGGTGCCCAACGTGCCTCCCCCGCTTCTCCCACACACCTGTTCAGAGGGGTCAGGCCTGGGCTACGGCTGGGTCCTTTGGGAAGGGCTGTTCAAAGCTAGAGTCATGAGAAGCCTGCAGCTCTTTGAAAGGCTCGAGGCCCCACACACCAAGTACAGAAGCACAGGCGAGCACGACGTTCGAGTCCTGGGACAAAGGCAGCGCAGGGAGGGAGGTGGCCAGGCTCTGGGCGGCTGTGGTCACTGCTCTTATGTCACCTTTGGGGCATGCATGTGACTGCTGTGTGTGCACGCCTAGCAAAAAGGGACAGGCCATGGAGAAAACTAGGTGTGCAGCCATCCCAGACTCACCCTGTTTTGTCTTATCATCTCATCGGGGTGCTATTTTTATTTTGGCCGTGCCCTGCGGCATGGGGCATCTTAGTTCCCCGACCAGGGATCGAACCTGCGCCCCCAGCAATGGAAGTGCTGAGTCTTCACCACTGGACTGCCAGGGAAGTCCCGGGGTGCTCTCATTCTGATGGTCACTGTTAGCATCAAGGGGAGACTCCTGAGTTAAACTCCTCTATTTAACATTTTTATGAATGCTTAGGAAACATAAAACAAAAGCAAATCCAACCACACACATACTCCACTCCTTACTCCTGGATATCCTTTCTTATTCCTCCAAATGTTGAAAGTCCAGATTCAGCCTCCCAAACTCCACTGGGGGCTGGGGGGGACACTGATCTCAGTCCGTTTCTTCCCTACAATTTAATCCCCCATGATTTAAGTAATTCACATAATGAATGACGTCACCCACTGGGACTCAGATTATCAACTCCAACCACCTATGGAGATTTTTATGATTCATCCTTCTGGTGGGCCTCCTTTCCACCACTGTAAAGCAGTTTAGTTCACTAAAGCCTTATATAAAATTTTATTGGGCTTCCCTGGTGGTGCAGTGGTTGCAAGTCCGCCTGCCAATGCAGGGGACGCGGGTTCGTGCCCCGGTCCGGGAAGATCCCACATGCCGCGGAGCAACTAAACCCATGCGCCGCAACTACTGAGCCTGCGCTCTAGAGCCCGTGCTCTGTGGTGGGAGAGACCACTGCGGTGAGAGGCCTGTGCGCTGCAATAGGGGGTGGCCCCCGCTCGCTGCAACTGGAGGGGGCCCACGGGCAGCAACGAGGACCCAACGCAGCCAAAAATAAATTAACTAATTAAAAACAAAAACTTTATTAGTCAGGATAGTTTGTCTTAGCTACTGCAACAAACCATGAAATCTCAGGGACCTCCGACAATCATATTCCTTGCTCACAGAAAATCCAAAGCAGGTCAGTGGGGGTGGGCCTCCGTCCAGGACTCGGGGACCCATAATCCTGCCATCTTGTGAGGCCACCATCTCAACAGGTGGCCTTCAAGTTTGCTGAGGCAGGGAAAGTGAGAAGGCATCCCACTGGCTTTTAACTACCTTGACCCAGAAATAAGGTATCATATTTATGTTCAGGGGCCAGAATTAGTCCCATGGCTTTACCCTAACTGCAAGAGAGACCAGTAAAAATAAGGAAGCACATGGACTATTGAATGTGCACAGACCCTAAGAGAGCAGTAATTATTTGCATATAATAGTAGCATATACATCATATCTGGAAGGATCTTTTATCCATATTCCCATAACCCACATCTCAACAGTTGTCATCTCTCTTTTGGGAGCTAGGAAACATTCTCTTCCGGTGCTCTAATGAGGTGTGGGTAAGTTGAAAATCGTTTAAAAAATCCAAACCAACCAAAACAATGCCAAACAGAAAGAAATTCTTGTTTATGCATGTACTAAGGACCAGAAAGTAGAAAAGAACTGCGGTAAACAATCAGGAAAGGGGTGAGTAGAACATAAAAGGAGAAGTGGTAACATCTCTGATGAACAGATCACATGGATTTGCACCTGAATGTCAATCTCCTACAGTCCAAGTACACACACACACACCCAAAACACCACCGTTACACTGTCAGTTGTTTGCTCACATGGCAGGCTCTTAATACTCCAAAGCGAATGGAATCTAATTGTTATCCTGGTGGTTTCTCATCTCCACCAATCGGGGTCCTTACTTGACAATGCTGACTCAAAAAGCTTAGATGTCCTTCACATCATTCTTAGAGCTGTAGAGGGCTCTTGAGCTTGTGAAGGGAACTCTGTCAACTTCTGGATGAGCGCCCCTTATTGTGCAATGGTTGGGAAACAGTAGGAATCTGAGGAATAGGCTCATCACCCACCCATCTTCTCATCGTCCATCCAACCATCCATCTAAACATTCAACAAACATTGAATGCTTGCCCTAGGCCAGGTACTAGTCTAAAGTTTGCTGATATAGCAGTGACTAAAGCTTACAAAAATCCCTGTTTTCATGGAATTTACCTTCTAGAATAAATCTGGATTCCATACTTTGTAAGACACCTTTCTGGCTGGGCATTTCCTTTCATCTTCCTTTTCTTCCCGACCCCCCACAGGTGAACCAGATAGGCCTATTTCCAGACCCTACACCCTCTTATTCTTCCTACGTTGTCAGTTGAGATTGACCTTTTCCCTTGTAATCGAGGTCATCAGCACATTCGTTTCTTGGAGGCTCTGTCACCAACTGGCAGGGCAATCACACTGAACGAAACACTACATTCTACAACGGACAACTTGAATACTATTTCCACATCCTGTTTTGCCTGGCTCATTGCTCTGTCAGCGTGACAGGAGGACAACTCAGTTTCACCTCTTATTTCTGTTTGCTACTCACACACCTGTGCCATTGAACCTGCGTGGAAAAGTTGGCTTCCAACACTCCACCTTTATGCCATGCCTTCCATCCCGGTGTCATTATTTACTATCTTTCATTCTTTCTCAAATCTCTACGCAGAGTTTCACGTCACAGTAGGTAACTTATCATGGAAAGATCCAGAGTGAGAGGAAACTTGGGATCTATACTTATCTTGGCAACTAAATACTTGTTACTTTAAGCAAGTCACTTTTCCTACTTTTTTGCTTCAAGAGGAATCTTGGTGCAAAATTTGAGCCAAGAACATTTTCTCCCTCTTTTGTTTACCAAGGGGTGATGGAGAACACACGCTCTATTTTAATTTTCCCAGAATGGTCTATTTCCCACATCCCTTCCCATAAGCAGGCTTATCACTCTTGTTGGACTATGTCTTAGTTTCCATTAAAAACACAAGTTACAGTTCATAAGGTGCTTACCAGGGCATTCTATATTCAGATCAAAAGCTTCACACTTTTCTCAAAGTTGTTTTTTTTTCCCTAAATAGTTCTTTTTCTAGCTTCTTCCCACTCCATTCATCGCAACTTAAGACCACGTATCAACTTACTGCCAATCCTGCCATCCTACTCATGTCTCCAGGAATTATTCATATTCCCTCATTTGTGGACTGCTCTCCTGGTCCGATGCTCACCAAATGCGCTCTCGCTCTCTCTCTCTCTCTCTCTCTCATTAGTGCAGGTTTGAAACTACTGCTGCTCAACTATTATATATAGAATGGATTAACCACAAGGTCCTACTGTACAGCACAGGGAACTATATTCACTATCCTGTAATAAACCATAATGGAAAATATGAAAAATATAGATGTATAACTGAATCACTTTGCTGTACAGAAGAAAATTAACATAACACTGTCAGTCAACTATACATCAATAAATTTAAAAAAAATAAACTACTGCTACCCAACTGTTGTACACAGAATGGATAAACAAGGTCCTACTGTACAGCACAGGGAACTATATTCCATATCCTGTGATAAATCCTAATGGAAAAGAATATGAAAAAGAATGTATGTATACGTGTAACTGAATCACTTTGCTGGACAGCAGAAAATAACAACATTGTAAGTCAACTATACTTCAATAAAAGAAATGTTTAAAAAATAAACTACTGCTCACTCCTGCACTGGCACCCCCCAACCCCAACTACGCCCCCAAGGCCTACACAACACCGACATCCCCTCTTCTTCACTGTGAAGCTTCTCCCGACCTGTGGGAATAGCGAAGTGTTCCTTGAGGTGACCCTCTGGTCTAATTACACAAATCTCAAGACTCGTCTTGCTTCCTTATAGTAGATTCGATCCCTAGTTTCTGCTTCAGTGGAAAACTTCATTTAAACACTATATACTTGAGGTCTGGCTTACGGTCTCCTTACACTTTGCTCTTGTTGCCTTAACTCCTCAAAGACAGAGACTATGAAAATCCGACAGCTCTCCTTGTCCAGCACCGAACCACAAAGCAAACACGGAAGTGTCTGCTTGTTTTAATTTATAGAGCCATCAAATGGTTGGCCGTGATCTACCATAAGGCTTCAATATATTTCACTGTAGTGGCAGCTTCCTCTTCTGATAACTCATTGGATCTTTAAATACTCAAACACTGCAGTGCACTATAGCCATCAGGCCAAAATGTGTCCACCAGTAAATGTCTGTTTAATTTATTAAGTAAAACAAAAAAGCGGTTGTCTACTGCATCTCCAATAACATCCCTAGATCCCAGAATACTGGATGGAGGAAACAGGGATACTAACTAGCAACAGAAAGATGTAATATGGCACTATAGGATAAAAGCATCAGTAGGATGTTTTTACTATGCTTCTTCTGGTATGAATTGCTTTAAGGTCCACTAGGGAACTTGAATTAATACAGTAAAAAACTATGTAGTGTCTTCCCCAATGTTTTTTATGTTGGGTTGCAAGGTTGGGTTGCAATTCATTTTAATTATAAGAGCTTTCACTGAATGCTTTCTTAACTAAAATATGATGAATTTTATGCAATGCCTTCCAGTTGCAGGGATGGGGATGGCAAGGAGGTGCTTTGCCTACTTCCTGAATTCTCTATTCCTGGTGAAACATTTTAATCATATCTACTACAGCATACGACAAATGAAGAAAGATTTGTTAACTTATGGAATCTCTTGAAACAGTCATTCCTTGGATATTGAGGGTTTGAAATAACTGAGGTGATGAGGGTGTTAGTGTCTAAACATTATCACTTTTAGATGCAGAGGAAGGTCACCAAATAGTCCTTCTCAAGCAAGGACTCCGAAGGAGGGGTGTGAGTTGGGTAGACAGCTGTGATCAAGGAATGGGCTCCATGCTACTAGAAACGGGAAATCCAGGTTCAAGTGCTGGGACCTCTATTAGCTTGCAGTGTGAACTTAAACGTATTCTTGAAACCTTTGAGTCAGTTTCTGTAGTTATGAAATGAGAACTCAAAGACAGTTGTTGCAAACTTAAGTGAGATAATCTCTATGGAAGCACATTTTAACGACACGCAGAAGATAAAAGTCCTTGAGGGGGCAGGGCGGGGGAATTGTTCTCAAAGCTGCCAAGTTGTGCTTCAGTCAATGCCGTACCAACCCCCACTAAGTCTTTACACTAAATATACGTCTGTCTGTCTTCCTTACCCAGCTAAACCATAACCTCCTGAATGAGAGTCACTGTTGATTTCCCAGAGTGCCATAACCAGAAGAAAAGATGCTTAAAAAATGTCCGCTGTATTTATGAAAAGAATTACATAGATATGTTTTGGTCACAAAAGCATATTTAAAAGAGTAGAGTCTGTCCGTAAGATCCTGCACACCACCTTGTGGTGTCTCTAAACCATTTTGTGCAGGTCTACATTAATACATGTCTCAGTTATAATTATTAGAAGTTTGTCTTCTCGATTACTAGCTACATGTATTTACTGTTTTGTCCTTAGCTCCTGGCTGATTATTTGTTCATGATGTTACTTAACATTCTGCTGGAAAGTCATTTTAAAATCAAATCCAAAACGTAGTTACTGAGACCAGTGATCTGCTCAACACTGTTTACAACATCCTTCGTCAATGGTACCCAGAAGACAAGGAAGGAGTGGGTGAGCAGTTATGTAGCCATCACTCATTCAAGAAGGGCAGGAAGTTCCAACATTCTTTCCTTCATTCCCATTCCCCAAGAAAATGCCTCTGCATATTCCTAAATCTCTCCCATCACATTTTGAGATTTCTTCTTAAGGTGCAAAAACTGATGTATGTCAGGCGTAAGTGTAATAATGGGGTTGGGAGATCTGATTTTGAGCTGAAAACCTTATATTGATCATTCAGGTCTTCTCGGGAGAATGCATTATAGTTTCCTTTAAATGCCCTTCTTCAGTTGAATGGAACTATTATGCAGACTCATGACATCTACATTTCTGGCTTCTCTGCCAGATAAGGGAGTAGTGAATGCTATCAAGCTCCTGGAATGGTAGGCAAATTAAGGTACAGAAATGATAAACAGGGAATCTGAAGTTGAGTTACTCTGAGTTATTAAATCAAGGCTGCATAGTTCCCCCCACCCCCAAATATATTTATATGGTCAATATGGGCTGTTCCAGTAAAAGGTGACACTGTTTTTGGGAACTTGTAGGTTCCTTAGCTTAGGTCCTGAAAACACTCTTTGATCACATTCTTTGAATACCACCTATGAATAGATACTAGCCCAACTGCTTTCTACGCATGATTTCACTGACTCTAACTTGCAAGATAATACAATTAGGCAAATATTATTCCTACTTCAAAGATGAAGAAAATGAGCTTCATGGAGCCTAAATGAATCGCCTAAGTTGAAGTCGAATCTGGTTGGCTCCAAACTTTAACCAAGTATATATTACCCTGATAATTAGAAGTTTTTACGTACGCCAGTCTGAAATTGAATGTTCATAAAACCTGTTTTCTCTGTGATCAGAATAGGTTAATAGCTCCCATCAGCTCCCATCACATCACTAGAGCATTTTTAACTTGCTGAGAAAGGTGTAATAATAGATAATATGAGATAATCAGCTACCACCCTCTACAACTCCCACCTTGCACACGAGGCATGCATATTTTCTTTTTCTCTCTGCAGAGGCCCCTTTGACTACTTTTCGCCCATTTCTAACTCCAATTAACAATGGCTCTCCCATTTCCCAAGCACTCCTACCCCCTCACTTTTCTTCTAGCCCACCTGTGAATACAGCGTGCTGAAGAGAAGAAACCTAATTAAAAAGTCCTCAGCACTATCCCGTGGAAATTATACCTACTTTGCCAGGAGGTGTTCAGAAACTACGTGTTGTTCCTTGGGAATGACAGCAAAATGGGACTCTAGTCACTTTGCAAGATTAGAAGGCCCAGAGCAATTTGCTGCCACTGGCCAGATGAGAAGCCAATAGTGCTGGAAACCATTCTGGGTGGTGACGTAACTTGAAGGAATGAAGAATCTTGACTTCCATCAATACAATCCCTCTAGGAAGGAGAGGCCACAGACAATAGCACTACCAACATGGGGAATCACAGCTGTGCAAAAGAGAGCTCAGCACTTAATATCCAACTTAAACAACTCATTTTTCCTGTTTCCATTTATCTGCGGGTTCGTTTTCACATGTTCTCAATGATTATTCACCACTCTAGCGTTGCCAAACTCTGTGCCTCCAGGTTTAGTTTCATCAACTATTGAGTTAAGAGCGCCATCTTGATTTTGATCCTAAGGAATTTCTGATTAAAATCAACAGCAGGTAAGGTCTGCTCTAATACTCATTTAAATTAGGGTTATTATCCTTAAGGAATAAGTAGGCACATTTCTGGATTTCTTTTAAAGAAGCTTACAAATTCATGAAGTCTCTGTGTGAATGTGTCCTTTTGATAACATCACAGAATTTTAGATTTGGTAGAAAAAGAACAAAGGTCATCCGATACCACTTCCCACCCAAGGTTTTGCTAAAAAGGAACCTCCCAGCCTTTGGGGGAAAGGCTTTGGTTACCAGAAGCTTATTCCATCATTACACAGCTCTTGTAAGATAATGCTTTGTGACACTGAATGAATTCTACCTCCTCACAACACCTGCCCCTACGTTCTACCTTTACCCTAAAAGGCCACCCTGAAGGAGATGAATTTTCTGTTATCTATATGAAGTTCTTTAAATATTTTGATACGGTTATTGATAGGTTACTCAAACAAGCGTGATTTTTTTTTTGACCTCTCAGTGTCAACATGGCTGGGATGCTTTCAGATATAAAATGGCCCTAGATGACTCGGAACATTAATGCTACTTACCTAAGGGGACGGACCTAGCAATCCCATGTGGTTCAGCTGAATTAAGTTATCTTCTACCCTGCCTTCATAGCTTAACCTGTTCTTTCAAACTGTCAATCCACCCAGTTTGAAAGAAACTAACTCCGTGTGTCCACACCCCTCCCCATCTTTATCTTCCCAGACCACATTTCCCTGACCAAGTTAGTACTGGAAAGAACAGGTAGTTTCAGCTGGGTTCTCAGGTATCAGAGACCAGCCATCCATTACCTAATGGAAAGACAACTAGGGGCAATTTTTGAGTTAGGGGCAATTTTTAAGGAAGGTATCTGAAGAACTGATGAGAGCATATGAATGTCTGAACTTCACATATTCAAAAGCTGCTTGTCAGAAGAAGCTTCGGAAGACACCGTAAGTGGCTTCACATGCTAATTTTATTCCAGTCCTACATGTTCACGCAACCTGGAATTTCACCCCTTGTCCAAGAATCTCTAGGAGAGAGCATCCTTGACTTTAATTTGTATTCCAATTGAAAAGGTGAAATTCGATGGCAGTAAGCAAGACAATTTCCGCATTTCCTCCTGACCTCTCGATAAAGGAAACACAGAAAACCACTATAATACAGCTATGCTCCATGAGACATAATAACCCACCGCACCTGTGAACGTGTGGTCATGCTGTTCACAGAAGTCCTGTTAGGCAAAGAGTTTTCTTAGTTTTAATGTATGTCCATACCAACCCTCATTTTAAAATGGTCGAGGACCTTTTCGGTATACAAACTTTCTAAAAATCCTAAATTGTGACTGTCAATACAGGAGTGAAATTCCAGCTAAAAAGGACTGAATTTCTGGTTTTGAAAGGGGTCAAAGAGAAATGATCTCATGGGATAATGAAAATTTTTGTTAAGGGAATATCTCCATCTTGTGGGCATTTAGGACTCGTATTTAGCACCATTTCCAGTGTGTTGCATTTTTACAGTCTGATTCAAGAAGTACTGACTTGAATGTGAAGGTTTTATGGGGGGACAGAAAAAAATATATGGGTCTTATTCTGAACACTCGCAATCCAAGTTCAAAGAGGGAGACACACATAACTAATAAAAGAGGAAAAGTGCTGATATAGGACATAAGGTTTTAAATAAGCAGGGTTAGAGAGATGAATTTTGACTACAAGGGCAGTTTTAGAGCAGGTGAGATTTATACTAGAACTTGAAGTCTTTATCAGACTTCAGTAAGTCGGTGTGAAGCAGCAACTCATTCCCAACATTATGATCAGTTTGAGTAAAAGCATGAAGGTGGGTGTATTAGCTTCCTACTGCTGCTGTTAACAAATTACTATAAACTCAGTGGCTTAAAACACACACTCATTATCTTATAGTTCTCTAATTAAGAAGTCTGACATGGGTCTCACTAGGCTAAAGCCAAGTGCCAGCAAGGCTTGCCTTCCCTTCTAGAGGCTCTGGGGGAGAGTCTGTTTCCTTGTGATTTCCAAATTCAAAAGGCTACTCACACCTCTTGTCTTAAGGCCACTTCCTCTGTCTTCAAAGCCGGTAACAGCAGGCCGGGTCCATCTCACGTCCACCTCACCGGGATCTCCTCCCGTAACCACACCCACCCCGACCCTCCTCTTCCGCCTCCCTCTTCCATTTTTAAAGACACGTGATTACACTGGGCCCACCTGAGCCCTCCGGGATCCTCGCCCTAATTTAAGGTCAGCTGATTAGCATCTTCGACTTTTACCTGCCACCTTAGCTCCCCTTTTCCATATACCTTAACATATCCACAGGTTCCAGCAATTAGGACCTAGCGGGAGGAGGGGGAAGGGTATTATTCTACCTGATCACAGTGGGAGAAGAACTTAATAAGACAATGGTGGGGGAGGGTAGATTGGAAACAAAAAGGAGGATGAAACATAAGAAACAAAGGAAGGATGAAAGGGAAGATACAACAGGAAATGTGAGAACTGTGCCTCCTCAGCGGCTTTTGAGCATGGAGAAATATGATTTTTGAGCTTGTTCTGAAGAATATAACCCTGGCAGCAGTATGGACGAGGGGTCAAAGGCGGTATCTACCGGTGCTGGGCAGACCAGCTAGATGAGATCAGAGAGCCCAGGTGGTGGTTCCTGATACAGGTCTCAGCTGACACTGATTGTGTGAAGGAAGCATCAGATGTGAAAAACACTGAAGGAAAGACAAGATTTTGACTATAATCCGGGTTCTGGAGGGGAGAATGGAGGAGTCTAATAACATCACTCAAATTTCACATGTGAGAAAAATATTATTCTGTTGTCAGAGTTTGAACATAGTAGGTATTTCTTAGGTGGAGGGTCTGTGACTTAGGAGACGGTCAGAGGTAGGGATAAAGGGAGGTTTACTTAACGCTATAGACGTCAGGGAGATTGGCCAGGAAGGCTAGATGATGAACAGAAATAGACAGAAACGGATCTTCAAAGACTACCTCCACTTAAAGGGTGCACAAAGAGAAAACACAGGAAAAAGGCTAAGAAACAGTCAAGGAAGGCTCAAGAACAAGATCACTTAAAGAAAAAAACAACAGGGAAAACTGAGAAGTGCGCATATGCTGAGCAAGATAAGAGAGAAGACCTCCAAACCCAGAAAATTACAAATAAGCTGTGGGCACCCAAGCGCTGGAGTCATGCAGCTTCCCCAAGGCTTTTCTTGGGATGAAAGTAACATCACAAATAAATACAGGTATGAAACTACTGGCATGGGAATCATTAGTCAACAATTTCCGAATAAATCAGTACAAAATTAAGAATCTGCAAGTGACTATGGGCAAGTTGTCACCAAAGCATAATGGCAGCCAACGTTTACTGGACATTTTCTACATTCCAGTCACTGTGTGAAGCACTGTGTATTTAGTGCAACAAATTGTTTTGAGCATACGTAATATCCAGGCACCTTTCTAGGTGCTGAGAGTATATCAATAACCAAACGGACAAAATTGCTAACTTTGTTAAAGCTTCCCTTCTAATGGATTTAATTCACCCAACAGTCCTCTAAGGCAGGTCTCGTTACTAAACATGTTAAATTTAAGAATATTCTGTGTATAATTGGTATTTTAAATACACCGTTTGTATCGTTTGAGAATTCAACATTGTAGAATATACACGACACCCTCTTTATGATCTTTAAGTTTTAAATGGTACATAACTGAGTAACTTTTAAAACTAAATTTAAGCCGGTAGCACTATGAAAGTTTTTCTAAAGCTACAAGTAATATTGTAACACGCAGAAGAATTAAGAACTACCATATTTAAAACTTTAACTTATGAGATTTACAAGTGTTATTTAAGCACGTGGGGAAGTTTATTTGTTAGACAATTTAAGTACTTAAAAAGAAAATCGAATATATTAAATTTATAAGTGCAGTTTAAAGTAAGTTGATTTCAGTAACTAGGTTGTAAAAAAAGAAACCCTTTCAAAGCAATTGCGAAAGTTGCTGGATTTAGTAAAAGAATAATGAGATTTGTAAATTGAATTTAAAGACTTAAGAAAGAACTGTTTTTAAATTTGTAATTTTAATAAATTGAATATTACTATTCAAAATGAAAGTAGCCCTTAAATAATCTTTCTAAGCATTAAAGCCATGTTTAAGGACACCAAAAATCTTACCCAGACACCATGAACTACCCGGAGTGTCTGTTTCCTCATCTATTATGAAAGGTCTGGATTAAAGAACCTTTGAAATCCCTGCCAGCTCCTTCGAAGCATCTGAAGGTTTGTGTCTGGCCTGCTGAGCAATTTGTTAGCTTATCCATAGCTGGTAATATTTATAGTCTTCTACAAAAGGCAACGAGGTCTAATTTCAATTCTTATCACAGAACCATAGTTATGACCTTAAGCAAGATGTTTCTCCTACTCCCGCGAGAAGCAGACTTCCCAGCACCTGCTTACGGGGGTTGCCGTGAGGGCCAATGAGGCAAGATTCGTTCGTTTATCTAGTGACTGTATCTCTCCAAGATGTGCTCGTAACAACTTTCTGTTCTCTTGTTTGCTCCTACAATACTAAACAACATGTGTAAACAACGTCCAAAGGGCGGGATGTATGCGGGTCTTCTCCAGCAGGAATGGAACTGCTATCATTATGTGTTACGATCTATTAATGGTCCTGTATATGGGAGTTTTTCACCTCCTCCAGGTGATGGATGGGCGTGACATCGCCTCACACAGCTCTGCTTTGCTTCAGCTCATGGAATCTTTCCAGACACAATGCTAAGCATTCATTCCTCTTCATCGGGGTGTAGCACAGAAGTAAGAGATGCAGAACGTAAAGCAACATGGAAGCGTGAGATATAAACCCAGCGATCGAGAACTCTGGAATTCAAAGGCCTCAGCTTATCTACAGAAACAGTGGACTATGAATTTGCCCACAGATCTCCTGCATTAAACGTCTACTCTCAACCCAACTGGCCCATCACCACTCCTGTCGAAGAGTGTAATGAATGCACCCTGACTTTGCACTAACTACCCAGGTCACTAACTCATCACATCAACCAAGTCAACAATACAGTAGCCTCTGCTGGGGGGGGGGTCTTGTTCTCAGAACCACCACAGCTCACACTCAAACCGCAGTGTCACATCCGGCAACTCCCAAGCATAGAGAGCCCATCTGCTTGCTTTACTGGTACCTAAAGGCAAAAGTGGAATAATCATAAGGCAAAGATCTGCTCAGGAACCAATAATGAAACTCATCCTGACCACACTTCCTGTTTTGCTTTCCAAATAAACAGACCACTGGGTGGACAAAGTCTGGAAAATATAAATAGTTTGACTCACTGCTGCTGATGGTGAGTGAGGACAAATGAGCCTTCCAACTGTGCTGAAGTAAAGGGAAGGGTGATCCAAATTAGCCTGAAGGGCACAGACGCGGAGCAGAGCAAGAAAGGGAGGAAAACAGCCGGAAAGAGACCGATAAGGAAAAAAATCGTCTCCAATATGGGAGCAAAGGCTTTGAGCAGCTTGCAGACCTTGAAAGGATTCTGAATCACAGGCTAAACAAAGAGGGGGAGGATGCAGGTGTGATAAATAAAACATAGCCTCAAAGATCAATGAATGAAAATTAATTGGCACTGTGGCGTAGCATTGTAGCCATTGTATTTCCTTGGTTTCAACCTTATCTACCCAGGGGATTTGGAGTAATATGATGAAGCCATGTGTGTTTCAGAGGTTTTGTGGTCCTGGTGTCATTTCAAGTGAACAAATCCAGGCTTTTGCATTTCATGCTGCAGCATCTGGACTATTTCCTGATGGGGAGTTTGTTTTAACTGACATTTCCATGAGAAATCTTGAATCTGGTATCTCTCAAGCTGTCAAGACAGTCTCCCTGGGGCGATTATAACCTTCTTTAGGGAAAGCAAGCCTCAGGAATATTTTGAAAAAGGGAATACTTCCCCCTCTTTTGCTCAGAAAGCGGCAGAGCCAGCATTTACCATCTCACTGCCCAATTCAGAATTTTTTAACTTTTCTGGGAGTAAAAACAATTTGATAATCAAAGTTTTGTAAATTCGCAGTTTGTATATGTAAAAATGAGCTTATTTTTCCTATCCCTTCGCTCCAAACTTTCAAACTATTCAGAAACCAGCTCTCTTGCTCAGATAAGCTGGGTGGTATTACTAGTTACTCTCACCATCGGCAATGCTGATGAGCTACGGAGCTGAACCCTACAACAAAGAACTCTCCCATTTAGTTACACTTGTCTAAAGGCCATGGCAGGTCTAAAAATACCTAGTGAGACCTCCGTTCATGCAAATGTTTGTCAGTTACAGAAAGACTGTCCAATGGCATAAAGTCAAGCTAAAAATATCTGCAACAGTGTGTTAGAAATCAAAACAGAAGGCTCATTAGTGCAACAGGAAGAGTCTAGGTTTGAAATAAGATGCTTTCCCATTTGACAGTATATGTGGACACCATGCTCCCCCATTAATAAGCCCTGTTTAAAAAAAAAAAAAAGATAACATTTCCTTCACCTAATCTGATAAATAATGCATTGGTGACGGTGACAGTTTTGTAAAGACTCTGGTAGAGATTGTGGGGACCATGCGTCTTCTTAATTCCTCCCTGTCTAATACATGCCACGACCTTCAGTTTTGTGATTTGAACATTTGGCCTCAAATGTCAAAAGGCTTGTGCAGCGAGCCCGGCAAATTCAGCTACGTGTGATTGGATTCACCACAAATTCCAGAATTAATGTGTGTTCAACAAGCAGTTATACTTCAATAACATTTCAGCATGAAAGAATAATGGGACCAAGAATTTAAAAATTGAAATGTTATTACCCTGCTTCTCCTTGTTATTGGCAACACTATCATCTCTGGTTCGAGGCTCAGCATTGCTGCCTGAAATCCTCCAGCCTCAACTAACCAAGGAAGATGCCCCAAAGGAATGAATGGAACAGTGTCTCGTGCGCATAAAGAACCAAAGGCTGTCATTCATAGGGAACCAGATGAAGAATCAGCCTCTCCAATGTACCCTCCCCACTCCTCATACCACCCTGCAAAAGAGCTAGAAAAAATGAATTATTAATACATCAAGCAATGACTTCAACTGAGATACTCTACCAGCTCACGGACTTACTGAAATGTTTTCCCCACACATGCATGGGAGAGGAGGCCAAAGGGGGGGGGGGAACAAGTACTGAAAACAGAAGGGAGAAAAGTTTTTGTACTTAGATGATGAAAGTGCTACTTATTTGGATAAGAGTAAGACATAACAGTAAAACCCAATAGAGTCTGAAGCTTGCATTAGGTACCTTGGCTTTAAAAAGGCTGCTCGTACTGTTTCATCCCACTGCTTTCCTCTTGGAGCACACCTCTGACCCGGGATGAATACCAACCATCCCAGCATCCCTGGGCTCTGCTCTTGGTGCACCTGTTTTCATACATCTGGAAGTGTCTTAAGTATTTAAGATGGGCATCATAGTTTTCCTTAGTGCCATAAAGCAAGGGCTTTCCATGCCAGCCTTGTTCTCTTGTTTTCCTTTAAACTCTACTAAAGATTCCGTGTTGGAGTGAAGAGGGACCGAATCCCATGGCCAACAGGTCAGTGCTGGTGGCTTCAGGAAATGACAGCGCTATACAACGACCGCTCATGGTGTGCCCTCTGCAGCAAGCAACTAACTGACAGGGTGGATAGCCACCATCAGCTGTGTTTCTTGCGGAACGTAACCCGACGATCAGTTGTGCTCAATGACAGAACTCATTTCTGGGTTCATTACAAGGTAGGGAAAGATATCGGTGGGCGTTCCTATGCCAGAAAATGGTCTCCCCATGAGGGCAGTGAGCTTCCTCTTCCGTACAACGAAGGGGTTGCACTGGGCACTCTCCAAGGCCCTGCTCTTGCTGACATTTTGTTCTGTACGAGTGGGGACTCTCCTGCAGCCACATTGTGAAGGCGCAGAGCAGGCAGCAATGCTCTTTAGCAATCCCCGTAAGGCTCAATGCCCAGTTCACCATAGAGCTCATCAACTAATAAGGCTTCACAAGGTCTTTACAGGATGCTCCGTGCTTTACTGCCAATTTGAATAGGTCCTTGGAAAAATCGCTTGCCATTTTTCTTTCATGAGATTCCTGGATGTCTTGGGATTGTGTAAAAATTCCAAGAACATTGATATTTTAATAAGCTCCTGCATTCAAAAGTAATGACTGAGCCCGCACCGTGCAGACACTGGGTTAAGCACCGAGAGTAAGAAAGTAAATAAGACCCCGTCAGTGTTCTCACACCGATTCATTTTCCATTGGGCTCCTAAGGGACTCGAAAGATAAGTACCCAGGAAACTTATTAAAATGGCAGACGTGTCCCTTCCCCATGGACTTGGGACGCTAGACACCATTCCATCTCCAATTTACCCACTGAGAATCAGGCCCCAATTCCTGCCTGCAGGTAGCACCCAGAGCAAAAGGATGGATATATTCAAACAGCTTGAAAGACTCATTTAAATGGGGAATGCTTGGTTCTGTTCCAATAGAACCTGATAAGCTATCTGTACCTATCAGAGCTGTGAAGGTATATTCAAACTTGTTACCTTGGGGATGATAAATAGTATGATAAGAATCAACAGTTAGACCCTGGCCACTGCCATCCTGTTAGGACAGAAAAGGAAAAACAAAGGAGGAAGAGGTCAAAAGTCAGAATTGGAAGTTTACCAATTCTTAAACTGGAATGGCCTCCAGTCTCAGGCTGGAAGAAAACTGAGACACCATGAGACTCAAGAATCTTTCCAATTATGACTAGAATCAGGAAACATCAATTCATTTAAAAAAATTTATTAGGCAAATGATGAAAAGAGAAAAGGGAAGAATTAAGTTTTTATTACTTGCCAGTCATTTTACAAGCTATACCATTTAATCTTCAGAGCAACCCTAATTAAGGGTAGGCATTACTATCCCCTTAAGAGAGGAGGAAAATGAGGCGCAGTCAGAGAAAATAAGAAAAAACTTGCTCAAGAACATACATGAATAACTCTGAGCCGTAACCCAAACCCTTGTCTAAACGCACTACAAGTAAAACAGGTAGCGGCGTTTCAGGCATTACACAAATTATAGCTCCTAAGGACGCTGACAATGAGATATATGTCTAGTGGGTGTGATCCTGCAATACCCCCAGTGAGTGGTCGCCCAATAAGCGATGTTTCCTATTGTCCTTTGCTAACAAGCCAGAGAACATCACTAAGGAGTGCAGCATGAAGGTCCAGATTCCTATGGAATGAAGCAAGGCGCTAATGAATTTAACAACTCATAACAAACATTCTGAGAGCTGAGGTCAATTACAGCAATAACTCTTCTTCTGGTAGCCCACTGTGGTTAGGCAGGTTCTGCCTCATCTGGCACACTGGTGTCGGTACTTTTAAGAAAAGTGATCCTGTCACAGGACACACTGAAAGTTTTCTGAAAGAGCATTACCCCTCCATTCTTAGAGTGCTTTAAGAACATGATGCTAAGTGTTAGGTAAAAGTGAAGATCTGCAACTAAATGCTAAACCCCATAGGGATCCACAAACAGGAGCTAATCTCACCCAAACTTATCTCATTGTTGTGACGCCTTGTGTCCTTGAGCAGTGAATCTCCAAGTGTGCGCCCTTAATCAGCAACCCCAGCATCACCCAGAAATGCAAATACTTGGCTCCGTCCTAGACCTACAGAATCAGAAAGGCTGGGATGGGACCCAGCAATCTGTGTTCAACAAACCCTCCAGGTGTTTTTGATACACACTCACGTTTGAAAACCACCAACCGAAAGAGAACAACAGTCTAGTAACCCAGGTTCTAAATAGGAGGGAAAAAAAACAAGCAGATCCATTGAATTATAATACTAGGTAATTTTCTAATCAAATTCCTTCCAGAATGTGGAATTCTGATTGCCTATTTTAATAAATGGATTCTCTTTCTTAAAATAAAACCATATCTAAACTATGCAGGCCACTGGGGATTTACCTTAACTGCTAGGAAATTCAGTCTCTAAAAACCTGGCTGTTTTGTATACTTCCTTCACAAAAGCCATCCTGTATTTTGTACGTGATATTAGAATGTCCATTTCTAGTGTAAAAGCTTTATTTTAGGGAATAAAATTATAGGAAGGTCATGCATTTATTACTACTTTATAAAATACAGTTACTTTATATCTGAAAGCAGGATGAGATGCATACTGATAGATACATCGATAGATAGGTAGATGGTAGGTTGATGGACAGCACTGTACCTTCTGTCTACATAGTAATTTTCACTGGAGCAAGTCTAAAGTCTCTATACACCCTACAATTTTGCCTCTGCTACCTTGTCAACTACATGAGAGTAAGCAGTAAGCCTTGTTTATAAAGGTGCTCAATAAATGTTGAATGAAAGGATGAAATCCATGATGTGGGGGTATTTTTCATTTGAGACTCAGACTCATCAATGAGCTCGAGAAGGTTTCCTGGGTCAGAAAAGAGAAGCTGCCAGAAAGGACAGACGATTCTTCCCCAGGGTAGGAGACGTAGAACTTTCCCTATACACTTTTAAATCCTAAACTGGGATCAGTGTATTAAACTGACAAAAAGCCAGATTAACAGGACAGAAGGCCAACAAATCTTACTGATGTTTTAAAATTTTATGTGATGGGAGTTTCACAGAAAAGAAGTGAAAACTCAAGGAAGCTGTTAGACTTGAGAGCTTATATACCATTTTAACAAAGGGTGATAAATTGCGTGGGAAGTGACTAGACAAAGGAAAAGGGGTTTGAGTGAGCTTCTAGATGCAGTAAACTGTGGAAAGGTAAGTATATAAGGAAGCTACTGCAAGATAATAATTATTCAAATAATGTCTGCGCAGACTTCTCTCAGGGTTGACTTTCCATCTCTGGTTGATGATGGTGACAGTCCTCCTGGTTTGGGAGACGGGAGAAGGACACCTTCACACAGGGAAATCGATGCTCTGCTTTTAGGTAGACAGGGGGAGGGCACAAAGCTCTTCTCAGGTTCTCTTCTTCTCAACTGCCTTCAGCTCAGCGGCATATTTGCGGGTGGCCTAGTCTGATCCCCTTCACCTGAATCTTTGAGTTGGGGGAAGAGAATGCCTCTACTTGCTGATTCTCTTGTGTGATCCTATGTGCAACCTCTTTTAAAATCTAGAACCCTGCCTGTCCAGGCTGGAAAGGTTCAAGAACAACTATGGCTACTCCTTCCCACCCCTGTTCTATCTAACATGAAAAATGGAGACAAAAAAGGGAGGGTCTGTTGCTTGGTGGATCACATAGTAGGTCATAAACCCAAGACTCCAAGATCCAAGTATATCACGTGCAGTTAAATGTGCTATGCAATTATAAGGAAACAGTTTCAGTATTCACAATGTTCTTTTATGCTTTCATCTGTTTCTCTGATTCTGTATTTTTCTGCTATAAGGAGAAATGGCGGGGGGTGGGGGGGGCGAGGGGAGAAAAAGATGGCTTACAAAAATCAAAGCCAGCCCTTTGTACTGAGTGTGGGCAGGAGGTTAATTTTACGCTCCAGCTAAAGGAGGATGAGGAATGTCCTGGTAGGCAGGAGAGTAGGCGGGTGGCAGATGTCTCACTCTGCCTTTTAGAAACACATGTTGGAAAGCAGAGTCCTGAATGTGCTACCCCCTCGGGATGCAAGGCAGCAGAGGCCTGCAAGGAGGGAACACAGACAAAAAAAGAACTAGGCCAAACCACAATTAGGAGAAGAAATTAACTGAGAAAATGCCAGAGGACTTTATCCTCTTTTTTCTCCGTTCCGCGAATAGAATTTTACAACTAAATACTAAAGAAACAATTATTCTCTTATTTGATTTGTTCCTCTCTTAACTGTTCTTGGGACTCTTTAGTCAAGATGGTCCCCATACGTCTCTCAAATTACAATTATCAGATTATATCAGACTAAATCAGATTGCTGGGACTAGAGGTTGCCAGAAATTGGAACTTTCACGGGCAATGCCACACACTTCCAAGTTAACTTTGCCTCTGTAATGCTCCCATTTTTCAAGACCCTCAAGATACAGTACATTTGCTTTATAAATCTCAAATCTCCATTTTGATGGAGACAGGACGTAGAATGGGCAACACTGATGATGACTCAAAAAGACCTCTGGAATTCTGGGATGATAATTCACTGTTCCCAGTACCAGCAAATGTTACTGGACACAAGAACAGAAATTCAAGTAGAAAACTGCAACTTCATCCTCATGCCCTTCATTTGAGGTCAGTAATTAAATAGATTTCCTCACTTTCCAGTGAAGACATCCAGCATTCAAAAAAGTGGCCGTGGGTTTTCTGATTCTGCCTAAGTGTGAAAGCCAGAAGCCTGCAGGACAAATGCATTATTTAATTTTCCACTATCACACACTAAACAGCTTTTTTGGACTCTAGACATCAATTTGTTCCAATACTAAAGGCCCCAGTGGTAAAAAATATGAAAATATTCAAAGGAAACGAATGCCTCTGAAACTCTTGGATCAGAATACTAATGCCTCCATCTGAAGAGGCCATAAGTCATAAGTTATCTTTCCATTAGAAACCTTTCACATAAGTCCATCTGGACAATAAATACCTGTGGCTCACAGAATGGTAGTCAGTAATATCCATTAATTTTTCTATGTAATGCCCTTCGTTGTCTGCATGTTTTATGAAACTTCACCAGCAACTCTGTTTTTTGTGCCTTAAATCCTAAAGAATTCAAAGAAAGCTACTACTATGTGTCTTTTCAGCTAATTCTGGGTGGTAACTAGGATAGCAGCATGTGGATTAGGTACTTGAAAACGGTTAATGAAGGAAACTAGAATTCTCTTCTCTACACACACACACACTCACACACACTGAAACTCGAAGCAATTAACAAAATTGTATGATGCACTAGTGGCTCAGAGCATCGATTCACACAATAATTCATTAAATATTTAGTGGTTGCTATGTGCCAGGCAGTGAACACTGCACTTTCAATTGGGTAGGTACCGCCTTGTCAATAAACAGCTTACCATATAGGGAGAAGTAACGTATATAACCTTGAATTAAACAAATGTGTTAAACTAGTGCTCACTGCCTGGGAGTGGGGAGGAAGGAGAGAGAAGGGTTCACAGGAAGTGTGAGGGGCTTCACAAAAGAAAGCTTTAGTTTCGGTTTGCCTCCAAGCAGGAAATGGCTGTCCCTTATTTAAAGGAACTTCAGATTTCTTCTCTCAATCTCACAGTGCGTAGAGCGATGTGAATTTGCAGAGAGAACTCAGCTACCAGAAAGACCAAAGGTACAGAACACTCAGTGATGGACCTAGAGAGTTCCAGCAACAGCTGCAGACTTACAGTGACCTATGTTCAGTAATAACAGGAAAGAAGCATCGTAGCAGGGCCCAGATCCTTTAGGACACCCAGACGAGAAGAGGGGAGGACCAAAGTTACAAAGCAGCGTACTGTTTAAGGGTGTGAGAGTGGATAAACAACCAGGTCCTACTGTATAGCACAGGGAACTATATTCAATATCCTGTAACAAACTATATGAAAGACTATGAAAAACAATATGTATATACATATAACTGAGTCACTTTGCTGTACAGAAGAAATTAACACAACACTGTAAATCAACAACACTTCAATAAAACTTAAAAAAATAAAATAACACCCCAGCCCATTAAAAAAAAAAAAAAAGCGTTAAGAGATGAAAACTCCAGAAGGCTTCTCTTGGGGTTGGAATCTTAGCTCAACCGCCTATGTGACCTCGGCATAGCATTTTGCCTCTCTGTACCCCGTAACTTCATTTATAAAATTGAGATAATAATGCCTACTGCTTTGGACCATGGTAAAGACTACTGTCTGAATGCATCTTAAGAACTTAAAATCACGCCTAGTGCCTAGAAAGTGTTTAGTAAGGATCTGCTAATAAATGAACTATTTACTTAGTCACCTAGGTTATACAGATTATCACTAGAGTCTTACTGAGGAAAAGCAGATTGCTTTCAGAAACGACTATAGTTAATCTTCATTTGTTTGTAAGGATATTTGATATCATTATATAGCTCTCACTAGAGAATGTATAGTACCTGTGTCATAAGCCATCATAAGAATCATTACTTTATCATTAGACATACTCAAAAGCATTTTTGCCTTCCTAAATTCTAAGCTGAAGAACCAACTGAGATATTATTATAGATATTGTTATTATAAACAGGTAAGAGTAAGCCCAGAATAGGAAAACCCAGATAAGTATATGGTCGGCTATCTTACGGAAGATTATTTTCTTTATTTATAGAGGATAGTACTAAGCTGTTTTGGGCAAGGCACAGGACATGTAAACTAACGGTCACCAGAAATAACAAGGATGAAATGTTCAGCGATCCATCGAAGTGCCTTAGTGTGCATTTCATCAATCCAGATTCACTCAGCACTAATCAACAACACACCTTACTAAGTGCTAAACATTTGCATTTTCTGCCCTCGAGGAGCTTAAATTTTAGCTGAGGTACTGTGTCTAGTATAATAGAAACTTAACAAAAAGGTGTCACTAAATAGTTCTAGAGAAAAACAGAGTAACATCCAGACTAGAGTATTTCATAAGAAAGAAATCAGTATGAGTCAACATGGTCTAAAGAAGCTTTGTGGAGAAGAAAGATAAAAGATTCCAGGACCAATGTCGATCCCTATGGATCTCTCCCCACACCACCAAGCAATTCTCCAACACCAGCTGGGTGTCCTACAGTTCTGACAACTAACTACCCCGAGACAGCATCAAATCCCACAGGGTAACGGCTCAGTCCCACAAGGATGCCTCCAAGTCGGAGGGCAATCACAAGTCCACGTTGTTCCCTGTGCTCCTGATGAAATGATGATACATCAGAGGTCCCCCCCAACACATTCCCTAGGTTCAACTAATTTGCTAAACTGATGACAAAAAGCGTTGCTGCTATAGCTGAAAAATTCTGAAACAAGCAAAAGGGGAGGTAGCAGGAGGGGGAGATTTTGGAGAATGTTGGCAAAGACTTTCAAATATGAGAGGACGTTTAAAGGGAACACTTCAGAAACTTTCAGACAGAGGAGTATTATTTCCCGGTAGAATATTGTTGAATGTCCCTATCTTCTGAAGTTCTCCTGTGACTAGTTTAAGACTGTAACTATAGCATCAGAGAAAACACTTGGAGCTAGATTTTCTGAAAATCTCAACACTAGATGGAGTGGAGGGAGTGAATAATAATCCTCTAGGATAATTTTCTCTCTCCCTGCTATGTCGGCATCCACAGGTTAGCTCACCTAAACCATCTACTGTTTTAATTGCAAATGCCCATTTACTGGGTATTATTGCCTACAAGACACATTTGTAGCCACTTTAAATGTCACGTAAGCCTTACGATATCTCCAGAAAAAAATATTAGTATTTTCTCCATTTTACAGATGAGGTAACAAGCTTAGAAAGACTTGAAGAAATGACTTGAAGATCAAAAAGGAATACATGTTAGCAGAAGGACTCAAACAACATCTCCAAAGCCTGGACTCTCACACCTCTGCTCTCCTAGACCCATACCTTTATGCAGCTGATAAGAATTTTATAATCTGAACTTCTTGGTTGGACTTGAAGCTCTCAACCAACAGCTAGTGATTTGTCTTTGGGCAAAGCACATAACCCCTCTGAATGCCACAGTCTTCATATATAAAAGTTCATCAATTCAACAAGCATTTAGTAGGCATTGAGTACATTTTGCGGTAAGCATTTACTAGATACTTATATCTACTAAACACTTAGCATCTCCACTTGTTTGTCACGTGACCTTAGGCAATTTTCTCCACCTCTTTGCTATTGTGAAAAATAAAGAGTATTTACTTCATAGAGTTTATATATATATATATATATATATATATATATATATATATATATATATTCAATGAGCTATTATATAGAGAGCACTTAGAATTACCTGGCTGGCACAAAGTAATCACACCATAATGTTCATTCTTAGCTCTAAGGATACTGGTAATAATAATGACAGTGCAGGTGATGGTGATGATGCTAAGTGTTATCAATCCAGCCCCAACGTCTCTGTGTAAAGATAGAAGAGACTCATGCTCGTGAAAGCATGAACTGTAGAACAGTACACAGATAGTAATTCCCATCTACCCTCAAGGTAAAGCTTGTAGGCAATGGCAGTTCTGTCAGGGAAGAAGTGATCTAGCCAAAATGGACCATCCATTCACTGTCTTGGGCAAGAAGGCATTAGATATGAAGAACTAACTGGGCTTCCTGTGTAAGTTTAACCATTTTCAGTCATCAACTAATATCCTACCTCAGACTTTACAAAGATAGGAAATGAGGTAAGAAACAGAAATCTTCATTTAAAAAGATAAGAACTTCTTGAAATTCAGAGAGGTCGAATGAGACTCATTCATTTATTCAAGAATTCCACAAATATCTACTGAGCCAATCCAGTTATTTTGCCAAGGACTTTTAAAGAATTTAAAGAAAAAAAGAATTCCTCAACTGATGACATCGGGTTAATGTAATTACTGGTTTTTTTGTTTTGTTTTACTTTTTCAAAATTTGACCTTCTATATCTAATATCAAAATGAAAAATTCTATGGGAGTTAAAGAACTAAATATAAACATCCAATTCATGAAGCAGCTACTCGAAAATCTAAGTGAATGCTTATCTGATTTTGAGTTGTAGACTCTTTAGTGTAAAGACAAAGTAATATGATATGTGAATTACATGCCAATAAAAACATTCTCAAAAATGTAAGAACCTAAAAACAAACACATACAAGTAAAATTTCTGCATATTGAAAATGCAAGGAATCATTTATAATGGTATTTTAGAATTATCAATGACTGAAAAAAATGTTCACAGTATTCTACATGAGTATAAGCATATTATAAAGCTGTAAACACAATAATTATTACTGCTTAGATTTCAATGTTTTTACGCTTTTATGTATTTTCCAAATTTTCTAAATTAACTCTCAATTACAGAACTGTTAAGACTTTTTGTTATTGTTGTTAAAAAGCAAAGTAAAAATAATTGAGAGATCAGAGAGATCAATCAATGAAAGACTCTAAAAGAAGGCGAACATTAGGGGGCATCTGAATAACCAGTAGGGTTTGCCACTGGGCCGCATCCGAAGAGTTTCTGATTTAGCAGCTCCTCAAGTGACACTGATGTTCCTGGACCACGCTTTAAATTACTGCGTAACAGACAAGATCATGGAATTCTGAGCCAGACTGTTTGGGGTTAAATCCCAGCCTTGATGCTTCCTAAGTGTGTAAAGTACTTAATCCCTGAACTTCAGTTTCTTCATCTGTAAAACGAAAATAGAGAGGGTACATAACAGTACCTACCCCTTAGAACTGTGATAAGATTTCTAAGATTTATAGCATTCATTTATAAGTAGAATGAATTAACAGACGTAAGGGAACTCAGAATAGCATTTATTACAGAGTAAATGTTATATGCATTGTTTTAGAAGGAATGCAAATCTATCACTTCCTATTTCACTAACAATGTCAAGTAACAGTTTTAAAATTTCTATCACATTTTGGAACTTACTCATATTGATTAATAACTCCTTTTTTTTTTCAATTCTTTTGTAAGTACTTGCCATAAAGTCATTCAGAATCTTCCAAAGAATTATGTTTACTGAAGGGCAGATAGTGAATAAGGTCAGAGGGAAGGTGATCTATGAAGTGATCTATGAAGTACTGCACGGTGGCACAAGGGATAGGAAGCTGGGGAGCTGTGCTCTGAAGTCAACGGGAGAAACGTTTAAGGACTGATATACAAGTCACTGGGTCAGGAGAAACGTAAATAATTTAAATGATACAGTGTTACCCCAGGATGAAAACATCACCCATACCTAGGATGACTTCATAATTTCTCATACCAATTGGGACACTTAAAAAGTGCCCATAGGGGGCTTCCCTGGTGGCGCAGTGGTTGAGAGTCCGCCTGCCGATGCAGGGGACGCGGGTTCGTGCCCCAGTCTGGGAGGATCCCACATGCCGCAGAGCGGCTGGGCCTGTGAGCCATGGCCACTGAGCCTGCGCGTCCGGAGCCTGTGCTCCGCAACGGAAGAGGCCACAACAGTGAGAGTACCGCGTACCGGGAAAAAAAAAAAAAAGAGCATAGGGAGGTAATATGAATTGTTACAATGGGTCAAAAGGCATAAAAGACATAAATGAGAGTTCTAGCTACAGTACCCTCCAAAATCACCAAATAAAAATTCCTTCTTTTTCCTATAGTCAAAAAGGATAGTTTTTATGAGGTTTGTATTACTGTGGGGACTTGGGATTCTGATATAGTCTTAGGAAAAAGCACGCTGTATTCAAAGTGATGGGGTTCAGGGCAGGCCATCCTAAAATATGCCACTTTGGCATACTGATTATTTCAAAACAGAGTTACTACTTAAGAAACAGCTGATGCAAGAAGGTCACTCTGACCCTCCTCTACCCCTCTGAAGGCAGGTGCCGTTCATAGAGAACGCTGTATAAACAAACCTTGTTACTTCTTGACTAATTTTTAAAAAATTTTTAATTAATTTATTTATTTAATTTTGGCTGCGTTGTGTCTTTGTTGCTGCGCGCGGGCTTTTCACTAGTTGCGGCGAGCGGGGCCTACTCTTCATTGTGGTGCGCGGGCTTCTCATTGAGGTGGCTTCTCTTGTTGCAGAGCATGGGCTCTAGGCGTGTAAGCTTCAGTAGTTGTGTCACGCGGGCTCAGTAGTTGTGGCTCACAGGCTCAGCAGTTGTGGCTCAGGGGCTCTAGAGCACAGGCTCAGTACTTGTGGGGCACGGGCTTAGTTGCTTCGCGGCATGTGGGATCTTCCTGGACGCCACCAGGGAAGTCCACTTCTTTACTAATTTACTACCCCAAACCCACACTTTTTTGTCTTGTCAGTTCTTCAGAAATGTATTGCTTATCTGTCTAAAACAGGTATAAAAGCTGCCTGCTTTGATCACTTCTTTGAGTCTCATATATCTATGAGCTCCCACACATACAAATTAAATTTTTCTCCTATTAATCTGCCTTAAATCAGTTTCATCATTGGACCAGCCAAAGAACCTACAAGAGAAGAAAGGAAAAGATTTTCTCCCCTACAAAAGAATAGAAACTTGGGAGTCAGAGACCTAGGTTCAGGGTGGACCAGGTCAGAAATTTATATTTTATATACATATAATTCTAAATTTCTGTTGTCATTGATCTTCCAAAGGCTGGGATTATTTAAGGCAAGAGTTTCTCCCCCTCTTATTTGAGTTTAGAAGATGAATAAATTGGGAAAAATACGCATTCTATGTGTTACTTGAAAGGGGAAAAGAAAATCAGGCCCTTCCACAAAGACTGGGGGGAATCTACTATAACAGACTGATTACTTTCCAGGAGGTAAGCATTCTTTCAATGTTTCAAGCAATCTCAGATTGAATGTGCTTCCAAACTAAAATTAGCTAAGTCCCCCAAAGAGGTTATCACTTGGTTCAGTAGGAAGAACTAGCAGAATATGCAAAGGGTATGAAACTAAGCATAACAGCGAGCACTGGAACGCATCTGCACTTAAGTACGGCAGAAAGGAGAATGGGGAAGTTGATGTTTCTTCCAGTAATGCCTCCAAACTCAGTCACCTTCTGTCAAGAGGATGCACATTCAGAGATGGGTTAAGAAAAGGTCCTCTCAAATGCCTTTGAACACTGGATAAGAGATAATAGCAAATCAAATTATTTTATTAGGCTATATCAAATAATTTAACTTTTTTCAACAAAATATGTATGTTTAAAAAAATGAGTGAGGAAAAATACATACAACACTAAATACCATCAATTGCCACATTAGAAGCAGTGAAGAAAGTGATCCTTTTTCTCTGGCGTTACAACTTTTTAAAAATTTTATTGAAGTATAGTTGATTTAAAATGTTGTGTTTAATTTCTGCCGTACCCTTTCTTATATCTCTATTCTAAGAGAAACTACAAATAGCATACAACTCCACTTTCTCTCCCCATGATGAAAGATGATCAGCTTCTAATATAGCCCCTTCAGATACATTTACATAGAGACTTTTATATGCAAATCGAATTCTGTATTACATTCCAGGTCTTAACTTTATGACAACCATCAAACCTCAAGGTAATACTTCAGAAAGCACCAATTCATTAAAAAAGTGTAGTTTTTAACCAAAATTTGTTAGAAATGAGAATTATTTCTAGTGTGAAGCTATTACCATCAGCAGGCAAAGATCGCGAGCAGAATGAATGCATTCCTTGCTTTCTTGATTAGAACTAGATATTTACCACGTTCTCATGGGAATCCATAATCTATACTTTGAGAATCACCGAAGAACTAAATTCGCCATCATTTATACAAACCTGCATCATGATGGAGTCAGAACATGTCTGGCTGTGAGCTTTTATGCTCCCATCTCATCTTACTTTTTCCCATTTATTCCAGTCTGAGTCTGCCAACTTCTGTGGCTTGCTTCCCCTGCCAGCAGTAATTTAGTGATCTGTTGAGACTGCACCCCCTGCTGAAACTTCTCCATGTGCTTCCCCTAGATAGTGTACCTCATTGTCATACACAGCGAACTGACTCACTAATACAGAAGTCTCTACGTGCCCCAAGAAAGCAGATGCAGTAGGGACATATTTTACAAGTGTTCTTAGAATTTCCATCTTGGTAACAAGTAGTGGGTCGTTCTGAGTCAAATAAACAGAGATTTTGGGTTTTAGCACCCAGAGAAAATAAGCCCAAGATGTACAGTATGGTATAAAGAATATGTATGCATATGGAGTCCAAAGCCATGGGTCACTTCTCTCCTTTCCCAATTAACAGTTGTAAATCCAGAGGCGAATTGCTTAACCTCTCTGAGCCTAATGGTTTCTGTTATAAAATGGTGTTGTGATGTCTATAATACACTTTAAAATACTTAATCATAGTGTGGGGTGTGAGTGTGTGTGTGTGTCTGAATGTTTAATAAAGTTTTAATTTACAATCAAAGATAGTTACTTGCCTAAATTGTGTTGGCTCTCATATAATCTAAAGGTTACAGTAGCTACTGCAAACACTTTTTATCTCTGACCAGCAAAATAGGTTTTATTAAACATCATAAACTATTTTTGAAGTGGGTATTCATTGGCCAATGTTGTGGTCCTCAAATAGTGTGGATAGGCTAGAAATTTTATATATATTCTTGCATGAATAAGTTGTACGAAGACTTCCTTTGAAACGGGACCTGAACTTTGGTTTTTAAAAAGTCTTGAATCTAGTCCCTATTTCATAAGATTCTGGTAACCAAGGCCAATTATAAAATTAAAGAACCCTTGTCTCTAGAATAACTGTTGTGTTTTTAAAACACAACAAAAATGTGTGCATTTTTTATGCAAGCTGTGGATAGAACTTATACAAGAACAGAGCACTGGATATTATTATTGATGTAACATGATTATGATTAATTTCATACTTTCCTTCTAAAAAATATGTGCGTTTGTAACAAGATTTGGTCCAAAATATAACTTTGTATGTGGCAGTAAGGTTATGCAGAAAGATATATATAACCCTCACCTACCTATAATGACGGCAGGTTCCTGATATTTCAAAACAATAATAACCAGTACCAGAAAAAACCTAACGATTATGAACAGCCAAATTTGGTTAAGTCAATTTACAAAAAATAGGAGGAAAAATAATTAACGACAAAAATAACTTTATATTTTACTGGGAGATACAAGACCTACAGGATATATAGGACTGTAAGGATGACAGGTGATATTATGTACCTGGTAATAGACAATACTAAAAAATTAGTTTGTTATCATTCTGTAAATCAAACAGGTCCTAGAATCAGAAGTTTACTGGCACGTGGCAGGGTTCTTGACCAAAGCTCTTGAAGAATTTCTCCTTCCTGTTGGTTGCTCCCTTCTTTATTTTTTTCTGGTTTTCTTCATCCATTTTTTATTGAAGTAGAGTTGATTTACAATGCTATGTTAGTTTCAGGTGTACAGCAAAGTGATTCAGTGATACATGTACAAATTCTTTTCCAGATTATTTTCCATTATAGGTTATTACAAGATATTGAATGTTGTTTACCTATTTTATATATATTAGTGTGTATTTGTTAATCCCAAACTCCTAATTTATCCCTCTCCTCCTCTTTCCCCTTTGGTAACCATAAGTTTGTTTTCTATCTCTGTGACTCTATCTCTGTTTTGTAAATAAGTTCATTTGTATCAGTTTTTAAAGATTCCACATATAAGTGATATCATGGGATATTTGTCTTTGTTTGACTTCACATAGTATGAGAATCTCTAGGTCCATCCATGTTGCTGCAAATGGCATTATTTCATTCTTTTTTATGGCTGAGTAATATTCCATTATATATATACCACAGCTTCTTCACCCATTCATCTGTCGATGGAAATTTAGGTTGCTTCCATGACTTGGCTATTGTAAACAGTGCTGCTATGAACACTGGGGTGCATGTATCTTTTCAAATTAGAGTTTTTGTCTTTTCTGGATACATGCCCAGGAGTAGGATTGCTGGATCATGTGGTAGCTCTGTTTTTAGTTTTTTAAGGATCCTCCATACTGTCCTCCATAGTGGCTACACCAGTTTACATTCCCATCAACAGTGTAGGAGGGTCCCTTTTCTCCACACCCTCTCTGGCATTTATTATTTTGTAGACTTTTTGATGATGGCCATTCTGACCAGTGTGAGGAGATACCTCACTGTAGTTTTGATTTGCATTTCTCTAATGTTGTTGAGCATCTTTTCATGTGCTTGTAGCCATCTGTATGTCTTCTTGGGAGAAATGTCTATTTAGCTTTTCTGCCCATTTTTTTAAACTGGGTTTTTGGTTTTTTGATATCTTGTGTTTCTGGATTGGAAGAATTAATATTCTTAAAATGTCCACATTGCCCAAATGTTCCACAGATTCAATACAATTTCTATCAAAATTTTGATGGCATTTTTCACAGAAAGAGAAAAACAATCCTAAAACTCCTATGGAACTACAAAAGACCCCAAATAGCCAACACAATCTTGAGCAAGAATAAAAGAGCTGGAGGCATCACATTTCCTGATTTGAAATTACATTACAAAGTTACAGTAATCCAAACATTATGGTACTGGAATAAAAATAGCCCAATGAGCAATGAAACACAACAGAGAGCCCAGAAATAAACCCATGCTTCTATGGTCAATTAAATTTCTTCAGAGGCACCAAAATATACAATGGGGAAAGGACAGTCTCTTCAACAAATGTTTTTGCTTAAACTGTATATCCATAGGCAAAAGAATAAAACTGGACCCCTACCTTATTCCATACAGAAAAAGATCAACTCAAAGTGGATTAAACACTTAAATGTAACATTTGAAAATGTAAAACCCCTAGAAGAAAACATAAGGAAAAAGCTCCTTGACATTCGTCTTGGCAATAACTTTTTGGATGTAGCACCAAAAGTACACACAACAGAAACAAAAATAAAAGTGTGGGGCTACATCAAATTAAAAAGCTATTGCAAAGCAAAGGAAATAACTAAATTAAAAGCTAAGCTATGTAATGGGAGAAAATATGTGCAAACCATATATCCGATAAGGGGTTAGCATCCAAAATATATAAAGAATTCATACAACTCAACTGCACAAAAACAAAACAAATAACCCAATTAACAAACGGACAGAGGATCTGAATAAACATTTCTCCAAAGAAGACATACAAGTGGACAACAGGTATATGAAAGGGTACTCAATGTCATTAATCACCAGAGAAAGGCAAATCAAAACCACAATGAGATATCACTTCACACCTATGAGGATAGCTATTTAAAAAAAATAAAAACATAAGAAGTACGGGCAAGATGTGGAGAAAAGTGAACCCTTGTACACTGTTGGTAGGAATGCAAATTGGTAAAGCTATTGTGGAAATTAGTGTGGTGGTTCCTCAAAAAATTAAAGCTGGCACTACCATACCATCCAGCAATCTCACTTTCGGGTATTTATCCAAAGGAATTGAAATTAGTATCTTAAAGAGATATCTACCCTCTCATGTTCATTGCTCTGTATTCACCATAGCCAAGATATGTAATCAGCCTATATGCCCACTGAAGGATGGATGGGTATAGAAAATGTGGCGCACGTATACAATATCCAGCCTTAAAAAACAAGGAAATCCTGCCATTTGCAACATCATGGATGAACCTGGAGGACATTACGTTATGTGAGGTGAGCTAGACATAGAAAGACAAATACTGCATGATCTCACTTATATGTGAAATCTAAAATAGTTTCTCACAGGGGGAAATGGGAAGACGATGATCAAAGCATACAAAGTTACAGTTATGCAAGATCAATAAATTAGGGTTAGCTACTATACAGCATAGTGCCTATAGCTAACAATACTGTACTGTATACTTACAATTTGCCAGGGAGGTAACCTTACATTAAGTTTCACACACAAACTCACACACACACACACACAAACACACACTCACACACATAAAACAATCATAATAAACGGATGCAAGGAAACATTTACTAGCAACGGATATGTCTATGGCCTTGATGTCAGTGATGGTTCCACAGGTATATACTTATCCCCAAACACATCAACCTGTACACATTAAATATATACTACTTTTTACATGTCAATCATACCTCAATAAAGTGATAAACAAGACAAAGATATTCTTGTACAAGAAACCCCAATGCTCATGGAAGAGAGTGGGAAGTTAGTTATACCAACAGGAAATTGCATGTCCTGAAGACCCGCCATCTTTCCCCAGCCAACATTTTAGAAAACATCCAAACAGCAGACCCTTATTAAACATTAGTTAAGGGAGCAGATAAAATCTGGTCCTTGCCCTCATTTGAGAACATTTATAGTCTAGCCATGGAGATAAGATCACCATGTATGAATCACTGAACAACATATTAGAAAACGCACAGATCAGGAACAATATTAGGAAGACGAAAATAGCACCCATTAATCAAGGGATATATACAAATTAATTTGTGATGCATGTTTTATGTGGCGGAGCTGTTTAGGGAAGATAAAAATTGGCAACAGCAAGTAACATTTGCATACCACCTCCACAAGCGTTAATATTCCTTGTCTTTAAACAGGACAAGAGTAGCCAAGGAAGGCTGTGTGGAGGAGGTGAGATTCAAAGGGCTTCTAAGTTCAGTGTGGTTCAAGTTTAACAAAAGGCTTGAATGCATCGTGAAGGTACCAACAGAAGCAGTCACTAGACTATTTGTGTGCCTGGATGGCAGCTAAAAATTCCCAAAAAAACCCAACAGAGTGTACAAAAATCTTTAAATTCCTCTTTTATTATTATTATTAATTTTCATAAAGCAGGCTTCATAAAAAGCTGCCCAAAGTGAATATATTTTCTGAGAGACACAGGCTGACAGGGTTTGGAAGGATGTACTTTCTAAGGGTGATTTATGTACCTGTGATGTGCTCCAAAGATGCAACAGGGACTTCAAAATGAGGTCAGCAACACACATTCAGAGGGCTTTTAGGATCTCAGATAAGCCCAGACGGCGGTGCTTAGTTTCTTACCTATCAAGAAACATTTCTCCAAGATGAAAAGATGGAGTTAGTTAGAGGCCTCTGGGGTCTGTTGCTACTGCTTAGCAATACAGGTCACCGGAGTGACAGAGTTGAACTTGGGGACAACTGTGGTAAGAAAACAGTGAGAATGAGTGAGCAGGTTGGGGAAAGAGTACTCGATCTGCAAATACCTGCTTTGTGACCTTTACATCCTTGTATCATACAATTGGATCTATCTTCTTCCAACTGAAAATAATTGCCCTATCTCCTTTTATTTACCTTTAAAAGGTAAATTATGACAGCCTGAGAGATTTCTGACACTTTGACTTAGGGAGGAGTTCAGTACAGTTATAGATTTCTTTTTTCAGCATAGCAAAGTGTCCTAGGGAAAGATACTTGCCAGAGCTAGCAAATGACACCCTTCCTGGGAATGACAGGGATCTCAGATATACTTCTGTCCAACCACTCCTAGTGCAGGTAGCAAAAAACGAACCTGAGAATTTAGGAAGATGCTTTCCCATGGCCCCAAGAGACTTCTGCTAAAACAAGCAGCATTACGTCATGGACACAGGGTTCTAAACCAGACATTGATTCCTAAACTTACCCAATCAGTGAAACACTTGGAATGTGTTGATTTGGGAAGAAAAGCAAGAAATATTGATACTGTTCATTCATTTGTTTTGTCATCTATTGCCGCCCACTGGCAGGCAGGAAGCAGTAAACACCAAAGGGTGAAAACATCCATCTCAGGGAAGCTGCCAATTGAGAATATCCCAACCAAATTGGGTTCCCTGCAAATTAAGAAAAGGCTACACCCTCGTGCTATTTTATTCACAGCGGCACACGGTGGGATCAGCGTGCAGAATGCAGCCACTGCACTGGGACACGATGACAATCACTATTTATTGAAAGCCTGCTGGAGAGCAGACGCTATTTTAAGTACTTTTCATGTCTTTAAAGCAATCTGTGAGGTAGGTATTATTATCTACATTACCCAAACTAGAAAGAGGTCTCAGATGGTTTAATTCACTTGCCCGTGGTCACTCAGCGTGGCAAAATCAGTCCTTGCACCTGGGCTGACTCATTTACCTCTTCAGATTTCCAGCCTCTGTCTCCTTTTCTCCCTAAATGGAGCTCTCTTTACCCCCAAATACAAGCTTAGCCCCACCTTCTCTAAAGCCAGACCTGACCTCAGAATTTCCCAATATCTGATTATAACCTCATGCCCTAATTCTGGTATATGTGCGTCTGTTAAATGTTCCCTACACTTGGATAAACTGATAACCCAAATTCTCTATCTCTGATTCTCTACCTTGTACGTTCTTGATCATTAACTTACTAGAGTTTTAACCTGAACTTCAACCCTGTACTTTAAATCTTGCTACTTGCTGAAGACTTTGCCAAAGGCAAATTATGCAAAAGCCAGGTTAAAAGCACATCTCCCAGTAAAGGTGGTTTGGCTGTCTTATGTTAAATAGTCTCAGCAAAATAAATTTTTTTTAAGAAAACAAATATATATATATATATATATATATATATATACACACATACATATAGATACTTGATAGCATATGTGAGTAAAAAGGCATTTAGGGTTTCCTATATATAAGGTCACCGTACATCTTTGCCTAGATAGCACAGGGAACTATAATTAGTATTTTGTAATAACCTATAAGGGAAAAGAATCTGAAAAAGAATAACTGAATCACTTTGCTGTACACTGGAAACTAGCACAACATTGTAAATCAACTATACTTCAATTAAAAAAATAAAACAAAATATACCAAGAAAACATAAAGCTGAAGAAATGAGAAAAAAAGTACTGAAAAATAAAGTAAGGACTTAAAAGGAGCCAGACATAACTATAATATCAAATAAGTTAACATATGATTCAGTATTCTGGCCTCCCCGTGAAAGAAAGATAATAAGTTTACAAACCAAGGATCCATAAGAAGATAAAAAAATCAACTGCTCAGAAGAAACCCAACTGTTCCTGATACTAAAGTTCAGAAAGTAGCAAAGCATTTCTCCTTAAGGGAAATCATAAAAGGGGCACTGCAATCCCACGAACAAAGATCATAACAACATCTTTACAGTAGGCTTGAAGTTTTTCTACAGGTCTCTTTCTTATAGCATCTTTTGATATTGGCTAATGGCACCCTCCAAAGCATAATTCAGAAGAGAGGAAAGTGTGAGTGATTTTACAGGAAGCTAATAACATACCATTCAGGTATGTGAATGTTGGTTCAGTCTAATCCTGGGACAGATATTAGCACACTTAATGGTCTAGAGCATTTAATGGGTATTCATCAGGCAATCATCTATAAATGTTGTGCTAGTTCCCTTAACACTGATAGATATCGGGAAGAATATCTGTTTGTCTATCTATTGCCAGAAAAGAACTTAGTTGATCATTCTACACAGATCAAAAGGATTACTTTTTTGTCCACTGCAGCTATATCTTACAGATGTATCATCTATTTCTTCAATGCTGAAGAGGGAATGTAATACATTAACACATCAAGAAGCGACTGATAGTAGCAAAATGTGACAGTTTTCAAGGAAACACCTAACAGTCATGCCATATGTTTAGATTTTCATAATGAAAATGATATATCCAATATCCATCCTAAGACCACGAGGGCATGCTTTGTCACTAAGAATAACCAAGCATGAAAAGGAAATATTCTTAATGAAGTTCTGTTATAGTAACTGACAGTAGTAAATAGAACAACATTCAAGTATTGCTATTAAACATGTATTTTAAAATAGTTTCACTTGCAGCCACTATGGAAAACAGTATGGAGGTTCCTCAAAAAACTGAAAATAGAGCTACCATATGATCCAGCAATTCTACTCCTGTACATATATCTGGAGAAAACTCTAATTTGAAAAGATACATGCACCCCTATGTTCATAGCAGCACTATTTACAATAGCCAAAACATGGAAACAACCTAAGTGAAGTGTCCATCTACAGATGAATGGATAAAGAAGACGTGGTGTGTGTGTGTGTTTATGTATTATTCAGCCATAAAAAAAGAATAAAACAGTGCCATTTGCAGCAACATGCATGGACCTAGAGATGATCATACTAAGTGAAATAAATGAGACAAAGCCAAATATCATATGTTATTACTTATATGCAGAATCTAAAATATGACACAAATCAACTTAATTACAAAACAGAAACAGACTCGAAGACATAGAAAACAAACTTGTGGTTACCAAAGGGGAAAGGACGGGGGGATAAATTCAGAGTTTGGGATTAGTAGATACAAACTACTATATATAAAATGGATAAACAACAAAGTCCTACTGTATAGCACAGGGAACTACATTTAATATCTTGTAGCAACCTAAATGGAAAAGAATATGAAAAAGAATACATATTTAAATGAATAGCTTTGCTGTATATCAGAAACTAACACAACAGTGTAAATCAACTGTATTTCAAAAAAAAAAAAGTTTTACCAAAAGACTGTTAGTACTAATAAATGAATTCATTCAAATTGAAGGATACAAAAATTAATACACAAAAATCTGTTGCATTTCTACACACTAACAACAAACTACCAGAAAGAGAAATTAAGGAAACAAACCCATTTACAATTTCACCAAAAAGAATAAAATACCTAGGAATAAATTTAACCAAGGAGGTAAAAGGCCTGCACACTGAAAACTTACACTGATGAAGGAAACTAAAGAAGACATAAATAAATAAAAATGTAGTCTGTGCTCATGGACTGGAAGAATTAATTGTGTTAAAATGTCCATATCACCCAAAGCAATCCACAGATTTAATTCAATTCCTACCAAAATTCCAATAGCATCTTTCATAGAAATATAATGAACAATCCTAAAGTTTGTATGGAACCACAAAATATCCCAATAGCCAAAGGAATCTTGAGAAAGAAGAACAAAGCTGGTGGCATCATGCGCCCTAATTTCAAACTACATTACAAAGCTACAGTAATCAAAACAGTATGGTATTAGCATAAAAATCAGACATATAGATCAATGAAACAAAAAAGAGATTCCCCAAATAAAACAAACCCACACATCTGTGGCCAATTAATTTATGACAAAGGAAGCAAGGATATACAATGAGGAAGGGATAGTCTCTTCAATAAAACGTGCTGGGAAAACTGGACAGCCACATGCAAAATTATGAAAGTAGACTATCATATACCATGCACAAAAATTAAGGATTGAAGACTTGAATGTAGGATCCTTGACATTAGTCTTGGCAATGAGTTTTTGAATCTGACTCCAAAACCAAAGACAACAACAGCAAAAATAAACAAGTGGGACTACATCAGTCCAAAAAGCTTCTACACAGCAAAGGAAATAATAAAATGAAAAGGCAATCTCCTGAGTTGGAAAAATTATTTGCAAAATCATATATCTGATAAAGGGTTAATACCCAAAAACATATAAAGAACTCAATACAGTGCAATAGCAAAAACAAACAAATGAACAAAAAATCCAATTTTTTAAAAATGGGCAAAATATCTGAAGAGACATTTTACCAAAGAAGACATATAGATGGGAAACAGGTACATGAAAAGATGCTCAACATCACTAGTCATCAGGGAAATGCAAATCAATATCACAATGAGATATCACCTCACACTTGTTAGAATGGCTACCATTGAAAAGACAAGAAATAACAAGTGTCGGCAAAGAAGTAAAAAAACAAAAGGGAACCTTTATGTACTGTTGGTGGGAATGTAAATTGGTGCAGCCACTATGGAAAACAGTATGAAGGTTCCTCAAGAAATTAAAAATAGAACTACCATATGATCCAGTAATTCCATTTCTGGGTGCATTTTTTCAATAGCCAAGGTATGGAAACAATCTAAGTGTCTGATGATGGATGAATGGATGTGAGATATACATATATATACCTTGAAGGCATTATACTAAGTGAAATAAGTCTGAAAGAGAAAGACAAATGCTGTATGATCTCAACTATATGTGGAATTAAACAACAGCAATGAAAACAACAAAAGGAACCCATACATACAGAGAACAGATTGGTGGTTGCCAGTGGTAGGAGACAGAGGATGGGAGAAATGGGTGAAAGGGGCCAAAAGGTACAAATTTCCAGTTATAAAATAATTAAGTCATGGGGATGTAATGTGCAGGATAGTGACTATAGTTAATAATACTATAGTGCATATCCGAAAGTTGCTAAGAGGGGAGATCTTAAAAGTACTCATTAGAAGAAAAAATATTTGTAACTATGTATGTTAACAAATGTTATCAAGACTTACTGTGATGATCACTTCACAGTATATACAAATATTGAATCATTATGTTGTACACCTGGAAATAATACAATGTTATATGTCAATTATACCTCAATAAAAAAAGAAAGGTTTGAAAATATGAGTACAGAACTCTATTTTTTAATACAGATTTATCAAAGAACCAGAAAGAAGTTCCAGGAAAAATATACATAATAATTGAAATGGAAAATCCAGTGGATGAATTTATAATGGATTAGACACAGCTGAAGAGAAAATTAATGGACTAATAATTTTTTTTAACTGAAAAATGGTATTATTCCTTCCACAGAAAACATTAGAGAAATTCTGAGCCAAAAATGTACACTGACTTTCTGCACAAAGTGTAAAGGTTTTTTTTTTTAAATTATGTGTAACACAGACAAAATTATTTAAGTCAATAAATTTTTAAGGAATTTCAAATGTTCTGATTCTTTCCACTGCCAATCACCTTAGCTCCTCCAAACTCATAACCTTCAAGATAAAATAGCCCTTTCAAAAAGAAGTTGTCGTGTGAGTCAGCCCACAATTCTTTTAGTTAGGTTTCTTTGATCTCCAATGGAATATAGACACACTTCAAAATTCCCCACCTGTAACCTTCGGGATCCAATTTCCTCAAGCGATTTACTTTAGGACCATGTTTAGGGTCGGGAGATAGATCTGCCTGGTTCTGAATTTGACATCCTCTAAAAATGTATAAGATTCAATCAAATCATATTCACTCCTAAGCCATCACACCCTAGAAGAGTACAGATCATTGGGATATGCCAATACCTACAATAAAAAAAAGTTTGACTGTTAGGTTTTTCATAGTTTACTTGGCAGCTCTGTCTTGTACTTCTTTCCCACAGATCTAACAGGTAGTTCCATGAGTAAAGGAAAGTACGCAGTTACTCTGAGGCATTTCCCACAATGTAGGTTTACAGAAAAAGCCCCATCAGGATAGACCTCGACAAGATAATTCTTAAGAAACAATCCAATAGGAAGTCCTGACAAAGATATGGAAAACAAGCTAAGTTAAAAGACATGAAAGATAGTGTGTGAAGGTCTAACATATAAAACTTGGAGTTTCAGAAGGAGATGATTGTAGAAATAAAGGGGCAGAGGGACCCTTCAAACAAATAATGGCTGGCATTTTCCAAGAATTGCTAAAAGACACCAAAACTCAGTTCTAAGAAGCACAGTAAATTTCAAATAAGACAGGGCTTCCCTGGTGGCGCAGTGGTTGAGAGTCCGCCTGCCGATGCAGGGGACACGGGTTCGTGACCCGGTCCGGGAAGATCCCACATGCTGCGGAGCGGCTGGGCCCGTGAGCCATGGCCGCTGAGACTGCGCGTCCGGAGCCTGTGCTCCGCAACGGGAGAGGCCACAACGGTGAGAGGCCCGCGTACCGCAAAAAAAAAAAAAAAAAAACAGATTACCTTTAATGGTGCTCTGGATAATGTTTATATTCACCATAGATTTAAACATCTTCAAACATTTGAAACTTTATTTATATATTTAATATTATGAATACTTTAATAGTGTTACAGATAGACCTTAGTGAGCACTTAAATTACTGTTAACATCAAATATATTTAAATTATAATGTGAAGAAATAAAACATTTATATATTAAGCACTCTGATAATGTTTACAAGCTTACTAAGACTCAATTTAAAATCATGGTTCTCAAATGTAAAATAGCTAGCTAGTGGGAAGCAGCTGCATAGCACACGGAGATCAGCTCAGTGCTTTGTGACCACCTATAGGGGTGGGATGGGGAGGGTGGGAGGGAGACACAAGAGGGAAGAGATATGGGGATGTGTGCATATGTATAGCTGATTCACTTTGTTATAATGCAGAAGCTAACACACCATTGTAGAGCAATTACACTCCAATAAATAAATTATTAGTCATAAAAAAATCATGGTTCTAAATTAATTATTAAAATTAAAATTTTGAATAATTAAGTTAGAATTAAAGTCACAGGCTAATCTATTTTTTATAATAATCCAAATGTTAAATATTGTAGGTACAATTTTTTACAAATCCTTTTTAATATAAATATTAATACAATGAGATAAATACCTCTTTTACTTCATGATAAAACTTTCTAAGCGTTTGACAAATGCTTACTCCCAAGGAAATAATTATTTCAGTCCCCACAATGTAACCTTGGAGTTGACTTCCCAGTGTTCTACAGCTCTCAAAATGACCAGAAATTCAAGCTAAGAGGCTGACTGCACTGTTGACACCCTCAGAGGAACTCTGAACACTTTATACTTTCCACGTCTATGACTTTATAACCCCAAAGAGGCAAGTTCCAACACCTGAAATTCAAGTTTTACAGTATCTCCCCACTCACAGCTGTCTTAGATATATCATTTGATTAGATTTTAAATTTATTTGGCCCTTAAGACATATTTTCACTTTATCTTCAAAAAAGTTTGTTTCCCCTTGTACAGATTTTTTTTTTTACTGTTTCATAGGCTTAGAAACATTATAATGACACATTCAGTTGTATTATGGTCATCACACATGGATCTCACACAACACACAACTGTGTTGTCACAATTTCCAAGGCCATTCTTCCTAAGTCATTTTAAGGCGATTTATTTTTCCAGTTTTCCCCAGAAATGCATGAAAGAAAGGACTAAAACTTAAGAGTAAAGTCAGAAAATACGTTTTTACTACTGCAAAGTTATACCATTGCCACTCCTCTTATTCCTGAAGTGAAATGTAATCCTTACTGTCTGTATTAGTACCTGGATCATATTCAATTGTTAATGAGGTTTTTTTTAATTTATCTGTTTATCATGTTTAAGATATCCAAAACAAAATTAAGATAAAATGATCAGGAGATGCCCCCATAAAATCAAGTAAAAAGCATTTTTTGACCCAAATTACTGAACCTCCTTCAAAAAATAATACTCCACAGTCTTTCCAGTTTTAAAGGTCATTGACATTTTTTAAAATAAGTTTAGCACTAGCTAATGTAAAAGAATAATGAAGGGTACTGAAAGACCAAACAAAAATCACACACACACGTGAACACACATGTGCATGCACACACACACACACACAACTTGAAGAGACCAAGGGCTGATTCCCATCCTTTCATTAATAATTGACAGCATCGTTGCTCTTGGTCTAACATTTGCCAGAGAAAATATTTTAACTCTGTAACATAAATTATAGGCTTTTTTATTTGTTGGAAATTGATCTAGTAAAGAACTTTTATGACAGTTCTCAGGTACCTAACTTGCTTTCGAATTTTGGTATATCATTAAAAATACATGGTTCCTAATGAATGGGTATATGAGGCACTTCTAAGTTAAATGTGGCACTGTAGTAGATAATTACTACAATGAGGTACCACCTCACACTGGTTAGAACGGCCATCATCAAAAAATCTACAAACAATAAATGCTGGAGAGGGTATGGAGAAAAGAGAACCCTCCTCACTGTTGGTGGGAATGTAACATGGAGAACAGTATGGAGGTTCCTTAAAAAACTAAAAACAGAGCTACCACATGATCTAGCAATCTTACTCCTGGGCATATATCTGGAGAAAACCATAATCTGAAAAAAATACATGTAACCCAATGTTCATTGCAGCACTATTTACAATAGCCAGGACATGGAGGAAACCTAAATGTCCATCGATGGAAGAATGGATAAACAAGATGGGGTATATATATACAATGGAGTATATATGGCTATATACTAAGTCATAAAAAATAATGAAATAATGCCATTTGCAGTAACATGGATGGACCTAGAGACAGTCATACTGAGTGAAGTTAAGTCAGACAGAGAAAGACAAATATCATATGATATGGCTTATATGTGGGATCTAAAAAATATGGTACAAATGAACCTATTTACAAAATAGAAATAGAGTCACAGGTGTAGAAAACAAACTTATAGTTACCAAGGGGGTAAGGGATAAATTGGGAGATTGGGATTGACATACACACACTACTACATCTAAAATAGATAAATAATAAGAACCTATAGTATAGCACAGGGAAGTCTACTCAATACTCTGTAGTGACCTGTATGGAAATAGAATCTAAAACAGTGGATACATGTGTATGTATAACTGATTCACTTTGCTGTACGCCTGAAACGAATACAACATTGTAACTCAACTATACTCCAATAAAAATTAATTTTAAAAAATACATGGTTCCTAATAAATGGTATATGAGTCACTTCTAAGTTAGATAATCACCCAAGATTTACAGCAGGAGAATCACAATTATGCAAGGGGTGGGGGGCAGGGGGAATCGAAGAGGAGGAAGGAAAATGATAATTTTATTTCTGGGAAACACTTCCTTCTCAAAAAAACCAAAATTATCTAAAACAGCTAAAAGCAACTGTTCTATATCTTCATTTACGAAGTTAAGAGATGATATTGTTACACAGCTATTACTTAAAATTAAAATAATTTTAAAACCGTTCCCTTTAATTCTCCACAATTCCCCTGCCCCCAGTAAAGATATTTTCATTTTGGAACAATTCTAAGGCAACAATTGATGGCTTTTAAAATCAAAATTAAACCACTGATCCTTATTAGAACTTGCTATATTTTCACTAAAATGTTATTAAATTCATTTCTATATTTCAGTATTATGAGTCAGCTAATATACAAAAATCCGTATGACATTGTTTAGATTTAACTTACTATGAAATCCTAAAATTTCATAACAGTCATTATTAGGCTTTGCAATAAAAGTTAAAATTCTTCCTTTCTCAAGTCAGGTAGTAGATTTTAGTGTTTTATCCAAAGACGTATTTTAAATCCTTAATGGAAAAAAAAAATGCTAGTTTAAGGGTTTCCCTGGTGGCGCGGTGGTTGAGAGTCCGCCTGCCGATGCAGGGGACACGGATTCGTGCCCCGGTACGGGAAGATCCCACATGCCGCGGAGCGGCTGGGCCCGTGAGCCATGGCCACTGAGCCTGCGCGTCTGGAGCCTGTGCTCCGCAACGGGAGAGGCCACAACAGTGAGAGGCCCGCGTACCGCAAAAGAAAAAAAAATGCTAGTTTAAAAGGTAAATTATCTTCTAAATAAAGTGAGAATAATAGAATATACTGCAAACAAAACAGACTAGAAGTCAGAAAAAATAAGCTGTTAAATAAAATTTAACTGATAAAGTTTCACTGATATAAATCAGAATATAGGGTGATTGTCAGTGAAAATGGTTCTCTTCATTAACATGAACGCAAGAATGATTTTATATTACAATATAAAGTTTTAGGATTTTATTTTTATGGCATCTGAATACTGATGGTTTATAAACCAATTAAATTTCTGTTCATATCCTATGCTAATAAAATACACAACTATTATTTTTCTTTTTGGAATTATCTTGTTTTTAGTACAATAAGTAGAAATCTGGAGGGAAACAAAATTAGAATATACAAAATTCTCCTAATAGGAATTAGCATCTTTGGAGGAGCCTCATATTAAATCCGGCACCACTGCCTTTAGGACACTTGAAATAATAAACTCAGCATATGTGCCCCATTACACAACTATTTTTTAACACTAGTCTTTCACAACAGAGTTGAGTAAACTTTTATGATTATATTTTTGTTGAGAGGGATTGATAGAATTTACACATTTAAACATGTATAAACGACTATTTCCTTCTTTAGGAGTTAATTGGTGAGTTTTTCTTCTTGTATATCATTCACATCATAAACCAAGAAAGAAATTTTAGAAAATCCATATGGAAAATATATATAATTTAAGGCTCTATGTTATATCCTTAACAAATGGACTAAGAATATATACATTTTGAGATGAAAGAGGAGATTCCAAGCTACCTGTGAATATTACTGACCAAGTGGAACAATCTCATCTCTAGCCCTCATCACTACATTAGATTATCCATCCTACAATTTGCTTATTGCTATTTTTAGAGAAATTTGACGTACCAGTAGAAATTTATCATCCAAATCTTCATGTGAAAAAGACAGTCAATGAAGATAAGTTTCAGCTTTCAGACAGCCTTGGAAATCAAGTAAGTCAATTCAATTACTCAAGAGTTTATGTGCCTCGTATGTGCCAACACTATTGATTGTCAAGGATATAATAATGTATAAGACATGGACACTGACCTCCAGAAATCTCACAAGTAATTTGTGAATATCCTTTCTGTTTGTGTGTTTGTTTATTTGACTACAAACTCACTATTTACGTGTGCAACCAAGTGAAACATTCTTTATTAGAGTCGTGAGAAATTAATTGTTCCTGGCACTAGACAAAGCTGCCTTGGCCTTGAAAGTGATTGCAGATCAAAAGTACTTAGGCAGGACAGCCAACTATTTGGCAAATTAAATTTAAAAATTGGGACCCTTTACTCTCATGTAAATATGAAAAATACACAAAATGTGGTTTCACTGCAAGTGAGATGAGAGATGGCTTGTTATTTAACTGACAAGTGACCCATTTTCCCACGTCTTTCCATCATCAGACAATTTTTCCTTGCTTTTCTACTGCCAAGCAGACAACATTAATTTCATAGAATTATGCACCAACCTCAGGATGCTGTAACCCAAGGGATTCTAGTTAGAATTAAAGTATTCAGTATAAAGGGTAGTATAGCAAAAAGGGACTGGGACTTTTCAGCATCTGGGACAGTACCATAGGGTCAGAAAGAGAGGAAATATTTCATAAGAGAATGAAAATGAGAAATCTTCCACTGGAGTGTTTCCCAAATTTTTCTGAAATGTTGAACTGTGACATAATAATATATTATTTTTTCAAAACTGGGAGAATTAACTGTTTTGGGGAGGGATAATAATAATAGACGTCTTCCTGTATGTCTGATCCTATTTTAAACATTTTACATGGCTAAACTTGTTTACTCCTCCCAACAACACTATGACGTAGGTTGGCATTACTTTCCCTATTTTACACATAAGGGTATTGAAATTAAATGACTTGCCCAAGATCACACACCTGGTACACCGCAGATCCAGGATTCCAAGCCAGATATCCTAACTCCAGAACCTATGCTTTTTTTTTTTTTTTTTTTTTTTTCTCCGGTACGCGGGCCTCTCACTGTTGTGGCCTCTCCCGTTACGGAGCACAGGCTCCGGACGCGCAGGCTCAGCGGCCATGGCTCACGGGCCCAGCCGCTCCGCGGCATGTGGGATCTTCCCGGATCGGGGCACGAACCCGCATCCCCTGCATCGGCAGACGGACTGTCAACCACTGCGCCACCAGGGAAGCCCCAGAACCTATGCTCTTAATCATTCCTCTGTGACATAAGAAGGAAGACAGTTTAAGTTACAATCAATATGTTTTTAAATATTTTATCATAAAGTTCCTTTTAATACTCTATGTATTTAAAGTTAATCGTAACTTGCACAGAAAATTACTTTCTTCTATTTAACAAGTGGTCCGTGCCACTTTATTTTAAGCATAATTTATTATGACTATTATTATTTGAGATAAAGCACAACTTATAAATGATTTTTAAATTAAATATTGCATTGCATTAAGTTTGGAAACCAAACGAACATTATAAAAATGTAGAGTGAAACTTAACTATGTACCACAGTCTCAAAATAGTACAAACCTGTTTTCAATATCTGATGTTTAGGAGTCTTGTACTTTATTCATAAAAAATCCTTTGGTATAAATTTGTAATGTTTGTGTGTTATTTCTAGATGATGACATAATAGAGATTTTAGGGTGTTATCTTCAAGCACTTCTTCACAAATAATCCATTATATTTACAGAGGCTTTATACCTCCCAAATGAAAAGCCAAACAATATAATTTTTACTATATTTTTCTTTCTACCATTGTTTGCCAACAGCACAAAAACTAGGTCTTGACATTTTAAAAGGTAGTTTTAAGGCAAATTCAAACAAAATATTAGGTTCTATAATGACAAAAAATAAGATCAGTAGTTGTCATAGGCTGGGGCTGGGATTGGAATAGACCAAAAAGTGATATCAAGAAACTTTCGGAGGTGATGGAAATGTTCTTTACTTGATTGTGGTGGTATCAAAACTCATCAAAGAGTACTCTTTAAATAGATATAGTTTATTGTACGTAAATTATACTGTGATAACATTGACAAAATGGGGGGAAATTTTTATTTTATAACGTGTAGAATAAGCTTATGAAACTCACTTCTCCAAGGAATATTTTCAACCTGAAAGGTTAAATAATAAAAAATCACAATGTCACAGTAAAATAAATTCAGGAAAGGTTAAAATTCAATACATTAGAGATACTGTGGCAAAAGTATCTAAAAATTTTGACATTGACATTGTAAATAACAATTGGGCTTGAATAAATTCACCTTGGTCATCACTACAGAGGCAAAACACTAAGTTAGTAATACTTTATCCACTAAAGTATTTATATAGGAAGAACAGGTTACATGGAGAAAAATCTAATTAATTGCTCAATTTATAACCTCAGTTTATTTATTATGAAAAATCTATAGTTAAAAATCTCTGGTACAACACTTTTTGACCTCTTAATGCCACTAACCCCCACTACACCCTACTCTGCATCACCAAAGAAGAAAGGGGGATACGTAGCTTTTGAAAAACACAGTCCATATTCGTGCTGACAATCATCTATGATGTGTGTTTTATACAAGGTAAATGAAGCATAAAATAGCCAACAGATTTCACTTTCATTGCTGCCATATTTTCCATTTAACTAGCAAACTGGGGCAAAGAGATGGATGTACTAGTTTAGCAACATCTCCCATTCTCTCAGTGACTAATCAATTACCATATTAGATTCCTTTGTAAACTGCCTACTTTTCCAGTGATTATTTACTGCTTATTTGAAGGCACTAAAGCCTTTAACAAAAAGTTAAAATGGTCAGGAGAGTAGCCACTATCTTCCCAGTGAGGGTTGGTTTCTGCAGTTGTTGTTTTTCATGAGGGAGCTACTTCCTCACTACTCCAGATTTTTGTTTTGTTTTGTGTTGCCCAAGTTAAGCGATGTTAGAAAACTGAAAGCTGAGTCCTTGATGATTAAGGTTTCAACAGTAAATTGTTAACTGACCTCAGGCATCCAATGAGATACATGGATATCCAACAAAAATTTACTCTGTGTGTGTGTGTGTGGTCTATATGTGTGTGTATGTCATAGTTTCTGAACACCAGCACGTTTTCCTTATATTGAACAACAGAAAATGTGTCCTAAGTGGGGCGCAAACGTGCCAGGAAGAAGCACCATCCATTATTCTGCAAGAAGTAGGATTAAAAATATGTTGTGACATACCTTTGGGTCCCTCAGTCTAGTGTCAGCGAATGAGGAGGAAACCATATAAGCAAGTTTCTCAGCATATCATGCCATGGGATTCTGAACTACCCATCCTCAGTTCCACCTGAGAACTACACTTCATTTATCTATATCCAATATTGAGCTTCCAGAAAAGATTTAGTTTGAAAAACAAGTTGGCTGTTGCAAGTGTTTGTAAACTACAATTCCATGATACACTCACCAGACCCAGGGTACCCATGAGTTTTAGATGCATAGGTTTTAAGTTGCCCTAGCATAGAGTCCCTTGCAATTTTATTAGCAGGAAAGGGCAAATGTATCCCAGAAGCCTGTCACTTCTGAATGAGCATTCCAGAGAAAACACTGGTTTGATCAATTTGACTTCATACTAGAGATTATCAGTGAGGGCAAAATTGTCAAAGAGAACCAAGAATAAATTAATCCAGCCTGGTCAGTATACAAGAAAGGGCAGGGGTTAGGAAAGCATAGTGCAGGAAGATCCTAAATGAAATAATGACATAAACAGTTTCTCCCCCGTCTACCCACATTTCATCACTATTATATCTAATATCCCACTCTTCAAAGAGCAGCATATGCCAAGGGGGAGGGGGGTGGGGGAGGGATGGAGTGGGGGTTTGGGATTAGCAGGTGCAAACTATTATACAGAGAATAGATAAACAACAAGGTCCTACTGTACAGCACAGGGAACTATATTCACTATCCTGTGAGAAACCATAATGAACTGAATCACTGTGCTGTACAGCAGAAGTTAACACAACATTGTAAATCAACTATACTTGAATAAAATAATTTTTTTTTTTAAAAAGAGCAGCATAAATCCCTTTGTCTCTCAGGGTTGATGGTAGACAAAGATATCCAGCTCTGTTTGTCATCCATCCTGCTAAAAAAGATGAGAGGTTCTTTGATGATAAAAGCATTTCAGCAAATAGAATTTAACACACAATACAGAGGTAGTCTGAAAAATCCCTGGACTTCTCATTCTGTTTACTGGCTGGGTGGATGCTACCCGAGGTAGCCACAGGTGGGTTTTTAGAGATCCATGTTCACCCATGCATGTACATGTATGTGTGTACTCACCTATGTATATACGAACATCCACTAGAAGAGAAAGAAGGGACTTAGGTAAGCAGACGAGAGAACCGGGCACTGAATCCCAAGCATGCCAGCATCTCTTTATATGTAGTTGCATCTAGCGGACTTGACAGAATAATTCAAAAATGAAAAAACAAGAACAAAAACAAACCTTGAAATCTACATACTCTCTCCAGCTGGAGCTGGATAACCGCCAATTTCTACCATAAGCTGCTTTGTCAATGCAAGAGGAATAAAGCAGGGAAGATGTATTTCATCTTTAGTGGAGCCACGTGACTGTAAGAATCAACTCGTCCATCATGTTCCATCACTGAGAAATTTAGTAAACAGTAGCAGAGTAAGAGTCGATAAATGGGCTTGCATAATACCTTGGCTTTTACTTGCTGTGCTTTTAATTTGGTAAATAAATGCCTTCCATTGGGTGCGCACCCTAGAGGCCAGGCAATGATGTGGATTAAGTAGTCTGTTGGCTCTGCACAGCGGAATGCATCTCAGAGGTCTAGCTCACTATAATGGTTCTGGACCATTCAGCCGAAATCTCCCTGCTGTTTAATTTCAAACACTAAAAAGGGGCATGCAGGGGCAACAAGACTCAGAAGTTAAAAATACCACTTTTTAATAGTTTTAAGTCTGCTCCCTGTACAAGAAAGAGATAGATGCCTTCAAGGTAAGAATACAAGCATGTGGATGCTTATAGAAGACCTTCAGAGAATCGTTTACTTATTATATTAAGTTAACCTGAAAACAAGTCTGCTAGTGTAATACCAGAAAGCAATATTTAGCAAAGGAAAGATCCCACTGTTCTCCTACTTGGTTTCACAAAAGTAATGCAAGAAGTTTTCTGCACGATTATTTTCTACATTGTGAATTCTACGATCACTCAGAGGAGAAAAGAAAACCTTCACAGAGGTTTCCGTTGCTCCTTTATTTTCCTTATTTCATCCATATTTTGTGAATCTGTGCTGGTCAGATTATAAAGTATCACATTTTTTTTTAACCCTTCCCCCTCCCAGTGTCCTCAAGTCCATTCTCTACGTCTGCATCTTTATTCCTATCCTGCCCCTAGGTTCTTCAGAACCATTTTTTTTTAGATTCTATATATATGTGTTAGCATACAGTATTTGTTTTTCTGACTTACTTCACTCTGTCTTACAGTCTCTGGGTCCATCCACCTCACTACAAATAACAATTTCATTTCTTTTTATGGCTGAGTAATATTCCATTGTATATATGTGCCACATCTTCTTTATCTTTTCATCTGTCAGTGGACACTTAGGTTGCTTCCATGTCCTGACTATTGTAAATAGAGCTGCAATGAACATTTTGGTACATGACTCTTTTTGAATTTCGGTTTTCTCAGGGTATATGCCCAGTAGTGGGATTGCTGGGTCATATGGTAGTTCTATTTGTAGTTTTTTAAGGAACCTCCATACTGTTCTCCATAGTGGCTGTATCAATTTACATTCCCACCAACAGTGCAGGAGGGTTCCCTTTTCTCCACACCCTCTCCAGCATTTATTGTTTGTAGATTTTTAATGATGGCCATTCTGACTGGTGTGAGGTGATACCTCATTGCAGTTTTGATTTGCATTTCTCTAATGATTAGTGATGTTGAGCATCCTTTCATGTGTCTGTTGGCAATCTGTATATCTTCTTGGGAGAAATGTCTATTTAGATCTTCTGCCCATTTTTGGATTGAGTTGTTTGTTTTTATGATATTGAGCTGCATGAGCTGCTTGTAAATTTTGGAGATTTATCCTTTGTCAGTTGCTTCATTTACAAATATTTTCTCCCATTCAGAGGGTTGTCTTTTCGTCTTGTTTATGTTTTAAAAATATGGAACGCTCCACGAATTTGCGTGTCATACTTGCACAGGGGCCATGCTAATTAAAGTATCACATTTAATATATAGTCCTTGAAGTCCATTCAGAGGAAAGTAAAGAAACTTAGAACCATGTTTTCTGAGGAACATGAAAGAACTTGAAAGAACTCAGAATCACTCAATCTAAAAAGAAAAAGCAGGTGGAATATATTGATGGAGGTGGGAGTGTCATGGCCAAAATCCTTATTTTCAAATACCTGAAGGGTTGTCATGTTTAGATGCTTCAAAGGGTAGAAGTTACAGAAATAAACATTTCAGTTAAATTAAAGGGGGAAATGAGCCATTTAGACATGAAATGGACTGGCTTAGGAGGTGGTGAAATTCCTATCACTGGTGTTGCTAAAAAATAAACTAGAGGATTAAATGTCAGGATATTCAAAAGGATGTGCAAAAATCATATTAGAGGTTAACTAAATGGGTTTGAGGTCTCTTCCAACCCTGAGAGGGTTAGAAAACAGGTCATGGTAATGTCACCAGAAAGCAAATCTTCACTAGCACACAGCCTGCCCATCTAATCTCTCTGAAGTGGGGAGCAGGGGAAGGGGTAGAAGAAAAGGAAGCCGATGACAAGAAAAGTAGTCAACAGGAGGAATTCAACTGGTTCTGAGGCAGAAGAATCAGAGCCTAGAGAAACGCACTGTCCTTGAGCAAGTCAATCTGACCTTCTCAAGCACAGCCTTGTTCAAATTTCTATAAACACTTACTTAACTCATGGGCATGCTGGGTAGCTTACCATAATCCTGAGGTGACATGGTATACAGAGCACAGCAGTGTTTTAACCTGGGGGTCTTCGAGTGTATATACATCAGCATTTACCACATTTTGTGGCTGGATAAACAGAAGCACCAAGAAGCTTAAAAGCGTAGCTAAAAGAATAATGCATTTAGCCAGGGGCTGAAACAGAACCTTCCCAGATTTCTGCCTTTTTACTGACTGTTGTGACACAGAGAGTTAAACAAGTAATGGGCACCCAAGGGGGCAGAAGACAGAGTGAAGACAACTTCTCCGGCACTCACCTCTGCTAGAAGAGGGGCAGTTTCAACTCTGTACTTGACCACCCACACTCTAAACAAATAGCCCTTTGGGACTTCCCTGGCAGTCCAGTGGTTAAGACTCCGCACTTCCATTGCAGGGGGCGCGGGTTCGATCCCTGGTCGGGGAACTAAGATTCCACATGCCTCAGGGTGCAGCCCACCCCCCAAAAAATAGCCCTACTAACCACTATCCCACAACCACGGGTTAAACGGAGAGAAAAAGTTAGCATTCCTAGAAAATTCACTGTTTAAGTTACAGCAGCTAATACGTCAATCCCTTGCTTAATATAAAAACAAATTTGTTATCTGCTGAGTTAAAAAAAAAAGAGCAGTTAGAGTGGGGGAGAGGCGTGAGGACTAAGCCCCCCTCAGGAGGCTCATGTGCGAAGCTGAACCTGAAAGTCACTGCCAAAACCACGCACAGAACTTCGTAAACAGATGCTGAGACCTCACCCCAGGCTTACCAAGTCAAAGCCTCTACGAATGGGGTCTAGGAAAGCTTATTTTGTAAAAGCTTTATAGATGATTTTGCAGCTCACACAAGAATCCCGGGGTTTGTATCTCATTCCTAGACAGATACCCTAGGTCTGACAGGTCCAATGTGGTAGACACATGAGTTACTGAGCCTTTGAAACACGTTAATCCAAACTGAAATGTGCTGTACATGTGAAAGACACACCGGAGTCCCCAAACTTAGTACTAAAGAGATTGTAAAAGATTGATTGCATGTTGAAGTGATAATAATATTTTGGATATATCCTGTCAAATAAAATATATCATTAAAATTACTTCCTCTTGTTCCTTTTTATTTTTTAATGGGGTAAATAAAAAATTAAAAATTACATATATGACACTGGTACTGTATTAATTACCTAATTATATAGGTGCCGTAGTAATTATCTCTTACATTCCTATAGACTTTTGCATTTTCAAAGTGTGTGCTTTGCCATCCACTGTCTCACTTGCCACGTTATCCATACAAAAGCTCAACCAAAGGAAATCACTCAAGCTCACCCAGAACTACTATCCTCTTTATTAACTTCTTTCAGTTTATAAACCCCTCGCTGCTATCTTACATCCTAACTGACTCCAGCTCGAGCTCTTTAGTTTCAATTAAAGCCAACAGCAGTCACCCTTCATACTTCTGTAGAAAAGATGCTACCTAGTTTTCCATCCTTCAGGAGATATTTTCCAATGGCTGTATCTTCAAAATAGGGCACCTATTAAAAATTAGTCATAATTACTAATCTGGAGATCAACCGCTACTTGCCTAAAGTGGTGTTAGCTCAAGTATTTGTCACCTTCCTAGGTATTGTACCCAATCATTGACAATTTGAGTCAATTTCTATGCCCATGGGTCTACTAATCAACAGAAGGAAAGAAATAAGTCATATGGTTTCTAACCTGAATGAAGAAGACCTCTGCTCGTATGTGTAAGAGATGATCTCTGTCATCTAGAGTAGGAGCAGTGACAAGACGGGGAGAGAGGACATTTCAGAGAGAAGAAATGTTAAAGAGGGAAGGTCAGGGGGCTGCTGTGATAATGGCATCTGTAGGGCACGACATGACCAGCCCGGCTCCTGTGAATGTACTTAGACACACGAGCAGTGACAGTGGTTCGTGTGTGAGTGTGTGTGTGTGTGTGTGTGTGTGTGTGTGTGTATCAGTACAATCTGAGGTGGTGCCCTGCTCAGTACAACCACGTTATATGTTCTTGCATCACCAACTGAACTATAAGCACAGGTCTCCATGCAGGTGGAATTACCTCCTGCCATAAAAGTGACCAAACCACCAAACCACTGGCTAAGTCACACTGCAGCTGCTTCTCAGAAGCAAAAGTGTCATTCATTTCCACTTGATGGAGGTCAGTTTTTTTTTTTTTTGGCCGTGTCACAGCATGTGGGATCTTACATCCCCGACCAGGGATCGAACCCGTGCCCCCTGCAGTGGAAGCACAGTCTTAACCACCAGACCGTCAGAGAAGTCCTGGAGGTCAGTACTGAAGGAAGAGTGACAAGACCTGGATTGCAGCAGCAGCCATGCAAATAGTAACCGTATAATCCAAAGCAAGCCACTAAAACATGGAAGCTTTGTGTCCACCTCGTGGGATATTTATTTGGGAGCCTCAAATAAGACATTTGCACTCTTCCCCACTTTAATTTCCTAGGATCACAGCACAGCAGACATGAAGGAGAATGGACACTGGAGGTAAACAAGTAAATCATACATCACTGCTTCTCAGTCTTGGTTCCCAAACTTCAAAAGAGAGAAAACGCCATGTAACTCACGTAGTTATGCAAATTAAATGCAATCATTTGTATAAAGCATCTGGCACATAGTATCCACTCAATAAATAACAGGGCTCTTCTCCCTATTATTATTATTCCAAGTGATGTCAAGCTGCCTCCAAATTTATATGCACACAAAATTAGCACTGGTTTTAGTCAAATATGAACAAATAATTATCTGTGTGCCTATATACTGAAATTTATAGGGAAGCAGAATGGCAACATTCGTGGGAGCATCTGTCACTGTATATTATGGAGGCGATTCTTCCATTTGTGAGTGCTAGAGTCCAATGAGTGGTCTCCCACTAGACATGGCAACTAAGTTGCTAGACCGTCACTAACAATGGAAGATTGGTTCCTTAGAGAACAGTCAAGCCCCCGCTCACATCAGGACCACTTTGAACACCCTCTGTTCAGCAAAACAAAGAGTAACTGAGAGAATGGTCTCCCGATGAAACTCAGTCCGCTCCAAGTTCTTTCTAAGCATGACACGTGTTTATGAGCTATTCCTCTGTTCTGCCGTGTCCACAGAGTTCTAATAACAGCGGCCCAACTGCAGCCATCGCTGTGTGTCACACACTCACGGGAAAGGGGCCATATTGAGATCTGTTGTAACTGGCGGTAACCTGGAGAGTGTAAGGGCATGGGTCGCTATACTCGAAACAGCTCCGACAATCCTGGTGCCTATACACTCAACCACACACAAGTAACCACTGCAAAGGTAAAACAACCAGAAAGTCAATGTTGAAAAAGTGTTCTTTTAATGGACATGAAGAAGGCAGAAGGTACATTACCCTGTTCAAAGTTTGATTTTTATCTTGTATCTTCCAGGGGTCTTCAATGAAAATTTCTTTATTCAGAAAGGCCCACTACAGATAGAGAGATAGGTAGAGAGAGATATATATATGCCAAGTTTCAATCTTCTTTTTCACCATTTTAAAAGCTAAATGATGGTATAAAGAAAAGTTTAGTCAAAAGTGATCTAAAACCGAAGGGCAGGGTTATATACATATATGTGTATATCTGATAAATCTTTTTGGCTGTAAAAATACATGCTTATAAGAAACGAATAACTCAATCAATATTGAAGCGTATAAATTACAACACTAGTTTGTATACAGAGCTGCTGGCAAGTAACAAATGGATAAATGACAAAAAATTCCCAGTCTGAAAGCATAATTTAAAAGTCTCTAAAAGCAGGAGATGTACTCATTCTATGAATTGCTTCAGTAGGGATCTGACGTATATTTGTCAACAAAGTGCCTTCCTTCCTAAACCCTATTTATTCCCCAATACTAGGAATTCTCTTCTCCCCTTTCCAGTACAGTTATTAGGTGAGGTCTTGAGGCCAATGTCACAGCTGACTCTCCAGGCAAGGCTGGCAGATCGGGGGCAAGTCTCTCCTCCCAGTACAGAGGGGCGGAGGATACTGCATTTCAGCTTGTGCCATTTCAGATGTACCGAGAGGCCATGCTTGGTCCCCAAAGGCCACGGCTCTCTCACCTACTCCTACCGTGCTTCTGAGAGAAGAAAACACTGACGCATACTCAGATTAATGTCATAACCTTTCCTGAGAGCAAACTTTGCCCGGGGTGTGTGTGTGTGTGTGTGTGTGTGTGTGAAGTAGCGCTTGGCGGCAAATAGTCCCTAGATGCGGGGTGAAGAGGGACACAACATAGGTGGGAAAAGGGGACACTTTATACCTTCACAATGTCCTAGACCCAGCCTTGCAAAGAAAGATAGCAGGGACCAAGTTATAACTTAAGTCAGTCTCAGGTAATTCCAGAACAAAGGAGTCACACATCATTTCTGACCTGTATCCTACTTGACTTGTCAGACACTTTATATAATGGTGATTTTTATAGCTCTCCCGGGTCTACCCTTTCTATACTAAGGTGTGAGAGAAATAACACCCTTCCTTCCAACGTACTGAAAGAGCAGCCTCTCCGGAAAAACCCACGGTATTAATGGATCTAATTAATATGGCATCAGTATGATTTTTCCACTCACTTACACCCTAAACTGTAGGCTATTACAGAAGGAAGGGGAGGACAAGAAGTACACCCTGCTCCCCAAGGGGGGAACTGGTGTCTTCACAAATACATATGCTAGTCTATTCTTTTTTTTTTTGCGGTACGCAGGCCTCTCACTGCTATGGCCTCTCCCGTTGCGGAGCACAGGCTCCGGACGCGCAGGCTCAGCGGCCATGGCTCATGGGCCCAGCCGCTCCGCGGCACGTGGGATCCTCCCGGACCGGGTCACAAACCCGTGTCCCCTGCATCGGCAGGTGGACTCTCAACCACTGCGCCACCAGGGAAGCCCCTGCTAGTCTATTCTTGAGTTGTGGCTTCTACCGACTCCAGACTAATTGTACTCAAATTGATGGAGCCAACAGACACTTCATCCTGGGTTCCATTTTCGCATCTTGCTTTAAGATATACCACGAGGCAGCTGGTACAGTACCATATTGGCAACTAGCTTTCTGAACAGCCAGAAGGGCCTAAGTGCAGGCGAAAGAAATAGGAAGAGAAGATGCTGTGTCAGTTGATTCTAATGAGAAGTTTCCTAGGAGGTCAGATCTTGTTCTTCAATCTCCAGTCAAGAGGATATGTGTGAGTTACTCACCAGGTTTGTGAATGCTGGTAAATTATACACATATTAATAAAAACTGCACAGCTTCTACAAGGGGGTTCTTTAATTTCAAATTCTTTTCTTATAGAAAAAAAAAGAGGAAAAGGAAAAAAATAGTTGCTCAAATGATCCTTCATTAGCTGGCCACAAAGATGCAAAAGATTCCTCCCGGCAGGAAGTCCGGTCAGCTGTTTAATTGGCATGACTTGTGACATTGGAGCTCCCGGCTACACAGAAATCCACAGGTGATTTGTATCATCCTCACTGCAAGGCAGTGATGCCGCTTAACTGCAAGGGTTTAAAAGTAGGTGCTAATGAGCCAGTTTGTTGTTTTACTCAAGGCTATATTTTGGGAACCATGCAGAGCTGTGAATTCTTCTACTAACGAGTGATTCTTGAAGATTTCTGGCTGCTTCTCCCACTGCACCCAAACAGGGGATGATTCAGATTTTCAAAGTCCCAATGCCTAGCAGAAGTCAGTAACCATCCCATGGGTTTTCAGACTGTGTCCACACAAAACTTATTTGCAAAGCACAAACAGAGTCACAGATGCAGAAAACAAACTTACGGTTACCAAGGGGGGAAGGAGGGGGGGAATGTATTGGAAGATTGGGACTGACATATATATACTACTATATACAAAATAGATAACTTACTGGAGAACGGACTTGAGGATATGGGGAGGGGGAAGGGTGAGCTGTGACAGGGCGAGAGAGAGTCATGGACATATACACACTAACAAACGTAAGGTAGATAGCTAGTGGGAAGCAGCCGCATGGCACAGGGATATCGGCTCGGTGCTTTGTGACCGCCTGGAGGGGTGGGATAGGGAGGGTGGGAGGGAGGGAGACGCAAGAGGGAAGAGATATGGGAACATATGTATATGTATAACTGATCCACTTTGTTATAAAGCAGAAACTAACACACCATTGTAAAGCAATTATACCCCAATAAAGATGTTAAAAAAAAATAGATAACTAACGAGAACCTACTGTATAGCACAAGGAGCTCTACTCAGTGCTCTGTGGTGACCTAAATAGGAAGGAAATCTACAGAAGAGTGGATATATGTATATCCACTATATATAGTGGGTATGATTCACTTTGCTGTACAGCAGAAACTAACTCAACATCCTAAAGCAACTATACTCCAATAAAAATTAATAAAAAATTAAATAAATAAAATACAACAAAAGAAAAAATACGAAAATATTAACACCTGTGCACCTTCATCCTTCCAACCTTCCAAATACTTCCTTGACTCAACCACGGAAGTTCTAGGAATGTGTGTTCAACAGTTTTGAACACCACTTTTAAGACACTGTAGAGACAGAGGGAAGAGTTGAATATTCCAGAGTCTGCTGGTGAGACTAAGCCTATTTACCATGTTAGCTTTATGTAGAACCTGATACTATTAATGAGATATGGAATGGCAAGGGGGCGGGGCTTTCCTTCCAATCGGTTCCCACTTTTTCTTGACTTTTTTGGTTTGTTTGTCGGCCTCACAATCAGGAATCCTGACCAGACTGTGAATGGCATTCTGACAGATATCTTGAAGACAGGAGACAATATGCTTTTAGCATCTGTCCAATTCAACACAAGTACTTCTGTGTTCAATCAGCCTGTAATGGGGGTCTACAGCACGTGGAAAAGCCGGACTGCAATACAGGCTTTCAAATCATCATTAATGTATATTGAAATGAACAATATGCCCCAAATGCCTTTACATGTCAAGTATGAAACCAGCTTCTAGCCCCTGCAGATGGAACAAAAATGAAATGAAACGCTGGCAGCGACTCTCCAGCCCTGGGAGGGAACAAGTTGAATCTCTGAGAACAACTGCTCCCCGGAGGCTGCGACATTGCAGTTAGCAAACCAAGGGAGGCCGACGTGACTACGATAAACCTCTGAGATTAGTTCTGAACACCACTGATGTGGGCCCTGGGCAGGGAGAGGCAAAAGGAACAGGACAGACTTTTGTTTTTAATTAAATAAAAATAATATGTAACAGCAATTAGCTTTAAAGTGGTTTGATCCCCAACTCTGTTCTCAAAACTCAGCACTCAACTCTGCAGCAGGCTCGGCACCTGGAAAGAGGAAAGCTCAGGGCTTTCAAAAAGAAATGAATGCGCTCACCTGACTGACACTAGCTCACCTACGCGGTGTTCAGTGGAGGTGGAAACGCGCATAGTTAAAATCCAACAGTCAGAGTCAAAAGTCCCATACAGCGCGACACAAATACGCTGCCTTGGACATTCTCACATCTGTGACTCTGGGATAATGATTCTTTTGTCGGATGGCTTAGAAATATAGAAGCAGAAACATGCCTGGGATGTCTCTTTGGCAAAATCACTTTTAAAATGAAGAGACAGTTTCCATTTCAACAGGGAAATTCAATAACCAAGAGGTGAACATATGTCATAATAAATAAGCAAATGAAAAGGCATTAGCATGTTTAAAAGAGGAAATTTATTTGGGTAACACTTAGACTCATGTCATTTAAAAAAAAAATCTCTATGTTTGACTTGTTACTTCAAGCAAAATAAGAAGGGTTGATTCATTCCATGTTATATTGCTTTCCTGCACACCTTTTTTTTCCCAAATGTTTCTGTTGGTGAAAATAAATCATTTGTACAGTCGACTCCTGAGCCACATCAATCCTACTTAAAATGTATATCCAAACCTAATACAAATCCCCAAACTCATTTTTTTTGCGGTACGCGGGCCTCTCACTGCTGTGGCCCCTCCCATCGCGGAGCACAGGCTCTGGACGCGCAGGCCCAGCGGCCATGGCTCACGGGCCCAGCCGCTCCGCGGCATGTGGGATCCTCCCGGACCGGGGCACGAACCCGCATCCCCTGCATCGGCAGGTGGACTCTCAACCACTGCGCCACCAGGGAAGCCCCCCCAAACGCATTTTGCCCCACTGAATCTGATGTCAAAATCAGCTGGCACGTCTGCCGAGTTCTGGATATTAACTCCCAGTCGCAGATCCTACATTCAAACAGTTCATTTTAAAGAACCCTCAAATGGTCAAGTTCCATCTCGATAATAGTGGACTTTAAAAACTATACAGTTATATACCACATCTTCTGTTGATGGGCACTTGGGTTGCTTCCATATCTTGGCTATTGTCAATAGTGCTGCTATGAACATGGGGGTGCGTCTATCTTTTCAAATTAGTATTTTTATTTTTTCCAGATATATACCCAGGGGTGGAGTTGCCGGGTCATATGGTGGTTCCATTTTTAGTTTTTAAAGGAGCCTCCACGCCGTTTTCCACGATGGCTGCACCAATGTGACTCACAGACATAGAATACAAACTGGTTACCAATGGGGAGAAAGAAGTCAGAGGGAGAAATCAGGGCTATGGGATGAACAGATACAAACTACTATACATAAAATAGAGAAGCAATAAGGAGTTACTGTATCACATAGGGAATTATACCCATTATCTTGTAACACCCTATAATGGAATATAATCAACAAAAATACTGAATCGCTATGTTGTACACCTGAAATTAACACAATACTGTAAAGCAACTATACTTTAATAATTTTTTTTAAACTCACTCTAAAACCTGTACAATCATTGTTATATATTCATCTGCTGCCTTTCAGATGAAGTTTGCGTACAGCTGAGACAAACCTGTATATGGCAGGTCATCATTAAATAAGGTCATCATTAAATAAGGTCATCATTAAATAAGGCCATGCACATTTTCTTCTCTCCCAGTTGGAAACTCACAAGAGTTACTTCGGACCTGATTCTTATTACGAGAAACGAAAGGTCATAAACTCAAATACTTGCTAAAACACAAAGCTAAACCCAGTGAGGCCACCTGTATTTTCTTGAGGCATTTATCCTAATTAGAAATTTGGAGGGCCATCATCAACTTTCCCTCTTACGGCTAACTGCTAATTTTTTGTATTTACATTGCCCAGGCCTTTATAGATCAACTTGCTTATGAAACACTGATTAAAGCAAATGCCAGGTTCAAATGTGCTCTCAATTAGTCATTTTTAAGCGCAAACAAAAAAGTCAGTAGAGTACGATACGAAGATAATTTTTCTTTGGCTGGGCTGTCTGCTTTTTTATCTTACTCTCTGCAGTTCCTTTCTGTCCTAAAATCTGGTTCTGCTTTTCTGATTTAGTGATTAATTTAACGATGGAGTCAGCAGGTGCAACCCCTAGACCAAATCAATCTTCCTATGGTTATGCCTGAGCCTTCTTGGTACCCTGGAATCTCACATCATATAAGGGTGATGGCAACAGCAGTGGCGGTAACAAAACTCCACTTTGTTAAGTACTTTGCAGTTTGCAAGATGCATTCCCAGAGGAAATCAAACCCAAATCTTTTAACATAAGCTCAGTTGTCTTCCTATTCCATTGCTGTTCACTTTGATCCATAAAACAATTCCAAATTTGATGTAGCTTACACAGTTGATTTGGGGTTTTTTTCTTCTTTATGAATATGGGTGGAATAGTTGAGGCTTTCTTAAACCTGGGGATGGCTGGCTTTTTTGGGGGGTTTTTTTTGGCCGCTCTATGTGGCATGCAGGATCTCAGTTCCTTGACCAGGGATCGAACCCACACCCCCTGCAGTGGAAGCGTGGAGTCTTAACCACTGGGCCACCAAGGAAGTCCTTGCTTACACAGTTGAGATTAAGAAAGTGGGGGGCATAGAGGGAGAGCTATCATGGCCTTCGTGACTAGTGATGTATCTTCTGAAATACTTAATGCTGAAATGGTATAACTAAAAGTGGACACAAAAATCTGGGGAGTAGCACAAACAGCTGATGATTGGAAATTCAAAATAACAACCTAGATATTTCTCCAGTAGCAAGTGAGAGGGTGCTGCATGCGTTCTCCATGATCAACAGGTAAGAGAAGTATATAGCTGCCTAGCCGAAAAGGAGTCAGATGAAGAATATTCAAGAAAGCGAACAGTGATTGCTTTGGGAGGTTAGGGAAAACTAAGTGGCCGGAGAACAGGAGAGAGAGAGCCTTTCTCCTCCCTGCTAACCTTGAATAGACTTTAAATAATTCATGATGTGCATTTGTTGCCTATTTAATACATAAATAAAATTAAAAGGAAAAAATAAATAAGTCAGATGGATTGCATGGTCAAAGAGGGTTTGGGAATTTACTTTTCAACCCTGATTTCACATCAGAATCACCTAGTAATATTGAGTCACTTGACTATCCATTTAGAAGAAAAATAAAGCAATATCCTGAAGTTTGTCAGACCGTAAACCTATACAGTTATGTCAAGATCAATTACAGACTTAGAAACAAAAACAAACAGCTGATAGCTGTAAAACTATCAGCAGAAAATCTAAAATAATTTTTGAAATGATATTGGGAGAAGCAAAATTTTTCTAAGCAGAACATCTCATATAATTTTGTTTTAATACACTCATCTGAATCCCAGACCTTCCTTTCCCCAAACAAAATTTTGATTTCGTTGGTCTGAGATGAGGCCTAGCCATATGTTCCTCGAAGAAATTCCTGGCTTAAATTGGATTCACAGTCCTAGTTGAGTTGCATAAACTGCACTGTGGCACTTTATTAGAGGGAATATTCTAATAAGTGACAAGAGATAGAGAAAAATAATGAGTCTTCCTGTTCAGGGCCCAGTGCATGTTTCCATGTTCACTACTGAGATTGAAAAAGAGATCAAGTTTATTATGATTTGGAAAACTGACCCTTAAGGAGTTGGAGGAAAACTAGGAATAAATGAAACAACCAGTGTGATGGACAAGAGAATTTCTTCAAAAGTAAGTTTGCACGTCTCCATCCAGGTCAGAGCTTGCATGTCTTTGGTAAGATGGGACAAACAAAACAATGTATTATTTTTCAAGAAGCTCAACTTCCTCTGCAATTATGGTCATTTTAAAGTTTGGGTTCTTAAATCCCTTTTTGAAAAAGAAATCTGAATGATAGTAACTCATAGTGTTTGTTTTCATTCTAGAGTTTTAGGTTGGTAAATAAGGAGTTGGAAGACCTCCCTCAGATTCACAGCTAGGCTAGAAGATTTTTTAAATATGACAAATGAAGACTGTAAGAAAGATATAGACTATATCAAAGGTAGAAAAAGAAGGCTACACTTTGAGAATATATGCAGATATCATGTGCTATAGCTACATGACAACAAAGTCATCACCAATAAATTCTAAACTTTAATCACAACTAAAGTCTTGTACTAAGAAATGGAAGGGGTTCAGAATAAGCTTCCCCCAAAAGTGCCACTTTGGCATGTGGATTATTTTGACTTGAAGACAATTAAGGCTCAGAAGACTCAGGAAGAGCTTTTTGCCTCCCCTTAACTGCCTAAAAGAGTTTAGACAGGGGAACTGGTCCAGGAAGAGAGTTATCACCAGTGATAACCACAAAGACTGTGAGCTAGGTGTGGTGCATCAGTGGAGCTCACAGGGCCTGTGTGTTCAAATTGCTCCGAGTCCCACGGTCTCTACAGGGCATGGCAAACATCTGCATCTCCATGTGAATTGCCCTCCTCCCCCTCTGAAGGCCCAAACCCCTGCCCACTTCTCCTTAGCTCAGGATGGCATATAAGCCTCAACTGCCAGGACTGCCTGTAGGTCTCAGATTCTTATGGAGCTCCTATACATATGTAATTAAATTTGTCTTTCTCCTGCTAATCTGTCTTAAATCCATTTAATTATTACACCTGCCAAAAGAAGCTAGAAGGATAGAGGAAAAATGTTTCCTCCCCTATAACATACAACATAAATATTCAAGAGGACACGAAGAAGACATAAGACACAGTTACCGCCATTGAGTAACTCAGAATCACAATTTCATCAAAGGTTCTTGGATTTCCATTGGAATCTTTACTGCAGACCTTCCAGTAAGATTAATATAATAGAGCTAAAGGGAAACTGAGCTGGTAGGATCAATTAATGCCACAACAGGTGATTCTCAACCTTAACAGTGCTTTAAAACAACTTGAAGAGCTTTACAAACAAACAACACACTGCAATCAGGAACCTGAGGATGGCTATGGGACTCAGGTAATTTTTAAAGCTCTCCAGATGAGTCTAATGGGAAACCAGCATTAAGACCCACTGATGTAAAGTTTATACTCTATGAGATTCTATACTTCAAAAATGCGTAGACCTTTTTCTACTAGGAAGACAAAGAAAAGAACTCTCTGCTCCCAGTTTAAGAGATGGATTAAAGTGGTTCCACTTTTTGTGATTTCTTAGGCCGGCCTCACTACTTTCATAGAGTATTTGAAAAGATCTTAGCCATTCTTTACGTTGAATGGATGATTTGAAGAACTTGAAATAAGTATTTTGGGCTTTGCACACAATTAAAAGTTCCCTGGGTACGGAGACCCTTTCATCAAGATCGGATTGTCTACCGTTGCATTTTGTCATGTGACTTAGATGATGGCAGAAAGTCAAAGGGTAATCATCATCATCATCATCATCATCATCATCAACATCACCAGCCCATTTAATGCCTGTTATCAGTACCTTGATAGCTGCTATTTTTACACTTAGAATGGTACAGTCAAAGGCTCTTGGTAGCATAAGGCTTCTGGCTACATTCTTTTTTTTTTTTTTTTGCGGTACGCGGGCCTCTCACCGTTGCGGCCTCTCCCGTTACGGAGCACAGGCTCCGGACGCTCAGGCTCAGCGGCCATGGCTCACGGGCCCAGCCGCTCCGCGACATGTGGGATCTTCCCGGACCGGGGCACGAACCCATGTCCCCTGCATCGGCAGGCAGACTCTCAACCACTGCGCCACCAAGGAAGCCCTGGCTACATTCTTAATGAGTTTAAGAGGGAAAGGAACAAACAGCTGAATGGCTTGAGTTTTTTTTTTCTTGGCAAAGTCTGTTAAAATTCTAGTCTCCAGACATCCATCTTCAATTCGCCTAAGACTGCAAAGAAGAGGGGGAAAAAAAATCACAGCCCCTAATTAGGAAACCTAAGCGGAATATCCAGAAATCTAGGAGGCAGGGATATGGAACGCGACTAATGTAGATTTGTTTTGCACTGACTGCACAGACTAATTCATGGTTGCTCCTCGAAATACACAAACCAGTACTGGCAAACTCTGTATGCAGCTCCTGGCACTAATCCACTACCCAGTGACTTTGCAGCTGCTCAGTGTAAACAAGAAACTACCTTGACAGTGAAATTCAACAGAACCAGGTCATGTTCTGTGCTGAAAAGGAATCCAGCGAGACCCATATGTGAGTTAAAAAGCTCTCTCTCTGTAGATTGCATACCTGCCTTCTTCTTAAAAGAGTTTTCTGCAGCTCTCAGTGGAGTCAGGGTTTGGTTCTATTTCTGCATTACTAGACATGGGAGTTGGAACAAACATCTAACTAGTTGTGCATGAAAAACAGGAAGGGATACACCAGGACAGGTTCCAAAACCTGACAACAAGCAGTCTACGCAGTAGGAAAGGCTCATCAGAACTGAATGGCATTCTACCAATGTCTTGTCTTACTGTGAGACTGTCCTTTCTAAAAGGCTCAGAGTGCTTTATTTGCATGGATTGATTCATTATTTTAGGACGTCCATTCTGGAAAAAAAAAGATGTCTTTTTGCCATATTAAAGATGATAAAACCATGGCAGGGAGAGGTTAAGTATCCTGCCTGGGGTCATAAAGAACCCTTGGTGTTTGGGATTAGACATCAGATCTTTCTGATTTTTGGTTCATGTTTTTTCTGTTATTGCATACAAAAAGCAGAGGATGTAGGCATTGAAAACAGGGAGCATCCTTAGCCCAAGGGAACATCTCTGATGTTTCTGCCAAATCATTTGTTTTCACTTAACGCAATAGTGCTTATAATTTTAGCATAAGATCCGATCAGAAGAGGCAGTACCACCCATCTGAGCCACTTTGTCCCTATTACTGTCAGTGTGGGCAATTTAAGGATATTCCTCACCAGTGCCCACTGGAGAGTTCTAAAAATAAGACACGGCAGGAGCTCAGGGAACCCTAGGAGCCAATACTACATTCAATATTGAAGCATTTATACTGAAGTAGATATAAAATAGAACACTGACATTTATCAGAGGCTGTTTAGACACCAATAAAGTAACAGAGGTATAAAAACCATCAGGAAAAACAAGGAGGTAAACTACAGCACATGACAAAGTTTTTTCAATAAAAGATGTTCTGGGATTGTGAAAGACCACCCCTTTCCCTCTCTTTAATACTTCCCTAGTGTCACAGGGATAGGACAGGACATAAGGTGACCTGTGATCTATTCTTTCATTTTGAGTAGAATCATTCCAAGCAGGTAAGAATCATTAGATTCATTCAGTCAAGGAGCACCTGTGGCACACGCTTTAACACACCACGCCAAGGACTGTTCCAGGTACTACGGATACACACTGGTAAACAAAACAAACACAGCTCCCGCCCTCTACATTCTAGAGGAGGAAGAGAGACAATACATAAATACTGTCTATTATAAATTATAATATAATTTATTATTATTTAATATATTAAATATTAATATCATTTTATTATTTATTTTAATATATTAAATATTAATATTTAATATAATTATAAACATTCTAGAGGAGGAAGAGAGACAATAAATAAATATTGTCTATTATAAATTATAATATAATTTATTATTATTTAATATATTAAATATTAATATTTTATTATTTTAATGTTAAATATTAATATTATTTAATATAATTATAAATAAATAAATAGCACTACAATGCCAGTGCTATTTCTAAGATGAGATTTAAAGAAAATAAAGTTGGTTAATGGAATAGTGACAGGGGCTGTGTTTACAAGGTAAGGTGGCCAGGGAGAACTTCTCTAAACAGGTAGCATCTGACCTGAGATATAAATGAGAACTATTTCATTCACTCAAGTCATTCAATTCATCAAAAACTTGATCACTGTCTACTACGTACCCAGTACTGCGCATTAGAAAATGGCATTCACAAAGCCTCTGCTCCGTAAGAAATATTACGTGGTAGGAAGAGAAAGAGATGACACTGCTTCTCTGAAATCAGGAATGGTATCTGCAGTTTTATGGAAGACTTATCCAATGTATGTCTGTAGTTCTTTTGTTTCTTCACAAAATATCAAGAAAGTCCAATTTACACTGTGGCAAGGAATGCCACCTGCCATGTCAGCAAAGGATGTCGCCGCCATCAAGCCATCAGCTGCTACAGCTGCCCCTGATGGTGAGCCCTGAGGGAACTCAGGAGGGAGACAAACAGGCTGCCTGCCACTAAGCTGTCAGCCTCTGCAGCTGCTTCCAACGGTGCACCCTGAGGGGATTCAGGATGGAGCAAAGCAGGATACTGGCCCTAGAGAGCTATGGTGCATATCAAAGCAATGATTTCAATGAGCCCAGACTCTTGCCTCTTCCCATACATAGAGAAGAGCTAAATTCGTTAACTTGAGATGTCTGGTTTTCTTTAATTAACAATAATCTTTGATGTTCCAACTACCTGGTTTTTGTTGCAGAAACTCCTATGTATCCTGGGCCCTCTATATCCTGTACATCCCTTTCCTCTTGGGAGCAGTCCCTCAGAGCCATATGAGAGGCTGCCTCCGGGGCTTAAGCCCTCAGAAAGTCTGCCGAATAAAACACGATTCTCAACTTTTAGGTTGTGCATTTTTTTTCAGTTGTGATTGAAGAATCACAAATGCAAGCAGTTTAAATAGCTTAACTGGTAAATCTTAAAATGACCTTTCATCCATTCAGAGATAGCAGGAGACCTTTTAGTAAAAGGTAAAAACAAACTTTGGAAGCCCTGAGGCACCAGCACTGTTGCCCAGGGTGCCAGGGGTCCGGGCTGGAAAAGCCCTGTCCTATACCAGGAAGGGTCTTTAAACTATTCTGACACCTAGTTTTCAGTAATCTCTCTCCCAAGTCTTGTCAGTATTTTCCACCTGGATCACAGGAATAACATAAAATAATAAAATACTAATCATAAAGACTTAGCCATCAATGAGGGCTTCTTCGCTATGGGGGAGGGGACTCAAGACATCCTCCTCTCGAATCAAATACTGAAGCTAAGATCAAGTCCAGTCACATGTCTCACTATAGAGGACAAAGGAAGTAAAAAACAGTTTCCATAGAAACATATAATCCAGTTTGAGTAAAATCTAAAAAGGCAGTCATTTGGAGCTTTGTCCTAAGAATCAGGAGATGGCAACTCTATTTAAGCTTCTAAAACAATCTGTTGTGTGACCTTGGGCAAGTTACATAATCTCTTTGAGGCTCAGTTTTCTCCTCACTGCAGTCATTCTATGAGGCTTTCAAATATCTCTGCAGAGTCTAGTTCAGCCTGAGCAGCTCTGCTTTTTACCTGTTTTGACTGCACGTCTGGGTAAGATTTCATTGGGAAAACAGGTGCCCCGATGAAATAAGACCCCCTCTTTCTACTCCAAGATACCACTGACAGCCATGTAAATGAACAGCCAAACACTGTCAGAAAGCAGTACCATTGGGGCTAACTCCCAGTGTAACTGTAGATTAACACAATGTGACCAATGACACAGATACACGCAGGCGCACACACACACACGTACATACACACATACACAAAGGTTGTTGGTTACTGTAATGAACTTTTACGCTCTGTCATTTTTGCCTGATGAGGTATGACTCTATCATTATTAAAATAAGAATGCTTACTCCTAAATTGTCATTTATACATGGCATATTTTTTTAAATACATGAAAGAATTTTCAGGAACACAAGCAATTACAAAGAAGGAAGGAGAACAAAATAGCTCTTTAATGTTTAAAGGCTGAGTGAATTAGAAAAAGAAAAACACTGAAAACAAATCATTACATGACCTCCCTGGTGGCACAGTGGTTAAGAATCTGCCTGCCAATGCAGGGGAAACAGGTTCGATCCCTGGCCCAGGAAGATCCCACATGCCGTGGAGCAACTAAGCCCGTGCGCCACAACTACTGCGCCTGCGCTCTAGAGCCCGTGCGCCACAACTACTGAGCCTGCGCTCTAGAGCCCGTGAGCCACAACTACTGCACCGTGTGCCACAACTACTGAAGCCCACACACTCTAGGGGCCGTGTTGTGCAACAAGAGAAGCCACCATAACTAGAAGCCCACGCACCACAACGAAGAGTAGCCCCTGTTCATCGCAACTAGAGACAGCCCGTGGGCAGCAACGAAGACCCAATGCAGCCAAAAATAAATAAATAAATAAATTAATTAACTAAAAAGAACCCAAATCATTACATGTGAACACGCTTAAAATAGATTCTGTTGGTTTCTTTCCAAATAACAATTTTTTAAATATTTTCATTAAAAGTTTGTTAAAATGATATGAATGACCACAAACTTTCCTAGCCAGAGAGTAGATGCCAAATGACCTAAAAGTGGAGGCATAATTGTAGTTTAGTGTTCCATTTTAAAACCTGTATTTCTATCAGGTGGCCTTGGGATTCTTCTCAGAAGTGATCAATTCAGCGTAATGGTTTGTGTGTGTTTGTGTGTGTCGGAAAGTATCCCACTGGACAATCAAAAATAGTTTATGCTCGGGGCTTCCCTGGTGGCGCAGCGGTTGAGAGTCCGCCTGCCGATGCAGGGGACGCGGGTTCGTGCCCCGGTACGGGAAGATCCCACATGCCGCGGAGCGGCTGGGCCCGTGAGCCATGGCCGCTGAGCCTGCGCGTCCGGAGCCTGTGCTCCGCAACGGGAGAGGCCACAACAGTGAGAGGCCCGCGTACCGCAAAAACAAAACAAAACAAAAAAGTTTATGCTGAAAGATATTACTAGGAAATGTTTTTAACTTACAAATATGCTTTTTACATATATATACACATACATCCATATATACATGTTAATTCATACACATACACAAACAGTACATAAAATATACCATATGGTCCATGTAATGGTGGATGTGTAATTTTGCAGTGCTATGAAAATAATATTGGAACACAAGACTAATACACTAGAAGACTAGGATCCTAACTGCCACCGACCAGCGTGGACAAGACATTTGTTTTCCTTACCATTCAGTTTCCTAAATCTAGAAGGTCATCTCAAGTTCTGAAATCCTATCAAAGTCCTGACAAAACCCTTCAAGGGGACTGAAGCACTTCCTGCTCATTTCTCCTGCCAGCCTCTCTCTCCTCACCCAGCACCAAATGCACTCTGCGAAACACAGTCTCAGAAGCCGAGGCTAGGAGTGTCCTTCACACTGAAAACTTTTTTATGCCAAGTGACTCTACACTGATCTTTCAGGACCAGCTCAAAGGACTGGAACTGTCTTGGAAAATTAAGACAGCTAAGTTTTATCACAGTAAAGATATCCTTGAAAATAAGTATTTCTCATAATTCTTAAGAACATATGTAACTTATCAATACCCCAGTACGCAATGTAAAAATAATTAAGGTTTACCAACTATTGTCATCTTTTGTATAGCCTCCAACTTACACTGTTGAAGATTCAGTGTTTTTTTATTTTTTGGTTGTTGTTTATTTTTTAAATTGAGATACAGTTGATTTACAATGTTGTGTTAGTTTCTGGGGTACAGCAAAGTGGTTCAGTTTTTTATATATATATATACACACACACACACACACACACACACACACACACACACACACACACATACATATACATACATATATATTTTTTTCAGATTATTTTCCCATGTAGGTTAATACAAAATATTGAGTATAGCTCCCTGTGCTATATTCAGTGGGTCCTTGTCATTTATCTATTTTATATATAGTAGTGTGTATCTATTAATCCCAAACTCCTAATTGATACTCCCCCTCTTTCCCCTTTGGTAACCATAAATTTGTTCTCTACGTCTGTGTGTCTATTTCTGTTTTGTAAAAAAGTTCATGTGTATCATTTTTTTAGATCCCACATACAAGCGATATCATATGATTGTCTGTCTGGCTTACTTCACTTATATGATGATCGCTTTTTTTAAAGAAATGAAAGGTAATTATAATCTGGAGGATCAAAGTTTGTTACCCCTAGTCTTATTGGAGGCACTATTTTACTAACAAGCCTAAAATATAGTAAAATGGAAGGAGAGGTAAACCCTCACTGAATTAATTTGTACTCCATAATTAAACTAAATGAATGCTCTATTAATAAATATAGAATGCTCAGAAACATTTAATTTTGCATTTGTCTTTTTAGTCCATTTAAATCTGCAAACCTAGAATACAGCTACATCTCTGAGTTACGTATGTCAGAATTCTAAATTCAGCAAATCATATTCATACGGATATTATTTTTATATACTCCAGTTCAGTACACCAAAAGGAAAGATACAGTCACATGTAATATTTTCCTACAGGAAAGCAGTGCTAAAAGCTGGTCAGAGTTGTAACTAGAAATGAGGCTGAAAATTAGAAAATGAATCAACTGTGATAATGTGATTTCAGGACCTATGAAAGTAGTTGTGAACAGAGAATGTCAACTCCTGAAAACAGTTTAACATTAGGGCAAACTTCATTACCGAAGTGAACATGCATCTTTATAGAAGTAAAGAACGTGGGGGGAATCTTTTTTAAACTTTTTGCACATCTAACATTGGTTATTTCCAATTATCATAAAATATATACAGTCACCGCCAGGTCAGCTTTCTATGCAATTTAAAGTCAGCGGCTCAAACTCCACACTCAGCGTGAATCCACAAGCATCTCTGAGATTTGGTCCATTGGATCGCTAGAATTTCAGAACGACGCAACATACGAATTAGGGTCTAGGGTATATTTTCGTTGGGAGCCTATATACTCTTACCATATACTGCCTGATTTCTATTATGTACACCACCCACTCACTCCCAACCTTGACTTCTAACGATTCCTCTTTTCTCCATCATCTGGGTGAAATCAGCTACCATCTCTTGGGTTGGAATTGCCACCAGGGTTGAAAATGAGATTCCTTGTAGGAAGTCTCTGAGCTCTTGACAGCCTGCTGTTCAAATATTGCTTTTAAAAATGCTTCTGGTTGTATAAGTTCTTTATCTTAAAAATATTTACAACAGTCGTAAAGCAGCTACAATTCCCATTTTGTAGATAAGAATATGGGCACAAGAGCTTAACATATAAAGTCACTTTAGCCACTATTAGTAAAGACCAGTGTGTATCAAATTTGAAAGTGTCTAAGAGTCATCTGGGAAATCTTGCTAAAATGTAGATTCTAAATTAAGAAAAAAAAGGATACGTATATATGCATAACTGAGTCACTTTGCTGTATACCTGAAACTAACACAACATTGTAAATCAACTATACTTCAATAAAATTTTTTTTAATGCACATTCTGTATCTAATTTGATACAGTTCTGGGATAGAGCGTAAGAATCTGCATTTCTAAGAATGATGATGACAGCAATGACAACTGCTCTTCTCAGGTCACAGTTTGAGGAGCAAAAGACAACATTCAACCCCAGTTTTCTCCCAAGTCCAAGCACCCCAGAAGCCTGCTGTTCCCTTTATAACTAGCATCTATTTCTCCTCTTCCTTCTCAAACCCACTGCTGGGCATCAGGATGGTAGGGCGTACCTCACATAGGGGACTCAATCTTGAACGGCTCTCCTGGCCCCTTCCCCAACCATGAAGAGGCCGATTCCTCCAGAAATTTCTAACCCTGCTGGACAAACCCTCTCTTCCACGCCCCCTCCACAAACCCTTGTGTTTTCTAATAGACCTACCAAAAATTACCATTTATTTGAATGATTGTCTTTCTGTTTTCAACATGAGAGAGGCTATAGGGACTTCACGACCTCTCCCAGGCTGTCTCAGGCCCGAGGGAGCCACGCCTGGAGGAGGGAACACCATCTGCAGGACCTCATCCTAGCAGAACAAGTGCAGGCAGCACATGGCAACACCCACACGGCAATCTCCACGCAAGCAAACCAGAGAGCTGGCATGAGATAAGATCCGGTGGGAGGAACGGAGAAAAGCCAGAGGAGGGAACAGAGGGCGAGATGGTCCAGGAAGCACTGTCCCAGAACAGGGTATGCTGCCCCACCAGAAGTGACCATCCGGATCACGCTTGGTCTAGTCATTCTGAGGATGGTTGAAGATGGTGATGACTACCCTTTCTTAGATCATCTTCCACAGAAGCAGCAGAATGTTCTTATTGTAGCTGAGCTCAAGGCACTGAAGTATTTATACTGCTTCAGTATTTCTTCTGCTTCCAGTACCTCTCAAGACTGTTTCCAGTATTTAGTTTATTGGCAGCCACAGTAGATGCAACAAGACAGCTCTTGGAATGGCAAGAAGGAGGAAGCTACAGGCTGAATCCAGAAGCTCCCTCCTCCAGCTGTCCTCACCGCCCAGAACAGGCAGCAACCCAAAGGTGTTAACACACAGCGTCTTTGCTGAGGAGGTGACCTGACTGCAGCTTGTACAAACGTGACACGGTGACAAGGGGTGGCTGACCAACAGGCTTCGGCAACAGGGGAGAGCATTACAAATGGCTTACGCTTTCACTTCCTTGATTTACACAGTGCAATGTGATGGCCCGGCCTGATTAATAAATACAGGCGACAGGGAGCAGCGACAGCAAAAACTTTACAAATGTTAACTCATGGATCCCCTGCCTCTGAGGATCTGCTAATGCCAGTGTTCAATGACCCTGCAGGATCTGACGATGACACTGGAAGCAAAGAACAGGTCTATGAGGCAAAATAAATGCCCACATGGGTGTGGCTTTCCAAGGGTGGCACTAGAATTGAGCACTGGACCCTTAAAATCCAAGGGGGATACACACATGGAGAATCCCTAAGTGAACAAAGAACAGGGTGGGATAACTTGAAGGGCGTCAAACTGCCCCCAATGCCTTATGGGTCATAGTTCTCAACCTCTCACTATTATTTGGGGGCAAAGAAGGGGTAATTATAACAAAGATAGAAGCGTACGTACTAGGGAGAAAGGAAGGGTAATCATACAGGCTCCTGATGGGGAATCCTAATGCATCCTCCATTTGGAGAGTTGAAGATGGCAGCCATTACCAGGCAAATGCAAAGGTCAAGTTGGTGGATGGCCCACGAAAACCAACTTCTTAGGGTCTCATGAGAACAGAGAGTTTGCATAAATTTCAAATTCCAACTTAGAAGGATAGGAGATAATGACAGACCCATCAGATAAAGATTCAGTTTTCTCTAAGCCATTCAACACGACATCACCAGACCAAACTTCTTGCAGGTCATATTTTAACATTCAGAAATGCAGGGGCCTTTCAATGACCCACCTGGAAGGAGAATAATGGCGCAGAAATGCAATCATACAAAGACCAATCAGAGAGTGCACAGGTATGCAACTGAGCGAAAATTGTCCAGGTCAAATCCATAATTGACAAGGCAAAATTAAGATCAATATTTCTCGGGCTTCCCTGGTGGCGCAGTGGTTGAGAGTCCGCCTGCCGATGCAGGAGACACGGGTTCGTGCCCCGGTCCGGGAAGATCCCACATGCCGCGGAGCAGCTGGGCCCGTGAGCCATGGCTGCTGAACCTGCGTGTCCGGAGCCTGTGCTACGCGACGGGAGAGGCCACGCAGTGGGAGGTCCGCGTAACGCAATAAAAAAAAAAAAAAATCAATATTTCTCGCATTTCACTAAGAGGACAGTCCCGCAATTGAAAGTAAACATAAAGATGGCAGTATTTGCACAGGATAATGCCAGCTTTGCTGGTTTCTTTCGAAGGCTTCTAAGAGGGTCTTTGCCATCTATTTTCATTCAAGGAAGTATGTTAGAAGGCTCATAAACATCAGGCATGTTTTCTCTTTAATTTCTTCTAGAATATGAACTCAGGTGATGATCTTAGCCTGCACAGGGATTTAGTAAGACATCTCTCCCTTCTCGCCCAATGTCTGCTGTACCACCTTTCAGGGTAGGAAAAGAGAAGAATGGGGTTGGAACGAGCAATGCCTCTGCCCCTCTTGCAACTTATTTTAAAGAAAATCTTTGATGGTAGAAAGGCTTAATGGGAGATATGCAAACAGAAATGAGGTGCTCCTGGCTGCTGGGACTTCAAAAGAAGTAAGTATCGCACCTTTCAGCCCTAGAGTTAAGAAGAGCTCTGCTGGCAAAGAGGAACCCTAGTGGGTAAGCAATCGACTGTGTCTACACCCCGCTTTGATGATTAAAATTTAAATCGTTATATTGAATTAGGATCAATGAAAAGCCTTTATTCTGTAATTAAAGCAGTCTCAGTTCCAATTCTCATTCATTTCTTATCTTTTAATGGGACACAGATGTTAAGTATACTAACTTTTGACATCCGTATGCATGTAAATTTGTGATGCCCAGATGTGGAAATCAGTGTCTAAACAAATTTCCAAAGATAGTGGAAAATACGTGGCTTGAAAACTGATGGGCAAACCCTTCAGTTTGGGTTGAATCTGAAACAAAATAGAAGATCTCACTCTCTAGAGAATATGGTATCATAACAGAAGGTCGATAGTAGTTGAGCCAAATTTTTAGTTTAACCCACAACTTGTAAGACCTATTTGACTATTAAGGCCTTTGAAGAAAAAGAAGCCATTGTCTGGATCACCCCCCGAAGGGCTGGAAATGCCAGAGGGTCTTCCTAGCATCTGGAGTATATTGCTTTGTTCATAGAAACCTATTTTGTGCTTGACCGCTTCCAGGAGATCAGAGCAAATTCATTCCTACAGGGTGAAATGAATTAATTGATATAAGAACTGTTTTTTTTTTAATTAAATAGTTCTCCTGTTTTTTAAAAAAATGAATGAAATGAAATTCGCAGCATGCCCTTTGAATTTAAAAAACACACAAATCACTAGCAAACCAATACGCCTGAGAGTTTTTGCACAAGTGAAACATTCCAACACATAACCGAATTAATTCTTTATACATTCAGTAAGACAGCAACTGAAAGAGAAACCCAAGAGTTTAACGAAGAGCTTCCCAAATACAACAACAGTGGTGGGAAAAAATAAAGCAAGTAGAATGAATCAGAGACAGATCAAAAAATACCTGATGGGATGCACTGCTATTATGTAATTATGAACTTAGGGACTATTTATAAAATGTCTACTGGCCCTGCCAAATGCTGGCTATATTGTCCATGAACTTGTGAAACTTCATAGCATTACGGGGTAAAAGATATGAAATAAATAATCACATAAATTAGTATAAAATTAGTGATTATGAGATGAGCAGTAGGAAAGAAAGTGGCAGGTTGTTATAGAGACGGTGATCCAATTTAAAAAGATGTGGTCCAGAAAGGACCCTCCGGGGAGGTACTGATTAGCAGGATGGTTACATCTCCCAGGTTACACCTGTGGACCACAAATAATTATAAATAACACCCCTTTTCACACTAAAAAGTGTCCTGGTTTGGATGATAAATTATGTGGCTGTCCTCCTTTGAAAGTAAGCTCCGAATAATTAATAGGTGTTAGCCTAACAATAAGAAAGAAACACTAGTGTTCCTGGGGTCTGAATGAGCTTGTTCAGAGCCTGAGGGTGAAGAGAGCTCAGTGAATTTGATAAAATCAGAAAGGACCCACACAGCTGCAAAATAACAGACGGAACGGTTCCAGATGGAGCTGGATGAGTGGGGGCTCGTGGATGTCATATTCCAGACACAGGAGTTCATCTTAAGAACAATGTGAAGTCAAGGAAGAATTTTCAGTAAAGAAGTAACATCCTCCAGTTTTAAGAAACAGTCTCAGGCTGCCCTGTGGCGTGTGGATTAGCAGAGGGCAAACGCTGAACAGAGAAGGCAGTTCGGAGGTTACCATGGCAGCGTCATCTAGAGATGAGAGTGGCATGAACTAGGACAGGGCAGGAAGAGAACAGAGCTGGGGGAACCCTGGTTGTCTTTTAGATGATTGTGTGTTGGGAACAAGGGAGCAGGCAAGGAAAGCAACTGTTAGTTTCGGCAAGATGTTAGGTATCACCTGAGTTTTCAAGAAGTACCTGCTGTGTACCAAGTGGCAACTTGATATACAGCTGCCACTCGGTACACAAGTTGAAAAGATTGTATATTATTAACACATAGATGGTGCAGAAAAGGGTTCACCTCGCAGGCCAGATTACTTATCCTTTAAAAGGCATGTTTACAAAGTTGGCCTTTAACTGGCCTCTGGGAACCTGGATTTTAAGAGGGTTTCCGACACTGCCAGAACTGATACAACGGCTCACTTGGACTAGACTGTTAACATAAACAACATGGTTTATGTTGAACATCTACTTTCCTTATGGGAGTCTGGAATCTTGGTTCATGCCAGGCAGAAGGTGCCCACCTTACCAGCCTCCAGTGAAAACCCTGGGCACTGAGTCTCCAATGAGCCTCCCTGAGCAGTAACACCTCACACGTGTTGTCACAATTTGTTTCTGGAGGGATTAAGTGCCTCCTCTGTGACCCCACTGGGAGAGGACTCTTGAATGCTGGTGTCTGGTGGCCCTGGACTCCACCACGCCCCTTTCCCTTTGCCAGTTTCACTCTGTACATTTCACTGTAATACATCACAGCCATGAGTACAACCATACGCTCAGTCCTGTGCATCCTCCTAGGGAATCCTGAAACCTAGGGTGGACCCTTGGCACAATGATCAAATGCCAAAATGTAGACTAAAATACAGTAAGTCCCCTACATACAAGAGCGTGTTCATAAGTCCAATTTGTTTGTAAGTCCAACAATGTTAGCCTCGGTACCCAAGTAACACAATCGGCTATCTACCGCTGCCTTTACGCTTGCTTCTGGACATCCTGGGCTTGAAATAAAGATTCTGTATTACTGTACTCTATACAGTACTGTACAGTAAAGTACACAAAAGCACAACCACTTGCAGAGGTTGCATGCATGTGACAATGTACAACTGACACGCGAACTAACTTATGTGACTGGACATGTGAAAGCACATTTGCATCTTCGAAAGTCCACAACTTGAAGGTTCGTACGTAGGGGACTTACTGCATAACAGCAGATCAAAGAAGGGAGCGTGGATAATGCAGGATGAATACTTCAGGGATATGACTGCAGGGACCACTTCATCTAATGACTATCAAATCTACATGCTCTCCAAACAGGCGTTCACATGGCTTATGTTCTGGGGCTTTCTTTCCCTTCCTCAGGGAGATAAAGTCATCATACCAAGGAAAGAAATAACCGGTAACAATATATTCTTGTCATTCAGAGTAAATTTCCCAGTGTTCCTGTGCCTTGGCCACTCCACGGAGCTGAAGAGTCAAGTTTAAATTCTTCAGCTGTGGGCCACACAGAAGTGACAGAAGGGAGAGACTGGGTACTTGCAGACGTCAGAGGAAAATAATGTCAGAGGCTGAGGAAGTGTTTGTGGATTTTTTTTTTTTCTGACTAAAAGGTGCTTTCTCACCTTGTGGTAAAACAGAATTAGCCATCACCTACCTATTCTGGAAGGAAGCACTGAACACAGAGATGTGAATACTGTGCAGATCTGGCGGACGGTGTGTTGATTATTCACAACCTCTCCGACCGTTTGAAATGATTTACTCTCTAGGATCAAGTATAAAAATACACTCTTCACAGAAAATCTTCTTTAAATACGAAATAACAATTCCAGCAACAAAAGCAAACGAGAGTCCACAAAACTTTAAGGTAATTATCTTGAGACACCGGGAGGGCTCACGCCAAGGAGCACTTCCAGAACTTCCGATGCCAGCGTCCCCGTCCCCGCGGTGAGCCACAGCCACTCCCTGCCTCCTCAGGAGACCTTCCAACACTAGCAGCCGTGTGGCTGACAGGGTCTTCGTGCTCCAGCTGGGCATCAGGCCTGAGCCTCTGAGATGGGAGAGCCGAGTTCAGTACACTGGTCCACCAGAGACCTCCCAGCCCCTCATAATATCAAACGGAGAAAGCTCTCCCAGAGATCTCCATCTTAACGCTAAGACCAGCTGAACTCAACAACAGGCAAGCTACAGTGATGGATACCCCATGCCAAATAACTAGAAAGACATGAACACAACCCCATCCATTAGCAGAGAGGCTGCCAAAAATCATATTAAGTTCACAAACACCCCAAAACACACCACCAGACGTGCTCCTGCCCACCAGAAAGACAAGATCCAGCCTCATTCACCAGAACACAGGCACTAGTCCCCTCCACCGGGAAGCCTACACAACCCACCGAACCAAGCTTACCCACTGGGGGCAGACACCAAAAAGAACGGGAACTATGAACCTGCAGCCTGCAAAAAGGAGACCCCAAACACAGTAAGTTAAGAAAACACAGTAAGTTAAGAAAATGGTAATAGGAACATACATATCAATAAATGAGAAGAATCAAAATGAGAATCAAAAAATGAGAAGACAGAGAAATACACAGCAGATGAAGGAGGAAGGTAAAAACCCAGCAGACCAAACAAATGAAGAGGAAATAGGCAGTCTACGTGAAAAACAATTCAGGGTAATGATAGTAAAGATGATCCCCAATCTTAGAAATAGAATAGAGAAAATACAAGAAACATTTAATAAGAACCTAGAAGAACTAAAGAGCAAACAAACAATGATGAACATAATAAATAAAATTAAAAATTCTCTAGAAGGAATCAATAGCAGAATAACTGAAGCATAAGAACGGATAAGTGACCTGGATGATACAATAGTGGAAATAAGTACTGCAGAGCAAAATAAATAAAAAAGAATGAAAAGAATTGAGGACAGTCTCAGAGAAATCTTGGACAACATTAAACGCACCAACATTTGAATTATAGGGGTCCCAGAAAAAGAAAGACCTGAGAAAATATTTGAAGAGATTATACTTGAAAACTTCTCAAATATAGGAAAGGAAATAGTCCATCAAGTCCAGGATGCACAGAGAGTCTCATACAGGATAAATCCAAGGAGAAACATGCCAAGACACATATTAATCAAGCTATCAAAAATTAACTACAAAGAAAATATATTAAAAGCAGCAAGGGAAAAGCAACAAATAACATACAAGGGAATACCCATAAGGTTAACAGCTGATCTTCCAGCAGAAACTCTGCAAGCCAGAAGGGAGTGGTAGGACATATTTAAAGTGATGAAAGGGAAAAACCTACAAACAAGATTACTCTATCCAGCAAGGATCTCATACAGATTCAACAGAGAAATGAAAATCTTTACAGACAAGCAAAAGCTAAGAGAATTCAGCACCACCAAAACAGCTTTACAACAAATGCTAAAGGAACTTCTCTAGGCAGGAAACACAAGAGAAGGAAAAGACCTACAATAACAAACCCAAAACAATTAAGAAAATGGGAATAGGAACATACATATCAATAATTACCTTAAATGTAAATGGATTAAATGTTCCAACCAAAAGACATAGACTGGCTGAATGGATACAAAAACAAGACTCATATATATGCTGTCTACAAGAGACCCACTTAAGACCCAGGGACACATACAGACTGAAAGTGAGGGGATGGAAAAAGATATTCAATACAAATGGAAATCAAAAGAAAGCTGGAGTAGCAATACTCATCAGACAAAATAGACTTTAAAATAAAGATTATTCCAAGAGGGCTTCCCTGGTGGCACAGTGGTTGAGAATCTGCCTGCCAATGCAGGGGCCACAGGTTCCAGCCCTGGTCCCCACACACCTAGAGTCACAGGCTCCACAACAAGAGAAGCCACCACAACGAGAAGCCAGAGCAGTGCAACGAAGAGTAGCCCATGATCGACACAACTAAAGCCCACACACAGCAATGAAGACCCAACGCAGCCACAAATAAATAAATAAATTTATTTTTTAAAAAAAGACTATTCCAAGAGACAAAGAAGGACACTACATAATGATCAAGGGATCAATCCAAGAAGAAGATATAACAATTGTAAATATTTATGCACCCAACATAGGGGCACCTCAATATATAAGGCAAATGCTAACAGCCATAAAAGGGAAAATCGACAGTAACACAATAACAGTAGGGACTTTCACCAATAGACAGATCAACCAAAATGCAAATAAATAAGGAAACACAAGCTTTAAATGATATATTAAAAAAGATGGACTTAATTGATATTTATAGGACATTCCATCCAAAAACAACAGAATACACTTTCTTCTCAAGTGCTCATGGAACATTCTCCAGGATAGATCATATCTTGGGTCACAAATAAAGCCTTGGTAAATTTAAGAAAATTGAAATTGTATCACGTATCTTTTCCAACCACAGCACTATGAGACTAGATATCAGTTACAGGAAGAACTGTGTAAAAAATACAAACACATGGAGCCTAAACAATACACTACTAAATAACCAAGAGATCACTGAAGAAATCAAAAAGGAAATCAAAAAATACCTAGAAACAAATGACAATGAAAAGACGATGACCCAAAACCTATGGGATGCAGCAAAAGCAGTTCTAAGAGGGAAGTTTATAGCAATACAATCCTACTTCAAGAAACAAGAAACATTTCAAATAAACAACCTAACCTTACACCTAAAGCAGTTAGAGAAAGAAGAACAAAAAAACCCCAAAGTTAGCAGAAGGAAAGAAATCATAAATATCAGGTCAGAAATAAATGAAAAAGAAGAGAAGGAAAGAATAGCAAAGATCAATAAAACTAAAAGCTGGTTCTTTCAGAAGATAAACAAAATTGATAAACCATTAGCCAGACTCATCAAGAAAAAGAGGGAGACAATTAGAAATGAAACAGGAGACGTAACAACTGACACTGCAGAAAGACAAAGGATCATGAGAGATTACTACAAGCAACTATATGGCAATAAAACAGACAACCTGGAAGAAATGGACAAATTCTTAGAAAAGCACAACCTTCTGAAACTGAACCAGGAAGAAATAGAAAATATAAACAGACCAATCAAAAGCACTGAAATTGAAACTGGGATTAAAAATCTTCCAACAAACAAAAGCCCAGGACCAGATGGCTTCACAGGCGAATTCTATCAAACATTTAGAGAAGAGCTAACACCTATCCTTCTCAAACTCTTCCAAAATATAGCAGAGGGAGGAACACTCCCAAATTCATTCTACGAGGCCACCATCACCCTGATACCAAAATCAGACAAAATGTCACAGACAAAGAAAACTACAGGGCAAAATCACTGATGAACACAGATGCAAAAATCCTCAACAAAATACTAGCAAACAGAAACCAACAGCACATTAAAAGGATCATACACCATGATCAAGAGGGGTTTATCCCAGATTGGCACGGACATATATACACTACTAAATGTAAAACAGATAGCTAGTGGGAAGCAGTCACATAGCACAGGGAGATGAGCTCGGTGCTTTGTGTCCACCTAGAGGAGTGGGATAGGGAGGGTGGGAGGGAGACGCAAGAAGGAGGGGTTATGGGGATATACGTATACGTATAGCTGATTCACTTTGTTATACAGCAGAAACTAACACACCATTATAAAGCAATTATACTCCAATAAGATGTTAAAAAAAAGATAATTATCTTATAGCCTTGACTACCTAATCTCTCCTGGCCACCTTTCTTTCTTCTTCTTTTTTTTTTTCTTTTTTCTTTTACATGATCTTGAAAAGGCTGGTCAAATGAATGCTGTCTTTTACTCTATCAGATATGCCAATACTTTATTGGGTTAAATCCTCTATTACTGATAGCCATATCTTTAGGGAAAAACAATATTTACTGCATTTTCATAATTAAGTAGTATTATGAACTGTCCAAGTATTCAAGTGAGAGTGCTAGATATTAGCAGAAAGCAGTAAAAATAGAAATAGTCCCTGTTCTGTAAGATTTTCACATAGGACCACCACTGCTTTGAATAAAAGGTCTCCCTTCTGATTTGAGGTTCCCAAAGCACTCAAAAATATTATCCATGTAATTTCCCAGTAGTTCTATGAAGAAAGAAGAATAGCTCTATATCTTGGGGATTTTGTTTTTGTTTATAAATATGAATACCTAAAGCACTTGAAGGGGAACACAAATGAATATTTTGCCAAAGAAAGCTGAGGGTAGGCTGAGGTCCTCCCATTTCTCCATCCACCTATTCATCCAAGTAATGCATCAGAGGCAAGTGCCAGGTTCTCACCTAGATTTTGGACATACAGAAAGAATACTTACCCAACTTACATTACTCTTGATCTAAATAGAGATTGGCCCCTGTGCATTTCTCATTACTACAATGACCTGATAATTATAATGACAAGATTTCTTGCAATGGGAGAAATAATACCTCTTCATACTCACATAAAAATTCTTCTATTTCTTCAATGTTCATAATCTATGGATGACACAGAAGCTGGCATTAGTTTGTCTTTTTTTTTTTTTTGGTGTAGGATCTCATCATACTTTTCGCTTTTATGTTTGCTTTAAACAGCTTTATTGAGGTGTACCTTATAAACCATAAATTCAGTCTCCTTAATTTTCATTTCCTTTAGACAGTAAAAATAAATGCTGTTCATAAATTTCAAGTTATCCAGATGTATAAAAAGTAGGAAATAAAACCCCCAAAACTACTTCAATACTATTCTTAGTTTTTAATATATCATTCCGTATTCTTCTTCTCAGCACAGAGATACATGGTTTTTTGAATATTATTTCAAATAATCTGTATATACAGAGAAGTCACTTGTCATTAGTGGACAAACTGTTTGTGTTAGTGTACAAACTCTGTAAATAGTTCCCAGAAGAAGAAACATAAATCCACCACAAATCCGATTCTACTGTTCTATAACTTTCCATGTCAGCATATAGTGACTACATTGCACTGCTTTCATAAATTATTTAACTTTATTTGGTGACTATTTAGGTAATGTCCAATTTTTCATCATGTAAAGAATCATAAAATAAATATTCTTATACATAGAATTTTCTTCTGCATAGGGAGAACTAGTCCTGTGACAAACCTCATTAGTTCCATGACAGAATGGTCAGGTGTTTTGCTTAAAATATACCTACATCACTTAAACATCTAGGGTTAAGAAGAAAAAGAGAGAAAACAATGAGAAAGAGAGAGACGAAAGGAGAAATGGAGGAGGGAGAACAAGAAGAAAGAAAGGGAGGAGGAGAAGGAAAAAGAGGGAAGGAAAAGAAATTCCTAAACCAGATATATATTTATTCCTTTAGCCATATGAAAGTTGAAAGCTGAGATCAACTTTGTTTAAGTTCTACAGTGGATTATTCCAATCTAATGCAAAACTTCTATAAAACTAGAAAAATGCCTCTTTGGACAGTTACAATTCAATTTCTTTCCCCTTCCCTTAAGTACTTCCCATCAGAGCCACAAAATTGTCATGAGGTGGTTTGAGGTGAAAATAGCATCCACGTCTGAAAGACCCTATGGTAATGAAAGGGGGGGGGCATGTCTCCCTTGAATCACAGGTGCTCTTCATTTTCAGTAATTAAAGTCAGGCACTCAAATACATGCATTTCATTGGTGCTTTTCATATTATGCAAAGACTACACTGTAGAGGTCTTTAATTTGGTGAGTACTATTTGCAATGTGACAGAAAAGATTCCTAATTTACATAAAACATTGCTGAGAATGATCTATATGACGGTGTGATATAAAAAGCTAAATGCAAGTCACTCCTCACTGAAGATGATCTGAAATAGTACTGTGTCAAGGGAGTCATTAGATTACAGAGGATAAAAAGCAGGAATAGGTATTCGATATTTATTATATTTGTATAATCACCTTAAGTGTCCTGTTGGAGCTAACTAGTATACAAAGAATAGTAGTTTCCTCAAAAAAAACAAAACAACACAAAACTTTTTTTTAAAGAACAAAATATATAAATGCTATCAAATAGATCTCATTGACATCCATCTTATTACAAGGAGAAGCTCTACAATTCTTGCTTTTTATGAATGTAAATAAATGCTTCAAGAATTACTAAAGAATTATCTGTACCATGAGGTAACTCTGGTAGCCAAAGGCTGCAAGAGGACACAGTTTACCAATTTCTGTGGAATCTATCTCCCATGTGGTAGGCCAAATAACGCAGCCTCTCTACTCCTCAAGATGTCCTCATACTAATCCTCAGAACCAGGGAATATGTTACCTTTCATGGCAAAAGGGACTTTGCAGATGTGACCGTGCAGTAGGAGGAAGATCTTGCATTATCTGAGTGGACGCAATGCAATCAAAACGGTCCTTAAAGAGGAAGATGGAGATATATCAATAACTTTGAGAAGAAGGGTCAGAAAGATGAAACTTTGCTGACTGAAGATGGAGCAAGGGGCCACTTGGGAAGGTTTGTGGGCAACCTCTAGAAGCTGGAAATGTCAATGAAACAGATTCTCCCTGGAGAACCTCCAGAAAGAAAATATAGCCCTTCTGATTCCATGAATTGAGCCTAGTAAGACCCATATTAGAATTCCCACCTTCAGAAAGGTAAACTAATAAACCTGTATTTTTTTAAGCCACTAAGATTGTGGTAGTTTGTTACAGCAGCAGTAAGACACTAATACATATCATTTCTCCATCATTAAGTTTGAGAACTGAAACCATGACATACTCCAGTTCCTATGGTAATGAACACTGGAACCAGGCAAAAGGAAATGCTTTTTTTGTTTTTGTTTCTGGAAAATAAGATTGTAAACTATATAAAATACGTGACTCAACAGCAAGACCTGTTCACCAATACTCACACCCTGATCTCACTGTGCCCTCCAGACCAGTTTATACACCCAAAACTGCCCAATCCTGACCAGTTCCTCACCTTGCAAGACCTACCTCAAACTCACCCACCTAACTAGGTCTTCTATCTTACAAATATTCTCCATCATCTTCCTCCTCTTGCAAGGCTACTCCCCAAGTAGGTATTCTTCTTTACTACAATAAGTCTACAAAACTTATTTTGCTTAATCAACAGATTTTCCTATTTTGGAGAAGGATACACACAGATGGGGTATTTCTTTCATGAGTATATCTGGAAATATCTTTATATGGCTGTAAAGGCAAAGACACGTGGATCTAGAGTACACTTTAGACTCCTACTAAGCTGAGAGGGGAAATTTAACAATGGAATTCCAGAGATGAAAATGTACATTGATTAAATATCACATTTTTTCATTTGTGTGTTGCTGTATTTTTTTAATTATACACTCAAATTCTGGATGTATTTGTTTCTCATATTGGGACAAGACCATTTCCAAAGAATAATTTGGTTAGCCTGTGTTGGATAGAACGGATCTGGAGCTGAGGAATGATGAGAAGAAGACTCCCGTGAATCTACCTGGGGGAGCATATGAGATGGCTTTTTCCTCCCCTTCATAACCTTGTATTTTACAACATTAAGGTTGAATGAACCTCAACAGAACGAGGTCCAGTTTCATCAAAAATGTCTTTATCAAGATGGTTCCAACTATGCCTAAGGCATATGACATGCTTAATGCCACTCTCCCAGCTTTAATTCCCTCCAGTCTGTGCCTGGTTGCCAGTGACAGATGAGAGGACAGAGACTGAATCCATATAAGCTCCAACTTCTCACAAAGCAAAAAGACTCATCAAATGTCTTAAAGCAGTTGGACATTGTGGCTAAAAGCAATTGTGTTTCTGCATATGGAATTTAGTTTTTGTTCTTGTGCTGTTTTTTTTTTTTTAAACTCTCTCATAACAATAAGGAGAGGAGGTTAATGCATTAGTTTAACCAATTCAGATGACAACAAAGAAGACTTATCATCCATTACATCCAAGTTATCTGTCAGTTGGAACTTGATTTTCCCTAGAAAACATGACCATTTAATCAATAAGGAGGAACTAACGAGATATTTGAAAATGGAATACATGCATCAGTACATTTAGAGAGACTTTGCTAAGATTAATAATGTGCCAGAGTGTTATCAATGAACAGGAAAAATATTTCTTTTGCGTGTTTACTTAACAAAAAGAGCATTTTTGCTTTTTTTTTAAAGGTTTTATATATTTCACTTTGATCCTATCCCTTTAAGATTCTGATTCTCAGAATTCTTCTCTTCCGAATTATTTTTTCCTTATATCGTACCCAACACCAAGAGAGTTCTCTTAAAAGGATCTTATGTAAAATGAGCACTGCCATCATTGATGATAACGCTAGCCACAACAATAGTAATATTGGCAATAACTACAATTATGGAGGATTTACTATGTATGGTGAGTTTTTCAAACCTACTTTAAGTTAATGCTCTTAATAGGTAGGTATAACAACTAAGTACCTTCCTTTAACAGGCAATGATGATTATAACTGTATCTAGACAGCCACATACATATTCTTTCTCATTTCCTTTAACTTCTCATTGTTTCTATATATCGCCCTAAGAAACTGATTTTTTTCTTATCAGTCAGAACATTAACTTCTAGAATTACATTAAGGAGGTGAACCGTGCTTGCAAAATCCCTTCTATACCACAAAGTAGTTTTCAGGCTTGGTAATATATATATTTCATCTTGTAAAGGAAGAAAGGGCAACTCATTTAGCAAGTCATAATATTCCTTTCTGTTTATTATAAAATAGGCAGGGGAAGAACATGGGGGTTTTTGCAGGTTAAACAGTGGGCATCAGATTCTCCTAATTACAGTCATGGTATGGTATCCACAGTGCAAATCTTGACCCAGTTCTTTTCTACTCAAAATGTGGGTCAAGAACCTACAGCCTCTGCATCACCTCCAACATCTTAGAAATGCAGAGCTCTAGGCCTTACCCCGTTCTAACAAGATGCCCAGGTGATTTGCATGCACATTAAAATTTGATAGCAAAGCCCTAGTTCTTTTCTCTTACAGCTTGAAAAAGCCATAAGTAACAAGAATCAAAAAAAAAAAAAAAAAAAAGGCAGGGCCACTCAATCCTAGCTATTAGACACCATGGCAGAACATGACCTACAAAGTCAGACTCTCCATGATGGACCCTGAGTTTCTGTATTTGTAAAGAAAATTCCACACAGGTGATTCTGATGCGTCGTTACTGTTGAAAACCACAGGCAAAAGTTTAAAGAATCTTATTTCCACCCAGTTAAGAAATAATCACACACACACACACACACACACACACACACACACACACTGCAAATGTTCCTCTGTCTACTTATCAACTCTGAAGTTCATGAAAAAAACATAAAAAGCAACCAAAATAAACTATGAATGGATTCAGTGAGAGGAACCACACTAGTCACCCCAAGAGATGCTGACATCTATTTTTAAAAGTGTGTTATTCCGTAGAGAATGGACTTGAGGACACGGGGAGGGGGAAGGGGAAGCTGGGCCGAAGTGAGAGAGTGGCATGGACATATATACACTACCAGATGCAAAATAGATAGCTAGTGGGAAGCAGCTGCATAGCACAGGGAGATCAGCTCGGTGCTTTGTGACCACCTAGAGGGGTGGGATGGGGAGGGTGGGAGGGAGACACAAGAGGGAGGGGATATGGGGATTTATGTATACATATAGCTGATTCACTTTGTTATACAGCAGCAACTAACACAACAATGTAAAGTAATTATACTCCAATAAAGATGTTAAAAAAGAAAAGCGTCTTACTCATTTTTACTCAGCTGGGAAACCTGAGGTTTTCAACATAAGAGTGTGTTTTCACTTCTAAATGTTGACTCTCTTAGCAATGCCCAAATTTTACCACCAAAGATAATTTATTCAAACACATTCTGGAACAAATCAGTCACTCTCAATTCATAAAATCAGACAAACAAACAAAAGAGAACAGCCACTGCAGAAAATAACATGTTAGAATCTTGATAGCATGGGCTAATTTTCACGTATCTTTGTATCTACAGCACTGAGCATGGGGATTACACATAGGAAGAATGTCTGTGTTTAACTGAATTCACTGAAAGCATGCATACAGATTGGTATGAGTACTAACTCCCACCAAAACACTAGAGTCACGCTATGCACTTGCCAGGGACCTATTTGATCTTACAACCCTTTTATTTGGGCTACTCTTCCAAGGCTGTGGGACATTGATTTAAATCTTTGAGGCTGTGCAAACGAGTAAACACCTGCTCAAAGTACGGCGGACAGAAGATTCAGTGCTCAGCATCTTAGGGAAAAGAAGACAATTTAAAGAGTTGTCAATTAGTTTCCATTTCCAAATCTTCCTTCCCTCTTAAGAGAAAGCTGATTCCTGAACAGGACTTAAGAATTTCCTTGTCAGTATTATTCCTTACTCACTCTTGGCCCTTTCCTCATACTTTTGTGTGCTACTCTTTTGGAAATCTGGTATTCTTTCTCTTCCCAACTACTTATCCCTTCACAGCCTGCTTTCAGAAAAGAACTCAGGTAGCATTCATTTACACACTATTATATTCCCAAATACATAGAACACCCCTTCAAAAATTATTTTTAGTGTTAGTCATAATGAAAATAATAGCTGACTTCTATTGCATACTGACTAGGTCCCAGTCACCCTCTCTAAATATATGTACTCAGAAAATCTACTGAGATGGATAATCTAATGATCACTGCATCATCCTCATCCTGCCCACGAACACACTAAAGATCAGAGATGCTGAGGAAGTTATCCAGACTTGCACAGCCACCATGTGGCCTAGCTAGAGAATCAGCTCCAGGGTCCTCACACTGAATCTCAATTCCGCTTTTCTCTCTACTGTTTTTTATTTACTGAAATTATTTACTTAATATTGAAGAACTTAGCCGCATTAGCAAATAGAAGCTCTTTTTTTTTTTTAGTAAATTTATTTATTTTTGGCTGCATTAGGTCTTCGTTATTGGGTCTTAGTTGCTGTGTGTGGGGTTTCTCTAGTTGTGGCGAGCAGGGGCTACTCTTTGTTGCTGCGCGTGGATTTCTCATTGTGGTGGCTTCTCTTGTTGCAGAGCACGGGCTCTAGGCGTGTGGGCTTCCGTAGTTGTGGCGTGCGGGCTCAGTAGTTGTGGCTCACGGGCTCTAGAGCACAGGCTCAATTGTTGTGGTGCACGGGCTTACTTGCTCCACGGCATGTGGGATCTTCCCGGACTAGGGCTTGAACCCGTGTCCCCTGCAATGGCAGGCGGATTCTCAACCACTGTGCCACTACCCAAGTCCCAAATACAAGCATTTTGAGCAGGCAAAGAAGGCAATTTCAGAGAAGGGGCATATCTCTGAAAAATGCTCAGGCCCGAGGTTCTCATACATCATTCTGCATCCTTCTCCCCCGCTATGGGGGAGGGGCGGGTTCTTTCTTGCTATCGTTTTGCAAATTACAATAATCACATTTTACAAGTGACTTCTCACTGTCAGTGTGACTCCCCCTCATCATCTCCTTCAGAAGAGTCTCAGTTTTAAAGGGGGGAAAAAAAAAGTAAGCCCTGCCCGTATCATTTTCTACCAGAACTTTCAAAAATAAAAAAAGAAACTCAAATTGTCCTTTCTCCACAGTCACAGATTTAGCCACTTCTTATGTTTAAATTTCACGTGGAAAGCCTCCCGCGTGTCACTTTTGATAACAAACAACCCAGGATACTCTTCAATGCCATTTCTTCAATTGTATTTTCTTTACTGCTCAAACACGATAAACGAGGGGAATCCAAAGATTTTTCATACGTCACAGATTCGATGCAGCCAGAGTTTGGTTAAAAATACAGCGAGAGCTCTTAAAAAATTATAACCTATATGATTTTTTTCCCTCCTCAGGCTTTTTGTCGATTTCCCTTTCACAGCACTGTCTCCTTTTACAAAAAAAAAAAATAATTAACAGAAGAAATCACTCAATCTTCCAGTTAAAATACAATGAGGAACTATGGTTAGAAAGGCAAGCAATTAATTTACTGGCTCTCAGAGCTGAGTGATTTCCCTATTTAAATCGTGTGTGTGTGTGTGTGTGTGTGTGTCTAAAGAAAGATATACCCAATTTCTGCTTTTAGCTAACGATTGTAATAATTTCTATTGGAAAGTCCATCTTTAAATTTGAACACATGATGCTCTTAGAGAGTTTGGGTTAAATGGCTTGAAAATCAGTGATAGCTAACTTTCTTCTTCTTTTTCCACTTAGAAATTTTTGCTAAAAAGGGAAAAACTAGCGAGAAAGAAGTTAAAAAAGTCATATTAGGCCTGAATGTTGACATTTCAAATACAGAATAATCCCTTTTATAACTCTGAGTACATACACCAATTGTTCTATGCTACCAGACATGCCTGAGAACTAAATTAATAAAATAAACCAATTATAGACATCATTGAATCATGGTTAGAAGGGGAAACTGAGGCCATCTACTACAACCAAATACAAAATTGTTGCTTGCATATGGTTAGAGATGTCAGAAATTCTTGTGAAACATGAGAAAATTTTTCATCTAGAAAGAAGACCATCCCTTTGTATTTAATTCAACAAAATCCCAATCCCAGCAACTTTTTTGTCAATATTGACACACTGAATTTAAATTTGTATGGAAAGGCAAAGGCACTAAATAGTCAACAATTCTGAAAAAGAACAAAGCTGGAGGACACACCCAACCCAGTTTCAAGACTTACTATAAAAGGACAGTAATCAAGAGAATGCAGTATTGGTAAAAGGGTAAGATAAGACCAATGGAACACGAAAGCTGAAAAGGGTACCTACTGTTGTTGTCTTTGTTGAGAACAGGAAGACAAAAGGATGTGAGCACAAAGCAACTAGGGTGACCCTGTCTAATAGAGTAACCGTCCCCACCGGGAAGTGGCATGTAGGTTTCAGGCGGTGCGGAGCTACAAGAGTTTGTGTGCAGAATGACAGCTTGAGCAAATCAAAAGAAATTCACAACCAGGGAAGATCGATACCTTATCACTTGCATTGTTTAAAAGTGGACTGGACAAAGAACTAGAGGCTCAAGTGTCAGGAGCAATTCCCTAGGCTGGCAGGCAGGGAAGGTGTGGATGAGACTGCACAGACCTTTCCCATCTTAATTTCTATGATTCCACAGCACTGGCAAACCCAGTTTCACTAGGGAAACTGCTGAGCCGTGGCTGCTACCCAAGGTCTCCTCTGATCTTACACCGGCGTTCTCAGGAGACCGCTTGGGGCGCATCTTCAACACATGGCTCTTTTCACCATGTCAGCTTCAGTGCCTCTCCCAAAGGGCTCCCATGTAATTTACCATTCTTTCCCACAGGTTCCAAAGATAAGCCCCGTGCCTTCTGGGGCCTCTAGACTGGTCTAGCTGCTGCCAAACTATAAACCCCACAGACCTAAAAAAAAGTAAACTCCAGTCAGACCAAACTCCAGGACTACATTTATGGTAGGTAGAGAAAAACCTTCCTTTGGGGGCGCAAATATCTCCAAGCACCTGTCGAGTTAAAAAATCGGAAAGAAATAAAGTGTCACTTTTACCTGATAATTAATTGCATGATCTGTAAATGTGGGTCAATGGCTCACCTCTTTCTTCCCCTTGTCCCAGTTTGGGTTTGTGCAACGGCCACCACTGTAACTTTGATGAAGAGCCCTCCATTTCATGAGGCAGTCCCAAAGCACTTAAGGAACAAGCAGACTTGTTGGAAAGCAAAATTCCACCAAATAAATGGGCACTGACAACAGAAGGGGCTTTTAGAGAGTGGATTCTGCCACCATGGACTTGAAAGATACAAAATGCTTCCAAGCTAACTAAATGGCGAGGAAGGAGAGAGACTGGGACACAAGCAAGGCGTGTCTGAATGTACAGATGCAGATGCCCCTACACTGACGGTATACCCATGTGTCAAATCAAGTATTCACTGAATCCCTATTCTATGTGCCCAGCCTATTCTAAACACTGTGGGAAATAGAGCTAATTTATAAACACACCCATAATTTTCTAAGACAACATTTTTCTTGTTGTTGGGTGCTTTTGCTGTCATGCACACACGTATATTTGATGGACTTAGCTTTATGAAAAAATCAGGACATTTGGGATTGACATGTATACACTGCTATATTTAAAACAGATAACCAACAAGGAGCTACTGTAAAAAATTAAAAAACAAAAAAAATTAAGACTATTTCAAGTACAAAACAAGGTCATAACTCAGAAGCTAAGCTTTAGTCTATAATTTATTTTAAATCCCACCTGTTCAGCCTCAGTTTCTACTTCTCCCTACAATCAGCCACAGGCTACACTCTTCCATGCCGCCAATGTTTTTGCCCACACCATCCCCCTTCCTGAGATGTCCTTTACCTACTTATTTATCCTTTAGTTCCTATGGAAAGATCTTTTCTCCCAGAAACCTCTCAGGTAACATACGTCAGTTCTCCCTCTATGAACTCAAAGGAATGGGTATAAAATTATCTAATTCTAATAGCACTTCTCAACCTGCCCTATAATTTTCATCCCCTCTATATGACTGCAGGCTCTTCAAAGGCAATATCTAATTACTATAATATGTATACAGATTTTCCCCACCCTTAACTAGGACATTTAACTGGAACACTTGTTTGTGACAGGCGTTGCAGGAAATGGTGCAGATTAGTGAAAGCAACACTAGTCCTAAGTTAAAAGGCATGGGGGTCCCAGCCTGGGCTCTGGTTCTCCCGGGGGTGAACTGCTGGTCAGGTCACTGTGATGAAGGTCCTTGTCCAGAAAATCATTATGATAATAAACTGCCCTCTTACTGAATTGCTTAAATCTGATCATTGATATGAAAGTGTTCTTTAAATTATAACGGGCTATCAAACCATCACGAAATGCATGTTCTTCTCCGGTACTTCCCAATGGGGAATATTTTAAGCGAGGTTCCATCCAAATCTGAACTGACTGGGCCTGTGCAGTCTTATGGCACGAAATTCCTGGCACTTTCAGTCAAAAGGAGATGATGTAAGTATTAACAAAATGTCTATAATATCTATAAACTAAGAGAGTGGTTATGATCAAGGATATAAAAGTGAGACACAAACTTTCACAGAAGCTTCACAGTCACAGTCATAGCACAGGGGCACAGACAACCTCCCCAGTATACTGGGCTCTGTCAACAAGCAATGTTTAAGCTGGCGGGTGTGAATGTCCTTTCTGAGATGTGACAGTAGGAACCAAGTCCAGTCACCATCACTATAAATCTACAAAGCAAAAAACTCCTTTGCAATTCTCATTCATCTTTTAGAATTATTACCAATAAAATATCAAAGCTCAGTCTCAAGACAACACAAAAGATAAAGTACTTTAGCCAGTAAACTCTAAGTTGAATAAAAAACTGTGTATTTTTAAGTAAATAATAGATCCCGCAAAATCTCAAATCAACAAAAGGAAACGTTACTTTTTCAAAATCAAAAAATAAAAAGGGGCATCTCTGTTCATAATTGTGTAAGCTAAGGACCCCGAACAAGTTCTGTCTTCTCTTAGAAGAAGTGACTTGAGGCAATTCTGGAAGTCTCGCCAATGTTCTTTTCTCTTCTCTTTAAGGACATCACAGACGTGTAAAGGAGAATAAGAAATACAGCTGTCTGGCCTGAGTTACATATCAAAAAATGCCATCAACTTCCTGTAGGGGAAAACACAGAACCTTAAATTCGAAGCTTCTAGATGCCTTTTAATTCACCTTGACAGATTTTATCTTAGCCTCTGCAGAGCTGTGAAGAACTCCTCAAGGTTATTTGAGATTGCTTTATGTTGGGCGTATGGTGTCAAGATTTGCAGGAACTTGTTACTTAAAAATGTATTTGCAGGGGCTTCCCTGGTGGTGCAGTGGTTGAGAGTCCGCCTGCTGATGCAGAGGACACGGGTTTGTGCCCCGGTCCGGGAAGATCCCACATGCCGCGGGGCGGCTGGGCCCGTGAGCCATGGCCGCTGAGCCTGCGCGTCTGGAGCCTGTGCTCTGCAACGGGAGAGGCCACAACAGTGAGAGGTCTGCGTACCAAAAAAAAAAAAAAATGTATTTGTACTGAAATAATCCATAATTACAAAGTTCTATTAAAATCCCAAAGGCAAATGAATCCCTTCAAAGCGCTACAACATTCATTTTTGATATCACATCCCACCTTCAAACAGGTGGTCCTGCAGGTGTGGCTGAACGACATCCACTCACCTTTTAAGTTAATGAAGATTTAATATGAAATGAAAACTCCGGCACAAAACAAAAGCAGCAGAAATCTGTGACAAGAAAGCATGAAAAGGAATCAACGGTTCTGTCAAATCAAGCCCGGGCGAGTGTGCAAAGCACAGGGTGACTATATGCTTTGTGATAAGGCTTTAGGCTAAAATCAAAGGAGCAAAACTTCAATATTTCATGTTATCGTAGTGGCTTGGCAGGGCTAAAAATTTAATAAGCGCTATCTAAACGCATGGCACTGCTCCAGACTGGAGGAAAAAAAAGATGCCTGAGATTAAGCATTCTAATGACTACTTACTGAAACTTAAAAGAATATAGATCATCATCTCTGGAATTAAATTACTCACTCTAAGTAATAATAGTTAAAAAACATCCAAATGGCCCAGAGCTGAGTCTGGTGGAAGATAGGGTAGCAGAGCTGGTGATTAGGTGAGGATCTCACTAAAGGCGAAACACTGAGTGAGGGGCTTGTGTGGGACAAATAGCTGGGAGGCATCTGTTAACAGAGCTGGCACAGCTGGCCCGGCTCCTAAGTCTGCAGTTATAAGTCACCTAGGATTCGGGGCCCTGCAACAGGCAGAGGTAAAAAGAACAAGATAAATTATTTGGACTCTAAAGGCAAAATTTAAGTGTCATTTGCTCCGTAAAATCTTTCATGATCACCCCAGTCAACCCACACAGATCTCATTCTAATTCCTAGAAGTTTTCTCTTCCACTCCTTTGGAACATTCAGGAAGCTGATTTTTAATGCTGATTATCATACTAACTTGAATACCTATAAGGTACTCTATTTAACTCGATCAATAATTTCTCTGGCAGAATTTTTTTTCATGTACACACAGCTCTTTGTGTCTGTCCACAGAGTTTAACACAATACCTTCCTCTACTCATTATCCAGTGAACATGTTTTGGTTGATTGGAAGGTAAGGTCTAGAGCAAGGGGATGGCATACATAATGTTAGACAAATCGATAATCTTCAGGATTTTTTTATTTCTCTTGAAAATGGTCATGAAAACTGCTATAGGTTTAAGAACTTTGACACAAATATATACGTACTATCAGTTTCCACACAACAAACACAGATGCACTGACATATTGCTGTAACTGTCAGTGTACATCACTCCTAATTGCATAAGGTCCCAAATCTTCCTTCCTCATCTAATTTGTAATTTTACAGTAAACTTTTTGCTTTCTCTGCTTTATGAGCTCAAGTTCAAATAAGCCTCCCTTTCAACTTTCTAATCTAGAAGCCAGATTCTTACAAGCATGAAATTATAATTAAAAAGTATAATCAACATTAATAAAAAATCATACCCAAGGAATCCTTCAGTGGTATTCCTCCCGAAAAGCTTTCAACATTCCCCTAAATAAAAGATCACGCCTTAGAAAGCAACATCATTCTTTCAGACAGGATGGAATGTTTGTGTGCCCCATATTATACTTTTTAACTTTTTTTTTTTTTTTTTTTTTGCGGTACGCGGGCCTCTCACCGCTGTGGCCTCTCCCGTTGCGGAGCACAGGCTCCAGACGCGCAGGCTCAGCGGCCATGGCTCACGGGCCCAGCCGCTCCGCGGCATGTGGGATCTTCCCGGACCGGGGCACGAACCCGTGTCCCCTGCATCGGCAGGCGGACTCTCAACCACTGCGCCACCAGGGAAGCCCCCATATTATAATATATGCAAATATATTCAGACATATTTATGTGTGTGTGTATATATAAATTTAGACAAGTATACAACATGTCAAAGTGTACATTGTTCAGGCTACTAGAAGAGGAAGCCTTAACCTTATGAAGCCCCGATATGCCCTGCGTCTCTCCTCACAGAGCCTTTGTGTAAAAGTGAGCCGCAGTGTTTGTTTTCTCCTCACTAAGTCGCTGGCTTCCCTAACTTGGGATCTCAGATGGGGATTCTAAGGCAACAGAGAGTCCAGGGACACTCAGATGGCCGGGGATGCAGAAGATAGATAGGATTGCAGCCATGCAATCGGAGGTGGGTCTGGCAGACAGACGTTAGGGCAGGATGCCCCCCAGGAAGTCAGGAAAACCCACTGGGGGCAATGGTGGGAAAGGGTCAGGCAGACAGAAGTGCCAAGTACAAAGAATACGAAGAGAAGGAAAGGAACATAACAGATAACATCAGATCCAGAGATGGTGGAATCCACCAGGCTTAGTGACGGACGGTGTGAAGAGAAAGGATAATGAGGTTAAGATGCCCATCCTGGGGGCCTAAGGAATTGGTGTGACGCCATTTACACAAAGCGTAAAAGAGGAAGGTGGATTGTTTCATGGGGTTGGTGGGAGATAAGCTGAAATGGAGCTAAACGAACTGGGCAGTGTCACTCTCAATGGGAAGGACACTGGAGAGGCAGTCAAGCACCCTCACCGAGCGGCTGGGTGACCTTGGCAGGCACGTAAACCACCACAGGCTTCGGTTATCTCCTGTCAAATGAGCAGGCTGAATTAGATGACTTCTATTCTTTCCTCTGCTCGAGAGACTACAGCTCAAATGTTATCACTCCCATTTCCACAATCAGCAATATAGGAAGTCAAAAGAAACATCTATTCTCCTTGACATGGAAGGGAGCTCTAAATAAGAGCTCTAAAATAGAGGAATGCCTTCTATCCCTTTTTCCAGGGCTTTCCCCCAAATCCAAAGAGCAGCTCCACACCTGCAACCTGACACCATCAGGGGCTTGGCCCTTTGCTCTTTAGCGATGCCAGTGAGGCACAATGATGGGAAGGCGATTTGACTGGGACCGCGGTCGGAAGCCCCCAGCCCAGAGCTACGATTCCAGGCTACACCTGAGCCATTCCTCAGCCTTCCTTCCACAGGGCTCTATCATCCTCAGTACCTTGAAAAGCCAGGTGTGGAACAGAAATACCCAGACTGCTCAGCGCTCTCTATCACTCCCACTAGCCAATGTAGAAGAATGAGTTCAAAAACTTAGGGACTTAGCAACAGACTTGTGGTTGCCAAGAGGCAGGGGAGATGGGGGCGGGATGGATGGGGAGTCTGGGATTAGCAGACGCAAACTATTATACAGAGAATGGATAAACAAGGAGGTCCTACTGTAGAGCACAGGGAACTATATTCGATATCCTGTGATGAACCACAGTGGGAAAGAATATGAAAAAGAATATGTGTGTGTGTGTGTGTGTGTGTGTGTGTGTGTGTGTAACTGAATCACTTTGCTGTACAGCAGAAATTAACACAACACTGTAAATCAACTATACTTCAGTAAAATAAAATAAATAAATAAAGTGAGAAAAACTTAGGGACTAATGGTATAAGCACCGTGTCCTGGGTGGTCACAGGCTTTCCAGAGCACTGGGAACCAGAAACCAGGCCGGGATCAGGCAGGTGCAGCCCAAAACAGGGGCTGGGCACTGAGGTTGGGGAAGGATGCTCCCCACTTTTAGCAGGAGACTTTGAATGTGCACCCTTACAGGGTAGGACAGGGTTTGGATATGGGGCAAACTGGAGGGGACGAACCTTTCGACACTATCTGGGGCTTGGAGTTCAAGGGTATGAGCAGGAGTCAGCCTCAGACAGCCTGGGTCATGGGGTCGGCAGGCCAGGGAACCTGAGACAAAGAGCACACCCGGGGCCTGCCGAGTGATTCTGAAGTACAGGAGCCTCTGCTTCCAATGGGATGTTTCCCATCCTTTTCAGCCGGACATGAAATGCAAAGCTTGCCTTGCTCTTCAGAACTATGCCAAAAATAGCACTACCATACGACCCAGCAATCCCAGTACTGGGCATATACCCTGAGAAAACCAGAATTCAAAGAGTCATGTACCACAATGTGCATTACAGCTCTATTTACAATAGCCAGGACATGGAAGCAACCTAAGTGTCCACTGACAGAGGAATGGATGAAGAAGATGTGGCACACATATACAATGGAATATTACTCAGCCATAAAAAGAAACGAAATTGAGTTATTTGTAGTGAGGTGGATGGACCTAGAGTCTGTCATACAGAGTGAAGTAAGTCAGAAAGAGAAAAACAAATAACACATGTTAACACATATATATGGAATCTAAAAAAAAAAAAATGTCATGAAGAACCTAGGGGTAAGGCAGGAATAAAGGCGCAGACCTACTAGAGAATGGACTTGAGGATATGGGGAGGGGGAAGGGTAAGCTGGGACAAAGTGAGAGAGTGGCACGGACTTATATACACTACCAGATGCAAAATAGATAGCTAGTGGGAAGCAGCCGCATAGCACAGGGAGATCAGCTCGGTGCTTTGTGTCCACCTAGAGGGGTGGGATAGGGAGGGTGGGAGCGAGACACAAGAGGGAGGAGCTATGGAGATATATGTATATGTATAGCTGATTGTTATAAAGCAGAAACTAACACACCATTGTAAAGCAATTATACTTCAATAAAGATGTTAAAAAAAAAAAAGAACTGTGCCAGTTTCCTCAAATACTTTTGCTCTGCCTGGAACCCATGCAAGAGGCTGGATGCTTCAGGGAAATACTACAAGAGACCTGGATGGTTGAGACCAAGTGAAAAGTGAGTCACGAGGTAAAATTCCCTGTTTGGGCAGAAAACGGCGTTCATACAGGTCATTCTATCTGTATTTAAGGAGGTGTATTTAAGGACCACGCGTGCACGCCCTTGTGGAGAGGGCTGTCACAAGACATCACAGGCGAGGAGACAGGGGACAGGATTAGGAAGGCAGCCTGTTTAACCTCACAGTAAAGTTTTTAAAAAACACTAGAAGTTTGGCGGTAGAGATAAACAGGAGGTGAGTGAGGAGACAGCAGCTGCTGGAAGTGATTCGTAATCACCTCATCACTACACACCAAGTATTACACAAGGAGTTCTGCGGAGGATGGCACAGAGGCAGCAAGAGCCCTGATGACAGTGGAGTGTTTGCAATATGGTAAGAAAATAAAGGATGCACCGCATAAAAAGGAAAACACAAATATATGTAATAGAAACGGACGACTTCTCTCACAGGAAAACTGTAAGCTCAGAGCAAATGGATGGGCTCAGAAGAAGAGCACATTTTAAAAAAGGCCAGATGTGACCCTTTTGCTAAATCCTTCAGAAAAGTGACCCGCTGTGTCTCAGAGATCACAGATATGGAATGTCTCCCCCATGGCTCACCTGGAGACTCTGCTAGTAAATATCACCACCTTTCTATGTAAACACAGATAAACCAGAGGAATAAGGGCAGATGAATCAAAGGCACTCCAGCTGTCCCTGTGGTCCCACAGAGGTTTATTAATGTGTTTTGAGGCTGCCCAGCAGGAGGCTGGGGTCAGCAGCCAGGAAGGTGACATGGGGAGCTTTCCCATTGTGCTGCAATTACAGCAACACTCTGCTTTAATAACCCCAAAGCCAGGAGCCACAGAGGCACACCACTCGCTCTCTGCCCTCGTGCTCCCACTGTGCTCTGCAGGAAGCTGTTCCCAGAAGATTTCAAATGCAAATAGGACACCTGTGCTCCCCAGCACAGGACAATAGTCACTCCACACCTGAGTCAGGGCAAAGTTCTAGCAGAAAGCATCTCCCTAACAAACCTAAAAGGACTCCTGTGCCCCAGATAAGGATGGTAGTATTGTGATCAAGGTTTGCAGTGATCCGTGTGGCCGAACAAAACATATGTGCTGGACAACAAAGCTCCAGGCAGCATGTGATCTGAGAAGAAGACAAATGATACAGCGTGTCATGCTTTTACGGAAGAGCCTCACATCTCGCCAAAGAAGACGACACGCACATAAAATAAATATATAAGGAGAGGTAAGGACACGATGGATGGCAACCCCAGTTTACCAAAGGCCATGTAGAAAAGAGGACTAGCATTATGAGGCAGTTGGGACATTTTTATGAGAGAAATATGGTTTTAACTGCCCATAGAAGATGGTAAGTACAGGCATTGACGGTGGGTTGGGAGCGATTGTTCCTGGCTGATGGAACAGAGGTGGAGGAGGAGGGTGGCTGGTTACAGAGCACAGATACATTGGAGAGCAACTGGATACTGTAGAAGCAGGTTGGGACCACACTGTAGAAAAGGTTTTGAATAAACTCCGTAACCTGGTTGGATCGTGACTTTCAAGAAGAACCAGAAGAGTCTTCTCATCTATTTCCATCAACTGTCTCTCTTTGTATCAATGGCATGAACTTGCAAAAGAGCATCTGCCTTCCCTCCTTCCCCTCCAAAGAGCCACGCTCCCTCACACACATCTCACTTGAGCTTCTTAGTCCAACATTCTTCCCAACGAAGCTCACCAGCCACCATCCCTTGGGTCTTACTCACTTACTACGGTGCCCTACGTTTGTTCTGTCTCGCAAAGGACATCTCACAGGCCAATGTCATTTTCTTCACCTAATACTTCATTCTGCAGAAACTCTCTCTGGCCTATTCTCAGAAGTTATGATAAGCAAAGCCTTTTCAGCAGAGGGCTTTCAGGAGAGGCTTAAAATTCACATGTGCCCGTCTTCACCTCAATCACTGGCATCTACATGTTTCCTAGTGTCAGGAGAAAGTGCACAGTACCATGGATCACACCAAATCAGAGTCCCCCAAGAAGGTGGTACTCAGCATGCTTTGCTTATGCTACTTCAGCTCCACTCAAGCACATTTTAATTCATTTTTGTAACCTCCATCTTACTGAAGACAGAAAGTGGTCATATTTTTTGTGATTAAAAAAATTACACAATCCAAGAACTTTTTCAGCATAACGAGATACAGACGATAGTTGGCACAAACGAACTTCTGATAATGTCCCACATTTCTTCTGAGCTTCAGGAGGTGGGAGGGTATAAAGAGGTGGTTTGAAATTTTCATACGGTAAGAGAATCTAAAAGTAATCAGCATTTGGGATTTCAAATACCGCCCTGGGCTCCTACTCTCAAGGGATTAAAAATATAATTCTTCTTTTCAAAGATGCAATTTAACAAATGGGACAAATTCAATTACCCAGCCATTTCTCTATAGCTTTAGGAACTGCCGACTCCATGAAATTCAGATGAATCAATAGTTTGGATTAGAGAAGAAAATTCTCCATGACCTTTTTCTTTATTCTATTGCTTTCTCTAAAATGTTGGTGATTTCTAACAAATGGAATTCCCACGGTTAAAATTAAATATAGATTGTAAAGCCGCTGCCATTAATCTTATTTGTTATTATTGTTACTGTATGAGGATTGGTTTGCCATCACTGCACGTGGTCTCAACTGTAACTTTCATTTTGTGTGTGCACGTTGCCTTTTTTCTTAGATAAGAGCTCAACTGTGGGAGGAGGGTTTCTTGACCATCTCTAATTTCTATAGTGGAATTCATCACAAACACTTTCTTCTTCATCCCTCTCCTTCACCAGCACCCAGCAAGTGTGGCAATTATCAAGGTATGAAACATGAGTAAGGCATACTTCAGTGACTCATACTAATCATCGTGGTCCCTTTAACAAAGTGTCGGCAACAGACACCATTCACTTTAAATACTTTGTGGTTCCTCCGTGGACAGTCTTACAACTGAAAGTAAACTTACAGAGCTTTGATTCCCCTCACCTCTCCAGGTGGGAGAGATGGCATAGACTGATGTATAAATAAATATTATTTTTTTCATTCTAGATTGTAGTTAACCTATTTCCTCCATAAGACAACCTCACTAGTTTCGACTGTTATGACAGTCTCTAATAATTTAGGTACATCCTTAGCTGAATTCCATCTTTATAATACACGATAAAAAAAAAAAAAAACTCAACTATGAAAATAAACAATAAAAAGGTTATAAAAGTTTATAAAAAGAACAATTAGCTCCTTAGGGTAAAACAAATTTTCTCATTCTTCTTAGGTTAATTTCTATGCGAAAATGTGATCTGCTAAGCTAAGTAAAACACGTCTTACCTCCGTATTAAAACAGAGCCTCAAAGAATCTCAGACAAAACAGGGAGCATTTAATTTGCAATGTATTACACAGCAATAAAAATGTGTTTTTAAATTCTACTATCCGAAATTGTCACCAATTCCACTTCCTTCACAGAGTGTCTGAACCAGTGAAGATCCCAGAGGTACGTCTGTAATCTCTGTTAGAAGGTAGAGGAAAATTAAGTATAACTGAAATGAGAATTCAGTGTGTCCTTTTGAGACAGTAACAAAAAGCACTTGGGAGTTTGCTGATGTTCAACAGGGATGTGAATGTGGGTGGAAGGAAGTGGAGAGGGACCAAGGTTGCTAATTTTGTTTTTGGCAGTGCCATGCGGCTTACAGAATCTTAGTTCCCCGACCAAGGAGGGACTGAACCCACACCCCCGGCAGTGGAAGCTCGGAGTCTTAACCACTGGACTGCCAGGGAATTCCCTAATTTTTAATAGCATCTTTTGGTTTGGTCTCTTTATAGGCCCAACCTAGCTCTACCATACTTAGTCCTTTCTTTATACATAAAAGCATTGTGCCTTCTCTAAGCTGTATACTACCTTCTTGTAACCCCTCAGAAGACTGTTTTCAACTGGAAATGGGGGAATACCCTTCACAAAATCATTCTCACTTGTATGTCTTTCCTCCAACTTCTTTTGACCAGAGCAACTTTCAACCCATAACATTACATCCTCCTCTTTGGACACCTGGCTCAGAACACCAGACAAACTCTATTTAAAACACATACTTCTGTTATCATTTAAGTGAATTACTTCTTCTATTAAACAGCAAAGGAACGGTTTATGTTAAAAGCCAAGTACAGGCATGGTGGTAATTTCTCCGAGTGAAATGCAATATCATCAGTACACATCGAATACGTACATAAAACGACGAGCATGTCACCAAAGAAACCCACGATTTCTCTGCAAATTTCATAGTATTGTTTGAAGCTAATCCATCGTATAAAAAAAAAATCGGCTTTGTAAATCTATATCATTCACATACTTGCTTATCCCTTCCCTTAAGACAAAATAATTCCCAACCCATTTTGGAAAATAAAGTATGCCAAAGAAAGGAAAATCAGTTTGGTTTCCAGAACCCTGGCGCTCAAATGAGATAAAGATGGGTCTGTACTGATGTATTCATCCATGTTAATATTTTCCCTATAATGATATCCAAAAAAATGAAGAGGAGTTTAGACACGTGCATTCTGAGTTACCTCTGGGATTTAAACTTTCAAATAATATACAGCTGCCAATAGTTGATTCTGGCCTCTTCTCTCTCAACTCTCAAAACCCCTCCTGGGATAAGCCAACCTCAATGTACTGCTGATACATTCTCAAGACAGGGTACGTTCAAAATAACCACATCTGCCTTATCAGTGGGCCCCTCGGCTGCATGAACTGTTGGCTTTCTTGCACTAGAGAGAGGAATTAAACCTTCACCAGCTCAGGTGTATAGCCCAGTGCAAGCAGGACAAGTGTGCAGCTTCATAGTAAAGGATGCTTATTAACTAGAAAATAAAAGCCGTGTTATAAGAATATGCCTGGGACTCCCCTGGTGGCCCAGTGGTTAAGAATCTGCCTGCCAACGCAAGGGACACGCGTTCGATCTCTGGTCCGGCAAGATCCCACATGCCATGGAGCAACTAAGCCCGTGCACCACAACTACTGAGCCTGCGCTCTAGAGCCTGTGCTCTGCAACAAGAGAAACCACTGCAATGAGAAGCCCGCGCACCACAACAAAGAGTAGCCCCCGCTTGCCACAACTAGAGAAAGCCCGTGCATAGCAACAAAGACCCAATAAAGCCAAAAATAAATAAACTTATATTTTAAAACAAAAGAATATGCCTGATAGGAAAAGGATAAGTATGTCCAGGCTTTATTGCTACATGTATTTTTTAAAGAAGTGCCTATTGTACTGTGGAGTAGGTAACATTTCCCAGTATGTTTGGAATCATTCAGTGTAGCACCATATGGTGTGGTAATGTCACTAAACAGTGGGGCACAAATTACACACAATTCATGACACTTTGCACTCTTATTTGTTTAAAAAGTAAAACTGTCCTGAGATGCAGCACTGCGATTTGATGTCCCTCAGAATCAGGACAGGCTGGGTACTAGTGAAATTATTCTTTGTTACATATGAAGCCACTGAAGAAATACAAAAGGAAAGGATATCCTTCTGGAAGGATATCTAAGTTAGCCAATGTGAGAGAAAGGGAGTGGACCAGGCAGAGAGAACTGAGATTCTGTTGACCTGGCACATAAAATAAAGCAAACCATGGGCTCTGGGACTAAACATCTTTTGGCACTCACTGGGTGGTGAAAGAGACTATTCAACTAAAGGAAAGATGAGTGGGATGGGGGAATTAAAACACTCAGCTCGTCTGACCCATTATGAACTCAGGGGCTTATTCCTTTTCATTTGGAAGTTTCAGCTGCAAATATCAAACAATGGCTATGGTAGAAAAGCCCATCTGCTTCCCTGTAAAAGTATATTAACCCCTAAAAATGTACAAGATTAACATGGTATCAAACAGCCAAAAACTAGTGGTGCACCAAATTAAATAATACATGTTATCATGTCATGATCAAATGGTCTGGGAAGGGGGGAGAGTGAAACAAACAGTAGACTCAGATCAGAGCCTAAGATCAAGGATCCAAAGAGTAAATGACATTATATCACCATGACTCCTCCTAAACCACCCAGTCAAGCAACAGTTCATTGTTCCTCCTTGTTTGCTCTGTTCGAAAGGACCATAAGCCCACAGGTCCTAGCTAAGAGGAAGGGTTATAAAACTGTCTTCATATACAAACATCTACTTCCTAATAGGACACTATCCAGAAATATTCACCATTATACACAGTGAGGCAAAAAAAACTATGAATAAAAATACCTCAAGGACCTAGAATTATAAAAGGATGTATAAGAAATATCCAGAGATACAGACTTCAAGAATTATGACCTGGACCAATTTTTCTTTCCGGTATGAGTCTTCCGAAGTGACGACAGGGACTTCTCTGGTGGTTCAGTGGTTAAGAATCCACCTGCCAATGCAGGGGACATGGGTTTGATCCCTGGTCCGGGAAGATCCCACATGCTGCAGAGCAACTAGCCAAATAAATAAGTAAAGAAAGAAAGAATTGCTTTGCCTGAAGTGACGACAGCTATCAAGACAGCACTCTGTAACTAGATTCAAGTTCCTCTCACCAAACCAGAAATGGATAGACCTTCAATCAGTGTTATTCCCTCTTATAACAGGTATTTACTAAACAAAGGCTTGATTTTCAAATATAATCTTCAATAAACTCTGCATGTCTTTAACATCTCCTAAATTTTTTTAAAAAGATAATATCAACCTAACACTTGCCCCTATAGAGAGTATCATCAAATGCAAGGGAAGAAACAGTTTAATAAGTATTGGCCTGGAACACAGCTTTACATTCCTCTCTTCCACATTAATGGGACCAAGGTGTTACAGTCATGATCAAGATGTAACAATCCAATGGAAAGTAACATGAGGTATAAATCAGAACACATCTTAATTGCTACCATTTTCATCTTTACTGTCTAATACACTTTTGGAAAAAAAATTAAAAATGAACCTTGTATGAAATGTTTTAACAACTACATTATAAGTAACTCTACAGACTTTTTCCTTGGGTTTCTTTAGATGTGATTGACTAGGCTGTTTCACCACTTACGCAGTGATTTATTTATTCAGATTATCTCCATGAGACAGCAACCATGATTATACTACCACCATAATTTCTAGTACTGTTAGCAAACTATTGTAGTATGGTTCCATAACAACAAACAGAATGGATTCAATGGCCTCAGCATGGCTTTCGTGTATGTTTCATTTTCTTGGCCAAAAGTTCCTTTCATTATTTGGCTCCATTTTTTTCAGCAAACAGAAAATAAAGAAGAAGCTGACAGACTGTTAAAAAATATATACAACAGTCTACACAGCACAAATAAAAGGGAACTATAAAAATCTCAGGAAAAACTACTGTTTTTTTTCCTTCGAAGACAGTTTTAATTTTAAACACTCAATATTCTTATGAAATTTTCTAGACACGATTACATTGAAAAGGCTTCATACATTTAAAAAGAACGTGACAGAACACTCAGTTAAATGTTATATTAAAGATTCATCGTAAATTAAATATTAAAAAGTATTCAACAGATCCAAGTGTGGTTCGAATCCATCTGTTACTACAAACTATATTTTTTCTTTATCTTAGCATTGCCATATGTCATAACAGAAATCCAAGCTTTTTTTTTAAATTTTCCATTTGAAAACCTACCTTGGACATGAATGGCCATGGTTAATACACAGCATTTATACTGCACTATAGATTATCACAGAGTCATATTTTGCTAGGTCATTTTAGGAAGACCACAGATACGATTTAACTATAAACAGTTTTCTCCCTCCGAAGGTGTGTTAGCTTCTTAGAAACTCTGGATTAAAAGTTTATCATGAGGGGCTTCCCTGGTGGCGCAGGGGTTGAGAGTCCGCCTGCCGATGCAGGGAACGCGGGTTCGTGCCCCAGTCCGGGAAGATCCCACATGCCGCGGAGCGGCTGGGCCCGTGAGCCACGGCCGCTGAGCCTGCGCGTGCGGAGCCTGTGCTGTGCAACGGGAGAGGCCACAACAATGAGAGGCCATCGTACCGCAAAAAAAAAAAAAAAAATCTTCCAACAAACAAAAGTCCAGGACCAGATGACTTCAGAGGTGAATTCTATTAAACATTTAGAGGAGAGCCAACACCTATCCTTCTCAAACTCTTCCAAAATTTAGCAGAGGGAGGAACACTCCCAAACTCCTTCTACGAGGCCACCATCACCCTGATAACAAAACCAGAGAAAGATGCCAAAAAAAAAAGAAAACTACAGGCCAATATCACTGATGAACATAGATGCAAAAATGCTCAACAAAATACTAGCAAACAGAAACCAACAGCACATTAAAAGGATCATACACCATTATCAAGTGGGTTTATCCCAGGAATGCAGGGATTCTCCAATATATGCAAATCAATCAATGTGATACACCATATTAACAAATTGAAGGAGAAAAACCATATGATCATCTCAATAGATGCAGAAAAAGCTTCTGACAAAATTCAACACCCATTTATGATAAAAACCCTCCAGAAAGTGGGCATAGAGGGAACTTACTTCAACATAATAAAGGCCATATATAACAAACCCACAGCCAACATCATTCTCAATGGTGAAAAACTGAAACCATTTCCACTAAGATCAGGAACAAGACAAAGTTGCCCACTCTCACCACTATTATTCAACATTCTTTTGGAACTTTTAGCCACAGCAATCAGAGAAGAAAAAGAAATAAAAGGAATACAAATTGGAAAAGAAGAAGTAAAGATGTCGCTGCAAATACCTATACAGAGAGACTCCTAAAGATGTTACCAGAAAACTACTAGAGCTAATCAATGAATTTGGTAAAGTAGCAGGATACAAAGTTAATGCACAGAAATCTCTGGCATTCCTATACACTAATGATGAAAAATCTGAAAGTGAAATGAAGAAAACACTCCCATTTACCAACAAAAAGAATTAAATATCTAGGAATAAACCTAACTAGGGAGACAAAAGACCTGTATGCAGAAAGTTATAAGACTGATAAAAAAAATTAAAGATGATACAAATAGATGGAGAGATATACCCTGTTCTTGGATTGGAAGAATCAACATTGTGAAAATGACTATACTACCCTAAGCAATCTACAGATTCAGTGTAATTCCTATCAAATTACCAATGGCATTTTTCACAGAACTATAACAAAAAATTTCACAATTTGTATGGAAACACAAAAGACCCCGAATAGCCAAAGCAATCTTGAGAAAGAAAAACGGAGCTGGAGGAATCAGGCTCCCTGACTTCAGACTATACTACAAAGCTACAGTAATCAAGACAGTATGGTACTGGCACAAAAACAGAGATCTAGATTAATGGAACAGGACAGAAAGCCCAGAAATAAACCCACACATATATGGTCACCTTTTCTTTAATAAAGGAGGCAAGAATATACAGTAGAGAAAAGACAGCCTCTTCAATAAGTAGTGCTGGGAAAACTGGACAGCTACATGGAGAAGAAGGAAATTAGAACACTCCCTAACACCATACACAAAAATAAACTCAAAATGGATTAAATACCTAAATGTAAGGACAGACACTATCAAACTCTTAGAGGAAAACATAGGCAGAACACTCTATGACATAAATCACAGCAAGATTCTTTCTGACCCACCTCCTAGAGAAATGGAAATAAAAAAAAAATAAACAAATGGGACCTAATGAAACTTCAAAGCTTTTGCACAGCAAAGGAAACCATAAACAAGACGAAAAGACAACCCTCAGAATGGGAGAAAATATTTGCAAATGAAGCAACTGACAAAGGATTAGTCTCCAAAATTTACAAGTAGCTCATGCAGCTCAATATTGAAAAAATAAACAACCCAATCCGAAAATGGGCAGGAGACCTAAACAGACATTTCTCCAAAAAAGAGATACAGATTGCCAACAAACATATGAAAGAATGCTCAACGTCATTAATCATTAGAGAAATGCAAATCAAAAGTACAATGAGATGTCATGCAACACCAGTCAGAATGGCCATCATCAAAAAATCTACAAACAATAAATGCTGGAGAGGGTGTGGAGAAGAGGGAACCCTCCTGCACTGTTGGTGGGAATGTAAATTGATACAGCCACTATGGAGAACAGTATGGAGGTTCCTTAAAAAACTAAAAATAGAACTACCATACGACCCAGCAATCCCACTACTGGGCATATACCCTGAGAAAACCATAATTCAAAAAGAGTCATGTACCAAAATGTTCATTGCAGCTCTATTTACAATAGCCAGGACATGGAAGCAACCTAAATGTCCATCAACAGATGAATGGATAAAGAAGATGTGGCAAATATATACAATGGCATATTACTCAGACATAAAAAGAAACGAAACTGAGTTATTTGTAGTGAGGTGGATGGAGCTAGAGTATGTCCAACAGAGTGAAGTAAGTCAGAAAGAGAAAAAGAAATACCGAATGCTAACACATATATATGGAATCTAAAAAAAAAATGGTCATGAAGAACCTAGGGGCAAGACGGGAATAAAGACGCAGACCTACTAGAGAATGGACTTGAGGATATGAGGAGGGGGAAGGGTAAGCCAGGACAAAGTGAGAGAGTGGCATGGACATATACGCACTACCAAATGTAAAATAGATAGCTAGTGGGAAGCATCCGCATAGCACAGGGAGATCAGCTCAGTGCTTTGTGACCACCTCAAGAGGTGAGATAGGGAAGGTGGAAGGGAGGGAGACGCAAGAGGCAAGAGATATGGGAATATATGTATATGTATAACTGATTCACTTTGTTATAAAGCAGAAACGAACACACCATTGCAAAGCAATTATACTCCAATAAAGATGTTAAAAAAAAAAAAAAGGTACAATCTGGAAATTCCCTGGTGGTTCAGTGGTTAGGACTCGGCTCTTCCACTGCAGGGGGCCCGGGTTTAGTCCCTGGTTGGGGAACTAAGATCCTTCAAGCCGAGAGGCACAGCTGGAAAAAAAAGAAAAGTACAATCCAAATATGACCATGAAGAAATACCACAGAAGCCCAAATTGACATCTAAACTACAAAAGTACTGGCCAATATGCTAGTTTTGAGGTCGCTAAATATAAAAACAGATTGAGAAACTATTCAAATTTAAGGCGACCAAGAGATTTAATAGTTAGATGCAACACCTGATCTGGGATTGGACTCTGGACCACAGAAAGGTCATTCGTGGGAAAACTGTCAAATTTTGCGAAAGGTTATGATTAAACCTTTTGAAACACGTTCATTACCATTCATTTAAGTATCGTCTACGGCTGCCCTTGCCCAGTGGCAAAGATGAGTAGTAGCTGCAGAGACCTTATAGGCAACACAGCCAAAAATATTTACTCTTTGGCCCCTTATTGAAAAAATATGCTAAACTCTGGATTGGAAAAGAATATTGGATCTATAAAATAAACAAGGACGTACTGTATGGCACAGGGAACTATAGTCAACATCTTGTAATAATCTATAATGGAAAAGTATCTGGAAAAGAATAGATATTTATACATATATGTATAACCAAATCACTTTGCTGTACGCCTGAAAGTACCACAACATTGTAAATTAACTATACTTCAATAAAAACATCGTTAAAGTAAATAAATAAATACATTTTTTTGAAAAGAAGAAAATAATATTGGATCAAGGCTAATTTCATGATTTTGATAATTGCACTGTTTTTCTTAAAAATTTTTTCTTAGTTTGAGGAATCTGAGAGAAGGATTTATAGGAAACTTGTTTTTGCCACTGTCTTGTGAGTCTGAAAATGTTTCAAAATGAAAAATTCAAAAATAATGTATACCTTAGAGCTTAGTTATTTCCACCATCAGAGCGGTCCAGTCATTTATAAGATGGATTCTTCCACGGCTTAATCCATTGAAGTTTGGCCCTTCATTGCCTCTGGTGGCTACCCTCAGAGAGGACTAAATATGGAAATGCAAAATCCATGCACTTAGCCAGAAAATGCTCTTTTCCAGAAGGCACTTTATGGTTGCCATTTATTCTGTGTCCGTTTCTGGGCTAAGTGCTTTACACCTATTTTCTTGTAAAGAAGTGTATTTGCAAAAAGCAAAATCCATTTACTTGGAGATTTCTAATTCCGTTAAAAAAAACCGTTTTAGTAGATAGTAAAGTAAGCAAACAAGGACTACAGAGGACCAACCTCAGAGAGCGACTCAGCCCTCAACTGCAACTTGTAAAAGGGTTATTTTTAGCGAAATTCCTCCATGCCCAGCATCTCAAACATATTAATGGAGGTTTTCTGTCTCTACCTTATTATGAATATTGCTTGAATAAAGGGACTGATATCATGGCTGATGATAAAGGTTAATACCATAATCCAGGGGTCCCCAACCCACCAGTCAGTGGCCTGTTAGGATCCGGGCTGCACAGCAGGAGGTGAGCAGTGGGCAAGTGAGCGAAGCTTCATCTGCCGCTCCCCATCGCTCACATTACCACCTGAACCATACCCCCTCCCCCCCCACCCCCCTGCCATCCACGTCCATCTGTCCATGGAAAAACTGTCTTCTACAAAACCAGTCCCCGATGCCAAAAAGGTTGGGGACTGCTGCCATAATCTATCAAATCTTAGGTATCATTGAGTGCAAGACGCACCAGTATTTTATTTTCCCCTAAAAGAAAACGTTTTGCCCATTTTAATTGGAAAATGTCATCAATTATAAACACTTCAAATTCAGAGAGATTAAAATGTATGCCTTTGAATGAAATACAATATATAACATGTACTCAGTATACGGTCAGCAACACTTTTTTTTTTTTTGCTTCTGTTTTAATTGAAGTATAGTTAATTTACAATGTTGTGCTAGTTTCAAGTGTACAGCAAAGGGATTCAGTTATATATATATATATATATTCTTTTTCAGATTTTTTCCATTATAGGTTATTACAAGATACTGAGTATAGTTCCCTGTGCTATACAGTAGGCCCCTGATGTTTACCTATTTTATATATAGTAGTGTGCATATGTTAATCCCAAACTCCTAATTTATCCCCTGCCCCGACCTGCTATCCCCTTTGGTAACCATAAATTTGTGTTGTGTCTCTGAGTCTCTTTCTGTTTTGGAAATAAGTTCATTTGTATCATTTTTTTAGATTCCACATATAAGTGACATCATACAATATCTGTCCTTCTCTGTCTAACTTACTTCACTTCATATGATAATCTCATATATTTCTGGAAGTACCTTTTACTAATTTGGATTGTTCTACGTAGAATGATATCCCAGGTCTGACTTAACCAAGAAAAATAATGACTAAAATAGATGGCCAGTTAAAACTGTTACTAAGACTCATATTAATGGGAATGCTGGTCAAGATTGGAAAATTCCAGCTCTGTCAAAGGAAAGAACCTTGCACAAGTGATTCTGAGAACCCAAATGACCTCCTGCACAGGTGCTGTAAGGTCGCAAGCTACTGACCTTCTCACACGCCTCTGCATTTGTATGCGTGCTCTGCTCCTGGTATCAATGACAGTCAATATCCCAGCTGAAAGAAATCAGTCCATTATGCTGATCTCTTAACATTCAGAGTTGGCATCTTGAAGACACTGGAATAAATGGCTAATTCCTTGTGACTTCTGTCCTGAATGTTTGTTGTTCCCTAGAGCTTACACAGTCTGATAACATAAGGTCCAATTGCCCTATTTATTGCCTTAATTGCTTACTGTCCACATTAAAATCAAGGGTGGCCATGAGATTTCATATCTTCAAGTCTAGCTACTTTGGACCACAAAGGAGATAGAAGCAATGAGAGGTGAGAACATGTGCATAAGAAAAGGAAGTGAGAAAAAGATACAAATGAACTTATTTACAAAACAGAAACTGACCCACAGACATAGAAAAGAAACTTATGGTTACCAAAGGGGAAGGGAGTAGGGATAAATTGGGAGATTGGGATTGAAATATACTCACTAGTATATATAAAACAGATAACCAACAAGGACCTACTGTAGAGCACAGGGAACTATATTCAATATCTTGTAATAACCTATCGTGGAAAAGAATCTGACAAAGGATATATATATACACACACACGTAATCGAATCACTCTGCTGTACACCCTGAAACTAACACAAAACTGTAAATCAACTAAACTTCAATAAAACAATTTAAAACAATAAAAAAAAGTAAAGGAAGTGAGGGAGACTCAAGCAGAGCCCAAACCAGAACCCAGGTATTCTAACTCCTGGTCCAATATTCTTTCCATTTCATCATGTAGAGGACTGAAGCTTGTTTAATATTTGCAACTACCCTGAAACTCCTCCACTGTCCACATACCATTATCACAATCCTGGCACAAACATGTTAGTCTTCAGATATTTGGGCATCCATTAAATTTATTTTCTTTTTGGAAAACAAGAGTCCAAATGTGTTTTTGATGTTTGAGAGTGTATATATTTTAAAATATTTTTAAAGCAACTTGTATAAAAATAAAGCTGTCTGAAGCAACAGCAATTCGGCCACAGTATCCCAATCACAAGTCTCCCATCTGGGGAGACCAACCAGAACACAGTAGGAGTTTTAAACTACTGTCAGTACCTACAGTTGGAGCTTTTTAAAAACTCTACTGTCAATTTTGTATCAGTGCTTGGAATATATATTCCTATGAATATAGCCACAGTTTATATCTACCACCATGCCCACACAGTCTTCCATACTTCTGAAATATGTACTCAGAGAGCAGGAATTATAGATTGAATTCAGAAATGCACGTACTTGACTTCTAACAGACCTGCAGTTAAAATTCAGATATGTGGAACAGAGAGGACAATTTCCTTTCTGAGTAATGACCGGTAACCTATCGACAGTGCACTAAACAAGACAGATTACAGAATCCTCCAACACACTCAGCATTCCACAGAAAACGCCAAGAAGCACATCAAGCCAATCAGCAGTTCAGCAAAGCCCAAGATCAGAGACCACATCTTCCCTAACTCTGATTTAATGAAGTTCACAAAAGCTGCTTTACAGGAAGATGCATTCGACAAAATTTAGGGTACAGAGATCCTCTAATTAAAACACTTCCTACAGAAGAGAAAGCTTCTGGTGTGAATTACAGGAATGCAACACGTTACTACTGTTTGGAAGGGATATATACATTTACATGTCAGAGGAAACAGGAAACAACGCTGATGTAGGGACCTGACGAGATAAGCTTAGCCACTGACCCGGCTTGAAAAACGGGCAGCAGAGAGAACCTTCAAGGACAGGGCAAGAATCTGGGAATGGTGCAGGGACATGGAAACAAACAAAGAAAAAAAACCACTAGAACAAATCGGATTTCTAGTGCAGTATTATCTGAGTTTGCATACGAACCAGAATAATTTCAACTAATTCAGAAAAAAAAAAAGGCAAGTGATCAGAGTCAGCTAATGTACAGAAACTCTCCACTAACCCTCACTTCCAAGCTTTTATGATATAATGATAATTGGTATTCATAATTTTAAAACCCATACTGCTCTCTGAATCATCACAGAAGATCCCAGAAGCACATCCACTTAATGAATGTAATGTAGGGCATACTTTGAATAAGCTACTGAACTCAATGCTGAGGGACCAGAAGATTTAAGGGTCATAATGTAGGAATGAAAAGAAAGGAGAGACCTAGTGATATTGTACTGTATTTTTTAAAACCTGATGATCCACGTATGGTATAAATGGTAACTTCATTAATCAGGATATTCAATTCACCAGAACAACTCATATCAAAGAATAGGGTTTACAGATGACTGCCATCTGACCTACAAGGACTTCAATAATGTTGTAAATGTCCACAAATAAAGATACATGCAATGGGATGTGTAATCTAAAGGAGTAACGAAGGATTCTCCTTATTCCATGAGTTGGTAAAAATATGGAAGTTGGTAGCTATGTAAAGAATTTCTGTTTTGAGAGCACTGATAGCCCAAGTGCATGAAGAAAAAAACAAACAACCCCCCCCACAAAGGGTCCCAGACGTGTTCAGACCGTGTAAAAGCAAGGATGTAAAACCAAAGGAAAATATGTGCATTCAAAAAGAAATAGTTTCTGCTTAAAGAGACTTATAATCTCTAAGTCCATTTTGCAAGTGTATCTTACATATTCATAAGAAATCATGATTTAATATAGGTTAGTTTTTGACTGATTCCTGTAAAAATCCAGTTTCCACTTAACCCAATAAAGGCTTAAGGTATTACCAGCGCCACAGAAATACCAAAAGATAGATGTACTGCCAGCTCCTAAAATTTTATTATGTAAAAAGGAAAGCAAGAATGACTGCCACTGGACATAACTGTGTGTATCACAAACTTAAGAATGTTTCATAAGAAAATGATAGTCGAAATGGAATGATTCAGGGTTAAAACACTTCTTGAAGAAGAGATGGATACTGAATTCTTACTTAAATACATGACATAGCAGGTATAGAACAGAAGAAAAAAAATGTTCTAAAATATCTGGATGGTAAGCAAAGATCTGGGTCCAGAGAAAAATTTCCCAGTGCTTAAATTTGACATAAATATGAAAAGGTATTGTTACAAATTACAGTAACATCCCATTCATCTGGAAGTCAGTCATATGAAAATTTCAATCATGTAGATTAAAACATGGATAGATGGATGGAAGGAAGGAAGGAAGGATGGAAAGAAGGGAGGGAAGGAAGAATAAAAGAAAGAGAGAGAGGGAGAGGGAGGGAGGGAGAGAGGGAAAAGGAAAGGAAAGGAAAGGAAAGGAAAGGAAAGGAAAGGAAAGGAAAGGAAAGGAAAGGAAAGGAAAGGAAAGGAAAGGAAAGGAAGGGGGGGAGGGAGAGAGAGAGAAGAAAGAGAAGCGGGGTAGGGAGGGAAACAGCTAGCTAGCTTCTGGTCTGCAAAAATCACGTTGTCAAGATAATGAGCTAAATTGCTTTCGTCAAAGACCCACAGCATATCTGCCATCAGATGTACTTATTCGCACAACTGATCTTTACGTGGGGCTCAGGATGCACCAGGCACTGTTCTAGGCATCAGCAATAACACTCAAAAAACTCAGTCTCTATCCCCGCAAGCTCCCAGACTAAGAGAAGATATAGATCAGCGAGTGAGCAAAGCGAATATAGTAACATGGAATGATATCTATTGTGGGGAAAATAAGGGGGCAGAAAAGGAGTGCACAGAAGTGTGAATTAACCCAGCTTTGGTGGGTCAGGTAAGGTCTTTGGAAGAACTGTCCTTGAATTCGGAACTTAGGAAATTGTAGAGGGGACAGAGAGAAAACGGGAAGGGGAGAAGGATGTGAGCAGAACATCATCATGGGGAAAGCCTTGCCGTTAAGGATAAGCAGAGCATACTAGAGGGCCAAAAGGAGCCCCTGTAGGTGGAACATCAGGTGAGAAGGGGAACTGGGTCACAGTGAGGCCCGAGGAAAGCAGGGGACAATCACTCAGAGGCTTGTCAGTTATGTGACTTTGCTGTTGTGGCAACAGAGCCATTACAGAAATCCAAGCAGAGAGATCACCTCGTGAGACTTTCACATCCAGATGCTCACCTCGGCTGCAACGAGAAGGGAAGAATAGAAGGGAAGCAAGACTGGTATCGGGGAAATCGACTGGGAGACTTTGGATGAATTAGATAAGCTATAAAGGTAGCCAAAATACAGGTAGGGCATAGTAAAAGGGAAAGGGACAAAAGGGTGGGTTAGGATCATAGGAGGTTAAAGAAAGAATAATTGGGCTTCCCTGGTGGCGCAGTGGTTGAGAGTCCGCCTGCCGATGCAGGGGACACGGGTTCGTGCCCCGGTCCGGGAAGATCCCACATGCCGCGGAGCGGCTGGGCCCGTGAGCCATGGCCGCTGAGCTTGCGCGTCCGGAGCCTGTGCTCCGCAACGGGAGAGGCCACAGCAGTGAGAGGCCCGCGTACCACAAAAAAAAAAAAAAGAAAGAATAATTGTCTATCACCATTCATTTCCATAGCTAATATAGCCAGCACTGACCATATTCTTAAGAGCTGCATGGTGCTGGGGAAACAGACACAAATAAGATACAAAGCATACCCATACATTGGTTAAATAACAAGATTAAAAAAAAAAATTATGTATTTTATTTTTATTTTGGGCTGTGTTGGGTCTTCGTTGCTGTGCGCGGGCTTTCTCTGGTTACGGAGCGCGGGGGCTACTCTTCGTTGTGGTGAGCGGGCTTCTCATTGTGGTGGCTTCTCTTGTTGGGAGCACAGGCTCTAGGCATGTAGGCTTCAGTAGTTGTGGCATGCGGGCTCAGTAGTTGTGGCTCGCGGGCTCTAGAGCACAGGCCCAGTAGTTGTGGCGCACGGGCTTAGTTACTCCGCGGCATGTGGGATCTTCCTGGGCCAGGGCTCGAACCCGTGTCCCCTGCACTGGCAGGCAGATTCTTAACCACTGCGCCACCAGGGCAGCCCCAACAAGACTGTTAAGGAATTGGAAACAAGCCTCCTGGTCCTGTTGATGGGGACACTGCATTACAAGGTTCTCAGGGGCTACTTCAATCTGCTTTACCATATCAAAATGGAAGACGAAGAAAGCTGTTTTTAAAAGGCTTTTTATCAGGAAAGAAGAATCAGAGCTTTGCGACTGAGGGTCAGGTTACAGGCTGCTGGGATGAAGAAGAACAGAGGCTGACTCAATGTTCAGAGTCCCCGTCTGGGCAGGTATTTCCTAAGGAGATAAAGAAATTAAATTGCTTTGACTTGGCCCAGAAGCTCAGGTTAAGGAGGAAGGAAAGCACACTTTGGGGTTTGAGCCGAATGATCTCATTCAATAAGTTCCCAACAGAGTCCTCAGGATCTTGTCCAAGTTTTTCAAAAATAAGGAATTGACCTCAAATTCTTTGATGCACCGCCTATCTAGAGCTTGGGTCCATGTTCCCTTCCCTTGAATCTGAGTAGACTCTGTGACCTCATTGGCTAACAATTTAGCAGAAGTGACTCAACGCCTTTTTCCAGTCCAGCCCTAAAGAGACAGGCAGCTCTCAGTTCTGTCTCTTGGAAACCAGCTGCCAGAGAAGAAAAGTGACGCTCCTGATACCACCGTACTGTGGGCATCACGAGCCACGAAGAAAGGCCCCAGACAACATGCTGTGTGGGGAGAGAAGCCACAGAGAATTGAGATGCCACGCACCTGAGTGAGGAAACCATCTTAGAAATGGACCTACCAGCCCCAGCTCTGGATCCAAACCAAGCTACACTCCCTACCATCCTTACCCAGAAAATCATGAGCTACATAAAACGATTTAGCTTCGAGGTAGCTTGTTATGTAGTAAAGAATAATTGGGAGGAAATTATAAGTGAACTAAGAAAACAAAACCACCATTTTAGGATCCTAAGTAAAAAACTGCCTCTATGGTCTCAAGAGAACCTCTCCTTCACCTTGGTGAAAGCGTACTGGTAGGATAAAAAGTGACCAGGCCAGTGATGGGAGTTACTATACAGACTAAGCAAAATAAAATAAATTTTGCATAACAGAAAGGAAATCCTCCGTTACCTTGAAAACACGTGCATATGAAATAGCTCAAGTTGCACTGGAGTTCACTACATCCCTCTGTTAACATCTTGTAAGATGTTAATTTTAAGTGCTCATTAACAAAGATGTCATAAACTCATAAAAATTCCCACAATGAACTTTTCCAGTGACAAGCTGTCACTCATGTATTTCAGTATTGTTCCTGCTTTGCCTATATATCAGGAGAAAAAAATAAGAGGAGGAAAAAAAAGAATAAATATATCGACACCGAAAGACATGACCCACTTATTTTATTCTATCTGCAGTGTAAAACACGATTCAGACTTTAAAAAAGAAAAAATAATAGTGCTCTGTGATTCCAATAAATTTTCCTGTATTCAACACAACTTTGAAAATAATTACCAAACATACCCGGAACAAACTGCGGAGTCACATTCATATTTTATTTATATGGTATTTAAAATATACATTTCATTTATTTTCTGGCTAAGTAATATAGTTACATTATCCAAACTCCAAACTTCGTAAAGAGAATGGAGAGAAAAGTCACCCTCCCAACTCTACCTTCAGCCACTCAGTACTCCTCCCTGGAGATGACAAGTATATTCAGTTTCCTGTAACATTTTTTTTTTTTTTTTTTGCAGTATGCGGGCCTCTCACTGTTGTGGCCTCTCCCGTTGCGGAGCACAGGCTCCGACGCGCAGGCTCAGCGGCCATGGCTCACGGGCCCAGCCGCTCCGCGGCATGTGGGATCCTCCCAGACCAGGGCACGAACCCGCGTCCCCTGCATCGGCAGGCGGACTCTCAACCACTGTGCCACCAGGGAAGCCCTCCTGTAACATTTTATGCAAATATTTTATTCAGTGAAAGTACATATGTTTTTATATAACTGTACTTAAATACATGCCACATATATCTGTATATATCTGTACACTTTATTTAAAAATTTTATGCACATGAGTAGGGATGTGCAGATGTGTGTAATTTTTCCCCTACTCTACACAATCATTACGCACTGTCCTGCACCTTCCTATTCCCAATATATATTCCGGAGATTTTTCAGAGTTAATACATAAAGAGGTATCATGTTCATTTTTAGAGTAATACCTAGTATACTGCTCTATATTTAATCCGCACCCTATGCATGAACATTAGGATGCCTGCAGTCTTTGCTTCTTACCAGCAATGCTGTGATGACTAACCATCATTTGCTAGCACACATGACATATAACATTTCTAGGATGTAAAAGTTCTGGGTAAGAGGGTATTTATAATTTAGATAATTCCTCTCAATTTTGCCTACATAGGGACTGTATAAAGTTACAATACCAAAGGCAATGGTTGATTTTATCCACAGATATGACAACAGTATTATTAATACTATTTAGATTTTTGCTAATTTGATAGGTGAAAAACTGGGTTTTGGTGTGTTTTATTTTATAATTCTTTTATGTATTATGTTTAAGAGCCATTTGTGCTTCCTATTCTGTGAATCATTGGCTCATAGTTTTTGCCTACTTTTCTAATGAGTTATTGGCCCTTTTCCTATTGATTTCTAGGAATTCTTTACTTTAAAGAAATTATCACTTTGGCTCTGCTGGAGCTCTGAAAATCATTTTCCCAAATCATCTTTTGAATTTGATCATCGAGGTTTCGCCATGAAAATTTTCTTAACGCAGTTGAATTTCTTAAACTTTTCCCCAATGGCTTATGCATTTAGGGGCATAGTTGCAAAGACTACTTTGTTGATCTATTTTGCTGTAATGGGTCCAGCATCCTGCAAAAAGATATTAGTCAAGTGTCATTAAGAGCTATCATCATTGAGAAAATCTTTATAGGATAAAAATGTCTTCCAGGATCCTTATTAGTGAATTATTTATTTCCAGCAACATCTGAATCAATGTAATTATAGTGCCATTTAAAAAAAACAACAGGGACAATTTCTTGGCTTTCACTAGACAATAAAATTTTACTTATAATTTTTGATGTTGACAGTTTTTTACTTCTAAAACTATTAAGAAGGTGATGTCAGCAAGGTGGAGGGCTAGAGGATCCCAACGCTCATCTCTCCACAAAAACAATAAACAAACAACTACAAATCAATGAAAGTAGCTCTAGGAAGGCTCTGGACTACAGCAAAAAGCAATCAAAACCCTGCAGAGCTCAAAACTCAAGGATTGCTGCACAGAAAAGTATAGGAAGCATTTTACATGCATCACCCCATCCCCGAATCCAGAGCAGCTTAGCACCAGGAGGGATCCACTCAGAGGGGTTTCACCCCACAGGGAAAAGGAGGTCATGAATATTTGCAGCCTTTGCTACCAAGGACCCCACGGTCTTAACTAGCACTGAACCCAGCTGACAGAGCCACCTGGAGTCCACAAAAATGTGTCTCCTCCCGGGACCAGAGCTGCTGCTGCTCTGGACCTGCTCTCTGGGGCTCAGCTGGGCTTTGACTCCCAATAACCAGGCCTGCACTGCTGATGCTTATGCATTTAGGGTCATGGTTGCAGACCCCAGGTCCTAAGTCACTGGCTGCTTTGACCCACCGTCACTGGGACTGAGCTGCTGCTGCTCTAACCCCATCTCTGGGTCCTGACGTGAGGCTTTCATGGGCCATCACCAGGTCCGTGCCACTGTTCTGTGACTGCCCACTGTGCATCCTAAATCACAGCTTTCACCTGCCATCCTTGGGCTGTGCTGCTGCAGTTCTGTGCCCCAACCCAAGGGTTATAAGGCGTGGCTCTGACTTGTCATTACACAGGTAGGGGGTGGGGCACTAAGGCTGCTCTGCAACCCACCCTTGGGTTCTAACTCCTGGCTTTGTCCTGCCATCACTGGGCTGTGCTGCAGTAGCTCTGTGCCCGCCCCCAGGCTTCTAAGTCATGGCACTGACCCGCAATCATCAGAGCCAAGCTGCTGCTATCTCCAACTACCCCCTGGGGGGCCAGAACTGGGACTCTGACCCACCATTCCCAGAGCCTACTACTATACCCTGCCCCTGAACCAAAGCCGATGTTGTACCCTGTCATCCCAAGGCCTGTGCTACTGCCAGTCTCCCCAACACACACACACACACACACACACACACACACACACACACACACACACACACGGCCCAAGTTACTGCCCTGAGCCCTGGAGATGCAGGTCCTGGTTCCACAGGAGATATGCACAGGCCTGCACCTCAGATACCAACACCACCACCATAAAAAGTGTATCTCTGTCCCAGGACCCAGGTGCTGTGGTAGCTCTAAAAGCACCTGATCCCAGGATCCCAGCTCTGCTGCTTCACTGACAGCCAGCACACCAGACCTGGGGACAAGGGAGATAACCTCAAATAAAATATCCTCCCCCAAATAAAAATGTAGAACAAAAAGAGCCCAGCAGCCTTCACCTCTGAGGATGACAATAGCTCTAGCTGCCACTGCCCCTCAGAGAACCTCTGCAGTCTTCACCACAGAAAACTCCTGTAGTTTTATCAGAAGATGATCTCAGCTGATGGAGACACTCAGAGACTATGCCTCTGTGGTCTCCCAGACACGAGAGACATTGAACCCCACCCAGCTAGTGCCTTTGTACCCAACTTAAGGAAAAGTCTTTCTCCACCAAAGCCAATCCAAAAAAGGTTGGAAGAGGTAACTGTTCCTTTAAATGCACAGGCATGAATGCAAAGCCAAGAACTCAGAAAAGAATTGTGTGAACAAAGTGAGAAGTTCAACAAAGAGACATAAATGATTAAAAAAAAATACCAAACAGAAACTATAGAACTGAAGAATATAATGAATAAAATGAAAAATGCAATAGAGAGCTTCAAAAGCAGGCTTAATCAAGCAGAAGAAAAGAAAACCTGAGAACTTGAATACATATCTCTCAACATCATTCAGCAAAGAAAAAATAAATAAGAATGAAAGAGTTAGGAAAATTGACATGAATTATGGGATACCATCAAAGAAAACAATATTAGCATTATGGGAGTCCCAGAAAGGAGAAGAAGGAGGAGAAAGGAAATGAAAACTTATTTAAAGGAATAAGAGCGGAAAGCTTACCAAAACTGTGGAAATATACAGCCATACAGATAACACGAGGCTCAAAGATCTCCACATAGGTTCAACCCAAAGAGATCTTCACATAAACACATTATAATCAAACTCTCAAAAATCAAAGACAAAAACAGAATTTCAAAAACAAGCAAGAAAAAAATATTAATCACATACAAGGGAACCCTGATAAGGCTAGAAGCAAATTTAGCAGCAGTAAACTGTAATAAATGAAAAAGAAGGTCATTATACAATTATAAAGGGGTCAAGTTATTAAGAGGGCATAACAAGTGTAAATATATAGAAACCCAATATCGGAGCACCTAAACGTATTAAACTATTATTAACAGATCTGAAGGTAGAAACAGACAGCAATGCAATAACAGGGGACTTCAATACCCCACTTTCAACAATGGATAAATCACGCAGACAGAAAATCAATAAAGAAATAATGGACTTGAGCTACACTTTCAACCGAATATACCTAACAGATATATACAGAACATTCTATCCCACAGCAACAGAACACACATTCTTCTCAAACACACACAGAACATTCTCCAAGATAGATCATAGGTTAGGTGACAATACATATCTTAAAAAAATTTTAAATATTACCAAAACCACAATGAGATATCACCTCACATCTTTTAGGATGGCTATTATCAACAAGACTTGAGGGACTTCCCTGGTGGTCCAGTGTTTAAGAATCCCCCTTCCAATGAAGATGATGCAGATCTGATCCCTGGTCAGGGGACTAAGATCCCACATGCCACGGGAAAACTAAGCCTGCACGCCGCAACTACTCAGCCTGCACGCCACAACTAGAGAGAAGCCCGTGTGCCACAAGAAACAGCTCAAACACCGCAACTAAGACCTGATGTGGCCAAATATATAAAACAAAACAAAATAAAATAAAATAAAATAAGAACAAGACTTGAAGTAGTACGTTTTGGCAAGGATGCGGATACAAGAGAAACACTGTTCACTGTTACAGGAAATGTAAATAGGTGTAGCCACTGTGGAAAACAGTACAATGGTTCCTCAAAAAGTTAAAAATAGAACTACCATAGGACCCAGCAATTCCATTTCTGGGCATATATCCAAAGGGAATGAAATCAGTATCTCAAGAGATATCTGCAGTCCCATGCACAATGCAGCATTACTCACAATAGCCAAGATGTGGTAATAAACTAAATTTCCCTCGAGGGATGAATGGATAAAGAAAATGTGATATACACACACATATATCTACACACATACACACATGTGTAATGATTCAGCCATTAAAAATAAGGAAATCCTGTCATCTGCAACAACATGGAAGAACCTGGAGGGCATTATTCTAACTGAAATAAGCCAGAAAGAGAAAGACATATAATGTATGTTATCATCACACAAAGAATATTTTTTTAAAGTTGATTTCACAGAAACAGAAAACAGACTGGTGGTTGTAAGGGGCTGGTATGAGGGGAGATAGGGATATGTAAATTAAAGTATATAAACTTCTGGTTATAAGAAAGTTACACTTCAAGGATATAAGCACCAAGGACTTCCCTGGCAGTGCAGTGCTTAAGAACCTGCCTGCCAGTGCAGGCAACAAGGGTTCGAGCCCTGGTCCGGGAAGATCCCACATGCCGTGGAGCAACTAAGCCCATGCGCCACAACTACTAAAACTGCACTCTAGAGGCCGCGAGCCACAACTACTGAAGCCCACGTGCCCAGAGCCTGTGCTCCGCAACAAGAGAAGCCACTGCAAAGAGAAGACCGTGCACCACAACAAAGAGTAGCCCCCACTCACTGAAATTAGAGAAAGCCCGCGTGCAGCAACGAAGACCCAACGCAGCCAAACATAAATTTAAAAACTAAATAAAGGATATAAGCACCAGTTTTTTTTAAAATTTATTTATTTTTATTTATTATTTTTATTTATTTATTAGTGTTGGTTGTGCTGGGTCTTTGTTGCTGTGCGCGGGCTTTCTCTAGTTGCCGCCAGCAGGGGCTACTGTTCGTGGCGGTGCACGATGGCTTCTCTTGTTGCACAGCATGGGCCCTAGAGTGTGCGGGCTTCAGTAGGTGTGGCGCATGGGCTCAGCAATTGTGGCTCGTGGGCTCTAGCGCACAGGCTCAGTAGTTTTGGCTCATGGGCTTAGTTGCTCTGCAGCATGTGGGGTCTTCCCTGACCAGGGCTAGAACCCATGTCCCCTGCACTGGCAGGCAGATTCTTAACCACTGCGCCACCAGGGAAGCCCTAAGCACCAGTTTTGATCGAACTTCTAAGGCTCTAAATCTTAAAAGGGGAAAAATAGCACTTCCATATTTCAACTTGAATTTTTTCTCAGTAATATTAAAAATAAAATTAAAGCCTTATCATTTATACTTCCACTAACACAAACAACTTCTCATATTTGGCAACAGCTGAATGAATGCTCCCTGGGAGCAATGAGATTACTAAATTTTCTCTTTTGAACATGATATTATTTAACGCCATATTTTCTAGGGGATAATGAGTTTCATTCTCCATGAGCAGAAGATCAGTTCTTCGCTTCTATAATCTTGAAAAACACCAGAGGTAGGATGGCTCTGACTACAATTTATCAAGGAAGATGCTACCCTGATGGTGCCATTTTCAATAATATATGAGACTTAAAAATACATACACGGGCATACGTGAGCTTGTCTACCTTTATAAAATGCAATCAAACTGTATAGATATATTTAACACTATGAGTTCAGGTGCTTGAAATATCACTATCAGGGATATTTTAGAAAATCTTCTATAAGATCACTTATAACTTTTCAAAGTTTATAATTGTGTAAATACTTCATGAGCCATGTGGGGACTTGGTGGGCAAGAAAAAGAAAAGGAAAAAAGGATTTTCAATAATCTTTTGGGAAAAAATGAGTCTCGGGGATTTGGAATTGGGGTCTCTGTTAAGAGTACTTGCACACTTCTTATATACTAATGATGAAGAATCTGAAAGAGAAATTAAGGAAATACTCCAATTCACCATTGCAACAGAAAGAATAAAATACCTAGGAATAAACCTACCCAGGGAGACAAAAGACCTGTATGCAGAAAACTGTAAGACACTGATGAAAGAAATTTAAGATGATACAAACAGATGGAGAGATATATACCATGTTCTTGGACTGGAAGAATCAATATTGTGAAAATTACTATACTACCCAAAGCAATCTACAGATTCAATGCAATCTCTATCAAACTACCAATGGCAATTTTTACAAAACTAGGACAAAACTTGTAAAATCTGTATGGAGACACAAAGGACCCTGAATAGCCAAAGCAGTCTTGAGGGGAAAAAACAGAGCTGGAGGAATCAGACTCCCTGATTTCAGACTATACTACAAAGCTACAGTAATCAAGACAATATAGTACTGGCACAAAAACAGAAATATAGATCAATGGAACAGGAGAGAAAACCCAGAGATAAACCCACGCACATATGGTCACCTTATCTTTGATAAAGGAGGCAGGAATGTACAGTGGAGAAAGGACAGCCTCTTCAATAAGTGGTGCTGGGAAAACTGGACAGATACATGTAAAAGAATGAAATTAGAACACTCTCTAACACCATACACAAAAATAAACTCAAAATGGATTAAAGACCTAAATGTAAGGACAGACAGTGTAAAACTCTTAGAGGAAAACATAGGCAGAACACTCTTTGACATAAATCACAGCAAGTTCCGTCTTGACTCACCTCCTAGAGAAATGGAAATAAAAACAAAAATAAACAAATGGGACCTAATGAAACTTAAAAGCTTTTGCACAGCAAAGGAAACCATAAACAAGATGAAAAGACAACCCTAAGAATGGGAGAAAATGTTTGCAAAAGAAGAAACTGGCAACGGATTAATCTCCAAAATATACAAGCAGCTCATGCAGCTCAATATCCAAAAAAAAAAAACCACCCAATCCCAAAATGGGCAGAAGACCTAAACAGACATTTCTCCAAGGAAGATATACAGATTGCCAACAAACACATGAAAGGATGGTCAACATCACTAATCATTAGAGAAATGCAAATCAAAACTACAATGAGGTATCACCTCACACCGGTCAGAAGGGCCATCATCAATAAATCTACAAACAATAAAGGCTGGAGAGGGTGTGGAGAAAAGGGAACCCTCTTGCACTGTTGGTGGGAATGTGAATTGGTACATCCACTATGGAGATCAGTATGGAAGTTCCGTAAAAAACTAAAAATAGAACTACCATATGACCCAGCAATCCCACTACTGGGCATATACCCTGAGAAAACTATGATTCAAAAAAAGTCATGTACCACAGTGCTCATTGCAGCTCTATTTACAGTAGCCAGGACATGTAAGTGACCTAATTATCCATTGACAGATGAATGGATAAAGAAGATGTGGCACATATATACAATGGAATATTACTCAGCCATAAAAAGAAACAAAATTGAGTTATTTGTAGTGAGGTGGATGGACCTAGAATCTGTCATACAGAGTGAAGTAAGTCAGAAAGAGAAAAAAAAATACCGAATGCTAACACATATATATGGAATCTTAAAAAAAAAAAATGGTTCTGAAGAACCTAGAGGCAGGACAGGAATAAAGATGCAGACGTAGAGAATGGACAAGAGAACATGGGGAGGGGGAAGTGTAAGCTGGGATGAAGTGAGAGAGTGGCATGGGCATATATACACTACCAAATGCAAAATAGATAGCTAGTGGGAAGCAGCTGCATAGCACAGGGAGATCAGCTCATGCTTTGTGTCCACCTAGAGGGGTGGGATGGGGAGGGTGGGAGGGAGACATAAGAGGGAGGAGATATGGTGATATATGTATACATATAGCTGATTCACTATGTTATACAGCAGAAACTAACACACCATTGTAAAGCAATTATACTCCAATAAAGATGTTAAAAAAAAAAAAGAAAGACTTAGAATGAAGATGGAGGATAGGAAATTTGACTGTTTTTAAGTAATTATGTCAAAAATAGTTACTTGGAAAATGTAAGCTCACTTTTGGGGTCCATTTTAAAGCTAGAAATAAGTTTTGAAACCACAAGTGGTGAAGGAGCTTATTATTCCATTATTGTTCTCTAAACATTATATTGTTGCGTTTTGCACAGTCTTGGATTTTATTAATTAAAATTTCTCATTTAGGGCTTCCCTGGTGGCACAGTGGTTGAGAGTCCGCCTGCCAATGCAGGGGACACGGGTTCGTGCCCCGGTCCGGGAAGATCCCACATGCCGCGGAGCGGCTGGGCCCGTGAGCCATGGTCGCTGAGCCTGGGCATCCGGAGCCTGTGCTCCGCAATGGGAGAGGCCACAGCAGTGACAGGCCCGCGTACAGCAAAAAAAAAAAAAAAAAAAATCTCATTTTAAAAAGTACTTATTGAGTGCCTATTATTTGCTAGGAATTTGTATTTATTTACGATCCAAACGTGAATTAAATACACAAAGACACTCGATTTCACAGAGATCATATTTTAGAAGAGGCATATTTAGTAGTGTACCATAATTGTTTCATTTTTCTTTTTTCATCTAACATTATGATCTTGAGATAGAACCCCATTGTGTGACCAAAGGAATACCTTGGAGGTATTGTAGGTTCAGTTCCAGATCACCATCGTAAAGCAAATATGGCAATAAAGTGAGCCACACAAGTTTTTTGGTTTCCAAGTGCATATAAAAGTTATGTTCATAGTATACTGTACTCTATTAAGTGTGAAATAACATTATGTCTAAAAAATGTACATATCTTACTTTAAAATACTTTAAATCTTATAAAGGCTAACCATCATCTAAATCTTCAGCAAGTCATAATCTTTTTTTGGCTGGTGGAGGGTCCTACCTCGATGTTGCTGGCTGCAGCATTTTGAAGAAGCTGTGGCAATTCCTTAAAGTGAGACAACAGTGACGTTTGCACACTGATTGACTCTTGGATGAAAAATTTCTCTGGAGCAGGCAATGCTGTTTGACAGTATTTTACCCACAGTAGAACATCTTTCAGAGTTGAAGTTAATCCTCTCAAACCCTACTCCTGCTTTATCAACTAAGCCTGTATAATATTCCCAATCCCTGGTGTTTTTCCAACAATCTTCACAGCATCTTCAGCCTGAGTAGAGTCCCTTTCAAGAAACCACTTTCTTTGCTTATCCATAAGAAGCAATTCCTCATCCTTCGAGGCTTTATCGTGAGATTGCAGCAATTCAGTCCCATCTTCAGGCTCCACTTCGAATTCTAGTTCTCCTGCTGTTTCCCTCACATCTGCAGTTACCTCCTCCAGTGAAGTCCTGAACCCCTCAAAGTTACTCATGAGGGTTCGAATCACCTTCTTCCAAACTCCTGTTAATGTTGATATTTTTACCTCTTCCCATGAATCACAAATGTTTTTTTTTAAACATCTTTATTGGAGTATAATTGCTTTACAATGGTGTGTTAGTTTCTGCTTTTTAACAAGGTGAGTCAGCTATACATATACATATATTCTCATATCTAATCACAAATGTTCTTAATGGCACCTAGAATGTTGAATACTTTCCAGATGATTTTTACTTTATTTTGCCCAGAACCATCAGAGGAATCACTATCTCTGGCAGTAATAGTTTTACAAAACTTGTTTCTTCAATGGTAAGACTTGAAAGTCAAAATTTCTCCTGGATCCATTGGCTACAAAATGCTGCTGTGTTAGCAGGCATGAAAGCAACGTTAATCTTGTTGTACATTTCCATCAGAGCTCTTGGATGACCATATGCTTTGTCAATGAGCAGTAATATTCTGAAAGAAAGCTTTTTTTCTGAGCAGTAGGGTCTCCACAGTGGGCTTAAAATATTCAGTAAATCATGTTGTATAGAGGTGTGCTGTCATCCCGTCTTTGCTGTTCCATTTATAGAGCACGGGCAGAGTAGATTTAACATCTTTCTTAAAGGCCGTAGGATTTTAAGAATGGTAAATGAGCACTGGCTTCAACTTGAAGTCACCAAATACATTAGCCCCTAATAAGAGACTCAGCCTGTCCTTTGAAGCCAGGCATTGACTTTTCCTCTCTAGCTATGAAAGTCCTAGATGGCATCTTCTTCCAACAGAAGGCTGTTTGGTCTATATTGAAAATCTGTTGTTTAGTGTACCACCGTCACGAATGATCTTGGCTAGATTTTCTGGATAACTTTCTGCAGCTTCTACATCAGCATTTGCTGCTTCACCTTGCGCTTTTATGTTATGAATATGGCTTCTTTCCGTAAACCTCACAAACCAACTGTTGCCAGCTTCCAACTTGTCTTCTGCAGCTTCCTTGTCTCTCTCAGCCTTCATAGAATTGAAGACAGGGTCTCGCTCTTGATTAGACTTTGGCTTAAGGCAGTGTTGTAGCTGGTTTGATCTTCTAACCAGAACAATCAAACTTTCTCCATATCAGCAATAAGGCTGTTCTCCTTTCTTATCATTTGTGTGTTCACTGGAGTAGCACATTTAATTTCCTTCCAGAACTTTTCCTTTGCATTTACAACTTGGCTAACGGGTACAAGAGGCTTAGCTTTCCGTCTATCTTGCCTTCCTTACTAGGCTTCATCATTTGTAGCTTTTAATTTAAAGTGAGAGACATGGGACTCTTCCTTTCATCTGAACACTTAGAGGCCATTGAAGGGTTATTAATTGGTCTAATTTTAATATTTTTCCACCTCCCAGAAAAGAGAGGCTGGAGGAGAAGGGGAAGGAGAAAAGCCAGTCAGTGGAGCAAGAAGAACACAAACAAAATTCATCAATCAAGTGTGGCCTCTCATATGGGTGTGGTTTGTGGGTCCCCCAAACAATGACAATAGTAAGATCAAAGATCACTGATCACAGATTACCATAACAAATAGAATAATAATATAAAAGTTTGAAATCTAATGAGAATTACCAAAAATGGGACACAGAGGCACAAAGTGAGCAAAGGCTGTTGGAAAAATGACGTCAACAGGCTCGCTTGATGCAAGGGTGTCACAAACCTTCAACGAAAAAAAAAGGCATTATATACAATGCACAATAAATTGGAGTGTGATACAGTGAGGTATGCCTGTGCGCTGCAATGTATTTCTCCATCCTCAAGTTAACAGGCACTGGAATTATTTCCAAGTATTTTTGTATTACACACAAACTAAAACATACTGGTACCTATAATATGGTGAACACATGCAAGTTTTTCTAAGATAATTATTCTCAAAATGTGATCCACAGAACCCTGAGATTTCCCCACAACCACAGGACCAGGAAGAAAACTCTAGTCTACTAATAATACTAAAGTGTGATTTTCTTTTTTCACTGCATTGACATTCAACTGATGGTGTAAAACCAATGGTGAGTAAACTGCGGGCAAAACTGATATATCGGCACCATACTCTACTGCATCTTTTACTGCCACACACTTGCAACAGAAAAAAAAAAGAAGTGTCAGCCTGAGGACTTCGATGAAGCAGTAAAAACCGTTTATTTTATTAGGTCTCCATTCTTCAGTCCATGCTTTTTAAATAACAAATATTACGCATACAGCGCTCCTCTTGCATACTGAAGTAGAAGAGCCCTTGTGTAACTGAGTTATAAACTAAACTAACTTTTTTTTCATGGAACACTGTTACACTAGAAGAAAGACTGAAAAAAACTATTATTCAAATTTGAGTATTTAGCAGAAATTTTCTCGAAAATAAACAGTGAGATTATCATTTCAAACAAAACTAAAAAACTGACAGTACTCATTGCCAATAACGAAATTTGTGCTTTCGTTTGAAAATTAGAATTGTTGAAAACTTTTATCTGCCACTGTGAATTTATAGCTTCCTAATACTCAAAGACCGTTCAGATGAAATTAGTAGTAATACGAATGAAAGCGATTTTTTTTTAATTTTTATGATTTGTATTGAAACTGGATGTAACATAGATTCATCTTTACTGTTAGAATTTTTTTTTCTTTTACTCCTTCACTTCTCAATTTTTCTTTTCATCTTTACTGGAGTATAATTGCTTTACAATGTTGTGTTAGTTTCCACTGTATAGCAAAGTGAATCAGCTGTATGTATACACATATCCCCATAACCCGACCCTCTTGAGCCTCATCTCCCATCCTCCCTATCCCACGATTTTTCTACTGCATTATGAATGCATCCACATTTGGAAGATCTGCAGAACTCAGTGAATCAATATTTTCTAATTAACTGTTGCATGATATCACAAGATTATTGTGGATGAACACCCAACCAAAATGCAAGCTACCAGAATAGAAACAGTATAAATGTTCTTTGACATTGTTTTACATTGCCGTTTTACAAAACTTTACAAACTACTACAAAACTTTACAAACTACAAAACTTTACGAAACTTTACAAACTACTACTACAAAACTTTACAAAACTACCACATGTCAAGTTGCATGTAGTATCAAAAAGAATGTCCATAAATATCTAAAAAGGCTATTAAAACACTCCTTCCTGAGGGCTTCCCTGGTGGCGCAGTGGTTAAGAGTCCGCCTGCCGATGCAGGAGACACGGGTTCCTGTCCCGGTCCGGGAAGATCCACATGCCGCGGAGCGGCTGGGCCCGTGAGCCATGGCTGCCGAGCCTGTGCGTCCGGAGCCTGTGCTCCACAATGGGAGCGGCCACAACAGTGGCCACTTACCACAAAAAAACACAAAAAACCCCAAAAAAACCCACTCCTTCCTTTGTCAAATATACATCACTGTGGAGCTAGACTTTCCTCATATACTGGGACCAAAACTACATAGCACAACAGATTGAATCCAGAAGCAGATATGAGTTGTTTCCTATTTGGCCAAACATTAAAAAGATTTGCAAAAATGAAAAAGCAACATCATGTTTTTTAGTAAGTTTTTGTTTTGCAAAGCATAGCTCTTTGTCATAAAAATATGCTGTTTACGTACTGGGTATATTTTTGTTATTCTAAGCATAATAATAAATACCTGAAAATGGTCTAAAATTTATATTGGAAAAGATGGGTAAATTGGTAAAGATTGGTCATACTGGTAAAGATCCACAGATAAAACCTACAGAAACAAAAGCTCTTTGGGGTTCTCAATACATTTTAAGACTCTAAAAGGATCCTGAGACAAAGCTATTTGAGAACGTTTGTTCTCAAGTACATTTCTAGAACGAATATGCGCGATTTGGTTACACATAACCTTCAACTTTATTAGATAATGAAAAAAATATTTTCCTGTTTTTACAGCTAGCAGCACATGTGTTACTCTTCTTTACATCCTATCCAATTTTTGGAATTATCAGAACTTTTTATGTTTGTCATTCTGATCACAGAGAAAGAGCATTTCATTGCCATCTTAAAGTTCCTTTTCTCATCGATAGATGAGAACTTCTCAGTGTGGTAACTCCACACTGATTTTCCCAGGCTAATCTAAAGCTCCAACTAGCATGTCTGTATCTATGAATGCTAGAAATAAAGAAACTAATCTTTACTGATTAATTAATATTTGGTACATCTATCTTATCCTATAGCATGCAATAGCCTTTGTAATCATTGAACTTGCTTCTCTCCCAACTGTGCGTAACAATATTCCAGACACTCCCAAACTTGCTCCCCTGACTGCATGCCTTGTACTCACAATTTGTTCACTCCATGATATATTTCTTTAGTCAAAAAAGCAAATTAATGTGAACAGAATGATTTTTATTTTGGTAAAACACCACCAATGATATGGGGATTACATCTGCTTTAATATATTTGTATAAGCAATTTTAAAAGGTGTAAAGATAGACACTGGGACTTCCCTAGTGGGCCAGTGATTAAGACTCCACACTTCCATTGCAGAGGGCATGGGTTCGATCCCAGGTCGGGGAACTAAGATCCTGCGTGAAGTGTGGCGCGGCCAAAAATAAAATGAAAAAAAAGATAGGGGTGAGGCCAGGGGATGCTCAGGAGGCACTCGGCCAGTCCGGCCAGCGCACGCGTGAGCCACCTGCCAGTAACCGTCGCAGGAGGTCTGGGCGGGAGGGGAAATAAGGGGGTTTAAGTTATATTTTGAAAAACAGAGAGCGAAATCTAGAGGCATCGTGACCCAGGTGTCGCCGCTTCCTGCTACACAGGGCTTGGCACCCAGGTCCATCCCTCCGCACACCCCCACCCCTTGTGCCCTCCCCTCCGGAGCCATGTGGCTCTTAAGAGGCAGCGGCGGAGGACAGCATGGCTGCTGCAGCCCCACCAGCCTTGGAGAAGGAGAGAGGGAAGCACAAAGCCGGCTTCGCACTGCAAGCCGTGTGCTGACAGAGTCTTGGTGCCCCGTCCTGGTGTCAGGCCTGAGCCTGAGGCGGGACAGCTGAGTTCAGGACACTGGACCACCAGAGACCTCCTGGCCCCATGTAATATCAATCGGCAAGAGCTCTCCCAGAGATCTCTGTCTTGATGCTAAGACCCAGCACCACTCAACGACCAGCAAGCTCCAGTACTGGGCGCCCCATGCCAAACAACTAGCAAGACTGGATCACAGCACCACCCATTAGCAGAGAGGCTGCCTAAAATCATACTAAGTTCACAGACACCTCAAAACACACCACCGGATGTGGCCCTGCCGACCAGAAAGACAAGATCCAGTCCCACCCACGAGAACACAGACACCAGTCCCCTCCACCAGGAAGTCTACACAACCCACTGAACCAACCCTACCCACTGGGGGCAGACACCAAAAACAACAGGAACTACAAACCTGCAGGCTGAGAAAAGGAGACTCCAAACACAATAAGTTAAGCAAGGTGAGAAGACAGAGAAATATGCAGCAGATGAAAGATCAAGGTAGAACCCCACCAGACAAAACAGATGAAAAAGAAATAGGCAGTCTACCTGAAAAAGAATTCAGAGTAATGACAGTAAAGATGATCCAAAATCTTGGAAAAGGAATGCAGAAAATACATGAAATGTTTAACAAGGACCTAGAAGAACTAAAGAGCAAACAAACAATGATGAGCAACACAATAAATGAAATTGAAAATTCTCTAGAAGGGATCAATAGCAGAATAACTGAGACAGAAGGACGGATAAGTGACCTGGAAGATAAAATAGTGGAAATGACTACTGCAGAGCAGAATAAAGAAAAAAGAATGAAAAGAATTGAGGACAGTCTCAGAGACCTTGGGGACAACAGTAAACTCCTCAATGTTCGATTATAGGGGTCCCAGAAGAAGAAGAGAAAAAGAAAGGGTCTGAGAAAATATTTGAAGAGATTATAGTTGAAAAGTTCCCTAACATGGGAAAGGAATAGTCAATTAAGTCTGGGAAGCACAGAGAGTCTCATACAGGATAAATCCAAGGAGAAACATGCCGAGACACATATTAAATAAACTATCAAAAATTAAATACAAAAAAAAATATTAAAAGCAGCAAGGAAAAAGCAACAAATAATATACAAGAGAATGTGTATGGACAAATTCTTAGAGAGGTATAGCCTTCCAAGACTGAACCAGGAAGAAATAGAAAATACGAACAGAACAATCACAAGATTTCAAATTCAAACTGTGATTAAAAATCTTCCAACAGACAAAAGTCCAGGACCAGATGGCTTCACAGGTGATTTCTATCAAACATTTAGAGAAGAGCTAACACCTATCCTTCTCAAACTCTTCCAAAAAATTGTAGAGGAAGGAACACTCCCAAACTCATTCTATGAGGCCACCATCACCCTGATACCAAAAGCACACAAAGATACTACAAAAAAAAAAAAAAAAAGAAAGAAAATTACAGGCCAATATCACTGATGAATATAGATGCAAAAATCCTCAACAAAATACTAGCAAACAGAATCCAACAACAAATTAAACGGATCATACTCCATGATCAAGTGGGATTTATCCCACTTGTGTATCTCTTCAATATACACAAATCAATAATGTGATACACCATATTAACAAATTGAAGAATAAAAACCAATGATCATCTCTATAGATTCAGAAAAAGCTTTTGACAAAATTCAACACCCATTTATGATAAAAACTCTCCAGAAAGTGGGCACAGAGGGAACCTACCTCAACATAATAAAGGCCACATATGACAAACCCACAGCAAACATCATTCTCAATGGTGAAAAACTAAAAGCATTTCCTCTAAGATCAGGAACAAAACAAGGATGCCCACTCTCGCCACTATTATTCAACATAGTTTTGGAAGTCCTAGCCATGGCCATCAGAGAAGAAAAAGAAATAAAAGGAATACAAATTGGAAAAAAAGAAGTAAAACTGTCACTGTTTTCAGATGAAATACTATGCATAGAGAATCCTAAAGATGCCACCAGAAAACTACTAGAGCTAATCAATGAATCTGGTAAAGTTGCAGGATACAAAATTAATGCACAGAAATCTCTTGCATTCCTATACACCAATAATGAAAAATCTGAAAGAGAAATTAAGGAAACACTCCCATTTACCACTGCGACAAAAAGAATAAAATATCTAGGAATAAACCTCCCTAGGGAGACAAACGACCTATATGCAGAAAACTATAAGACACTGATGAAAGAAATTTAAGATGATACAAACAGACGGAGAGATATACCATGCTCTTGGATTGGAAGAATGAACATTATGAAAATGAGTATAGTACCCAAAGCAATCTACAGATTCAATGCAATCCCTATCAAATTACCAATGGCACTTTTTACAAAACTAGAACAAAAAATCTTAAAATTTGTATGGAGACACAAAAGACCCCGAATAGCCAAAGCAGTCTTGAGGGAAAAAAAACGGTCCTGGAGGAATCAGGCTCCCTACTTCAGACTATACTACAAAGCTACAGTAATCAAGACAATACGGTATTAGCACAAAAAGAGAAATATAGATCACTGGAACAGGATAGAAAGCCCAGAGATAAACCCATGCACCTATGGTCAACTAATCTATGACAAAGAGGCAAGCATATAAAATGGAGAAAAGACAGTCTCTTCAATAACTGGTGCTGGGAAAACTGGACAGCTACATGTGAAAGAATGAAATTAGAACACTCCCTAACACCACACACAAAAATAAACTCAAAATGGATTCGAGACCTAAACGTAAGACCGGACACTATAAGACTCTTAGAGGAAAACATAGGAAGAACACTCTTTGACATAAATCACAGCAAGATCTTTTTGATCCACCTCCTAGAGTAATGGAAATAAAAACAAAAACAAATGGGACCTAATGAAACTTAAAAGCTTTTGCAAAGCAAAGGAAACTACAAACAAGATGAAAAGACAACCCTCAGAATGGGAGAAAATATTTGCACATGAAGCAACTGACGAAGGATTAATCTCCAAAATTTACAAGCAGATCATGCAGCTCAATATCAAAACAACGAACAACCCAGTCCAAAAATGGGCAGAAGACCTAAATAGACATTTCTCCAAAGAAGACATACAGATGGCCAAGAAGCACATGAAAAGCTGCTCAACATCACTAATTATTAGAGAAATGCAAATCAAAACTACAATGAGGTATCACCTCACACCAGTTAGAATGGGCATCATCAGAAAATCTACAAACAACAAATGCTGGAGAGGGTGTGGAGAAAAGGGAACCCTCCTGCACTGTTGGTGGGAATGTGAATTGATACAGCCACTATGGAGAACAGTATGGAGGTTCCTTAAAAAACTGAAAATAGAATTACCATATAACCCGGGAATCCCACTACTGGGCATATACCCAGAGGAAACCATAATTCAAAAAGACACATGCACCCCAATGTTCATTGCAGCACTATTTACAATAGCCACAGATGTAGAGAACAAACATATGCAGGGGGGGTGGGGATGGTGGTGGGATGAACTGGGAGATTGGGATTGACATATAAACACTAATATGTATAAAATAGATAACTAATAAGAACATGCTGTATAAAAAAATAAATGAAATAAAATTCAAAAATTAAAAAAAAAGATGCAGATGTAGAGAATGAACTTGAGGACACAGGGAGGGGGAATTTTAGGTGGGCCAAAGTGAGAGCGTGGCATGGACATATATACACTACCAAATGTAAAACAGCTAGCTAGTGGGAAGCAGCTGAATAGTACAGGGAAGTCAGCTCGTTGCATTGTGACCACCTAGAGGGGTGGGATAAGAAGGGCAGGAGGGAGATTCAAGAGTGAGGGGATATGGGGATATATGTATACATATATATCTGATTCACTTTGTTATACAGCAGAAACTAACACAGTATTGTAAAGCAATTATACTCCAATAAAGATGTTAAATAACAAAAAAAAAAGATAGACACTGAGCTGTCAATACTGCTTTTATCAGGTGGGGAAATTAGGATAAAGTCAGGAGGAAAGGAAGATAATCAGCTTTGCCTTTATACATCTTTCCATCGTCTTGTTTCATTTGACCAGACAAGGAGGTACCACTTTTGTAATCTGAAGAACTCCAAATAAAGAAAGATAAAATATTAATATTTGTCCTTTGCATTTAGTTCCCAGGTTATCCTTAGCTCTGCTCATGTTAGACTTTCATTAGTCTTTAGTCAACACCCTTGGTCTCCCATCATGTGACCTCTTTGGCTATACATTATAAATTTAAATTGAATTCTAGAGAGTGCTACAGAGTGAAATTCACCACACACAAATCACAAATTAGGAAGGCCATGATAAAGTGCTGGGAGCACTGACCTTGAGGCCAGGTCGCCTTCTCTCTTTGCTACTTACGACCATGTCAAGGCTCCTAGCGGTGAACTTAGCAAGGAGGAATGTGTTGGAGCATGAACAATGCATGATGGCACTCGTATACCTTCCAACCAAATCCTAAACATCATGTCACAAGTTTAGGAGAATGAGCTCTAAGCATACTTGGGGAAAAAATGATACCGATGATGATGACTCTAACAAAAACTTTCATCAATATTCATACGAGAACTCTCACTTCATCCCAGAGAACGCATGGCAGTTGCAATGAAAGTGACCACATGTTTTTCGGATTTAACTGAGAAGACTAAAGACGACTGGGTGCATGCCACATTTCCATCACACAATTTAAGCAATCTCCTTCTCAAAATATCTCAAAAATATATGGGTTACAAATCCTCTAAAGGAAACTGGCTGAATATATGCCCTAAAAAACCTACTCCATGGGTAGGTAGGTTACTGTCTCCTGAGTTACCACAGGTGCTGCTCAAGGGGTCAGCCTCTGTTTCGGCTCTTCGCACAAAGAACCTACTTCTGGTCCAATGAGTTCATTATTTTAAATTGTCAACTGGTGCGATCTGTTGACCACACTCACGCCACAAACCTCAAAGGACATTTTCCAAAACATTAAGTTGTTCTTCACTCTCCTTTTAATGGTGGTGAGCATTCCTCTCTTATATTTGCTTCATTTTAGTTCAACTTCTATCAAGCTTCAATTAACATAAAGAAAAACGGCTATTGTGCTTGAATGCATGGATTTTCTGGTCTGCAGTGATGTGCTGTGTTACTCTGAAGAGGTCCAGTGTGGTTTTACAGAAACAAACACAAAGACAAAATCATTGCTGTGAATGCCAACATCTGACACATGGAATCATTGGAAATCATAAAACTGGGTAAATGAAGGAGTAGTGAAGTCTTTCTGCCCTCTCACGATAGCTAATAAAGAAATAAATATTTAGAATGGTGACCCTCCATTATCTACTGTCCAGATGAGCCACTGATTCCATGGTACATTGAAGACCACTATACAAATTTTTATCTGATTTTTTATTGTATCAAATGATGAATATTTATGCTTAAAAATTCTTGGTTATATGAAAATGTAATAAAATATTTATACATATAAAACTGTACATATATACAAATATCTATACAAATTTTACATATATTTGTAATTATATATGACTCTTTTCATTTCATGGTTTTATATTTTCCCTGAAGGTAAGATGTTCTGTGAAAATTCCCCTATTCTATATTTTCCCTCCATTTTCTTTCTGACAATTAACCCTGCTCCAACTACAATCCATACATTGATCCTGAAACTATATACTAAAAAAAAAGCAGTAAAACAGCACATATGATTAACGAGGAAAATACACTTTGAAATTCCATATATCACCAATGTTTAAATTGACTCCTCAAACATATTTATGAAAAAAAATCTTTGCAGCCCTAATGAGTTTTCATTACTCTCTATATAAATATATATTTAATTAGTCACTATGATTGAAAGTCTCTAATCTGATTTGCAACTTCTCACAAAGACAATGATTATTTCTACACAGTTCCTGTCATTTCCTATTAGTCTAAATAATGATAATATCATGGCTTCCACTGACAGTTTTTACCTCCCATACCCCAAGCTAGAGTTCATTTCCACTTTTTCCCCAGGAGAATATGCAAAGTAGAAAGAGAGAATCAGGTAAAGCCAAAGATTTTTTCAATTTAGAGAATTTTTTTTTCTTTTAAGAATTCCAACATGATAAAACTGACGTGGAAATCCTACAGAGAAAATAGACATCATGAACCAAAAGTTATACACAGTCAAGTCCACCAGAAATTAAATGTGCAAATCTTCTCCATCTTTCCACTAGTTAGTGATGCTCCCCACAAAGGGATTGTTCTGCTTTTTAACCTAATTTTTTCTGTCAGGTCTGTACCAGATTCATAAAATTCCTCTTCCTTCCTTTGGACTTTATACATTTTATTAGGCACTTCCATGCATGAGTTTTTATTCAGTGTTTGAGGGTAAAAAAAATGTAGTATGTGTTTCATATCCTCTAAATTCTTGTGAGCACACAGAAAAACATTTAAAATAAAAGTTTACTGTAAAGTCCCAGAGACACATAAAGTTGGGATATTGTGTTTCTGAGCACAAACCTAGGTGTACTTTTCCTCCCATGCCTTACACCATCAGAGATTATGAAAATTACTCTGCCGAATAAAAGAAATCTCTTCCTGTAAATAAAAATGAAACGTGGAATCAGAGAAAACTTACTAACATCGAGATGTGTGATTCAAATGTACTCAGAGCAGAACACAGCAGAATCTTCACTTCTAAAAATGTTCCATACGAAAAAAAGAAAACACAGTAGGAAACTTCTTTCTAAGTCCCTTTAGAAACATTCAAGTGTTTTCTCGCAGGTATTTTTCTCTAATACTTCTGTTCTTCTTATTAACTTATTTTTTCATCTGATGCAAGCAAAGGGGGTTCACTGGAAATTCTAGAGAAACTCATTAAATGAAGATATAGCAGGTCAGAAATAAACATAGGCATTAAGAAAGGTAAACAGCACTGTCTACAGTCAAATATAATTAGATTACAAGAATTATTTTCAGCTCACACATGGAGAAAAATGTGCATTGAAAGGTAAATGTCTGGGCTTCCCTGGTGGCGCAGTGGTTGAGAGTCCGCTTGCCGATGCAAGGGGACACGGCTTCGTGCCTCGGTCCGGGAGGATCCCACATGCCGCAGAGCAGCGCCCGTGAGCCACGGCCGCTGGACCTGTGCGTCCGGAGCCCGTGCTCCGCAACGGGAGAGGCCACAACAGTGAGAGGCCCGCGCACCGCAAAAAAAAAAAAAAAAAAGTAAATGTCTATAATTTAGCAAATACAGAAGTTAATATACAGATTAAACTTTGCCATATTTGAAAAATTAAACAAAATTGAGTTGCACAGTGTAATCCTTCTGGCATTTACCACTGCACACCCATTACTCAATAGAGACGTGTACATTACCACTATATTATTTCTATGCAAGCACACAAACCCATTTATATAAGTATTAGTATTTATCTAGGATATAAAACACTATAGAAGGAAACCATCTCACATGTTTAAAACTTGTACCTCTTAAATTTTGTATCTATTAACAATACCATATTTCAGCCAAAATGACATGCCCTACCAACCCCCCATGAAACATTTCTAGGTTTTAAAAGATAAAATATAAACAGTTTGAAGCATCAGAGTACTGGATAACCATTCAGAAAAGCAAAAGATTTTGTGTACTAAACCTCTTTATGAGACTGTAGTAGTCAGAGATAAAATTGTAAATGGGGAAGTGTAGATTGCTTTGATTTAGAAAATTGTTGCCATTAAACAGTTTACAAAGAGCCTACTGTTTCTGCATCATTATCCCCTATGTGTCAAAGTCAGCATTTTCACAATATTTAAAGCACTCCCAACTTCCCCATAAATATCATTTATATTCCTGCACAGCTATTCAGCATATCAAGGAATATCATTTACAGTCTTCTATAGTTACACAGTGTGACTATTTGAGCCCACGCATGTGAACCTGAAATAAAGATACAGAACAGAACAAAATTCTCTCCAAGCAGAAGCATGGAGATCATGTAATTTTACTGCCAAGTTTGATCCAAGACTCAAGGCCACTGTGTGCTTGGCGTGTAGAGAGTAGTCCAGAAGGTCATCTGGGCTTACACAAGCAGCAGAATCTTGCTACTGGGCAATTCAATTGTGGGTGCGCAGCTGGCCCAGGTACTGACATTGCCATTTATTTTTATTTACTTGCTCTGTGTCGGAAGAGGCTTTTCTTGCTTCTACAAGAATAGAGCAAGACCCACAATGTCTTTTTCTCTCTCTCTGCCTGTTGAAATCACAACAGAGCCATTTCAAGTCAGGGCCTCCCACAAGCAGCAACTGCTCAGGCTGACCCTGGTCACAGCCTTCTCTCAAATTCTCCAGCATTTGTCAGTAACACCACTTTGGATAGGCAATCTCATATACCCTTCAGATGGATCCTTCATGAAATTCTTGTGCAGCCTAGTAACTTTAAGCCATGAGAATGATAAATGCAGTCCTTAAGTGGAATTTGCAAACACATTCATTTATATTCAACACAGCAATGCTACAGAATTATATAAAGTGGTTTCTTGTTTCTGAGGCTGTGAAAAAGGGCCACCCCAGGTGAGATGGTACCACATGTGCTGTGACTTAAAGAAGTGAGGCCTGTAGCAGCCACAAGGTAAAAGGGAATCATTTAGCGAAGAACATTTTTAATTTGTTAATTAAGACTGTAATTCTTCAAGTAGCCAATGTAACAGCTTAATGTTTTACAAAGAAAACACTACCCTGGGAAATATTTCCCAGACAAATGGCTAACATATTTTATCTATCAAACGCTCCTGCAAAACATCGAGACTAAAACCTCAATGAAAAAAGTAAACTACAGAATGAAAAGCAGATTATGGAATGAAAAGAGGATTTTGTAACATACAAAACAAAAAAACCCCTACCAATATTAAGAGTGATTAAAGAAACCAGATTTTCCCACTCAGTGGTGAAAAGCTGAAGGCTAGCACTCTAAAATTAGGAACAAGACAAGGATGCCCACTCTCACCACTCTTATTCAACACCGTATTAGAAGTCCTAGCCAGAGCAATTAAGCAGGAAAAAGAAATAAAAGGCATTAAATTGGAAAGAAGAAGTAAAACTGTCACTATTTGCAGATGACATGATTTTATGTACAGAAAACCCTAAAGACTCCATCAAAGCACTAATAGAAATAATAGACAAATGCAGTAAAATTTCAGGGTATAAAATCAACATACAAAAATCTGTTGCATTTTTATATGCTAACAGTGAGATAGCAGAAAAAGAAACTAAGAAAACAATACCATTTTCAACTCGAAAATAAAGGAATAAAATACCTGGGAATAAATCTAATGAAGGAGGTGAAAGACTTGTACACTGAAAACTGTAAGACACTGTGGGATAAAACTGAATAAGACACAAATAAATGCAAAGATAGTCTGTGCTCATGGATTGGAAGAATTAACATTGATAAAATATCCACATTACCTAAAACAATCTACAGATTCAATGCAATTTCTATTAAAATCCAAAGGACATTTTTTACAGAAATAGAACAAAAAAATTCTAAAATTTATATGGAATCACAATATATTCCAAATAGCCAAAGCAATCTTGTGAAAAAGGAACAAAGCTGGAGGTATCACATTCCCTGACTTCAAACTATATTACAAAGCCATAGTAATCAAAACAGTGTAGTAGTGGTGGAAAAATGGATACTTAGATCAAGTGAGCAGAACTGAGGGTCCAGAAATAAACCCACATATGTACAGACAATTGATTTACAACAAAGAACATAAAATGGAGAAAGGATAGTCTCTTCAATAAGTGGTGCTGGGAAAACTGGACAGCTACGTGCAAAAGAATGAAACTATGCCACTATCTCTAACCATACACACACAAAAAATCAACTCAATATAGATTAAAGACTTGAATGTACAACCTGAAACCATAAAATTCTTAGAAGAAAACACAGTCAGTATGCTCTTTGACACAGGTCTTAGCAATATGTTTCTAGATATGTCTCCTCAGGCAAAGGAAACAAAAGCAAAATAAATAAATGGGACTACATCAAATTAAAAAGCTTCTGCACAGCAAAGGAAACCATCAACAAAACAAAGAAACCTACCAAATGAGAGAAGATATTTGCAAGTCATATATCTGGGGTTAACATCCAAAGGGGTTAATAACCAAAAGATATAATGAATTCACATGACTCAACAACAACAACAGCAAAACAAACAACCTGACTGAAAAGTGGGCAGAGGACCTGAGCACACATTTTTCCAAAGAAGACACACAAATGGCCAACAGGCACATGAAAAGATGATCCAGCTATCCCCCACTTCTGGGTATTTATCCAAAAAATACGAAAACACATTAAAAAAAATATGCACTCCTGTGTTCACTGCACCATTATTTACAATAGCCAAGATATGGAAGCAATCTAAGTGCCCATCAATGGATGAATGGATAAAGATGATACACACACGCGCACACACACACACACTCAGAGAAATACTATTCAGCCATAAAAAAGATGAAATCTTGCTATCTGTGATAATAGCAAGAGATTATTATGCTAAGAGAAATAAGTCAGAGGGAGAAAGATAAATACTGTATGATTTCACTCATATGTAGAATATTAAAAACTAACTAAATAAACAAACAGAACCAAACAAAAATAGACATGTAGATACAGAGAACAGAGTAGTGGTTACCAAAGTGCTGGGGTTGGCAGGGAGGGAGAACAAAATGGGTAAAGGGGATCAACCATATGATGACAGATGGAAACTAAATTTTTGGTGGTGAACATGCTGTAGTGAATACAGAAGTAGAAATACAAGGTTGTACACATGAAACCCACATAATGTTATAAACCAATGTTACCTCAATAACATTTAATTACCAAAAATGAAACCAGATGTTTCACAAGATGCTATTGATGTATTTATTTGTTATTTGCCTATAAATTGACAAAGATTAAAATAGGATAACGACCTCTTGGGTTTTTGAAGTCCTGGCAAAATCACTATACCCATATATTGCTGGAAGATAAGACAGCAACATATATCAGAAGATTTGAAAATTGCTATCTCCAACCTAGTAATTCCACTTCTGTGAACGATCCTAAGGAAAGTAGCAAGTTAGTACATAAATATATACACACAGCAACGTATAACAGGAGAAAAAGTGGAAATACCATATATATTCAGGAATAGCGGACTAGGCAAATAAATTATACTCTTGAATTGAATCTATGAAATCCAAAAGTAATCATGACTGTGCATACATAATTATTAAAGAGCAAAGTATATGTGTTGCTAAGCGAAAAAAAAGCTGTCAAAGAAAAATAAGGCAATAGGACATACATTATTTATTAATGTCTTTAGATCTGCCTTCCCCCAACCTGCTAAGGGAGGCCGGGGACCAGTTCCTGCATTCTTTCTCTCCTAAGCCTTCTAAGGAGGGACCCAGAGAGTCAGGTTGCTTTTAGATTTCTAATATCCTGTAACTTAGGAAGAAAAAGGAAGGAAGTGGAGGATAAATGATACCCATCTGATATGGGTGGGGAGTTTTATTTGGGGAGAAGTTGTATTTAAAAAAAAAAAGATGCAGGAGCTGCCCCAGTATTTGATGGGTGTGAACAGGAGACACCTATAATATGTTAGAGGTAAATGACCATGCTTCACACACTTAACCTTTAAATACTCCAAGAAATTAAAGAATCTGTGCTACTCTGAATTTCCTCTCCATTGATGGATGTGTTCTCTTCAATACAATGCTACTCTGAACCTGGATGGACCCTGTGAGTCATGGCTAGGGATGCGTGTTGGTGCAAGATTTTACCCTACATTTACCTCTAGATGCTAGATAACTTGAACATTTAGGTTTGGGTGACCTGAACTGTCTAATTCTTCTGCAAGAACACTCATCACTAATAAAATAAATACACTTGACAAAAAGTTACTAAAAGCCCGAGTTGTTATATAAATGCTCCCTGGATGGATGTTCACTTGAGTTTCCCAGTGGTACTCAAGTTTCAGCTGCACTGGTTGTCTTTCCTCCCGCCACGCAATGCAACCCATGAGACAGGGATTTAAGTGAAAGTTGGTTTCTCTGAGACATATTGTTAGAAAGTAATAGGCCGTGAATGGACGATGTCAACGCCTGCAGGTATAGCGTGAGCAAAGAGATACAGGGAAGGGAAGGAAGTCTATACACGGGAACATACCTGAGCACGCTACCCTGACCCTGGGGCCCAGTCCTGCCAGAGACCCGTGGGAGAGGCTGTCAGGTGCTCTCAGAGCTCTCCCTGTCTCGGAATACTTATTCACTAACTCTGGCATTTCCATTTCCAGCATATCTGCCCCTCAGGTCCAGTAAGGTCACCAGAGAATGCCCCCGTGAGCAGGTTGCAGGGCATAGTCTTCCCATTTCTTTGGAGATGATGATGTAACAGCTACATAGTGACAATGCCATACACTGTCCTCAAAGTTCCCTCCTTTGCTATCCCATCCCCATAGTAGCACTCAAACTGAAAAAGAAGTGTTCTAACACTAATCTCACCCAACACAACTGGGTCCTACATCTCAAGCCCTTAGAACACAAGCCTTCGGAGAAGAACCAGAATATTACCCACTGTACTTGGTCTTAATTGGTGTTGTCATCCAGGATATTTGGTTCTCATCTGATGACCTTAGGAAGCAACAAGAGAAGGAACACATTTGATGGGAATAAAAACTTAGAGTGTAACTGAAAGTGTGACCCTCCCCCCTTCTCATTCAGTTAGAGAAACTTGAGGCAGGAAAGAAAAAAAGGAGAAACTTGATAGACTGGATAAGAAACAGGATTTTTGGACTTTTAAATAAAAACAACGATTTGTATCTCAACACACTACAACAAGCGATTCTCTTCTCCAGGTGTGGTCCCCAGACCAGAACCATCAGCATCACCTGGAGCTTGTTCAAAGCAAACACTCATTGGCCTCACCCAGAGGTACTGGATCAGAAATTCCAGGGGTGGGGCCAGAGTCTGTGCTTTAACAAGACCTCCAGGCAATTCTGATGCATCTTACAATGTGGGAACCACTGCCTGGAGGACTGGTTTCTAATGTATGCAATAAAATGTTGCTAGATGGTCCTGTACAGTATACATACACTAATATGTACAGAATAGATAACTAATAAGAACCTGCTGTATAAAAAATAAAATAAAATTAAAAAAAAAAAAAAGATGGTCCTGTACAGAGGTGAAGTGTCATACTGTCTGCAGCTTACTTTGAAGCATCCCCTCTATATCAGACACACACAGATATAAAGGAAACCTGGCAAATATTAACAGTTACAGAATCTAAATGGAGAGTATATGACACACAGTCTCCCCAGAGACTGTGTTACAATACTTGTTTTTGCCAAGTATCCTGTGTTTTCCTTAGGATGATGGTTTACATCACTTTAAAAAACACTGTTAAAAAACACTGCTCTAGACATCTTCTGTATTTCTTAGTAAACGATGGATTTTGCAGAGCAGCCTCAACCCCTCAATTTCTTCTTCTATTTGACAAACCAAACCTGTGGATGATTTTGGGGTGTTGTTTCTCTTACCCACAACGCCCATTATCTGCAGGTAGTGGGTTACAATTTTCCTGACGGTTCCTGTTTTTCTGCATATATCACAGAAGATATTCAACATCTTTTTTCTTTTTTTAAATTTTATTCAAGTATAGTTGATTTACAGTGCTGTGGATTCAACATTTTTTGATTCAGAAGGCAACATGGCAAGCAATTTTATAAAGCCAGTGTGTGGTCACTCAACAGAGCATCAGGCCTCATACAATGAATAAGAATGAGTACTGGGATACAAGAGCATCTTTCCTTCTTTCTGTCTGTCCACAAGACAAGATCGAATCTACTTGGGATTCTGAGGTCACAGGGAAAGGTCAGAACTCATAGATCTGGATGGTTGCATTTTATATCATTTATAAGACTCCTATCTGTGAGCTCCACTGAGCCCTAAAACTTCCATGAATGGATTTGTTTAGATTGCAAATAACCTGGGACAAAAATCACTTCAATGCATCAATGGCAAGTTAAATTTTTCAGAATGAAGATTGATAGCCAAGAGTCTTGAATATGGGGAAAAAAAGAAGAAAATAAAACCTATGTTCTACAGTACTGATACTGTGAAATATTTAGGCTACTGTAAAACTGCAGTGTTCGACTGCAAATATATTCTCCCCAAATATAAAAAATTGGAAAGAAACTGCATGCTATTGCATAAGACATCAATACAACTTCTTTTTAATATGCATTTGTCTCATAAAGCTGAGTTAACTATGATATTCTCATTTTTAGAATAAAAGCTGGCTGCTGCATGTTTCACTATTAATTCCATTTACACAAAGTATTTGTCACATCACTGGCCACTTATTAATGACAAGCTTTGCTATTAATTCTCCTATCAAAGATGTGTCTGTTCTGCCTAATTTGCATGATTATTAAGCATCTCAACTTTATTCTGAGTACTTGTGTAAAGGTTATATCAAGATGACAGGCCCAAAATGTTTTTAAATGGGTAAAAAGAAGAGGAAGAAATAAATACAATGGCTGTTAGTTCAATCAGCTTTAAATGTGTCTCCTCTAAAACTGAAGGCTTCTCCCTCATCACCCCCACTGCCCCATTTTGGGTTTGGCCGCTCTGTTTACTATCTTTCTACGTGGAAGGCTATCTGGGTAACAGATCAAGTAAGAATTAAAATCCATATAACACGCAACTCTACTGAAAGAAAATAGGTGTGTAAGTAACCCTCACCTTAGGCAGATATCAAAAGTGGGTGACGCCTCTTTACAAGAGCCAGAACATGGAAGCAACCTAAGTGTCCACTGACAGATGAATGGATAAAGAAGATGTGGCACATATATACAATGGAATATTACTCACCCATAAAAAGAAACGAAATTGAGTTATTTTTAGTGAGGTAGATGGACCTAGAGTCTGTCATACAGAGTGAAGTAAGTCAGAAAGAGAAAAACAAATACCGTATGCTTACACATATATATGGAATCTAAAAATAAAAATGGTTCTGAAGAACCTAGGGGCAGGATGGGAATAAAGACGCAGACATAAAGAATGGACTTGAGGACACAGGGAGGGGGAAGGGTAAGCCTGGACAAAGGGAGAGAGTGACATGGACATATATACACTACCAAACGTAAAACAGATAGCTAGTGGGAAGCAGCTGTATAGCACAGGGAGATCAGCTCGGTGCTTTGTGACCACCTAGAGGGGTGGGATAGGGAGGACGGGAGGGAGATGCAAGAGGGAAGGGATATGGGGATATATGTATACATATAGCTGATTCACTTTGTTATACAGCAGAAACTAACACACCATTGTAAAGCAATTATACTCCAATAAAGATGTTAAAGAAAAAAAAAGTGGGTGACACATGTCCAATATTTGTCATAATTAGCGTTTAGTACTTATAAAATCATGACTAGATTACAATGGAAAAAATAGGAATCATTCCAATATGATGTATACAGTAGAAAATTTTAAGGATTTTGCTCTGATTGTTCCTGAAAATTGCTATCTTTGTGATTACTTTGTGTCAACATAGTTATAACAGGCAACTAATTACAGATAACCCCTATTACAGTAGTCATAAGTCAGGGTATGTTCCTAGGTTCTGAAATCAACCATTTTTAAACTTAGAATATTAGATTCAGAAAGTCATTCTCTTCCCCTGAAACTATACTTTACTCTTAGGACAGTAAGTGTCAAAGAGCAAAGTTTTGACCAAAATACTGTTCACCCACCTAACATCTGACTGGAAATTTTTGGCCCCTGAGTTTCAAAGCTGGTAATGAGTCAACAAATCTTTGTTTCCTCGTGTGGCTATTATATAAACCTCAACTCTGGGGTCACCAAATCAGAGCGCTACTTGTTATCCACACACAGCACACAAAAATACAAATTCAGTTTTTTCTCCCAATTATACATCCCAAATGACCAAACACATTGTGAAGACGGGACCTGGGTACCAGAGACGAAGGACAGATTAATTCTCTGTAAGCTGCAAATGGAAGATCCCAGATCATCGCAGTGACCAGCCAGGGCTCTTCACTTTCTCCAGGCCCATCTACTGCCTTAGTGTTTCTACCCGCATATTATAATGCCCATGGAAACCCTCAAACATACCAAACGAGTGGCCACACTGCGAGTAAAGCAACTACTTGTAAAGCAAGTAGTTACTAAAAGAAAACCCACAGAGTGAAAATTACTTTGGTCCATACGCAACAATTTGCTACTTGCTGTATCTGTCATTCAACAGTTTGCTGTATTTGTCCATGATCTTGTACAGGGTATCCAGCACCATGGCATTCCCAAGAATATTTTTATTTAGAAACGTATCGCTGCTATCACACAGAGAAGTATCTGTACTATCGTGATAAAGTGCTTTGTGTGTATTTTGTGGGAATGGAGGTTTGAAAATTCCCTCCCCATCATCTGTCCCTGTCTTCCGGTCTAGACGCATTCTTCCATCTGTCACCCACTCTCTGCTCCAGCAGCTCACAACTACCCCAGGTTTCCTACACCCTCCATGTACTTTTTAGAAATTGAAGTATAGTTGATTTACAATGTTGTGTTAGTTTCAGGTGTACAGCAGAGTGATAGTTATATATACATATATATATATATATATACGTATATATGTGTGTGTGTGTATATATATATATATATACACATTCTTTTTTAGATTCTTTTCCATTATAGGTTATTATAAGATATTGAATATAGCTCCCTGTACTATACAGTAGATCCCTGTTGTTTATCTATTTTATATATAGTAGTATGTATCTGTTAATCCCTCACTCCCAATTCATCTCTCCCCCCCTTCCCTTTTGGTAGCCATAAGTTTGTTTTCTATGTCTGAGTCTATTTCCTTTTTGTAAATAAGTTCATTTGTATCGTTTTTTTAGATTCCACATGTAAGTGATATCATATGGTATTTGTCTTTCTCTGTCTGACTTACTTCACTTAGTATGATGATCTCTGGGTCCATCCATGTCACTGCAGATGGCATTATTTCATTGTTTTTTATGGCTGAGTAATAAGTCCATTGTATATACACATACATCTTCTTTATCCATTCATCTGTTGATGGACACTTAGGCTGCTTCCATGTCTTGCCTATTGTAAATAGTGCCACAATGAATATTGGGGTGCATGTATCCTTTCGCATTATGGTTTTCTCTGGATATATGCCCAGGAGTGAGATTGCAGCATCAAAAGGTAACTCTATTTTCAGTTTTTAAAGGAATCTCCATACTGTTCTCAATAGTAGTTGCACCAACAGTGTATAATTAAACCTTCCATGAACTTTTAGGATTTCATTTCTATGCACGTTTTGTTCCTTCTTCCTGGAATTCTCTTTCACTTCTTGATGCCCTGGAGAATTCCTACCCATCCTTCAAATCCCAAATCAAACACCACGTTCTCTGTGCAGACTTCACTGCAAGCATGGATAATAAACAGAAGGAGAGGAAACTGGGAGTCCCACCATCATCTGTTACTCAAAGTACCGCTGTGCGCACAGCCTCATGATATGAAAACTGGTCGCACCTCACAGTAATGTTTTGCTTATATCTCTCTCTGTCACACAATTTTATTAACTCCTAGTAATGGGTGGTATTGAGGAAATAAATGTTTTCTTGTCTTTTTACTCGTTGATCTAGCACACTATTAAGGACACAGTTGACTCTCAATAACTACTGAAGGCAGGAAAGAAGAAGGGAGGGAGGGAGGAAAAGTAAGCAAATTCCTTTATACCACCGCACAGCACTCTGGAGCTCAAAGGTAGAGTTAGGGCCAAATGGCAAAATGCTTTTCACTCTATGACACTATTACATGGATCTTGTCTCTTCCTATGTTCTCTTTCTTTTCCCTTACAACTAGTTTATCAGAAAGCCATTTTAGGCATGAAAGCATCCCTTACAAAATGATGTTCAGTAAAAAGCCCTAAAAGAGTGAAAACAGCAACCCCAAGGTACATACAGACTTCTATCAAGGGAGCCTAGAATGGGATGCCTGTCTGGTGGCTTTCAAGGGCTTGATCCTGTGAAGGTGGGTAATGGGACTTGGGGCAGAAGTAGGTCACAGCGCATTTAACAACGAAGGACGGGGCTGGGGCATGGAGACAAAGGACTGGAGCAGAGGCCAGAGGAGGGTGAAGAGCAGGCATGAAAGCAGTGAGGAAACTGCAGTGTCTTTTCTAAATGAGCCAGGAACAAAATCGTATTGAAGTCAGAGATGGGAAGAGAACCTCTTTTCCCCCAGAACTTTTCCTCAGCCCCATTGGCCCAAAGCTAACACTGCAATGCGTCTCCAGTAAGCTGGTCTCTAACAGAAAATCTCCAGGGTTGCTGGAAACTCTGAATACGAGTTACACACCCACTGCTCTTTAGCTCAGATGATCCGGTTCTTAAATCTGTCCTAGGGAATCAAATATTGTTCTTTGGGAGATCATCTCACTGGCTTCTCTAGTTTTACAAGCAAACAAAAAGCCAAACTGTATTAAAATGAATATTGCTGAAGGTATCACTACATTTTAAACACAAAGTCACGCCTGTGAATTGATATTAGTTGCTAAGCATTAAAAAAAAAAGAAAAAACCTAAAGAATAGTAAATTTGAAAATGTGGGCAAATTTCCCCTTTGGAAGACTGGCCTTTGGCAGCCTATCCTGTGAGAATATATTCCAGAGAAATTTCTACATTCTAAAGGAGAATATATTACTTCTGTGTTACATGATCATTTAACTCTTCAGAAATTAAATGGAAATAGAGATTCAAGAACAAAGGGATGAACGTTGGGAGGTTTCATCTCAAGTTTCCTTTTAAAACACTGAAATAGAACTCCGATTATGAATGCTGCACAATGATTTTAATATAATCATTTGCATTCTGCAAACATTTTAAAGCAATGAGACAGCAAAAGGCAAATTAAACTTTTACCGCAGGCCAGTCAATGTGGATAACGCAGGAGTGAAAAATAATCACAAACACAAACTTTTAATAATTTAGAACTTTGACAGTAATAACTAAAAATATGATTACCACTTGGGAAATGTTGAAATTAGACCAACAATTGACTTTCTTGGCTATCTGATTTGCTTTTTTTTTTTTGCGGTATGCGGGCCTCTCACTGTTGTGTCCTCTCCCGTTGCGGAGCACAGGCTCCGGACACGTAGGCTCAGCGGCCATGTCTCACGGGCCCAGCCGCTCCGCGGCATGTGGGATCTTCCCAGACCGGGGCACGAACCCATGCCCCCTGCATCGGCAGGCGCACTCTCAACCACTGCGCCACCAGGGAAGCCCTGATTTGCTTTTTTTTTTCCCCCCAGAATATAGAAACATAATAGTTTTTCCATATTTGCATAGAATGAGCCTTTCACAGTTTTTCCAACAAAGACAACTGCAAGTTGAGTTTGTCTGAGAGAAACCATTCTAGCGGCTTACTGAAGGGAGTAAAATTCAATGTGTGCTGTGTATCGCACCAGAATGCTAAGAGGAACTGCCTACAGATTGGGGCAGATTCTCTTAACTCAGTAGTAAAAGCGGACTGCTTCCTTGATGATTGAAAACTGAAGTAAATACACATGCTCCATCCCAGCAGACCCACTGAATAGGCTAAACGCCTAAATAAAATGTCAGTAGTGACCCAAAACATTACTTCCTTATGTCAGAATGAAAAGAAAGGACTTCCCCGGTGGCACAGCAGTTAAGAATCCACCTGCTGATGCAGGGGACACGGGTTTGAGCCCTGGTCTGGGAAGATCCCACATGCCACAGAGCAACTAAGCCCGTGTGCCCCAACTACCAAGTCTGCGCTCTAGAGCCCGCGAGCCACAACTACTGAGTCCGCCTGCCACAAGTACTGAAGCCTGCAAGCCTCGAGCCCATGCTCTGCAAAACAAGAGCCCAGCACAATGAGAAGACCGCGCACCACAACGAAGAGTAGTCCCCGCTCACCGCAACTAGAGAAAGCCCACGTGCAGCAACAAAGACCCAATGCAGCCAAAAATAAAAATAAATTTTATATATAAAAAAAAGTGGAGGGCTTCCCTGGTGGCACAGTGATTGAGAGTCCGCCTGCCGATGCAGGGGACACGGGTTCGTGCGCCGGTCCGGGAAGATCCCACGTGCCACGGAGGGGCTGGGCCCGTGAGCCATGGCCGCTGAGCCTGCGCGTCCGGAGCCTGCGCGTCCGGAGCCTCTGCTCCGCAATGGGAGAGGGCACAACAGTGAGAGGCCCGCGTACGGCAAAAAAAAAAAAAAAAAAAAAAAGTGGAAAGAAAGCATTCTGTTTAAAAGCAAGATCTAAATAAGGTACTGTCAAATAAGCTGCTCCTGCCTCTGAGGATTCCTCCAAGAAAATAACCAAATTTTAATTGAAGAGTTATTAGCATCAACCTTGGAAACTCCAATCAAAAATCCTCTCCTGGGGCTTCGCTGGTGGCGCAGTGGTTGACAGTCCGCCTGCCGATGCAGGGGACACGGGTTCGTGCCCCGGTCCGGGAAGATCCCACATACCGCGGAGCGGCTGGGCCCGTGAGCCATGGCCGCTGAGCCTGCGCGTCCGGAGCCTGTGCTCCGCAACGGGAGAGGACACAACAGTGAGAGGCCCGCGTACCGCAGAAACAAAACAAAACAAAAACAACAACAACAAAAATCCTCTCCTGCATACTACTAGGTGGTGATGTTGAAATGAGGGGGCAGGGAGATTGAAATTTATTAAAGACACTGACGTCTCCTCAAGTGTAAGTCTAAAAAAGACAACATTAAGATCACGCAGCAGCTGAAGCCCATGATGTGCTGTATCAGAATTTATAACCGCTGCAGTATTTCTAAATCATTACTCTCCTATGATGGGGTCAGCATTTTGAATATTACTCACGGAAAAACAGCTAAACACATACATACATAAATAAATAAATAAATATGAAAAATGCATGTGATCGTCCTGACAAAGTAGTTCAGGGGGGTTACTGAACGGCAATGGCTCACAGGCATCTGTTCATCCAGCTGTTAGCTGAAAAGACGGAAAGCAGGTGTCAATTTCAGGGCAGCACTGAAGTTAATTTCACATAAGGCAGTGCTGAAAAGAAAAGAATATCCAAAACAATAGTAGAACTAAAAATAAAGTCAAAGAAAAATCACCATGTCCTTGAATCTATCTGGCCTTTGTGTCTGAAAAACCACATGCTCAGGAAAGAGTCCTTTCTTCAAGTACTCCTGGAAGGAAAGAAAGAGGTCTCCCTACTACCCAGGTCCAGTCTGTTTTCAAGCAGACATGGAGCAGGGCGGCGGCTACCCAGCTCTGACCCTCTCTATAACCTGAGAGCTCGGCTACATCACTTGGGATATTTGGCTGGTCCTCAGCATTCAGACCAAAAAGATAACAGCACTGAATCTGGAGACCAGTGAAGACTCCTGCATAAATGCATTAAAATACTACGCGCCTCCGTAGCAATCGTAAACGTCTCCATGGGCATAATTAACAGTGATTCAACTCGATATTTAGATTTTAGGGAGTGCCAGAATGGTTAAGGAGGTATCTTGTGACATCATATGTCACAGAATCATAGATTTTTGAGCTGGAGGCTCATTCTTCTAAGTGGCAGAGAGGTTAAATGATGTCCCCAAAGCAACATAGCTGATAAGGAAAATGGTCTTAGCCCTCAATCTAGAGATCACTCCTCAATTTACTACACACAAAAGGAGAAGCTTCAGAATTGCATTTTCTTTATCTTAGTTCTTTTATCATTGACTCTCCATATATAATAGTCTTTTAGAAACTGAAATTTCTCATTTCAACCTGTCACTTCAAAGGTCGATTGCCTATCATTCTCTGTATGTTGTTAGCTGGTAACCAAGCACATACTTCATGTTCTAAGCAAATATAGCTTTGAAATATAGTTAGACCCACTATGATGCAGTATGATGGAATAATCACTTTACACATGAACAAACTTTCCTGAGAAGAAAAACATATTTCAGGACTGAAATCTTATAAAGTTTTTAAGTTGTTAAAGTTTAAAAAAGTAATTATTTAAGACTGTAAATGCTTACGACAGGCGAGGCACAGTGCCAAGTGCTTTGCATGAAACATATCATTGAATTCTTCCAACAAATTTGTGCCCTAGTTACCATCTAACAGGTTAAGTGACTAACACAATGTCATAAGGTAGTTGATGGTACAACGGAGATTTAAATCCAAGTAGTCACCATACATCAAACATATAACCCAGCCATTCCACTCTGACATATTTACCCAAGAAACTGAAAGCATGTACACATGAAGACCCACACGGGTAAGTTCTTAACAGTTTTACTTGTAATAGCCAAAACATGGCAACAATCCATATGTCTATCAACGGGGTGAATGGATAAACACTGTCACAAAGACACACAATGAGATACTTACTCACTGATAAAAGCAACAAACACTGATACACACAACATGGAAAAAATCTCAAATCAATCAAGATGAGTGAAAGAATTCTGACAAACAAAAAACACATACGGTATGATTCCATGTATATACATTTCTAGAAAATGCAAACTAATCTATATTAACACAAAGCAGATCCATGATTGCTTGGAAAGGGAATGCAGAAAAGGGAGAGATGGATTCGTAAGCGGCATGAGGAAATGTTCGGGGGTGATGGTTATGTTTATTATCTTTACCGTGGTGATGGTTTCACGTGTGACCGTATAGGTCAAAATTCATCAAAGTGGACACTTTAAAGATGTGCACTTCACTGTACATTAATTATACCTAAGTTTTAAAATATAGGCAGTGTAACTCCAAAGTCTGTGCCCCTAACCACCAGAGTATATGGCCTCAGATATTATAAAATGTCCTACTTAGAAAAAGAATATTGACTTTAATTCAGCTTTACTTTAGTGCAACATCACTTATTTTAGTCTATAAACTATAAAGGGCTAATTGACGCCTATTGTTCTAATTAGTGATTTTGTTACCTCCCTGCAAATTAAATCCTGAAGGACAAATTTGGTTTTGATCCCTGTTCCCCTACAGTGAATGGTCCCACTTTCCTGCTGTTTTCATTGAAGCGGCTTCTGTCTTTTCCCAGCTGTCTCTGATCTTACCAGTTACTTTTTGCTTGTTTAGGTAAGACTCTTTTTTTTTTTTTTTACTTATTCTTTTAATCTATTTTCTTCACTGTCTGCTATTCTAACCCCTCGGGCTGTGAAGTTAAATGAAAGTGGCAAGCATACACTGCATATAAAATTAAGTAAAAAAATATCAAAAAGGTTCTGTGCTGAAAGAGGGCTTCTGCTACACCTTTTCTATGGAGGAAAATGCTCTGTTAGAGGAATTTTTATTGACACTGACGGTTAATTCACTTAGAGCACTTAGAGCTGAGTCTGAGACACTCCCAAATTTTCTGAGATCTGAACGCTGGGTAATTGGTAATTTAGTGATACAAGTTATAGTATTAACATTTTAAAACATTCCAGTAAAGCATGCCATGTTCTTTTTTTTTAATTTCAAATACATATATAATTTTTCCAAGTCTCCGAATTTTTTTTTGTTAGTTTCTGCTTTATAACAAAGTGAATCAGCTATACGTATACATACATCCCCATATCTCCTCCCTCTTGCATCTCCCTCCTCCCACCCTCCCTATCCCACCCCTCTAGGTGGTCACAGAGCACTGAGCTGATCTCCCTGTGCTATGCGGCTGCTTCCCACTAGCTATCTGTTTTACATTTGGTAGTGTATATATGTCCGTGCCACTCTCTCACTTCGTCCCAGCTTCCCCTTCCCCCTCCCCATGTCCTCAAGTCCATTCTCTACATCTGTGTCTTTATTCCTGTTCTAATTTTAGTTTTGTAGGAAAAGATTTACCCTGAAGTCACGATTGAAACAAATACTAATTTTCCGGTTTCTGAGAGACCTAAAAGTCAGACACAAATCAGAATTTGGAAGGCGGCGCATACAAGGAAGAGCTTTAAAGCTTACATGTCTTTCGCTACATGGAAAAATCCACCTGTGATCTCAGAGCAGCTTATTCATAAGGGCATCAGAGACTTGGGACATTTCCTCTGCCCGGCTGACTGGAAAATTATGCAGTCAGCACTTGATCAGGACTGTGTATGAACCCCACTCAGAAGCAGAACCAAGGCTGGGAGCTCCGAGGGTGCCTGTGTCAGCTCAGTCAATGCTGAACTGAGGACCCTTTCTCTTCATGATCTCCATACTCCAACTGCCCAGACCTCAAACTAGACTCCCCCCGCACCTTCTGACACCACTGCAGTTAACGTGTGAGGGTGGGCAGAGGGGAGCGTTTGGCACTAATCACCCGTGGCCCCATCATCAAATGCCTTGGCCCAGAAATAAACTGTCTAGAACCTGTTTGGTCTTAACCATGACTAATCTGCCTCTATATAATTGACAGTTGATTGGGTATAATTATATTGTTTAATTACCAATATTTTATGTTTTAAAAAAGAATGAAATAACGCCATTTGCAGCCCTATAGATGGACCTAGGGATTATCATACTAAGTGAAGCCAGACAGAGGAAGACAAATAACAATATTTTATGTTTTAAAACCACAAGACCCTCTTTATAACAATGTTCTGACCACCAGAATTCAACATATTTAACTGTAGCAGCAAAAATCAAAGAGCTGTCAAAATCCAACAGGAGCTCAGATGAAATCTTTGCATTTTGAACAATCCTTCGCAAGGTATTCCTAAGAAATAAAGGAAAGAGATAGCTTCTCACTGTGGTTGTTAAGGCCAATATCCTCACTTGAACCTGAAGATTTGCATTTGAGAATATCAGACCAAGAACTTTGAACCTGAGCTTTTAATAAACCTGCTGTGCTGCGTTAAAGTAGAATACTAAAAGCCTCCAAAGTGGATTCAGACTGAAAGCTAAACGTTGATCTAACATTATTATTTCAAAACACTGCTAGGTTAGTATACTCCTAGCGTCCACTCTAATTTTAGCAAATTTTGGCCTGAATCAGAAAGCTTATGATTTTATCCTCCATAGAGGGCACTCGCCAAGTCATGCTGAAGCCTGACCACGTATTAGATGGGTCAATGGACAGCATACTTACAGGAGAAGAAAAGTTTACTACCTTCAGGCAAGAGAGAAAACAAGAGCAATCAAAATCGTAATAATGACCATCAAATACTGAACACGTGCTTTATGCCAGGAACTATACCTTCTACACCACCTTTCCTGAGATCTGGGCAAAGGAACTGTTGGTTTCCTATTTTCAGCTGAGGCACAGAGTCGAAGCATTTGGCAAATATCCTACAGGTCGTAGTGATAGAAGCAGGAGGTAAGGCTGAATCCGTAGCCCAGACTTATTCTATGTCAAGCAGTTTGACTGTGTTCACTGCACTTTCATCATCCTTCTTGACAAGAACTGGTTCCCAATACAAAGGAAACATGAGAAGGATGTATATGTTAAAGTTGGTCAACGTTCAAAGGCTAGCGGACCCAACTGGTAATGCAAGCTCACGCTGCTTTTTCTCTCTGCTTAACTCCTGAACCAGCAGACAAGCAACGCAAACGACAGGAGAGATAGAGATAAGACAAGTGGACACAGCGTTCGCCTGTTGCATCAGTCCGAAGGTCCTGCATGGATGAAGCATTCCACCATATGCAGGGAGCATAGGAATCTGCGAATAGTCATGCCATTGGGGCTGGGGGAGGGGCAATGTCAGTGCTTTGAGGGGAGGTCTGTAAACTGCTAGAGGAGGCAACTGCACTTTTGTTTTAATTTTTTTTGGATCATTGGACTCAAAGGCCTCCCCAGTATAACTGCCCTGTGTCTTTAAACTGTTTCAAACATCTATATAGGCTTCTGAATTAATCTCTCTTATATACACACACACACACACACACACACACACACACACACACACACGTCTTTCTTTGTCTCTGGCCCTTCTTTTTTCTGGCTCTTTCTCAGTTTCTCTTAAAAAATCCCTTTCGGGTAACAATTCCTCAGAAAAGAAAAGAAAAATCAAGACAAGGATGATCTTAACTTGGCAAACAACAAACCAACCCACCCAACCATGGCAAGCCTAAGCAACACAGAAAGTCCTTAAAAGAAAGGAAATGAGGTTGCCTTACATTTTTGGTCTCCCTGGGGCAAAACACTTTCCCATGCGACAGTGCACTTCACTTTATACAATCTTTTTTTTTTTTTTTTTGCGTTACGCGGGCCTCTCACCGTTGTGGCCTCTCCCGTTGCGGAGCACAGGCTCCGGACGCGCAGGCTCCGGACGCGCAGGCTCAGCGGCCATGGCTCACGAACCCAGCCGCTCCACGGCATGTGGGATCTTCCCGGACCGGGGCACGAACCCGTGTCCCCTGCATCGGCAGGCGGACTCTCAACCACTGCACCACCAGGGAAGCCCGCTATACAATTATTTTTAAACTCACTTATCACTTTATCCACATTTCGTATAATACAGTGTAAGAATCCACTTGCAAGCCAAAGCATCTGTGCATTAAGGAGGCCTGCCATGGTTCAGATCAAGTTCAATTTTATAGGTTTATTTATTGCAGCCCCCAGCTAGGCCACTCTATGGTAATCAAAGTCAGCCTCCTTCATACCATCTTATGAATATTTCAGATTTCCAAACTCTGGGTTAGAAGCCTAAATGTATTTTGTTTTTCAAACAGTCTGAAAAATGAAAGAGGCCCTGCGAAAACATATCTAGATCGGATCTAAATGGAATTATACCACTACAGCTGAACTGAAGAGCAGCTGGAATAATGCAATAGCTATTTGCCCAGTAACTGGTGCATCAGCGAGCAGCTCTGAATTATTTGCTAGTCACCACTTGTGGTTTTATTCACCAGAGTTTAGAGGAGATCTTAGGGCTCATTTAACCCTTTCCCTCTCATTTTACAGATGAAGAAAAAACAGTCCAGACAGTGGATGTGAACTGTTGAGGTCACGAAGCTAAACGCGGTATCCATCTAACTCAATCCTTCATCCACTAATTATAAGTCTCGTGTAGTGTTTCAGGAGCTTACAGCCTCTCTCTTACTTTTCAACACGAGAAGCATTTGTTGAGCAATCCGTATGTGACAAATACTGCATTCGATCATGGAAATCGAGTATGAACCAGGGTTAAGGACTTGGCCGATGGAGTCAGAAAAACTAAAGGTTTAAATCTGACTTCACTCCTTGCTATCTCTGTGCCTTTGAACAAATGACTTAGCAGCTGTGGAAGCCCAGACGACTTACTCAATTTCCAAATGGGATTTAGATCTCTCCTTCGTAAGTGTGAACACTTTAATGAGATAATGTAACTAAAGTGCTCAGCCCAGTGCCTGGAATTTACTAAGGATTCATGATGATGATGATGATGATGATGATGATGATGATGGCGGCAAGTTGAAGAAAGCATTGCTCACACCTGCTCAAGTGCTAGAAATTCAAATCTAGAGACATGCAGGGAAACAGTGAATAATGATGGACTGAGTTCAGTGCAATCCTGGAGGCCTGTACGAAGGGCACAGAGCCACCGATTCTGTTGCTGGAAATGCCACCCTTGGGCAAGCTGGGCTGGGCCTCAGGTACAGACTTTTTGTTTTTATAACTTTTTTATTTTATTTTATTTTACTTTATTTTATTTTTTACTGATTCAGTTCTACAGCAAACCCGATCATGGCCTAATACAGGGGAAGGAGTCAGGGAGGAAGAAATATTGAAACACAACTAAAATAACAGGCAAGGGACTTCCCTGGCGGTCTGGTGGGTTAGATTCCGCACTTCCACTTCAGGGTGCACAGGTCTGACTCCTGGTCGGGGGACTAAGATCCCTCGTGCTGTGTGGCACAGCCAAAAAAAAAATGCAGTAAACATTAAAAAACAATAATAATAACAGGCAAGACGTCAGCCATTATTAACAGAATTTAAAATGATGTTCAGCATTTTCCTGGTGATTTATTCTCTGGTCTTATTAGAACTCCAACCTAATTTAATGTTTTTAGGATTGGCATCTCATGTTTCTTTTCTTTTTTTTTTCAGATATAAATCACCCCAATAAAAACCAGGAAATTGGGAATATTCTCTACCTATACAACTTTTATATGCTGAAAGAGTCCTAACTTTTTTTTTTTTTGGATCAGAAATATGCAATCTTCCTATATGATGGAAAAGGGGACAAAGCACTGGAGACTACAGCATTGAATACAAAAAATAGGACTTGGGACGTGAACAATTCCAAAATCAAATTTTGGCTCCGATTTTGAGCAAATTACTTAACCTCTCTGAGTGCACTTTCCTGTACAAGACAGGAATCATATCTACTGTATGGGGGCCAGTGATGATTAGAGGATGTAATACACAAAAGAGATTTAAAAAAAAAAGTCTATTACCCACAAAATTAAAAAAGAAAACCTGGAGAAATAGATGACTTATGAGTAAAGGAACGCTACCAACTCACTCATCAGCATCTCAGAACATACAGTTGAGATAAGAGGCCAGGGCAGGAGTGTGTGCTTTAAAGCAGGGATTTGGGGCAAGGAGATGCAAAAAAGACAGAGAAAGACAGTGTAAAAAGGATGTGGGTGTGTGACTGGGGAAGAAACAGAAATAGAATCCTTCCAAAATGTATTATGAAAGAACCAATTCACTTCAAGGGTCACATGCGGAAGGATACCCCTGCGGCCTCCAAGAGTAAAAGGCAGCTCCTGATATAGACAGCCTGCCTCAGAAGAAGGAGTTTTCACATTGGGCCAATCTAACTTTTTAAAATTTATATGTGATGTGTGAGCTAGCACATTAAAATTTTCTCTGAAATCCGAGTCCTGTCTGCCTCGGGAATTACTATATTACATTAGGAGGCCCAATACCAGCTAGAGTTTACAAGAAAAGAGATCCGTTGACATATTTTTGAAACGGAATTTGGATAATTATTTACAGTGGGAAGAAAAGAAAGCACTTGAACCTTTGTCCTGACTGAAGGTATTAGCTCACAAGAATCAGGTGAACCTCGGTCCCTGCCAAGAAATGAGTGAATGTCTTGCTGAATGCCAGTGTTTAGACTTGACAATACAAAAACAAACAGCGTTGCAAACGATGATTTCCTCTTACTTCCCTGTGGAGGATAAACGTATTCGTTGTCTAAAGCACAAAATTGTCACGGAGTCTACAGTCTGTGACTAAAAGAATTGGGCCCACTACTACCTGTGACTTTGTACAGGGATTATCTTCCCACGGCTAATAACAGCATTAGGTACATACACAAAAGTAAATCTCTGTTAAAAAAAAAAAAATGATTTCCAGGGTATCTTTTCCAGGGTTTTAAATTTATTTACAAATACATACTACATACACTATATGAAGGTTCTATCAGCTGAGATTTGAGGTCACCCACATCTTTCCTGGCACTTAAACAGTAGAAATGTCCATGGAGACCTTTCCTTACCCTGATTTCCCAGTCACACAGACGAAAAACCAAAGACCTTCTTATCCTAATCTTCCGTGAGTTATTTCTCTAAGTAGTGTGTCTAACAGCTGTCACCTCAAACATCCAAATCTCTGGGTTCACACTTCTGATAAATGACTCTTGCAACATTGTACTTGTGAAATCCACTGACCAGCTGGGAGCTTAGGACTTTAACTCGGGCTGTCACCTTCAATCTATCATTGTGGATTGGAAGAGAATCACAGCTCTCAAACCGAGGAGCTTGCCAAACTCAGAAAGAGCAGTGGCAGTCAATTAAGCAGGTAAGGAATCAACTTCCCAGGTTCCTCCTCCGAAAGATAAGCCTCTGTTTAAAGGAGACACACGGAGAGTAAATGCAGACGACGGAGTTCGGACACTCGCCCTGGCAAAGGAGCCCTGCCAAGCCCCGCTTGCCATCACAGAGGTCTGGATGAAGGGAAACAGTCTTCCTGCCAAACACAGCCTATGTGGCAATTTCCATAAGCTGGGAATTCTCTCTTCGATCTTGGGATGTTGGGATGAACTGATGCCAGTTGTATGTCCAGGTCACCGGCAGGAGATGGGTCCGCAAACATGCCCCACATGGGAAGCACACATGCAGAAAGTGCATTCCAGAGCCAAGAGCATCCCTGGGATCACTTGGAAAGGCCATTTGGTCCACGTAAAACTTAACTGATATGACTTACATAGTTTCAAGTATGCTCAGCACTGAAATATCCTTTGGGAAATGTGCTTTAGAAAATATCATTGCGGCTGTATGTTTCAGAACTCAGTGGTCGTCTAATTTTCACGGCCATTCCTCCCGTTGATCTCTCTGCTGAGGCACCGGGATAATGCACCCTCGTGGCTTTGCCCTTCTTAGAAATACATATCTGACCATTTCCACTCATTCAGAGAAATTTCCCCCTCCACAAGTCAATCCAACTGGGGGCAATGTTCATTACAACTCTACTGCAGCTGAACCTTAAAAACAAATTAAAATGATGCTCCTTCTGGGAGCTGGACACATTTAGAGACTGGCCATCAGCCAGGGTCCTGTATCACACACGCCCCACTATGGTGCCTGTCACTGGGGTGGGGGGAGGGGGGGCTGATTCTGCAGAACCTCACCTCAGGATCAATGTTCTAAGGGTGCTGATGGCTTCTATCTTATTTCTTTTCCACTTGAAACCCTGATCTTTGCGGTCCCACGGGCTCTCCTGCGTCTTAACGACCAGCTGAGCTCTCCCTGCCTTGCCTTTTAAGGGAGTCTTCTGGTTTCTCACTCCCCGCCACTTGACTTTCCCTCTTTAGGGATATGAGGGATATGTCACTACACTCTGATATTCTATCGGTTTATTCATAAAATCAAGACACACGTGCTTTCAGGGTTGGAAAGAATCTTAAAGGACATCCACAATCACCCTACAACATTTCAGTCAAGGGGCACCCTGCTGAGGCCTGAATACCTCCTTTCTCCTACAAAAACCTATTCTACTGTAGAAGAATATAGCAGAAAAGCATTCATTACACTGAATATAAATCACTGTTAAAGTCTGTACTCATTGGTCTCATTTCTAACCCTTCAGGACAGAACAAAGTGGAGGAAAAGGAATATGGACTTTGATGACCAAAAGATCCAACTTGGGATCCCAGTAATACCATGGCATTGGGTTGGCCAAAAAACGTTCGTTTGGTTAACGAATGTGTTGTTCAATAAAGTACTTGGTGAAAATGAAAAATGTCTTTTATTTTTACTTGAAACCGAACAAACTTTTTGGCCGACCCAATACTTGCTGCATAAGCTTGTGCGTAACACCCAGACTCGACAAGCATCATTCTCTTTGACTATATACCGAACCACCAAGCTACGATTTGAGGGGGTGAAGATTAACTGCAGTATTTTAGTATCTAGTCCAGGGACCAGAACACAGAGGACATTAAACAGATGCCCTTACTTTTCTTTTTCTCCTCCTTCCACATGAAAGTCAGTCTCTCAGATGCGTGAAAGGCCATGATGCCTTTCTTGAACAGTTTCTTGGTTCCAAATTCCTTAATGCTAGTGGTGACTCTCCTTGAACATGTTGTTCTAGTTGATTCTGTTTTTAACATGGTACCCAGAATGAAATGCATTGCTGCACGTGCGTTCCAGTGTGGAGCAGAACCCTGCTGACTTACACACCCCATGCCTGCTCACTTAACACACACTCAAGTTCAAGCCTCTCTCTGCCACCACCTGCTTGCCAGGTTATTCTAAGTTTTTTCAGTCTTACTTTTCTGCCTGTATTCCTTGTCCTGGTGCTTGTATCTGTCTCCCTTTGTTACAAAACCACGGATATTCCCGTTGAATTTTCACTGGTGGGCTCAGATTTTCAACCTAGAAGCATTTGAGGAGCATTATCAAGGTAAGGTCCTTTTAAAACAATCACTAGAAAAGATTTTTTTTCATCTCCAACCTCCAGCCTTTTAATGTACGTGCTTTAAATGTACGTGTTTGAAGAATTAGTTGCTTTACCATTAACCTCAAAGGCTGACAAGACTGCTTTGTCATTTCCCTCCTGGATTCTACGTACTTGCTTTAGGCCTGAATCCAAGAGTCTCCCATCTCTTGGTCTTTATCACTTTCAACTTTTCATTGGCTGGGAACAACCTACAGTCTTCCTGAGGTTTGCTTCTACTTCAAGAAACATGACTATATCAGATGCCCATAAAAGAGGTGATGGGTGGTATCACTCAACACAGTGCCCGGCACACGACACTGGTCCTCCCCTGCCGTTTTCTCATGTCAGTGCCAGAAAAAAGGGGCCAAGACCTTAAAGAAATGAGACTGCTTAACAAACACTGTCCTGGGACAAGTACAGGATGCCTTCTGCAGCACAGAGCACTAATTAGCATTCATTTTCTGTAACAAGCAAGTTTCTAATTTGATAGAAAAACCTAAGTAAATATGCAGCTTCCCTTCATCATATCATATTCATTTTCATTTAGCAACTCGGCCATCACATGCTGAATATTAGTTTTGAAATTTTAATTGACTATGTGTCTTACTCAGTAACCACAAACACCAAGTTGAATTATTCGGCTGGAATATAAATGAAATTAACAAATGGCTGAAGTTACCTCTGAGGGCACATATTATACGTTATATTGTTGTTCAATATAACAAGCAATGATAAAAATAAAAGTGAAAATTTGCATAGCAGTTTAGAATTTATGAAGTGCTTGTCTAATATCTACATTACCCATTTTAAATACTTGAAAACAGCAGGAAAACAAAAGATGAAAGTGACGTAAGGGACAACTCAGATGGCACAGGAAATTGGGAAAAGGATTTTTATTATTCCTCTTTTTGTCTCCAAGTGTCTTGTACTGTACCTGGTACATAGTAAGTACTCAATAAACATCCATTAAATGAATAAATGATGGAATGACTCATCATTATTCTCATGTTTACCCAGAACCTGTGTGCACGTGACATGCTCTTGAGAGACTGAACAGGGACTTTGCCTAACAAAAATGGACAAGTTGACAATCTGCGAGCCTGAGGAAGCCGATGACTTTGCTATCAATCATCTTTGTACAAGTGGTTAAATGCATATTGAGTTTGAAAGAAGATTCTGAAGATATACTGCTTGGGTAAGATTCAGCTTCACCACTTAGGAGTACTTTGGACAAGTAACAAATTTTCTGGGCTTCAATTTATTCATCGCTAATATGGGAATAATAAGAGTACCTGCCCCATACGGATGTTCCAAAGAAAACTATATTAATATGTGGAAAGATGCTTAGAGCTGTGCTCCATACACCATAGGCACCACATATGTGTCTGGAGTTAACAGGAGTAATACTTCCAGTTCCGTTCCAGCGCCTAGCAGAATGCTTACCACAAAGAGCTGATAATGTAATATTTGTTGGACAAATGAATGAACCTTCAGACTTGTTTCTACTTGGAAGAAATGTCTATTTTTCAGAGTCTGTAGTCTCTGGAATCACTCAAAGATGATAAAGGACAGAGTGGAAGGTGAGCACACAGGTGATTTTGAAACTCATTAAAGGTGGTACACAGCATTTCCCTAGAAACCAAGTGACTCCGAGGAAAGGTGTGTCAAGCAGAGTCAACAAAAACATAAAGCCAAATTAGGCAGCCCATTCCCTTTCAGAGACCATGTATAGTCTGTGGAGGCTAGGTTTAGTACTGATTACATCCTCAAGATGGTCCCAGGTCTCATACCGACTGAAGAAAGGCTTTTCTAAACTGTAATCCATGTAAAAAAGGAAAGTAGAAAGAGAAAACAGTAAAATGTCAAGTTGTTTTTTTTAATGTCAGAAATGGAAATCATGTAATGAATTAATATCCACTTCCTCTGATGGAGAGTATCAGTTCAGCTTTCAGGTTTAATATTGCCTGATTCTGTTCTGATATATGTGAAGGTCGTATTAGCCCTACTGTTAAATCTGGATTGCCAAAGCAGAGATGTTTGGGCTGAAATAAAAAAGCGTGAAGATAAATGATTTAGAAACACAGCTTGCTTAATGGAAAGACTTGCCGCTACAACTAGATACTATGTGGCAAAAAAAAAAAAGTACTATATGATTGCTCTCTTTAAACCTGTCAATCCAACCTCTCGGGAGAGTAGTAAACTCATCATATCATTACAGCGATTTAGAAAGATCATTTAAGAAGTCATAGTACTGAGCCAAAACCTTGTGCCATGATTAGAAAAAATTAGAAGCATTAAGTTACCTATAAATAGGAAATCAACATATTAACCTTTACTTTATTTAAAGAGGCAGACACAACATGCATTGCAAATGAGGGACGTTCGCATACACTTATTGCCTGTTCCCATCATGATTAAATCCTCTAGAGAAGGCAGGATCGGAGAAGGGATTAAAGCATAATGTTTCATTTAGTCCCCTGGGGGAATCCAAAAACATTATGTGAAAGCAACAGATTGACACAGGGAGTATCAGACCAGGAGGAAAGGGATGTATCCAAAGCAGATGCAAATCGCAAGAAACTAAGAAGGTGAGTTTGTAAAATGAAGATTTACACATGTTTGTGTCTTAGTCAATTTAAAGGGGTAGTCTTGTAGAAGAACAGTTTTCTAACTTAAAGGAAAAGAAAGAAAGAAACAGAGAGAGGGAGGGTGGCAGTGAGGCAGGAAGGGAAGACGGAAGGAAGGAAAAAAGAAAACCCCTATCTGTTTTCAATTCTTTACGTGAGGAATAAGAACCATTAATTTTTTGCAATTTAGCATGTCTACGAAATGAGCGGGTAATAAATATTAATATGTGCCATCTTTAAAGAAAAAAGAAACCCTTGACCAAGTAGTAAATAAATAACCCCTTCAATATGCATAACTCTTAACACCAGAATCTGCTCCTATAATGATATTACGCACTTCATTCATAGTTGTCATTAAAAATATTTGTCCTCCAACAACCGATTCTTGTTCATATATAGGATAATAAAAGTTACATCTGTGATGTTTACGGTGCTGGGCTGAGGGTTTCACATACACGTTCCTAACATATTTCTCATAAGAAACTTGTGAAATAGGTACTGTGGGTTTTAGGTTTGTCTATAAAATGGGGATAAAAATATCCACTGAGCAGTTCAAAAGACTTTCTTAACCTGGACCACGATGTTTGTTCATCAGCATAAGGGATGGTGAAAGAAGAGGTGACTGAGGCACAGAAAGCAGGGCTTCCCTGGTGGCACAGTGGTTAAGAATCCACCTGCCAATGCAGGCGACACAGGTTTGAGCCCTGGTCCGGGAAGATCCCACATGCAGCGGAGCAACTAAGCCCGTGCGCCACAACTACTGAGCCTACGCTCTGGAGCCCGTGAGCCACAACTACTGAGCCCTCGTGCCACAGCTACTGAAGCCTGCGTGCCTAGATCCCATGCTCCGCAACAAGAGAAGCCACCTCGGTAAGAGGCCCAGGCACCACAACGAAGAGTAGCCCCCGCTCACCACAACTAGGGAAAGCCCATGTGCAGCAACAAAGACCCAACGCAGCCAAAAATAAAATAAATTTAAAAGACACAGAAAGCAGCAGCTTTCTAATAACTTCTAGGCAGCACTTCCAATCTGAAACCCTGGTCACCCAGGGACCCCCAGCTTCACGGGAGACTTTGGCCCCTGATCTGCCTTTGCAGTTGGCTGGTCCTAGGATCAGCATATTCTTTTTTTTAATTTATTTTATAGAAGTATAGTTGCTTTACAGTGTTGTGTTAATTTCTACTGTACAACAAAGTGACTCAGTTATATGTACATATTTACATACTTTTTCATGTTCTTTTCCGTTATGGTTTATCACAGGATACTGAATATAGTTCCCTGTGCTATACAGTAGGACCTTGCTGTTTATCCATTCTATATATAATAGTTTTGGTTTTTTTTTTTTTGCAGTACATGGGCCTCTCACTGTTGTGGCCACTCCCATTGCGGAGCACAGGCTCCGGACGCGCAGGCTCAGTGGCCATGGCTCACGGGCCCAGCCGCTCCGCGGCATGTGGGATCTTCCCGGACCGGGGCACGAACCCGTGTCTCCTGCATCGGCAGGTGGACTCAACCACTGCGCCACCAGGGAAGCCCCTATATATAATAGTTGGCATCTGTTAATCCCAAACTCCCAATCCATTCCTCCCCCACTCCCTCCTCCCCCCTTGGCAACCACAAGTCTGTTCTCTATGTCTGTAAGTCTGTTTCTGTTTCGTAGATAAGTTCATTTGTGTCATATTTTAGATTCCACGTATCAGTGATATCATATGGTATTTGTCTTTCTCTTTCTGATTTACTTCACTTAGTATGAACATCTCTAGGTCCATCCGTGTTGCTGCAAATGGTATTACTTCATTCATTTTATGGCTGAGTAGTATTCACTGTATTATACACCACATCTTCTTTATCCATTCATCTGTCGATGTAGATTTAGGCTGTTTCCTTGTCTTGGCTATTGTGAATAGTGGGTCAGCATATTCTTGAACCTGCTACAGAGTTCACCTTTCAGGTACAATGCCCGTTGCAGTCACGAGGACAGAATCAGGTTCTGCGTGAGCTTATGGAAAGGCAGTACGGCAGTTTGGGGCTGCCTGCTAACAAACATTCATGTACTGAACACAGTTTGGTGTAAGACCTGCTATCACTATGGCCCACTTCCCCAAAGCAAACGGTGCTGCTGAGAATATACAGTCCTCACTTCTCTTTGGTCTTCAGATGCTGCTGCTATTTCCCGGGAGAACATGACAATTGTAATGGAACATTTTGTATGTGGTCACTTTACAGAGTTTTGATCACGTCAGAAACTTATAGCCAAAATAGCGTCTTGTTCTTTTCTGCCTTCCTCGCTATGGAAATGGAAATCAATGTATTTCAGTCTAGTGATTCCCTTAGCAAAACACTATTTTAAAAGAGAAAAAGGCAGAAGCTCGTGGAAAGTAAGCGATAGTGGAGTGATCTTCACCAAAGAACACATTTCAGAGAGACAAGAACCTATTATGTCATAGGGAAAGAGACAATCCTATTAAGGAATACAGATTCATCTGACCTTTACCCAAGTGCACACTGGATCAAGGATTCAGACAGCCTCACACACAGCAAAGGGAGATATACCCCATGTTTCCATAAATGAGAAGTGAAGTTGGCCTGAAGGGTATATTTTAATAGGAAGCTAAAATGTGGTTGTACCCCTCATACAGGGAGAAAATCCAGACTCTGTTACCATACTAGTGCAGCCGAGCTCGAAGATGCTTTATCAGCTAAAGCACAGCATGCAGACGAGTTATGATTATGAAATGCTACCATGGGAAAGCCCAGAATCCCTTTTTCTTTTTCCAAAGACCTGAAGGAAGAGTAGATGCCTTGTTTGGTGAACGCTGGTGACATCCTTCTCTAAGATTCTATGTACTTGGCTAGATTTTCTGTTACATGAACCTCCTGAGGGAGTATTCATTTTTGTGCGTTCTAAGGATACACACTCGGGTACACTCTGAATGAATAGGTGACAGCTCTTCCGTAAACCCACACATTTGCTGCTTTGGTATCCAAAGGTCACTGGTCAAATCTGTGTTCTTACTGAGAATATGCCACAGTGGGGCCCAGCCTGATTGTGTTCAGGCTATTATGACTTGCTTAGGATAATAAAGTGTAATCCAATGGGAAGTGACTTTCTGCATCTTTAAATACGGACAATCTCCAGTTCTCAGATGGAAGAGAAAACACATAATTACTAAACACCTATGTGGTAGTCACATCAACAAAGCATTAAAGGTACAAAACTGCCCTAAATCCTAAAACAACCCTAAAAGGCAGGTATCATTAAAATGTAATGGGTGATAAAACAGAATCATTCGCAAAAAGACCTGCCCTAGATCCCACAGCTGGTAAGAAGTGAGGCTCACTTCAAACCCTGAATCTGATTTCCAAGCCTATCCTTTTTGATTCTACCTTAGGGATTCATGCATTTACCATGCGCTTACTTCTTCTACTGCTTACAAGTGACCTAATCTGTCTGTCTCGTTACTATTAATGGGTGAAAGACAACTAGTATTTCTGGTTCTTTACTGGACACCAGGAAAAAAACCTGCTCTTTATAGATCAGTCCATCTAAACCCTGTCAAAGTATTCTGACACAGATGTAGAATTTGGACTCCAACCTACAGGCTGGACACAGGACATGGAAATGACAGTGAGGTGATGTGGTATCTTCTAAGAACTGTGAAATAAAGGGAACTAGGCTGTCTTCTGCGAGTGAAATAGTAAAATTAGACCAGAGATATGTAAAATCCCATTTCAGAGAGAGACGATCTCTTCTGCCCAACAAGACTTGAAAATGTATTAATATATACGGGGGTCGGGATGTGGACAGAGTATCAACCACAAGAGAGGACAGTCAGAAGTTGAGTAAAAGGAAAGAGAGCCACCAGAACAAGCTTCGGCAGTGCCTGTCCTCCTATTGACCAGAAGTTGTGTCACGCACCCCCCAAAGCTAAGCTGCCTTGTCCCAGCAGGAGGCGCTCCTACAGCGCACATGGACACGATAGGCAACATTAGCTTAGAACCATGAAATATTTGTCAATTATCAACACCTACTCTCAGTCTAACTCCGAGCTCACCAAGTAACCCGGTTTTCCCAGCTCAGGAGAAGCAGAAGAGCACACAATAGGTTGAAGGGAACGTCTCCTTTGACAGATTGCTCATTGTGCTTCTCATCGTTGACTGATGGGCACTCTGCTTTCAATCTGTTAGTCTCCTTCAAGTACTTTAACATGATTCAGCATCCTCAGTTGTGTTCATCCTGATATTGTTATTATTTAATTTTTGGCTGGTAAGCTAAAAGTTATACCTTTCACCATGATCAATTTACCAAGATATTGTTATAGGGTCCTTTGTAGCCAGTGGAGTCAGCTGGTCATTAGCTGGTGACCAGAACAACCAAAAACCCCATACTTGCAAACATCTTCGGACCCCATGGAGCAATTCAAGAGATGTTCTCTATCAGTGGATGGACAGTTTTGTTTTTTTTTTAATTACAGTAGTAACAGGTACACCAATCCCCTTCTGACACATACTATCTGGGGATGAATTACTCATAACTATTACGCACCACTGAAATAGCAAATGATGACGGACGACGCATTAGACGGGAACTAGAAAGTTGGGTTATTTTCCCAACTCTGCTGTTAATTAGCTACATAAGCTTAGAAATGTGACTTAACTCTTCTGAGACTCATGTCTTTATCCATAAAATGGAGGAAGTGAAATATATGTTGTCTAAGGACTTTGCAAGCTCTAATATTCTCTCACTATAAGTTTAGATATGAGCTTGTCCTCTAAAAGTCAGAACAATTATTTTATGTTGTATGATTTGACTTTCTTTCAAAGATTAGCTTTTCGGCTGTCATGGCTGCTCTCACTGATTACATGAATGTCCTCTGGTGGCCCGTAACGTCGCCAACCCATCTGACGGTATATTTCCTAAAAATGCAAAGTATTGTAAGCAATGAGGAAAACTCATCTCTACAGTTTCTGCATTATCTGTGGCCTTACTTACTCATCACAGCGAACTGCAGCCTCGATAAAAACTTAACCTAAATAATTATACTCTCGATTAAATCTGTAATCATTCTCATTCAGGCTCATACGAACCATTCCAGAAACCAAGAGGCCAGAAATCGCTAAATCAAATAAGATAACAGAGTCCTCCTTCCATTCTCAAATAGTTAGGGCAACGTATCTGATTTTTCTAAGCTGCTGAGTCAGTCAGTATTCTGTAGAAATATTTGTTTCACACCTTGTGAGTTAGTTTCGCAGACAGACAATCACAGAGGAGTTTTGTGTTCACTGAATAAGTACCATCTATACATCTCACTTAAGGAGACGGAATGGGGACAGGTATCTTTACAATGCCAATTAGCAAATGTATTCATTAAAATCCCTTTCACACCTCTACTGTCAAGTCCAATCATTTATTTATATCAACTAAAATCATCTGCCTCTATTACTCATTACTGACTAACAAATGATAAAGAAATTGTACTTCTCTAAATGTGTTACAAGCTCAAAATTCTAGTTTCCCCAAGCTACTGACACCCAGTCAATAGTGTCATATTTGTATGAAAAAAGTTTAATGTTTCCTTAGTTTAGATAAAATTATATAGCTATTCAACTACCACTACCTTAGAGCAGTGTTCTATCAGTCAATTTCCAATATTACCCTCCTATAATTTATTCTCCATCATGCAGTTCAAGTGAGCTTCCTAAGCAGTAAAGCTGATCGTGTCAATCTTCTGATCATCATTCTTCAATGGCTCTCCAGTGCCTTCAGGATAAAATCCCAGCTTCCTGCAATGGCACACAGCGTTTCTCATGGTCTGTACCTATCTTACAGTCTGCCCCAAGGAACCAGCAGAGCAGAATGGGTAAGAATCAGACTCCTGAATCAGACTGTCTCCTTGCAAAATCCCAGACCCGCCTGCCATTCATACCCAGACCTTGACCAAGTTAAATCTCCCTGTACCTCACTGAGGTTTTTTAAGTTGTACAGATGACAAACTTGGTCACACATATTTTCACTCTTCTCAAGATGTTCAGTCACTTATATCTCACTTACATCTCTCTGGCCATGTGACTTCCTTTGGACCTTAGCAGAGGCTTGGCATGTGCTTGAACACCGAGATTTGTCCTCTTGCTAATTTTGAGTCCCTGTGACGGTCACGTGAACAAGCATGGCTGACGTGCTGAATGGCCAGACACAGGGTCACGTCATCTCCACCGCCCCAGCCAAAAGCAAAACACACGCCAAACATGTGAGTGAGACCATTCTAGACCATCTACACTAGATGAACCACCAGCTGAGCACAAATGAATGAGAAAATCCAGTCAAGATGGTCCAAGCCTGGTCCATTGCAACAGAATTACCTTTCTGACTCCTAGACTCATAAGGAACAGTAAATGATTGTTATTAACATAAACCACTAAGTTACCGGTTGTTAAATAAGCAAAAGCTGGGCTTCCCTGGTGGCGCAGTGGTTGAGAGTCCGCCTGCCGATGCAGGGGACACGGGTTCGTGCCCCGGTCCGGGAGGATCCCATGTGCCGCAGAGCGACTGGGCCCGTGAGCCATGGCCGCTGAGCCTGCGCGTCCGGAGCCTGTGCTCCGCAACAGGAGAGGCCACGACAGTGAGAGGCCCGCGTACCGCAAAAAAAGAATAAAAATAAAAAATAAAAAAATAAGCAAAAGCCAATGGATACAACAGTATTAAATGAGTTAATATACGTAAAGCACTTATAAAAGTTTCAGTCAGGCATATATGAACCTTAGCTATTAGAACTCAGTGGTCTCTGCTTCACTTGCCATTGTCACTTGCATCACTGGTACAGACAATTCTGAAATATACATGTTCTCACATCCCCATCTACAATTTATCAGCCTGGAATACCACTGTCCCTACCCTCACATGGCAAACTCCTAATCCTCTTAGCTTAAACTATAGCCGTTTTTGAGAATCATTTCCTGTCACCATTATGTGGTGTTCAATACAAATTGCACACCTGATACAAATGAACTTATTTACAAAATAGAAATATACTCACAGACATAGAAAACAAACTTATGGTTACCAAATGGAGGCGGAGAGGGACAAGTTAGGAGTTTGGGATTAACCTATACACAGTACTATATATAAAATAGGTAAACAAGGACCTACGGTACAGCACAGGGAACTATACTCAATATCTTCTAATAACCTACAATGGAAAAGAATCTGAAAAAGAACTATACTTCAGTTTTTAAAAAGGCATTAAACAGGAAAAAAAATGTCCCTTCTGTGAATTCTCAAGAACTCTGTGCTTACTCTGTTGTTACTGTTTCCACAGTGTACAGCTATCACTCATGGATTTATCACCAACACTAGTTTACAAGCTCCTTAAGGGTAGGGGCTATGCCACTACTGGGTGTTAACTACTGCTTTACTTTTGAGTCTTCCTTAGCATAGTGCTTAAGTCAACCTTATCTAACCCATCAGAGGTGACTCTCCAAAAGAAAACCATTTCAAGGTTCAAAATGTGTTTAAATAAACTTTCGTTAAACCTAGTCCACTTTACTACTGTGAGTTTTTAAAAATATACTAATGTGATTTGACATACACTGTATTCCTATTAAATGTGACCTCACTTGTTTCAACCATTGTTCTTACTATATTTTTGAAACATATATATTTTTTTAATTTAAGTACGGTTGATTTACAATGTTGTATCAGTTCCAGGTGTACAGCAAAGTGATTCAGTTATACATACATACATATATCTATATATCTATATCTGTATCTATATATCTCGTTTTTCAGATTCTTTTCCATTATAGGTTATTACAAGATACTGAATATAGTTCCCTGAGCTATATAGTAGGTCTTTGATGTCTATTTTACATATAATAGTGTATATCTGTTATGAAACTTACATTTGTCACCATCATTAACTACCTCTCCAAAATGTGTATCATTCACACATCATGCGTATTTTCCAAGTCTTCTCGGAAACCATGGATACAAATGTTGAATGGAAGCAGACAAAACAACTGTACTTTTTTAAGCTCTGAGAGACCTCTCACGAGAATAAGTCACTCTTGTGGTATTCAACCGATGAAACAGTAACTCCACTTGATTAAGCTTATGTTTCTTCATTTTGATCAAAGTACATAATGAAAGAATCCACATACCTTGCAGAGATCCAGATAAGGCATCTCTTATTCCAACAACCCAGTAACTCTTTCCAAAAAATGAGATCAGGCTAGTTCGGAATGACTTGCTTTTAATTAACACATCGTGATGGTTAGTGACCATCACAGTTTCTTCTGAGCGCTCAAAAGCCATCTGTTGAGTAATTTTGACCAAAATTTTTCAAAGGAGAAACTGTAACGATCTATTATTTTCGGAATCCAAATGTTCCATCAATTTAGAAAATTAAAACATTTCCATTCTCATGATACCTTTCTCGTGCTCAAGAGAAACATTTTAACAGTACTTAACTTCCACACATCAATTCATATTAACAAAAGTTATAATAATAATAATGGCTAATATGGCACAGGGAGATGAGCTCGTTACTTTCTGACCACCTAGAAGGGTGGGATAGGGAGGGCGGGAGGGAGACATAAGAGGGAGGAGATATGGGGATATATGTATATGTATAGCTGATTCTCTTTGTTATAAAGCAGAAACTAACACACCACTGTAAAGCAATTATGCTCCAATAAAGATATTAAAAAAAAAATTACACTAAAGTTTACTCAGCCTTACTATGTGCCAGGCACTGCTCTGAGCTTATTAGGTACATAAACCCATTCAATCTTCAAAACAATCCTATGAGGGGTGTACTATTATTATGTCTATGCAACAGATGAAGATGGAGGTATAAAAAGGTTGTAACTTGCCAAAGTCACTGAGCTCCTAAGTGGTAGAGCCAGGATCTGGACCAGGGTAGCCCTATCCTGCATCCATCCTTTTAACTACTGTAGGGGGCAACAAAGAGAGACAACTCAAGTAAGTCTCTGGTGTAATCAGTCGAGCCTCCCATCTGCATTCTTCCATTTAGAAGAAATGTCAGTGGAAGACCAATAAGAGAATCTGCCCACCTCTGGCTTGAAAGGTTCTTCGCTTTCCTTTCCGCGAATAATCACAAAACTTCCACGTGGAACGGGATAATCATAGTCATTTTCTATCACATGCGACACGGCTCCAGAGAAGAGAATAGTTGACGAGCGGTCTATAATCTGCTCAAATGTTTTCTGTACGGCAGTTCGGCACGGTCAAATGCAAGATCACAGGAACAAGTCACCAGGATATTAAAGAGCATTATGCTCAATGTCAAAGAAACGATTTCCATGAACTGTATCTTTCCAGATAAATATTTGAATGGATGCATCGTATTTGCAATTTACAGGAGCTTGCACTCCTTGTAGTTTAAGGAATGCACAGTTCATACTAATGACAGACATATCATGGGTGAGCTCTAATCAAATAAATGTGGACTCATATCTATTCCGGTGGTGACGGCTGTACTCCCTTTAAGTGGAAATTTCCATTGAATTTGAACCGACTGTTCCTTTCAAAGGACCTGCTGAATGAGTTTAATGTGGTTGACCAGATGTTTGACAGAACCCTCTTGTCATCTGACACAGAGTTGCCAAGTGAGTGCATGTTGCTATAGCTAGGGATGCTGCTGGTGGGGGGAGGAAGTTGGCTGCAGTGTGGGCTACTAATTTGACAATTTAGGTTATAAAGCAAAAGAGTAAATAAAGGCTAAACAATGGTGACAATTTAGTGGGAGTTTATATCATGGAATACGGCCCTGAATCGAAACGCTCAATGCTAAAACAGAAGAAAATTCAACACCAATTCAACACTTCCCCTGACATCCGTGAATCTGTGCTCTGATCTGATGTCCCTGCTAACACAGAGGGTCACCAGAGTCCATAAAGTAGTCTGAGATGCTAATCATGTGTTATGAAGCCTACTGAACATGTCAAAATTCATTCTGAAATATGACCCAGTATGACAAACCCATCCTTACTCCGTTCAAAAGATCCATGTATCCAATTTCCACACCTAATAATTCTTCGTCGCACTGACAGGGCTGGACTCCCCTGCACTCTTCCCAAACTTGAAATGCCACGTGAACACACCGAAAGACACTTCCTGATACTTAGGGCATTCAACTTTAAAGACACCAAGGCGTCACGATGCTTCTAAATCTCAGCAGAGGATTGCTTCTAGACCTGGACCTAAACGTTCCACGTGCCTGCAGTAGTCATTCCTGACATTTTCCAGTAGTAGTGAATGCTGCAGGCAGCAAAAGCACAATTACAGATTTGACAATTATGTCATCCTGGTTAAACATTTGGGATATGACTATAAACTGTGTCAGCTCTTGCCACGAGAGGTGCTTTCAGAAGCAGGGTGCTAAAAGCAAAGCATCACAGTGATTTATGGTGCTGGTGACAGCATTCAATTAAATTGCTCTTAACTGACTTTAATTAATTGAAAAACAATGTTAGCTTGGGAAACACGACTTTACCTCCGAGGAGGAAATACTGATTGAATGGAGTACAGGACTAGCATAAAAGCCCAGAATTTTAAAAAGAATGAGGGAATTAAAAAAAAAAAAAAAAAAAAAAAGCTCTAGGAAACAGATGGAAATAGATGATGCTGACATGGAGTCAGGAGTGCTGATACAAGGAGTGTAGCTACGACAGGTTAAAACATATCCCACTGGGACTTCCTGGTTGGCGCAGTGGTTAAGAATCTGCCTGCCAATGCAGGGGACACAGGTTTGAGCCCTGGTCCGGGAAGATCCTACATGCTGTGGAGCAACTAAGCCCGTGAGCCACAACTACTGAGCCCATGTGCCACAACTACTGAAGCCCGCGCGCCTAGAGCCTGTGCTCCGCAACAAAGAGAAGCCACCGCAATGAGAAGCCCGTGCACCGCAACGAAGAGTAGCCCCAGCTCGCTGCAACTAGAGAAAGCCCGTGCACAGCAACGAAGACCCACCGCAGCCAAAAACAAATAAATTAAATAAATTTTTTTTAAAAGGGAAAAAGAAAGAAATAAAACATTTCCCACTAATTCTGGAGGACCTAACAGAAGGTTCTCTTCCTTGTACTTTTCAAATAGCTTTGATCTGTTCTTTGCCTCCAGCACTCCCACTATTTTTTCCTCCCCCCAATTCCTCAAACTACTTGCCATGCAGGTTGGTGCTGACGGTATGACAATGTATTCTATTTTATTTTTTCAATTTTATTGAAGTATAGTTGATTTCCAATGTTGTGTTCATTTCTGCTATACAGCAAAGAATTTCAGTTATACATACATGTATATTCTTTTTCATATTCTTTTCCATTATGGTTTATCACAGAATATTGAATATAATTCCCTGTGCTATACAACAGGACCTTGTTGTTTATTATTTTAAATTCTTTACAATTTTCATCATTTTGATACTATTAAACCCCAGCTCCAGCACCAAATCCATACTACACATCTGCTGAGCTATTTGAGGAATGAAATAAATACTGTCCACTCTAGCACAGGTTGAAAGTCTGCAGTATAGCAAGCACTTCGTGTGCATTACCTTATTCAGTTCTCTCAACAGTCCAGTGAAGAAGGGGAGAGTGTTATCTCTGTTTTAGAGATGAGGAAGCAAAAGTTTCCTGAGGTTCGGTAACCTGTCCAAGCAAGATCATACAAAACCTTGGCCTGCCCAGCATCTGAGTTGGAACTTTTGACTATCATCACTGTAGGACCTACCATTCAATGAACAAAAAGAATACAAACATCCATGGTCCAAACTCCTGCGCAGAGAATTGACAACTTTTCTAATATTCTCTGAAATAACCTTTCCAGTCTCATAAGCCACTACTTCCCTCTACATATGCTTGCATGCTCACTTCTGTATGCCATGCATCCTGCCTCAATCCCCCACCTCTCCCCTCCTTTCCCGTAATTGGGTTCAGCTCCACAGATCTGTAGCAAACATAATCTCCACCGTGAAGCATTTCTCCCTGGGTCCTATCATTCTTCCCCAGGCTTTCAAAGGCTCTATTTTTCACATTATTTGCTAGAATGGACATGGCCTTTAGTCCAGTTAGCCCATTAAATTATGTATCTGTACCTCTGTCTTACTCTTACCTTTGTACCCTTTGTCACAGAATAAATTGTGTACCCCCAAAAACTCATGTTGAATTTCTAACCCCCAATATGACTGAGAGACAGGGCCTTTCAAGAGGTAATTAAGGTTAAATGAGGTCATAAGGATGGTATCTTACTCCGACCTGTCTGGACCTTCGAAGAAGATTAGAATTCACAGAGACTTACGGAGGACTGGTGGGTGGGCCCCCAGAGGAAAGGTCATGCGATGATACAGTGAGAAAACATCCATCTGCAAGTCAAGGACAGAAGCCACAGGACAACCAACCCTGAAGGCATCTTGACCTTGACCTGCCGGGCATCCAAAACTTGGAGAAAATAAAGTTCTATTGTTTAAGCCACCCAGCCGCGGTATTTTGTTATGGTACCTCTAGCAATCTAATACATCCGTGGTAGTTTGTCCCATTCACGGTAGATACTTGTCAACGTTTAGTGAATTAAATCAGCAACATATTCATGACATACTCCATATACAGTGAGAGCCAAGCTTCTATGCAAACATATTTGTAGTATATAATTATTTAATAGTTTTTTCCCTTCCTTTCCCTTTTTCTCCTTCCCCCTTAGTCTCTTATTCACTCTTTATCTAAATTATTATTAAAACTCTGTGAAGAATGCTGTTCTAACTGCTACCTACATAATTCTCTTTTGCCGTAGAGTTTGCAAATTAGCAGTAAATTCTTGAAGGCCTAATAATTTCATGTAATTTAAGTATAGCTCCCCCTCTATTACTCACCTTTTGTTTATTTTATGTATTTACTGAGACTTCTTTAAAAAGATGTAAAACAGAATTTTACTTTCACAATGGATTATATACTAGAGCATAACCAAAATTTAAAAGTTACGTTTAACTGCTATGGCATTGTGGTCTTTCTAAAAAAAGACACTTGTAACTTGCAAGAAATATGTGAATAACATGTCTAAGTATAAAAATCAAGTCATCAAAATAGAGGCAGAGACATGACAAATCTTCAATAGCACCCAAACTACAGAAACACCTATGTACAGTTCATTCAAAGACAATACCTTTAATATATAATTTCTCAAAAAACAATGACTAAATTAAAATTAATCAGAATTCAAAATCAGCACACTTCGTTGATGAGGACCAAAATGTCTTCTGATGATCTGTAACCGAACCACCTGGAATCTCTGAACATGCAACTTCTTGGGCCCCAGAACTGCTCAAAAGCCATCTCTGGGGATTATAACCATAGTCTTATTGAAGAATCTGTATCTTCAATAAGGTCCATAGAAGAGGCCTATGTCTTTTAAAGTCAAAGAACATTCTAAATTATTAGGTAAAAACAGTATGTTCTATTGACAAAAATGTGAGACAAATGACTTATAGGAATTCTGCTTATTTCAGTCCCGAACAAATAATTTTAAAAAAATATTTATTTTCCTTTTTTTTTTTTTTTTTTGGCTGCGTTGGGTCTTAGTTGTGGCACACGGGACCTTTGTTGAGGCATGCGGGATCTTTCGTTACGGTGTGCGGTCTGCTCAGGTTTCTCTCTAGCTGGGGTTGTGTGGGCTTCTCTCTAGTTGCGGCGTGTGGGTTTTCTCTCTCTAGTTGAGGCGAGTGAGCTCAGTAGCTGTGGCGCGTGGGCTTAGTTGCCCCAAGGCATGTGGGATCTTAGTTCCCCTACCAGGGATCAAACCCGCATCCCCTGCATTGGAAGGCAGATTCTTTACCACTGGACCACCAGGGAAGTCCCCCGAATAAATTTTTTTAACATCTTTATTGGAGTGTAATTGCTTTACAATGGTGTGTTAGTTTCATGCTTTATAACAAAGTGAATCAGATATACATATGTTCCCATATCTCTTCCCTCTTGCGTCTCCCTCCTTCCCACCCTCCCTATCCCACCCCTCTAGGTGGTCACAAAGCACCGAGCTGATCTCCCTGTGCTATGCAGCTGCTTCCCACTAGCTATGTGTTCTACATTTGGTAATATATATATAAGTCTATATATATAAGTATATATAAGTCTATATATATAAGGTAATATATATATATAAGGGAGAGAGCCTGGCTCTCTCCCTCCTCTTTTTCCCCCTTCAAGCACGAAAAGCACAGTTTTCATGTCCTGTAAGTTTTATAGCATAATGGCTCTTTCCTGATAAAGATGAAACATCCATGGCATGGAATAATTGTTATTGATTGGCAAATCATGGCTTCTGTGTGTAATTCTAGTACCAACTTTAACGATGCGTTCACTTAAGTTGAAACCATCCCTTCTCAGGAATTGTCATTTTGTATGTATAAATATTGCTGGAGTTTTGGTTCCTACGACCAGATGGCAGACCTGTGAAATGCAAATACAGCTGAGGAGATGCAAACAGATGATCATTCACTGACAGGCACCAGAGACCCTAGTGAAGGCCAAAGTTTTTATTTCGAAAAGAATTAATTAGACTTGACAGCAGAAGCGTAAATAGGGCCCAAATGAATAAATTTGCTAATTGGACTTCCCTATGGTAGTTGTTAACCCAGGACTATTTGGCCATAAAACATGTCTATAGTTTCATTTTAAGAATGTCCTTGGATTCATGTCACAAAAGGTGGTCCCAGGTGAGAATATAGCATTATATTAACCAATAAGAATTTGGTCCTGCCTGTCTACTCAACGGAAGGCTTTGTTAATTACTTGCTGACAAAATGTCCTTTTGATAGAGACCCATGATACTCAAAAGTCATCTGCTGGAATGAAGCTGCCCTCTCTCTAAGCTGATATTTAGAGATGCATGTTCTCCATTGTTATGTAAAAAAGGCTTAAGGCAGGTAACTCTATCGCCTCCATCTCAAACAAGGCCTTCTTTCTGAGTAAGAAATATCTAAGGCACAATGGAAGTGGTACAAAGGAGCTGCCGCCATAGCAAATGAGAAGTCACGTAATCAGAGGCCTCAGCGAACACCCTCGATATCTCCACCGAAGTCAATAATGCGGGCCTGCACTTCTACACATCCCAAATGAAAGCTTCAGGAGGTCCCCCGCCCCTGCTTCCCCCCACTCTCCCCCCGCCCCCCCGCCAGGCTTTTCCATCGCAATCAGTGTTGTGCTTCTGACACGGAATCAATATTAATTGTAAAGCCCCTGCCTGACATTTCCATATGCATGTGGAGGAAAGCAAGGTCAATTTTATCCCAGAGCATTCTCTCTGCACCTCCCCCAAAAGACTGCACAAGTGGAAATGCAAGGTTAATTAAACCAGGTACATGGCAGATGATGGAGCATTGCCTTTTCCTTCTATTTCAAACTCTCTCATTTTAATCGAAGCCAATTTACATGATTTTACACTACTGGGGACTTCCCTTCCCCCTACTCATCCCTTCTTCTCACTCTCTTGAACCTCTCCTCACTTCACCAAAGAAGAACTTTTAGGTCTCCTGACTGTCCCATTAGTGACTAGTACCAGGCAAATGGCAGGGTCACAACCATCTCATGGAATACTGAAGAATACCTACAGCTTAGATGAATGATGCCTCCTCACCTGAGTCCCCTGGGAAAGAGCAGAATCTACATCAAAGAACAGCAGGCAGATAAGGAATCTTGTCCAGATGATCTGTAATCACTTAGTAGTAACGAGTCAATGCAAAGGACATCATTCACCTCAAGATAAGTCCTGGGCTTGAATTCTATGCTATGGTGTTAACCATCATTTTTATTTTCCCAACCATGAATACCTTTTGCTAACAAAATTTGCGATTTGCCAAATTGTCTTTCAACTGGAAATGTCAAATAACAAAAAACAACAAAAGTGACAACAGCAGAATGAATGTGATCAATACTGTTTTCAAATTCTCAATTAAACAATTTGAAACCATTCGAAACATAAATGATGGAACTTTAGCCCTGGAACAACGTCTATTGATCCCAGAAGCATATTCCAACTTAAGCAGATACGGTCTGTGGAAATACCTCAATGTCAAATTTCAGAGATAATTCATTACGGTGATGATGTATTACAGAAGGTCTCCTTCCTCCAATCGCCCTATATAAATCTAACTCCCTTCCAAAGGTAGTTCATAAAAGTTACCAGGCTGGTTAGTAACAAGCGTTACTAACATTTCAATAAGAATTTAAAAACCTAAATAATGAAGAAAGCTCACTAAAAATAATCCCTCAGAAGGAATAGTTCTCCCCCTGCCCTGTTCTGTGTGTGTTCCTGTGTGAATAAATATTTTTCTTGGTATGTAGGTAAAACCTCACCACTTACAGTATCTCTCCCTTGAAGAAATAACTAAAATTATGCTTAAAATTTTTTATTTCAAATCTAACAATATAACTAGTAACCTTGAGAAACTGAGTAAAAATTCAGGGGTTATTTTTAAGCAAGAAAGTCATAGGGTGATCCCTAGGTAAGAACATATGTAAGTCATCTCACAAATGGAAAAAAAAAATGTAAAAAATCTGTCACCCGTTCCAAAGTTCATAATTTTATATCTATTTTTTGCCTAACTTGCATCATGCATTCACTACTCCATGTAAATTAAATCAACTATTATTCTTCATTTCCAGTAAAGAATGAAACAGTTAATTATCTTTATGTTGAAGTAGGATTTACTTATTTAAAGTTCAGTAAATAGATCAATACATCTCACAGAAAGCCGTATTAACCTAATCATATTTGTGCATGTAAAGGGGGTAAGTATCATCATCGTCTCCATACATATAAATTCAGAAATCGTGGCAGGAGGAATTTTCCCAAATTTTCCCAAATCATGACACCTAGGTGGCTCACTCACAATTCTATTTTGCTACAAACCCAGGCTCCTTCTAGTGTTCTGATTTCATGGGTCTCTGGGTTGGAAGGAGAAGGACTTCAGATGATTTTTTTGTTTGCTTTTTAAAAAATCCACCGACCTGACTCTGGAGCATCTCCAGGAAGGGACCTACAAGTAGGACGTAAGACTCTAGAAACTCACCATCTCTCGAGGAATTCTCTTCTCTTTTAGATAATTCTGTCCAAGATCATTTCTTCCATATGTTCAGTTGAAATCTGTCTTGTCACTTCCAGCCACTGATCCTATTTCTTCCCACCTGAAGTCATATAGACCAAATATAACCCCTCTTCCATACATCTTCAAATATTTGATGACAGCTATCATGATGTGCTTATATCTCAAGTAAAATGAAAAGGCTGAAATTATCACATTTCATGAAGAGGACCTTCAGAGGAAAGCCGGATGACCAGGGGGAAAAAAAAATCATCAATGGCCCTGCCTCAATTCTTCAGCCTAAAATAATACATTTCTGTGGCTTTCAAACTAATATAAATGAATATAATAACGTCCTTTTGTTCATGGCCGATTACATTATATTACAACAGCACGACTTCCAGGGTTAGCATACAAAAGTAATTTATTTTTCTCCCACATCTGTAACTATTTAGGAGAGCAGCTAAGTCTTCATAATTATGCTGCAGACACAGTAAATGGAGCAAACCCAATAGGTTACACTGTGACTATAGTTCAGGGAGAGAACAATTATCTTATCCCATATAATATGCTTCCAACACTTCATATAGAAAGCTAAACAGAAAAATAAAAACACTGGCTTACAAGATTACTATAGCCTTTTAATATTCACTTTTTTTTCTCTTTAACAGCTTTTCTCTCTGAAACAGGCACAGACACATACACACACAGTGTAAATGACACGTCTGAAAAATTTTCATTAAAAAGTCATTTCCTTTTACCTTGTGACTCATTTTACTTTGTCTGACATAGATTAAGTTATTATGAAATTAACTAAAATTGCCGGCATGTCAATTTCTCTTCTTTTCCTCTTTTCCTTCCCTCTGTACAAAAACAATTAACCACCATCTAAAGAATGGTCAAAGTCAAGAAACAGGGTTTTCTGCTTTCATTGACAGATACTGCCCAGCACATTTTATTTTTTCTAAGTAGAGGAAAACAGGCTCTGAAAAATGCAAATCACTAACAAGCAAGCGTCTTACCTGGGAACCATGTCTGGACCAGGCCAGCATTAAGAAACGAAATTAGTGTGTTTACGGTTTTCTTAATATATTATTAGTGAAAAGTATGAAAACATCAAAATGATTCTCTAGTGATGCTGAAGGAGAAAAAAAAAAAAATTAAGCCATGGCAATGTTCGCTGCCAATCAAAGGATTCTGTCTAGATCTCTCTTGTTTCAGAAGCCAAAACCCCTCTTTGGGGAGATCAATGTGAGTCCCTTGAGAAGAGCAGTCTAATGGCTTTTGTTTTTTTTAACATGAGAGAGTCCCAAAATGTACAAAACAAAATTAAAAGCACTATGACAAGGACAAACAATTCAGACTGTTAATGAAGTACAACTAGAGAATGCTGGTACAAACAGAAACAGCCTCAGAGTAAAATGGCTTCAGCTGACCATTGGCATTCCCATCCCCATTTCACTGTGGCAATGACTGAGAATAACTAAGAAATACATTAGCATTTTGGCCTGTGAAGTGTATACGCTGCTCTCAAGGCCAGCTTTTTCTCAGGCTTATAAACAAGCTGCCTCACTGGAGACAACTGATTTTAGGCATTCAGACCCATCAGCTTAAGTACAATTATCAAAAAGCAGAGGAGACATGCATTCAACTAATTCATTCGAAGCAACCACATTTTCATACTGGAAGTCAGAGTTAAGATCACAGAATTCTGAGTCGTGTTAACTCAGATTGAAATGTCATTTCCAGCACTTAGGGGCTCTCAGGCCGGGGGTAATTAAGTTTAATTCTCTAAACTTGCACCATACCCTATGATAGCCACCGGTCAGTCACAGGTTACTCCTGAGCTCTTGAAAAGTGACAAGCGTGACTCAGGGGCTGAACTGTGAGTTTTAGTTCATTTTAATTAATTAAAATTTAAATTTAAAAGCAGATACTCAATTCAATTATTGAAACAACTTTTAAGCACGTTGGAACAACTTGGGTATGTAAATTTGTACATTTCATGAAATCTAAATACAGACCAAGTATTTCCAATGAAAATCTAGCATCCAAATTGAGATATGTTCTCTGTAAAAATAGGTTCCAATTTAAACACTTAGTATAAAAAATGTAAAACATATCTCATTAATAATGTATATTGATTACATATTGAAATAATATTTTGGATGAATTGAGTTAAATAATACATACTACTAAAATTAATTTTCACCTGTTTCTTTTTACCTGTTTTAACATGGCTACTAAAAATTAAAAGTTACATATGTGGGGCTTCCCTGGTGGCGCAGTGGTTGAGAATCTGCCTGCAAATGCAGGGGACACGGGTTCGAGCCCTGGTCTGGGAAGATCCCACATGCCGCGGAACAACTAAGCCCATGTGCCACAGCTACTGAGCCTGCGCGCGTCTGGAGCCTGTGTTCCGCAACAAGAGAGGCCGCGACAGTGAGAGGCCCGCCCACCGCGATGAAGAGTGGCCCCCGCTCGCCGCAACTAGAGAAAGCCCTCGCACAGAAAAGAAGCCCCAACACAGCCCAAAATAAATAAATTAATTAATTAAAAGTTACATATGTGGCTTACATGCGTGGCTTGCATTATGTTCCTATCGGGCAATGCTGCTTCAAACCTTAGATTCCTTATCCATCAAATAGTAAAGAACTACACTGTAGGGTTTTGTAAAAGCAAAATGCACATAAATAAATCATATTCCTTCCTTAGTGTCTGGCATACCACTCAGCAAACGGTAATTTTTATTAATTCTACTACCCAGTACAGAAGAAGGCTTACTTACTTTTAACTTTTTTTGTTTGTTTGTTTTTTGCGGTACACGGGCCTCTCACTGTTGTGGCCTCTCCCGTTGCGGAGCACAGGCTCCGGACACGTAGGCTCAGCAGCCATGGCTCACGGGCCCAGCCGCTCCGCGGCATGTGGGATCTTCCCGAACCGGGGCATGAACCTGTGTCCCCTGCATCGGCAGACGGACTCTCAACCACTGCGCCACCAGGGAAGCCCCTGAACATTTTTTTAAAATATTTTTTTATATATTTATTTATGGCTGCATTGGGTCTTAGCTGTGGCGCGCGGGTTTCTCTCTAGCTGCGGAGTGTGGGCTCTAGAGCGCACGGGCTTAGTTGCTCCGCGGCATGTAGGATTTTAGTTCCTCAACCAGGGATCAAACCCGTGTCCCCTGCATTGGAAGGCAGATTCTTAACCACTAGACCACCAGGGAAGTCCCTTGAACAACACTTACACCTTAAAATCTTAATAAACTATCAGATTTTCTGAATTCCCTAGACCATTATTTTTTTCTCTTTAATACTTGGCAATATAAGATCTTCATGAATGCCTAATGTGTGTTCTCCAAAGAAGTAAAAGAATTTTAAAAAATTATCTCATCTTCCCTCCTGCCTTCACATAGCATCCCTTCAAAATTTCCACTCTCTGTTCTACTATGTGTATTCTGTCTCTGTCTCTCTCTCTTACACATACTCATATACGTAGAGCTACCACTATTATATCTGGTCATGAAAAGAAGGTTCTTTATGCGTTTCTCTAATGACTAATGATGTTGAGCATTCTTTCATGTGTCTGTTGGCAATCTGTATATCTTCTTTGGAGAAATGTCTATTTAGGTCTTCTGCCCATTTTTGGATTGGGTTGTTTTTTGGATATTGAGCTGCATGAGCTGCTTGTATATTTTAGAGATTAATCCTTCGTCAGTTGCTTCATTTGCAAATATCTTCTCCCATTCTGAGGGTTGTCTTTTGGTCTTGTTTATGGTTGCCTTTGCTGTGCAAAAGCTTTGAAGTTTCATTAGGTCCCATTTGTTTATTTTTGTTTTTATTTCCATCTCTCTAGGAGGTGGGTCAAAAAGGATCTTGCTGTGATTTATGTCATAGAGTGTTCTGCCTGTTTTCAAAGTAAGTCAGAAAGAGAAAAACAAATACTGTATGCTAACACATATATATATGGAATCTTAAAAAAAATGTTCATGAAGAACCTAGGGGCAGGACGGGAATAAAGACGCAGACCTACTAGAGAATGGACTTGAGGACACGGGGAGGGGGAAGGGTAAGCTGGGACAAAGTGAGAGAGTGGCATGGACATACATACACTACCGAACGTAAAATAGCTAGCTAGTGGGAAGCAGCTGCATAGCACAGGGAGATCAGCTCGGTGCTTTGTGACCACCTAGAGGGGTGGGATAGGGAGGGTGGGAGGGAGGGAGATGTAAGAGGGAAGAGATATGGGGATATATGTATAGGTATAGCTGATTCACTTTGTTATAAAGCAGAAACTAACACACCATTGTAAAGCAATTATACTCCAATAAAGATGTTAAAAAAAAAAAAAAGGTTCTTTAAAGCAACTTCTGAAAATCCTCTAAAAGTCCGGGTGGCACACAGCACCCAAGGAAAAGAAAATATGTAGAGAGAGCGCCCTGCCGTTTTTCCATCTGGTAATAAGGTCATTTGGTTGTGCCACATTTCAGTTGCATTTGGGTTAACTTTCCCCTTTTATAACACAAGAAACATCCAGAATCCTAAGAAAAGGAAATAGTGGAGAGACTGAATTTCTCCCAAGACAGGATTTTCCAGCCCATCTCCACTGGAGAGTCAGGACTTCTCTCATTCTTTGAAACCCAATGGCACTGCTGAGCCGCTCAATGGCAAATAAATATTTCAAATAGAAGGGTGAGCTGCTGAATTTATCCAAACTGGGTTAACTAGAGTCAAATTCTATCCTTTCCCCTGACCCCAGCCCCGATTATCTCTCACCCCATACACTTAATCAGGCACATTTTACATCTCTCAAACTCATGGGTTTCTCACCTTTGCTGAATTTCTCAACTTACCTCTCAGGCTCCATCTCTCTCTCTCTCTCTCTCTCTCTCTAATAATTTAAGCTTACATTGCACTGAGGGCTCTTCTACACTCCTCACTCATCTTTCCCTAGTGTTAATATCTTACAAAATCATTACACAATTATGAAAGCCAAGACATCAACACTGGCACAACACTAGTCACTCGACTACAGGTTTCATTAGAATTGCACCCGTTTCCCCATGGATGTCCTCTTGCTGTCTAGAAACCAGTTCAGGATCCCCCATTGCACTGAGTTGTCATGACTCCTTAGTCTCCTACAGCCTAAGACAGTTCTCAGGCTTCCCTTACACTTCATCACCTTGACACTTCTGCAAAAAAAAAAAAAAAAAAAAAAAAATCCAAAAAACAAAATTGGTCAGTAATTTTGTGAATGTTATGATTAGATTTGAGGTTACATATTTTGGGCAAGAATGGCACAAAAATGATGTTGGGCCCTTTTCAGTGCAAGGGATATCAAGGCATACATGATGCTAATGTCTTATTACTGCTGATATTAACTTTAATCACTTCATGAAAGTGGTGCCTTCAGGATTTCTCCACTGTAAGTTTTCTATTTTTCCATCTGTAACACAATGAATACCCTGAAGGAGATACTCTGATACACTGCAAATATCCCGTTTTGACTCAAATTTTCACCCACCAATCTTGGATCCAACCTGCATCTATTATTACTGTGTTGTGTGCCCAGTGACAATTTTCTATTTCCCTCATTCTTTCTATATTTATTAAATGGAATTCTCTGAAAAAGTCCCTTCTCCCCCATTTTTCTTTTTTAAAATATTTGTTATATTTGTATCAGTATGGACTTGGGGATATTTATCCTATGGGTTATAATGTAATATTGTCATTGTTCATTTATTTGCTTAAGTTGTTATGGCTTTGGCCATTGGGAGTTCCTTCGGGTTGGCACCTGTGTCTTTTCAACATATGCCTTTTCTTTGAAAATTCCTTACTTTCTGGCACTATAAAATATTCCGGGGTCACTTCTCCAGTTCTGGGATTTAGTTTCTTTTATTGAAAAATGGTATTTAGCAACCAAGATCTAGGTGCTGAGTGTGCTCACTGCTAGCCGGTGGCACTGCTTCTGTCTGTCCCTCTCAACGAACAGAGCAAGTAAATATACATACACACACACACATATCTATGTTTCAGTGTGTATCTATCTGCACATATATTAAAAACCACTAATTTTTCCTTGATTTTAATTGATATGGATGACATTAAAATGTATCATCTATTTCACCCTCCCATCCCCCAAAATGTGCTCATTTTGATACCTCCAATTCCAATCCAATACCACAGCATTTATTCTATCCTTTGTCCTTTTCTTATTTGTAACTTTTTTGCAATACTGATCAATCCAGCTCTCCAGTGTCTACAAAATAGTCACCTATTTTTTCAGTCCTAGAATACTCAAAGCAGTTTCACAAGCGCTAACCATACCTCTATGGGAAACAAATTCACTAAATGGAGCATAACCTTTGTGTACACTTCTTTTGACTTTAGTCTTACAGCATCCAGTCAAAATGCTGTTCTCCACAGTTACACAGGTTAGTTGTTTTTCCTTCAGGTGGCTGTTTAAGTCATTTATGATGGTTAGGTTCATTTACTATTGCTTGTATCCCCTTTGGGTTCCACCCACACCCTGGTTAATTTTAATTATTTTTTAACATATGAAACATTACTCTGGTTCTAAAAGGCAGAACCAAACTAGAAATATAATCAGATGAGTGTCATTTCCTCATTTCTACTACCTCATTCCTGTTCCCTTCTTTCTACTCTTCCCTTACCCGCTCCTACAGGAAATTCATCTCATTAGTTTCTGATTTATCCTTCCTATATTTCTTTGGCACAAATTGGCAGATACGTGCATGCATCGTTTTCAGTATTCTTTTTTTCTTGAATGAAAGGTTCCACATAGATGACCTTTGTATTTTGCCTTTCTATTTAACAGTATATCCTGGGAATTACTCAATAGCAATCAGTTCACAGAAATCATCCTCATTCTTTTTTACAGCTGCACTGCACTCCATTGTGTGGCTGTAATATAGTTTATTCAATCATGCTCCTCTGTGGAAATTTAGGTTGTGCCCAGTATTTTGCACTTACAAACAATACTGCAATAAATAATCTTATTCCTATGTGTCTTCACATTGTTGGAGGTGGACCTTTTGCATAAATTCCTGGAAGTGGGATCCTGAATTACCAACTTCATCTCCAGAAGGGCCATACCAGTTTGCATTCCCAGCAGCAATGTGTGACAGTGCCAGGCTCCATATACTTTTTATTCTCCTTCTATCACATACTCCACAAAGCACATAAATCATCTAGAAGGAAGAAAGGGAGGGAGGAAAGAAAGAAGTACTGATACAGAGGTCTTTCCAGCTTAAAAATAATAGATAATTCCATACTGTCTGTGAAATGAAGCTCCCACGCTTTTGGAAGTACCTACAAGGCTCCCTCCAGAGAGCTCTGAGACTAGCCTCATCTTCAGCAACTTTCTCTTGATGCTCATTCCATCAAGGGACTTGCCATTCCTCAAACATTCCATGATCAGTTCACAATTTCATAGCTTTGCCCATACTCTTTTTTTCACTTGCAATTCCAGGCTTTCACCCGTACCACTTAGCTGATATGCCTTAGTTCCATTCACCCTTCAAGCTGAAATGTTAACCCTGCTTCCTCAAAAGTTTTACATTTAACACACCCCGTAGTGTTCTAGGAATTCTTTATTCCCACCATCTCTTTTAAATTTTTATTTTATTGAAGTATAGTTGATTTACGATGTGTTAATTTCTGCTGTACAGCAAAGTGATACAGTTACACATACATTTTTTCATATTCTTTTTTTCCATAAATTTATTTTTGGCTGCGTTGGGCCTTTGTTGCTGTGCGAGGGGTTTCTCTAGTTGTGGCGAGCAGGGGCTTCTCATTGCAGTGGCTTCTCTTGTTGCGGAGCACGGGCTCTAGGCACGTGGGCTTCAATAGTTGTGGCACGCAGGCTCATTAGTTGTGCCTCATGGTCTCTAGAGCACAGGCTCAGTAGTTGTGCCACATGGGCTTAGTTGCTCCGCGGCATGTGCGATCTTCCCAGATGAGGGCTCGAACCCGTGTCCCCTGCATTGGCAGGCAGATTCTTAACCACTGCATCATCAGGGAAACCCCTATGTTCTTTTCCACTATGGCTTATAACAGGATATTGAATATAGTTCCCTGTGCTATACAGTATGACCTTTTTGTTTATCCATTCTATAAATAATAGTTTGCACCTGCTCATCCCAAACTCCCCATCCATCCCTCCCCTACTCCCCTTACCCCTTGGCAACCACACGTCTGTTCTCCATGTCTGTGAGTCGATTTGTTTTGTAAATAAGTTCATTTGTGTCATATTTTAGATTCCACATATAAGTGCTATCATATGATATTTGTCTTTATCTGACTTACTTCACTTAGTATAAGAATCTCTAGGTCCATGCATGTAGCTGCAAATGACATTATTTCATTCTTTTTTACGGCTGAGTAGTATTCCATTGTATGTATGTACCATATCTTCTTTAGCCATTCATCTGTTGATGTACATTTAGGTTGTTTCCAGGTCTTGGCTATTGTATTCACACCATCTTGACTGCACTGAACCCACTATGTTATGATTGGCTCTGGGCAAATCTGGCTTCTTTGCACACTTTGACAGTGGGGACAATATCTTCCTCAACCCAGAAGGGCCAATATGGCAGGTGTACAAGTTTTCAAACGGATAAAAATGAATAAACAAGACACGCAAATAACATTGCTCTTTATTCAAAAGCATCCTTCTCTTTCTCATAGCTCTTCTAGCCTAATGGTTTTTATCAACGTTCGAGTACCACTTCTCTTAACACCTTCACTCTGGAAGAGTGAACACTGATACTTACATCCAGTGTTGCCAAGTCCTTCCAAGACTTCCTCCTGACAACATCTGGGAATTTGCTCTATTTTCTTTGCTTTATTTTCATTAGGATATTCTGCAACCCTTGCTGCTGCTGAATGCATAGGTCTGAACCCCAACTCCACGTACATATATTTTGTCAGCATTTCTCATTACCTCCTCAAAGCATTCAAAGAAACCAGGACAATCAAAAATATTACAGGTCTAAGCCATTTTGAAAAATGTTATTGTAGTTGATTTACAATGTTTTGTTTAATTTCTGCTATAGGGCAAAGTGACCCGGTTATACATTTATTCTTTTTCATATTCTTTTCCATTATGGTTTATCACAAGATGTTGAATACAGTTCCCTGTGCTCTACAGTAGGACCCTGTCGTTTATCCATCCTATATATACTAGTTTGCATCTGCTAACCCCAAACTCCCACTCCATCCCTGCCCCACCCCCACCTTGGCAACCACAAGTCTGTTCTCTCTGTCAGTGAGTTTGTTTCTGTTTCGTAGATAAGTACATTTGTGTCATATTTTAGATCCCACATGTAAGTGATATCATATGGTATTTGTCTTTCTCTTTCTGACTTACTTCGCTCAGTATGCTAATCTCTAGGTCCATCCATGTTGCTGCAAATGGCATTATTTCATTCTTTTTCGTGGCTGAGTAGTATTCCATTGTATACATATACCACATCTTCTTTAACCATTCATCTGTCCATGGACATTTAGGTTGTTTCCATGTCTTAGCTATAGTAAATAGTGCTGCTGTGAACATAGGCGTGCATGTACCTTTTCAAATTACAGTTTTGTCTGGGTTTACGCCCAGTAGTGGGATTGCTGGATCATACAGAAACTCTATTTTTAGTTTTTTGAAGAACCTCCCTACTCTTTTCCACAGTGGCTGCACCAATTTACATTCCCACCAACAGTGTAGGAGGCTTCCCTTTTCTCCACTCCCTCCCCAACATTTATTTAATTTGCAGACTTTTTAAAGATGGCCATTCTGTACTGGTCTAAGCAATTAATATTCACTCTGACAAAGAGTTCGGGAACAGTGTCATCTACTGAGATATTAATGTGTGTTCTGTTGTGGTGCCACAGGACCCCTCCCGATGCCCTTGTCTCCAACACACACTCTCAAGAGAATACCCAAACCTTTGGATCTAGGAGAAATGGACCTTCTCTGTTCCCAAGTGAGAACTAACAGTTGTGGTTTTTTGTTTTTGGGGTTTTTTTTTTAATACACAAAGAGGCCATGGAGCCAAGTTTAGGGGTGAGTTGGGTAGGGAATGTCCAAGGGTGGGAGATGGCCAGAGGGGCTCAACCTGGAAGAAAAGGTTGGCTTTCCTGAGATTAGGAAGGAGCCAGGGGATGTGCGGGTGCTCTGTTACAGAGCCTGGACCCTGCTTATATGCAGAGCCCCCATCAAAGAGAAACGGCTCTAGACAGTGGCATATCTGCTCCCTAGAACTGCACTTTCCAGAACAGCAGAGGAGGGCCCTGTGGCTAAGCCTATGGATTGCAGAGAAGACCCACGTGAAAGGCAGCCCTGCGAGCAACATCTCTGAGACTGACCGGAAAGAACACCAGTAACCAGTGCTGACTGTACAGCTAAGGGGGAACCCCATCAACTAAAGACCAGGCTCATCTACACTCTGTTCCAGACACCAAGGAAGCTCGCCAGTTTCTGAACTCTCCCAACGGAAGGCATGGGACCCCTCCAAACTTGAATAAATCCAGGGTCTTAGTACTCAGCATCTGCTGATGCAAAATTAGAAAAACTAAAGACATCTTACAGCAGAATACTAGGGAACACAATTCACACCTGTCACAGTTATTAACCGCTAAAGCAACAAGGATTGGGACTTCTCTATGTCCCTCATCAATAAGTCCTCTAGTTACGAAGGGAGGTGAGATTAGGCCTTGGGGAGGACAGTCTGGGATTATGTCCTTAGTGGGAGGACAGGGGACTTGCTGGAGTGAATTCTAGGTTCCTCTGGCTCTTCAATCACCCAAGGTGGCCTCAGCCAGCCTATTAAGGGGAACCATCTCCTAGAGAGATGTGATTCCAGTATTTAACTCCTTCTATCCTCCGCTACGCAAATCACTGAAAAGGAAGGTCCCAGTAACCGGACACAACATCATTTCAGAGGCACCTCCACCCTCCTACTCAAATTATTTTCTGCTATCTAGATGCCTACAATTTATTGAAAAATGGAAAGGCTGGTTAAGCCACAACTGAGAATAAATTGTTTTCTTAAAAATTAATCCAACAGCCAAAAATTATCTGTATGATTAGTTATGAGAATATTTTCTAAGTACAGAAGGAAAGTGAGAGAGAGAAAACATTTATTTTTGTCGGAGGCATAAAAGAAGTGGTCAGATAGAAGCAGTTACTGATATACTTCACAACTCTGTCTGGGGTCAACCCTGTTGATTCAACTGAATGGAGACGAACATAAGCTTCCCAGGGATGGTCATCACCTAGACATCTGTTTTTCCCATGACCTATAAAATATTTTTGTGTTTTTAACTGAACTAGTTTCACTATAGGAGTCTCAACTCTAAGGAATTTACTAATATCATTATTATTACGTGGTTGACTTTGAATATCACAAATTGGTATGACATTATTTGCCAAATTCCCATAGACTTAAAAAAATGGGTATTACAGTATACTGTGTGGGGTATGAGGGAGTGGTGTGTCATACTTATTTTTGACTCTAGAATATAATCAACTAATTCATTTTAAAATAAATTCAAGTTGTTTATAACCATCTCTGAAAGCTTTGACCAATGTCCAACATTGCAATGCTACCATAATTAGAACATTTTTCCGCTAGAACTGAATTAATAACTAAAGTTCTGAATATGCAGCATGCACTAATCCTGGTTTTTAAAATCCCTAATGGGCTTTGTAGCAATGCAATTTGGCAAAGTGAGTAAAATCCTAACATAATAGATAAAGGTAATTAGAGATGCAGAACAAATTCTTTTTAAATGCCCTGCATGCAATTCGGACACTTTATTTCCTTCTTCAGAAATGGAAAATTAGCGAAGGGAGGAAATAAGACAAATCAGGAAAAGAATATGAGAAAAATCAAACTGTATCAATCATAAAGGGATTTGGGGCTTGCGAGTTGTTAAAATCCTTCCAACTATTTTGACTTTCCAAAATCTCCCAAGAAACTGGCCAGCTTACAATTTAATGAATCTTCACTGCTTAGGAAAAGCCTAACTTCAATTAGGTAGCCAAAATGCAGAAGACAACTGATGGTCTCAGGAACTAAAAGAAAACCAGTGGATAAATGTTTTAGGGAAAATGTATCCTTTTTGACATGGCTGCACAAATCTTTCCATAACTAACAGCCATCATTTCAAGTAAGTACATATTTCTCCTCGGAACATGAAGAATAAATTTGGTTTTATGACATATTTTATATACATATATAACTATATACAATATAGATATTTGATTTATTTATATATTATGTATATTTAATTACATACTTATATTTATTGTATATTATACTATATATTATAAATATTTACTATATTATAACATAATTATATAATTAAATAGGTTACATAATATTTATAGTATTATAATGTTTTATATATATACTTCTTGTGTTGTTAAACTTCAGCTAACCAAATATAAAAGTGATACATTTGCTATAAAGATGAGGTTTAATTTAAAGTCTGAGTACTGATTTTAGATTTTATATATGTATACCTATGTATATATTAAAAATATTTATATTATAAATAATATAATGTATCATAATGTAGTGTTATACACGTTTATTATTTACTATATTATCATATTAATATACTGTAATAGATATTCAGTATTATATTTAATATAGCAAATAATAAACATGTATAACACTCTACATTATTTATAGTATAATATATAATAAATATAAGTATGTAATTAAATATAATATAATTATATAATTAAATAGGTTACATAATAAATATTTATAGTATTATAATGTTTTATATATATACTTCTTGTGTTGTTAAACTTCAGCTAACCAAATATAAAAGTGATACATTTGCTATAGAGATGAGGTTTAATTTAAAGTCTGAGTACTGATTTTAGATTTTATATATGTATACCTATGTATATATTAAAAATATTTATATTATAAATAAATATAATGTATCATAAATAATGTAGTGTTATACATGTTTATTATTTACTATATTAAATATAATACTGAATATCTGTATTACAGTATATTAATATAATATTTAATACATTAAGTATAAAATAAGTACCCAGTTAGACTTCAAATTGAACCCCATCATTACAACAAATGTGAGCTACACCTCTAACTGATTAGCTGAAGTTCAGCGACACAAAAGGTAGAGATGGAAGAATGGAATGGAAGAAACGGAATTTAGAATCAAGGCCTATCAGAGGTCGGATGGCCTTAACGGTCACACGATCCACTGCCCACCTCATTAAAGCATAAAAAAGAAAACAGCCCGGAAGTCACCCAAGTGTCTAAGAGCCAACCACAGGGACAAGTGAAGTTGGGTCCAGAGCCAACTCTTCAGTTTCCCAGCTCAATGATTTTTCTGCTGCAAAAGCCGGTCTGTTTTCCCACCAGCAGCTCCAAGGCCACCAGATGTGCCCATTTGGGGCTACAAATGAGCCTCAGGCCACCAAGGATGCCACGTGAACTTGTAGAGATGTTTCCTCCATGGTACTTATTTTTAGAATAGTTGGTAGACTGACTTGTACAACAGTAAAGAAGTGGTTTCAAATTCCTTCACTCTCTTTGCTCTCAGCTTATGATCATTCTGAGCAGCTTAGTTTCCACTTAGGGTCCTCAGCACTGGTTTGGGGGGCGTTATTCTAAAACCTCTCCCCAAGGGTAGCCAGAAGTAGCTGATCTTTGGTGATTTCTTCCAATTCCTTTGACACACCTTATTGTCACACTTTCTTCAAGTCCTCTATGTGGGTTATATTTGACAGACAGTGAAATGCAGCCCTTTTTCTGATTATAATGACTTTTAACAATTGTTAAAACAGATTTAACAGAAGGCTACAGGAATTCCTAACTCCCAAACAGCTTTTTCATCTTTATATAAAACTTTGGGGCCCCATGAATAGTTATCACTTTGAATTTTTTCCTAAAAAAATGACATGCTCACTAAATTGTGACTTATGTTTCTAACGTTATTTTTTAAGTATTGGGTTGGCCAAAAAGTTCGTTCGGGTTTTCCATGTTACAGAAAACCTGAACGAACTTTTTGGCCACCCCAATATATACTGTCATGTAAAAGTTCCTAACTGCATAATCACAAGACTTTTACCTCTGTGGTCTACAAACTCCAAACTGCAGGTAGGCAGATGTGAAACTTCTGGACAATGCCGGAAGCCTCACTGCCAAATTCATGGATGAAGGAATAGATCTGTGATTCCACCAGTCCTCAGTGTGGTAACTTCTGCTGGGTTTTTCCCAGGAAGGTTTCCTCAATAAGAAGCTTACTTTGATGGGGAACAGTGATTTTCTTTACCATTCTGTCATTGGGAGCAAAAGAACAAATTGCTTACTCCAGGTTCCTAAATAAATATAATTGATCAACTAGCTTGATCTTTTTTTTTCTCCTTCATTTCATATAATAGCAAAGTGAATGCTACCCAGAGGCTCACTCAGATTCATCTATCAGCTCCTATGGAGAAATTTTAATATTATTTACAGAGTCATAGAACACTACGAACACATAACTTACTCAAAGCTTCATGTGAAACCAGTAACTACTTCTAGAGCCAAACAATAATGGTTATCTTCCCTATGCTACGGAATGTCCTAGGATGAATGCTATAATCCCCCTAGGAAGGCCCAGGGAAAGGTATTTGCCTAAAGATAAATTGGCCTTTTCCTGCAGAGAAGGAGCTGGGAAACCCACTTTTCCTCATCCTTGAACGAAACCCACAGGCATTTTCCTCATCCTTGAACCTGACAATGAGGCTATCAACACTGTCAAACAGTTTCATGTCTGCCTGGGTACAGTTTGGGGCTTGTAGGCACAGAGGTGAAAGTCTTATGATTATACAATTAGTGCCATTACATGAGAGCAAAAATGTAAAAAAAAAATCAGAAACGTGAAGGTCACTGTTTAGTGAGTGTATCACTCAGCTGTTACTAACTATCTCAAAGCCAACCAGAATGGGTCTATTTTAAACTCACTGGTCAGGAAGGTATCAAAAAGGAAAAATGCGATCCGGGTCAGGGGAGGCAAACTGATTAAAATAACTGTGTGGTATCTAACTCAGAGCTAGAAATGTTTTACTATAGAAAATACACATTATATTTTTAAATAATTTTCCCAGACATTTTCTACTGCTACATCGAAAATAAATAAATAAACTGCTTGCTTACCAGAGATAACTGGTAAAGATAACTGAAACTGCCAGAAGGTCATCTACCTCCAACTCACTGCATTAACCCTAGAGTTTAGACGGACGATGCTCGTGGTGGCAAAGAAAGGTGGTATTTTTGCTATTTTTGTGCAAAGAAAATCTCTACCACCAAAGCAGTGAATTTTTAAAAATTAGTTAAAAGAAGGTTTTGTAAACTACATTTTAAAGAGATAAATATTTGCTATTAGTTTAATAAAAGCTCCTTATACCTTCTGTAAGTCTGTCATAGTTTTGTACATATAATTTCTAAACTCAGTATGATTATTTCAGCAAAAAGTACACACAAGCATAATATAGTTTGATGTAGTTTCCTGTGGTCTTTGTCTTTTTCTATTTATTCGTAGAATTGGCCAATACCAAGTTTCTATTGGTACTGTCACTAAATCCTTTCTCAATTGAAAATGAATTCATCCCCAGTAAGACTTCCTTTCTACACCTACAGAAATTACTTCTGTTAAAAGGTTTCAGGTTTTTTTTTAAGAGTCTTGGTACTTGAATGATTCTTAATATAAGTAGTTCTCAACCTTGGTTCTGCTAGGATTATCTGGGGAACTCTTAAGAAATATTTATTCTGGGCCCCATTTTAGCATAACTGAATAAAAACCTCTGAAGCTAGGGCCTGGGAATCAGTAATCAAACCTCCCCAAATGATTTCAACCCGCACCTGAAAACTTGGCCCCAGGCTCATTTGTGACTTGACATGGCACATCTCAGGAACAGAGTTTCTTTAATGTTTCATCTTACATCCCAGACCGTATTACAGAGAAACAGACTACTAAATGCTGATGGGCAGACACTGACTTATTATGAATAGTTAGAAATCAACCCTTATATTTGTATACTGGGGACAAAGGGGGTCCAATGGATCCCCGAACAGATAATGCTCTATTAAAAAAATAAAGATTACACGAACATATCTTCTCATGTAAAAGTTATTCTCCCTTGCACATGATGAGGTAGTTTCGCGTTCATGTGTTAAATTAAAACTATCTTCAGAAACATTTTTACTGAACTATTTTGAACTTTTATTTAGAAATTCAATTTTGTTTGTAAATAGGTTTTGTAGTTAAAAGGAACGCAAATTGGTTTTACCTACTCTATCTTAGTATTTTCTTAACTGCAGACTATTCCATAGCTTTGTGAAATACATTTTCTTATTCTCTGCCGTTACCAACCAACCTCAAGAGAAAAACCTTCCCCAAACAACCTCCCAAGAACATTAAATCATCAAATGAGTAATGTTCGTGTAGGCCACATGGAAAGTGACAGTATTAGTTTTAGTCAACCTAAGAATTCGTAAAACATCGAAAGCATGTATCAAGACTGAAAGTCTACTAAGATTAACATACTAATGTTTCCATATAGTAAGATTTGCCAAAAAAGAAGGGAATCCTTTATAAAGTGCTTCACTCTAAATTTCAAAATAAAAGTCCATAATCAATATATTTAAACTTCCATTAGGATTATTTCAAGTAGTTTATTTTATGTTAGCTGATGAAAACTATTACTCCAGGATGAGACGCCATGGAGGAAATATGTTGTTGTTGTTTTTCTGACCCGTTAGGCAAAATAAAGTTCAGTACAGAAATAACACATTTAAAAGAACATGAGGAGCATCTTTCCCTCAGAAATTACGATGCTGAGTCAAGTTTTGTAAACTTTCTCGTATATCAACTTCAGTAACATAGAGGTGTTTACACAAAATCATATACATGGGACAAAAACTGAGAAATCCTACCCTCTCCCAACAACCCCTCCTCCTTGCTGAAGAAACCTCATATGTAACCAAAATGTCTGATAATCCATTTAATGGAAGTCATTAGAATTGGTATCAGGGAGGGTCATGGAGTTGTATAGTCAAGTTTGAGCTGTTGGCTCCTATAAGAGGAGGCTACTTACTACATTTACATAATTTGCAACTAAATTTTAGCAGTAAACAGGTATAAAGGAAAGAAAATTGGACTTCCCTGGTGGCACAGTGGTTAAGAATCCTCCTGTCAATGCAGCGGACATGGGTTCGATCCCTGGTCCAGGAAGATCCCACATGCCACGGAGCAACTAAGCCCGTGCGCCACAACTACTGAGCCTGTGCTCTAGAGCCCGTGAGCCGCAACTACTGAGCCCGCGTGCCTAAAGCCCATGCTCCACAACAAGAGAAGCCACTGCAATGAGAAGCCCACGCACCACAATGAAGAGTAACCCCTGCTCACCTCGACTTGAGAAAGCCCGCACACAGCAACGAAGACCCAACACAGCCAAAAATAAATAAATAAATAAATATTTTTAAAAAGAAAAGAAAATTATGCACCAAGGTTATTCAAAAGGGCTGGTAAACAGCAAGCCCAGAGCACACCGTCCTGGGATTTGGGTGCTGCAGTAACACGGACAGCAGCAATATTCAGAGACTGGCCACCATTTCAAGAGTTATTTTAGAAAGAGACCAACTATGCCGAGGTTTGTGTTTCCTACTTATTTTAAGAAAGCAAAAGAAAATTGAGACCAAATTCCTGCCTCTGCAAATTGCTCTGAGCCTTTTGGAGATTTAGAACTGTTTTTTTTTTAACACTGGAATCCTGCTTAGGCGAATATTAAGTAATAGAAAATAATGTAATATTTTAGTACCTAAAAGAATAACGGAGCACATGTGAGGGGACAGGTCACTAAATGCGGATATTCAAGAAGTGATATAAGAGCAATTCATAAAACGGAGAATATGAAAGTGAGAAGGATACCTAAATTTAAGATACTATCATGACACCATTCACCAAACGAAATGAAGCAAGTAGGCGAGAAATGGAAAAATAAAATCCACTGAGAGGCATCAAGGCACAGCAGGATTTATTTCCTGTGATAATTTAGATGCAGGTCACAGGGGGCCGTGGAATGGGGTTATCCTAGACCTCAGCTAGAAGGCATGCCCACAGGGGAACACTCTAAAGAATCCTGTACATGACTCGGAAGAGTGTCTTCTAGCTGGATGGTACAGCAACGCGAGAGTTTCAAAAATAAGAGAACTTTGGCCAAGAAAAATATTCAAAGGAAAGAGTTGTAATTACTCACTTAGTGCAAGAAACATTCACACACAGTGACAGAGGGATGGGTCTTTGATAAACGGTACCCCAGAGCAGCTGTGGAGCTGGCCATGGAAAGATCTCTCCTCCCTTCAATCAGGGCACTGACAGCCACGAGAAAACGAGGAAATGCAGCAGTGTCAGGAAAGGGGTAAATTTTCATGAAGGCAAAGAGTCGGAAGGAAGATTTGAAACAAGGGCTTCAGTATAGAGAGGAGTTCGCCCACAGGGAGAAGGATACACAGAAATATGATCACAGAACAGAGATCTGAGGCAAAGCAAAGAGCTGCTGAAGAGCTGTGTGAGCTCTGGCTGGGGAAGCAGAGGGAGGAGGCTTTGTGCCTGGAGTGACAGGTAAAAAGAATCCAGCTGAGAGAGATAATGAGTGGGGAAGAAGAACACACATATGCTTTAAATAAATATCATTTGGGAATTTTATTTGTTAGGCAACAGAGAAATGGAGAGGGAATTTAAGAAGGGAGAGACATTATTCAGGTTGAACATTAGGAAGATTAACCTGGCAACCCAGGACAGAATGAATTGATGGGGGAAAGCACCAAGGAGAGACGTCCACTTCAATGCAGTCTTTTGGGCAAGAGAACACTAGATGGCAATGGGAAAGAAAAGAAAGGGCAGTGCTAAATTAGAATATGCAGATTTCTAAAGATACAATTTGTATAAGAAGCATAGGCGTGTTTCAAGTACTGCCTAGCCAGTAGGAACTCTGTTCTGCATGACAGCGGGTAAAGAGAGTCACCAACTAGAGAGACGCATTCCTTGTTACTCTGCCCACACTCTCACATTAACAATCCCTCCACCCACACATGCGAACATGCAATTTCACAGATTGATGCAGATGCAGGAAAAAAGTATTATTAGTAAGGTCAACTCTGGATCTAACACATAACACGGGACACGGACTCTCAATGAACACTAAATGATTAAATATCAAGACTCCTCTATAGTCTTTCCCAAAAGATGCTCTAGCACAGGTATTTTGCAGAGCAGATAAAGTACAGCTCAACCTCTATAAAGAAAAGGTGGCATTTCTTCATACACAGTACTTTCGGCCCCCTACACTTGCGGCTTCTGCATCCGCATATTCAACCAACCGCGGATACAGAACCCCCAGCTACAAAGGGCCGCAGCGCGACGCCATTTTATATTATAAAGGACTTGGGCATCCGCAGATACTGGTCTCCATGGCGGTCCTGGAACCAATCCCCCGCGGACACTGAGGGAGGACTGCAGTATGTTTGAGTCTTTAACTGCACTACTGAAAAGATAATGTTCCATTTCCATTATAACAGTACCCAGAATCCTGCATTTTTCTTGATTCTACAAGGCAGAGTGTATAGAGTCTGTCTTCTGTTTCTGTTTTGACTCCAATTTGCTGCAGCTAATGGGAAGCTGAGGATCTTTTGCCTATGGGAGAGCCCACTACACCTACCACCTGGGCTTGTCTCTATGCCAATGTCTTTCAGAAGCAAAGCGTGGTCATTTCAGGAGTGTTTAATATCAGAGCATTTATGTGTGTGTGTGTGTGTGTGTGTGTAGGTAGTTGGAATAAAGGTAAGAAGGAAGAGTCACCATCATCCCTTGAGGTTTACTGTGGCAGGAGACCTGGTTACTTACTGGCCATGGAGGACTGATTCCTCCATATTTTACATTTGGGAACAATGTTCATTAATCACCAGTGTGACCTACAACGAAAATAAAATGCTGACAAATTTTCTCTTCACTGCAAAGGGTCATTCGGCTTGGGAGCAATTTGCCACCCACATAAAATTTATATTATGTTTATGTTCTCTGAATAGTTTACAAGTTCATCATTAAATCTCACAAACAGCTGGCCCTCATTCCCAGCACCATCTCTCCCCATGGTAAATACGAACACACCAAGTTGTCAGTGGAAGGACAACTGAGTGAAGGCCCAAATATTCCTCTTGAGTTTATTTACCTTCCTCTTGCGGAAATAATGCCTTAGGTCTGTAAGCGTGAGTTGCTATTTACAAAATGACTGAGCACACAGGCATTGAATCCACACAGCATCATTAGAATTCAGGGGCTACTCCTCTTCCTCAGTGTATCTCGGCAAGGTGTGAGGGATTCTGCTAGGCTCTGCAGAGTCTCCCAGGCTCACAGCAGGGAGCCCAGGATAGAGCAGAAATTGGATTTCTTCAAGGCTGTAAATCCTGTATCTTTCTTAGGGCAGATAATCACTCACTACTGGTGCTAATAACTGGACCCTATCATACTGCACAAAACTTAACATTTATTGAGTTCCCTGTGCTATACAGTAGGTCCGTGTTGGTTATTTATTTTATATACAGCAGTGTGTGTATGTTAATCTCAAGCTCCTAATTTATCCCTCCGTCCTCCCCAAGTTTCCCCTTTGGTAACCGTAAGTCTGTTATCGAAATCTGTGAGTCTGTTTCTGTTTTATAAATAAATTCATTTGTATCATATTACAATATTCTGTAACAACCTATATGGGTAAAGAATCTGAAAAAGAATATATGTATAAGTATAACTGAACCACTTTGCTGTAATCACAACGTTGTAAATCAACTGTACTCCAATAAAATAAAAATTAATAGTAACAACAAAAAACCTTAAAATTTAGTGGATTTTTTTCCAAAGACATTTGGTTCTCCAGGTAATACACAGCCTTGAACCCATGAAACTCCATCCCCTAATTCACACACCCACTGAAATGACCATCAACTGGATTTTTTAAAAATAAAGAATAATCTGCTTATATTTTTCACACCAGCAACTTCAAGGACTTCAGAGCTATAATGCAGACGGATCCAAATTAAGGAAAGCACAACCTGATGAAGACATCTTAAATGTGAAGGAAGGAATATGCCTGGGAAGGTTGTAGAAATGACCCTGGAAAATTAATTTTGCTAATGCCCATTAGGTAACAGTGGCAGGGCGGATAATGAGTGTGGGTGTGGTATGAGGCACAAGTGACTTTCCCAGTGTATCTGGGGGACACAAGGAGCTGCAGAGCTCTCTGAGATCAGAAGTCACTGCTAGACTAAACCTGGCTTTCACTGGGCATGAAGAATGGAGTACAGTCCTGGCTGGCTGCTAACTGGAAGAACTAGACCAGGCCAAGGAAGAAGGCAGTAGTCCAGTGAATTCCTGCAGACCACTCGAAATACAGAAACTAGCAAATAGGTCAAGCTGCCTGGGGTACTTCCTTTGGTTTGGGTCATCCCAGCCTCTGATGCTGAATCTCTGAAAACTTCCCTTCTTCTTTCATAAGAGACTGAGAAACTGAAAAGTACCATCTCTAAAAGAACACATTGCAATTGCCCAATCTTTGAAAAGAATAGATGTTTCCACTTGTACATAAGCAAAATTTTGAAGAAACAAAGTGTGTCTTCCTCAGAAACACAGTTACAACAAGATATGGGAGAACTTCTTTTAAATATATTCTCTTAGTAGGACTCAAAAGGACACCACATCTCTGAAACGACAGGAGAGGGTCATGAAAAGAAGCAGTCAAGAACACGGGAAAAACAGAAAGCCCAGCCTACATAATTAGAGACAGCAATGAAGGCAGTGAGTAGCAGTCAGGATTGTGGAAAAAATCAAATCAGTTAAGTAAAAGGTCAAGGAAGGTCTCTCAAGACTCAAGGGGAAGGGTAAAGAGATGAAGATCAAAAAAGAAAAGCTAAATGACAAAGCAAACAGGTACAGAATGGCCAATATGCATTATAGCAATACCAGACAGAGACCACAGCAGACATGGAAAAAGAATTACCAAAGCAGAAAGTAATTGAAAACGCTTCTTCACCGAGAAAAATCTCTGAAAATACACAGTCCATTTACCAGGCTTTAAAATACAGTCCTAAGGATATATTCCTGCCAATGGACAAACCAATAGCTCCAGTGCTTATGTATTAATTAATAATGATAGATAACTGGCTCAAGCACGATCTCATGTAAAATTCACCCAGCATCTCCTTATTATATCAGAACTCAGAAAATTACTTAGCGAGTATGGGATCAAAACAAGTGGGAAAAGCTGGATAAATCAAAGCTTTAATGGCATCTGCTTAAAGTGGCTGGATATGGCCATCTCAAAATATGCATAGCTACACTAACGGCTCAAAAATATTTGAATCCACTGGCCAAAGCTCACCCTAGCTTGGAGAGTGCTTGCACTGCCAGGGACCATGTGGGTCTTCTTGACCTCACTTGTCTATGCATTGGAGTCTGACTGTCACTCTGATGTGTTATTTATTACCTGTGTTAATTTAATCAGTCAGCTTCCAGTTAAATCTTGCTGGCCCAGAAGCAATTCGCCCCCCAGCCCCGAAGCAACCTTCCGCATACGTAACCTTTGTTCTACTATGTATCAATATTTAGAGATAGCCTCATCCACCAGAGGGCAGAAGAAAGAAGAACTACAATCCTGCAGCCTGTGGAACAAAAACTACATTCACAGAAAGATAGACAAGATGAAAAGGCAGAGGGCTATGTACCAGATGAAGGAACAAGATAAAACCCCAGAAAAACAACTAAATGAAGTGGAGATAGGCAACTTTCCAGAAATAGAATTCCGAATAATGATAGTGAAGATGATCCAGGACCTTGGAAAAAGAATGGAGGCAAAAATCGAGAAGATGCAAGAAATGTTTAACAAAGACCTAGAAGAATTAAAGAACAAACAAACAGAGATGAACAATACAATAACTGAAATGAACACTACACCAGAAGGAATCAATAGCAGGATAACTGAGGTAGAAGAACGGATAAGTGACCTGGAAGACAGAATGGTGGAATTCACTGCTGTGGAACAGAATAAAGAAAAAAGAATGAAAAGAAATGAAGACAGCCTAAGAGACCTCCGGGACAACATTAAACACAACAACATTCATATTATAGGGGTCCCAGAAGAAGAGAGAGAGAAAGGACCAGAGAAAATATTTGAAGAGATTTACAGTCGTAAACTTCCCTAACACTGGAAAGGAAATAGCCACCCAAGTCCAGGAAGCGCAGCGAGTCCCATACAGGATAAACCTAAGGAGAAACATGCCAAGACACATAGTAATCAAATTGACAAAAATTAAAGACAAAGAAAAATTATTGAAAGCAGCAAGGGAAAAACAACAAATAACATACAAGGGAACTCCCATAAGGCTAACAGCTGATTTTTCAGCAGAAACTCTACAAGCCAGAAGGGAGTGGCATGATATACTTAAAGTGATGAAAGGGAAGAACCTACAGCCAAGATTACTCTATCTGGCAAGGATCTCATTCAGATTTGATGGAGAAATCAAAAGCTTTACAGACAAGCAAAAGCTAAGAGAATTCAGCACCACCAAACCAGCTCTACAACAAATGCTAACGGAACTTCTCTAAGTGGGAAACACAAGAGATGAAAAGGGCCTAAAAAAAAACCCAAAACAAACCCAAAACAATTAAGAAAATGGTCATAGGAACATACATATCGATAATTACCTTAACTGTGAATGGATTAAATTCTCCAATCAAAAGATAAAGGCTTGCTGAATGGATACAAAAACAAGACCCATATATATGCTGTCTACAAGAGACCCACTTCAGACCTAGGGACACATACAGACTGAAAGTGAGGGGATGGAAAAGGATATTCCATGCAAATGGAAATCAAAAGAAAGCTGGAATAGCAATACTCATATCAGATAAAATAGACTTTAAAATAAAGAATGTTACAAGAGACAAGGAAGGACACTACATAATGATCAAGGAATCAATCCAAGAAGAAGATATAACAATTATAAATATATATGCACCCAACACAGGAGCACCTCAATACATAAGGCAACTACTAACAGCTATAAAAGAGGAAATCGACAGTAACACAATAATAGTGGGGGACTTTAACACCTCACTTACACCAATGGACAGATCATCCAAAATGAAAATAAATAAGGAAACAGAAGCTTTAAATGATACAATAGACCAGATAGATTTAATTGATATTTATAGGATATTCCTATATTATAAACTAATTATAATTAATTTATAATTAATGCAGAGCAATCTCTTGCATTCCTATACGCTAATGATGAAAAATCTGAAAGAGAAATTAAGGAAACACTCTCATTTACCACTGCAACAAAAGAATAAAATACCTAGGAATAAACCTACCTAGGGAGACAAAAGACCTGTATGCAGAAAACTGTAAGACACTGATGAAAGAAATTAAAGATGATACAAACAGATGGAGAGATATACCATGTTCTTGGATTGGAAGAATCAATATTGTGAAAATGACTCTACTACCCAAAGCAATCTACAGATTCAGTGCAATCCTTATCAAATTACATATGGCCTTTTTTACAGAACTAGAACAAAAAATCTTAAAATTTGTATGGACACAAAAAAGACCCCGAATAGCCAAAGCAGTCTTGAGGGAAAAACACGGAGCGGGAGGAATCAGACTCCCTGACTTCAGACTATACTACAAAGCTACAGTATTCAAGACAATATAGTACTGGCACAAAAACAGAAACATAGATCAATGGAACAAGATAAAAAGCCCAGAGATAAACCCACACACCTACGGTCAACTAATCTATGACAAAGGAGGCAAGGATATACAATGTTGAAAAGACAGTCTCTTCAATAAGTGGTGCCGGGAAAACTGGACAGCTACATGGAAAAGAATGAAATTAGAACACTCCCTAACACCATACACAAAAATAAACTCAAAATGGATTCGAGACCTAAACGTAAGACCGGACACTATAAGACTCTTAGAGGAAAACATAGGAAGAACACTCTTTGACATAAATCACAGCAAGATCTTTTTTGATCCACCTCCTAGAGTAATGGAAATAAAAACAAAAATAACCAAATGGGACCTAATGAAACTTAAAAGCTTTTGCACAGCAAAGGAAACCATAAATAAGACGAAAAGACAACCCTCAGAATGGGAGAAAATATTTGCAAACAAATCAACGGACAAAGGGTTAATCTCCAAAATATATAAACAGCTCATGCAGCTCAATATTAAAGAAACAAACAACCCAATCCAAAAATGGGCAGAAGACCTAAATAGACATTTTTCCAAAGAAGATATACAGCATTGCCAACAAACACATGAAAGAATGCTCAACATCACTAGTCATTAGAGAAATGCAAATCAAAACTTCAATGAGGTATCACCTCACACCAGTTAGAATGGCCATCATCAGAAAACCTACAAACAACAAATGCTGGAGAGGGTGTGGAGAAAAGAGAACCCTCTTGCACTGTTGGTGGGAATGTAAATTGATACAGCCACTATGGAGAACAGTACGGAGGTTCCTTAAAAAACTAAAAAGAGAATTACCATATTACCCATCAATCCCACTACTGGGCATATACCCAGAGAAAACCATAATTCAAAAAGACACATGCACCCCAATGTTCACTTTACCACTATTTACAATAGCCAGGCCATGGAAGCAACCTAAATGCCCATCGACAGAGGAATAGATAAAGAAGATGTGGTACATTATATACAATGGAATATTAGCCATAAAAAGGAATGAAATTGAGTCATTTGTTGTGACGTGGATGGATCTAGAGACTGTCATACAGAGTGAAGTAAGTCAGAAAGAGAAAAACAAATACCGTATATTAACGCATGTATGTGGAAGCTAGAAAAATGGTGCAGATGAACCGGTTTGCAGGGCAGAAGTTGAGACACAGATGTAGAGAACAAATGTATGGACACCAAGGGGGGAAAGCTGCGGGGGGTGAGAGGTGTGATGAATTGGGCGATTGGGATTGACATGTATACACTGATGTGTATAAAATTGATGACTAATAAGGACCTGCTGTAGAAAAAATTAAATTAAATTAAATTCAAATACTCAAAAAACAAAACAAAAAAACAGTTACCCATCAGCTGTAACTCTCATGCAAACTGCAGATTTCATTTGCTTCTGTGATATTTGATTATTGTCTACCTCTCCCTCCCGATTTAAAGTTTCATGATGGCAGGGGCTGCATGTATCCCCGGAGGGGGGGAAAAATAATTTAATGTTCTGGGAGCAAGCTCACTGCCATTATAACTATGCTGTTAGGGGGCAAATCAGTATAACCCCTTGTTCTGACAACTTATCCAGAGAACTTGAAAAATTTATTAAGAGGCATGATTAGATGGATATACACGAAAACCTTCATAAACTGCCAATAACAAATACGGACAGTATTTTTTTATTTCCATGAAACCATCAACAAAGAATTGATCATCTATTAAACCACAAAGGAAATCTTATTATATCTCTATCTATCCCATCTTCCAAAAATACAATCAGACCTTGAACAGATCCCATTTCTCTGGCCATACTGCCCCTAATCCCTTAGAAATTCTGCACTGTTTTGCTTACAAAAGGGCTGGGTACTGTGACAAAAATTTTAAACTACAAATGAAAACTATCTGGAATCTAGATTGATTGATAGATACAGATGTGTGAAAGGTAGGACATGCAAACCAAACTGCAGTTAGAGGCAAATCGATGGTACTTTATATACTATCTCAAGCCCTAGGAAATAAGTATCATGATACTCATTTTACAGATGAGAAAACCATGGCACAGTGATTTCCTCCAAGTCACACAGTGAGTAAATGTTGAAGATGAGATTATATCTCAAAAGCTCACACTTCTTGTCACCTCCGACTCCAAACATAAAGAAAACAAGTGAAATAAGCATAATTTCATGGAGCTGAAATACGAACAAAGAAAATTAAAATATACTAAGTGAAGGAATACCAATTTTCAATTATATTGCCCCAGGGAAAAGAAATGCAGATCACATCCTTCCGTATGAAAGACATGTTTTGCCACATTGATTTGTCACAATAATATTGATTTGTATTTATGGAACTATTTTTCCAAAGCACTTTGCCTGAAATTAGGACACACCAATTTACTTATAACAGATGGGGACATATGTTATGAACTTTCGATCCAAAATATTAGATTTCTTCTACCCTAGGTCTTTGGGAAGAGTCATGGCATGAAAAACAGAAACCAGAGGATGAGAATAAAGAGAAATTTGGTAAAAATGTGAAAGGCAAAATGAGAGAGAAAAGTGAAAGAGGAGGCATGCAGATTTATTTTCCTATTTCATTATAATCAAAAAGAGGTTTTTAGAATTGATAACTATAAATTACTTTTAACACTATATTAAGCCATTCTGCCTACTAAAATTTCCTCTGGCGGTGGTTACCTTTGGTTCATATACATATTCAATGTTTCAGACACAAACAAACTTTGAAGTGGCAGAGCTGCTGCTCAGCCCACCTGTTTTAGGGGACATATAATGAATTAAAGTTGGTATCAAACTCCGCCACCAAAGGACAAAATGGGGGTGTCTCACAAAGCAATGAGATTTGGAGGTTCTCTTCTAGGCTGATGAAAACACTTGTCATGCATCCACCTGTCACTGTCATCTAAGCTGGACATGTGCATCCCTGTACACACGTGGACACGCACACGCTGTACCCCAGAGGTACTGGACCTCTTCCAATATTTGCTGGGTAAACAGGTTACAAATTCAATTTGGCTAGAGAATCATTTTCTCTCCCTTGTGAGACAATATAGTTTCTTAGGACATGATTGCTGCCATGCTCAACTTAGGCAATGGAGTCTTAGGACAAATCCTGCTTTAGAGATCTGCTCAATCATCTGAAGAAACCATTTTGCTCTTAGCTTTTCACTCTGGTAGTCCTTTTGCATCATGGTGTCTTTATTTTCTTTTTATTTTTTACAGTTCCTTTAAAAAATGCACATTCACACCGTCATCGGAGGAAACCTATATATTAGGATGACTAAGGAAAGATTTTACTCTTTAAATGCCAGCTGGGAATGAGCAAGGTCTTTTGAACTTTAAGAGACAAGATGTGGGGTTCTCAATGGTAAAAATGAGCTCCATTCAAACCATAATTACACACAGTCAATTGAAGTAGACAAACGCATACTCCTTCATGAGTACATTAAAGAAAAGAGAATAAGTTGATTAAAAGTCCATAATAGGCATAAAAATGGTACTAGGAAACCCATGAAAACATGAAATGCTGTGGGTTGTTAAGGCCTGTGTTTTTCCCAGAGTTATAAATAAAATTTATGTGGAAGATATTAAATTTACATTTAACAAACTTTTTCAGGCTCTGTGGTCACTTGGTAAGAGTTTTCTGACCCGAGATTACAATGGAACATCAACTGGATTTACATAAATCAGTAAGTACCCAACAGTCACATGGAAAATTCTCAAATATTACCTACCTGGAGGGGTTGTGATGTGGAAGTAAAACATCAAAATTAAGTTGGTCTGTGTTTTTGCCGAGTCTTCACTATTTTTTTTTCCCTCTAACTTCCCTGGGGAAAAATATTTCTGAAATCAACATTTTGGGGAACTTTCCAACATACAGGAAACTCTTTAACACTGTGTTTCACAGCAGAATTCAGATAGACCCCAATCAAGGGAAGTTGGATTCCTTACGTCCAAAAGAAGTCTGGCTATAAGCTTTTTCATCCTAACAAGATCCGACACACAAGGCTGCAGCCAGGAACTTCAGCACTTAATCACACCTCCTGATTCCATCTTGAAACGCCTACCTGTTTCCTCACCATTAAGTGTGTGTTAACATGATGGACAGCAACCAAAGGATCATCGAATACACGAATCTCCACACTTTCATGATTGTTTGGAATGGCTCCAGTAGATTAATTTAAGAAGTGGTGTTTTGTTTGATGTGGTGTCTACAGACTTTTAAGACTTGTATCTGACAGGAAAGTTACTCAGTATTTATTCCCTGTAATGAACGCTACGGGCTGCATCCAGGTTCCAACTTTAGGACAAAACACTTTTTCTCCCAGCTAGGAGCACTGGTGGCTGACAGCTTCCAGCTGAGCCCTTTTCTCCCAACAACTGCTCTCGGCCCAAGTCCCTCAAGCATGATTACTTCTGAGAGCGCTTCATGGCAGTCAAATTAAAGAGAAATCCGACCTTCCGTTTATAACTAGGTCAAACAACTTACTAAGTATTCAGGTCCACTTAGCACCCATTGGGCACTACGATTTCAAGCCCTGGACGATTAGACACCACCACCCTCCTTTTCTGTTTTGCACTGATTTTTACATGGTACTTGCTTTTTCTCCTACTGATTGCTGAAAACCTGGACTTGAAGGGAAAATAGCAATGCCGTGTGGCAACTGTGAATCATCTTGAGCTTGTAGTTCAGGCAGAGTCCCTGTGAATCCACCGGGGAGCCAAGGGCACTTAGGTGCATGGTTTGGAAACCAGCCCTGAGCTGATTTCTCACTCAAGTCTTACTCATTCAAAGTAACCCCCCATCCCCATGGGCAGGCCAGATCTGGTGACTGTCAGAGGCGGAAGAGGGACAGAAGGGTATATTTAAAGTGGTAGGCACTGGCCTCAATCTGGGACAATTCTGAGGGCCCATTCCAGTCTCAGAGCTCCGTGGAATCTGTGAGGCCTCTGTCACAGCTACATTGCCCTACAATTTCTCCCTCCACCACTCCCACTCCCCTCCCCCACCCCACAGCTGGTCCCCAGAAGCTTCATCCCAGGGCATCCAACCTATGATGGTCACTTAAAAGGAAAAATGTTTAAATGGAAGAAAAAATCACATTCCCCAGCTAAACAACTGAAATCACACTTTAAGTAACATTTATTTTTTTAAACATCATTTTCAGTTTTGTTTGGGGCTGCACAAATACTCAGCAATTCAACCTCACTTCTTTCCTGAAAATCCAACGATTCCCAAAACAGCAGAGCACTAACTTCTTTCCACAGCTGCTGTGTGTTCTGGACTTTTATTTCAGTGGTAGGTAGACTGACCATATGACACACCTAACCACGGCTACACTGCACACACAGCTAAAAAGAACTTCCATTCTTATTATGTTCACTACAATATTCTTATCTATAGCGATGACATGAAAGCGTGTAAAAAGCAACCCTTACAGTGATAACTCGTTTTAAACATATCCATGCAAAGGGAAACCCCATGAGGGGAGAAACCTGTCCAGCTTATCCCAGTGCCTACAGCAGCACCTAGCAAATTACAGGCACTCAATACATATCTTTGTTGAATGACAGAATCTGAAATTCAGCTTCACACTCTCTTTAAGAACAGTGACTTTCCTACACTCTAAGTACAGGACAGAAGTCATTAATCTCTCTTAAAAGCTCAGTGGTGTTTCTTCTATACATAAAATAGATAATCAACAATGACCTACTGTATAGCACAGGGAACTCTACTCAATACTCTGTAATAACCTATATGGGAAAAGAATCTGAAAAAGAATATACATATGTATATGTATAACTGAATCACCTTGCTGTACACCTGAAACTAACACAACATTGTAAAATCAACTATACTCCAATATAAAATAAAAATTTTTTTAAAAGATCAGTGGTGTTTATTGTGACATTTGTATATTTCAAAAACAAAGCTTGCCCAAACAGATGTGCTCTGATGAGAAATGGCGAGAGGCCGTCCCCAGTAGTACAGTAGTAGCTTCATAATGTACCTTAGGGGTACGTTTTGATGTTAAAAGTTAATGAAATAAATAGTGATTTTTTTTTATTGCAGTCACAAGTACAGTACCAAAAGTTGGCAACGGCAAGAAATGACTGCCTATAAATTTACTGTATGTTACGAGCCACTGTTTTAAATGGCCATGAAGCAGGTGTCTGCTGGAGACTTGTACAAAGCTAAGAGGTTCATAAAACTATAAATGAACAGTGCAGCTCTTCGATCTTATAATTTGAGATCTGACAAGACACAAGGTTTTACTTTTAATTTGAAGAATATACTAACCCACACCACCCACTCCTCTAAAGATAATTACATACAGTCTATCAATGTGTCATAACTAATTAAGACGACAGCCTGTTATTATTATTGTTGTTATTATTCAGGCTATTTATAAGAAAAAGGCAAAAAGGAACTCAATATAGCCAGAACCAAAATCAGCAAATTCATAAAGTTCGTCTCCTGAGAAAAGGAGGAAAGAATGAGTCCCTGTAAAGACGGATGGCCACTGGGTGAATTAAATCAGTGTTTTGGATGGAGCAGGTACGGTAGCACCCAGCACCAAATTCTACAAACCACTACAACCACAGGCGATCTTGTATCTGAAGCCTGAGAAATGGACTGTCAATCACATAATGAGTTTACCTGGCCACACTCAAGCATCCAGTAGGCGACTGATTAAAATGAGAGATGAAAATCACAGGAGGAAAATAAGGAGACTTTCTTACCAAAGGACACTGAGCTAAATCCCAGGGCTGGTGGAAAGAAAAGTATCATATCTTGGATTGCCTCTGTTTCATTTCTTGCTCCCCACTCTTAAGATTCTTACTTTATCCGGAAGAGAAAACATTCAATGTCAAATGATAGAATAGAGTATCTCTTTCCATCCAACTCCCAAGTCTTAAGTCCTCTTCTGCACCTCTAAAGATTTCTCAAACTTTGGTGGTTGGAAGGTGCTATGAAAGCTGACCTGAAGAGGGACTTTTATCTAGCACAGGGGATGCAAACCTGCACATCAGTCACTGACCCATGTTTGAATCTCCCCATCTACCTGGGTGACTCCGTCTCCCACGAGATCTGCCTCACTGGACTGTTGTTCAAATTAAATGAAATAATCTACTCAAGAGCTGAACACGGTGCCCGATGCATAAACGGGCAGCGGGCGTCAAAGTAGCAGCACAGCAGCGGTAAAAACAGTAACAGAATGGGCCTGGCATTGTGCCAACCAGTGAGGATTAGAATTAGACATGGTTCTTGGCCTTTATAAGCTCACACTCTTAAAAATTTAAAAACAATTAATACAGGGCTTCCCTGGTGGCGCAGTGGTTGGGAGTCCGCCTGCCGATGCAGGGTAGGCGGGTTCGTGCCCCGGTCCGGGAGGATCCCACGTGCCGCGGAGCGGCTGGGCCCGTGAGCCATGGCTGCTGGGCCTGCGCGTCCGGAGCCTGTGCTCCGCAGCGGGAGAGGCCACAGCAGTGAGGCCCGCGTACCGCAAAAAAAACAAAAACAAAAAACAATAAACAAAACAGTAATACAGGAATACACTGACACTACATAAAAGAAGTGGGAACAGTAAACAGTAAGAGCTGTGAATTTTGCAGAGGTAGTCAAGAAGGACATCCTGGAGAACGGGCATTTGAGCTGGATTTCAAGGGATGAGTGAGCACAAAGGGATGAGTGAGCACAAGTAAGACTGGAAAGGCCAGTATAGGAGCGAGTACATCCCCGATAAGGAGGCATGAAAGAAGATGGGTATTCAGGGCCACTTAGGGCTTGACTAGACCAGAGGAGAGTGTCACTGGAGACTGGAACCATGCTGCAAAGAGGCCCAAGGTTGTACATCACGCTCTAGGTCAGTGGTAGCCAAACTTCATCTCTGCATACCTATTCTCAACAACAATTTTTAATGCCCTAATATACATTTATTTATTTATGAAATATTTACAGTGATACGTCATAGCTTAGCTGTGGGACCTTGCATAAGATAATTCCCTATGCCTATTCTCCTCTTCCATAAAACAGAGATAACAGCATCTTTTTCAAGCAGGTGTTACGAGGATTAAACGTGTTCATATAAACAGTATATTTAAAAAAGTGCCCAGACCCTAGGAAATTCTAAATAAAAGTTAGCCATTAGGATTATATTATAAAATACATCCCAAAACAGAAATTTTTAAATAATTAGAAAACAGGAAGTATTTAAAGAAATAGGTGATTTTATTAAGAGCACAAAAATGTTTATCTCACAAAATATTAATTACTAATAATTTTAGAGAAATGTGATTGAATATGCTTTTAAGAATTTGGTTAGCTCAGTTTACTTGGTGATGAAGGAATTCATGGCTCTGGATTTAAATTCTGTTTATCCCAATGCTAGATGACGGCCACTGGAGTTCCAACAGATCTCCCAGGGAAACAGGAGACCAAAAAGAAGAGTTACGTTTCTGCATACACTTACCAGGTCGTTTAATCACTGTTCAGTCCTATTCATGTTTTTCGGTCATTTCTTTGTTAGTTTCATCCAGTAAATTTTCATTTTCACTGATGTCATTCAATTGTTCTTAAAATGAATTGAAAGACACTAAAGTTTTTTACTTTTAACAGAAGTTTGAAATCCACTGAACATGTTACCATTTGGAAAACTTCAAAGCAGGTTTATAAAATTCTGCTTTTAAGTTTTTTAAATGAATAGATACAGGAATTTATAGGAAACACAAATTGTATTTGACAACAAATCATAAATTAATAGTCACTTTCAAAATCTTATTTTTAAATGTTCTGTGTGTTGTAGAAGTTTATTTTAAAAATCACCTCTGCCTGAAAAAGAATGTGTGTGCTCGTATAACTGAATCACTCTGCTATACACCTGAAACTAAGAGAACATTGTAAATCAACTATACGTCAATACAAAAAAATTTTAATAAAAAAATCACCTCTGTTTTCACTCATTTTTATAATGATGAAAAACATCAAATGGACTTTTTCAAAAACTTGGCTGAAAATCTGGTGACACTCATTTGTCACCACAGAAAAGGTCAGCAAACTTGGAACAATCTTATTTTTGGAAAAAAATATGTGGTATTTATCTTCAAGCTTTACAACTCCTTAGATTACTTTGCTTAAATAACCAGAGAATCTCTATATGGTTCAAAAAATACACCATCACTTCCCAACTCAGCACAAAATACTGTCAAGATTCTACAATTTAACAGTCTTGTTCTTTTGTCAATAAGCCGTATCAAGGCAAGATGCCACTCTTAGTGTCTGTCTAGTTTAAGGTTCTTCATTTGTAAAGAGCTCAGTCATGAATGATGGGGAAATACACTTCACATGAGGTGCTTTCTCATTAATCTTACCCTAGAAAATTTTTTAGCCCCATCAAAGTGGCTACTCCACCACCAGTGATTATACTCACATAGGTTTATTTATTTTTTACAGTTGATAATATATCTTTTCTCCTACAACTTTCCCTTAATGGGCCATCAAAGGAAAAATTCAGTCCTTGTGGCAGTTTTATACACGGCCCCTAATACCCTAACACTCTTCCCATCTAGAGGTGAGGTCTATGCCCCCTCCTTTTTAATCTAGGCGGGATTTCGATGGCTTCCATCCACACAGTCTGGCAGAAGTGACTTCTGAGGTTAGGTCATGACTTCTGTCTGTTCTCTTGGAACACTCACTCCGCAGAGGCCCCATCTGGGATGCTGTCTCTCACAATCTGGCCGCCATGCTGCGAGAAGCTCAACTACTCAGAGGCTATGTGTAGGTGCTGCACGTGAGTGAAGAAACCTCCGGATGATTCCAGCCCCATCCATTCTCCTCACTTCCAGGCATTCAAGCCTTCCCTGATGAAGCCCCAGTCATCATGGAGCAGAGGACAAGCCACCCCCACTACGTCTACTGAATTCTTGACCCACAGAATCCAAGACCATAATAAAATGGTGGTTGTCTTATGCCACTAAATTTGGGGAGGTTCATTATACAACAATAGTAATTGGCATAGATCTCTATATATTTCGCTACTGGAATACAGTCTAACAAACGTTAGCTCTGAGATGTTGAAACTTCTGTACTTTTATCTAACACTTTGGCCAACTTCCCATGTGGTCTAGTTTCTTCTAATACTTGTTCCTTCGAGTCTTCATCAGTATTTACGATCTGTTTTACAAAAGCACTTGCAAACAAAGGAATGCATTTCAACTGAATGCCATAATGTTTCGGGCACATAATTTTGGCCATTTTTACCAAGGAAAAGAGAAATAAACTTTTCTTCCCGTGGTATATAGCAAACTATCTTTTGTCTCAAAAACCCTCAAATAAGCTTCTAAGCATTTATCATCAAAAACAGTGACATTTTATAAGCTACTACACTGAAGCCTGATTTTAAACATTCCAAGAAGAAAAAAAGAGAGGTCTATCATAATGTTCTGGGGGTTTACTTTATTATGGAAAATTTAAACACATACAGTCAGAAATATATAGTTAACCCTCATACGTCCATCACCCAGCTCCCACAATTATCAACACGTGGCCCATCTTTCCTCATCCATACCTCTGTACATTTTCCCCACACTTCCAGGGTACTTAAATGCTAATCCCAAGCAGCCGCATGGCACAGGGAGATCGGCTCGGTGCTTTGTGACCACCTGGAGGGGTGGGATAGGGAGGGTGGGAGGGAGGGAGACGCAAGAGGGAAGACATATGGGAACATATGTATATGTATAACTGATTCACTTTGTTATAAAGCAGAAACTAACACACCATTGTAAAGCAATTATACCCCAATAAAGATGTTTATAAATAAATAAATAAATAAATAAATAAATAAATGCTAATCCCAGACATCATATCATTTCCAGAAGCATTTCTATATGTATCTTTAACACAAGGGTCAGCAAACTACACTGCAGCTCAAATCCAGCCTTCTGTGGCCTAAAGCCTATGGCAAAGCCTAAAATTTTTTTTACTATCTGGCCCTTATTCAGAAAATGCATGCCACTCCTGCTCTAAAAGATACACCATCTTTTCAAAAAAGAAAAGAAAAAGAAAGAAAAAGACGTAACGTAACATGTCTTGCTAGTCATTATGGCTCCATACATAGATTGGGTGATACGATTAGGTAACAGCTTCATACTATGATGAGGTAGTAGTCTTACTACAAACTAGGGGTGGAATTTATTATGAACTGGAGTCAAAATAAGGTCACTTTAAAATGATTGGCCGACTTTTTGTCAAACCTGACACGACTGTTATTGTTTTTCCTCCCAATATGGATGACGGGGAGGTATGCACTCAGACCTGGAGAAGCACATCTCTGCCATTTTCTCCGAGTTTCCTCTGTGGTTGCCTTATTAGGACTGTTTCCAATGTACTATTTGTACACAGGAACATTTACAAACCGTCTTCCCATTTTGTGCACATCAGTTAAGACCGGAACATCACTTAGCCATCCAGGGCAAGCCCTTTGGACCTTGTCGCCCCACTTCTCCCAGGCTACCTCCTGACTCCAGGATGGTCCTGCTTATAGGCTGAGTGGGCAAAAGGGTCAATTTATGCTTTATAAATTTAAAAAAAACTTAATTTTTAAAATTAATTTCTAGATGCAAAGGTAGATATTTGATGAAGCTTGGAACAGACATATATGGATTAGTATTCTCTATGTCATTCTGTATACTCGGAACAGTTCACAGAAAAAGCTATTTTGCTCCTGCAGCCCGAGAGATCACATTGCAAAACCCACTTCAAAGGCATGTGGAGGAACTTTATCACTCTATTTATTTGCACTTACAACATCTGCAGTGCTGAGCAAATAGATCAATGAATTGATAAGCTACAGCGTGTGCTGTAAATCCGGTCTGTATAATTCTGTGGCTGGATATAAATGAGCCCATGCTTTCACTCTCCAAAATGCCACCAGATCTTAGAGATCACATAACCTAGTTTGATTATGTTTGTTCCTGGACCAAACAGAGGATGACCCAGGTAAGCTTAGTCTCAAAACTTAAAACGTGGCTTTTTTCTGGGAAATGTATTAAAATGAATACTGCCAAAAAACCCCACATGTGAACATCATTCAGTTAAATTTCTGTCAATTTTCTATCATTGGAATTTGCATCCGGTACAGTAGGAAAGGATAATATTATTTACTCTCATTTATCAAATGAGAGTTACAGGCTAGGAAATCTGCTGACAGACACAAGGCAAGTGGACAAAGGAAGATCGTCCAGAAGAATGTGAAGAACTGAAAAAAATAAACCACCTAATTCTCACTCCTAACGTCACTTCACTTGTTCTGTTCGTATTCTTAAAGTTACTGTCCCGTGATCAAGGCTTAATACTCAAATGCTCTTTTAAAGCCTAAAGGCGTAATGTTCAGATACAAAGCCACAGACATGGAGTTTCATCACCACTAGGCTGAATGAAAGAGTCCATTATTCAACACAAAGAAAAATAACAATTTATTAAGTAGCTATGACGGGCCACACACAGATGAATAAAACTCAATCCCTTGAAGTTTAGAAAAAACTTACAGAAAGAGGCAATCTATTCAGTACCATTGAATACCATCAATGCCTATTTTAAGGACTGGCTTCAGAGAGGAATGAGGCATTCCACCCAGTAGAATTATTAGAATTGCCAGTTGTGCTCACCTTTGAAATGGGCTTAAAGACTAAGTAGGAGTTCATCAAGCTGATAGAGAGGTCAGGCAAACGTGTCCTGGAAAAAATCATATGCAAAGGTGCAGAGCTGTGAAAAGTTCATGATATGTTTTTGTGGCTGGAATGCAAAGCACCCTGTGGGCAGTGGTGAGCAATGAAGCTGGAAGAGTAGATTGAGGCCACACTGCCACATCAAGGAGTTTGTACTTTATCATAAAGGCAACAGAACTGCTGTGGATTTAGGGGGAATAATAAAAATGAGGGTTTTAGAAACAGGTTCCTGGTACTGAAGATTCATTAGACTATGGGGCATGGGAGGGCAGCCAAATCTTACTCCAGTGCCTAATATTCAGGATTCCATCTTCAATTTATGAAATGACTGTTCTGCTAAGTCCACAAATCACTTTGGCGAACAAGAGTTGTTTTAAACATCGCGCTGGGAAGTGAAATTTCTAGAAGAAGAAACCTCAGTGTGAGGGGGACATTTGGGTGCGAGGCTGGGATGCAAAGCAACCGTCATTCCCCATCCCAGAAACTAGCTCACACTGGCTTTCCAATGAAGCCCTTCTTAATTCTTTCACCACAGTCTTAGCTGCTCTGATTTGGGTGAAAATCTGTTTCCTGCTGAATACAATGTTTTGCATTTAACTGTGCTTGGAAAGGCTTTCTTTTTTTAAGCTGGTATGGCTCTGTTCAATAGTTGAGTAAGCTTTTAAATCATTTCAAATTGAACCTAATATAAAAGGCCAAATATTTAAGAAGGTAGGGCTGTCTGTTGGGCAAATACTTACACAATCTTTAAAACATTCAATATTTATTCAGCTGACTGTAATTGTCATTACCGAGACATGAGTCAATGTAAATACATGCTACCTCGAAACAGGAAGGAGAAATGACTCCAGAAGAGAAGAAGCTCTTATTGTGGTTACCGTTCTGGTTTTTGGTTCCTTGAAGTTCAATAGACTACAACTGAAGAATTTATTAATTTTAAAAAGTTACATTATAATCTCTTGTTTGTTGCATCAAAACCAAAGAACGCTTTTGATGCCCCTTAAAATTCGGTGTCCAGGAATGCAACTTTAATACCGTCCACTGGCTGTAACATCCCCTTACATCATGAAAGAATTCTGGAGTTTTCAATGCTGTACCTTGGAGGGATTATTCGTACAGGTCAATAAAAAGAGATCAAGAAACCCAGGCAGCAAAATTGAGCTATTTGTAATGAGGTGGATAGACCTAGAGTCTGTCATACAGAGTGAAGTAAGTCAGAAAGAGAAAGGCAAATACCATATGCTAACACATATATATGGAATTTAAGAAAAATGTCATGAAGAACCTAGGGGTAAGACAGGAATAAGGACACAGACCTACTAGAGAACAGACTTGAGGATATGGGGAGGGGGAAGGGTGAGCTGTGACAAAGCGAGAGAGAGGCATGGACATATATACACTACCAAACGTAAGGTAGATAGCTAGTGGGAAGCAGCCGCGCAGCACAGGGATATCAGCTCAGTGCTTTGTGACCGCCTGGAGGAGTGGGATGGGGAGGGTGGGAGGGAGGGAGACGCAAGAGGGAAGAGATATGGGAACATATGTATATGTATAACTGATTCACTTTGTTATAAAGCAGAAACTAACACACCATTGTAAAGCAATTATACCCCAATAAAGATGTTAAAAAAAAAAAAAGAAACCCAGGCAGCTACAATAAACCCACCTTTACTTTTGCTAGCACTGGCTTTAGTCACATCAGATATACTCTTGCTAGGGATATATTTGGCTTCAAACAGTGAAATAAAAGCAGCTGAATAGCTTAATTAAAAACAACCTCCTTTCCAAACCTACCAGCACAGGAACTTCTAAATGAAACTTCTAAATATTCCCTATTATCAGCCTCTAGAAAACAACAGAACACTTAAGATTTTCCTCATCAGTTAAGAAAATGTCTGAAAACCATTTTTCCCTCCATGGTGAGAGCAACAATCCAGATTCTGAACCAGTAATGAGCCTCCATTACACACACGCGCACGCACGCACGCATCATTGTTAAGCCAGGTTGTATCTCCCTTAAAAGGAAGTGCGTGAGGATGAGTGGCGGGTCCTCCACTGAGGAACAGCTCCGGCTGGCTCTAGCATAATAAACTGCTGTTTACCTTTCGGATTCTATTTATGCCACACGCACATTGTTCATCATTATTAAATGATCCTTTTTTATCTTTCTGTGACAGTTACATATTTTAACAGGTGACAGTTTGCCTTTATAAGCAGCAAAACACTGGTCTATTAGTATTCTTGTGTGGCATAAAATAGAGTTCATTTTTTATTGAAATAACTGGAGGAAAGAAACACCAATTGTGCAGAGTTCTGAAGAGCTCAACGGGTAGAGAAGGTCCTGGCCGTAAATTAAGGTAGGTTTGCTTTATTTATGAGTCTTAGGTATTCCTTCACAGTTGCTACTGTGCATGAATTTTAATGGCACTTTCATGGGCAAGTCTATCTGAGGCAGCTTCATGAACTCTCACATAGTTCCACAATTAATCGCTCCTCTGCAGTAAAGTCAAGGAAGAGTGGGACTCTACCACTCAGAAGAGTCTCCCTGTCTCCGGACTACAGCAGTGCAGGCTGACTTAAAAAAAGAAAGAGAGTATCATCACGATACCCCTGAGTCACTGAAATGGCAAAGTATCTTCTTTATTGGCTTTAAAGTCCAGCAAACCCCCAACCCAACTCATCCTGGAAACAGCCAGCAGTGTCCTGGGTGTCTTCTTAGAACAAGAGTCTGGGGCAATTCCTCAGCCTGCTGGTTAATGCTGTAACCCTCGGGGTCTCCAACAGAAGACACCATCTCTGGCAAATGGCATTTGAGAATCACAACTGCCACGAACGCCATATGCCATTGTTCACGTTTATATTTAATCCTGCCTACCGATAACACTTTACCTGTGCTTTGGGGAGGCAGAGAGGCCCACTAGCACAGAATGCCATCACCCAGGGCTGCCAATGAAGCCTGAGTTAGCAGATCATTTCTATGGCCCCTCATAGCAACCACCTCATTGGATTTACCTGTGCTTTGGGGAGGCAGAGAGGCCCACTAGCACAGAATGCCATCACCCAGGACTGCCAATGAAGCCTGAGTTAGCAGATCATTTCTATGGCCCCTCATAGCAACCACCTCATTGGATTTACCTGTGCTTTGGGGAGGCAGAGAGGCCCACTAGCACAGAATGCCATCACCCAGGGCTGCCAATGAAGCCTGAGTTAGCAGATCATTTCTATGGCCCCTCATAGCAACCACCTCATTGGATTTACCTGTGCTTTGGGGAGGCAGAGAGGCCCACTAGCACAGAATGCCATCACCCAGGGCTGCCAATGAAGCCTGAGTTAGCAGATCATTTCTATGGCCCCTCATAGCAACCACCTCATTGGATAAAATATGGCCCTTTTGAATGCTGGACCTCTCCAGAGGTGTCTGCTGTGTGCAGGTGTGGTGCAGGGCTAAGACAATGGGCCTGGCTGGTAGCTTGGTTGTTTGTTTCTTACCTGACAGGTTAACTGTTCTCTCTGCATCTTCGAGGTGACATAACTATACCTGTCACTCCGAAGGCAAAACTCACTCAGGAATAACACAGCCAAGTTCTTGTTGGTTATGAGTTCATCCTCAGGGGTCAGAGATTTGGCAAATCAATGTCAAAGAAGGAAGCCATCGTTTTCTCAATTAAAATATTGAGGCATATCTTAGCATGCACTTGGGGGAAAATGATAAGGATTGCTTCTTCTCCAGTAAGTTAAAAAGGAAAAGAATAAAATCCCAGCAACAGAGAAAGCCGTATCACTTTCCAAATATGCATCCTTCTCTGCCTTCTCCCCTCCCTACTTTGGCCACCTTTTAAACCAGTGTCCGTACATACAGACCCGGAGGATATGTCTTATACATGTTTTCATTATAGCACTTAAAAAAAAAAAAAAAAAAGAATCAGTCGGCTTTTTGCACTCTTCTCTCTCGCTGAAGTTGTTTCTGCCCTTTGGAAATATGAAAGCCCTTGAGTGATTTTATATTTTCAAAGGGTAAAAGTACTAAAGAGCACTTCTCTATTTCAGAGAGGAGGAAAAAAAGTAAATCAGTCTGCCTAAAGTGTTCACTTGGAAAAGGTAAAAATGAACAACCCATGTGCTGGGGAGTAGTTACAGCATCTGGAGTTACATATATAGCACCCTGGAGTCCGTGGCTGGAAAACAAAACACGAGGCATCGGCTGCCGCTCAAATCTTCATGGTATCTGTTTCCAAAGGAACCAGTTCTTTCCCAAACTATGAGGATGATGAACATCTAGCCTGTGTTAATTTCCACCCTGGACAATAAACCAAGGTCCACTCCCGACCCCTCCCATCCTGTCCACCCGCCAGCCGCCACCAAACACCAGCTCTCCTTTCCCTTATGACTGACTTATCCTTGGTGTGAGCCTCCTCCTTCCTTTCAGAAGTCTTGCCTTTAATGCATGGCTGCCTCTTCTCTCTGCCCTCCCCACCCTACTATTAGAAACTACTTTATAGAAAGGACTGGATTTCAGAACTTAACACCTCAGAACAAGCCAAGAGAACCCTCTTCCACGGACATTTGTATGTTTCCTTTCTCCATGGAATACAAGGTTTTATCTTCTGTTAGATGCCTAGCCAGCCACGGGGAAGGGCATTTCTTAGTGGAAGGGGTCTTGCCCTGATTTGTGCTGCCTTGATTGAATGCCCTCTGTCTCCCAAACCTTCCTACTCAAAATTCATCACTCAGCTAGCCTGGTTATCGCTTCCTCTGGGTAAACTTCCTCTTCCAAGATTTGGGGGCTCTTGGCTGTGCTGCCAGAGCCGCCTGTGATGTTTCACTCCCTGCATTTCCCACAATGCCTTGTAGAGTTTATTCCGGCATCTCCCTCACTCGACTGTAAGGTCCCTGCTGGCAATCACAAGAGCTTTTATTTCTAGATCCCAGTTTCTTGCACAGTGACTCAACACGGAAGTAGTAGTAATAAATATAGATAAAATATTACATATCAGAATTATAATAAGTACTTTGCATATATGGATTTACCCCTATTTACTCACAATACCCCTAGATAATAGGTACTATTACTGATCCCCATTTTACAGATGAAAAGACGGCACACAGAAAGGTTAAGCAATTTTCTTATGGTCACACAGCTGATTAGTGCTAAAAACTGAATTCTAACTCAGACAGTCTGATTCTAGAGACTGTGCTTTACCACTATATTCTTCATTGTCCCTTTCAAAAATAATATGTGTACACCTTAAATATACTCAACAAATGTTTTTTGGAAGAAGTTTTTTTAAATATTCAGATGCATCACTTAGAATCTGTAATGACCCAAGAAAAGCTAGTTAATGCCTTCCAACTTTATTTCCTTCTCTATAACCTCAACTTGTTCCCCTTGAGGACTAAATTTAAAAGGTCCTATAATCTGGCCAGCACGATACATGGCTGTGCTAAACACATGTTAGTTCCCTTGCCCAAGTACACACCAATGGGGTTAATTCTATTAGTGAATCTCAGCAATGAAAGCCCCGTTAGAAACGCAGGTTACTAATTTTACCTGAGGTGATCATTTGGCCTATAATTAATATTGCCAACTATTATTAATTTGTACATCAACGCATGCACACTCTTTGCCCAAAGCAAGGTCAGTCATACATAATACCATATCCACGGCAGGGGTCTTACTGCTGCAATTTTCCTTTCGATGTACAGGAAGCAACAGACAGGCCCTGAGGACAGCAAGGACCATATGAGCTAGGGTCCAGTCCCAACCAGTATAAGACCAGCAGAGTAGGTCTGTCATCCAGCCAGGCCCCAGAGAGCCAGATGCTGTCATTTCCAGGCTCACCGTTTAAACTATCAAAGGTGAAAGCGAGACTGATATTCAAGGACATTTATATGTTAGGAAAAAGCCTAATCTATAAACTGCTGATACCAGAGACAGCAGCCAAAGACAGAACCAAGAAGATGGATTTCAACACACATTTGCTTAGGAAACCCCTGTCATATGTGGTGACGAAGAAGTGGCCTGGAAAGCTGCTTTGTTGCTGTTGTTTATGGAAGTATAGTTGCTTTACAATATCGTGTTAGTTTCAGGTGTACAGCACAGTGATTCGGGAAAATTACTTTGGAAAACCAACCGTAGCTGGCTCTAAAAGAAGTATTATATCCAAAGAATCCTGGATATTCATGTACATCTTCTTTGTTATCAAGTTGGAGGGCATCATTTTTTTAATTTAAAATTTATTTTAATGCATTATAATGACAAAAATCTACTTTGGGGGATACAAATAGTATTTCTTGTACTACTCATGTAATACTTGTTTATTGAAGTATAGTTGATTTACAATATTGTGTTAAAGTTTCAGGTGTACAGCAAAGTGATTCGGAGACATATATTTTTTTAGATTATTTTCCATTATAGGTTATTACAAAATACTGAATATAGTTTTCTGTGCTCTATAGTATGTCCCTGTTGCTTATCTATTTTATGTATAGTAGTTTGTATCTGTTAATCTCATACTCCTAATTTATCCCTCCCTCCCTCTCTCCATTGGTAATCATAAATTTGTTTTGCATGTCTGTGACTCTGTTTGTTTTGTATATAGATTCATTTGTATTACTTTTTAGATTCCACATAAGTGATATCATATGATATTTATCTTTTTTTGACTTACTTCACTTAGTATAATCATTTCTAGGTCCATCCATGTTGCTGCAAATGGCATGTTTCATCCTTTTTTATGGCTGAGTAATATTCCTCTGTGTGTGTGTGTGTGTGTGTGTGTGTGTGTGTGTGTGTGTGTGTACACACACACACACACACACACACACACACCACATCTTAAAAGTTAGAAGGTACACTGACATGATAGTAGGAAAGAATCTACATGCTAGAATGAAAACTGACCTGGGCCCAAATCGCTACTCTCCCACTTACTGGAAGTATGGACTTGGATACGTATATTTGACTTTTAATTTCCTTATTTCTAAAGCAGGTAATAACACCTACTTTAGAGGACTGTTGTAGAAATTAAAGCACATGTATGTTAAGCCTCTAGCATGATGGATGGCACGCAGCAAACATTACCATTATCACATATAATTATCAAGCCAGAGCTCATCCAACACACAAATACCCATTGTAGTTGGTAACGATTCATCCATTCATCTATTCATGTATTCTCTGAATTACTAAAATGGGCCAAACAACAAGTATTCAAAGATTCAGAAAACTAGCAGCCCCTGTCATCAAGGTATTTTATGAGGAAACACAAACAGACATTCAACTCACTACAAAAACAACTACCAGCAACAGAACTCTGATACCATTACATATACACACATCTAGGGGGAAACACTTTTGAAAGTTAGGAACTGTAGACGTTTTCACTTTGGAGGTAAGTACTTTGACCAGGAGATAGGGTAGGGATGGAGGGATGGATGAACTGAGAACATGTGAAGTCATGGCGTACCATAAAACACGGTCTTCTGATTTTAATTTTCTACATCTTAATTATATCAGATGCCATTTTATTAACAAATTAGAGTAAGAAGAAGGTGGAAGGGGACCTGGCAATGACTAATTGCTCTAATCTTAATTTTGCCTAGGAAAATTCCATACAATTGTTTGTTTCTATCCAATTCCAAGAAAAAAAAATGCAGAATATAATTTGAGTATATGTAATGCTATTGTTGCCCTTGGCTCCCTAGAGACAAGGCTTTAGCACAACTGAGACAACCTCCATACACATAAGAACAATAAATATTCTAAAAATCGTATCCCTATTTATTCAAGTCTACAATAGTCAGAAGAACACATATTGGCCAAGGTTTGATTCATTCTGATGCGGAGATAAAACCAGTATGTGGTAACATACAGAGAATAGGAAAACCATCCTTCAAAGCTATCTTGGGAGAGTTAAAAACAAAAAAAAACAAAAACAAGAAATTTTAAAACTCTGTTCTGAATGTCAAAGTAGCGCTTCAATCAGTGCCCTTCTCATACTGAGGGATAAAAAATAATTGTGCATCTTATTCAGTTGGCTCGGTTAACACAAAGCTCTGCTATGTAACTCTTCTGAAGAGCCTGCTGCCCGTGATCTTGGGCACTACAAAGGGTGTGTGTCCACTAGCTTCGGTCAGTGGTTGAAAAATAACAAATATGTGATAATTTCACATTTTCCAAAGCACTGAAGATATGTCACAGAGGTACTCAGAGTCTGCTACCAAGAAGTGAACGTTCCGAAAAGACAGGAAGAGCAGAATTAAAATATCTGGTTTAGTACTTGGGTAACTGGTTGTTCCTCTTTCCAAAAGATGAAGGATAGGAGGGACAGCAGACACCTGCTGACAACGAGAGGCACCGTGAGAACTCCCCTGAGGTGGAAGCACCTTTCTGGATGATCTGTTGGGGATTTCCGTTCTCTTTAAAACTTTCCCAGAAGACGGTCTTTTAGGGACACTAGTCCGCCATCTTCTCAGTCTGCCGGCTTCCTGAATACGCTATTCCTTGCCTCAGCAACAAAAAAGACCTTCCTGTATTTTCAAACTTCTTACAATGAGCATATAATATTTTCATGTCAGAAAAAAAAACTTCCACCCAGAAAAGCTATTTGGAGTAGATGCAAATAAAGCTCCCCTGGGCTCGCTAGTTGTGTTCATCTAACCATGCAGCCCACACGTGAGTAAAAGAGTGGAGAAGAAAGCATCCGCTCCAAGAAGTTCTGCTGTCAGCCCTGCTGGCCCCCTGACTTAGCTTCTGGACGTTCTCCTGCCCAGAAGCTCCCAGCAGTAAACAGTCAGGTGAAATAAACATTGAGAGTCCCCCATGCTATTCCTCCTTTGGAACGCTCACTCCAAAAGTGTGATCATCCCAAGATGCGCTTTCCAGGACCAGTCATTGGGCCAAAGGGCTATCTGTAGTTGGTGCCCTCTTCTCTTCATTTTTTTTTTCCTATAATTATCCCTGTTTTGGACCCTCAGTCCAAATACCTAGGGCCCTGAAGTTCTCTTCCGATTATACAAATTCCCAACTGTACAGCCTCATTCAATCACAAACCTAGCATGCTTTTTTTCCCCAGCAATATCTCCCTGACAAGGAATCTTTGAAGATGTGTATCAAGTTCTTTAGCTAATTTGGACTACTGTGATAACAGCTAATACTGTGGAAGTGGGTTATCCTTCCTATAGTTTTTATATTTTATTAGGCGGGGGAAGCACAATGATTTCATCCAGATTACACAACTAAATGGTGGAATGACAGGACTTATTTGTAAGCTCACTTGAAGGCTTTGGTTTTTTGCTTGTTTGATTTTCACATATAGAACATCTTAAAAACCTAACTTAGAGCAGATATAACCCTGTGCTAGGTGCTGAGGAGACAGAGTAGAATAGAAAATTGTCTTTGACCTCAGGTGATAAAAATCAAGAGTGAAAGACATAAAAAAAGAATTAAAATATGGTCTGACTGGTGCAGGAACAGAAGTGATGTCAAAGTATGGAAACAGCATTCAACAAGAAGAGATTTACCTCTAGGAGTACAGAGACTCATGGACAGTGGTCCGTAAGAACGGTTCTGTTGAACACGAAGGGTGAACAAAGGCCCAGGGATGTGAGTCAGCAGAGCTGCTTGGGTGATGCTCGATATTTCCATGTGATGTGAACATCGTGTCCGTGCATGTCCGAACATCACTGTCTGACTCAACCAGCCAAGGGGTCATGGACCTGCCACGTGGGTGTCTTCACCTGTTTTCCAGTATCTTCATGTTAGTTCCTACTTCTGGACAGCATCTGATATTATCAGTTCTATGGGCAAAGAACTGAAGTGAAAGATGTTCTGGAATAAGCTCAAGAAAAAAAGTCAGGGACCCACCAGGGTATATGACCTTGGGCGTTGCATTTAAACTTTGCAAATCCCAATGATCATAGGTGGGCAAATACAGTGAGACTGGCTGATAATTTCTAAGATCCTTTCAATTCCAAACCCCAATTTAGGTCAATGATTTATCATATAGCTATTCAGTAAAAGGCACCAGTTTCTGCTCAAAAGTATCAAAGATGAACAAAACATAAAGCCTGCTTTCAAAAACCGATATACAACGTGAAGCAAAAAAGAAATAAATATACCTGAAACAATAGCATAAGGCAGGATATGAGAGGTATAAGAAATGCACAAGATGCACAAGACAAAGGAAATCATGGGACAATTTTGAGGCACAGCATGGAGTCCAGATGAGTAGAGGGTACATGAAAAAGCAGTAAAAAATAAAACCAGAAAGGTTTGCTGGAACTATTGGAAGAACACTTAACACCAGACTAAAAAGTCCCCGTGCATCTATGAAACCTTCGCACGTTACAAAGGTGGCACTGCAGATCATTAGAAAAAGGAGGGAGACCCCTCAATGGTTCTGTGACAACTGGTTATTCACATGAAAGAATGAAATTAAATCCCTAACTCAAACTCCACACGGAAAAAAAAAATCTATCCTAGGTCGATTAAAGGCATAAATACGAAAGACCAAAACTAGAAAATTTTATAAGAAATACAGGAGAATATAGTTCATGAGATTCAGGCAAGATTTCCTAAGCATGACACAAAAGAGCATAAAACCATTGATAACATTGATTACATCGAAATTAAAACTTGAGTTCATGAGAACTTAACATTAAAAATTCAAGTCATCAGAAAATACCATTAAGTTAAAAAAATAACTGGGGGAAGAAATTCCAATCACACATTAACACATTAAAGCTTACTAAAAATATATATATATACACATATATACACATGTGTGTATTTAAAGCTCCCTATAATTCAATAAATTATTAATTTAATAATTAAATTATTATTTTCTATTAACAAATAGAAAAAATGAGAAGACTTGAGTAGGTGTTTTGTAGAAGAAATATAAATGGCAAAGAAATAAATGAAACAATGTTTAATTTCATTAGTAATCAGGGATATGGAAATTAAGTCCATGTGGAGATAATCATATTATACCCACTAAATAAGCAGAAATCTCTAGGCCTGGAAATATCAAATGCTGGCTGATGTGAAGTGATGGGAACTCATACGGCTGAAAAATGCTTTGGCATTACCTGGAAAATTTAACATGTTCATGCTCTGGGTCTTAGTAATCTACTCTCAGATGTACGAGAAACACTGGAAAAGTGGGTGCCATTGACGTGTACATGAATGTTCCTAGTAGTGCTTTTCATAAGAGAAAAAAACAACCTGAAAACAAGGCAAATGTCACTGAGAGTAAAATAAGTCAATTATGGTTTAGTCACAGCATCAAATATTGTACAGGAGGGAAGTGATTCAACAATGGTACATCCAATAACATAGCTGAAACCTAATACTGGGTGAAAAAAACAATTGCTGAAAACTATAATATATGTCAAAAAGAAGCAAAAGTAAACGCTGTTTAGGAGTACATACGTATTTGTGTAAAATAGTTTTAAAGACCAGGAAACGATAAGCACAAAATTCAAGCAATATTACTTTTGAAGGAGAACCAGAGGGATGGGAGTTAAAGAGAGACATACAGATGGGTCGTGTTGATAATGGTTTATTAATATGGTGGTAAGGGCACAGATATCCATTTTAAATTGATTTTTTTAAACTAAACTCACGTGCAACAACTGGTCACAAAATGTCTTGCTTTTGATTTCACAGACAAATAGGGAACCGTTGGCAGTTGTGAACAGACATATTAGAAACATTTGCTTTATTTGGAATTCCTATGCCACATTTCCTAAAACAGCAAAGAGGCATCAGCTGTCCCCGCCCAACTCCTTAGTCAACAACAACGGTGCTGACTCGGGCCCTGCCCTACACTGTAAGGAGCTATACTGCTTTCATCCTTCCGACACCAAGACCAGTACAAAGTTATTAACCCACTCATAAATGTGATCACTTATCATTTACATCCTGGACCTAAGACATATTAGATGAGAATTAATAGGAATGTCCATTTGTGGGCCCCTGTGCTTTTGTTCAGAAGGGAAACATGGTGCAACCTCCAACCTTGGGTTCTTAAAACTCTTCTCCATGATTATGTAATGTTTCTTATTTCATCACATCTCTTTCATGAATATCTAAGTTCTTCCATCCTAGCAGAAAAAGTCTAGCTCCTAAAGACTGAAATGTTGAGTGCCATTATCCAGTTTCACTCATCCAAGTCATCGGAGATCCAACATGGAAATATAACGCCTAACGTGGAGGGGTGTGCAAGGGAGAAACATGGGTGGTCACCTTTATCCCTTACACTTTGCTGTCTCTAAATCTCAAAAAAGAAGATCAGTTTCTACATTTGCTCACAATCAATCCACCCATTACACCAGTGGCTCTCAGGCTTTGATTCCCAAACTAAGAATAACCTGAGGAACTTAAAAAAATATATATCAGTGGATCCTCTCCCCTGACATTTGGGCTCAACTATTCTGAGATGGCTTAACTGTTCTGTTCTTGGCATCAGCTTCTCTTCGAAGTTTAAATTACAAACACACGTATTTCTCTAAATGGGGGTTACATTAAACTTTTGGTGCTCATTTTTCAATCTACTATGTTTCAATAAAACTGTTTAAATATTAAACATCAATTTTAAACTTAAAAAACTGATGGCCACACATATTCAAAGCACCTGTCTGTGTGATCTTCTCACCTAACCCCGGGCAACAATACTAAAGATGTCAGCCTTTCTGTGAGTTTGAAAGAAAAAAAATAATGGCTTTGGGTGATGACCCGGAATTTGTAGCTTTAAAACCTAATCACCATTTCCAGCAGCAAGATCTTTCACTGATAACTGCTAAAAATAACCAAACCCTGAATATTTTGACAACTAATCGCCAAGAATCTGAAGTTTTCGACACCCTCCACATCTAACACTTTCCCAGTAAGGTGGCTTCAAAGTGAATAATCATCATTACAGGGTCACCGGGGTTTATAAGCTTCAGCTCAACTACAGCGATTGCATTTTACAAGTTATCACGACCGTCAGAAATGCAGAACTCAGCTTTAAAATAAAGAACAACAGAGAATGCATGAGAAGAAGCAACGGAGGCTTTTCAAATTAGATCCTCACTCTCTTTGGATGCAAATTCACGGCCTTTTGAGGGTATCACTGGCAAGCTGCTGCCAACATCAGAAGTTTTCTGCGAAGCGAAGCGTAAGTCAATTGCTTGTGCATCTCTAAAACCTTCTCCACCTACTGGTCCTCTAAGTGGCCAACTACTGTATCCATTTGAATAAAACCGCCTCATCACAACGGACCTAGCATTCCAGCTGGAAAGTGTTACCTTCTCATCACACATGAAAATCCAGATTTAAACAGGGAAAAATGGAAATTGGAAGTAATTTACTTATCCAGATAAGAATTAGGAGTTGTGTGGCAAATACCGTTCTGAAGTTATTTCCTTGGGTGAAGCATAAGGTTTCCTGTTCTAACTCATGGCACTAACATCCCACAGTACAAGAGAAGTGACTATCTTCATCCTATGTATAGATTTTTTAAATAATTGTATTTAGAAAGTATTTAGGGTCTGCTAGTAGATTCATACTGAACAAAATTGTTACCAAGGATGCAGAGGGTAAGTAATTGGAACAAAAGCTTGACTCACTGTAAATTCCATAAAAACACAAAATAAACCTATAATGTAGATATAGATGATGTAATACAGATAATAATGTAATACAATATCCATCAGCTCTGCTACAATGAACCAACTGGAGCCCCTCAAATCACAGCCCCAACACTGCACGATTCAGAACAGTGCCAAAGATGAAAAATCTATCCTATTTCAAAGGTATTTAGAAAAATATAAACATTTTAAATAAAAGGAAAGCATCCTCTAACAGAAGTGTAAAATGATCAATAGGCTTTAGTCTTCTGCTATCATTCTTTTGATTTCCTTGGTGCCTCTATCAATTGCTTTCGTTATTATGGGCCTGAAAAGGAGAAGGGGCAAGAACAACATTGGAAAAATGAAGATCTGGGTTTATGGGCAAACACTGACAGAAATGACCTCCTACAAGTCCAGCAAGCTACGCTGCTTCTCTAGACTTTTGTTGCCCATGTAGAGATTTGAGCTTCAGCCTAGAAATTTTAGGGCCCTTCCCAGCAATATAATTGTATGATTCTTCTTTACAAATGGGATAGAGAGGCACATAGAAACTCAGTGATCAAATTAGTGTTTTTCATATGTTAAATAAAAGGCCACTCAAATGCTTTTGATCTTTTGATCTTCCGCTTTTAGGCAACGCTCCTCAAATGCTAAAGGAACTTCTCTAGGCGGGAAAAGGACCAGCAACTTAAAACAACCTTGTACCTATATAGACTACCAAACCTCATGGAAACAGCAAACCCCAAAACTACGATACATACACAAAAAGAAAAAGCTACCCAAACACAACACTAGAGATGGTCATCAAATCACGAGGACAAGAGAGGAAGGGAAGACAATAGACAGTGTGCTCCTTCACAAAGGTAGAAAAAGCTTTATAGGCAGAGCTCAAAGACAATGATTGAAAATGAGGACCAACTGACTCCCTGATCCTTTAAATCTCTTAACAAAAGGTGGAAAAAGTCACTGACTTGAGACACAATGGAAGGTTGAGTGCTGTATCTTGTGACTCTTGCTTAAACTAAAGGTGTTTTATTAAAATGATGTGAGAAGAGTTCAAATCTGGAAATTTACCATGAGATAGCATAGAGGTGGTTTCTGCTAAAAAAGAAGTCAATCGAGCAACCATGGGCCCAGGCACCCAACTGGGCAACACTGGGCTGCCATGGAGGATTCCAGCCCCCGCGGCCCTTTCCCACCCATCCCACTTCTGCTGCTGTAGCAGCATTTTGTATGCATTAGTGTACAACCACTGATTTAAGAGAAACCGATACATAAAATTACACTTCTTTTATTGAAGATGCATTCTTAAAAACGCTAAAGGCAAGGCTCACCAGCATCATTCTTCAAGTCCTACAAACTTGTCCTGAAAATTCTACTTTCAGAGTATTTGTTATCGAAGGTTTTGATGCCTATTTAAAACGCCAAGAAATGCTTCCTGAAATGATAAAAAAAAATACCATGAATAAAGGGTACTGAAAACGATACACAGCATCATAAAATGTTAGAGCAGGAAGGAGCTTTCACGATAATTGCGTCACTTCTTCTCATTTAAGAAATAAAAGGAACCAGAAAAAAAGGGACATGTTGGAGGCCATGTAGCCTTGAACTTTGCAGCCCACCACACTGCTGGAACGGGAAGGCCGTTTTGACTTGAGGAGACAGGAAGCAAGAGCAGACTGAGAGTTGGGGGTTAGATGGGAGAGACCAGGGAGAAAGAGAAACGGGAGCGCTCAAATTAAGAAGCTAACTTTCAAGTCAAAACTGTGTCTCCGTCTCGAGTTTAAGTGTTACTAATGGCATTTAAATTAACAGCATGGAAGTTTAATGATGTAAGTTTGCCATAATGATGATATACGACATTCTACTAATACATAATACATACACACAGATATCCATGCATTAAGCACTTATCCCCTTGACAATTATTAGTAACTGGCTGCACAAGTAATGGTGTTGTCTGCTGCAGGATATGACACGGGAGAGCTGTCTTTTCACATTGCTATCCGAGACGGATGTACATTTCAAGCTGTCTGCTAAACTTGAGAAATCAGCCAATGGGTTTTAGTTTTCATTTTTGTATTTGGGGTGGGTGGGTTTGTTTTGTTTGTTTGTTTGTTTTCTCCAAGGTGAGAAAAAAATGACAAACATTTTAAAAACCTTTCTTTCTTTAAAGCAAACCCCCAAACACTTACATCCCACCCACACACCTCACACTGACAAAACCTGTGAACCTCCTGACTTTGCTTTTTTTTTTTTTTAATGGGAGACAACTTTGGAAATTTCCTGATGCAAGCTGCCGGCAATCACTGTAGCTGCTGGTCCCTGGGCTGAGAGAGATACAAGGGTCACCTATTCGGATGAAGGACAGTTACAATCTCCTCAGCTCCTTTCAAAAGGCCTACAACACACATATTTCTCTGGCAAAGAACTTTATTTTGAGGTCTGTATTTTTTTCTAAAATAGGTTAGATAATTCTTAAAGACACTTTGATGAAAATTATTATCGCAAGTCCAAATGCACTGTGCCACCACACACCTTCCAAATACCAATTAAAATACTTTAACCTTGTTCCGCAGCTACATACAGAAAGAAAAAATAAAGCACAAAGTTAATAATAAAGACAAAGTATTTAGAAAGTGATGCAGATTATGAAGCCAGTACCATATTTCTAAAGAGTGTCTGTAATGACAACTTTAAAATAAAACTGCAGAACTAATTGTGATTTTTATTTAATGAACTAAATTTTAAATCCTTTGTTGTTTTTAAGAAAACATGGGACTCCCCTGGTGGCACGGTGGTTAAGAATCCGCCTGCCAACGCAGGGGACACGAGTTCGAGCCCTGGTCCGGGAAGATCCCACATGCCGCAGAGCAACTAAGCCCGTGCGCCACAACTACTGAGCCTGTGCTCTAGAGCCCGTGAGCCACAACTACTTAGCCCACGTGCTACAACTAATGAAGCCCATGCGCCTAGAGCCTGTGCTCCGCAACAAGAGAAGCCACCGCAATGAGAAGTCCATGCACCGCAATGAAGAGGAGCCCCCGCTCGCTACAACTAGAGAAAGCCCGTGCAGTAACGAAGACCCAATGCAGCCAAAAATAAAATAAATTTAATAAATTTTTTTTAAAAAAAGAAAATACTATAGCTCAGCAAATTCCTCAGAACTTTTTCCATACCCCTTAGGCCATACCACAGTATACCATTTTTCATATACTCACAATTTTACTTGCCTCAAACCACTGCTGCCACATTTCCTACCATCCCCTCTTCCAGATGACACCACTTCTGTTCATAACCATGAGAAACCTACCACCACATAAACCCAGAAGCCAACACGGTATCACTGAAATTTTGTACTCGTTTCTTTCTCTGTCACACGTGTTCATGTACCCATGCCCTGTCTCAAATACCATGTGAGCAGAATGTTGTATGGTCCAACTTAAGTGCAACCAATCTATTTGGTAATAAAATAGAACGACCTCATAGTCAAAAAGGCCCAGAAGCCATCTGGACACTCAGCTGCTGGTCCTAGTACTAGTTGTGGCTCTCTGTCTAGCCTTGGTTGAAAAAACCTCTAAACCTTAATTCCATCCTCTGTTCAACATCAGGGTGAATGTAAAAATCCCAAACAATCCAAACTGTGAATGCACCTGAAAAATGTCGAATTCCATGCAAATGAATTATTATGCAAAGGAGCCATCCATGATAGTGTCACATCTTACACTTAATCATCTTTGTAGAATAATCTATCTAGGGACGTAGGCTTTTCAATCTGTTGGGGGGCGGGAATGTAAAACCCTCTTACAGTTATTTAATTTCTTCTGGCAACTAATTTTCCTGAATGTTTCAGCACCATATTGAGTAAATTTTAGCAATGTTATCCTCAATATTATTTATACCTTAACGCAATAAGCTTAGAGTAAAAATGATTGTTTAGCATGTGCTATGGGACCAGCACCTCCAGGTGCTGGGTAAGTTAACAGTAATTATGATGGGCATTGCCAAGTAGACATAAGTGTCCAGCAGCAAGGAAGGACCCAAAACCTAGTCCCACACCATGTTGAGACAACAAGGATCCAGCTCCTTGGCGAGCATCCCTATCCCATGTGAACATTCCTCTGTTTTCGTTTCTAACCAACTGTTTTTGTTCTACCTCTTCCTTAAGTGTAGCCTCGCCCTCTCAATATCCTGAACTCGGGATCGTTTTTAAGTGCAGCGCCAGGCAAGAGATACAGTAAGATAAAAGGGGGTAGAAGCTTAGCAAAAATCTGACTTTGGGCAAACTGTTCAACTTCTGGGGGACTCAGTTTCCTCTTTCTTACAGAAATGAAGTAGATGCAGACGTAAGTCCTCAATTACTTCAAAATAAAATCCAAGCCTTTGAAAATACTGCATCCATCTTTACAAATGCCGGAAGCAAGACGCTATATTACATCAGAATGGTACTCCCAGAATGTCTATTTGTTTTATGAGTAGCTCTAGGTTTTTGTGTGTTAAAAGTGACATTTGTCTTTGCCTATTCTTCTGTCACGTTTACAATATTGTTACATAGAATTCCACTTCGTACTGGCTTCCAAGTGAAAATCAATATTAAAAATCAAAAACAAACCCCCAAAACTTGAATTATTGTCATCCATGACCCTGCTACTCAAAGTGTGGTCAGATGGCATCATCTAGAAGTTTGTTAGCAATGCAGGCTCTCAGGCCCCTCCCCAGATTTACCAAATCAGAATGTGCATTTTAACAAGATCTACAGTGATTCAAATGCACATTAACATTTGAAAAGCCCTGATTTGTATGTTTCAAATATTACCAGCTTAGCTTTCATAACCCAAGATCATTGGGTTTCCCTTCCTCTTCCAGTAGATTTTATTAAATTAAATTCAAATAAAGATGCTAACTACTAAATAAGTACTGTGACGAGGCAGAAACCACCAATCACCTGCAAACAACTCTAAAAGGCATGCCACAAATTTCTTTACAGGCAAATCTTCTAGTCCAATATTTAGTAAATACATTTGCTTTTATAGTAAGTGAGTAAAATCTATGAATGATATTAAACGTAGTTATTCCAGTGTTGGCTGGACCCTTGAAGTAGTCAGGATGACTTCACTTTAGCCTCTAGTACCTCCTGCTTCCTTTGCGTGTCTGCCAATCACTTACCTTCTGGGATGTCTGCAATGTCATTTTCCCTTGGACTTACCTGAGGGAGAAATTACACCATTCAATCAGCAAAACAATGCATCTTGTAAAGTCCATTCTGAGCCAAGTTCCTCAGTGTTGTGGTGAAATTACCCCATATTATTCCTCCCAGCCTTACAAGGCCAGGTTCAAGTGGAAACATACACTTAAGTGCCAAGGTCTCCCTTTCTGGGGAGGAAGGCTCTTTTGCATTTTATGAACCAGAAATTTAGGGGCAGAAAGTCAGTATCTGCATTAAGTGAGGCTGTTACTGACTTCACTTGGAAGACAGTTTTTGGCTTCCAGCTTTCTTAATTAGGAAGGAAACTGTCAGAAGAAACTGATCATATAGGAAAAATGCAGGCCTCCCTGTACTCTTGTCCTCTTGGAAACAATATTAGGAAATATTTTACATCCTGTTGTGGTCCCACGTAAGCCGTAAGCCGAGAAGAGTACTACGTGTTTTGGTTTCTACTGTAGCCCCATCAACACAACCCGAATACTTCTGCCCCTAATTTCTCAGTCCAGTGAAGTCCAGAGGGGGCAGGGGTGCTGAGAACAACATATGCGGTCCACACTGTCCTGCACACAAACCCACTTTCCAAAGAAATCCTCCAAAAGCACAAGAGAGTGTGCAGTGGATTTCTCATGGGGTCCAAACTGAAATACATTAACATCCGCCTAATTCTGAAAACTATCTACGCACAGCATGTGTATGCTCACAGTAAGAGCATACACCGCAATGTGGTACAAACAATTAAAAGTTCGTTTCAAAGTGGAAATGCAAAATAGAACGAATATCTATTTTCTGGAAATGAATCTAGCCATCTGCCTTGCAAGAGCCGCAGGAGGAGTACCCAAAACAGCAGAAACAGCAGCCTCTGGTGTTAACAATCTATTCTCAAATCTCATGCTTCACATTTCCCCGGCAAACAAGGCTAAAAATACAAGACAGGCAACAAATAGTCTCTCGGGTTCTGCCATTCCATGGATGGCGTATTCAGAGTAATATTTTGTGTTGAAATTCAAAACTGGGGGGGGAAAGCAAGCTATCATATTAGAAGCTGGCACTCAGAATTTTAAGTGTGAATCTGATCCCAAAGTATATTAAGCTGAATGGTGAGAGGGTGGCTGTTTGCGTACAACATAAATCTCTGAGACGTATCTGAATACATTTATAGATTTATTTAAGCTCCTCTAAATTCTTCTCCAAGTCTCAGAGTTATAGAGATATAATTTTAGTACTTATGTCACCAAAATATCAGACTCATTTTGTTTCGGCACAGTTTAGAAAAGCGTCTTTATTGTGGGCTCTGGAGTCGGACTGCACAGGTTCAAATCCAGGCGCCACCACATACTAACTCCGCGGCCTTGAGCGAGGTACTTACCTTCTCTGTGCAGCTCTTCTGCTATCTTCAAAAGGAGGATAATAAGAGTGCTCACCTCAAAGAGTTAAGTTATGTTAAGTTACTTTAAGGATTATGTAAGTTAATGTGTGTAAAACTCTTTAGAGTAATGAATGGCACCTGCTAAAGACAGTCATTGCTATTATTATCTAATATTCAAGCAAGACTGCACAAATGCCTTCTCTTAAGGAACAGGCATAACACAAAGAGTGGCAGCAACACGATGACAGGTCTCATGCCAGTGGTGGCCATGAAGCGAATGACTGGGTGCGCAAGCAAGCGTCTTTACCTAGAGTATGCGGCCAAGAACGACAGAGGTAAGTCCCCCTTGGTTATTCGGTCATGCTGTTAGTTCATGAAGGCGGCAGAATAAGGAGGACAGAAGACAATGACACGGCGGGTCAAGCAGCACTACCCAGTGTACGGGACAATCAGAATTAATGGCAAAGGTATAATCAAGGAGGGGGACACATCCGGGCTCTCTGTGAACATCTGTGCCTGCCGCTTAAGAGGACATCCTGCATCACCACCACCACCTTCCTTAAGAGAATGTTATGGAATAAATCTTTCTTCATACACTTGGTCTTCGGGATTAGACTGTAACACGTATGGTCTGGGTCCCCAGCCTCCATATTTTAAAAAGAAAGAAAGACCCGAGGGAGTGATATCAAATATTCATTATCTCCTGAACAACCAATTTCTTGTTAAACCTTGAAAGTTGGCAGTATTTCAAGTTGGGTCCTTATTTGGTAGAAGGAGGATGATAAAACATTTACAAGCCATTGAGGCAACAGACAGAAAAGTGCTTCTTCCCTAACTACTAAGACAGTGGGGTCTAGAACTACGAGACCCGCTCAGTCGTAGAGTTTTGATGGAACTCACGGAGGATTCCTGGGGTTCCATAGGTTTCCCCAACCTATGGGGTACCACTTAAAGAACCAGAGACCCACAAATGGGTCACTCAAAGACTGAGGAAGAATGGAAGGCTGACATTACTATTTTTCCTGGTAAGATTATGAAAAAGGGTGACAGATGCTGCCACTATAGGGTCAGGTAAGAACAATGAATCTCTTCTTATCAGCTGAGATACTTAAGAGATCTCTTGAGCAGAACCCTTTGTCAGGCAGGAAAAAAAGATACCACCGGACTGCTCAAACGAAGAGTACAACCCAAGAGTCACAAAAAGGAAAACCCACAAAGAAATTACAAGAAAAGGCTCTTTTCTCATAGCCCTTTGGAGGGGAAGATTCTGGAGGAAAAAGAAACAGAATGCGGGGTGGTGGAGGCAGTCATTATGTTCGTTAAGGAGAAAGTGAACATAGATATAAAACTGCAGGAACGAGGTAGGTAGATGGATTTAAGTATGCGTGAACCATGCGACCCTACTGTGCCTATAAAACAGATGTATTTCTCTTGCCCTTAATGCATCACTATGGTTACCATAAGGAAGATTTCATTGTCCGCGAAAATTTTTAAAAGGAGGACTTGTGTGAAAGCTCAGCCCAGCTGAGATCATCTTCCTCCCTGCCTTCAGGCTGGGACATCTGTGTACAGTATCTAATAGAGGAATCACAACCGGATCCACAGCAGTGCTCCTTTTTTCAAAGAACAAAAACAAATCAGTGTGACATGATGTGGATTCAATTAGCACTTGGCAGGTCATGAATAACTTTTAAACCCCCTTCTTTTAACTTGGAAAGTGCTAAAATATACGGTAATCATGGTACCCAAGCGCTTTCCTTACAGTAAGTATGCTATCCATCAAGTACATAAATCTCAAGAATTAAGTCTAGCTTCCAAAGGAGGGAACCAGAACATGGCTCCTTGGGCCACTACTAGTTTCTGCAGGCAGTCCCTTGCCCCGTGTATTTTCCTCGCTGAGGACATTCAAAGCCAATCATCTGAAATCTCGTTGCCATTTTCAGAGGGTTTTTACATTAGGTATGGAGGGAAAGAAAAGGGGAAAAAAAGGAGTTGGTACAATGATCTTGGAAACAAATAAATGATAATTGTAAAGAAATGGCTACTGATTGTTCAATCTTCTTAATATAATCAAAGCAAATGGCATAGTTCTGTCTATCCTGTTGTTTCGGGAAGGCGGAGTACCTTGGTTCAGACCAACATGAAAAGGCTTGTAGAACAAAAAAACTATTTACTTGGATAAGTAAGAACACTGTAGAGCCAACCCCAGAGAATCCAGTGAAACTACTCAGCAAACATGTCCCCTGGGTGCATCTCATCTTGCTTTTAATGAGCGGGCACCTTCCTGAGCTGGGAGAACTTAAATAACTTTGAAATGCGCCCTTTGTTCTGAAAACCCTAATTGTACCCACCTGTCCCAAGCCAGGTTATGTGGCTTCACAGATTTTATAGCCTGTTTACTGCTCATTTCTTGGGGAATCTCTGACAGGTGCTAAAGGTAACAGGCTTTCTGCCCCAGAAAGTAAAACACCACAAGGGAAATATTAGTCAGATGTACTGCTCCACTCCATGTGTCTTGAACATTACTATGATCTGTGCAAGACATTTGTTGTAAATAAGCCTGCGGAGTGTACAGTGTGTTTTCCAGGAGTCCTTTGAAGAACAGCTTGCAGACAGGAGGTGCTAGCCTTAGTTTCACAGCCAGCAAAACTCCATCCAAGAGGCTTTTGGCAGGTCCGCACCTCTTGTTTCAAGCTGGCTTCAAGACAGCCCCACCAACCAAATTCCAAGGGTCAGTATGTGGAGTCAGTCACTCTTAGGTATTCAGCATAGAACAGCAAGTGGAAACTCAGACATTTACATCAACACTCAGAAAAGGCCCGCTTTCCCCCCTAATAGTGTATTAAAAACAACTCAGAGCTGACTTTGCAAGGAGGCATTCTCTGTAGTAAATTAAATGGCTGAAGCTTGTGTTTCTCCCAGCGAGGAAAAGAACTATGCTTCACCATCACCTAGTGTGTGCAATCACTTGAGGCTCATTTTTAAACCTTTCCTGCTTTTTAAAAAGCCTGCTCCATTTAAAAAAACACAAAAAACAAAAACTTTTCAGGAAATGAAATGCAAATAGTCACTGAACAGGATCATAAAAGGGAAAAACCTCTATCCACTTTTTTCTTTTTTTTATTCTTCATTCCAGACAGCACGACTGCTTTTAACACACCGTTAGCTTTTATAAAAATGAGATTACACTGGTTTTTCTGTGATCGTCCTCAACCCTTTCCACCCTTTCCTGTCTCCCGGCTACTCACAATACGTTCAAGGTAGAGGTAAGGTGGGCAGATCAGTTTCACCCCTCACCAGTCAAGCGTTAGGTAAATCATTTAAGGCAATTACAAATTCTAAGCCTAATGGATGACACCTAGGAATAAAGAAAGAGCGGGAAGGAAGAGCTTCCGGATGATTTCAAGGGTAAAGCCACAGTCCTCAAGCTACGTGTAAAACTGCCTCTGATCAGCTTCAAAGCAAGTCCGCGGTTTTAGGTTCATGCTTCCAGTCCTCGCTCAAGGTGGAGCTGAAACCAGGTGCAGAATGTCACTCTGCCGGAGTCCAGAGGATCCAGGAAAAATGGGGTCTACGTTTCTAAGTCGGAAAGAAGCTGCGGCTTCCCAGCCGCTCAGGGGTCCCCGCGCTCACGAGCTCCCGGACTGGAGCCGGCACCGGGCAGGGAGAGGAGGCGCCGGGTGGGCGGCCTCGGGCCAACTGCTAACCCGGCGGGGCACTGCCGGCGCAGTTAAACGCGGAAGGTGCACGCCGCTCTCCCGAGCTCCCGCACACCGCGGCCTCCTCGAAAGAAAGCCCACTGCTGCCCAGGACCTCGGGCTGCTGTCGCCCGAGAGGTGTCGAGCTTCGCGGACTTCAGCCTGGGCGCTGCTCCCCCAGAGAAAAGGCGCCCTCTCCATTCAAGCGCACCCTCCAGAGACTCTCATCACCCGGCGCCCCTCCCAAGGAACTCTCGGACACCCCTACGGGCGCCCACCCGTGAACGATCTCGCCACGGAAGGAAGTAAAGAGGACTGGGGGGAGCGAGATTGGAGTGAAGAGGTGGGGACTCCAGTCTGCAGCAATTGGGGAGGGCTCGGAAAATACAGCAAACGACGAGAGGAAAAGAAGGGTAGGGGCCCCGGTCCCAGCAACCTGTAGGGCTGCGGCTGATCGCGAACTTGGGGTGGGAGACAGTGGTCCCCTCGGAGGTCCTCCGCCCGAGTCCCACCCCGCTGCGCTCAGCGCGCGGAGAGGTGCAGGGCGCAACTTGGGAAGCCAACGCCATAGGTGCGGGTCCCGCTCGGCCGCCTCGCCCCCGGCTCCGCCTCCCGCTCGACCCCGCGCTTACCTCGGGCAGCCGCAGCCCCCGCCGCCCAGAAGCAGAGCCCCAGCCAAGGGAGCCACCGGCGCGCCCCTCCAGCGCCTCCTCTTGCGGCGGCCGCTCTCCGCATGCTGCTTGCCCCGCTCGGGAGTACGGATCCTCTTCTGCGCCCCGGCAGCCCGGGAGAAAGGCACTGAGAGCCAGGGGCCGAAGCAAGTGGGTCCCGGGGGGCTTCGGCGAGTGACTGCTCCACCGCCGCTCCCTACAGCAGCAGGGCAGGGCGCTCCGAGCCGCCGCGCGCTGGGCACCCAGAGGATGCGCGCGTCCCCATAGCCTCCCACGGCGGGGCGACCGCTGCCGCCACGGTCACTGCCCGAGTCACCCGCCGTCCCTGCCGCACTGCCCGCTCGCGGTGTTCCAGCCGCCGCCGGGTTCCGGACTAGGGAGCGGAGGAAGGAGCCCGCAAGGCTAATGAGACGCCCCCCCCCCAGAGGCCGCCCCTTCTCCTCCCCTCCGAGAGGCAACCAATGAGCCGGGCCGGGGCGGGGCGGCGGCGGCGGCGGGCGGGCGGGCGGCGCGGGGCGGGGCGGGGCGGGGCTGGCGGCAGGGAGGCGCAGGTGAGCCCCGCGGCGGCTGCGCGCGACCCCAGGTGCCTCCGCGAGCTCGGGAGCAGGACCGCCGCTGGGCTTGCGGAGGTCACGCTCGCCCCAAGATAGGAGCAAAGCCTGCGGGCCTGTTGGAGGCGAACCCAGCGCAGAAATATGTGGGCATCTCGGCAGCCTGAGTCTGCTGCTTCCTGCAAACCACTGTTTCGTTCAACTTTGAGCCCTTTCACAGCCCTGCCCCTCTTGCTTCCATTTTTTAAAATCAGACCAGACACCACTCCAGAAAAATTCAAAAAAAAAAAAAGACAAATGCCAAGTGGGAAAAAAATAGCACTGGAATAAACCCATTATTGCAACTAAGCTAAATGTGCATGCATGTACATAAAGAGGTGGGGAAGTCATGGGTGCATGAGGGGTATGTGATCGATTTTTATTTTTTCTTTTTTTCCCCAATTCCCTTGTCTGTGGTCCTAATCACCCAGGAAGCGCCCAAATTTTCAGAAAAGCTCTTTCGTTTCTGATGGCTCCTGTTTCGTTTAAATCTGGGCCCTGGCAATTGCCTTCCTCCTAAGTATCTGGGAAAGGAAGTCGTGCTGGGCCTTTGTCATGAGAAGGAAAGACTTTTCTTAAAAGTGTGGTTTGTTTTGAATGGGTTGTCAAATCTTCATTTCCCTGCTTTTGAAAGTACCTCCCGGTTGCCTCTTATTCTCCCATTTGCAGAAGGAGTCATTTAAGAGAGATTGCCTCGGGCCACACAGTTTCAGAGCAAAGAACACACTTGGGGGGTTGGCCCTGAGTTCAAGGCTCCATAGTCAGAGCACCATATTCGAGCCCCCAGAATGATGCCAGAACTCAGCTGGTCAGAATATGTGTCCCCTTTTGCCTGGTGGACCCCAATAGAAAACGAAATCTTGGTTTGAAAGAAAGACAGCGTTCCCAACACCTCCCCACGGCCCACAGTCAATATCAATACAGTACTTTCAAAAAGTCCCTCTCTCTGGTCAAAGAACCACCTGACCCGAAACACGTTTCTCTGGAGAATAAACAGTTTAAAGTGAGGTAATAGTTCTGGATGAGGTAATTGCGCTAAGTCGCTTTCTTCCTAGGAAAAAGAGGATGATAGGCAGAAAGATTGATTCCCTGATAAGCACATATGCCATCCCTCTCCTGAGTGCCACCAGACACGTGACTGTCAGCAATTGCTTCCTCTGGTCTTCTTAGCCTCAATAAAAGGTTTGGGACCTGGTCAAGGAAACCAAGCTCTGGGGAATGAAGGCTTCAAAGCAAAGACTGATGTGGGGTGGGCTAGGGACTCACCTGAAAATCTCTTTAGAATCTTGGTAAATGAGGGTTTTGTCCTTTTCCTCTGAGAAGGTGAACTGGGAATTAATCTACCAAATATGCTTTACCTGTCCTCTGGAAAATAGTTATTCATCCTCTGACTTTCTTTATTCTTCAAGACCATGTGGCAGTTATATCATAAATGAGTATTTTCTTAAAGAAAAAAAAGAGAAAAGAAAGAAAAGGGAATTACTGTGTTTCTCCAAAATAGTATTTAAGTATTACTACTGTCTCCAAAGGGGAGCAAAAGTAAAAACAATTTTATTTTGAAAAAATATCTAGGAAATAGATGAGCTAATAAGGTTAATTAGTGAGATTAATAAGTCAAGTAAAATTGTGATGACAGTTAAGAGAGAAGGAAGGAAACTAAGAACCTTTGAATACATACGCTGCTCAAGGAATGGGATATATATACATACACACACACATATACATATACAAATATATATTTTGTTATGCATATAAATATTTGTTATATGTAATTGTTGTTGTTTTTTAGAGCAGAAGCGAACCCAGGAAGTCAGGTACTATTATCCCTGTTGGGCAGATAAGGAGAGTCAGGCTGAGTAGAGAAGTGATTCGCCCAAGGTCACATAACCAAGGGGCTGAACATTAAGAATGAGGCACCAGGGACTTCTGTGGTGGTCCAGCAGTTAAGATTCCGTGCCCCCAGTGCAGGGGGCCCGGTTCGATCCCTGGTCAGGTAACTAGAGCCTGCACGACACAACTAAGAGCCTGCATGCTGAAACTAAAGATCCCGCACACCACAAGGAAGATCCCCTGTGCTGCAACTAAGACCCAGCACAGCCAAATAAATATTTTTTTAAAAGAGGGGGGGCTTCCCTGGTGGCACAGTGGTTGAGAATCTGCCTGCCAATGCAGGGGACACGGGTTCGAGCCCTGGTCTGGGAAGATGCCACATGCCACGGAGCAACTAGGCCCGTGAGCCACAACTACTGAGCCTGCACATCTGGAGCTTGTGCTCCGCAACTGGAGAGGCCCCGACAGTGAGAGACCCGCACACCGCGATGAAGCGTGGCCCCCGCTTGCCGCAACTAGAGAAAGCCCACGCACAGAAGCGAAGACCCAACACAGCCAAAAATAATTAATAAATTAATTTAAAAAAAAGAATGAGGCACCAGCTTGCACAATTCTAAACCCAAGATGAAGTTTGAAGTCCTGTCTGTTCCACTGAGTTTTCCAGAGATGAGACATTCTGCCTCGTCCTCCTCAGTACTGTTTAGCAACTGGGTTGGGAGAGGTTCGGTCTTCAGTATTACCACACCTATTACAGACCACATATTCATTATACATCTTGTACTAACTGTGTTTCACATATCAATACACCCTGTATTAATCTAATTCTGGCTATTTTAAAAGATGCAGGAATTGTACTCCATTGCATTTGGAAAAATATCCATATCCATCTGGAGAAATACATTGAGTAGTCACTACCTGGGATCATAGTCTCTGGTCAAGGAGCAGCCTGGAAGAACTGACCTGAGAATCAGGAAACCAGGTGCTGGGCCCTGACACTGCCAGGGACTGTGTGGCTTAGGGCAAGTCAACAGCTCCTAGTCTCAGTTTCTCCATCTGTAAAATGGGAGTGTTTCACTAGATGAGCTTAAGATCAACCCTATAAAAGATCCATCATTTTCAACTTTAGCACATTATAATTTTGAATGCTCAATACAACCAAGTTGGAAATTAAGCCACTTCTTCTGAAATTGGGACAATTATGTGACAAATGCATTGTGTTCTAGAGAAATGATTTTGGATTATAGCCAACCTATAAGTATTAGCTATAACCAAGTAATATTAATTTAATGAATAGGCTTAGTAAAACGTTTTTCTCCGTTCTTTGCTGCTTGAGTTGACTATGACTGTTTTCTAACAATTTTCTAACTTAAAGATCAAGAGGTAGAACATTTCTACTTCCATTGCCTTTTTTTACTGCATAAGTAACTGACATATAACATTATATGTTTCAGGTGTACAACATAATGATTCGATATTTGTGTGTATTGTGAAATGATCACCACAGTAAGTCTAGTTTACATCTGTCACCTTACATAGTTACGATTTTTTTCTTGTGATGAGAACTTTTAAGATCTACTCTTTCAGCAACTTCACATATACAATATAGTATATTAACTATAGTCACCATGCCATACATACATCCCCAAGACTTATGTATTTCATAACTGGAAGTTTGTACCTTTTGACCCCCTCCACCTATTTCACCCACCCCTCCCCCTGGCAACCACCAATCTGTTCTCTGTATATATGACTTTGGTTAGTTTTGTTGTTTCTGTTTTCCTTTTAGATTGCACATAAAAGTGAGAACATATGGTACTTTTTCTTGTCTGACTTACTTCATTCAGCATAATGCCCTTAAGGTCCATTCATATTGTTGCAAATGGTAGGACTTCTTCTTTTTTCATAGCCTTTTGATCATCTCCAACCAAACTAGTCTCAAAAGATAGAAAATGTTTGAGTCTAATTTGGAGGAGGAGAGATACAGACTTTGCACGGTGAGATATGCCCTTCCAAATACAGTGAATTTTTTTTTTTTTTTTTCGGTACGCGGGTCTCTCACTGTTGTGGCCTCTTCGGTTGTGGAGCACAGGCTCCGGACGCGCAGGCTCAGCGGCCATGGCTCACGGCCCAGCCGCACCGCGGCATGTGGGATCTTCCCGGACCGGGGCACAAACCCATGTCCCCCGCATTGGCAGGCGGACTCATAACCACTGCGCTACCAGGGAAGCCCCAGTGAATTATTTTTTAAGTGGTTTACTATAACTCCTTATGAAAACCTGTGTATTTGCCTGGAAAACATATGTTAAATGATTTGGCCCCCCTGTTTGGTGTAAGTGGTAAAACTCCAAGGGACATTAAAGGAGGTACAAATATTCTACAAGAGTAAGAGGAAAGAATTTGTCGTTCAAGGAGATGGGGAAGGAGAGGAGTGAAGGAGTGGGTGGAAAGCCACACCTGCCAGCACATGGCCTTTCTCCCGGGAGATCCAAATCATCATTAAGGCTATGGAGGCAAGTGAATTCTTCATGAAAACAGAGCAAAGCAATTGTAGTTTGAATCTAGATAACTAAAGACAAAACAGACACTCAGAACAGAGAGAAAGGACCTTAGACAAGGAAGCTTTCAGAAAGTATGGAGACACTGTGGGGCTTCCCTAACAACAGAACTGAATTCTCTTTAGGCCCAGGAGGTGCCTATTTAAAAATCTGAAGCCAGGTGTCAGAAGTCAGTGAGATCAAGACCCCTGGGAATAGAACACAGCTGTAGCTACAAAGGAGAGGCAGTAGGCTTAGAAACATTGGGTGAAGACTTAGGGGGAAAGAGCGGGAAAAAACTCCACCATACAGTTGTACATCTTACTTTTACCTAACCTTCTGGACTGAATAGGTAGTTTTAGTTGTAACCACTGTAAGAATCTTTCTTTTAATGTTTCTAGGGCCTTTGTAGGCTGCACATAGATCCTTTCCTAAGCATGCGCCATAGAGGGGCAATCTTCCCACGTTCATAGCTTTCCTCCTCTGGACACCTGACTGCTATTCTGAAGACCCAACTATTTCTAGTTCTGCCACTACCGGATGTTTCTGATAAAAGCCCCTGTCTCTATTAATCATACAATTATGATAATTAATAGGTGAAGACCAAAAATCAACCGACAAAAGAGCAACAGTTGGCAACCTCAATTGGTGAACTTGGCAATCCAATTAAATGAGAGAGTCTACAAGCAATATTGCCATTGGAAATACTCTGTGTCAATCATTACCCCAGAAAGGTCACGTTCAATCAGAGCAGCACATTTCAGAAAGGCATGCAACTTACAGAAAGCAGGCAGAATTTAATTCACCACTATGTGCTCACGGTCTCACTCATAATTCAGGAAACTGCTGGAACAGGGGGAGAAAATGATGCTGAGAGCCGGAAAGCCTTGAGTGCTTCCCAATGTGATGTTTATCCAGATACAATAATCCAGGTTAACAACCGTCCCTGTTAAAGGTAATATGGGATCATTTGCTAAGGAAACTCACACACACAATATTAGAGAAGTCTATTTTGGATATTGGGCTATGGAGCAGCAATAAAGTACAGAAATCCAATACATTTGTTTAAAAAGGACAGCGGGCACCAGAATAAGACTCTAACTAAACACAGTTTTCCTGATACCGCAAGTGTGCCTTCCTCATTTTCTACCCTGGTAATTACTTCCCGGAATCAGGTGTCTAGGAGTTTCGGCTGTAGCTGCTGACACAGACAAAGGAAAGAACTTAAAAATAATAACAAGGACTTCCGTGGTGGCGCAGTGGTTAAGAATCCGCCTGCCAATGCAAGGGGACACGGGTTCGAGCCCTGGTCCAGGAAGATCCCCCATGCCGCGGAGCGACGCGGCCCGTGCGCCACAACTACCGAGCCTGCGCTCTGGAGCCCGTGAGCCACAACGCTGAAGCCCGGGCAACTGGAGTCGGTGCTCCGCAACAGGAGAGGCCACAGCAATGAGGGGTCCGCGCGCTGCAACAAAGAGTGGCCCCCGCCTTGACGCAACTAGAGAAAGCCCACGTGCAGCAACGAAGACCCAACACAACCAAAAATAAATTAATTACAAATTTTTTTTTAAAAAGTTAGGTTTTAAATAAATAAATAAAAATAATTACAAGAAACACAATTCTTTGGCAGTAAAATTAATGTGTTAGTGCTTTAAAAAATAATAAACTGGGATGAGAAAAGACAAGATGTGTAAACTCATAAAAGATGTAGCCTCTGATGACAGTGTAACATGCAACCCCTGACTTACCTGACCTTGGCACTGAGCATCAGAAACGCGACAACTTACTCCTCCCAGCACTTTATGGTAGCTCAGGGACAGCCTGGTATCTTTCCATATTGGGAGAAAATGCTGTGATTCTTAACCGTCAAGTGGAAGATGCTGCCAAACCTTCTGTGGGGTATGTGTTTTCATTTGTTCCTCTTGATCTACTCTGGTGGGTACTATGCCTGCTGGTGAATAGAGAAAACAAGGCAAGAGATTTCCCGAGATAACTAAAGTAAATTTATAGTTCAAAGTCACATGACTGCCATGCCACCATCACTACACCACACAGATAAACCACACAGCTATCTCCTGTCAACAGAAAAAAATGCACAATCTAGAAGTTGAGAATGATGTCTTATTCAACGGTCTTGTCGAGGACTTAAGCTTGGGAGGCAGCCTCTTGGATAGCTCTGAGGGACTGCTCTGAAGAGGCAAGGGAAGAACCAGGATATATAGGAGTTTTTGCAACAAAAACCAGGTAGCTGGAACATCGAAAGATTACTGTTAATTAAAGAAAAAACAGAGGTCTCAAGTTAATGAATTTAGCGCTTTTCTATGTATGGGAAGATGCAAGATTCTGGGCTCATTGAAATCATTCCTTTGATATGCACCTAACTATCTAGGGCCAGTATCCTGCTTTTCTCCATACTGAATCCCCTCAGGGTGCACAGTCAGTGGCTGATGGCTTGATGGCTGCAATGTCCTTCATTTATTGACCTGGCAGGTGACATTCTTCCTTCACACTCCAAATAGAAGAAGACTGAAGGCATGAGGAGATAACTGCCCTGTAGGTTCTGGTCAAGAATAGAATCAAGAATAAAAAATACAGCAAGTGGAACAAACTTATATTCCAACCTCTCCATCTCCTCATTAGTATTACAAGATCCAGAGCTGTTTCATTTTCCTGGAACTGGAACATCTACCCAGAGCCAATTGCTGGGGAAACGTAGGGTTAGATGCACAGTTTCCAGTCTATAGACATGAACAGAGCCAGTGGCTTTCTTTTTACTGAAGCTGCCTGTTTTCCTGCAGAACAAGGGCTAAGGAATAGATGGATGCAGTCTGTATGTCAAAGTTGGAGATTAGAAGGGCCTGTATTGCCTGTTTGGAGTACCAGTACCAAGAGGAGAAACAGGTGTCTGGCCTCTGGAAAAAAGTATGACAAACAGAATGGTAGTGTATACATTTAGGGGGTGGATTATGCTATCGAAGGAGTTTATCAAAGAGCCTTTAACCATAAGAAGCCACTCGTGCAAATGCCAACCACTAAGAAAAGAATGGCTTCTCTGAGAAGTAAAACAAAAGGAATAAGCAGCATAAGTTTTCTTTCTTTTTATTTTTCAATTTTCTTCTCTCATTTCCATTTTTCCTTCAGTTCCCTTGATCTCTCTTCCGGAATAAGATATCATAAATGACTCCCTGTCACTAAGAGGAGGATGACAACTCCTGTGGATTCTTCAAAGCAGGACTTAAGTAACTGTTGCATGATTCCAATCAAAGTTGTAAAAAGAGAAAATGCTAGCTTAACAAACAGGGTCGTTTCCAATTTTCAAATAAAGCTTTGACTTTCCCGACCCAAATCCTACCATATACCTGCTTCCTTTTATCCATCTTTACAGGGAAAAAAAAACTATGAATTTATAATTTGTTATATCTTAAGGCTCAGGCAGTAGATTTAAAAGCATTCATTAGTAAATGGCTGTCACGCATTTTGAAGGAGAAAAGATCTGCTTTACATGTTAAGTAGTATTTTACCAAAAATAAAATTTAAGAGAGTACCATTTGCAGTTTAATTCAACCACATATTCCACTCAACTTGTCAGGTATAAGGATGACTTTAACCCCATTCAAGTACCAGCTTCCCTAGAGACAGACAATCTAGTTCCAGAGTAGATTTTGGGGATCACTAGAAGGCCATGATTATTATTAGTGCTTATGTAAGAAACTAATCCAAACAAAATAAATGTAGAATTTCTTTGACTCCTTTACACTCAGCCTGACAATATACTCCTGTTGAGAAGGTAAAGCAAATTACACATGTACACGCACATACGCACACACGCACGCGCACACATTCACACACATACACACACACTGGGCATCTGGCTGGTTGTGCCAGTTCATTTATTTATATAGATTGTCCCCAATTTACAATGGTTTGACTTACGATTTTCTGACTTTATGAGAGTGAGAGTGTGAAATGCATTCCGTAGAAACTGTACTTCAAATTTTAATTCTGATCTTTTCCGGGGCCACTGGGAGGCGATATAATGCTCTCTGGTGATGCTGGGCAGTGGCAGCAGCCGCAGGTTCTGTCAGCCACGTGGTCACGAGGGTGAACAACCAACACACAACCATTCTGGACCCATCAGCCATTCTGTTTTTCACTTTCCATACAGTGGTCAATCAATTACATGAGATAGTCAACACTTCATTAGGAAATAAGCTTTGTGTTAGATGATTTTGCCCAACTGTAGGCTAATGTAAGTGTTCTGAGCACTTTTAAGGTAGACAAGGCTAAGCTATGCATTTTGCATATATATTCAGGCTACAAATGATCAAACTATAAAGAGTAAGACACTCTTCTGATTGACTATTCCAAACCCAGAGCCAAAGTTATAAAGCAAAGTGCACGTCGTTCTCATTAAAACTGTGAATAAACTAGAATGCTATCATTCTAATTATTTAACAGTGTTCAGGATGATTCAACCATTGCAATACATTATTTTAAAATTATACTTATCTGAAAGGAGTGTAGTGAACAAACATTATTTATATGTGTATGATATCCTACTTAGAAAATCCCAGAACTAAACTCTAAATATTACCAAAACCCCTACAGAGATTTCTGCCTGTGGCATCTGAAAAACAAACAAAAAACTAGAAATGCTGTATAAAATAACATATACTTCTCTATAGTACATAGTTCCCTTCAAATTACGGAGAAAATGCACAGGCCACAAATAGACCTGGAAAAGACAAGCTTACTTTGAGGCTGGAGTTGTCCTGGGGAATTTAACAAAGTTTACAGCCTATAGGATTGCATTTTAATGCTAACTCTAGGGACATGAGGCTAACTCTTGGTTCCTCAAAAGGGGAGGAAGTAGACTTGAGATCTGGACACAAACCAGGGACCCATAAAGTACTTCAACAAAACTGAAAATGTGAACCAGAAATACATCCACTTAACAAAGAGAGGCCACATGAAAACTCATTTGTCTTGGCCTAAGATCTAGGTTAGAAAAGTTTTTAAGAATTTTACATGAGGTTTTTCCAAATACAGGTTTCAGGGTCGAAAATATATTACCTATGTGGTCACAGAAAATCGAAACTATGAAATTAACTTGTGCAAGATGGGTAGTGTCCTGGGCTATATAGCAAAGGAAAAGAACATCCTCTTTGGAGAACGAACCCTTGAACACAGGGATTTTCCTCCATAAAACCCAGACAAATACCTGGAAATGAGCCTCAATAAGAGTGCATTACCAGAATCAACAAGCTAAAGAATCATATTACCAAGGAATTCAGATATTGCAATTTTTAAAATAAAATTTAAACAAGGCTTCTGTAGTATTAGTGAAGCAAAATAACTGAAAACACGGGCAATAAACAAGATGTATAACAAAAAAAACTAAATAGATATAAAAAAAGAACTAAATATATCATTTCCTTCACGAGGGTCACAAGATATTCTCTTTCAAGGAGTGTGTCATATTTTTCTCCACATGACTATAATCCAGCATAAAATTAGTAGACAGGAATTGTTCCATAAGTGTTTGTGGTTGATATAGCTGCCCCAGAAGAAGCTGAAGACAGAAGTTTGCAGGGGAGAATTTATGAAAAAAATAATAATAATATTAAGAAGCAAAACAGAAGAAAACCTACAGAGATACTGCTTTATCTAACTTACTTTGGTGGGCTATAGAAAACAATAAATGTTTCAGACTATTCCAAAGTTGATAAAGAAGACAAACTTCGGCCTGTGGAGGCATTGAGTGTCAGTGAATCCCACCTAAAAAATGAGAACTGTAGCTTTACCAGCATAAAACTGGCCAAAAATCCTAGCAGATTTGCTGCGAGCGGGAGACTCAGTTTGGGCAGAGGTGACATCTTGTAGCTTTGCCAGCTTTAATTGGCAAACTCAATAGGAAATGAATGGGAAACACCTGCAACCATGCTACCCCAAGATTGAGGTCTCAGTGTGGCAAGCAGGCAATCAGGAAGAAATTAATGCGAGATTCTGGAAAGGTGAGAACCACAGAAGTGCTGAGTTACGTTCTCTGTATTTACCTGGCTGAATGGGAAACTACATACAGGAGCAAAGTAGACCTGAGAGAATGCAGCAAGAAGTAAAAGTCAAAGGAGATGTGGGAACTGGCTCTAAATACGAATGTGTTCCCCAAACCACAGAGACATCTAACTGCCTAGGATGGCAGCCTTATGGGCTTCAGGTGTTTGAATATAAGCTCTTCTCAAATTATTGGCTAACCACTAAGCTATGTAAACACCAGAGCAAACCCTAGAGAGCGAGGCTAAAAACTAAAATGGAAAAATCAAAGAGCTAAGCAGAAACATCACTTGCACTGAGTAGGAGACCGATTCCACAGCTTAAGTCTAGGCAAGATATTAAAAACAAAACAAAATAAAGAAAAAACAGAACAGAACCTAGGATGTTGCTACATTATGTTAAATGTCCCATTTTTATTAAAAAAAAAATTATGAGCCATGCCAAGAAAAACAGGAAAGTTTGACTTGTACTCAAGGAAAAAGACAGTCAATGGAAACTGACTGAGTGGGCCAAGAGGTTGGATTTAGCAGAAAAAGCTTTTAAAGCAGCTTATAAAATTATTCAAAGGACACAAGGTAACTGTGTTTTAAATATTTAATTGAAACAGAATAAATTGACTCAGTAAAGAGGCAACTGAACGCCAAAGGAGAAATAGAAACTATATTGAAAACAAACATTGGAAATATAGTTGGGATAATAAAGCCACAAGACATACAAAGAATAAATAACAAAATGTCAAAAATAAGTCCTCATTAGTAATTACTTTAAATGTAAATAAATTAAATTATCCAGTCAAAACACATAGAATGGATATAAAGACAGAATCCAACTATGTATTGTCTACAAGAGACTCATTTTATACCTAAACAACACACATAAGTTGAAAGTGCAAGGATGCAAAAAGAAACTTCATGCAAATAGTAACCAAAAGAGAGTAGAGGTGGCTAACTAATATCAGAAAAGATAGCTTTAAGTCAAAATCTGTTACAAGAGACAAAGAAGGACATTATATATTGATAAAAGTATCAGTTAAGTAAGAAGATATAACAATTACTAACATATATGTACCAAACAGCAGAGCTCCAAAATATGCAAAGCAAACATCAATAGAATGTAATGGGGAAATATGCATCTCTACAATAATAGTAGGAGACTTCAACACCCCATTTACAACAACAGATAGAACAATCAGACAGAAAATAAATAAGGAAGTAGAGGAGATGAACACAATAAACCAAATGGGCCTAAAAAACATATACAGAATACTCCAATCAACAACAGCAGAAGGTACAGTTTTCTCTGTGCATATAGAACACTCTTCAGGATAGACCATATGTTAGGCCACAAAACAATTTTATAATTTAAAAAGATTAAGATCATACAAAGTATAATTTCTAATTATAATAGAACTAGACATCAATAGCAGAGGAAAAGCTCAAAAATTGCAAATATGTGTAAATTAAACAACTCAAACAAACAATGGATCAAAGAAATCATAAGTGAAATTAGAAAATATCTTGAAACAAAGGAAAATGAAAACACAATATACAAAAACTTATGCGAGATGAGCATAAATGAAACAAATTCCTAGAAAAACACAATCTACCAAGACTGAATCATGAAGAAATAGAAAACCTGGATAGATTTATATTTAGTAAAGAGACTGAATCAATAATTTAAAGGAGTAATTTGGGAAAATAAATTTTGGAGATGCATATGGTGATGGTTTAATAACAATATGAATGTACTAAATGCCACTGAAATGTACATCTAAAAATGGCTAAAGGGTAAATTTTATGTTTTGTATATTTTACTACAATTAAAAAAAAGAAACAAAAAAAAGTCCAACATTCATTCATGATCAAACATCTCAACATTTTAGGAATGAAAGGGTACTTAAACTGTTAGAGAACAGCTAGAAAAAAACCTACAGATACCATCATACTTAACAGTAAAGGAATGAACTCTTTCCATTTAAGATAAAGAACAATGTAAGGATATTTACTTCTTCCATTTCTATTCATCATTGTAATTAAGGTTACAATTAGTGAAATAAAAAGAAAAAAAAGAAAGCATACTGATTGGGAAGGATGAATCATTCAGATGGCATGATCTTGAATGCAAAAATCTAAGGATTTTACAAAAAACATCTGCTAGAACTAACGAGTGAGTGTAGAAAGTTTGCAGGATACAAGACCAATACACAAAAAGGGAATTGTCTTTCTATATATAGTTGACCCTGAACAACATGGGTTTGAACTGTGTGGGTCCACTTATATGCTGATTTTTTTAATAAATATATTGAAAAATTTTTCTGAGATTTGCAATAATTTTTAAAAACTTGCAGATGAACCACATGGCTTAGAAATATCAAAAAAATTAAGAGAAAGGTATGTCATGAATGCATAAAATTTATGTAGATCCTACTATCCTGTCTATCCTTACTTAGTCATAAGGTGAGTGATATTTAATATAAAATTAATAATGTGTTAGTGTCTTTAATAACTTTGTTTTCAAAAAATTACATTATTGTACAGTGTGCCTTTCTTTCTTTAACATGTAACTACCATTACAGGTAAGTATTTCAATAAAAATATAACAACATAACAATTATGACTGTAATACTGTATGCCATAAAAATTTTATAATGATTCATTCATTAGTGTATATGTTAGGCTACTGTGAAGCAGTTTTATCGATTACTCTAGGCTCCCATAGTGCTGATTCTTCAGTATCAATGCATAAGTTGTTATAAATAAAGATGAATTTTTCACATTATCTTTTCATTTGTGATGTCTTTGTATTAGTATTACATTTAACCTCTACAGTGTTTTGTATCATATAAGACAATATTCATGTAGGCACTGACAGATGATTCATCTTATAAACAGAGGATGTAAACTTACAGTATCAATAAATACAGTACAGTACTGTAAATGTATTTTCTTTACGGTTTTCTTAATAACATTTTTTTTTCTCTACTTTATTGTAAAACTACACTATATTATATATATAATATACAAAGTATGTTATAATCTACTGTTTATATTATCAATAAGGCTTCCAGCAAGCAGTAGGCTACTAATAGAGTTAAGTTTTGTGGGAGTCAAAGCTTATTCATCGATTTTTGACTGCACAGGTTTGGTGGCCCTAAGTCCTGTGTTATTCAAGGGTCAGCTGTACAATCAGTGAACAACCTAAAATCGGAATCCTCCCCAAGTTAATCTACATATTGAACACACCCCCTACAAAAATTCCAGTAGGTTTATTTGTAGAAATTAGCAAGCTAATCCTAAAATATATATGGGAAGTAAAAGAACCCATAAAAATGAAACAATTTTTTTAAAGAAGAACAAATTGAGAGAACTTAAACTTCTGGATTGCAAAAGTTAATATAATGCTCCTTTTCAAGGCAATGATACTGGCATAAAGGTAGACATACATACAGAACAGAATAGAGAGTCCAGAAGTATATACCACGTATTTTGATCAATTGATATTTGACAAAGGTACCAAGAAAATCACATAGGAAAAGATAATAATTTCAACGAATGGTGCTTTAACGATAGGATATACACATGTAACAAACAAACAAAACTTAGTCTATCACCTCACACCATACATAAAACTGGACTCAAAATGGATTATAGGGCTTCCCCGGTGGCGCAGTGGTTGAGAGTCCGCCTGCCGATGCAGGGGACACAGGTTCGTGCCCCGGTCCGGGAAGATCCCACATGCCGCAGAGCGGCTGGGCCCGTGAGTCACGGCCGCTGAGCCTGTGTGTCCGGAGCCTGTGCTCCGCAACGAGAGAGGCCACAACAGTGAGAGGCCCGCATACCGCAAAAAAAAAAAAAAAAAAAAAAATGGATTATAGAAATAACTGTAAGTGTTGAAACTCTAAAATTTCTAAAAGAAAGTAGAGAAAAACTTTGTGGCCTTGAGTTAGGTAAACAAATCTATGCTATAACACCAAAAGCATCATCCACAAATAAAAATGGCCGAAGTTGGATTTCATCAAAATTTAAAACTTATGTTTTTCAAAAGACACCATTAGAAAATGAAATAAGTTACAGACTGGGCGTAAGTTATTTGCACATTATGTATTTGATTATAGACATATCCAGAATAATTAAAGAACACTTATAACTTAATAATAAGAGGACAAAAAGTCCCCAAGAATGCACAAAAATTTAGTCATTCACCAATTCAAAAGTTAATTAAGGGACTTTCCTGGTGGTGCAGTGGTTAAGAATCTGCCTGCCAATGCAGGGGACACGGGTTCGAGCCCTGGTCAAGGAAGATCCCACATGCTGGGGAGCAACTAAACCCGTATGCCACAGCTACTGAAGCCCGCACGCCTAGAGCCTTGCTCCGCAGCAAGAGAAGCCACCGCAATGAGATGCCCGTGCACCACAATGAAGAGTAGCCCCTGCTCTCCTCAGCTAGAGAAAGCCTGCACGCAGCAACGGAGACCCAGTGCAGCCAAAAATAAATAAAATAAAATAGGACTTCCCTGGTGGCGCAGTGGTTGAGAGTCTGCCTGCCCATGCAGGGGACACGGGTTCGTGCCCCAGTCCAGGAAGATCCCACATCCCGCGAAGCGGCTGGGCCCGTGAGCCATGGACGCTGAGCTTGCGCGTCCGGAGCCTGTGCTCCGCAACGGGAGAGGCCACAACAGTGAGAGGCCCGCATACCGCAAAAAAAACAAAAACAAAACCAAACAAAAAAATAAAAATAAAATAAATTAATTTAAAAAAAAGTTAATGAAGACAACCCAAAATAGAACAGAGTCTATTTATTCAGAGCTTACTATAGCAAGAGTGTCAGCCACCATCCCTTGAGTCTGGAAGAGACTCAAATGCAGGCAAAGGAGTGGGAAATTTTTAGAGTAAAAAGGAAAAAGTTTCAGGTATGCTTTAATGAGAGAGTATTGGCACAGAAAAGCTGGAGGTGGGCTAACTGAAATGGGGCAGCCAATGTGATTGATTTGGGAGAATATCTGGCTTTCTCTGATCCTGATTTGAAAGCAGAGGCAAAAATACGGAAAGCTGACAATTATTGGCCAATTCCCGACCTTTCTGAGCCAATTGCTGCAGAGGTTTTTCTTTGCCTTTCCTGGACTTGTTGCTGCAGAAGTTGTGGGTCAGGGTGCCATATGTGGTCAGGCCATGGTCCATTTTCATGTTCAGTATTTCACCAAAGAAAATATCTGAATGAACAATAAGCATATGGAAATGTATTGAACATTATTAGTCATTAGGGAAATGCAAGTTAAAGTTACAATGAGATACCACTACCTAATGACTAGAATGGCTAAAATAAAAAAGATGGCCGATACCAAATTTTGGTGAGAGCATGGTGCAACTGGAACCCTCACACACTGCTGGTGGATACAGTGACTTTGGAAAACCGTTTGGCAGTTTTCTCAAGAGTTTAGCATACACTTAGCATCTAATCTAGCAATTTCACTCAAAGGTACCAGGTAGCTTTCTCAGTGTTTTCTTGGGGCTGGAGGCGGGGAGGGAAGGATGGGAGCAAGAACTGCTTGTAAACCTCTGTGTGGTAACACTTTGAAGTGATAAGAATTGTCCTACAACTGAACTGTGATGATAATTACACCACTTCATGCATTTCCTCAAAAGCACTGCTTATTTAAAATAAGTGGATATTGTCTTATGTAAATTATAAATTAAAAAGGACTAAGTTGGGACCTCCCTGGTGGTGCAGTGGTTAAGAATCCTCCTGCCAATGCAGGGGACACGGGTTCGAGCCCTGGTCCGGGAAGATCCCACATGCCGCGGAGCAACTAAGTCCATGTGCCACAACTACTGAACCTGTGCTCTAGAGCCCATGAACCACAACTACTGAGCCTGAGTGCCACAGCTACTGAGCCCATGCACCACAACTACTGAGCCTGTGCTCTAGAGCCCGTGAACCACAACTACTACTGAAGCCCACGTGCCTAGAGCCCATGCTCCGCAACAAGAGAAGTCACCATAACGAGAAGCCCGCGCACCGAAATGAAGAGTAGCCCCCGCTCGCCGCAACTAGAGAAAGCTCGTGTGCAGCAACAAAGACCCAACGCAGCCAAAAATAAATAATAAATAAAATTAAAAATAAAAAAATAAAAGGATTAAGTTGAATTTCCAGAAATTTACGTTTAGTAATGAAAATTTAAAACTCAGTAAATAGCTTAAACCACACAGTAAGTGATCTTCTTGACTTCAGAGCCCATATCCTTAACCACTGTCCTATATCCTATATCCTGAACATGTTTTAATTTTACACATTTCCGAATTGTCCATAGTTTAATGTCTTGAATAAAGACTCCCTTTTTAATTTTCAATAAAAGATGCACAAATAATTATCGGGGTCTTTTTTCATTCTTGTTTTTTATTTTCCTGGACAACCCAACTAGGCTGAGCTCTCATGTCTTTATTGCATGATTTTGCCCATGTCTCTCTGCCCTCCTGTATCCTACAAACTGGCAGGTAAATCGAAGTCTCAATTACAATCTTCCTTTCTGGCCTCAAAATATACAATGGTTTCTTGCTTCTTATCCAGTGAAAGTAAATTCAAGTTGGTATTTTAATAATATGTGCAATGCTCCAGGTTCTGGAGGATTAGCAATAGGATATTATATAAAATAATATAAAAACATATATTAGGCTCCAGTTCCCAAAAATCCATGAATTCATAAATTTGAATAGTAGGCATATTCCATTTTGGGGGGATAAATAATCACCTTCTCTGAATTTCTTTCCTATGGGTTAAAAGACGGAGGTGAAACTTTAAAATAATTTTTATGTCTTTAACACAACAACTAGTGTACCCCTCACAAGCCCTAAGAACCAACTACATCTTTCCTGACAGGGCAAAGAGGTGCTTCATGCTTTGATAGAGCCAATTTATCTAGCTATTTAAAAAGTATGAATATTCACAGCACACCTCCCATGACATCAGTCCACTGGTAAATTCCAGTGCAAGAATCTTGAACTCTGGAGGTCAATTATTAAACAAAATAATAAAGACTATGTCTAATATGTAGTTAACATTTTGATTAAAACTCATTTGAAAAATTATATTTTATTTCTTTTTATGTAAACAACATCATTCTATTGCCAAACAAAGTTTTAAATATTTGAGGCTGTATCATTAGGTAAATTACCAGTCCTTGGACTTATGGTCATTCTATTAGAGATAAAAAATAACGCCTTGGGCTTCCCTGGTGGCGCAGTGGTTGAGAGTCCGCCTGCCGATGCAGGGGACACGGGTTCATGCCCCGGTCCGGGAGGATCCCACATGCTGCGGAGTGGCTGGGCCCGTGAGCCATGGCCGCTGAGCCTGCGCGTCCGGAGCCTGTGCTCCGCAACGGGAGAGGCCACAACAGTAAGAGGCCCGCGTACCGCAAAAAAAACACAAAAAAACAACAAAAAAAAACCGCCTTGATTCCACTGCTGTAAAGGGAAGTACTTCTTTGCAAGTATTTTTTTTCTTTGCCTGTGTCTTCCTGAGTGGGCCCTGTTGTCTGTATAAATGTGATGATGACAACTTTGATAATGATCATGATCATAAAGAAATATAGGGTATTAGAGAAATTAGAAAAAGTATTAGAGAATATTTTTTAAAATTTTATTTTATTTTGGAGCATAGTTGATTAACAATGTTGTGTTAGCTTCAGGTGTACAGGAAAGTGATTCAGTTATACGTATACATGTATCTATTCTTTTTCCAGTTCTTTTCCCACTTAGGTTATTACAGAATATTGAGCAGAGTTCCCTATGTTATACAGTAAGTCCTTGTTGGGAAATTTCTGAATATTGACATAATTTTAGAACAAGTGAATTGAGGACACAGAAACTAAAATCTGCCTTGGCTTTGTAAAAACCATGTTATGCGTAAGTAGTTCCATTAACTGCTTACTAACTAGCATGTGACAAAAATAATAATTTTGCTACATTGGACAGAAAGAACTTAGCATTCAATTCAAAGCATGGCTACAAGAATGACCTGCAGTTTATTTTTGTCACTGCTAATCAAATCTTGTCTCGCCTGGATGGGTTCAAGAACATATTCTCAATGGTTTGACCTGAAATGATTTGGCTGTTTTGTAATTCCAAGCCCATAGGAAACTGACAGACCAGAATCCTCAATTATTACAATGTATAGGAATATCTAAATAAATAATCCTACCCGTCACTGTGGGATTGTGGTGTGTGGTGTGTACGTTGGAGAATTCTGAATAGTAAACCCCATGCTGTAGGCAGTGGTTGTTTTGAAGGCATAGAACTGAAGATAAGGGAGCCCCTTGAGAGACGTCTCTGACACGTTATCGTTACATCATAAACTGCCACGCTTCATTTTACGGTCTTTCCACTATGTAATCAGGGCTGGTCAACAGACTCATCCTCTACACTGGGTATTTTGGAAAATATATAATGGCAAATGTTTTAATTCACAATGGCATTCACAATGGCAAATCATTTAATTCATGGATTTCCTTTCTTTGCTCTTATTTGAGCCATCAAAGTATTCTGGTCTTACGACATTACCAAATAATGTGTGTGTGTATATATATATATATATATATATATATATATATATATATATATATATATATATATATATATATATATATAGAAGGCATCCCAAATGTCATCAGTCTCAGTTGAACTGTTTTCTTTTGAAAGATTTCTTTTAATGGTTAATCTAAAATAACTGTTGACATAATTCAAAAAGAGTCATGTACCACAATGTTCACTGCAGCACTATTTACAATAGCCAGGACATGGAAGCAACCTAAGTGTCTACCGACAGACAAATAGATAAAGAAGATGTGGCACACATATACAATGGAATAGTACTCAGCCATAAAAGAAACGAAGTTGAGTTATTTGTAGTGAGGTGGATGGACCTAGAGTCTGTCAAACAGAGTGAAGTAAGTCAGAAAGAGAAAAAGCAAATACCGTATGCTAACACATATATATGGAATCTTAAAAAAAAAAATGGTTCTGAAGAACGTAGGGGCAGGACAGGAATAAAGACGCAGACATAGAGAATGGACTTGAGGACACGGGGAGGTGGAAGGGTGAGATGGGACAAAGTGAGAGAGTGACATGGACATATATACACTACCAAATGTAAAATAGATAGCTAGTGGGAAGCAGCCACATAGCACAGGGAGATCAGCTCGGTGCTTTGTGACCACCTAGAGGGGTGGGATAGGGAGGGTGGGAGGGAGACGCAAGAGGGAGGGGATATGGGGATATATATATGTATGTATATATATGTATATATATGTATATATGTATATATATATGTATATATGTATACATATAGCTGATTTACTGTTATACAGCAGTTACTTTACAAACTAACACCATTGTAAAGTAATTATACTCCAATAAAGATGTTAAAAATATATATATATATATACACACATATGTACATGTATATGTATAACTGAATCACTGTGCTGTACACCTGAAACTAACACAACACTGTAAATCAATTTTTAAATATTCTAAATAAAATTTAATTTAAATTAAAAAAATCAATATTTTAAAGAAAAAATGTTTAAAATTTTAAAAAAGGAATAAGGAGTACAGACATGTCCCATGAGCTAAACCCTCACTTAGCACTGACTTTCTGCCTTGGTACGAACTGATATTTTGAGTGTATTCTCCTTCACGATCCCATTATTATGATCCAAATAAGACCTGAGAGCAAAGCTCTAACAAAATAATTCAAGAGTATGCATGACTCTTTGGTGAACAATCACAATTGCTGGTGCAAAACTTGTCAGTGTGATAACCGATCATGTATGATGGGGAGTTGAACTGAGTTGAATGGTAGTGTTGCTGCTAAAAAGATCTGCCTTTTGGCTGTGGTGAGGTTTTCTCCAGCCTGTGTTCTAGGGATGTGGGAGTAACTGGGCCTTTTCTGAATTTAGTTCACGTCTCCTTGTTAATGCTGGTTTCAGGTTGTTCTCATAGAAAAATCTCTCCCACATGTCAGGGTGGTGTCCTGTTGAAGAACCTCAAATACAATGACAGCTGTGCTTATTCCATGGTATAATAGAGGTGGATGGAATTCCATGACAATGGACCCTGTGCAACTGGTAATTTTTAAAGACCAATCTCACACTATTCATGCTTCCTGAACAATCAAATAAAAGGCAAGGAGTTAAACCAGACATAATTTGATACCTTAACATCCAAGAAAACATGGTTTAATCTTAGCAGGATCTTGAGGAATTGAGAATTTGCTGACTTGAAGGTTGTTCAATTTTAAGAAGCCATTTTAAGCATAAGATCAAAATCCTTACTTGAATAAGCAAAAATAGGTTGCAACCAGAGTCAAAATATTAGTGACACCATAAGCACAGAGTCTGGGTTAGGTACTCCAAATAAACACCCTAAGATGAACAAGAACTTCTTACAGTGATTATAGATTATCTCAAAGTATAATTCAGCTTGATGAATCAACTGATTTTGTAGCTGAGTCAGATGTACGGGTTAACACCATACAACAAGGAGAAAGAATGATTCTGTGAGTCATTGTAACTAGTTGAAAGGGGAATCACCACATTCAATCTCTTTAGAAATTTTTTTTAAATTAACCTAAAATACAGCTTAGTATATGAGGATAAATTTGCACCTGCTAAGCTGGTTTAAAAAAAATCAGATTAAGGGCCTGTTAAAAGAAAATAGCTTTCGTGAGCATATATTATACCTTGTAGCATCAAGAACTTGCCACAAAGATTTTGCCCCCAAATTAAAAGACCTTGTTTTCACTGATTTTCGTCAGTACAAACAGCGTCAGAGGCAATGCTCAAAATAGTCATGCTTCTTCTGTGATTTTTGTGATAGTTTTGCTTCTGTAAGGAGTTAACATTTTTGCTGAAACTCCTGTGTGAGCAAGAGCTGTCCCTTTTCAACACCAGCAGAGCGAAGAATGTCCAAGTACTAGGGCAAAGCACCCATGACCTTGCTGATCTGAAACAGCAGGTCCTGATACCATCAACTACTTCCAATTGATAATGAAATATTTACCTCTTTCACACATCACGTGCTTGCTTCCGTGTTCCTGCTCTCACCTGATCAGTCTGTAACATATAAAACTCCTAACTATCTGAAGGTAGGACAGACCCTCCTGCTGGCAGCAAATCAATGGTTTCTTTTTATTGGTCCACTAGGTGACCTATGTTTCAAAATCTTCCTTCATTTCTGAGCACACTGTTCCTCTTTTCCACATAGAAATGAAGGGTTATTTCATGGCCACATAAATATACATATTTTTAAACTGAGAAATTGAGTTTTATAAGCCTGAGAAAAACTAGAGATTTTTAAGTTAGCCCTTTAACTGAATCCACAAGTAGGAAAGCCTGAGAAGAGTCTGCTTATTTAAATATATTTTTCAATCAATTTCCTTTTTCCAGTTGATTGGTCTTGCAGGAATTCCCACTTCCGGTTTTGTGTGCTTACATGTCCCTGCTAACTCAGAGTGAATTTGAACAGATACATTAGTGATGCGAGAGATAAGATTATTTGAAAATAAAATCGGGGCTTCCTCTAGGTAGTCTGGACAATGAACTAGTACAGACTAACTTAGATTTTAAAATCCTTGATAGGTACAAAGCACTTTGACATATATTATTACTTATTGACACTGATAATAATATTGTAAAGAAGTTTTAACATTCCCATATTATGGCGGAGGAGACAGAGTTCCCTGCGCAATGCCTGCTGTATTAAAGTTTAAAAGAGACAGTGAGTGATTTTTACTATGATGCACGGGGGTGGAGGGGCCTCAGTGTAGAGGTATCTGCTACAATTAGAGTATTCTCCTCCTTATTCATAGCATACAACCAAAGCTTTCACTGGGGTTCAGAAACAGTGAAATACAAAGATCAGCCACGTGTTAATTCAAATCTTTGGGCGACAAAACTGATGGCTGGAATTCAAAAGATTCTGCTCATGGTTGCATCCATTCATTTACTTATTTTTTCTTCAATTCATCCATCCACCCATCGATCCATCCATCGATTCATCATTCTCTGCCCCACAAATATTGAGTGAGTGCACACCACGTGCTGGAATTTCCAAAGGGACCATGACAGAGCATCTGTTCTCATTAAGATGAAGTTCTAACAGGGGAGAAAGAGACATTAAAGAAAGGTATGTTTCTTACACAGCTGGATTTGTGGACTAAAATCATAGCTGCTGTACATATTATATAACATAAAAATAATGAAATCACAATTGTGACATAGGGTACTGTTTATGTATATGAAATGAGGACTTAGTCTGGGATTGGAAAATGCTTCCCTAAGGAAGAGGAAATTGCTTGTGCTAAGGTTTTGAGGTGGGAAAGAGATTGACAAAAATGAAAAACAGAAATGTTTGGGGCATGTTGATCAAGTTATAAGAGCTAAAACTTGAGAGATAGACACGGATGAGATCCTGTAGGGACTTTTAGGATGTGTTAAAAGATTTTGGTCCTTATGTTTAGGTCAATGGGTTACATTTGAAAGATTTTATGCAGAAAACTGCTGCGATCAATCATACTGCTTTTTACTTTCTCTTCTAAATGCTGCAGCTTTATTATTATATATAACATTTTTTTCTATTTTTTGAAAATGTAATACTTTCTCTTAGTCCAGCTTTAAAGGATTAAAAAAATTATACATTGAAAAACCTTCCTCCCACCATATTTTCCTACCCCCTTATTGCTCCTTACCAGAGGAAACAATTTTACTACTTTCTTTGAATCCCTCCAGAGATACCTGTAGTGTGGATGTAATTTCATAAAGCTTTTTATTATGTAAAATATTAAACGCCTATAAAACGTAGTGATAACAGTGTAATAAACCTCCACATACCCATCACATAACTCCACCAATTATCAAATCAGAGGCGATCTTGCATGTCTATAGCTCCACCCACTTGCCCAGCAACCCTCTCATAAATTATTTTGAAACAAATCCCAGGCATCATATACTTTTATCTGTAAATGTCCTAAAGAGCATCTCTCAAAGGACCCCTTTAAAAAGCACAGCATCAACCCTATAATCACCCTCCAGACAAATAAAAAATAAGTTATTATGATAAAATTCCCAGGGTGTTAGCCCGCAGTCCCCAAAATAACAGACCCTGAGACAAAGACTTGGATGTCACTTTGGAGGGTGACAGCAGTGGGAGGAAGTGGGCAAGTGGAGGGGACAGAAGTCGAGGAAGAGTGTGTCAATGGAGAGGCACTATTGTGTGAAGGAAGGATTCAACCCCTCTGGAGACCCTCGGAGACGTGGGGGGCAAATGTCAGAACAGCTCCAAAGAAGGTCAAGGAAACAAGGCATTTATCCTCTGTCACATCTCACAGGTTGACAGTTACCTCCTGGGACATCTGGTCTTTTACTCAGGAAGATCCAGGTAAGAACTACTGCCTCTGACCTCCTGGATAGACTGAGGGAAAGTTCCTGGGGCAGAGTCAGCAGCCCATACATCACACAGATTTCACGAATTCTATATTATTTTCACTCTTTGCCTATTGGATTGGAATCCAAGCAAGAGCCATGCATTGTGATTGGTTAACATCTTTCCTTTTTTTTTTTTTTTTGAAGTGTTTCAAACTTCAAAAATTTTATTTATAAATGTTCTGGAGTTTATTATATATGCACATGTAATTTCACATAAATGTTTTTATGGATTTGTTTGATAATTTTGATATCCTATGAGAATTCTTAATAGACTAAATTTATTTTCTCCCTAAATATCTCCAGTCATATTTCAATTGATACCACATTTTTATCTTAAAAAATATTTATTTATTTATTTGACTGCATCGGGTCTTAACTTGCGGCACTCAGGATCTTCGTTGCGGCTTGTGGGCTTCTTGCTAGCGGTGGCGTGCATGCTCAGTAGTTGTAGTGTGCGGGCTCTAGAGCATGTGGGCTTAATTGCCCTGTGGCATGTGGGAACCTAGTTCCCCGACCAGGGATTGAACCCACATCCTCTGCATTGGAAGGTGGACTCTTAACCACTGGTCCACCAGGGAAGTCCCAATACCATGTTTTGAATACAAAATACATTCCTTGGATTGTGTAGAGATTTTTTTTTCTGTTTTTTTAAAATTTTTATTGGAGTATAGCTGCTTTACAATGTTGTGTTAGTTTCTGCTGTGCAGCAAAGTGAATCAGCTGTAAGTATACATATATCCCCTCTTTTTTAGATTTCCTTACCATTTAGGTCACCACAGAGCATCGAGTAGAGTTCCCTGTGCTATACGGTAGATTCTCATTAGTTACCTATTTTATACATAGTAATATATATATATATATATGTCAATCCCAATCTCCCAGTTCATCCCAGCCTCCTTCCCCCCTTGGTATCCATAAATTTGTTCTGTGTAAAGATTGCTTTTTAAATTCTATTGGAGTATAGTTGATTTACAATGTTGTGTTATTGCAATAACTTGTTCTTAAGTGTCTTCTAATTTACAGATTCATCCTCCATTTCTCTTTGTTTTTACATTTTGTTTGTTATTGTTATAGAATTGTCATTTTTCCAGTAGAATTTCTTGCAGACTGTGCTGTGGAGTTCATCTCCATAACACTCACATGCTCTGTTGTTCTCTGCATTTCATGTACATTGGTAATTATCATATTCAAGTTTGATTTTTTTCCAGGCCAATTTATACACAGGTGGTGGTGTATTCCTCCAACAGAAGGTGTATAGTTTCCAGTTTTCCTTCCCGTTATGATAGTAGTAGCTACTGAAAATCATTACTTAGATGCATTAATTCATTAGAGGTTATAGAAGGGTAATAGTCTAATTCTATCATTCTTTCTTCAATCATTACTGTGAATACTTCTATAAAGAGAAACTTGTCTTCATCAACTGTTTGGTTGCCCTAAGGTATAGCTCTTAAGGGTTAAATGCTTGGTTATTTTCTTTTATCTCTGAGTTTTCAAAGTAATGAGTTAGTCTTAATATTTTCCAAAGGTGATGACTTTTTTTGCATCATTATAAACTCATGGATTTAAATAGTTTAATATTTTTCAAGCCACTGCAATTATTATCTTTACTTATGCTCAAATTGGCTCATCTTTGACCCGTGAGTACCTGTTTAAGTTGGCTCCTAAGCTTTTTTGACCCAGTATGGTCCTATTTGATAGCTTCCTTGCTTTCTGGTGTAGAAATGTTCATTTTGTTTCCTTTTATCCCCACTTTTCCAGGTACCCTCTCCTTGTTTATTTTGAAAAGTATCTAAGATAGATTTTCCTGCCTGTGAGAAGTCCGGGGTTTTTTTCAATTGGTTTTGGTATGTCAAGGCCACAGTTAGGCACTGGGGGTTTTAATCCACTATTTGCTCATTCATTATTTTTAGGCCTTTCCAGTGGGCAGAACTAGAAAATACACATTAAAAAGTGTAAGATGTGGGACTTTCCTGGTGATCCAGTGGTTAAGACTCTGCTCTTCCACTGCAGGGGGGGCACGGGTTCAATCCCTGGTCAGGGAACTAAGGTCCCGCATGCCTCGTGGCACGGCCAAAAATAAGTTAAAAAATAAAATAAAATAAAGTAAAAATAAATAAATAATAAGATGCATTTTGAATTTATACTGATTTTCCAATTAAAAATCAAGACTATAGGGCTTCCTTGGTGGCACAGTGGTTGAGAGTCCGCCTGCCGATGCAGGGGACGCGGGTTCGTGCCCCGGTCCGGGAAGATCCCACATGCCGCGGAGCGGCTGGGCCCGTGAGCCATGGCCGCTGAGCTTGCGCGTCTGGAGCCTGTGCTCCGCAACGGGAGAGGCCACAACAGTGAGAGGCCCGCGTACCGTAAAAAAAAAAAAAAAAAAAATCAAGACTATAGAGATTTTACTTAATATCATTGAACTTACATCAGTATCTCATTTATCCCATGCTTCAAATCTTAGTTCTCAGTTATGCCTTAGTTCTCAGTAATGCCTTAACTACTCATTTGCTTTATCTCACATTATACACACAAAGGCCTCATAAGAATAATGTAACATTACCACCAATGATGTGGTTACTGAAAACAACCACATTTTTTATTTTGCAATTTGTTTTCTTTGGGATCTATTCCACTATGGATGTGTGGCTAAATTATAAAGTCCCTTGAAATATTTCTTCTCTGACTGGCTATGCCAAACTTTGAATCACACAGTTATTTTTTATTTCACTTTAGTGTTTATTTCTAAGGTTGTTTTTAAAATTATGTAATACATGTACATGATTTCAAAGTCTAATTTCTAAAACAAGGGATAGTCAAAGAAGTTTAGCTTGAATTGGTGTTCCCTTTACCTTATTCTCACCTACCCACCGCAGGCACCCTTAACAATGTAAGCAAAGATATATATGTGTGTGTGTGTATATATATATATATATAATATACATATGTATATAGTGTATACCTACACAGATATATACATTCACACACACACACAAGTATTTGTATTCCCTTCCTCCTTAGATAAATGATAAACTGTACATACTCTTCTGTACCTTTGAGAATGATTCTTTAATTGGCATTGAGTCTGTACCTAAGAAGCTGATGTGCAGTGAAGGGCAGGAAATGTATGGATGTGAGGTGTCTGGTAAACACAAAGCTGAAGTTTATTACATAGTATAGTGAACAATTTGTATTGTTTTATGGCTTTTCCTAATGAAATTCCTAATTGCTATTTACTTGCTTTTCTTTGTTTGTGCCTGGTTTTGCCAGATAAAAATGCTTCTTTGATTTGCCTGAGATAAAGATTACTCTTTTGAATTTTGATAGAGTTTCCTACAGGTTTTTATAAGAACAGCCTGCAAAATTCCCATTTGCACACACATCCCTTATTGCTACATGCACACCCTAGCTAAAAGACCTAGGCTTTCCGATGTATTAGCAATTTCAATTTAGAAACACCATGTACTCTTTTGTTATTTTCAATTCAATGTACTACTTTTTGCATTTAACAGAGTTGGTAATAAGTGAAACTGGATTAGTCAATTTCACTATGGATTACTGTTCAATTTAAGTCAGTTTCTTTTGCTGGCCCTCTGGAATTAACATAATGAAGTAAGCTCTGGCACCAAAAGGAAAACAAAGGCCATTTTTCAGTTTATATGTTCTTTTTTTACTTTTAAAACCCATTTTCTTTCAATTGTGTCATGAAAACGAGTGTTCCTCTATTACCTTAGACAAAATACAATTTCAGATTCTTTTACAGCACACTAAGTCTGGAAACTGGAGTTGACATTAACCAGAGGAAGCAAGTACATACCAATGAGCTTGTGGATTTAATAACATTTTCAAAACAGGTGGGTGTATGGGTGGGGAGGTCTAAGAAGAGACCCTGGGATGGAAGATGAAGGAGCTTCCATGAATGGACACTATGTGGTGTGTAATTGAGGTGGCTGAATTGTAATGCATGAACTGCCGCCCTTGAACTAGAGTATGAACACTTTGTGAAGCCTTGTGTAAATACACACCTACTTACAGTCACAGATCTTTTTAAAATAATGTAATCAAAAAGTCATAGTCTTCCTGAAATTTCATTTCAAAAATCAAAATCATTCCATCTAACATTATTTTAACAACACTGAAACTACCAAAAATTGCAACATGAGAAAAATAAATGAGGAGTTAAATATCACGTACTAAGAAAAAGATTCATTTCTGGTTTCCTCTAAATAGCAAGCTTCCCTAACATTCTCAATTCACCAGCATTTGCTGTAGCTGTAGCATTTACACAGCTGTTAAGTAAAAGTAGGTTTATTAATGATAGTAATTTTTATAGCTTCATCCACATAAGATCATGGGTGACACTGGGAAGTCAACTGCAAGTATTAATGTGGTAAGCAGAAGATGGTGAGGAAGTAGAAAAAAGCTGATATAATTTACTCACTTTTATTGAACTAATATTTATTACTCTGTTAACGAGTCTGTGTGTATACGAAAAAGAAGTAGGATGGTAGTATGAAGGCACAACAGGATCAAAGGACAGTTTCCTTTTTTGTTTTTTTGGGCCACTTGGCTGCACCAGTCAGCTTGCGGGATCCTAGTTCCCCCACCAGGGACCGAACCCGCACCCCCTGCAGTGGAAGCGTGCAGTCCTAATCACTGGACCACCAGGGAAGTCCCAAAAGGACAATTTTCTGATGCAATTTTCGCATTTGGAATGCAATTTATTTTATATCTAACTATTTAACATGTTTTAAACTTTTATTTTAAATAATAAAAATGCATTTTTTTGCAGGTAAGACATTCATTTTGGTTTAAAAAAAATCAAACCAATATAAAAGGGTCCTGTCTCCCTTTAAGGCAAAGCCTCATTTATTCTGGTTTTTGCCTGTTGGCCTCCAACAGGTAACCACATGTATCATTTTCGTGAATATATTTACTGATTTTTTCTTTATGCAAATATAAGCAACTACGAATATATGTGTTCACTGCTGTAAGTAGGCTCTCAGTCACATGGTGTGAGCTATGGTGGAAGGAGAAGTATTCTGTGGTCCTTGATGAGATTTCAGGCTTTTCCTGACCCTACCTATCCCTCCAGACTGTGAAATTCACAAGTGTTGCTCAGTTTTTTTCTCTCCCCATGGGTGGGGGAGGATGGGAGAGTTGGCTGGAGTTGGGTATTTCCTTTCCCCCAGGTCAATTAGGCTCTGATAACTACCCCAGAAGATTAGGCTCTGGTTCACCGGTTTCTCCTGAGGGCCGACTCTACTATGTTGACTTTTATTTTTAAACATTGTACATCCTTCAATATTTAAAAAGTTCACATTTTCAGATGATCACCACTATGATCATACCTGGTATCTATTATTTTAGTTTCTTTGTATGTGCATTAGAAAATGTATATCGTCCTATGTTCTTCACCCATCTTCCTCTCCCTCCTTTCTGCTCCCTGTCCCGCCAATGACTTAACAGTATTTTCCCTTTATGTTCACCAACGCACCCTTAAGTATGCTTATATTTCCACTATTTGATTTGCCAGCTGTAAAGGCTATCTTTTGCCTCCCAGCTACTAACGATGAGGCATCTGCAAGTTTTTACTTGCACCTCTCACTTTCTTTCTATTTTTTGTTTTTTCTGCGGTACGCGGGCCTCTCACTGTTGTGGCCTCTCCCGTTGCAGAGCACAGGCTCAGGACGCGCAGGCTCAGCGGCCATGGCTCATGGGCCCAGCCGCTCCGCGGCATGTGGGATCTTCCCAGACCGGGGCACGAACCCGTGTCCCCTGCATCGACAGGCAGACTCTCAACCACTGCGCCACCAGGGAAGCCCCTCACTTTCTTCTTTTTGTTAACTGTTTTCTATGTTATCAAGCCATCTTGTATTTCCAATTATTCTGTTACCATTATTCTCACATTGGTTTTAATTTTACTTGTAGCAAAACAGAGTCTTTGTTCACCACCAGTCTGCTGCTAATCCTTCCCCAGTCATTTCTAGACTGAGTAAAATTCCTATAATTTTTCTCTTCAAGCAGAACTTATGGAAAAAGTATTCTCTGAATTTTTCCATTTTAAACTGTTAGTTTGTAGTTATTGTATGTGGCTTTTAATCTTTTATATGCTTAAAGGATAGCTTGCCTAGATAGAAAATCTTTGACTCATACCCTGTTTGCCTTTAATATTTTTCAGGGGCTACTTCATTGTTTTCTGGCACTGGGTATCATGGTAGAGAGAGAAGTCTGATGTTAATTTAATTATATAAAGGACTTTTTTTCCTTAGAATTAAATTTTTTTTTTTGGTGTCCTGTATCTGGAAAATTCTTTCATTATCGTTAACATTCAAAAACTTTACTAGTATGCATCACAGAATTGACTATTCTGGTCCAGTTTTTTTCTGGGACCAAAATGTATGTTCAAAGTTTCTCTACTTTCAGAAAAGTTTCTTTTGAATTACATATTAAAACATTTGTTTCATTCCATTGCTTTTTTTTTCGTTTTTAAGAATTCCAATATATATGTATAACTGAATCACTATGCTGTACACCTGAAACTAACACAACATTGTAAATCAACTATACCTCAATTTGAGAAAAAGAATTCCAAATACAAATATGTTGCCTGCCCTTTGCCTCTCTTCTCTGTATCCCTTCTATCTCCATCCATTTTATTTCTTTTATTTTCTCATTTTTACACTGTCCCTTCAGTGGCTACTGACAGCCACAGTCACTACTCTCCTTGCACTCTTTCCAGTAATCTTCGTTTCCGTGATCCTCTTGTCATTCTTCTCTTTTTTCTCTGGGTTCCATCAGCTCATGCTCACCTCTCCCTGTCATGTGGCCATTTCCCCCTGCGTCCTTATTTTTCTGCCTTGTGGTCTTCCTTCTTGCAGTGAGTGCTTCATAACTCATGGTGGGATCTTTGGCTAGATCTTCAGCTGCAACTTGGCAATATTTTTCTGGTGACTGTTCTCTTGTCGGAAAGCTTAACTGCTTTTTTACACCTTTGTAATAGTATTTTTGTATGGATTCTGTGCCGCTGTTCCTTTACGACTCAAGGATAAATGGATTAGATGTTTCCGGACCTGCTGTTTGCAGTTTTCCATGGCGGGTGGGACGGAGGATGTGTGGGGCAAGGAAAAATCCTTACAAATCAAGGGTTTATCTTGTGCTGCTAGATATGCAGACTGTTGACTCTAGTATTACATTTCCTTGTGTTTCTCTATGTGACTTCTCAAGAAGCCTCCACCCTTTTCCAAAATTAATTTGGTCCAGGAGGGTTTCTGCTACCAGCTCTGGGCTCACAGGTGGCTCTTTCCATGGGATTTATTTCAGGGCTATTTCATAAAATACTTTCTCACATCAGCCATGGCTTGTCCCAGCCTCCCCTGTCACTTTTCTTGCCATCTCTGAAGCTTCTGGATAATCCCCAGCTCTGTTCTCAGCTGTTGTACCTTAGCGTATGCTGCCCTTTCTCTTCAGGAAGTAGATTGTTACCAGTGCTTTCTGGGGGATCCCACACTCAGATTCCTTACCATTTCCTTCACAGCTCACTGCTACTCTTGACGCCAAATACCATGCCAGCTGCCTTACAACCCTGCCCCATCGGCTTTCCATATTCGTTTCACTTTAGAGTATGTGAGCCTTTTTGCTGGCACTTTTTCTTTCATCATTTCTTTCTGTAGTTTCCAAGACGAAAGGGGGAGATTCTAATTTAAATTCTTACCAGTATATACTACTGTGTTTTTAATTTGTTAGTTTTTAGTTATTTTTATGTGACGAGACTTGAACACAGTAAAAAGCAAAAGGGAAAAAAAGCCAACAGAAAGCTAGAAACTAAAATTGTTTTTAAAAGAACTAGAAAGCAGTTCTTGAGAGATGCAAAAGACTACAGTGTCAATAATACACACAAAGATGTCTTGTCCTCCAAGACAGGAGGGAAGAGAGATTCGGGCAACATCCATGGGGATGGAGGATACTGAGATAGTGGGAAGCCTCTGTTGTTAGGTGAAGTGGAAATGAGATTAGCAATTGATGCTAGATGCAGTGGAATTTCTCACTAAGGTAAAGAAGAAAACAAACAAACAAAAAAGTCACCTCTTGAGAGTCAGGCATATAGAGATGACTCTGGGCATCCGAAGGCTACAGAAAGGATTTAGAATCACCTCCTGTGAGATATTAAAGGTGTTAACGAATGATAAATAAAAGTTTTTCTGGGCAGTCCACGCATCTAAGTGAACTTGGATAGATGAGTGAGGAGATGACAGAAAAGGAAATTTCACGACTTTCCATGTTTAGCAACTGGGAGTAAAAGATTGGGAGAAAAAAGAAAGATGAAAGGCTCAGGGATAAGAATTGGTACAGGAATGGCAGAAGTTCATGGGGGGGGTGTTGGTGGTGAGAGGTTCTATAGTACTCAAAAAGGCTGTAACTACAAGGTCTGCCACTGTCTGGCACTTTAGCCTTCACCTAAAGCTCTCTCCATCAATCACAGGTCATTCACAGCTCTGTTCAGCCTATATAGTAATAAAGAAGAAAGGCTTGATATAATGTAAAGACAAATAAACTTCTCTGGCTATTTTTCATAGTTATGAGCATCCACATAAATACTACCCAAAGTCTAAAATTCTACATAAGACATTATGGCCAATAATGTTCAACTCATTCTTTAGTTAAGTGCTCTGATTTATCTCAACATGAAGATCATTTCAGGTATGTAAAAACCAGGGAAAACATTTTGGTTGGAAGGAATCACTTTAATTGAAGAATATATTCTAGTCCTTTCTAATTTAATCTGAACAAACCCAAATTTTGTGTGTGTGTATGTGAGAGAGTGAAATCTGTTTATATTTCAAGTTTAGGTTGTGTATGTAATATAAACGCATGTGTGTTTATATCGGAAATTTCTAAGTATGTTACCGAGTCCAAGCTGGTACTGCTCCCCACACAACAGTACAACAAATCGAGAGACTGGGTGCTGGGGCAAGGAATAGGGACTTTATTCAGAAAGCTAGCAGACCAAGAAGATAGTGGACTAGTGTCCCAAAGAACCATCTTACCCGAGATAAAATTCAGGCTTCTTTTATACTAAAAGGGGAGGGGGGTGTGGCTGGTTGTTACAAACTTCTTGGTGCTGGAATCCTTTTGCAGCTATCCAGGCAGGTCTCATCACAGTGTTCCTATAAACCTCCAATAAAACACTTGTTGTTTTCTGTTCTGCAACTTTTTATCTCTATGTGAATGGAAAAGTGTTAACACCTTTAAGGGTCAAGCCTGTGAGGCAGAGCCTTGAGAATGGGCTACCCTGTATATTTCCGGCTACAGGCAACATTCTATTACAAAAAGTGCAGAGCCAGCATGACTCAGCACAGGCAAGGGGCACAGGGTTAGAACTAAAGGAACAGATCCTGTATGAGACAAGTTTGCTCTTCTCTGTTACAACTAATCTTTGTTTTTATTCACAGAAGTGCACATGTTCTGTTTTTTTTTAAACATCTTTATTGGAATACAATTGCTTTACGTTGTTGTGTTAGTTGCTGCTCTATAACAAAGTGAATCAGCTATACTGTATACATATATCCCCATATCTCCTCCCTCCTGTGTCTCCCTCCAACCCTCCCTATCCCACCCCTCTAGGTGGTCACAGAGCACCAAGCTGATCTCCCTGTGCTATGCGGCTGCTTTCCACTAGCTTTATATTTTACATTGGGTAGTGTATATATGTCCATGCCACTCTTTCACTTCGTCCCAGCTTACACTTCCTACTCCCCATGTCCTCAAGTCCATTCACTACCTCTGCGTCTTTATTCCTGTCCTGCCCCTAGGGTCTTCAGAATGATTTTTTTTTTTTTTAAGATTCCATATATATGTGCTAGCATATTTGTTTTTCTCTTTCTGACTTACTTCACTCTGTATGACAGACTCTAGGTCCATCCACATCACTACAAATAACTCAACTTCATTTCCTTTTATGGCTGGGTACTATTCCATTGTATATATGTGCCACATCTTCTTTATCCATTCATCTGTTGACGGACACTTATGTTGCTTCCATGTCCTGGCTATTGTAAATAGTGCTGCAATTAACTTTGTGGTCCATGACCCTTTTTGAATTATGGTTTCTCAGGGAATAAGCCCAGTAGTGAGATTGCTGGGTCATATGATAGTTCTATTTTTAGTTTTTTAAGGAACCTCCATAATGGCTGTATCAATTTACATGCCCACCAGAAGTGCAAGAGAGTTCCCTTTTCTCCACAACCTCTCCAGCATTTATTGTTTGTAGATTTTTTGATGATGGCTGACTGGTGTGAGGTGACACCTCATTGCAGTTTTGATTTGTATTTCTCTAATGATTAGTGATGTTGAGCATCCTTTCATGTGTTTGTTGGCAATCTGTATATCTTCTTTGGAAAAATGTCTATTTAGGTCTTCTGCCCATTTTTGGATTGGGTTGTTTGTTTCTTTAATATTGAGCTGCATGGGCTGCTTGTATATGCTGGAGATTAATCCTTTGTCAGTTGCTTTGTTTGCAAATATTTTCTCCCATTCTGAGGGCTGTCTTTTCGTCTTGTTTATGGTTTCCTTTGCTGTGCAAAAAATTAAGTTTCATTAGGTCCCATTTGTTTATTTTTGTTTTTATTTCCATTTCTCTACAAGGTGGGTCAAAAAGGATCTTGCTGTGATTTATATCAAAGAGTGTTCTGCCTATGTTTTCCTCTAAGAGTTTTATACTCTCTCTCCTTATATTTAGGTCTTTAATCCATTTTGAGTTCATTTTTGTGTATGGTGTTAGGGAGTGCTCTAATTTCATTCTTTTACATGTAGCTGTCCAGTTTTCCCAGCACCACTTATTACAGAGGCAGTCTTTTCTCCATTGTATATTCTTGCCTCCTTTATCAAAGATAAGGTGACCATATGTGCGTGGGTTTATCTCTCAGTTTCTATCCTGTTCCACTGATCTATATTTCTGTTTTTCTGCCAATACCATACTGTCTTGATTACTGGAGCTTTGTAGTATAGTCTGAAGTCAGGGAGCCTGATTCCTCTAGCTCTGTTTTACTTTTTCAAGATTGCTTTGGCTATGTGAGGTCTTATGTGTTTCCATACAAATTGTGAAACTTTTTGTTCTAGTTCTGTGAAAAATGCCACTGGTAGCTTCATAGGGATGGCACTGAATTTGTAGATTGCTTTGGGTAGGATAGTCATTTTCAAAATGTTGATTCTTCCAATCCAAGAACATGGTATATCTCTCCAACTGTTTGTATCATCTTTAATTTCTTTCATCAATGTCTTACAGTTTTCTGCATACAGGTCTTTAGTCTCCTTAGGTAGATGTATTCCTAGGTATTTTATTCTTTTTGTTGCATTGGTAAATGGGAGCGTTTCCTTAATTTCTCTTTCAGATTTTTCATTGTTAGTGTATAGGAATGCAAGAGATTTTTCTGCATTAATTTTGTATCCTGCAACTTTACCAAATTCATTGATTAGCTCTAGTAGTTTTCTGGTGTCATCTTTAGGATTCTCTATGTATATTGTCATGTCATCTGCAAACAGTGACAGTTTTACTTCTTGTTTTCCAACTGGATTCCTTTTATTTCTTTTTCTTCTCTGACTGCTGTGGCTAAAACTTCTGAAACTTTGTTGAATAATAGTGGTGAGAGTGGGCAACCTTGTCTTATTCCTGATCTTAGTGGAAATGGTTTCAGTTTTTCACCACTGAGAATGATGTTGGCTTTGGGTTTGTCATATATGGCCTTTATTATGTTGAGGTAAGTTTCCTCTTTGCCTACTTTCTGGAGAGTTTTTATCATAATGGGTGTTGACTTTTGTCAAAAGCTTTTTCTGCATCTATTGAGATGATCATATGGTTTTTCTCCTTCTATTTGTTAATATGGTGTATCACATTGATTGATTTGTGCATATTGAAGAATCCTTGCATTCCTGGAATAAACCCCACTTGATCATGGTGTATGACCCTTTTAATGAGCTGCTGGATTTTGTTTGCTAGTATTTTGTTGAGGATTTTTGAATCTATGTTTATCAGTGATATTGGCCTCTAGTTTTCTTTTTTGTGACATCTTTGTTTGGTTTTAGTATCAGGGTGATGGTGACCTCGTAGAATGAGTTTGGGAGTATTCCCCCCATCTGCTATATTTCGGAAGAGTTTGAGAAGGATAGGTGTTAGCTCTTCTCTAAATGTTTGGTAGAATTCGCCTGTGAAGCCTGTGAAGATAGAATTTGCCTGTGAAGGTCCTGGGCTTTTGTTTGTTGGAACATTTTAAATCACAGTTTTAATTTCAGTGCTTGTGATTGGTCTGTGTATATTTTCTATTTCTTCCTGGTTCAGTCTCGGAAGGTTGTGCATTTCTAAGAATTTGTCCATTTCTTACAGGTTGTCCATTTTATTGGCATATAGTTGTTTGTAGTAATTTCTCATGATCCTTTTTATTTCTGCAGTGTCAGTTGTTACTTCTTTTTCATTTCTAGTTCTGCTAATTTGAGTCTTCTCCCTTTTCTTCTTGATGAGTCTGGCTAGTGGTTTATCAATTTTGTTTATCTTCTCAAAGAACCAGCTTTTAGTTTTATTGATCTTTGCTGTCATTTCCTTCATTCTTTTTCATTTATTTCTCATCCGATCTTTATGATTTCTTTTCTTCTGGTAACTTTGGGGTTTTTTTAATTCTTCTTCCTCTAATTGCTTTAAGTGTAAGGTTAAGTTGTTTATTTGAGATGTTTCTTGTTTCTTGAGGTAGGATTCTATTGCTATAAACTTCCCTCTTAGAACTGCTTTTGCTGCATCCCATAGGTTTTGGGCCGTCCTGTTTCCATTGTCATTTGTGTCTAGGTATTTTTTGATTTCTTCAGTGATCTCTTGGTTATTTAGTAGCATATTTTTTAGCCTCCATGGGTTTGTATTTTTTACAGTTTTTTTCCTGTAATTGAAATCTAGTCTCATAGCATTGTGGTTGGAAAAGATAATACGATTTCAATTTTCTTACATTTACCAAGGCTTGATTTCTGACCTAAGATATGGTCTATCCTGGAGAATGTTCCATGAGCATTCGAGAACAAAGTGTATTCTGTTGTTTTTGGATGGAATGTCCTATAAATATCAATTAAGTCCATCTTGTTTAATGTGTCATTTAAAGCTTGTGTTTCCTTATTTATGACCATTTTGGTTGATCTGTCCATTGGTGAAAGTGGGGTGTTAAGGTCCTCTACTGTTATTGTGTTACTGTCAATTTCCCCTTTTATGGCTGTTAGTATTTGCCTTATGTATGGAGGTGCTCCTATGTTGGGTGCATAAATATTTACAATTGTTATATCTTCTTCTTGGATTGATCCCTTGATCATTATGTTATGTCCTTCTTTGTCTCCTCTAATAGACTTTATTTTAAAGTCTATTTTGTCTGATATGAGAATTGCTACTCCAGCTTTCTTTTGGTTTCCATTTGCATGGAATATCTTTTTCCATCCCCTCACTTTCAGTCTATATGTGTCCCTAGGTCGGAAGTGGGTCTCTTGTAGACAGCATATATATGGGTCTTGTTTTTGTATGCATTCTGCCCATCTGTGTCTTTTGGTGGGAGCATTTAATCCATTTACATTTAAGGTAATTATCGATATGTATGTTCCTATTCCCATTTTCTTAATTGTTTTGGGTTCGTTATTGTAGGTCTTTTCCTTCTCTTGTGTTTCCTGCCTAGAGAAGTTCCTTTAGCATTTGCTGTAAATCTGGTTTGGTGGTGCTGACTTCTCTTAGCTTTTGCTTGTCTGTAAAGGTTTTAATTTCTCCATCAAATCTGAATGAGATCCTTGCTGGGTAGAGTAATCTTGGTTGTAGGTTTTTCCCTTTCATCACTTTCAATATGTCCTGCCACTCCCTTTTGGCTTACAGAGTTTCTGCTGAAAGATCAGCTGTTAAGCTTATGGGGATTCCCTTGTATGTTATTTGTTGCTTTTCCTTTGCTGCTTTCAATATTTTTTCTTTGCATTTAATTTTTGATAGTTTGATTAATATATGTCCTGGCATGTTTCTCCTTGGATTTATCCTGTATGGGACTCTCTGTGCTTCCTGGTCCTGGACTTGATTGATCTTTCCTTTCCCATAATTGGGAAGTTTTCAATATAATCTCTTCAAATACTTTCTCAGTCCCTGTCCTTTTCTCTTCTTATTCTGGGCCCCCTATAATTCGAATGTTGGTGTGTTTAATGTTGTCCCAGAAGTCTTTGAGACTGGCCTCAATTCTTTTTATTCTTTTCTTTTTTATTCTGCTATGTGGTAGTTATTTCCACTATTTTATCTTCCATGTCACTTATCTGTTCTTCTGTCAGTCATTCTGCTATTGATTCCTTCTAGAGAATTTTTAATTTCATTTATTGTGCTGTTCATCATTGTTTGTTTGCTCTTTAGTTCTTCTAGGTCCTTGGTAAACGTTTCTTTTATTTTCTGCATTTTATTTCCAGGATTTTAGATCATCTTTATTATCATTACTCTAAATTATTTTTCAGGTAGACTGCCTATTTACTCTTCATTTGTTTGGTCTGGTGGGTTTTTACCTTGCTCCTTCATCTGCTGCATATTTCTCTGTCTTCTCACTTTGCTTAACTTACTGTGTTTGGGGTCTCCTTTTTGCAGGCTGCAGGTTCATAGTTCCTGTTGTTTTTGTGTCTGCCCCCAGTGGGTAAGGTTGGTTCAGTGGGTTGTGTAGACTTCCTGGTGGAGGGGACTGGTGCCTGTGTTCTGGTGGATGAGGCGGGTTCTTGTCTTTCTGGTGGGCAGGACTACGTCCAGTAGTGTGTTTTGGGGTGTCTGTGATCTTATTATGATTTTAGGCAGCCTCTCTGCTAATGGTGGGTTTGTGTTCCTTTCTTGCTAGTTGTTTGGTATGGGGTGTCCAGCACTGGATCTTGCTGGTCATTGAGTGGAGCTGGGCCTTAGCATTGAGATGGACATCTCTGGGAGAGCTCTCGCCGATTGATATTACGTGTGGCTGGGAGGTCTCTGGTGGTCCAATGTCCTGAACTCAGCTCTCTCACCTCAGAGGCTCAGGCTTTACACCCTGCTGGAGCACCAAGACCCTGTTAGCCACACGGTGAGTATGTGGGGATTTTCTTGCTTTTTGGGAAATCTGAGGTCTTCTACCAGTGTTCAGTATGTTTTCTGTAGGAGTTGTTCCACATGTAGATGTATTTTTGATGTATTTGTGGGGAAAAAGTGATGTCCACGTCTTACTCCTCCACCATCTTGAAGGTCCTCCAGTGCACATGTTTTTAATCACTAATATATATCTCATGTAAACTGATGAAATACTTACTTTTGAGGTTCTGAAACAGCCCAAATCAGACTGCATAGATCAACGCCAACATATACTTCAATCATAAACCCACCTCGAGAGTGAATAAGTAGAATATTCTAAAATGAAGGTGAACGGACATTCAAAATCGGACCAAATTCTATAGAGAAACTTCTGACCAAAGCAGAACATAATAGGAGGTGCTGCATAGTCAGCAGAGTATGTACAGAGCTGGGATTCTAGTCACAAGCACATAGTCAAATTCAAGCTCTTGAATCATTGGATTCAGTTATTTAAAGAAGTAGCGTAAATCCTTATAATACTTTACTTGTTGTGTAACTGAGAGAAATTATCCCTACGTGATATTCTCTTGACTTAATTGTGTCATGATCCAGTTTCAGGGAAGGAACTGGTCATTAACTACTTGCTTGCTTCTAATTGCGAGTAACTCTGATCTACAGAAAGCAAGAGTTCAAATGCATCTTTTCCGAAAGGAGTGCCACATCTATGATACATTTTCAAAACACAAAGGTCTATATTTTCTCATATTGACTCATTACCACATACAGAAGTTAAAAAAAGAAAAAAACAAAACCAAAAACACCTGTCTCTGGTTCTTAAGGGATATCTTTAAGGCAGCCTTATAATAGCTGCTTGACGAACAATAGCCACAGAAGCATAGAAGGAAGACAAGGATGCCAACTCCTGGCTGTTGTGATTGTTTGTTTGTTGCTGCCCTTTTGATTTTAACCTGGGTTAGAAAGTTCTTAAGGAGGCTTAAGGATGCTGATTAAATTATTAGAACACATAACTTTTCCCCATTTGTTAAAAGTTAAAATTTCTGCCAAGTATTTAATGTTGAAAATTGTCTAGAGTTTTAGAAGGGAGGAGGGAGACATGGCAATAGTGGTGGGATTAAAAAGAAATTGGTAATATCTTATACTTGCTTAAGAAAACAAAGGAAATCAAATCAACAGAGTAATTTATTTCTCTCAGAGAGGCAATTTAGCAGCTTGACTGTATGGAAAATTGAGGGTTTAAGGGCTTCCCTGGTGGCGCAGTGGTTGAGAGTCTGCCTGCCAATGCAGGGGACACGGGTTCGTGCCCCGGTCCGGGAAGATCCCACATGCCACAGAGCAGCTGGGCCCGTGAGCCATGGCCGCTGAGCCTGCGCGTCTGGAGCCTGTGCTCCGCAACGGGAGAGGCCACAACAGTGAGAGGCCAGTGTACCGCAAAAAAAAAAATTGAGGGTTTAGGGGAAAATATTTCAGATTTAAACATTACAGGAAAGTTACCTGAGGTGGTCTTTAAAATATCTTATACACTGTTTTGCACAGCACTGCATAGGGTGAAATAGGAGTTGTTAAGTACAAAAAGCTGCAGAGTCTCTATAGGAGAAAGCAGGATAGAGAAATTGTACTTAACATGTAAAATGTGGAGAAAGAAATTATCTGGGAGAGTTTAGAAAATAATTCTTCATGTATCCACTTTATTTCCTCTCTACCAGCTGAAATCACCTTTACACACACATGGGCCATAATAAATATTTGTTCAATACATGAATGCCTTATGCCACAATGAATCACAACCACCACAGTCCTTCTCTACAATGCGGAGAAGGGAAATTAAGTAATGGAAAAAGATAAGTGTAACTAGAAAGATGTGAGGTCAGTGTATCATCTGAATATAGTGGTTACATACAGAGACTGGAATTTGGACCCACCGAGGTTCAAATCCTGACTTTACCATCTCTTCTTGTCTGTCACTTGGCAAGTCATTCAACCCTCTTAACCTCATTCTTTTTTCATCTACATAATGAGGATAACAATAGCATCTACTTCATTCTGCTATTGTGAAGATTGAATGTTATAAGACATGTTAAGCAATTAGCATATTATTACCATACAGTAAGAACAAATAAACATTAGCTATCATCATTATTATTTTATTAATAAAACAATAGTCCAACTTCTTTATTTTTGCTCTTGTTTCAAGTGTTTTAGGTGTCATATATAAAAAGTATCATTGCCAAGACCGATGTCAAGAAGGTTTTTCCCTGTGTTTTCTCCTGGGACTTTTATAGTTTCAGGTCTTACATTTAAATGTTTAATTTTGAGTTAATTTTCTGTGAGTTGTGTAAGATAGGAGCCTAGTTTCACTCTTTTTCATGTGAAAATCCAACTTTCCCAGCATCATCTATTGAGGAGACTGTCTTTTCTCCATTGACTATTCTTGGCTCCCTTGTCAAATATTAGTTTGCCATATATGAATGGATTTACAGCTAACAATACTGTATTGTATATTTGAAATTTGCAAAGACTGTAGATCTTAAACGTTTTCATTACACAAGAAAAAAAGTTGTAACTATATGAGGTGATAGACGTTAACTAACTTATTGTGGTGATCATTTCTTAATATATACATGGATCAAATCACTATGTTGCACACCTTAAACTTATGCAATGTTATATATCCATGATATCTTAATAGAATTGAGAAAACAAACAAATGAAGAAAAACGCTTGATGGTGGTATAAGCTGTCCTGCATAGAGGGAACCAACTGAAACCTCATTATTTCAAAATCACTTAAACCTTGGATTATCTATCAACTTGTACCTCAGACAAGGAATGTTGACTGAGCAAAATAAGTAGTAAAAAAAATAAATAAATTACTAAGTGCATTTACATGTTTAATATAAAAAACTGCACAGAAATCTCTTGTATTCCTATACACTAATGATGAAAAATCTGAAAGAGAAATTAAGGAAACACTCCTATTTACCACTGCAACAAAAAGAATAAAATACCTAGGAATAAACCTACCTAGGAAGACAAAAGACCTGTATGCAGAAAACTATAAGACACTGATGAAAGAAATTAAAGATGACACCAACAGATGGAGAGATATACCATGTTCTTGGATTGGAAGAATCAATATTGTGAAAAGGACTATACTACCCAAAGCAATCTACAGATTCAATGCAATCCTTATCAAATTACTCATGGCATTTTTTACAGAACTAGAGTAAAAAATCTTAAAATCTGTATGGACACACAAAAGACCCTGAATAGCCAAAGCAGTCTTGAGGGGAAAAACACGGAGCGGGAGGAATCAGACTCCCTGACTTCAGACTATACTACAAAGCTACAGTATTCAAGACAATATGGTACTGGCACAAAAACAGAAACATAGATCAATGGAACAAGATAGAAAGCCCAGAGATAAACCCACACACCTATGGTCAACTAATCTATGACAAAGGAGGCAAGGATATACAATGGAGAAAAGACAGTGTCTTCAATAAGTGGTGCCGGGAAAACTGGACAGCTATGGAAAAGAATGAAATTAGAACACTCCCTAACACGATACACAAAAATAAACTCAAAATGGATTCGAGACCTAAACGTAAGACTGGACACTGTAAGACTCTTAGAGGAAAACATAGGAAGAACGCTCTTTGACATAAATCACAGCAAGATCTTTTTTGATCCACCTCCTAGAGTAATGGAAATAAAAACAAAAATAAACAAATGGGACCTAATGAAACTTAAAAGCTTTTGCACAGCAAAGGAAACCATAAACAAGATGAAAAGACAACCCTCAGAATGGGAGAAAATATTTGCAAATGAAGCAACTGACAAAGGATTAATCGCCAAAATTTATAAGCAGCTCATGCAGCTCAATAACAAAAAAACAAACAACCCAATCCAAAAATGGGCAGAAGACCTAAATAGACATTTCTCCAAAGAAGACACACAGATGGCCAAGAAGCACATGAAAAGCTGCTCAACATCACTAATTATTAGAGAATTGCAAATCGAAACTACAATGAGGTATCACCTCACACCAGTTAGAATGGCCATCATCAGAAAATCTACAAACAACAAATGCTGGAGAGGGTGTGGAGAAAAGGGAACCCTCTTGCACTGTTGGTGGGAATGTGAATTGATACAGCCACTATGGAGAACAGTATGGAGGTTCCTTAAAAAACTAAAAAGAGAATTACCGTATTACCCATCAATCCCACTACTGGGCATATACCCAGAGAAAACCATAATTCAAAAAGACACATGCACCCCAATGTTCACTTTACCACTATTTACAATAGCCAGGTCATGGAAGCAACCTAACTGCCCATTGACAGACGAATGGATAAAGAAGATGTGGTACATATATACGATGGAATATTACTCAGCCATAAAAAGGAACGAAATTGGGTCATGTGTTGAGACGTGGATGGATGTAGAGACTGTCATACAGAATGAAGTAAGTCAGATAGAGAAAAACAAATATCGTATATTAATGCATGTATGTAGAACCTAGATAAATGGTACAGATGAACTGGTTTGCAGGGAAGAAGTTGAGACACAGATGTAGAAACAAACATATGGACACCAAGGGGGGAAAGCAGCGGCGGGCTGGGGATGGTGGTGTGATGAATTGGGCGATTGGGATTGACATGTATACACTGATGTGTATAAAACTGATGGCTAATGAGAACCTGATGTATAAAAAAAAAAAATAAAATTAAATTTAAAAAAACTAATACTAAACTTTCTTTGGGTTATTTGTATGGAAATATGTTAATATAAATGTTTCAGACATTACATGAAATTTCTAAAAATCTTATATGTTCTGGTACAATGTTATCAGTCATAATTCTAGTTAATATTTTAAAATGTATATCTCAGAAATAACTAAATTTCCTTGTCAATTGCATTATTATGAACTTTCCTCAAATCTGTAACCATGGTCATTTTTAAGTCTTTTGTCATTTACAGACAGTTCTGGGTGTACTCTGATGCTTTTGCAAAAATGTTCCTATAAAAGGGTTTCATCTTCAAGGAATTCATGGAAAAGACTGACAAGTACAGGTTTCCGGTAACTGACTATACAGCTGAACTGAAGGAATAAGCATTTTCAGAACTCTAATGGAAAACTGATGAATTCGTAACAGTGCTAACAAAAGATCAAGATGAAAAAGAAATTAATTACATGGGACTGAGTGAACTGATGAGGATGATTATAATTTTTGTGACTTTCTGTTTGAATAAAAAAAAAAAAAGAAAAAGTAATGCCAAAAACCAAAAAACTGTGAAAGTAGAGGTGACCTGGGGGTGCCCTGCCTACTTAGAGTAAAACAACCCTGGGAAGGAGAATCAGGCAGAAGAGCACCTCTGGGGATGGGTGGAAGGAGACTCAACAGTTCTCACAGAAGTGGCTCATTGAACTGCGGAAGAGGATCCCTTCAAGTGTTAATGATTACGGAGATTGCATGTCAGGAGATGTTAAGTGAAGAGAGAAAAGGAAAAATGTCTTCCTTTGTCAACCGAAGCCTTGTTGGGTGGATAAAGTTGGAGGAGTGGGTATACAATGCAAGGTTTGAGTCTAGCTGCTTTCATCCACTATGTCTGAATCAGCTTGTTTTTACTACAATGAAATGTTTCATTGAAGTCCCATGAGCACAGACTCTCAACCACCATCCTGTGACAGCTACGGTTAGTCCAGTGGGAATAGAAATGCAAGACTTCACTCGCCCCATCAGTCCAAGATATTGAAACTTACAGTATATTGATGGTGTCATAAGATGGGCAGTACGTAAGGAGCCCTATCCTGTAGGAACCACATGCTGACTGGATGCAAGGAAACCACTCTTGCAGGTCTAGAGCACACCACTCACCTAGCCTGGTGTTTCTTTTGATGGGAAATCAACCATTTAAGCTCGCAAAAATGACCCAGACGAATGGGAATGTGTAGTAAAGTGCGAAGTGAAGTAGAAATCATCACCACTGTCACGGGTAACGCTCACTTAGGGCTTACTGTGTTGTGGGCACATGGGTAAGTGCCATTTGTGGATTAGCTCATTTAATCATTATGACAACCCTAGGAGATAGGAATATTATTACTCTCATTTGAAGATGAGAAAGGAGGCTTAGAGGGGTTGGCTCAGTCGAGGGGTGGATGGCAGGACACACCTGAATAACAGGCAGAGTATGGAACCTCAGTGTCTTCCTAGTCAACGATAACTACCTACTCATCTAAGGCTCAGCTATTATTTTCAGGACTTTAGAAGATTTGTCTTTAGATCCCTTTAGAACATATGTAAAGTATAATATGTTACCTATGCATCAGGCAGTTTTTTATGGAATTGGGTTCATGTAGGCTAACAATTGGAAGTGACAAGCCAAAAGACCTAACTCAGAACTTTTTTAGCTGGTTTTGTGATTCAGAACATTTTACCACTAACCCAGTCTTTTATGCGGAATGAGGAGGCTATCGGGAAAATGTGTGAGTGTCAAACTGGAGACACTACCAAGTACAACCCAAAGACATCAGTGTCAAAGCAACAGGAGATGTGGTTCATCACGCATCACGTACATTGTGGAACGTGTTGGTCCTGCTTGAAGACACTTTACTGGACTCGGTCTTGCTCATTGCTTTGGAGGAATCAGGCATGAACATTTTATTTCATCCTAGCTAACCAGAATATTGACACTTGCTAAGAAATCACGAGAAAGAAAAAGCTACATTTTGGGCTGACCTTTGTAAAATTCTCAAGAGTTTGGAAACATGCCTCCTCCCATCATTAACCTGCTTTCTTCCGCAAAGAAATAGCACAGCCTTAAACCTATGAGGAAACTGAAAGCAATTTTATATTTCTTACAAACCACTGATCCAGAGACCCTGTCTACCCTGGTCACTAAGAAGCTGACTTGGGCTTCCCTGGTGGTGCAGTGGTTAAGAATCTGCCTGCCAGTGCAGGGGACACACGTTTGAGCCCTGGTCCAGGAAGATCCCACATGCTGTGGAGCAACTAAGCCCGTGTGCCACAACTACTGAGCCTGAGCTCTAGAGCCCACGAGCCACAACTACTGAATCCCATGCACCTAGAGCCCGTGCTCTGCAACAAGAGAAGCCACCGCAGTGAGAAGCCCGCGCACCACAATGAAGAGTAGCCCCTGCTCGCCGCAACTAGAGAGAAGCCCGCGTGCAGCAACGAAGACCCAACACAGCTAAAAATAAATAAAATAAAATTAACTAATTAAAAACAAAAGAAGCTGACTTATTCAAGGCTCATGTGACGTGTAACAGGAGGGGCTTTTTACAGCCAGAGAGCAGGGAGGGACCAGTCATGGTTCTCCTAGATGGAAATTCCTCCCAAAGTTTGCAGAGAACTTTTTGATAGGGGGGGACACATCCATCACCCAGCCGAGTGGAAAAATAAGACTACCACTGAATCTGGATTATACTAAGGTACAGGGAAGCTTCTGGCTAGAGAAGAGGAATTAAGCACAAGCAAAATAACTTGAAGTGGATGTATCAGTTCTTTCTCCGTATTAGCAACACACCTACAGAGAGCTGGGGCGGTGTGCTTGTCACCAACAGTGGACATCCTTCATGTTCACTGCTAAGGCAAGATAGCCTCCCATTAGCTACACAATGAGTTTCCTCACGTTTTCCACAGCACAAAGTAATATCAGAATTTGTGTCGGGGTGACAATGGTGACAAGATGTCCCTAACAGGGTCCTGTTTGAGGGTTATTCCTGTCATTATCTCTTTCTCATCAAGTGCTTACTACAAACTAGATACCACATGGGATGGTGAGTTCCTCCCCATCCTGCCAGGGCCAAGCGTGATCCTGCACAAATGACACTGGATGGGGATGCTCCCGGGGGTGGCTCAAGCCAGCGACGGCTTTGATGCATTTCGGGCTGACAATGTGATTTTCAGCTGTTCTCTGTGATGCCTCAGAGACATTTCAAATGTTTGTCAGATGCCAACCCAGTGGGGACAAGCTAACTTTGGTCTCTTTATTTGTTCCTTTGGGAAGCTCAAAATTCAACCCCTTTGGAATATTTCCTGAGAATTCAGATCAACACTGGCTTGAGGGGAAGGGCAAGAGATAGGAACAGGCATTCCCTGATCCCTTGAATTAAACGGAACTTCTGGCCCTACAATGTTGCAGACTTAAAAACACTGGGCATAAGATAATACTATATAACATTGATCAGATACTTGTGTTATAGGTGTTTTTGAGGCACATTACAGATGTTATCTCATTTAATCCACAATCATGTATTCCGTATAGGAGGGATGACTGTCGCCTTCGTTAGACCTGGGACATAAGGACAGGGTCTAAGTAACCTCCCTGTGGTCACATAGCTGGTAAGCTGTAGAGGCAAGCTGTGAATCCAAGCCTTCTGGCTGTTTCTAGAGTCCACCAGATAATTTGTGGCTTCTGTAGGCTTTGAACATCTTGGAGGCTATATTTTTGTGGCTGAATTAATGGAACCTCAATTTCATAAATAGTTTTCAATTAAATAATGACATTTCATCACACTCTGTGCAATAAATGTCTTGTCATGATGTAAGAAAATTCAGGGACCCTCCTGTTGAAATACTGGATCTGACCTTATTACAGAGCCATGGCTCATAATTTTTTTAAAAGCAGCTCTATTTCTCCAGACATCACAATCTGTATTTGAGAGGCTGTCTGAAACAGCCTTATTATGGCAGCTTGTTGCTGACAAGTAATGCACTATTGCCATCTATTGTAATGGAGAGTAAGCTGATTTACTGCAAAGGATAGTGAGCTAATAGGAAACATTCAGTATGCAGCTAGGAACCGCAATTCATCACTTCTGTTCACAAGAATCTCTAAATAGCTCAGGGCAACCTCCATGCCTTGTTCTCATGGACAGTATTTGACCTGAAGAAACTAAAACCTCACTCACTCCAGGGTCATGAATCCTATTCGCTGATGATGAGGCTATGGAAGATGAAACAATTCTTTGATTCTTTCTTCTTTAAACTCAAGGGGAAACACTAGTAGCATCTTTTGCAAAAGCAGCCTTTTGCAGAAGATCTAATTCCAATAGCAGCATTGGCGCAAGGAAGGCTGGGACTAAGCTCCTAGGGGCTTTCCAGTGTGACAGTGAAGGAAATGACCTCCTGTCCTTCCATGTCGGCACCACCTCCTATTTCCTAAGGAGATGCAAATAAAGGTTCACTGATTTTGGAAGACTGTCTATGGTATCTCATTGCCTTCTTGGCTTCCAAGCTGATCAGAAAGCCTTAGGGGGCCATGACACCCACTTCACTTCCTGCTGGTCTTAAATAAATTTGTGATCTGCTGGTGGGCGCTGGGATCATTCACAGCTGACATCGCAGGGTTCCTCATTTCTGATCTGCCATGGAGCCAGCCAGCGTATGCTGCCGTCTCTGGAAAGCACAGCCAGGCAGTCAGCATTACTATCCATTCAGCCTGTGGCTATTGAAAATCCGGCACGTCCAAGCCAGAGCCACGTCTCAAATAGTGTCAGTTCTTCTAGGAAATTAACTTGAATTCCTTTCCATTTATGCTTGACCCCTTTGGCTTGCTGCCTTTTCTCCCGTGCCAGGAGAGCATACCACTTTACTTTGGTATCACTCCATTCTGTCCGCTTTCCTGGATTTAGTGCCTCTCTGGGGAGAATCAGAAACTCCCACTCTAGCTCTGAGACCATTTGAACTCCTCTGGTTACATCAGTTTCTACCTCTTTCCTCTTGGCTCTTCCCATGACTCCTAAGGGAAGCAGGATAGAGTCAATTAATTTTTAGAACCTTCCAATTGTGTTTTCCATAGCAATTTTGAACTTTAGAAACTTAAAAATTGGAGTTATGCCTCTGTGAGGTAACATGGAGTTAATCTGAACAAAATTCCTGTACAAGCGACCCTTTCTAAGGGATGCAGAGGACACTGCTGGTGCCTGGGACATCCAGCTCCCTGGTTTGCCTTGTTGAGTACCTGTCTCATCCATTCTTTACTTCAACAAATACTACTGAGGTCCAAGTACAAGTCAAGCATGGAGCTGGGCACGGAGGTGCAAAGATGAATAAGAAATGATCTTTATTCTCCATAAGTTTATGGAGACAGACATAATATACAGATGCCTCCAGCGGACTATTTCCAGGACATGACAGAAATGTTCATGACATGGAATGGGGCTTTGGAAATTTTCCTGGAGGAGAAGATATTTGAGCTAGAACTTGAAGCTAAGCAGTAGTAAGAGAAGTGAAGGATGACAGAGCAAAGAACTGAACCAAGTTCCAGAGCCCAACTTTGGTATGAAGCCAACTGCAAGAGTTTGGTATCACTTGAGTGTAAAGTGTGCAGCAGGCAAACATTCAGAAGGTAATTGTTTCTAAAGGAAATACAATGTGTACAGGCACTACCTTAGATGCCTAGAAGAATCTGGTTGTCTTGTCTACATCCCTGCCTCCAGTGTCTTAGTCTAGATGCCTGATAGTTTCATTGGATTCCGCTTTTTACCAAACCCAAAGACTCTGGATGGTGGCACAGAAGTCTTAAAACACTTGTAAGCCTAGGATTAGAAAGAATAATGAGAAAAAATAAAATGATTGGGACAACTTGTATGTAGCCTTTATCCAGGCAACTTGATTCCCCCAGCTCTAGCAAATGGTGTCAGCTCTTACAAACTCAACAAAGGGTTCCACTGCCTAATTTGCCAGGGATCCACTTGACTTGATTTGGGCAATTTAATCAGCATGAAGATGAATCTCCTGCATGTCCCATCTGGGTATGTGTCATTTCTCTCCCTCTCTGGAACCTGTATTTGCTTGAACAGTCTCTCAACAGGGCTCTCACTTGGGATGGGGGTACAGTAGGAGATAAGAGCCAACATAGACACGAAGCTCTAAACTTGGTGGTAACATATTTAGTGGGCATAAGGCGAAGTGTGAAGTGCATTTTAGGATTTCACAAGGCCAGTCTCTCTCTGTCTGCAACCAGCAGAGAAAATATCCCATCAATTTAGTATCATGATCATCATTCTTCCCATAAAGAAAAGTACAACTGCCTCTTCTAATGAAATAGACCTTTCTTCCTGCTTTAGTTAGTGGATTGGACTCCCTTTTAGGCTTAAATAATAATGGTCTTATAGTCTAATACAGTAAAAAGGAAATCAGCAAAAATATCTAGATGACCAAGAGTTATTATCCAAGCCACTTAAAGAAAACCGTATCTGCTCCGCCTTTTACAGATCTGGAATTTTAATATCTATGTAAGGGAAAAATAGTTACAGAATGTTTGAGGTAAGCAAAAATATCTGATGAAAATAAAATGTAAACCTTGTCAAATTATCTTCAGTTTGTGGACTAAACTTTGTAGCACTTAGATCACTTAACCCCTTCAAGGAAAGCGCCTCAGAAATCCTACTTCACAGGGAATCTTGCCTCTGCTGAAGTCCTAGAGAACTTGCAGACCATACTTTAATTTGGCTACTAATCCCATATGATTCATGACATTCCGTGTACTGAACTGATACTTGTCTCTTGTATTGCCATTTAACTTTTCACGGTTTGATAAGAGGTGGCTAGCCGAGGAGGAAGGGTGCGGGTTTTAGAGAGAGCAAATCTGGATTCGAATGGGATAAAGCAACCTGGATTGCCCATTTTACAGCTATGTGGAGTGGTGCAATTAGGTACCAATTTGGACCCTCAGTTCCCTCATCTTTACTTTATTTTTTATTTTTTTAAATGATTTTATTATTTAGTTTGGCTGTGTCAGGTCTTAGTTGCGGCACATGGACTCTTTTGTCCACGCGCGGGCTCTCTGTTGTTGCGCATGGGCTTCTCTCTAGTTGTGGCGTGTGAGTTTTCTCTTCTCTAGTTGTGACGCACAGGCTCCAGGGCGCGTGGGCTCTGTAGTTGTGGCACGCGGGCCTTAGTTGCCCTGCGGCATGCAGGATCTTAGTCTCCTGACCAGGGATCAAACCCGCATGCCCTGCATTGTAAGGTGGAGTCTTTACCACTGGACCACCAGGGAAGTCCCTCATCTTTAATATAGGAATAGTGATACTCACTTTCCTGGGTTGTTATCAGAATGAAATAAAATATATTCATAGTATCTGGCATGGGGATCAGTGTTCATTAAACTATTATTTTATTTTATTTTATCCATTGAAAATGATTTTAAGCTCTTGGTCCACTTGATTGGGGGAAGCCAGTTGCCATGTGAGAAGTTCAGCTATGCTGAGACTGCCATGTAATGAAGGAAGCCACGTGGAAAGGCTGCATGGGGAGAGCATGAGAATGAGAAGAAATGCCCAGCCAGCCCCCAGCTACTCCAGCCGACCCAGCCCAGACTTGACATATGAGGGAAAGAGCCTCCAGATGACTCCAGCCTTGTTGCCATCTGACTGCAACAGCATGGGAGACCAAAAGAAAAACCATCCAGGTGGGCCCAGTCAATTCCCACAACCTAGAGGGACGATAATAAATATTTGTTTTAAGCCACAAAAAGGATGGTGATTTCCTTTAAGTAAGTGTTACTTATTACATGTTTTGCACTTCCCAAGATCTAGCCCCCTACCTTATGCAAAAATCACTATTTACAGGTGGACTATTATTTCCCTTTTATATTTTTATTAAACTAAATACCAATATACCATATCAATGGATCTCTACAACAATATACAGATTTTGAAATGCTTGATTTTCTCTCCATGCATTTTCACCAAGGGCTTCTTTTTTTTCAACACGTGTAGAGGCATAATCACATACATTTTAAAGTTGTGATTACTTATTGAGAATGTATGGTATGTTAATACTATGACCAATTCATCTACGAAACATAAGAATAAAAAAATCAGAAAAATCTCATGATAAAAAATATGTATCAGTCTTGGTGATGATTTTTTGAGTCTGACTCCAAAAGCAAAGGCAACAAAAGCGAAAATCAACAAATGAAACTACATCGAAGGAAATAATTAACAAAATGAAAAGGCAACCTATGGAATGGGAAAAAAATATTTGCAAATCATATATCTGATAAGGGGCTAATATCCAAAATATATAAAGAGCTCATACAACTCAATAGCAAAAAAACCAAACAATCTGATTAAAAAATGGACAAAGGATCTGAATAGACATTTTTCAGAGAGCACTTACAGATGGCCAACAGGTACATGAAAAGATGCTCAACATCACTAATTATCGGGGAAATGCAAATTAAAACCACAATGAGATTATCACCTCATGCCTGTTAGAATGGCTATCATCAAAAAGACAAGAAGTAACAAGTGTTGGTGAGTATATGGAGAGAAGGGAATGTAAACTGGCGCAGCCGCTATGGAAAACAGCATGGAGGTGCCTCAAAATTTAAAACTAGAACTACCAGATACATGATCCAGCAATTCCACTACTGGGTATTTATCTGAAGAAAGCAAAAACACTAATTTGAAAGGATACATGCACCCCAATGTTCACTAGAGCATTATTTACTATAGCCAAGATAACGAAACAACCTAAGTGTCCATTGATGGATGAATGGATAAAGAAGATGTGAAATGTACACACAGACAATGGAATACTATTAAGCCATAAAAAAGAATGAAATCTTGCCTCTTGTGACAACATGGATAGATCTTGAGGGCATTATGCTGAGTGAAATAAGTCAGACAGAGAAAGACAAACACTGTATGGTCTTATATATATGTAGACCAAGCCCATAGATACAGAGAAGAGACTGGTGGGTTGCCAGGGGTGGGAGGTGGTGTGGGTAGGTGAAATAGGTGAAGGGAGTCAAAAAGAACTGACTTCAGCTATAAAATAAATAAGTCACGGGAATGTAATGTACAGTATTAACTATAGTTAGAAATACAGTAGTTCCCCCTCATCTATGGGGGTATATATTCTATGACCCCAGTGGATGCCTGAAACCTTGGATAGTAGTGAACCCTACATATGTTTTTCTCCATGCATACATACTTATGATAAAGTTTAATTTATAAATTAGGCACAGAGATTAGCAACAATAACTAATAATGAAACAGAATAATTGTAACAATATACTATATTAAAAGTTATGTGAGTGTTGTCTCTCTCTCTCAAAATATCTTATTGTATATATTTAATGTCTTTTCTATCCTAACGAAACATTTATCATGCACTGTGGCTGTATCTTTTGCAGTTTGAGGTGTGAAGGCATAGCTGGACTTTCACCTTTTTACTTAAAGGAAGCACTTCATGACTTCTCTTTTTTTTAAAACATCTTTATTGGAGTATAATTGCTTTACAATGGTGTTTTAGTTTCTGCTTTATAACAAAGTGAATCAGCTATACGTATACATATATCCCCACATCTCCTCCCTCTTGCTTCTCCCTCCCACCCTCCCTATCCCACCCCTCTAGGGGGACACAAAGCACCGAGCTGATCTCCCTGTGCTATGCAGCTGCTTCCCACTAGCTATCTATTTTACTTTTGGTAGTATACATAAGTCCATGCCACTCTCACTTCATCCCAGCTTACCCTTCCCCCTCCCCGTGTCCTCAAGTCCATCCCTAACACCATACACAAAAATAAACTCAAAATGGATTAAAGGCCTAAATGTAAGGCCGGACACTATTAATCTCTTAAGAGGAAAACATAGGCAGAACACTGTATGACATAAATCACAGCAAGATCCTTTTTGATCCACCTCCTAGAGAAATGGAAATAAAAACAAAAATAAACAAATGGGACCTAATGAAACTTAAAAGCTTTTGCACAGCAAAGGAAACCATAAACAAGACAAAAAGACAACCCTCAGAATGGGAGAAAATATTTGCAGATGAAGCAACTGACAAAGGATTAATCTCTAAAATTTACAAGCAGCTCATGCAGCTCAACATCAGAAAAACAAACAATCCAAAAATGGGCAGAAGACCTAAATAGACATTTCTCCAAAGAAGATATACTGATGGCCAACAAACACATGAAAGGATGCTCAACATCACTAATCATTAGAGATATGACTTCTCTTGGGCATATTCGAATTGCCAGCCTCCTTACGCTTGCACTTTGGGGCTATTAGTAAGTAAAATATGGGTACTTGAGCACAGGCACTGTGATACCTCGACAGTCAATCCGATAACCTAGAGGACTATCAAGTGACTAACAGGATGGCATGAGATTTTATCAGAACTGTGCACAAATTAAAACTACAAAGAGTTTCTTTTTGGAATTTTCTATTTAATATTTTTGGACTGCTGTTGACCATGGGAAACTGAAGCAGTGGAAAACAAAACCATGGATGATAAGGGGGATAGCTGTACTGGGTTTCATATTTTAAAGTTGGTAGAGAGTAGATCTTAAAAGTCATCATCACAATAAAAAATTTGTAACTACATATGGCAACGGATGTTAACTAGCCTTTTCGTGGTGATCATTTCACAACATACACAAATGTTGAAATATTATATGGTACACCTGCAACTAATATAACGTAATATGTCAATTATACCTCAATTAAAATGTGTCTGCTCAAAATTGAGAGATTCCATAGCTTCTAGAGATCCCTGGTCACAGTGAAATGAAACTGCCTCACCTTGAGGAACTTCAGTAGCCATGGTATTTAATAATACCTAACTCCACTCTGTAAATGGTGCTTAGTTTGTTCGTAAATGTATATGCCTCCCCTCTTCCTACTGTCAAAGTTTTGGACAATCTGTTCAACTAACATTCCAGGAAAATTCAGGATGGCTAATAGCCACAGATATACCTTCATCACTTCACTAAAAGTTTAAGTGTAATGATTAATTCTAGGATTCTGTTCAGAAATCATGGCATACAAAATTTTTTAAAAACTGTATTTTGGGGGGTTGTTTTCATATTTCTCCTAGGTTCCCAAAAGAGATCTGTGACTTCATAGAAAATCACAAAAATTCTCAGAGAAACTTCGATTAGGCAGTAATTACATTCGAATGTCATATTTATCCTGAGCTTCCAGTTATTAAGCCAACAGATAGACAGTTAATAGAAAGAAAAGTTTACAGTGCCTTCATAGTCTGAAAAAAACACACATTTCAGTTATTTAGAAGAGAAAGTGTCTGGCGTTAAATTGTGTGCAAAACAGTCTAATACAAATCCTGCCATCAGAGTTCCTGATTAATAATGGACGAATCCTTCAAAAGAAAACTTGTTAGAAGATGCAAAAACATACTTCATGTAGGCATTTCTTATAGTGACCCTAAACAAAAATAAGGATGTAAGGTTAGATTTTAATTCAGTGAAAGTATTTTATTCTATCTGGTGTGATACCAGCAAAGGGATGAAGGTTGGTGGGAACTGGTGGTGAGGGCTTTGCTGGAGAAGCAGCAAATTAATCTTATTCATTCCCTGTGGTGAAGGAAAAACAGAGTTGAACACTGAGATCATGAAATATATAGAAGGTGACAAAAGCCATATAAGAGAGAAAACAGAGATAGAGCCAAGAAATTAACACCGGGCATCAGGAACTCAAAAATCAGGTGGAGCTGATGAGAGAAAGAGGTACAAGGAAAAAACAGACTCCAAATGACATTGGACGGACAAAATGCCCAATTACAGCAATTTCATATAGAGCTAGGCTACTGTTTGTGATGCCCCAGCGGTCCTCCCTAGCACCTGATAAATTGATGCCAGGTGAAGGAAACATATCCTAGATGATGTTTTCTCTTCACTAGCAAACTTGATGCTAAATAAACTTTAAAAAGGCTATAAGAATGGATGGTTAGTGTTTGCCTTATACTGCCCTAGGTATGTTCCAATCATCCTGAGTTTTCCTTTTGCATGAGTAGAAGAAGAGCTAATCTAGATTAAGCTCTGACAAGAATCTGGAGTTCAGACTGTCGGCACATTGATAAGGCACATCTTTTGGTTTTCATACGGTTGATAGCAAAGCTAACATTCTGATAACGACTTGTAATCTTCCCTTATGAAAGGTCACATAGCTTCTCTCAGAGATAGAGGTGCCTCCTTGTGGGCAAGGATTGTCAATAAAGCAACTTCAAATATTAGTAACTTACATTTATTAAGTGTTTACTCTGTGCTTGGCACTCCGTTCAGCACTCATTTCTTTAATCATTATGGCAATATTATGCTAGTACGCAATAATATAACAATTATTATCACCATTTTACCAATGGGGAAACTGAGGCCAAGAAAGGCCAAGGCGGGGTTCCCTGGTGGTGCAGTGGTTGAGGGTCCACCTGCCGATGCAGGGGACGTGGGTTCGTGCCCCGGTCTGGGAAGATCCCACATGCCGCGGAGCGGCTGGGCCTGTGAGCCATGGCCGCTGAGCCTGCGCGTCCGGAGCCTGTGCTCTGCAACGGGAGAGGCCACAACAGCCAGAGGCCCGCGTACCGCAAAAAAAAAAAGAAACGCCAAGGCCTCACAGGTAGCAAAGAGCAACTTCAAGTCTTTTGGAGAGTTTATATGAACATTTGCCTGCATGTGTGAATATCTGTTTATATGACACATCTCTATGTATACTTCTAGGATTTATATATGTCGGTATATATTATATATTTATAGATGTTTATACATGTACTTAGTTTTATCATGCTGAACAGAAACATAATCACAGAGTTTATCCAAGTATATAAATTTATGTGTTCATCAATTAACTTCAGAATTTGTCACTGCAGTAAATCCAGGAAAGATCCTTAATGAAAATTAATTCCACAAAAACTAAGTAGTTATGTATGAGATGTAGATCAGTGACTGGCAAAGGATTTTCCGTAAAGGGCCCCAAAATAAATATTTTAGGCTTTGCAGGCTAGACTGTTTCTGCTGCAACTACTCAATTCTGCCATTGTGTGGGCGTGAAAGCAGCCAGAGACAGTATGTAAACAAATGAGCAGGGCTGTGTTCCAATAAAACTTTATTGACAAAAACAAGCAGTGGGGCACGATTTAGCCCTTGAGTTTAGTTTACCAACCCCGATATAGAAGCAATATACATACACGTACATTATAACCAGATATATGCAATATATTACTACTTCCTTTCTTTTTATATAGTTTATTTCTCACACAGGTATGATATTCAGCTGGTTTTTGTAACAGTACTCTGATATTCACTCTCTATGACAAGTATTATAATTTAAAAAATAATAAATGAGAATTCAGTTAAATATTATGTATTCATTATTGTATAGATTTTATTGTATACAATTACTGAGGTTTCTTCCTCAATAAATGAAGTTTTAATTCACACTGTCAGTAAATTAAGTTGGATGAGTTGGACTTTTAAGGGAAAGATACTGAGATTATACTTATATTTGTAGGTAGTAAGTGACTCTTTGCCTTTTGATCTATTTGTAGATGCCTTACACAAAGAGTTTAGATTTTAAAAATATTTCTTGCTGTTGTTAATAATACAAAATATAAAATTTCTTTTCCCAACAGGAAAAGGAAGATTTTTCATCATTCATGATGTGCTTCTAAATTCCACTTAGCTTGAGTAATTAAAGGGTCAGATTCTTTCTATTACGTTTCTGGCTTTCAGCACTGCCATTTTTCTTTTCTTGGCACTTTATTATAAAGATCCAGGAGATGCTTAAAAGGGTGAAATTCTATTTTTCTTGGCATTAAAAAACATACATTTACTTGTTGCTAATATTTTATATTTATTTAATGAATTAATTTATTTACTTTGGCTGGGCCGGGTCTTAGCTGTGGGATCTTCCTTGCGGTATGCAAACTCTTAGTTGTGGCATGCATATGGGATCTAGTTCCCGGACCAGGGATTGAACCTGGGCCCCCTGCATTGGGAGCACGGAATCTTACCCACTGAACCACCAGGGAAGTCCTTGTTGCTAATATTTTAGATTATTTTACATTAACTGATTCTTACTACTGTTCAAAAAAAACAAAAACAATAACAAGAACTCTTACAACACTAATATTCAATACTGAAGCTTAAACAATTCAAATGCTGTTTTTAAGGATTTAATATTTCATTGGAAAGGAAGGCAAATAAAAAATGCCTAGTTTCAGACATCCTAGATCTTTTCTGCTAGTTCGCACACACCCATTTCATGACCTTGGGAAGCTTCACAGTGTAGGACAGGGAAGTCAGAATCTCAGATGCTTGGATTGGAGTTACACCTCTTAGCTGAGCTGTGCCTGAATTATAAAACTTTGTGTACCTCAGTGTCCTCACCACTGACTTGAGATCAATGATGAGGAAAAAGCAAAATAAAACATGATGGAGTGTGAGTGGGGTATGTATCTCTTCTCTTCCTTTTAAAAAGTGGTGTCTTCCTCCTTCTGGAAGTCCCTTTTTCATTTTAAAACAAACACCATTCTTTGAAAATGAGAGTGCTAGTGAAGAGAACATCACCCAAGTACAGAAAACAAAGCAGAAAAGGATGAGAGGTTGCATACTGAAAGACATGTTTGAGAACAAATATCTTCATGGAGCGTGAGAACCCTCATTCCTCTGACCTGAATCCTTTAGCTGTAACCCAAGATAGAACTAAAGGTTCAAAGAAGGTAATTACTTATTATTTAGAGGGTAATTGTAATGAGCCGAGATAACAAAACGATCGCATTTCAAAGCCTGACACTGCTTTTTTTTAAGCAAAGAAAATGACTTTATTAAGGAATATTCAAAATTGTTCAGGTTGGCCTTGGGCATGATGTTTAGAGAGAGACAGATGACAAAATCCGCTTGCATGGTCTTGCATGTATTTGCTGAGGCACCCAGGAGAATGGAAGGGGTATGCATGAGGTAGGAAGATACCATCTTATCAAAAAACAAATTGGACATCATATGCCCTCAACTTGACAGGGGGAGCTTTCGAGAACACCAACTGAGCTGCTTCTCAGTTTTGCGGCAGAAATTGAAGTCAAAGACAGGAATTTTTCATCTGCAGAGTTCCTAATTCACAAGAAAAGCAAGAACTTTCTTTGTAAATTGATTTTTGAGTTCCTCATCTGAGGTGTGAAAGAGACCAGGGTATTGTTTTCCTATTAAACAATTTTTTTGTTTGACTATCTTTTTCTTTAGAGATAATCAAATCCCTTAACCTTATCAGACTTTCACTTTGGCATTTGGAGATGCCAGAGGATGATTTTCTTAGTAAAGAAGGTTAGGGATCCAGAAATGTCTCCCTGTCCCTCTCTGCTGGGTACAGTTATTTTCCTCCACGATTTCTCATCCTGTGTATCTATTTATCTAATGTCAAGCTAGCACATCAGGACACCCTGTGACAAGCTGGGCTGATGATGTGACCGCATGGGGACCAACTAACCCTGGTCAGTACTCACACGTTTTCTCTCTTGGGGACTGAAACCAGGCTTCATGCTGATCACTGATGGCTCTTCCAGAACGAAGCTTTGCCAGTTTCCATTGCCTGCTAGATACAACCAGCAACTGCAGCTTTCCTGAGTGGGTATCCTCCTATTGATCATGTGCTGAAAGTCGGAACATTTCTAGGAGTGGATGTGTGTGAGTGTGTGTGCGAGAGAGCCAGAGAAAGAGCAGGCTTTCTTATTGCAATGAAACAGAATTTATGAGTAGGGGCAGACAGCTTTCGCTCCTGTTTGGCACTGTGCATAAAAACGAGGCCTGTGTCTCCGTTTTCTTAGGGACTCAGTTCCAAAGAGTTTTGTGTGTGTGTGTGTGTGTGTGTGTGTGTGCGCGCGCGCGCGCGCGTGCACGCACCAGGGAAAAAGGATTTGGGCGCGTGGGGAGAGCTAAGGGAATTAGTGCAGGCAAATTCACAAGCAGAGCAGAGCCAGGAAAAATCAGGACTGGGGCACAGTCCTTTTTCCCTTCAGAGTATGGGGTGTCCATGGGATGAAAACCACTTCTGCAAAGAAGCCTTTGAGTTTCCACAGTGATGTCGAAGTCTGCATGGGCATCATACTGCTCTGTAAAATGAATGGAGCCCCTCTGGGCCATGGCCGAGGTGCCAGGCAGGTAGGGAAAAAATGGTGAGAGCCCTTGATTACAATTACCTGGGCTTTCTCTTGGCCTCTGGGACTCTGGCTGGGATCCCTCATTGCCATCAAATTCACAGTCTTTTGCACCATCATCTTCTGCCTGGATTAAAGCTCTCCCCCCTTTTTTTTTCCTCGCTGAATCAAACCACACTGTGAATCTAAGGTTTTAACCTCAACATTCTATATTTTCAGTTTAATTAAGTCCGTATCCTAGGAAATGCTTTCCTGCCAACCTCTACAGTGAGACACTCTTGTCAGGCAAGAGCTGATCCTCAGTGCTCTCTGGACCAACCCATAATTAATTTTAAGAACAAAAGGAGAATTATTAAGAGTTATCTATGTTTGATCATGTTGTCGGGAGGTGTGAAATATATGCTTACTTTCCAGGGTTACTGTGTCACATGCTGTCCAGATTTTGCATGGAATTGGATGAAGACACCTCCAGCCATGCAACCCCCTAACCCCTACCCAGAATTTGTTATCAGAGAAATCTTGGATTGAGCAGCAGTAAATTCCTAGGAGACAGAGGTTTTTATGGGTACCTTTTTACACTTTCCATTACCAGCAGAAAAGACAGAATTTTCCTCTCCCAAAGCAGACCGTTGTTTCCAGGCTTGATTCTCTGTTGTAATGAAAGCTAAGTATGTGTGTGAATCTATGGGGTGTGTGTGTGTGGCTGGCGGGATTGATACTTCAAAACACATGGCCAGTGGCATTTAATGATCGTCAATGAAACAAAGAGAGTGAAGGGAATTAGCTTCGGTGCTTCATCTGCACTTCCTATCATTAGTCGAACTTCAGCTAAGTAGCATGCCGACGCCCTAGAGGACTTGGCTTCGTATTTCTCCCATAAAATGTCTCCCATAAAATGAAGTGGAAAAGATGTTGCCCATCAATGAAGACCACAGAGGGCTGTTGAATGCCATAGAAAGCTTTCTAGATGGGGATTATAGGGGATGTAACAATACACAATACCACAGTCATTCCAGGCAGACTCCTTAACTAAAATAAATGTTAAATCATATAGAAACACTACTAACATTTCCAGTAAAGATGGCTCAAATCCCTCAAGCACAAAGATGACAAGACTTTTGGATAGGGGCTGCCTTGTGATAGGAAATAGCCAGTATCTGAGTATAGCGACTCAGGAGCACTTGGGAGAGACTTTGACTGATAATTGTTAAAAAAAAAAAAAAGAAAAGAAAAAAATAGTGATCCAGGAAGCCTACATCATTTCTCAGTGTTCTAACCCACTCATAAGAGTTCAATCAGATGCCGTGACCTAACGTCTCCTCCTAAACTCCCTCTGAGACACTGACTCAAATAGATGTTTCATCAACTGTCTGGGGCAGTAACAGGTTAACTGACAGCTGAAAAAAATGCCCCAAACCAAATCATCACAGACGCACTTTTACTAGTCACACAAGTTGATGAGACAATGTCTGGATGATAGTAACGAACTCATCCTTTTATCTAGGAGTAAAGGCAAAGATATTTTCATTTAGAAAAATAAATGTTGCAAGTAATTAAATCATGTACCTACATTGCAAAGCCATTATTTATACAATAAGAGAGTCCTGCTAACTCTGCCCTCCGTTATTCTCCAGCCCAAGATTCAGCTGGACTTGTTCACTCAGGACTTTCTTAACCAGCTGTGAACTTCTGCTGTTGCAATTCTGTTCTTATTACACCTTCCTCTTACTTTCTAGATCTCTGAATCGTAACTACTCCTCCAACACCCAATTTCTAATCTGCTCCCTTGTTGATAAGGTCCATACTCAACAGCGGTATCCTTTATCAGTTTTGGTCTTTATTACTCATTTGACATACGTTACTAGCTAACTTGTTTTCTTTCTGAAGTTTTATTTTGAAATGATTTCAGATTTACAGTGTTGTAAAAATAGTACAGAGTCCTGTATATCCTCCATCCATTTTCCCTTTACGTTAACATCTTATATAATCATGGCATGTTTATCCAAACTAAGAAATCCACATTGGTTCAATACTACTATTAGCCAAACTGCAGAGTTTCTTTGGATTTCTCCAGCTTTTCAAATATGAAAATATGACCTTTTTCTGTTCCAGGATCCAATCCAGGATCCCACGTTGCATTTAGTCATCATATCGCCTTGATTTCCACCAATCTGTTTCTTTTTTTTTTTTTTTGGTGTGTAACCTTGCCACTTTTGAAGGGTGCTGTACAAGTATTCTGTAGAATGTACCTCTGTTTGTGTTTGTCTTGGGTTTTCTCATGGTTAGATGGAGGTTATAAATTCAGGCGAAAAATATTAAGGAGATGAAATGCCCTTAATTATCACATTATACCAGAGGGCACATGACATCATTGTGACTTATTAGTGGTGATGTTAGCCTCAAACACTTTATTAAGCTATTGTCTGCCACCACGTTTTTCTGTTATTTTTTTATTTTTCTTTTCAGATTCTATTCATTAGAAGCTAGTCACTAAGGTCAGTCCACATTTCAGGAGAGGGGAATTAAGGTTCACCTCCTGTAGGGAGGAATACCAAAGACTTTCTGGGAACATATTAAAAACCACAATGGCAATTAATAAGTTATGGGAGAGATGCTTTCAGGCTATTCATTTATCCTATTTCTCCTTCACATTTTGCTCACTAAATTTTAGCATCTATCAGTGGATTCCTCAAGAAGCAATTATTACTATGGTGGTCCAGTGGTGCTTTTCTATCTCCTTCATTCCTTCTATATTTATTATTTGGGATTCTTCTGTAAGGAATATTTGCCCATGTCCCCGTTTATTCATTTACTTAATCATCTATTTATATCATCATTTCATGGACTTTTATATTGTTATTTGTGTTATGATCCAACACCCTCTCTCTTTATTCTGCTCCAGTGTTGGCCATGGAAGCTCATGTGTCTTTCTGACAGGCCTCTGCTTGGGGAGGGGGCACTTCTTTAATTTCATGGACTTTTATATTGTTAGTTGTGTTATAATCCAACACCCTCTCTCTTTATTCTGCTCCAGTGTTGGCCATGGAAGCTCATGTGTCTTTTCGACAGGCCTCTGCTTTGGGGAGGGGGCACTTCTTTAATTTCATGGACTTTTATATTATTATTTATGTTATAATCCAACACCCTCTCTCTTTATTCTGCTCCAGTGTTGGCCATGGAAGCTCATGTGTCTTTTCGACAGGCCTCTGCTTTGGGGAGGGGGCACTTCTTTAATTTCATGGACTTTTATATTATTATTTATGTTATAATCCAACACCCTCTCTCTTTATTCTGCTCCAGTGTTGGCCATGGAAGCTCATGTGTCTTTTCAACAGGCCTCTGCTTTGGGGAGGGGGCACTTCTTTAATTTCTGGCACTTCAAGATGCTCCAGAGTCATTTTGTATTTCCTGGATCCTAGAATCAACTATTTCCCCAAGGAGCCCTGGTTTCTATTATCAATGAATGGCTTTTAGAAACAAAGATTTGGGCACCAGTTGTGCTTGTTGCTGCTGGCCTGTCACTGCTTTTAGGTGCTCTGACTGCAGAGAACTAGGTAATATATATGTATGGATACTATATATTCCTTCTGTATTTCAGTACCACCCCTCTCTTCTCTCTTTCTCTCTCAGATACTACAGCTCTTACTCAAGCCCACCTTTCATTTGCTTTTGTCACTTCTCTCTTTAGCAGTGAGACACCTGGCTCCCTATTCACAACCCACTGACTGACTTGTTCAACTCTAGTATACATGTAAAGCAGTTTCAGAATTGCTAACCTGTACCCCTGAAAAACACACTTACCAACTACAGTACAATGTTTAGGTATAGGTTTTGGGGTTTTTAAAATTTAATTTATTTTTGGCTGCATTGGGTCTTTGTTGCTGTGCGCAGGCTTTTTCTAGTTGCGGCGAGAGAGGGCTACTCTTCGTTGCGGTGCGCGGGTTTCTCACTGTGGTGGCTTCTCTTGTTGCAGAGCACGGACTCTAGGCGCATGGGCTTCAGTAGTTGTGGCATGTGGGCTCAGTAGTTGTGGCGCATGGGCTTAGTTGCTCCGCAGCACATGGGATCTTCCCAGACCAGGGTTCGAACCTGTGTCCCCTGCGTTGGCAGGCAGATTCTTAACCATTGCCCCACCAGGGAAGCCCTAGGTATAGGTTTTTTTGTCTTTAGTATCCTATTTTCTAGTCACCACTGCTTACTCCATTAACTTAGGTCACCTCATTTTTTGCCCCATTCTCTCCAGTGAGGTTTTCTCCCATATTTGTAATACAGTTAGATTCATTTGTCCGAGTCTGCATTTTATCTGGGATCCTCCAACATTTTCTGTTTGTTTGTTTTAATTTGTGTGTAATGAAGTTCACTCCTTGTGGTGTATAGTTTTGTGGGTTTTGACAAAGGTACAGAGTCGTGTATACCCCATCACCGCACCGTACAGAATTGTTCTATCACCCTACGATTTCCTCTGTGTCTCCCCTGAGTCAATCACTCCCCCTCCTCAAATCCCTCAAACAAATACTTATCTCTTTTCCACTCTTATAGTTTTGCCTTCTCAAGAATGTCACATAAATGGACCAGGGTATATGTAGTCTTTTGTTTTGGTTTCCTATACTTAGCAAAAATGAATTTGTTTCATCAATGACTCATTACTTTTTTTTTTTTTAAATATTAACTGAGGGATATAGAAAAGTTGGATATAGCAAAGTTGGGGTGCTTACTTAAGGACAAATGACTGTGAAGCTTTTATTTATTTGGTAGTTGGTTTGTGTGTGGGGTTTTTTTTTTTTGCAGTTTATTAATTAATTAATTTATTTTTGCTGTGTTGGGTCTTCGTTTCTGTGTGAGGGCTTTCTCTAGTTGTGGCAAGCAGGGGCCACTCTTCATCGTGGTGTGCGGGCCCTCTCACTATCACGGCCTCTCTTGCTGCGGCGCACAGGCTCCAGACGCGCAGGCTCAGCAGTTGTGGCTCACGGGCCTAGTTGCTCTGCGGCGTGTGGGATCTTCCCAGACCAGGGCTCGAACCCATGTCCCCTGCATTAGCAGGCGGATTCTCAACCACTGCACCACCAGGGAAGCCCGATGACTCATTCCTTTTTATTGCTGAATAACGTTCCATTGTACGGATGCACCATGGTTCACTTATGCATTCACCTGTTGAAGGACATCTTGGTTGTCTCTAATTATCAGCAATTATGGACAAAGTGGCTATAAACATTTTGTGCAGTTTTTTGGTGAATGTAAATTTTCAATTCATTTAGGTAAAAACTAGAAGTGGGATTGCTGAGTCCCACAGATGCTGAGTCATACAGTAAGGGTATGTTTAATTTCATAAGAAACCAACAAACTGATCTCAAAAGTGGCTAAACCACTCTGCATTCCTACCAACACTGAATGAAGGAGTATTAACTTTTTATATTGTTTCCACCTGTAACACCAGAACGTGTGGGACATTATTTACTCATCACAATTACTTATTGAGTCCCTATGGATCAACCAGTATTCCAGTGTATTTTAATAAAGAGTCACTCAATTGGAAGAGAAAAATAAATGGGTATACAAATAAATAATTTTGGAGAGTGATGAATACTATTAAGATTGAGATGAACCACTTTGAAGAATTACAGAATTAAAATTTCATTTGCCCCACTGACTAAGAATTTAAAAATTCACTGAGACCAATGGATATGTCATGGGTGTTCTGACATGATGCTTTGGAAATGTGCTGTTCAAAGAAAATTCAATAAACTAAATCTTTCACTGGATCTCTGGTTCTAAAATCTCTTCTTTGCATGCAAGTGAACAAGGATCTCTTGAAGTGGGCTTGAGCATCTGTTTTATGTTTATTTGTCTGTTTTTTAAATGTAATTTGGAGAATAAAGAGTAGAGGGCCAGAGGAGGAGGGATATCAGAAGTAGAGGGAATTTCTCGACTGTCATCTAAGACAGACTCTGCATTGACTGAAAGGTGACTTAAATACTATTTGTATTATTAAGGAAAAATAATTCAATTGGGTTATGAGTATTCTTGTCTTTAGAAATGGATGATACAATGTTTTTTTAAAAGAAAACTATGAATTAGTTTAAAAGACATCCTTTGGAGAGACGTATAGTATCGTGCATGGAAGCAGGAAAGAACTTAATGTTTAGCTGTAGGGGATTTAGAAATGGATTTTTATAAAATCAAATTTATGATTTAATAATTTTCCATTTGGATGGAGGTCAGGGTGTCAGAGCAGTTTTCCTGATACCATCAAACTTCTCTTACGTAGAAATGCATTATTTATCTAACCTAGGAAGAGACAAACTTCCTGAAACTAGACATTTTAAAATGTTAATCATGGAACTTTGGCCAATAATATAACTTGAGAATGTCCAGAAATCTATGATGGTGCCCAACTAAGGTTCTAGATGCACTGAACACTGGGTGTGATAAATGTGTTTCTGGGGGGTTAGCCCCCCCTTAGAAAGGCTGAGCTTGACAGGGATAAATGAGCTTCACTGGTGATGAACATGGAGTTAAAACCAACTGAGTTCCAGTAACTGTAATATGGACGATTGCTACTGATGTCTGCTCTGCAGACATTCTGATTACTACCGTGCTACCCAGTTCCTCTAAGCTCAGGAAACTAACAATTGCCGGTTCTCAGTCAGGTAGGGAGTATGTAGCTGGCTTCCGGAGACTATTCGGTTTAGTAGGTTCTTGGGGAAGGGAATCATTTGTGCGGGAAGTTGTGTTGGGTGTCACTGGAAATCGATGCTTTGCCAGAATTATGAGCAAAAACGTTCAGAAGCCGTTTTAGAAGGCTTAGAGTTATTTTTCTGTGAAGCAAAAAATTCAGAAATGTCTTGTGAATTTGGAAGAGTTTGTACAGTTCCCTATTACATACTCTGTGGCATCATAATTCCAGGAAGCTGAGCTCTGAAATCACTCACTGGCTAATGATCCCCAGAGCTGTGAAGAAGAGATGGACAGGCAAAGGGTGGGCAGGACTCTTGGCCTTGTTTAGCATTTATTTCCTTGCAGCGTCTCTTTAGCTCATCAGCAACTCATTTCAGATGGATAGGAGTGATTTTCAACTTGTTGCTGTTGTTTTAACCTCACTTTATCTTCATGCACATCCTTTCAATGAAATAACTACATTTCTTCAGTTAAGATATGAAAAGACATTAATGAATAAAACATGGATGAATTCTGTAGGGAAGATAAATACATACATATACACATATATATGTGTATATGTGTATATCTCTTCTTGATCCAGTTTTGATTTTTTTCCTTGTCTCTGATGGACAGATTTCTGAAGTTAGAGCTTCTGTTCTTGTCCGTGGTCCCTGCCACCCTTAGATACTATTTCTCTCAAAGCCAAGAAAGACAGCACGAGGTTAAGGGAAGAAAAGGCGGGAAATGAAGTCTGGATTCTCATATATTAAAACAGACAACAACAATACTCTCGGGGCTTACCGAGGGAATTGTAATGTAATGAATATATAAAATATTTTAATGAGGTAAACTAGAGTTAAGCTCATTTAAGGAAAATAATCTGACAGTGATTAAATAAAAGCCTAGATTTATTTAAATGTAGGTCAAAGTTTGGGTCCTGTGCAAATATGCTATTTTAATTTGTGAATGAATCACCTGCCTAGTGATGAGTAAATATCACTTCTGGTGAGAGAACGAGGGCTGGCCCCTCTGCTGTCTGCTGCGGTGACACCCGGCCCCCAAAGCCGCTGGATACAATCCTGCAGGCACTCCCAGCCTACTGATCCGCTTTGCAGCAGCGCCACCTGTCGGTAACGCCGGGCAGGGGACGGACCAGTGCAAATCAACCTCAAGGCAGATTTCATTCCGCTCGGCCTGTATTGTTTCCTCACTGCGAGGGAACAGGCAGAAGGACCTGGGACTTTCATTTTCAGCCTGACGCTGCATGTTGCCCAGACTGAGCTGAGGGAGAATCTGTCATCGCGTGTCAGTTTAGTGCTGGCTCTGGGAATTAACTCTGTTACACATAAAAGGACAGGGAGGGGATTTGCGGACTCAGTGAAGGGAAATACTGTCTGAGGATTCCAACCTTGCATTACTAACAAATATGAATAAAGATTTTCATCCCTTGGAAACCCTAGCAGGAGCTTTCTCCTTTTTCCATCTGTCAGATGGCTGTGGGGCAGGAAGTTGGGAGCTCCTCAGAGGTAATGAGCTTTGAATATTCGATTAAGGAATTCCATTCCACAAGCAGACTTTCTGGCTTAGGGGTTTCAGAGGCCTTGGAGAGAGGGCTGCACTGACGTTCAAGATATAAAACCGTCCATCCTCTGCATCCTGGGCAGGGTGATGCCAGTCTGGTAAATGGTTGCTTTGGTGGATGCTTGGGAAGGCATTATGGCCATGTTGATGGTAGAAACGAGCTACTTTGCAGAAATTCAGAAGAACGCTGAATACCAATATTTCCTTAATTCTTCATTCCAAATGTAATTGGAATCACTTGTTATTTTTGTTGTTGTTGTTCTTATAGGGAGAAGAGAAAGAAGGATTCCTAGAAATGAAAGAACACCCGTGTTCTACTTTTCTTATGAACAGCTTTAATTATACCCTCTGCTATTGATTGATCACTTTCTCTTGTTTTCCCCTCCAAATTCAAAATGAGAGGTGAAGAGAGACAGATGGGTCATTTTGGTTTCAAGCAGGATACAGTCAGGGTTGAAGGTTAGGCGCAGAAACACCATTTCTTTTTTATGTGCTTTCAAACCCTAAGTTGGAGCAGGTTTATTGCTGCCATATAACCATGACTCCCATGATCATTTTTTTATGTTGACTAAATAGCCTCAAGGATCCAGCCTCAGGCCCTCATTTGATTCCAATTCTTCCTCCTTGAAATAATATATGAACCTAAGAATCTGAAGTGGGTGTACAGTCATGAAGGAAGCAAATTCCTTCCCAACAGTATATATATAGTAAACACAAACAATGAAATGGGTGAAACCATAGCGACTATACCAGGGCATGAAAGAGTAAAGATTGTGAGTTAAAATCAGACTTGGCATTTAAACTCCATTGTTATGAACACAGAGTAAATCTTGTCCTCTCTGTCTTGTCATTTCTCAGAACCAATTCTAGAACCATGTATGCTTCAACACTCAAGTCCTGAGCAAAATGATGTGAATGGCAAGATGATTCCTTTTAATAGCATCCCACCAAACAGTCACTGTTCAATTAAAATACACCAGGTGAGCCTTGCTGGAGTTAAGTGCCTTGATCATCATCACAAAAGTAAGGGACAGCAAAGGATGAATATATAATCTACAGTTAAATTAAACAAACTAAGCAAAAGAAATGCACCCCTTACCCCAAATGAAACACAATAAGCATGAATATTTCACTGTGTATTCTAAGGGTTAAAACAAGTCAAAACAAAACTGGAGTGATTATTTGGATAATATGAAACAGAGCATTAATTTCCAAGGGATATTTTATGCCTAAAGACTTTAAAATCCAGCAAAGAGATAAAGGTGTGTGTATATTAAAATTAAATAAGAGAAGCATAAGCTACAACATGGAACATTACATAAGGCAGTGATTAATTAATTAGTAAATCAGTTGTATACCATCTTCTATGAGTTTATAATAGGGAGTGATCTCTAATGGTCTGGAAAAGCAAAGAAGGATTCTTTGGGCTTTGAAAGATAAATTGAAATAACTATATGGTAATATTACTACCCTTTCTTAGTTCTTAAGTGTACTCTTCAGAGGTACCTTACTTTGAATCTCTTATGCATTTTCTAGGGTAAGTGGTTTATGCTTCTTAATCTAAGAAAAGCCTAAAATATGTCATAAAATATAAGAAAAAGTTAAAAGGCAGCTTTGAACTCCAACCTCTTCAAAGAGTTGAGATAAATGAACAACCAGAGAAAACAACAACAACAAACCTTTGATGAGTTGGAATATATAGAGAGAAACCATAAGACTTTGATTTGAAAGCAGAGTGGACATAAGCCATTTATCTAAACACCAGTACCTAGCAACATGTTTCATAAATGAAATAGTTTGCCCTTGCATTTGTACTTCCATTCATTTTCTCAGTCATTTGCCAAATCTTTTTTTTTTAAATTAATTAATTAATTTTTGGCTGCACTGGGTCTTCATTGCTGCGCACAGGCTTTCTCTAGGTGCGGTGAGCAGGGGCTACTCTTCGTTGTGGTGTACGGGCTTATTGCGGTGGCTTCTCTTGTTGCAGAGCACGGGCTCTAGGTGTGCGAGCTTCAGTAGTTGTGGCTCGTGGGCTCTAGAGCGCAGGCTCAGTAGTTGTGGCACACGGGCTTAGCTGCTCTGTGGCATGTGGGATCTTCCCGGACCAGGGCTCAAACCCATGTCCCCTGCATTGGCAGGCGGATTCTTAACCACTGTGCCACCAGGGAAGTCCCCATTTGCCAAATCTTTACTGGCTCCTTCCTTGAAGAACAAAGCTTGCTCTCATGAAATAGGAAATAAACACTGGAAAAAGACATTGATACTTGGCTTTTAGAATCCCTCAAAATAATGAGGCAAAGGGTTTTTAGAGCCAAGGTTAACACTGTGATGGAATAGTTACATACACAAAGGGTACAGAAATTAAGTCTGACCTTGGGATTAGAGAAACTACCACAGTACCACAAAGTCTTTGGGCCTTGAAGAGTAAGCAGAATTTTTACAGCAGAGAAAAAATATATAATTCTCTATCATTATAATTATATACTTATAAATAGAATAAATAAAGTGAGGGAAGAAGGAAGTGAATAGTTTTAAGTAAAATGTGAAACGTTGGAGTGGCAAAAGTATAGAGAAGAAAATTGTCAAAGAGACTTGGGGGCTTCCCTGGTGGCACAGTGGTTGAGAGTCTGCCTGCCGATGCAGGGGACACAGGTTCGTGCCCTGGTCCGGGAGGATCCCACATGCCGCGGAGCGGCTGGGCCCATGAGCCATGGCCGCTGAGCCTGTGCGTCCGGAGCCTGTGCTCCGAAACGGAAGAGGCCACAACAGTGAGAGGCCCGCGTACCGCAAAAAAAAAAAAAAAAGAAAGAAAAAAAAAGAGAGACTTGGGTACCATAATAGGAAATTTGGACTTTACCCACATAGCAATGATCCTCAGGCCATGACATGATTCTAGGCACTGATATTTTAGATATTGGCTGTGTTTAAGAAGTAAGGCAGCAGAAGAGAGGGCTGAATTTTACAGGATATTTGAAGCAAAGTATAATTGAGAATAAATTACATTAGGTCTAATAAAAGCTATGAAAACATGAGACTAAATGGGTACAATTACATGGGGATAAGAGTGGTAAAAATGGAGAGATTAAAAAAAAAAGATACACAGGGAGAATCCTGGGCATTGTGAATGACTGGGTATGCAAAGGAAATAAAGACAAGAGGGTCACTTGTGAAAACATTATTCACGTAGGTGATAATGTTGGTCAGGGTAAGCTAATTTCTGTGACAACTAACTCCAATAAACTGTGGCTGAACACAACAAGGATGTATTTTACACTCGGTGACATTCTAATGAGATCTGACAGAGGACTGACCAGCTCTGTTCTGTGAGGTAACTCAGGGACCCAGGCTCCTTCCATTGTGAGCTCCACGACCCTGTAGGATCTTGAATTCCTACACCAGAGCCTCTGCATCTGGCCAACAGGTGAAGTAAGAGACAAAGACAGAAAGGACTATTTCACAAGGTTTAGCATCACGCCCAGAGAGGGTGCCATCAGTTCCACTTCTATCCCATTAGACACGTCTCAGTCACATGATCCACTGAACCACAAGGGAGCCAGGAAATGTAGTCTAGCAGTGTGATATTAAGGAATAGGACATGGATACTGGTGAACAATTGGCCAGTTTCTGTTAAAATGGTCAGTGGATGGTAATGCCATGAACCAAAAAAGAAAATGACAAAACCATTCTGATGGGAAGCAAAGAACGTGAGTTCGAAGTTGGACATCTTGAGTTAGTGTTGTATGTGTAACTTCATGATGGTTGAAATATTCTGCAGAGAGTGTTCAGTTTGAGTTTGAATATCAGGGTGGAATTGCTGTTGTGGAAATCATGAGTATATAGGTGATGGTATAAACAAAGTTGTGATTGAGATAAAGAAGGGAAAACCCTAGATGAAGCATTAGGGACCACGCATGATAAGGCATGGTCGAGGAGAGGAAGCAAGCAAAGGAGACTGAAAAAACCAGTCAGGTGTGTGGAGAGAAAATATGGAGAAAAGGCAGTCAAGGTAGCCAAAGCGGACTAGGGCAAGGAGGAGGAGGACTTGAAAACCATCATGTACTGCAGGAGAGAGGCTGAGGAGAGGAAAGGTGGAGAAATGAGGATGAGTGAAGATAGAAACATTTGCTGAGAAGTGCAGGAGAGGTAAAAGGACAGGAAAACAGGGAAAGGATGGAATCAATTAGCAATGAATACAAGCATTGGCAAGGAGTATTTTCTTGACAAATTGAATTATATAGTAGATTGTAAATTCTAGAAATGTGAAAAGAGCAATAGATGAGTTTGGATTAAGATTTCTAATTCAGATCTGCTTGGCCTTGAAACCTGGGGCTAAACATTTAATCTCACTTAGGCTTCCCATATGTGAAATGAAGCAATTGGACTCCGTGTTTTTCAAGTTCCTTCTCTCTTCACAAATATGAGTCATATTGTTAGTGAAGGCAATAAGGTATTACTGTGAAGGTGAAGAAATGAACTCTTCTTAGTTTCATTCCTATGATGCAGCTTTGATCAAATCATTAAAATTCTCTAAAGTTCATTTCCTTTCTGTAAAATGATACTGATAGTTCTGTTCACAGCAGCACTATTCACAACAGCCAAGAAATGGAAGCAACCTGAATGTCCATCAACAGACGGATGGATAAAGATGTCATATATACACACACACACATATACACACCATGGAATATTACTCAGCCATAAAAAAGAATGAAATAATGCCATTTGTAGCAACATGATGGACCTCAAGATTTTCACACTAAGTGAAGTAAGTCAGACAAAGACAAATATGATATCACTTATATGTGGAATCTAAAAAATAGTACAAATTAACTAATTTACAAAACAGAAACAGACTCACAGACTTAGAAAACAAACTTATGGTTACCAAAGGGGCAAGTGGGGGAGGGATAAATTAGGAGTATGGGATTAACAGATACATACCACCATATATAAAATAAACAACAAGGATTTACTGTATAGCACAGGGAACTATATTCAACAGCTTGTAATAACCTATAATGGAAAAGAATTTTAAAAAGTGTATAACTGAATCACTTTGTTGTATACCTAAAATTAACACAATATTTTAAATCAACTATGCTTCAGTAAAAATGACAATGATAGAATTTACCTCCTTGTTTTAAGATTTTTAAGTTATTGATTATAAAACACAGAGCACAATGCCAGATATTTAGTAAATAATTCTAAGTGTGAGTGCTAGTAAGACAAAAGAAGAACAGTTAGGCCATTGGGATGCATATGACAGAGAGTGAATTCAGAGAAGGTTTTTGATGTGAAATTTTGGAAAAAGAAGAATCAGCTTGTAGTATCTAGGAGTTGCTTGATTCTTACTGATTACACAAAAAAGAACATGTGTAGGCTTAAACAGATTAGAAAACAAGAATGGAAATTTGTGTATTCCCTCAACAAAAATTCATGAGGATTTATAATCTATCTGGACTCTGTTTTTGGTGCAGGGAGGAAAAGAGAAGTAGATAAATAGGAAAAAAATCTATTTTCCATATTTATCTTGTATAAATGCCTAACTTGCATCTAGTTTGTTTCCTAGATGTCCTTAAAACAATGGAGAATGATCTTGTTCTCTAAATGACTGTGTGAGCGTTTAAAGGCCAAAGACTTACTAAAATAGACAGGAAATAAAATGGGAAAAAAGTGTTGTTCCTTTTTTCTGTAACCTTAAATGGGCACCCTGTAAAAGACCAGCAGGAAGCACTTGAAATATCTACTTTTAAGCATCCCTGGTAATTTTTCACACACAAAAAAGACACTCTTGTTTATCTGAGTAGGAGAACTGAAAAAAATATATGCGCCAGCAGCAAGATAAATCAACGTCCTCACTATAGTAGAATTAGTTGGCTACAGACAGTGTTTTATGGGCTGTTTCACTACCACTTTAATTAACTTCAAACAAGGAATACATTCTAGCTTTGCTCTCTTTTTCAAGTACGTGAAGCTGTAATCCGTGTGCGATGATTATAACACTGAATTCCACCCTTCGGGAAATCAACCTGACATTGCTCTGAATTGCGCATTGAGTATACAAGACACTCAAGTTCTTTAAATGATAAAGGACAATGTGAAGAGAACCCTGCCTTCCATGTCCTCATTGGCTGCTACCTTGTTCCTCTGAGCCAACAGCATTAGCAAGTTCAATTAGCAGAGCTAAGTTGGAGTCCGGGATAAGGACTGAGCAGACTGAAGAGATGTAAGGAGGACTAGAAATACAGTACGATAACTATTATAGCTATATGCAGATTTCTAAAGTTATTAAAGCTTTTCAGAAGGACATTAAAAGAATTAGAGTTCAGTGGTGCCAATCTTTTTTTAAGGATTTTTTCTTTAGCTCATTTTATTAAATGCATGATGTATTCCTTAATTTTCTCTGTGGTATACATACATTCCTATGCTATCTGTATAGTTACTATTTATTAAATTTAAGTGCTAGGGAACATGATAAGTGCTTTGCATATATTACTCTTGTAATCTTCACAATCACTCTAAAAGGTAGTTATTATGATCCCCACTAAACATGGATAACATGAGGCTAAGAACTGGCAGAGCTGGAATTTGAACACAAACTTACATCCCAAGCCAACACATTTTATAATCACCAGGCTATAGAGCCTACCAGTGACCACATATTAGGAGACTTAAAGAAAAGGCCCAGGGACTTCCCTGGTGGTCAAGTGGTTAAGAATCCGCCTTCCAATGCAAAGGACACAGGTTTGATCCCTGGTCGGGGAACTAATATCCCACATGAGGTGGGACAACTAAGCCCGCACGCAGCAACTATCAAGCCCACGCGCTCTGGAGCCCACACCACAACTAGAGAAGCCGTCACGCTGCAACAAAAAATCCTGCGTGCTGCAACTAAGGCTCGACACAGCCAAATAAATACGTAGATAATAAATAAATAAATGTTTAAAAAAATGATTTAAAAAAAAAAAAGAAAAGGCCCAAAAAAGGATTACTCTTAAAGGGACTTAGACTCAGGATGGGCTGTATCATGTGTCAACAATTAGCTGAGCTTGTCTTTGGAAACTTCTGTAGGATCCATCCAGAACAGCTTCTTCTAAAGTTTCAAGGGAGTTAGAATAATGATTTTTTCATGCGGCAACTTGGCTGGAGAATTCTTATGCATGATGGATAAAAGATAGGAAGAAGAATAGGGGCCTGATTGTGAACTAGAAGAAATTCTTTTTACTTCTCAGCTGTGGGATGGACCAGATGAGGGTGTGGAGTTCCTTTCTCCTTTATACCTTCTGAGTCTGTGGTCAGCTTGTGAAAAAGAGGAAGAGAGATGGTCCCGGTTGGGTTTGGCTGCACCTGGAAACTCCCTCAGCTGGGAAAGCAAGACATTTCTCTCCCAGGTACTTTCACCTGGAAAGCCAGCTTTTCCTGGCTCTGGAATACTGTGTCACTAGCATACTGCATGAGAAGCTCAGAAATGGCCACGGCCTGGCCAACTCCCTGTTGTAAAATCAAAGTCCCTTCCCCCCCATCCCCGCTGTAAAGAAAGCTGTTATGAATTCTCACTGTGACTTTTCTAAGGTGAAACACACATGCATACAGCTCAGCGCTGTGTGTGGCTTCAGAAAAGTCAGTCATCGTCCCACCTAGCAAAGATCACTCACAAATAGGAACGGTTTTGACTCTTTGTTTTTTTGAACGGTTGTTTGTGGGCATAAATTCATCACCGTTCCTCATTCTCCATGGATACAAGAGACAACTGTCACATACCCAGGCTACTGTCTCTGGAGATGTCCTGCCCTCCTCCCTTTTGAGATCCAGCACCTAGGATTTGTGAGTGTGTTTGAGTGTGTATCTCTGGGTCTGTGTACGTTATCTGGAGAGAATTTGTGATACAAAGGAAGGAGAAATGGCAGTTTGTTCAACCCTGATCCTTTCTGACCCTTCACTGTCATTTCAGTGAGCCACATCCTTTACTCTGGAGACAAAGAACTCCTCGAACTGGAGATTGAAGACCGAGTTAGAATTCCAGTTCCCGCACACAACGTGTGTGCACTGGGTACTCACTTGACAAGTCTGAACCTTAGTTCCCTGGGCTATGAAATCAATGCTATAATGCTTGTGTTACAGGTTTGTTGTGAGGATGAAAACAAGATGATGTAAGGAAAATAGTGTTGTGACGGGAAGGGCATCACGCAGCTGCTTGTGGTATTAATAGCACTGTTCTGGGTAGGTGTGATCAGTCCTGCTTTTCCCTTGCTATGGCCGGGTTACCTGGACAGGGATTAGATGCAGGTGATGGGCAAGGAGATGGAGGGGAGAGGAGAGAGCCAAGGCTGATCTGTTAACTGCAGCTAAAACAAGCCAGGGCTCAAAACTGTGCAAATATTTCCTTAGCTTTCCCACAACCTGAAGGCCAAGCCTTGATATTGGGCCCTTTTCCCTTTAGATCTCTAAAGCTAAAATGTTCTGCAACTTATTATAACTTCTAATGTTCTTTGGGTTTATTTAAAACATAACTTATATAAATGTTAGGGATGGAATGAAGTGTAAGGGGAGATGCAAGAAAAGTTAAAAATTTCCTCTGACCTCATACTTCCTAGGGAAATCTCTGGGCCCTAAATCAACTTAAGACATCCTTAGGGATAAGATAAAGATTATGACCATTGTTTTCCTTCCTTCTTTCCCTCCTTCCTTCCTTCCTTTCTTCCTTCTTTCTTTTCTCTTTATTTTTTTGTTTTAATTTTTATTGAGGTATAGTTGATTTACAATGTTGTGTTAGTTTCTGGTGTATAACAAAGTGATTCAGTTATAAGTATATATAAGCAATAAGGCTAAGTTAATGGGAGCAAGTTTTTTAAAATTTTGGCATTGATGTAACTAAAGAGATTCTGATTGTGAACTACTCACTGAGAGTTTGGCATTACTGTTGGTAGGTAAATTTCCACATTGACATTGTACTTGGACAAGCCAAGGGTTAGTAAGAGATTGAGTTATAAAACAGGTAAAGATCTTTGATTTACAAGTAGCTTATTTTTTTGTGGATTGCAGATGTTTCACTGAAAGGGAGTCAAAATACGCTCCCTTAAAATAAGACTGGAATTGATGTCAGAAAGTGAGTCAGACTTATTAACCCAAAGAGGAACACAGATTGTGTACAACTCCAGTGTACCAAGTACAAATCAAAAGAGGCTCATCACACATTTTTGCAGTTTTAGAATTTATATTGTTTCTCCTTCAGTACCGAGAAGAGTCCCTTGCAGAAAGCACTTCCCCATTAGTCCTTAACTAGCAGGGAAAGAGCCTTCTTCAGGCACTGAAACCATAGAGAACATCTGGTTGATTAACAGATGTTAATGCCAGAATAGCTTTGGTTTGATCAACGATGTAATCAATCACGACAGTTATAATTTTCGCAAGGTTTAGACCGTTCCATTAAATAAAGATGGAACATGTCTGGTGTTCCAGATTTTTAGAAAAAAATCTATTTCTCTAAAACCAGTATTTGTGCAACATCTGCATACATATAATTTTAGATGTGATTTTTACACGTCCATATGGCAACTACCTTATGTAAAAGTGATACAAGTGGGGGAAGAGGTGAAGGTTTATTTTTCTCTTGTAGGTGGGGGAGGATCTAAATTTAGTTTGATTTTATGAATTAAAAAGACAACAGAGAAAATATAGACTAAAAAAAAGAACTGAGATCCAATTAATTTATTTACGAGGGAATTGTTTAATGGATAATTATGTTTTATATGCTCATATTATGCCATCTGAATGTGGGTTTTAGTTTTATCTTCTGCCCCTAGACAAAAGAGAAAACAACACAACAAAATGAAAAATTAAAGTTAAATCAGAGTAAAATGACAGTAAAGCATTTAATGCCCATTCTTCTACACAATAGGACATTTTGAAGTCAAGGCATAAACCAAAAAAGAGACGTAATCTACAGCAAAGGAAGAACGCAACTCATCAGGGATACAACAAAGGAGAGGGACTGGAGGTGGAGGAACAAAGAAAAATAATTCAAATAATCCATGGAAAAGTTTTCTGAAATGAATTTGAAGATAAATTACTTGCCTACAAGTGGTTGCTAAAACAGCAGAAAATAAGACTAAAGCCCAGGGGCATGGTTTTCAGAAAATTTCTCAGAAGGACCTCCAGTATCTAAAAGAGCTGATGATTGCCACCATCATCAAAAATCTGAGGCCTCCCATCGAAGGGCTGCATCCACAGACGAGGTCGTAACAGGGATAACTCTGTTGCATGGACGCACAGAGCTCATATTTCAATTAGCTGAAAGGCACAAATATATGTAGCGAACAAAAGCTTTGAAACCAAATAATGAGTAACTAGTTCCTGTTGTTATACTGGCCTCAGATGTGTCTCTTAATCTCAACTAGTTTTATGTGTAGACACAAATCAGAAATATAAACTAGAACCTCTAATTATACATAAAGACCAAATGGATTGAGAGTTTCTTACATCTTAAGGGTTCTACATGCATTAAATTCATTTAGGTGACACAATAGCAAAAGGAAAGATACAACTATTTTCTTTCTTTGTGGATGAGAAACAGGCCCAGAGATATTAAAACTTGCCCCACATTACACGGCTATGAAATGGTAAAATTAGGATTCAAACTCAGACATTTGTAACCATGATGCTATACTGATGGGTTGTGTTTTGTGTGAAACCGTGACTCAAAAAGGAATTTAAAATATTTTATACATTATTTTTTTATCTTATAGTTTGGCTGAGAGCAAAGCAGGGGATAGCCAAATTTGATCCCCAATGGTATAAAAGACAGTATTTCACCCAAATAAGCAGTTCACTTCTCCCCACCCCTTCGGTTCAAGCACATTAAACATGTGTTGACATAAAACTATCTATTTTTCTTATGTTACTTGGAAAAAAAGGCCTTTTGAGAATAAATTTTAAGCCCAACTTCTCAAACATTTTGATTGAGAAAAGTTTTCTACTGTCAACCAAGGGTTGTGTTCTTTATAACTATTCTGATAAAAAGATACTTAATAGTCTATACCAGCAAAGAGAAACCTTTAAATCTACGAAATATAACACCATGGAAAGAGTTATATACTACCCTTTTGTAAATTCAAAATTAGGAAATATTTTCCTTCTTAGAAGCACTGATATTTAAAAATAACCAAATAAATAAGCTTCTTGGTTTACTGATACCAAATTTAGTTCACCTTAAGAAAAAAGGGAAATGGAAAACAATAACAAATTTTAACGTTCCTTCCTATTAATTTGGAACTTTTTCCTTAGTGGTCTTAAACATTATGTGTATTTGTCAGGGTTCTCCAGATAAGCAGAACCAGTAGTCTCACACGATTGTGGAGGCTGGCAAGTCCAAAATCTTCAGGGCAGGCCAGCAGGCTGGAGACCCAGGGAAGAGCTGATGTTGCTGGTGAAAGCAGACAGAAGGCAGAATTTGCTCTTCCTTGGGGACAACAGTCTTTTTTTCTCTTAAGGTCCTCAACTAATTAGATGAGGCCCACCTATATTATGAAGGGTAATCTGCTTAAAGTCTATTGATTTAAATGTCAATCTCACCTAAAAATACCTTCACTGTAACATCTGGACTAGTGTTTGCTCAAATATGTGGGTACCATGACGTAGCCAAATTTACACATAAAATTAAACATCAAACGATGAAAAAATTCCTTCTAAGGATTTTTCCCCCTTTGGCAAAGTGACACTTAACTTCTGTATCTAAATTCAGTGCCAGTAGATAAACATTTAAGGTATAATGTCTGATTTCACCATTTATTTCTATTACACATAGCAAGGTACATTTGTCAATTACATATCTCTCAGCTTGGGTGACGAGAGAGAATGCTGTTACTCAAAGTAGAAGAGAACAAGAGTTTCTTGTTACACTTGAATGCTAATTCTATGCCAAATTTCAGGCCTGTCTGTGGGACTGCAGACTATATGAGATCCCTTTAAATAAATATTGTTGCTCGTTGTAGAAGCAGAACATGGAAGAGGTCCAAGATGGATATCACTCTAGAGCCATTGTAAGGGATGGGTATAGAGCACTTCCTGTTGAGGAGGTCCTTTCATTACTTGTGGTGTTTTAGAAAGTTAACGCCCAACCTGCAATCTTTTATTATCTTTATGTGACTTTAAAAAGCTGCATTTCTGTGGAGCTGCAGGCTTTTGAAAATGAATTCAGCTGACACACTGAATTGGGATGTATCAAGAGGGATGGCAGATTCATATTCCAGTACATCACATGATGTGCGTTAGCTGAAAAGTTTAAGGAGAGGGGAAAAAATCAGTTAAAGAAATTTTATCTCTGGCAAACCTGGTTTAGGAAACCTGTGGTTATTAAAGAAACTTTATATTGTGAATTGGCTCAGAGGTTTTAAAGCCTGTAAATATGGTGATATTTCTGTTTAACTTTGGATGGCAACACAATCAGTGGCTGAGATGTTGGACAGCATTTTGGAGTCCAAAGGGAAAAGCAAGGAAGCGTGAATGGCAAGTGGTGGATATAAGGGGGGGTGGGGGGAAACGTGAAGATGGTGTATAGTTTAAGAGAAGAGTATCTGGGTGCTATTAACTGGAGAAGTAAAACTGCAACAATTTTATACGGCAGATAGTTCAGCTCAATCAATAAAGAAATTAAGATTGTGTGGATTTTTCTAATATTTAGGTAATATTTTTTAAATTAAAGAATAAAAGCACTTATGGTGTGAACCAGTATCTGTTACCTACTATGTACCAGACACTCTTCTATGGACCTAGAATTCAATCAATGAACAAAGCAGACAATCTTGGAGGTTGTATTTTTGCAGGAGCAGATAAAAATCAGCCATAAATATAAAAAAGAAGTAAATTGTGTAGTGTGCTCTAAGGTGATTAATGCTGAGGAATCAGGAAAAAAATTCATCAGGATTGCAGAGATTGGGAGCACCTTAGTGGGGGTGGGAAGGGCTGGTTTCTCAGGCAACTCTCACTGAGAATGCGATGATGGAGACAGGATATAGGGTGGGTGTAGGAGTTCGCACCACTTGGCTGACTGGGGGAGAGCACTCCAAGCAGAAGGAATGTCAAGGCTGGAGCCCCATGAGGGAGGGGGAGCAATGTGAGGTTATGAAGTCAGAGGAAGCCAGGTTGGTAGGGTTTTCTAAAGATCAGTGCATTGAATTTAGCTTTTATTTTAAGTGACATGGGAAGATGGGTGGTTTTGAGAAGGGAAGTGAGATAATCTGACATATGTTCTAAAAAGATGACTGTGGCTGCTGTGCTGAGAATAGAGTCTTACAGAGGGTAGAGGTAGAAGCAGGGAGACATAGGAAGTAACTGCAATAAGCCAGGAAAGGAATCATGGTGACTGGTCTCAAGATGAGAGCAATAGGGGACTTGAAATTCTAGATGTATTTTTGAAGGTAGAGCCAGTGGGATTTTTGGCAGCCTGGATATGGGGAACAAAAGAAAGAAAGGGAAGAACTCAAAGACTTTTGATTAGGGTCACTGGAAGGATGGAGTTGCCATCAATTTAGATGGGCTATGCAGAAGACGGAATGGTTTGGTGGAAATGAGCAGGAGGTGAGTTATAAACACTCAAGTTTTGTTATATCTGTTAGCTTTGGGACATACTGAGTAGCATCTAACTACACTGATTGGGATGGAGAGGACATATCTGCATTGAGAGTGGCACCATATAGATGGAATATAGGCTAAACCATACACAACTGACAAGACTTGATGATTTTTTGATGGGAAATAATAGCAGTTTCATAAGATTCAACCTAATAAAAATCTCTGGAACTGGAAGAGATCACCAAGGTTGATAGCACAGATAGAGAAGAGAACCAAGGATGGGGACTTAAGACAGTCTTACATTAGGAGGTAGAGGAAAGATGAAGAACTAGCAGAGGAGACTGAAGCAGGGCAGTGGAGAGGAAGAAAGAAACTGTGCTAACAAGCCAACCTAAAAAAAAAAAAAAAGAATCAAAGCGGAGGATGTAATCATTGAGTCAGATGCAGACGACAACATAGAGGTCATCAGTGACATCGATAAGATCTTTTCTTGCTGGAACGTGGGGGTTAAAGCATAACTGGAGTAGTTCCAAACAGAATGGATGGGAGGAGAATTGGCAATCATATATGCAGACAACTCCTTTGTCACAAAGAGGAGCTGATAAATGGGGTGTTTGGTGAAAGTGGCCTTCACATAACCTTAGGTTATAAAAGAACGTAATATGTTTTTAATATGGGAAAAGTTTGTATACTGATTGGAATGAGTCTATAGAGAGGGGAAATTTTGTGATGTGGGGAAGATAGGGGACATTTACTGAAGCAGTGTCTTTGGGTAGGCAAGAGGGAATGGAATTCAGCTTACATTTAGATTTATATTGCCATTGTGTGGTCTTAGAAAACCACGCAAACAGCTGAACTCTAGAAATGGAATGGAAATATGGGCACAAACACAGATGAATTGAAAGTTCTCTGACAGGAGCATGTGAAAGTCCTTTTTCAATTGTTTCTACTTTCTTAATGGAAAAAAAAGCAAAATCATCAGTTGAAAATCAGGAGGAAGGGCAAGATGATTAGAGACTGTAACAAAGGTAAGAAACAGTTACTAGGTGATTTGGAGATAGAATGGAATAGGGAAATGCGGTAGGATTGCCAAGGGGCACTAAAGGCCCTTTGAGGAGGATGGTCATGAATCTAAAGTGAGGATAATTGCAGGGTTTATGCTTTTCTCCAGCCACATTCTGCTGCATGTGTGCTGGTATGAGTTGGAGGGGAAATGAATTTACTCAGGGTTAAAGTTTTCAAGGTGAATAGGATCAATGGAGAGAAAAGCAACTGAGTTGAGTGTATCTATAGAAGAGAATAATCATTAATATAATAAGACCATCGTATCTAAGGTGTGTTAAGAAATTCAGCGAGGATGTAGGGAGCGTGAGAGGAAAGTGAAACAATTATACGTTCTAAGGACTTAAGGACTTTGGAGTTGGAGTCCTAAATGCAGTGAACTGGAAAGGTAGGAGGTGGTACTTGAAATTGAGAATGTAGGAGAGATGTGGTTATTGACATAGGAGGCCTAGGATATGACTATAGTAGTGGGTGAATGAGGCCAGGGAGAAGATGAGATCACTGGAGGAGAAAAGGTTAAGTAACTGAGAGCCTTCATATTGGAAGTATCATCAGTGCAGATATTGAAATGATCGAGAATTAATCCAGTAGGCTCATTTCATTCTTGCACAAGACAACTGAATATTTTAAGGATGCCAACTTACTCTATGTGTTTAAATGCAAATGCATTGAAAATCACAAAAGTTCTTTTTTGGAACTTGCAAGCATAAGTAAAGAATTCTGTGAAAATAAAATGAGAATCCTGCAAAAATTTTGGTTCATTATTCCAAAATTAATATTCAAAAATCTGAATATTAAAAATCATAATGAGGGATTTATATTACCAGGTATTGCAATATAGTATAACTTAAAAAAAACCCAATAGAATAATGTGGTAATGGCCCATGAATTAACAGAAAGACCAGTTTAACAGAGTAAATAACTCAGAAATAGGCAAGAGCATATTGGATTTATTGAATGATAAAACTGACATCACAAATAAAGATGTTTAGAAAGTCTTAATTAATAACTGAATCTAGGACAAATAGTTAATTGTTTGGAAGAAAAATAAACTCCATAACTTACATAAAAATGAAAATTTAAAAAGTTAATTGTAAAAAGTAAACCATAGGAAATAGAAGGTATCCCAAAAGAATTACATTTTTTTGTATTTTAATATAGGAAAGGGACATTTTCAGCAACCTGATAGGATTGACATTTTAAAAAGGTTACTCTGGCTGTTGTGGGAAGAGTGACTGGGAAATGTAAGATGGAATCAGAGAGGTGAGTTGGGAGGCTATTGCAATGTTCAGGTGAGAAATGATGGGGCCTTGCATGAAGGTAGCAACTTCTGATGGAAGGAAAGTGTAGATTTCAGACGTTAATCAGTAAATTACACCCCTAATTCCAATTATCAATCTCATTCAAAAATCACTTCCCTAAGAAGGAAAAAACCACTCTCAGAATTTGAGTTTTTCCTGAATCTATGTTGTTTTTTGGCTTATTTCTGCTGTATCAGTTCTTATTTTGTATATTTTAGTTTATTTCTTTTTTAAAAAATTTTATTGGAGTGTAGTTGATTTACAATGTTGTGTTAGTTTTGGGTGTACAGCAAAGTGAATCAGTTATACATATACATATATCCACCCTTTTTAGATTCTTTTCCCATACAGGTCATTACAGAGTATTGAGTAGAGTTCCCTGTGCTATACTAGTCTATTTCTTTATTTCTTTTTATTTCTCTCTTTTTTATAGATTAAGTTATTCCCTTTTCTCTCACCCCATTCCCACCCCTAGTTTATGAGTTACAAACCCACAAGAAGTTGTAAACATAGTCCTGTGTATTCTTCATCTAGCTTCCCCAGATGGTACTTATTTTTTTAAATAACTGTAGTAAAATACTAAAACCGGGAAATTTGTGTCTGTGCATGTGTGTGTGTGTGTGTGTGTGTGTGTGTGTGTGTGTGTGTGTGTGTGTGTAGTTCTGTGCAGTTTTATTCCATGTGCAGATGCATGTAACCACCATCACGATCAAGATGCAGAACCGTTCCATCACCACAAAGGGACCCCTTGTGCCTTTCCTTTTACAGTCACCCTCCCTTCATCACTATCCCCTGATAACCGTTAATCTGTTCTGCATCTCTATAATTTTGCCATTTTAATTTTTTAACAGCTTTATTTGGATATAATTCACATATCATGCAATTCACCTATGTAAAGTATACAACAGTATTTGGTATTTGGTATATCACATTATTTTTTAAAATTGTGGTAATATATATTACAAATTATATGTAACACAACAGTTCCTTCTACCCAGTACATCATAACTGGCTATCAAAAAAATTATAAGACATACTGAAATGCAAAAAACCCCACATTTTAAAGAGACAGGGCCAACATCAACACCAAACCTGGATATGGCAGGGATATTGGAATTGTCAGTCAAGGAATTAAAACAACCATGAATAAAATGCTGGGGGTTTTCATGCATAAAAGAGACAGCATGTAAGAACAGATGGGAAATGGAAGCAAAGAGGTGAAAATTATAAGAAAACTAAATACTAAAAAAATAAATACTGAAGATCAAAAGCCCTGCAACAGAAATGAATGCTTAACTTTAATGGGCTTATTAGTAGACTGCACATGGCTGAGGAAAGAATTTCTGAGCTTGCAGATATATCAATACAACTCTGAAAAACTGAAAAGCAAAGAGAAAATAGACTGAAAGGCCATAACAGGCTATCCTAGAACTATGGGTTTCAAAAGGTATAACCTGCTTAATGAGAATACCAGAAGGAAAAGAGAGAGAAAGAAACAGAAGAAATATTTGAAACAATAATAACTGATAATTCTCCAAGATCAATGTCAGACACTGAACCACAGATTCAGGAAACTCAGAGATCACTAAGCAGTGTAAATGCCAGAAAAATATACACCTAGGCTTACCATATTCAAAGTACAGAAGGTAAAAGATAAAGAAAAAATCTTGAAAGAAGTCAGAGGAAAAGAAAATCCACTTCAATTATAGAGGAAAAAATATAAGAATTATATCTGACTTCTCCTGAAGAACCATGCAAACAAGATGAGAGTGGAGTGACATATCTGAAGTATTGAGAGGAAGAAACTCACCAACCTAGAACACTGTACCCTCAAAAATTATCCCTCAAATGTGATAGAGAAATAGAGATTTTCTCAGAAAAAATTAAGGGACTGTGTTGCTAGTAGATCTGCCTTGCAAAAAATGTTTTAAAAGTACAGTTAACTTTTGAATAACATGGGTGTTGGGGTGCCAAACTTTCGTGCAGTTGAAAATCCAGGTATAACTTATAGTCAGCCCTCCATATCTGTGGTTCCTCTGTATTGAGGTTCCACATCTAAGGATTCAACCTACCACAGATCATGTAGTAATATAATATTTACTATTGAAAAAAAATCTGCATATAAGTGGACCTGCACAGTTCAGACCCCTGTTGTTCAAGGGCCAACTGCACTTTACAGCAAAGGAATATGATGTAGGTCAGATACTTGGATCTACAAAAAGAAAACAAGAGCATCAAAGAAGGAATAAGTAAAAGTAAAATAAAAACTTCTATTTTTTTTATTCTTGATTAATCTAACAGACAGCCATTTATTTAAAATAATAATAGCAATGATGTATTTGATTATATGTATGTACGTGTGTGTATATAAATATGCTTATGTATAAGTGAAATTAATAACAGCAATCATACAGGAACAGTAGGGAGGATTTAGGGTCATTTTAACACTATGTATGAAGTGACACAGTATCATTTGAAAGTGGAGTTGTATAAGTTGTAAATGTATATTGCAAACTCTAGGGAGATATAAAAATACTTTAAAAAGTAATAAAGTAAGTATGAATAATATGCTAAGAGAGGAGAGACACACAAAATGCTCGACTAAAACACAGAAAAAGGGAGAAACCAAAAAAAAAAAAAAGAACAAGGGCAACTAACAGAAAATATATGAATATTAAACAACACACCCCTTAATAACACATATACCAAAGAAATTTCAAGGGAAATTCAAAACTATTTTGAACTTTACCTTCACTTAGTGAAGATGAAAGCACAGCTTACCAAAACTCGTGAAATGCAGGGAAAGCAGTGCTTAGAATCAAATTCATAGCATTGAGGGCATATATTATAAAAGAAGAGAGGTCTAAAATCAAACATCTATGCTTTGACCTTAGAAAACTACAAAAAGAAGAGCAAATTAAATCGAAAGTAGGCAGAAGAAGAGAAATAGTAAAAGTGAGAGGAGAAATTAACAAAATTAAAAATAGGAAACCAGGGCTTCCCTGGTGGCGCAGTGGTTGAGGGTCCGCCTGCCGATGCAGAGGACACGGGTTTGTGCCCCGGTTCGGGAAGATCCCACATGCCGCAGAGCGGCTGGGCCCGTGAGCCATGGCCGCTGAGCCTGCGCGTCTGGAGCCTGTGCTCCGCAACGGGAGAGGGCACAACAGTGAGAGGCCCGCGTGCCGAAGAAAAAAAAAAAAAGGAAACCAACAGAGAAAACGAATGAAACCAAAAACTCAATCTTTAAAAAGATCCATAAAAATTGATATGCTAGATCTTTAAAAATATCCATAAAATTGATAAGTTAGGCTAACTAGGAAAAAAAGAGAGAACACAGATGACTAATATCAGAAATGAAAAGAAAGATATCGCTACAGAGCCCATGGACATTAAAAGGATAATAAAGGTATACTATGAACAACTCCATGCCCACAAATTTGATAACCTAGGTGAATTCCTTGAGAGATACAATCTGTCACAACTAACACAAGAAGTACACAATCTGAATAGGTCTCTACCCACTAAAGAAACTGAGTCTATAATTAAACTTCCAAAGGAGAAAGCAGCAGGCTGATAGATTTAATGTTGAACTCTACCAGTCGTTTAAGGAAGAAATTATACCAATTGTCTACAACCTCTTTCAGAAGACAGAAGCAGAGAGAACAGTTCCTAATTCATCCTATGAGTTAAATTTACCCTAATACCAAAACCAAATAAGACATTACAAGAGAGGAACACTATGGACCAATATCTCTCATAAACATAGATGAAAAATCCACAACAAAATATTAGCAAATTAAATCCAACAATGTATAAAACAAATGATACACCATGAACACATGGGATTTATACCAGGAATGCAAGGGTGTTCCAACATTCCAAAATCAATTAATGTAATCCATCACATCTATAGGCTAAAGAAGAAAAATCACATAATCATATCAATAGATGCAGAAAATGTATTTGACAAAATCTAACACCTGCTCATGATAAACTCTTAGTAATCCAGGAATAGAGAAGAACTTCCTCAGCTTGATAAAGAATATATGCAAAATACTGACAGCTAACATCATACTTAGTGGTGAGAAACTTGAAGCTTTTCCACTAAGATCAGGAGCAAGGCAAGAATGTACCTCTCACCACTCCTTTTCAACACCGTGTTGGAAGTCTCAGTTAATGCAACAAGACAACAAAAGGACAAATATCGGAAGAGGTACATGTTGGAAGGGAAAAAATAATACTGTCTGTGTTTGCAGATTTCATGATCATCTATGTTTAAAATCTGAAAGAATCAACAAAAAACCTCTTGCTAATAATAAGTGATTATAGCAAGATTGCGGGATACAAGGATAATATACAAAAGTCAATTTTGGACAAGTGGAATTAGAAATTAAAAACACAATACCGCTCCACCACCTCAGCTTCCCGAGCAAGCCCTGCGGCTGCTGGAGCAGCTCCTGCGGCGGAGCAGGAGCCGGATGGTCAGAGGAACCCGGAAGCCCCAGCAGCCACGGTGTCACCTGGCCCCCAAGACTGACTGGCAGAGTGGAGAAACCACCTCGAAAACGGAAAAGCAGGGAACAAACTGTTTTTTAAAAATATTTATGGGAGTTCTGGGGGGTTGGGCACAGCTGTGCTGCTCACGCTCCAGATCCAGTGCCAGGGCAGCATCTCTGCACATGGGCCTGCCCCCACTATGCCAACTTGAATAGCAGTGTTGTGCACAGAGCTCTTCATAGGCCCACCAAACTGAGGTATCTGCACCGCTGTTTAACACCAGGAAATCTGGTCTGAAGGGCCGGGTGCAAGGCCTCTGAACTGGGTACCTTCTGAGCGAGTGAAACTGGCCTACGCACAAAGGAAAAGAAAAGAAAAGGCAAAGACTGCCACGTAAAAATGTTTACTACTACCGCTGCCCAGACCATAGGAAGAATTATGTGATGCCCTTTGCATTTTGTTTTGACGGAGAAGAAGATATTTAGCAGTTTGCTTACTGCTACGCATATACATACACTCGCTTTCAGCATTACCTTGACAGCCTGCAAAACAGAAACATGGATTACTTCTTCCGGGAGCAGCACGGTCAGAGCATGGGTCTTGATACTCCAGCCGGCTATCAGGTGTGAGCCTCTGAGGTGAGAGAGCCGAGTTCAGGACACTGGTCCACCAGAGGCCTCCTGGCCCCACATAATATCAATTGGCGAGAGCTCTCCCAGACATCTCTGTCTCAATGCTAAGACCCAGCTCCACTCAACGACCAGCAAGATCCAGTGCTGGACACCCCATGCCAAACAACTAGCAAGACAGGAACACAACCCCACCCATTAGCAGAGAGGCTGCCTAAAATCATAATAAGTTCACAGACACCCCAAAACACACCACCAGATGCGTTCCTACCCACCAGAAAGACAAGATAAAGCCTCATCTACCAGAACACAGGCACTAGTACCCTCCACCAGGAAGCCTACACGACCCATTGAACCAAACTTACCCACTGGGGGCAGACACCAAAAACAACAGGAACTATGAACCTTCAGCCTGCGAAAAGGAGATGCCAAACACAGTAAGTTAAGCAAAATGAGAAGACAAAGAAATACACAGCAGATGAAGGAGCAAAGTAAAAACCCACCAGACCAAAGAAATGAAGAGTAAATAGGTAGTCTACCTGAAAAAGAATTCAGCGTAATGATAGTAAAGATGATCCAAAATCTTGGAAACAGAATGGAGAACATACAAGAAAGGTTTAACAAGGACCTAGAAGAACTAAAGAGCAAACAAACAATGATGAACAACACAATAAATGAAATTAAAAATTCTCTAGAAGGAATCAATAGCAGAATAACTTAGGCAGAAGAATGGATAAGTGACCTGGAAGATAAAATAGTAGAAATAACTACCGCAGAGAGGAATAAATAAAAAAGAATGAAGAGAATTGAGGACAGTCTCAGAGACCTCTGTGACAAAATTAAATGCACCAACATTTGAATTATAGGGGTTTCAGAAGAAGAAGAGAAAAAGAAAGGGCCTCAGAAAATATTTGAAGAGATTATAGTTGAAAACTTCCCTAACATGGGAAAGGAAATAGTCAATCAAGTCCAGGAAGTGCAGAGAGTCCCATACAGGATAAACCCAAGGAGAAACACACCAAGACACATATTAATCAAACTATCAAAAATTAAATACAAAGAAAAAATATTAAAAGCAGCAAGGCAAAAGCAACAAATAACATACAAGGGAATCCCCATAAGCTTAACAGCTGATCTTTCAGCAGAAAATCTGAAAGCCAGAAGGAGGTGGCAGGACATATTGAAAGTGATGAAAGGGAAAAACCTACAACCAAGATTACTCTACCCAGCAAGGATCTCATTCAGATTTGACGGAGAAATTAAAACCTTCACAGACAAGCAAAAGCTAAGAGAAGTCAGCACCACCAAACCAGCTTTACAACAAATGCTAAAGGAACTTCTCTAGGCAGAAAACACAAGAGAAGTAAAACACCTACAATAAAAAACCCAAAACAATTAAGAAAATGGTAATAGGAACATACATATCAATAATTACCTTAAATGTAAATGGATTAAATGCTCCAACCAAAAGACATAGACTGACTGAATGAATGCAAAGACAAGAACCGTATATATGCTGTCTACAAGAGACCCACTTCAGACTTAGGTACACGTAAAGACTGAAAGTGAGGGGATGGAAGATATTCCATGCAAATGGAAATCAAAAGGAAGCTGGAGTAGCAATTCTCATATCAGACAATATAGACTTTAAAATAAAGACTATTACAAGAGACAAAGAAGGACACTACATAATGATCAAGGGATCAATCCAAGAAGATGATATAACAATTGTAAATATTTATGCACCCAACATAGGAGCACCTCAATACATAAGGCAAATGCTAACAGCCATAAAAGGGGAAATCGACAGTAACACAATAACAGTAGGGAACTTTAACACTCCACTTTCACCAATGGACAGATCAACCAAAGTTAAATAAATAAGGAAACACAAGATTTAAATGACATATTAAACAAGATGGATTTAATTGATATTTATAGGACATTCCATCCAAAAACTACAGAATACATTTTGTTCTCAAGTGCTCATGGAACATGCTCCAGGATAGATCATATCTTGGGTCACAAATCAAGCCATGGTAAATTTAAGAAAACTGGAATCATATCAAGTATCTTTTCTGACCACAATGCTATAGACTAGATATCAATTACAGGAAAAAAAGTGTAAACAATACAAATACATGGAGGCTAAACAATACGCTACTAAATAACCAAGAGATCACTGAAGAAATCAAAGAGGAAATCAAAAAATACCCAGAAAAAAATGACCATGAAAACATGACAACCCAAAACCTATGGAATGCAGTAAAAGCAGTTCTAAGAGGAAAGCTTATAGCAATAGAATCCTACCTCAAGAAATAAGAAAAATCTCAAATAAACAACCTAACCTTACACTTAAAGCAATTAGAGAAAGAAGAATAAAAAAACCCTAAAGTTAGCAGAAGGAAAGAAATCATAAAGATCAGACCAGAAATAAATGAAAAAGAAATGAAGGAAATGATAGCAAAGATCAATAAAACTAAAAGTTGGTTCTTTGAGAAGATAAACAAAATTGATAAACCATTAGCCAGACTCATCAAGAAAAAAGAGGAGAAGACTCAAATCAAAAAAGGGGAGAAGACTCAAATGGACAACCTGGAAGAAATGGACAAATTCTTAGATAAGCACAACCTTCTGAGACTGAACCAGGAAGAAAGAGAAAATATAAACAGACCAATCACAAGCACCTTGCATAGCCAAAGCAATCTTGAGAAAGAAAAACGGAGCTGGAGCAATCAGGCTCCCTGACTTCAGACTATACTACAAAGCTACAGTAATCAAGACAGTATGGTACTGGCACAAAAACAGAAATATAGATCAACGGAACAGGATAGAAAGCCCAGAGATCAACCCATGCACATATGGTCATCTTATCTTTGATAAAGGAAGCAAGAATATACAATGGAGAAAAGACAACCTCTTCAATAAACGGTGCTGGGAAAACTGGACAGCTACATGTAAAAGAATGAAATTATAGGACTTGGTAACTCCATACACAATAATAAACTCAAAATGGATTAAAGACCTAAATGTAAGGCCAGACACTGTAAAACAGAGGAAAACATATGCAGAACACTCTATGACATAAATCACAGCAAGATCCTAGACAAGTGGGACCCAATGAAACGTAAAAGCTTTTGCACAGTAAAGGAAACCATAAACAAGACCAAAAGACAACCCTCAGAATAGGAGAAAATGTTTGCAAACGAAGCAACTGACAAAGGATTAATCTCCAAAATATACAAGTAGCTCATGAAGCTCAATATCAAAAAAACCAAAAAAACAAAAAACAAAAACCCAACCCAAAAATGTGCAGAAGACCTAAATAGACATTTCTCCAAAGAAGATATATAGATTGCCAACAGACACGTGAAAGGATGCTCAACATCACTAATTGTTAGAGAAATGCAAATCAAAACCACAATGAGGTATCACCTCACACCAGTAAGAATGGCCATCATCAAAAAATCTACAAATAATAAATAATGGAAAGGGTGTGGAGAAAAGGGAATCCTCTTGCACTGTTGGTGGGAATGTAAATTGATACAACCACTATGGAGAACAGTATGGAGGTTCCTTCAAAAACTAAAAATAGAACTTCCATACGACCCAGCAATCCCACTACTGGGCATATACCCCGAGACAACCATAACTCAAAAAAAGTCATGTACCACAATGCTCACTGCAGCACTATTTACAATAACCAGGACATGGAAGCAACCTAAGTGTCCATCAACAGATGAATGGATAAAGAAGATGTGGCACATACAGAATGGAATATTACTCAGCCATAAAAAGAACGAAATTGAGTTATTTGTAGTGAGGTGGATGGACCTAGAGTCTATCAAACAGAGTGAAGTAAGTCAGAAAGGGAAAAACAAATACCATATGCTAACACATATATATGGAATCTTTAAAAATATGGTCCTGAAGAACCTAGGGCAGGACAGGAATAAAGACGCAGACATAGAGAACGGACTTAAGGACATGGGGGAGGGGAAGGGTAAGCTGGGATGAAGTGAAAGAGTAGCATTGCCATATACACACTACCAAATGTAAAATAGAGAGCTAGTGGGAAGCAGTTGCATAGCACAGGGAGATCAGCCCAGTACTCTGTGACTATCTAGAGGGGTGGGATAGGGAGGGTGGGAGGGAGATGCAGGTGGGTGGGGATATGGGGATATAAGTATATGTATAGCTGATTCACTTTGTTATACAGCAGATATTAACACAACAATGTAAAGCAATTATACTCCTATAAAGATATGTAAAAAAATTAAAAAATAAAAACACAATATCATTTACATTAGGACTTCCAAATTTAAATGCTTAGGTAGGAATCTGACCACAATGGTATGAAACAAGACATCAATAACAGGTAGAAAGCTGGAAAATTCACAAAGATATGGAAATTAAACAACACAGTCCTGAACAACAAATGAGTCAAAAACAATCAAAAGGAAGAAAATCATGAAATAAATAAAAATGAAAACACAACATACAACAAATTATGGGATGCAGCAAAAGCAGGGCTAAAAGGGGAAGTTTAGAATGATAAATGCCCACATTAAAAAAGGAAAGATCTCAAATAAACAATCTAACTTTACACCTCAAGGAACTAGAAAAACAATAAACTAAGTCCAAAGTTAGCAGAAGGAAGGAAATAACAAAGATCACAATGAAAATAAATGAAATAGAGAATAAAAAAAATAGAAAAGTTCAACAAAAATCATAGTTTTTTGAAAAGATAAACAAAATAGGCAAACTTTTTTCTAGACTTACCAAGAAAAAAAGAGGACTGAAATAAATTACAGATGAAAGTGGAGACATTACAACTGATATCACAGAAATACAAAGGATTATAAGAGATTACTATAATTATATGACAACAAATTAGACAAACTAGAAGAAATGGATAAATTCTGTAAAACATAAAATCTACCATGTCTGAATCATGAAATAGAAAATATGAACAGACAAATTACTAGTAAAATGGTTGCATGATTAATTTAAGAACACTCAACAAAGAAGAGCCCAGGAAGAGATGGCTTCACTGGGGAATTCTAGGAGGTATTTAAAGAATTAACACCAATTTTTCTCAAACTATTCCAAAAAATTGAAGAGAAGGGGCCACTCATAAACTGATTTTAAGAGGTTAGCATTACTCTGATATCAAAGCCAGATAAGATACTATAAGAAAAGAAAATATAGGTCAATATCCCTGATGAACACAGATGCAAAAGTTCTTAACAAAATACTAGCAAACCAAATTCAACAGCACATTAAAGTGATAATACACCATGATCAAGTGGAATTTATCCCTGAGATGCAAGGATGCTACAAAATATGAAAATCAACAAATGTGATACACCATATTAATATATCACATGAAAGATAAAAATTATAAGATCATCTTAATAGATGCAGAAAAAGCATTTGACAAAATAAAACATTATTTCATGATAAAAATGCTAAATAAAGAGGGTATAGAAGGAACATAACTCAACAAAGGCTGCAAACTTAGCTAACATCATACTCAACAGAGAAAAGTTTAATGCTTTCCCTCCAAGATCAAGAACAAGACAAGGGTACCCACTTACTACTTCTATTCAACATAGTACTGGAAGTCCTAGCTGGAGGAATTAGGCAAGAAAAAGAAATAAAAGGCATCCAAATTGGAAAGGAAGAAATAAAGTTGTCTGTTTGCTGGTGATATAACATTGTATATAGAAAATCATAATGATTCCATCAAAAAAGTGTTAGACCTAATAAATAAATTCAGTAAAGTTTCAAGATACAAAATCAAGGGTTTCCCTGGTGGCACAGTGGTTGAGAGTCTGCCTGCCAATGCAGGGGATGCGGGTTTGTGCCCTGGTCCGGGAAGATCGCACATGCCACGGAGTGGTTGGGCCCGTGAGCCATGGCCGCTGAGCCTGCGTGTCCAGAGCCTGTGCTCTGCAACGGGAAAGGCCACAACAGTGAGAGGCCCGCATACCGCAAAAAAAAAAAAAAAAAAAGATACAAAATCAACAAACAAAATCAGCTGTGTTTCTATACACTAACAATGAACTGTCTGAAAAAGAGAATTTTTAAAAATCCATTTATGATAGCATCAAAAATAAATACTTAGGAATAAATTTAACCAAAGATGAGAAAAACCACACTGAAAACTATACAACATTGATGAAAGATACTGAAGAAGACACAAATGAATGGAAAGATATTCCATGCTCATGAATCCAAAGAATGAATATTGTTAAAATTTCCATACTACCCAAAGCCATCTATACATTCAAGGCAATCCCTATCAAAATTCCAATGGCATTTTTTACAGAAATTTTTAAAAAATCCTAAAATTCATATGGAATTATTAAAGACCCTGAATAAATAACTCAATCCTGAGAAAGAACAAAGCTAGAGGTATCACTCTTTCTGATTCTAAACTATATTACAAAGCTATAGTAATGAAACAGTGTGCTACTGGCATAAAAACGGACACACAGACCAACAGAACAGAATTGAGTTGTGAGAAATAAACTCATACATATACGGTCAACTAATATTTGACAAGGGAGCCAAGAATACTCAATGGGGAAAGGATAGTCTCTTTAAGAAATGGTGTTGGGAAAACTGGATATTCACATGCAAAATAATTAAATTGGCTCCCTATATTACACCACTCAAAAAAAAGAATTTGCAATGGATTAAAGATTTGAATGTAAAACCCATAACCATAAAACTCCTAGAAGAAAACATGTAAAAAGTTATTTGACACTGGTCTTTGTAATTTTTTTTTTGGATATAACACCAAAAGCACAAGCCACAAAAGCAAAATCAACAAACTTAAAACTACATCAAACTTAAAAGCTTCTGCACACTTTCTGCATCAAAGAAATGAAAATGTAACCTACAAAGCGGGGAAAAAATATATGTAGACTATATATCTGATAAACATTAACATCTAAAACGTATAAGGAACTCATACAACTCAATAGCAAAAAACCCAGATAATCTGATTAAATCATGGCAGAGGACTTAAATAGATATACAACTGGCCAACAAGTACATGAAAAGGCACTCAAAATCACTAATCAGTGCAGGTAATGTGAATCAAAACCACAATAAGCTATTACCTCACACCTGTTAAAATGGTTATCATCATAGAAACGTGAGATTAAAAACGTTGGTGAGGTTGTAGAGAAAAGGAAACCATGACATTGCTCTCAGGAATGCAAACGAGTGCAGCCACTATGGAAAACAGTATGGAGGCGCCTCAAAAAATTAAAACTAGAATTACATATGACCCAGCAAACCCATTTCTAGGTATACATTCAAAGACAATAAATTTACCGTCTCAAAGAGATATCCAGACCCCCATGTTTATTGCAGCATTATTTACAATAGCTGTCCACTGACATTTGGGTTAAAAAATATGATCTGTCTATTTACCTACCTACCTACTTACCTACCCATCTAATTATATTTATCTGTGATGCGGTGTTATTCAGCCATAATAAAGAAGGAAATCCTGCCATCTACAACAACATGGGTGATCCTTGAGGATGTTATGCTAAGTGAAATAAGTCAGACACAGAAAGGTAAGTATTGTATGATCTCACTTTTATGTGGAATCTAAAAACATCAAACTCATAGAAACAGAGAGTATAATGATTATTTCCAGGGGCTAAGGAGTGGGGGAAATGGGGAGATGTTTGTATGGGTACAAACTTTCAGTTATATGAGTAAATTCCAGGGATATAAGGTACAGCATGGTGACTGTAGTTAACAATACTGTATTGCATAGTTGAAAGTTGCTATGTGAGTAGAGCTTTAATGTTCTCACTATAACACCACCACCAAAAAAATTGTGATTATGTGAGGCGAAGATGTGTTAACCAAGTTTATTTTGGTAAACCTTGCACAATATATACATGTATCAGATTATCACAGTGTACACCTTAAACTTATGTGATATGTCAATTATATCTCAAGAAACCTGGGAACAAAAGACAATGAAAAGATAACCCATAGAGTGGCAGAAAATGTTTGCAAATCATATATCTGATAACCGTGTTGTATATAGAATATACAAGATACTCCTACAATTCAATAATAAAAAAGGCAAATAACCCCATTAAAGATGGGCAAAGACCTATTCAGACATTTTTTTTCCAATGAAGACATAGAAATGGACAATAAGCATACGTAAAGATATTCAACATCATCAGCCATGAGAGAAATGCAAATCAAAACCATGATGAGACGCCATTTCTCATCAGTTAGGATAGCTGTAACCTAAAACACAGATAACAAGGTTTGGCAAGTTTGTGGATAAGTTAGAATTTTCATACACTGCTGGTGGGAATGGAAATGCTGCAGCCACTTTGGAAAACAGTTTGGCAGTTCCTCAAAAAGTTAAACAGAGAATTATCGTTTGACCCAGTTATTCCACTCCTAAGTGTATACCTCTACAAAAGAATAGCTGCATTATTCATAATAGCCCCAAAGTGGAAACAACTCACCTGTTCACCAACTGATAAATGAATAAACAAAATGTGGTATATTATTTGGACATAAATAGCAAGTACTGATACATGCTACAACATAAAACATTATGCTGAGTGAAAGAAATCAGTCACAAATTATATGATTCCGTTTATAGGAAATGTCCAGAACAGATAAATCTACAGAGGCAGAGAGTAGACTAGAGCTGTCTACTTGCCTTAGAACTGGAAAGGGGGGCAATAGAAGGATTGGGGATAATATATGTGGTACAGAGTTTTTTTGGGGGTGGTGATAATTTTCTAAAATTGTGGTGATGGCTGCACAACTCTGTGAATGTACTAAAAATCATGAATTGTACACTTTAAATCGATGAATTACATGTTGTGTGAGCTATATCTCAATAAAGTTGCTAACAACAACAAAAAAATTCCAGCATTAATCTGCTGTTCCCTTGTGTTTAGGGAGAGGGATGTCATGTCAGACAGCTTTTCTTTCTTTTTTTTTTAAAGTGCATTTTATTTTATTTTTATTATTTAATTTTATTTATTTTTGGCCACGTCGGGTCTTAGTTGTGGCACGCGGGATCTTTCGTTGGGGCGCACAGGCTTCTCTCTAGTTATGGTGTGTGGGTTTTTGCTTTCTAGTTGTGGCGCACAGGCTCCAGGGCACGTGGGCTCTGTAGTTGTGGTGCACGGGTTCCAGAGCGCGTGGGCCCTGTAGTTTGTGGCACACAGGCTCTCTAGCTGAGGCACGCGAGCTCGGTAGTTGTGGCACGCACACTTAGTTGCCCCGTGGCATGTGGGATCTTAGTTCCCTGACCAGGGATTGAACCCACATCCCCTGCATTGTAAGGCGGATTCTTTACCACTGGACCACCAGGGAAGTCCTATGTTATTTTTTAATTTTATTTTTTAAATTTAAGTATAGTTAATTTACAATGTTGGGCCAATCTCTGCTGTACAGCAAAGTGACTCAGTTATACACATATAAACATTCTTTTTTTTAATATTCTTTTCCATTATGGTTTATCACAGGATATTGAATATAGTTCCCTGTGCTTATACAGTAGGACCTGTTGTTTATCCATCCTATATATAAAGTTTACATCAGAGGGCTTTTCTTAGTGTTTGTGTTATATTCCTACATTCAGCCTTTCATGCCTGTCCACACATGCACAGACGAAGGGCTGCTCCAAGTTCTTTCCCCTCTGCCGCTGCTAGGCTATGGTTCTTATTATTCAGTGCTCTGCCAGGCTGCTGGTGGTGGTTCTGGCCCAGCCTCACTCTTAGGCAGGCCTTAAAGGTAGGGCTTTCTCAGCCTTCTTGTCTCTCCTCTCCACGGCAACCAAAGCCTTCTTTGTGGAAAATATTGTTTGGAAGAAAGTTTCCACCCTATTCCCCAGTAGCAAGTGACCTCCCATGGCGTTGATATAGGGTCTAGGACCCAATGTTGCTTTTTTACTTTTTAGTAGGGTTGTTTTATTTTATTTTTCCTTCTATCTCTCCATCAGCCATCATGAGTCTTGATGTGCATCCTGCAGGTAACAGCATTTTTTCAGCCCTTCTTAGAAGCTTAAGGCTTTGGTTTCAAATGAGAAAAATGTCTGTGGTAGGGGACTGGGGGTGGTGAGGCTCTGTGCCTTTTCCTCTGTGGCTCCTAATCTCCTCCTGCCTAAAAAGCACTGTGTATGGGGGGTGCGTCTGTTCTCCTGTCCTGTAACCAATATTTCTTGTAAGCATCTGATGAGGTTCCATGAAAAAGAGCCTCTAGGTGAACCCATCTGAGTAGCTTGAATAACCAGCTCCTCTTGCTCTGTTCTGTCACAACCAAGTCCGTCTGCCTATCTTGTCTCTCCTGGAAGGGGCCTGTCCATCTCTGATTATTCAAGCTACCCTGATGATGTCAAGAAAAGTTGTGACTTTTTTAGCTGATCCAGGTTTTTCTCATTGCTAGTGTGGGATCCATGCTTTTCGCATCTTTCTTCTTCTCAATGGAGGAGAAACTCATTTCGTTTTTTGTCTCCACAAATAATTCTGCAATAATCATCTACGTGCATACATTTGTACACACTGAGGATATTTTTTCAATGGGAAATATTACCAGGAGCAGGAATTAAGTATTAAATAGTGTATATTTACTTTACTTGCTCTTGCCAGATTTCTTTCCACATTCTACAATGACAGTATCAACTAATGTTTCAATCTCATATTTCTTCCAGCAATAAATAGTTTTTTAAAAAATATGTGCTAATCAAGGTAACCATAAAATATAAAGTTATAACTTTATATTTGAATTTATCTATAAATTGGAATTTTTATCCTGTGAATTGGAATTCACATTGGAATTTTTATCCTGTGAATTGCCTTTTTCTATTTTTGCCAATTTTTCTCTAGAGTTGCTTGTATTTATCTTGTATTCATAATGAATCCCTGTGCATCACAATTATAAGCACTTTGTTTGTCATCTGCATGGTTTTCCAAAGCCAAATATTTACCTATTGAATTTTAATCTAAGTTTACAATATTTGGTTTACAATATTGTGTCAGTTTTAGGTGTACAGCAAAGTGATTTATATATACATTTCAGATTATTTTCCATTATAGGTTGTTAAAAGATACTGAATATAATTCCCTGTGCTATACAGGAAATCCTTGTTGCCTATCTATTTTACATATAGCAGTTAGTATCTGTTAATCCCATACTCCCAGTTTGTCCCTACCCCTGGGTAACCGTAAGTTTGTTTTCTTTGTGAGTCTGTTTCTGTTTTGTATAGAGATTCATTTGTGTTATTTTTTTATATTCCATATATAAGTGATATCATGTAATATTTGTCTTTGTCTGGCTTACTTAGCTAAGTATAATATACTTGATTAAGTATAACTGTTGCTGCAAATGGCAATATTTCATTTCTTATGGATTAGTAATATTCCATGGTGTGTGTGTGTGTGTGTGTATTTTCTTAAGCCAACTGTCTCTTAATGGGCTCTTGGGTTGTTTCTATGTTTTGGCTATTGTAAATTGTGCTGCTATGAACACTGGGGTGCATGTATCTTTTTGAATTATATTTTTGTCTGGATATGCGCCCAGAAGTGGGATTGCTGGATCATATGGCAACTCTATTTTTACCTTTTTAAGGAACCTCCATACTGTTCTCCATAGTGGCTGCACCAATTTACATTCCCACCAACAGTATACGAGGGTTCCCTTTTCTCCACACCCTATCCAGCATTTATTATTTATAGACTTTTTTAGATAGCCCTTCTGACTGGTGTGAGGTGATACCTCATTGTAGTTTCGATTTGCATTTCTCTAATAATTAGTGATGTTGAGCAGCTTTTCATGTGCTTCTTGGCCATCTGTGTGTCTTCTTTGGAGAAATATCTATTTAGGTCTTCTGCCCATTTTTGGATTGTGTTGTTTGTTTTTTTGTTATTGAGCTGCATGAGCTGCTTATAAATTTTGGCGATTAATCCTTTGTCAGTTGCTTCATTTGCAAATATTTTCTCCCATTCTGAGGGTTGTCTTTTCATCTTGTTTATGGTTTCCTTTGCTGTGCAAAAGCTTTTTAAGTTTGATTAGGTCCCATTTGTTTATTTTTGCTTTTATTATTATTATTATTGCCTTGGGAGACTGAGCTAAGAAATATTGCTTCAATTTATGTCAAAGTATATTTTGCCTATGTTCTCTTCTAGTTTTATTGTGTCATGTCTTATATTTAAGTCTTTAAGCCATTTTGAGTTTATTTTTGTGTATGGTATGAGGGAGTGCTCTAACTTCATTGATTTACATGCAGCTGTCCAGCTTTCCCAACACGACTTGCTGAAGAGACTGTCTTTTCCCCATTGTATATTCTTGCCTCGGTGTGTGGGTTTATTTCCGGGCTCTCTATTCTGTTCCACTGATCCATATGTCTGGTTTTGTGCCAACACCATGCTGTTTTGATTACTGTAGCTTTGTAGTATTGTCTGAAGTCTGGAAGGGTTATGCCTCCAGCTTTGTTCTTTTTTCCTCAGGATTGCTTCGGCAATTCTGGGTCTTTTGTGGTTCCATATACATTTTAGGATTACATGTTCTAGTTCTGTGAAAAATGTTATGGGTATTTTGATAGGAGTTGCATTAAATTTGTAGACTGCTTTGGGTAGTATGTCCATTTTCACAATATTAATTCTTGCAATCCAAGAGCATGGGATATCTTTCCATTTTTTTGAATCATCATTTTTTGGCTATTCTCAAGCATTTATTACTAAATATACATTTGTAGATAATTTTATACAATATTAAATCAGATGATTTTAATGTTCTTATACTCTGGTGAATTTCCCACAGTGAGCATGAATTTGTCATTTATGACTAGCAAAAGATACATGGTATATAAAAGAAGAAAGAAAAACAAGGGTAAGAGTATTGAGGGTGAGGTTCATGGTGTCTGCTCTGGGCTATATGAAAGCAAGATTACATAATCATGTTGTACAATACAAGCTTTGAGGCAGACGAGGAGGCAAAAAGAATGCACACTCCTTGTTTCTGCACAAAGATATGCACCCTAAGTGACAAATCATATCAGACTCATATTTGGTGGAGCATTTTTGCAATGTGAAAGGAGAAATGAAAGCAATACTTTTTTGTTTCACACAAGGATTCCATGAATTATGCTTTGATATTGCAGCTTGACTAGAGTGCCTAGGATTTTGGTTCCCTAGTTATGTTTTGAGGAACACTCGTATCTCTCTTGGTGCATAAAGGTGTTCTTTGCTCAAACAGATGTGGGAAATGTAGCTCATTTTCGTAGAGCTCTCAAGAAGATGTACATGTAGCTTTGTTTCATTCAACATTTCTCAAATTTAACTTAATACGGAATCGTTTTTTCTGAGATATATTTTGAAATTATAATGGAACTCACAGAAGATACTTTGGAAGATGTTGGTCCTGGGAAAGGTAGACTGGGGATTGTCAGGTCAAGTGAGCTCACTAGGCAATGAACAAGGTGGGGGATATCACTGGACTCAGAATATGTTTATTTAAAATTACTTATGGCCAAAGTAGAAATTTTTTTTTAAATCTCAGAAATGTGAATTCTATCTGAATTCTTGCTAGATTCCTATGTTTGGCCATAGATTATGCCTTGATTCTGGGAAGGAGAAAAATCTATAAGTGGCATAGTTAAAATTCTCAGTGCCCTTTCCAATAATGTCCCAATTAACTCATCATTCATTTTTATTTCTCTCTTGCATATTCTTTTCCTTTGAGGCTGACAGTTGGTGTTTGGATCACTTAAAAACAAATCTCTTCCATGCTTTTCCCACTTGTCAAGTCTTATTCTTCTCTGGAAAGGTGCTCACAATTATCTGAAAAAGAAAATGCTCTATGTGTCTCATTTTCCCAAGGCAATTACTAGTTAACCATCTCTGCCTTCAGCAGAGGTAGGAATACTTATGGAGGTAGAAAAGTACTTACAGTGCTTGGCTTCATCTTCTGTAACATTAACATTTCCTTGGATACGTATAGTTGTTATTCTGAGGAACTCAAAACACTTATGCAACTATTTTTGTACATGTGTTTAAAAATGTATATAGATTATGTTTACAAATACTGTATCACACATGTTGACTGATTACTTAGCGTTTATTCTAGTTTAAATTCCTGGCAGCTAAGACAGGGCAGGTTTATGTATAACAGCTGTGAGTGGATCACTGGCGAGTGGAGGTTGGAAATTGGTGTATACCCGGTTTTCTGCTAAGAGAGTTGTGCCACTGAATCTCTAAGGTCTTTTCTACCTCCAAGATTTTTATTCTTCAGGGGAGAAAAGAATAGCTTCTCAAGTAAAGGCAATAGCCCACACACATAAAAAATGAGGCATGGCAGAGTTAGGATTGGAACCCTGGCATTTTATTCCCAGCCTGCAATTGTTTCATCAAAATGCTCCTTTTCATTTAGTTCCTGCCCTTGTGACTTGTGCTTTGGAGACTGGACGAAGTAGAAAATATTATTGTTTTTAGATTTTTGAATTCAGATGGAATGGGTAGTCAGCTAGTGACCAGAGGCTTCTGCAGTGTCAGGGGAAATGGTGTTGCCAAGTGTCCTTGAGGCTTGACCACCTTCTGCTCGAGCAGATGGTAGGCAGAAGCAGCATCTTGAAAAGCTGAAGAAGGCCAAATGGAAAATGGTCCCTGGAATGGACTTTCAGAATGTGACGGGGCCATTCTCTATACCTCTTGTGTCAGTTGGTGATGTAGTCTTCTTTCTCTTTTGCTCTTCATTGCCTAGAACACTCTTTATTTCACTCTTTGTAGAACTGACTTCTTTCTGTTCCTTCGAGTCTTTCCTCCTCAGTACAGCCTTCCTTGGTGACCCTCCTAGGTTGATTTACCCTATTTTTCTCCACTGTTTTATGTTTCCAAGCCATTTATAAGCATCCACCATGCAATTACTGGATATTTTTGTTTGCTTCCATATTAGTCTCTCTCTTACTAGACTGCAAAATCCATGAAGGCAGAGGCCATGTCTGTTTATTTTTCTGTGTAATCAGTATGATTTATGAATAAATATGTTTTATGAAGAAGTAACTCTAAAATCCGTTTTCTGGTTCTGAAGAGCCTAGCAGCAGGACAGGAGTAAAGACGCAGACAGAGAGAGTGGACCTAAGGGCACAGGGAGGTGCAAGGCTTAGCTGGGACGAAGTGAGAGAGTGGCATTGACATATATACACTACCAAATGTAAAATAGATAGCTAGTGGGAAGCAGCCGCATAGCACAGGGAGATCAGCTTGGTGCTTTGTGATCACCTAGAGGGGTGGGATAGGGAGGGTGGGAGGGAGATGCAAGAGGGAGGGGATATGGGGATGTATGTATATGTATAGCTGATTCACTTTGTTATACAGCAGAAACTAACACACCATTGTAAAGCAATTATACTCCAATAAAGATGTTAAAAAAAAAAGAAAAAAATCCATTTTCATATCATTTAAAAATTAATAATTGTAGAGTCACTTAGTAAAACATGTCACCTGTAAAACACTTAGTGAACACTAAATAAATGGTATTGCAAAATGAGAACTTATTTTAAAAAATTAAGCATCATACTAGGTAGGATGAAAATATGCAAACCTCTGAAAATTCTAACAATAAGTATAGGTATTTAAAATTACATTAACAACCATAAGACCAAAAAAGGAATAAACCTGCTGCCCAGAGGGGTGAGGGAAGTTGTCAATAATGTAATGTTGATGTATGATAAAGAAAGTACAATTTAACTTTAATTTTTTTCTCTAACCTTCGCTACTTTGGATATTGCTCTTCTGGACTAAATATGCTATAGTAGAAACAGGAGAACAGAAATCCAAGCTTAGTAAACAAACTATGAGAGCATATAAAGCTGCTGTGCAACTATTAAATTCTCTTGGCTATATAATATATTATATACGTAATATATTTTATAAACATATATTTTATTCCTGGGGCAAGAAGACTCAAAAGGAAACTAGAAAACTTCCACTTTGAGGAAGATGGAGTAGATGAACTTTTCCCTATTCTTTCCACTGAGTACAACTAAACATGTTGGAGAGTATGTATAAACAAACAGGAAGACTCTGATAGGCTGGAAAGAAGAAGGCAGAATGTCTAGGGTCCTCAACTTGAGAAAGAACATGTGTGAGTTCCCTGGATTTTCATTTTGCCTCATACATCCCAGACTGGAAGTAATCAAAGTCTGCTTTCCCTAGCCAAAGGTCCAGGAAAGAAGCACTACTACAAGATGAAAACATTGTGGACAATAATCACTCTTCTCCAGCCAAACACCACAGAGAACACTCCATCCCCATCCAATCCAACAACAGCCAAATCAGAAGCCTAGACTTCCACTCTCACCAGGGTAAAATGAGGCACCCCAACCCCTTACCACTGTGGTGTTGAATAGCAAGCTGAGACTACTATCCCTCTAGATGGTAATGTTATCCCCCCGCCATCCCACAGTGTCACCTGAGACCATATGGAAAGTCTCACATTTCCCCCCACCTACCCACCCAGCAGTAATAAGGAACCCCACTCATTCCTTCTGGGATGGTATCAGACGAGTCCTAGTGGAGACTCAGGACTTTCACCACCATCCAGTGATAGCTAAGTCACCCCCTTGTGGTATCAGTGGAAGCTACATGGGGAGCAATATTAAAGCACTCCTTTTTTATGGCTGAGTAATATTCCATTGTATATACACACCACAACTTCTTTATCCATTCCTGTTGATGGACATTTAGTTTGCTTCTGTGTCTTGGCTATTGTAAACAGTACTCAGCCATAAAAATGAATGAAATAATGCTATTTTCAGCAACATGGATGGACCAAGAGATTATCATACTAAGTGAAGTAAGTCAGACAAAGACAAATATCATGTGATATCACTTATTATGTGGAATCTAATTTTAAAAAGATACAAGTGAACTTATTTACAAAACAGAAGCAGACTTACAGATATCGAAAACAAACTTACGGTTACCAAAGGGGAAATGTCAGCGGGAGGGACAAATCAGGAGCTTGGGATGAACGGACACAAACTACTATATATAGGATAGATGACTGACGGGGACCTACTGTATAGCACAGAGAACTCTACCCAATATTCTGTGATAACCTATATGAGAAAAGAATCTGAAAAAGAATGAATGTATGTATATGTATAACTGAATCACTTTGCTGTACACCTGAAACTAACACAACATTGTAAATCAACTATAATAAAATTAAAATATTAAAAAAAAAATAAAGCACCCCTTCCATCCCAGCAGGAGTGGTATAATAACGGAGTACTAGGGAGTTGGAACTCCCAGCCCTGCCCAGCAGTAATGAGAAGCCTCCACCCCCAGTTAGAGGTCAATGAACGCCAAGAGAGGGATGCAGATTTTTATCCAATCTGGCAGTAACAATGCAGTGCCGTCCCACCCCACTTTTCCTTGCCAGAGTGTGTCATAGAAAGCCAGATAAAGAAGAAGTTGTAAACAGGATCAAAAGTTTCATAACAATAGAAAAATACCCAGGTTTCAATGGACAAATACACACATATGTTGAAAATAAAATGATGGGGAAAGATATATCATGAAAAGATAAACTGTAAGAAAGCCATCATTTTGTCATTCCAAGAATGTTATATAAATGGAACTGAGTAAGTGTTGAGATTTTGTTTCCATATGCATAATTATGTGGAGATGCAGCCAGGTTGTGTGTATCAATAGCTTGTTCCTTTTTAATTACTGAGTTGTATTCGATATTGTGTATGTATTACAACAGCTTAAGTATTCACCCACTGAGGGACGTTTCCAGGTTTTGGCTACTATGAATACAGCTGCTACAAACATTCACCTATAGGTTTTTGTGTGAACACAAATCTTCGTTTCTCTGAAATAAATACCTAGGAATGGAATTTCTGGATATAGTAGTTGAATGCTTAGTTTTTAAAAGGAACTTCCAAACCATTTCCTAGACTAGCTATACCATTTTACATTTCCACCAAGAACGGTTGAGTGATCTACTTTCTCTGCATCCTCACCAGCATATAGTGCTGTCATTTTATATATGCATGTAAAAAAATATATATATATTAAATGTTCTGATAGATGTGTAGTGATATCTCATTATGGCTTAAATTTGCATATTTTCATATACATATTTGTCATTTAAATATCTTCTTTAGTGAAATTTCCCTTCAGGGGCTTTGGCCCATTTTCTAAATAGATTTTTGTTTTAAATAGTTGACTTGTGAGAACTCATATAGTTTAGGTAACAATCCTGTGTCAGAGGTGTGGTTTGCAAATATCTATTCCCCCCTGTAACTTTTTAAAAAATCCTTTTAACAGGGTGTTTCACAGAGAAAAAAATTTTGATGAAGTCCAGTTTGTCAATTTTTTCCTTTTGTTGTCAGGCATGTGATGTCAAGTTTAAGAACTCTTTGCCTAGCTCTAAGTATTAAGGATATCTATTTTTTCTAGAATATTTTATTTTACATGTAAGTCCATGATCTATTTTGAGTTAATTTTTATTTTTTAAATTAATTTTTAAATAAGGAGTGAGATTTAGATCAAGGGTGTTGTGTGTGTGTGTGTGTGTGTGTTTTGGTCTATGGATGTCCAGTTGCTTTAGCACCATTGGTTGAAGGGCCCACCTTTCCTCCATTGAACTGTTTTTGCACTTTTTTCAAAAATCACTTGGGCATATTTGCGTGTGTCTATTTCTGACTTCTATATTTTGTTCCATTGGTCGATTATGCCCTTCCACCAATACCACATAGTCTGGATTATTATAAATATCTGAAAGATCTTGAAATCAGGTAGGTTGATTCCTCCTACTTCGGTCTTCTTTACCAAATTATTTTTAGTTTATTTGCATCTTCATTAAATTTTAGAATAATCCAGTCTATATTTCCAAATACACATTGTGTTATAACTATATATCAATCTGGGGAGAAATAACATCATTATGTTGTTGAGCTTCCAATCACTGAACCTGGTATATCTCCCCATTTATTTAGATCTTTAAGTTTTTTCACCTGTGTTTGGTACTTTTTTAGAATACTCATCATGTCCATTTTCTCCTTGTTTACACCTAGCTATTTCATATCTTATATTATATTATTCATTATATTATTATATTATATTATATATTATATAAAATATATTATAATATATAATATATATTATATATAATATATTATAATATATTATATATTGTATATTATTATATTATAATATAATATACAATATATAATATATAATATATAATATATATTATATATTATATTTTATATAATATATATTGTATAATATATAATATATATAATATATTATTATATATAATATATATTATATATGATATATACATAATATATCATATATAATATATAATATATATAATATATAATATATTATATTATATTATTAATTATTCTTATATATATTCATATCTTATATTTCATATCTGATTATAAGTGATATTGGATTTATAATATTGGTGTCCACAGGTTCATTGCTAGGATCTGGAAATATAATTGGGTATTGTATGTTTATCTTATATCCTGAAAAATTACTGAGCTCACATTAATTCTAGGAGATTTTGCTAAGTTTCTCGTGAGGCACTACATAGGCAATTATGTCACCTCCCTACAGTGTCATGAGGATGGAACACTAGGTTCCCATCTTGGCCTTTTCTGATGTGGGTGAGGGTTTGCTCACAGTTTTTTCTGTTGTGTTTGACTGGAGTAGAATGGTTATTATCTAACAATGTTCTGTCTTTCTAGCTTGTCACTCTCCTGGTCCTTTGAGAAGACAGAACAGGCTTTTGGGGGGCTCCTTTTCTCTGTACTTGTGGTATTTCTAGGTTGGTATCTACTTCAACTCTAAGCAAAGTGGACTATGCAAAGTAAAAAGGAAAACTCAGGGAAATCATCACTGTAACTGTTCCTCATGTTCTGAGATCCTCAGCCAGTCTGCCTTCTCTCCAGCTTTCAGAGTGTTCTTATGAAAATTTTTATTTATAATGTCCAAGTTTAAATTGTACTTAGTGGGAGGAATAGGGAAAACAAATACTCCATCTTCTTAGAAATGTAATTTCCAATACTGATTTTATAATATACATGGATTTATTTCTTCCATCTTATTTGTTGCTATTTTCCCTGCTTTCTGGTGCTTCTTCTTTCTCTTTTTTTTCCTATCCTCTGGAGTTTATTTCTTTTTCCCACGTACCACCACTGATTTAACATTATACCTTCTCTATTTTTTTAATAAATATCCTTAAATTTTTAACACACATACTTGACCTTTCAGATTCAACAGTTCACGTATACCTCACTTTCCTCTAGAAAGATACAAAGATCTTAGAGTTCTTTACTTTCAAAAACTCTCTCTCTAGGGCTTCCCTGGTGGCGCAGTGGTTGAGAGTCCGCCTGCCGATGCAGGGGACACAGGTTCGTGCCCCGGTCCGGGAAGATCCCACATGCTGCGGAGCGGCTGGACCCGTGAGCCATGGCCGCTGAGCCTGCGCATCCGGAGCCTGTGCTCCGCAACGGGAGAGGCCACAACAGTGAGAGGCCCGCGTACAGAAAAAAAAAAAACACACACAAAAAAACAAGAAAAACCTCTCTCTCTCTCGCTTACAGTAGGTTATTTCCTTATATGTTTTATATTTTGGTTCATGAAATGAATTATTAAGATTTGGGGGGGTAATTTCTAGGTGGCTTCCTTTGATATTATGAGAGGTTATGTGTTTTATCCTAACATTTTTTATTAATTTGGGGATAGGTGTTCTTAACCATTCAGGTATGATAAATTTAAACCTCAAATGCACATTATAAATTCTTAGTGAAAGGGACCTTTTCCAAGAATAGAAGGTAGGCCATAATAAAGTAAACCAACAAAAGAAGACCCCAAACAAACTTCTGTGATTCTTCCTATTGTGATGTCTAGACTTTTTTCTATTGTACCTATTTGCTAAGTCTGTAGTTCTACAGAGGTTCTGGTTTTATATGGGAATCTCAGTTTCACCTTTCCACCTTGAAAAGGCCAAGCTTTATTTCTAGGCTTTTCATGCATGTTAACATTCTAGTTCCTGTACAGCTTCAGAAACTGGCTTAAGTTAGTGAGTTACCTAATGCTGGAGATATTCAAGCATCTTTGAAAGTGGTATGGTGATTCCTCAAGATTCTTTTAACTTTAAGATGATCAAAAACTGCATAAATAGTATCTAACACTGTATCATTTGTGCTGTTTGTATGAGACAATTATCTAATGAACAATGCATGTAAAATGTTTAGAGATCATACCTGATGTTTGATGACACGGCATGATAACATGATATGGTTACAGAGCAAGTATACAGAAGGCAAAACGAGAGAGTACTGCATGACCAAAGTCTACGTGCAACATAGGAAAGAATCACATCTTTTCCTTGGAGATTACTATAAGCAAATACTTTCCAGTCTTGCACCAATGACTGACTGTGTTCTTCTGAGATGATCATAAATATAGATGTTCTGTTCCTATCATTAATGACTCAATAAATAAAATCCCCAGATAATCTTCAAAAGTACAGTGTGATATCCAGAATGTTATAGGCAGCTGTGCCTCCTGGTGATGTGTGGAAAATTTGATAAAATGCCTCAAATGTTCTGAAGGTAAAAAGTGCCAGGCACCATAAATGATAAGTGATGGTCATAATTGTAGAGAATGGCCACAGGAAGAGACACTATTGCTACCTAGCAAAAGTTGCTTCCTCTTTTCAAACACAGTAACATTGTTATTTCTTTATAAAGGACTTTAAGAAACCTCATATAAATCTGGTTCTCATAAAGCTGGAAATGGTGTAGACTCAATGTACTATCCAGAGAGCATTTAGTCCACTCTCTGCCTCTCTTAAATTAATTGACTCTCTGGATAAGTCAAGCCAGGAAAATGTCCTGTATCCTCACATGGGTATTATTTTAGCATATGAGACAACCTAACCTAATCTTTTGTTCTCCTTCAGATTCACCTGTACTGGTTAACTACTTTCATGGAAGAACAACATAGACAAAATATAAGATGGACTAAAACAGCTGACATTTTAATTCTATATTTGCCAGCACATTTCATTGGTTAAAGGACCATTTATTTTGTCCATGTGAAGTCTGAAGGGTTACAAAAGTAGGAGTTAATTTGGTTGATCCAGCAATGAATTATGCCAATGTATGTAAATGGATTTATGTTCTGCTTAATAATGTAAGCAGTTGACCATATAGGGTGACTCACCAGGCTTTTAAAATTCAGAATGGAATGCATTAGTAAAATTACTGTGAGCAATGGTTCAGCTTGCACAGCTGGATCACCTTCAAAAATGCTGGTTTGGGCACGTTTTTTTCAGTAGGAGGTTGCTGTCATCTGGTGCTTAACCTGACTCTCTTCTCTTTGGATTTGAAGACATATGGCAACATTCATTTCCCTTGGAAAGACCCAGTGTTACCCTAGGTAAAGAGTGGATCAGAGAAAACACTGCAGGTGTTCACAGCTAAAGGTATCAATGCTTAATTAGCTTTACAAATCCAGAAGAGAGGAATAATTCCATTAAAAATAAATTTCACATAATAAAGTGTGATCCACAAACTCAGCAAATCTGCAATGAATATGAAAATCGTCTATATTCCTAGCACTTTGATCATAGATCTGCAGCATACAGGAACAGGTGTCCTATAAAAATATCAGTTCTAGCTCTTAATTTAAATGAGTTTCTCTCTTGTAATGCTCACTGATTCACTTAGGTTTACTGCTCCAGTGAGTAATATGCCAAGAGGACAACAAACACCTACTTTCTTTAAAGCCTACTTTTTTATTTGAATGCATCTCAAACAGGAAGCACTGTTAGGCCAAATGGCCACATTTAAGATCCATTCAGAGTCTCTAAAATGAAAAAGATGAAATATTTTGGAGGTATATATTGAAGGCTATGTTATTTTTTCTGCTGACTCATCTCAAAATGGTTCCATATATGTTCGCGAGTCCAGAGCAGAGAAATTGAAGTATGTTCATTTCAACATCACTTCCAGAAGATAATAAGTAATGTTTTCAGATTTTAAGTTTCTATTTTCTGGGAAACTTATACAGAGAAGCATTTCAATGTTATGTGTGTTCATAGCCAAATAATAACATGGCATTTAATATTTGTTCATGAGAACAAACTTTATTGCACATTCTGGATCACACAATTTCCCCAATTCTCCATCCTTTATTTAAGACAAGAGTTATTGAGAGTTTGATGTGAATGAAGAAAACATTTCCTTACACATTGAACCTTGGCCACATTTCACATTCCTCTTTTCCAATCTTTATTGAGCCACGAGAAAAGGCAAATATCAAGAAGAGGGACTTCCCTGGTGGTGCAGTGGTTAAGGATCCGCCTACCAATGCAGCGGACACGGGTTCGAGCCCTGGTCCAGGAAGATCCCACATGCCGCAGAGCAACTAAGCTCGTGCTCCACAACTACTGAGCCTGTGCTCTAGAGCCCACGAGCCACAACTACTGAGCCCGCGCACCACAACCACTGAAGCCCGCATGCCTAGAGCCCGTGCTCCGCAACAAGAGAAGCCACCGCAATGAGAAGCCCGTGAACGACAACGAAGAGTAGCCCCTGCTCGCCTAAAGAAAGCCCGCATGCAGCAATGAAGCCAAAAAATAAATAATACAAATAAAATAAATAAATAAATAAATAAAAATATTGAGAAGAAATAAGGAAAAATGAGAAAAAGATTTGGAGAGAAGGAGATGAAAAGGTTAAGAGGAGTGAGAAACCCAATATATGAACGGACAATAGCCAGACCATATAGAAAAACAGAAATCTGACCCACAACCTACAGCAACTTGCTCAGTAAAGCAGGCCCTCTCTCTATCATGAAGAGCCCAGGAACCGAGCCTGTTGTAAGTCAGAATGGTACAAAGTCAGATTGCTATCTCTAGTAACAATCCGGAAAGAATGAACGATAACTTCCGTAACAATTGTCTCTTAATGGCCAGGAATTGATTAATAACTGACAGCGTCCCTAATTTTTGTCTTTGGTTCCAACTTAGCACCAAGCAGAGGAAGTCAAATATAAACCCATAACCAATCACATGGGATGTCCCACTTCTACTTAGCCTGCCTACAGCTTCCCATGCTAACAGCCTCTAGTCAGGCACACCTGAGCTTTCCCTCTTTCCCACTATAAAACTTTCCTTCTCTCTGCCTGCCTTTAAGTTTCCGTCAGAACACAAATGACAGTGGCTGACTCCCTGGCTGTAGCGAGCTCTGAATTGGTCTCCTTTGACTGTCTCATTTGATGGTCTTCATTTATTTTGACAGGACAAATAAAGAAAGGGAAAAAGGAAGAGGAAGAGAAGACAAAAAGGAAGGATGAGGAAAAGGAAAAGGAGGTTTATAGAAAATGAATAAATAGGGACTTCCTTGGTGGCACAGTGGTTAAGAATCCGCCTGCTGATGCAGGGGACATGGGTTCGAGCCCTGGTCTGGGAAGATCCCACAAGCCATGGAGCAACTAAGCCCATGCACCACAACTACTGAGCCTGAGCTCTAGAGCCCATAAGCCACAAATACTGAAGCCCATGTGCCACAACTGCTGAAGCCCATACGCCTAGAGCCCATGCTCCGCAACAAGAGAAGCCACTGCAATGAGAAGCCCGTGCACCGCAATGAAGAGTAGCCCCTGCTCACCACAACTACAGAAAGCCTGTGCAGCAACGAAGACCCAACACAGCCAAAAATAAATAAATAAATTTATATATTTTTAAAAAAAGAATAAATAAAACAAAAACCAACAAAAAAGGGGAAGAATCCCTCCCACATCATTCCCAATTCCACAATCCCCACACATGCTCAACCTCTCAGAAATGTGGTCATGGAAATGAGGTTACCAAGTTCAGTTTCCTTTTACAATGTCATTTACCTCAGCCTCTTAATAATTTATGTAACTAAATTTTAATATAAAGCAGGATCCATGTGGTCTTGAAAAGAACTCTCTAAAAGTTCTTTTTAGAGAGCTGATGAAAAGATCATCTCTCTAAAAGTTCATGCTAATGGTATTCAAATTTTGAACAGGATTCATAATAGCAAAAATACCAGAATAGTTTTTAGCATTTTAAATCAATCTTTTTTTTTTTTTTGGTCAAGATTGACATTAATACTCTCCTAAAGGAATGGTCTCTATTGCTACTTTGACTTCCTATTAGGCCTTTGAATCACTTCAGATATAAAAAGTCAATGCTGTGGCAAAGAAGGGAAATCTTGGTAGTGGAAAGATTCTTACCTCTACATTTGGTTTCTCGTGGATACAAAGACCTTGCCTTGAAGTTAGCAGTAGGATTCAGATTATATTTGAATAGAAAAAAATAGCTTTTTTCCAGTGGAGAGGTGGAGAAGAGACTAGTTTTAAATGGAGATGATAAATGAAAGAAAGTCTATTTGGCAGCCAAATTCCTGTTTTGAGAAGAGACTTCTATTCGATATCAGAATGCACAGTAAACCAATGACTTTTTGAAATGAAGAACCTTTTTCAAATTTGACTACTTAGGATTCGGGTGGATCTGCTGGTCTGCACAGGAAGTAGCTGCAGCACAAGGAAAGATGGGATGAAGGTCAAGATGGCTTATTTGTATTAATACTATATCAGTGTTTTGGAACAAACAGTCTCAAGAAGGTTAAAGCCTGATAAATTCAAGGTAAAACAGTCCATCTGCTTCATTTTAGAGATGAGTAAAATGAGGCGCAAAAAGGAGAGAGAGGTTCTGTGTCCAATGTTGCAAAGCCAGGGAGTGTTAGGGCCAGGATCTTGACCTCCTGGGGTTTGCAGCAGGCTACAGCAAACTGCAAGAGAAGGGATAAAGTAACACCTGCAGCTCCACGATGGGGCAGGCACATTAGGCTTCCCTGGCTATGAGGTCTAAGGAAGCTCATCCAGGTGGGACATTGTAATCAGAGACAACGAGCACGTAAAACTTGTGTACTGAGACCCAAAATTGGTGTCCGGGAATCGTGGAGTGGTCCGTGTGGATACAGGCTGGATGTAGCCTCCTGTCTGACAGATGGCTATAGGCTGTGGATACGGGCTGCCTGACAGATGACTAGTCACCATCAAAGACGTGAAATGTAGGCATGCAGACCTCAGACTCAAGTCTACTTTTCAAAGGTGACAACAAGACTTGAACATGTTGTTGCCAGTTCTAGAGACTTACAGGATTGAAGCAGTCCTGGTCCTAAAGTAAATTTACAACTGGGTAAGGAATACGCCACAAAACAGGGGCCCTGTGTCCAAAGCCAGAGAGTGAGTTGGGGTTTGGGCTTCAAGAACTAGGCAGAAATCCTATTTTGAAAGTTAGGCATCAGGTTCAGAGAAGTTCTAGTCCTCAGGTGAAAAGGTGACCTGAGTCATCTGACTCCTGACTCTTTAAATTCCCTCCAGTAGGGATCACATTCATCTCACCTAGAACTTCAGACAGGACTGGGCTTAAACAAGGATCAAAGAGTTCTAACTTTTGTAAGACAAGCAGGTGATGAGGCTGGAATCCAGAGAAACAGGCATGATGTCTCATTTCTAGGCAGTTTGTTTTTTGACTATTTCATGCTACACCTCTGATTCTTTTAATAATAAATGGAATTCATTTGATGTCAACATTTGTGTTTTTCCTCTGCTGAACACCTATGCACTGGAAGTTAAATTTCAGCAAACACTAAGAAACCTGTATGGATCTTTCATTTTTTAAAACAAATATTTACTTTGTGTCTATTTTCCTCAGTGCTGGAAGCTAGGGCGATGACAATACAAACCTTGCCCTCAAGAAGCCTAGATTCCAGTGGAAAGACAGACATTTAAATCAAAAACTATTTCATGTTAATTCAGTGATCTGGTAGCTGAAAAAAACCACAAAAAACAGAGTTTCCTACATCCTGTTTGCTGTTTCTACACTGTTACTTTTGGAGTCACAGAAGGAAAGATTTCATGCTACAAGTGGAATCTGATCCTGGTTGGGCTTAAGCAGCCATTGGTCAGTTGGCAGAGCTACAGAGCCTTAGAAGTGTATGCTCTTTTTAGTTCCCACTTATTTATCTGACCTTCTGCTCCATCCCTAATACTGACTCTCAATATCACCTGTATGCCTGTCACTCCTTCATCTATTATCTCCAGTCATAAATTATCTTTGGAATAGCCCCACTGCCTCTTAAAGGAATAAAAATCTCAGAGTAAATAAATCCAAGTTCTTGGTAACCCCTCAAACTTGCCCAATCTTCTGCTTTTCCCATTTTCCTATTTCACAGGTGATTAAAGCTGAGCACTAGGAGAGTAACTAACCTGTTCAATTAGATAAGTTGCCTAACTTGTCTCAGAACTAGTAGTGGGACAGGCAAAGTATGAACCAAGGCAGTAGGGTTCCAGAGGCTGAGTTCTTAACCACAATGATCTACTACCTTCTTTTCAATTTAAAGTGATTTACATTTTATCTTCTAAAATGTACAGTTTTTGTCAGAATATTCCTAATTTCAGAAAGATTAAGTGACTCGCTCAGTGACACAGGCTAATAATTTGTAGATCTAGGATTCAAGCTTGGGATTGTCTGCCTTTGTCTTGCCTGCATGAAGGTTATTTATGTGTTATTTCCTCTCTCTCACTGATTCTAGTTCCTTGATTCAAGTTCCTTGAATATTTCATTAATTATTACTTCATTATTTGTACTTCATTTGACTTCTAGCTCCTAAAATAATTTTTATGCACAGTAAATATTCATGGTGTATGATCCTTTTAATGTATCACTGAATTCAGTTTGCTAATATTTTGTTGGGAATTTTTACATGTATATTCATCAGGGTTATTGTTCTGTAATTTAGTTTACTTGTGGTGTCCTTATATGGCTTTGGTATCAGGGTCAAGTGGGATTTATTCCTGGGATGCAAGCATGGTTCAACATATGCAAATCAACAAATGTGATACACTACATTAATAGAATAAAAGATACAAATCATATGATCATCTTAATAGATGCAGAAAAAGCACCTGACAAACTAAAACATCCTTTCGTGATAAAAATGCTTAACAAATTGAGTATAGAAGGAACATACCTCAACACAATAAAGGTCAGATATGATAAACCCACAGCCAATGGTGAAAGCTTGAAAGCTTTCCCTCAAAGATCAGGAACAAGACAAGGGTGCCCATTTTCACCACTTCTATTCAACATAGTACCGAAAATCCTAGCTAGGGCAATCAGGCAAGAAAAAAGAAATAAAAGCCATCCAAAATGGAAAGGAAGAAGTAAAACTGTTCTTGTTTGCAGTTGATATATATAGAAAATTCTCATGACTCCACCAAAAACAAAACAAAATAAACCCTGTTAAAACTAATCAACAAATTTAGTAAAGTTGTAGTATACAATAACAACATACAGAAGTCAGTTGTGTTTCTATACATTAACAAAACATCTGAAAAATAAAGAAAGAAAACAATTCCATTCACAACAGCAACAAGATAATAACATACTTAGGAATAAATTTAACTAAGGAAGTGAAAACTCTGTACACTAAAAACTACAAGACTTTGTTGAAAGAAAATGAAGAAGACACAAACAAATGGAAAGATATCCTGTGTTCATGGATTAGAAGATTATTGTTAAAATGTCCATAATACCCCAAACCATCTATAGAATCAATGTGATCCATAGAAAATTCCAACTGCATTTTTTAAAAAACAGAAAAAACTCCTCAAATTTGTGTTAAGCCACAAAAGACCCTGAATAGCTAAAGCAATCCTGAGAAAGAATCACAAACCTGGAGGCATCACATTTCCTGATTTCAAACCATACTACAAAGTTACAGTAGCCAAAATAGTATGGTTCTGGCATAAAAATAGACACATAGACCAATGGAACAGAATCCAGTGCCTAAAAATAAACCCTCACATATATGGTCAATTACTTTTTGAAAAGGGAGCCAAGAATACTCAATGAAGAAAAGATAGTCCCTTCAATAAATGGTGTTGGGAAAACTGGATAACCACATGCAGAAGAATGAAATTGGACCCCTATCTTACATCACTCGCAAAAAATAAATTGGAATGAATTACAGACTTAAACATAAAACCTGAAACCATATAACTCCTAGAAGAAAACAGGGAAAAATATCCTTGATGTTGATCTTGGCAACAGTTTTTCTGGATATGACATCAGAGGCACAAGCAACAAAAGCAAAAATAAATAAGTGGGACTACATAATAGATGATCAGTAAATATTTACTGAAAATATTATTTTAAAACCTGAGGAATGGCCAAAGCCAGAACAATTGAGCAACAAAACGCAGAAAGTAGTTTTGGATAATATCTCAAGTTCCATAAATATCCCATAATATCCACGAGTCCATACTGCTAAAAAGACATGATTTAATAAATAAATAAATGGACCAGTATAAAAAAATCTCTCATGCAAAATTTAAAATAATTTATGCAAATACTTAACCCTCAGGGAGAGGAGCATAGCCCCCCATTCCTTAAATATGGGCTGCATATAGTGACTTGTTTCTAAAGCAAGAAGTATGGGAAGAGTGAAAAAGAGTAACTTTACAGTAGAAAACCTGACAATCACTACTTCAACCAGGTAATCAAGGTCAAAATCAATAGTGATAAGTCACGTTGACAGTATTATCCTTGATATGATATGATGAAAATGTCAATTTACCCCAGTGGTCTTATCCTCCAAACTAATAACTCCATGAGAAAAACACTAGGCAAATCCCAACTGATGGACATCCTACAAATTACAAATGGTCAAGGTCATCAAAAACAAAGAAAAATATGAGAAACTGTGCCAGCCAAGAGGAGCCTAAGGAGACAGGACTACTAAATGTAATGTGATAACCTAGATAGGATACTGAATGGACAAAATACATTAGGGAAAAACTGAGAAAATGTTAATAAAGTATAAACCTTAATAATTATATATATTTAATATTAATAAACTTACATTGATTTAATATAATTTATATTAATATTTATTTAATAATAATGTATCAACATTGGTTTGTGTGACAAATATGCCATACTGATGTAAGATGTTAATAATAGGGGAAACTGGGTGTGGAGTATAAGGGAACTCACTATATTATTTTAGCAATTTTTCTGTAGACCTACAACTATTAAAAAATAGGAAGTTGGGCTTCCCTGGTGGCGCAGTGGTTGAGGGTCTGCCTGCCGATGCAGGGGACGCGGGTTCGTGCCCCGGTCTGGGAGGATCCCACGTGCCGCGGAGCGGCTGGGCCCGTGGGCCATGGCCACTGAGCCTGCGCGTCCGGAGCCTGTGCTCTGCGACGGGAGAGGCCACAGCAGTGAGAGGCCCGCGTACCGCAAAAAAAAAAAAAAGTTTATTTAAAGAAATTATATGACAAAGTCACGCCTCTAAATTGATTTGTTTTCATGATTCCTTTCCAAATATCAGGTGTCTATCTCCCCAAGGCCAGAGGCTCCTGGTCACCTACTCTTCCGTTTTTACTCCAAATGTCCAAAAGTATCTGGGTGCAGGCAATACACGGAGGAGTGGCAATGAAAGAAAAATGGTAACTAGCTGGTTTCTATGAAACTGAGCACATTCAGAAGACTTCAGGATTTCCAGGATCATTTCAAAGGTTACCACATCTTTCCAACTCCATGTCTAAAGAAATATATTTTCAATGTCAATTATATTTTATTCCAGGACTTGGAAAGAAGAACTGTAGGATGTAATCCAAAGAAAGGTGAAGTTGAAGAGGACAGAGTTTAACCAGGGGTTACAAGAAAAGCCATGTTATACCTTAAAAGAGAATAAAGATTTTACTAGGGCACTCTTCCTATTGGCAGTGCCCGGGGAAAGTCAAAGAGCAGGTGTACAGAGGGAATGGACATTCAGGAGCCTTATATAATATCCTGCTTGGCCAACAGAGGGCCACCATGTGTTCAACTCTAGAATCACCTTCATGTGTTTATTGACCATATCTGGCTGAAATAGAGAATGCTTGGAAATGAGATGAGCTGCACACAGCCAGTGAGGGTGTGGACAATGGCGTCCACCTCATCCACTCAGCATGAGTCCACTCTATTCTATGTGAGTGCCGTATATATGCATGACAACTGGGCTATGAAACTGCAGCCACTGTCCTGTCCCAGCTTTAGGCAAACATATATTTATTCACATCCCCTCTTACATAACAGCTCAATTAAAGGCCTGTGGTCACTTACTAGCTGCATGTCTTATTTAAAGGGGAATGTAAATTCACACCCTACCCTTCCACCCTTGCTTAAAGGAATCACAGGCAACACTGTACTTCAGCAATCTGACTTCCGTCTTCTATATTATACAAGGGATGACTAGAGCTTCATGGACCGAGCCACCAGCCATCCACATGCTTTTGAAACCATCACTAAGACGGGATATAATAAAGACATTGACCTACCCAGGGAAAACATTGACTGTAGGTAACCTTAAGCATCTCAGTGGTATGAAGAAAGATATCTCTGTATATTTCGTTTACAAATTAATGACAATAATCGCCTCTGTTTCATTTACATTTTGTAGTTGCATTTCTTCATAATCCTACTATATCAATAGTATACCTGACTTAAATTAGTTCTTGTCAGATTGGATTGTGGTTATTTCTGAGACCCCATCATGGCTCATCATGGATTCCCTTGGAATTTGCTAGGGAAGCACAGGTATCCGTGAACGGGAGAGCTTGTGTTTATCTTATACTCTAGCACAGCAGTCGCCAATCTTTTTGGAACCAGGGACCGGTTTCGTGGAAGACAAGTTTTATATGGACCGGTAGCGGGGTGCGGGGAATGGTTCAGGCGGTAATGCGAGCGATGGGGAGCGGCAGATGAAGCTCTGCTCTCTGGCTGCTCACTGCCTGCTGTGCAGCCCGGTTCCTAACAGGCCGGGTACCGGTACTGGTCCGTGGCCCAGGGGGTTGGGCACCCCTGCTCTAGCACGTGGAAAGATTTAGCATTGATTTGTGATGCTGGATACACACTGTGTTGATTGATGCAAAAAATGCCTGATTTTATTTTCTCAGAAACATATCCCAAATATGTCATTTTCTTTGTCTGTAATTAGAGCGTAACCGTATGCCATTTTGCCCACCTCACAGAGCTATAATAAGACTCAAATGAGATAATGTATATTAAAAAAATCCCTGGAAATAATAAAGTGTCAAATTACGAGGGAAGACAGGAGAGAAGTAACCTCTATAGAATGCCTACTGTTTTTCAATGCTTTACAAACATAATCCCATAAATCTCATTTACCTTTTACAATATCCCTTTTAGAAAGGGAGATCCAGATGAGTTGAATAGCAGCTCAGGCAGACAGTTCATATTAGCTGAATAATTCCACAAATAGTGGGAGAACCAGAATTTTAATCCTATGCTGTTTAAATTCCAAGATCTTGTTCTGTTTGTTTCTCATTTCTATAAAGATGAGATCCAGTGTCATTAAAAAAAAAGCACCTAAGTCTTTTCAACACTTTATACCTTTTCCAGATGTATCCTGATAAAATGAGAAACATCACAGACATAGCCAATGCTTCTACAATCTTTGAGTCAATATAACAAAGTATAATAGAAATAGTACTTAGCAGAATAGAGTTAACACATACACAATGAATCAGTGGTGCTTCTTAATGGCTACTTGTGTGACCTCAAGCAAGTCACTCAGATGACTTCTTTTCAGTAGCTTCTCTGTACAATCCATTGTAGTTGGAACTGAGAATAAAAAGATAATTAAGACACTGCCCCAAAGAGATAAACATGCAGCCAATTATTTAATAAAATATTATTAGACTACAGTAGACGTACATCACAAGAAAAAAGTGATATGGACTTGCAGCCTTGAGTTGAGAATTTAGAGTATGTAGAAGCTGATCAAATGGAAGAACGAGAGCTGAAAGTTCCAGGTAGAGGTAGGACAAATAGTCGCTGGAAAGTGTGGTGTATTTGGAGAGCAGGGACACTTTTCTCTGAATCTCATTTTCCTCATCTGTAAAATGAGGAGATTCCACACTATCGTCTCTAAATCCCTATTATACTTTACTCTTCCAAGATTCTGTCTTTGACTTCTTCTCATATTCCCATATTTGGTGTAAAAGCAAGTCATCTGCATGAACTAGCCCACTATTCTGCAAAAGTAATACAATTAAACTTTAACGTGAGAAATATACTGACAGATTTATCTACTCTCAGCTGTGAGCTTCCAAAAACATTAAAAACAGGCTACTTGAAGGCTAAGATTTCTCTTAACAAGGAGTGATTACGTTCTTGAGCACGTTTGATGCTCCCATAGGCATTAAAACAGCAGCGGCCTGAATTTTCACCGAGTTGTAAAAGGGTTAAGTGTCAGACATGACATGTTACCAGGGAATGTCATCTCAAATGGACGAGGCCACTGCCCTTAGAGCAAGGCTCATCGTTGGCCATGAAAGAAATAGCCCTGACATTCAGTTACCTCACTGCACTTAAGGGAAAGGATCACTTTAGGCAAGTAGAAGACAAATTGTAAGTAATTATTTTAAGAAATTGCTCTCATAGGTCCTAAAGGATACCTTCTGTAAATGTTGGTCAAGCAGTTAATCAATTCAGGAGCCAAAAATATTTCCCATTTTTATTTTAGATTTCAGAGGAAAGGAACATATAGGAGCTGGTGGTTATTAAGAAGGGAAACACCTTCCTGTTAATTCACATAGGCAGTTGGGGGTTGAATTTAACGAATTACAAGGTCCTCATTCCACTGGGCTTTCATACTTGGTTCCCTTAGATACTAGTATTAGAGGGCTTTGTTTAGTGGACTGTGTATACTGGGGGGTTTATTAAATTGTTTGGCAAAATAGGTTTTTACAATTTTTTTAAGTGAAATACTGTACATAATGTAACAGTTCCCCCACAAAATGTTTACAAAATACAAATTTTGGATTTGAGTTTTGCAGTAGGTCTATTTTTTTCATATGCACTAAGGTGCAATTCTGATCACAAATAGGGTACGTGGCATACGGAGCAAAGTTAGCCATGTGATATACAGCTGTTTGGCCACTGACTGAACGATCACTGGTTTCCTCTTGGGACTTAGGTCTTCTACTGATCAAAAGTGGAACTTTGGGGGACTTGATAGCAGTGACAACAAAACTATATCAAAATGTGTTGGTATGCCTTGTAACCTTAAGTAAAGTACAGCATCAATGAGAGACATTCTTCCCTGGGATTTTCAGGCCATAAAAAAATAGAGAGAAGAAGGGTACTGTTTTGAGTCTGCAGATCACCAGCAGGAGATGGATCATCTTATCACCTTGAATAATCGTGGTGATCTCATTGGAGATGTGTGAGATTCTGACCACTAGAATGGATAGATCTAAGATGTTAGGAAACTTCACCTTCCTGGGAACTTGCTTTTAAGTCCCTCTCTACTCATTAAAAATGAGACTTCCCACTGCAGGGCAGCCAGCCCAGGCACGGAGACGGAGGCATCATGGGCCTGTGGTAGTCTCTCATGTTCCATCCTCTTTTGTTCTCCAGCTCTTCTCTGAACCTAAGCCCACATTGGTAGGGTTATTCCTAAGCAACGTGCTGCCCTGCAAACTTGGTCATTCTGGGAGCATGTTTCCCAAAGGCTGGTCCTTGGAGCACCTACATAGGAATCAGCTGAGTCATTGTTAAAAAAATTAGTTTTCAAACCTCACCCAGAGCTACTGGGGACAATCCCAGGAATCTGTATAAATGCTTTATCTCGCCAAGTAATTTTCATATTCATTAGTGTTTGGGAATCCCTAGCCAGACCAACGACAGAAGAGCCTAACAGATAAGAAAATTGTAGATTATAAAACCGATTGATATGAAATATCTCCTTTTTCCCCATGAAATTGATGGATAATCCTCTAAAATTGCCAAAAAACCCAAACACACACACACACACAAAAAAAACCCTAAGTTGATGAAAAGGGGCCATTACTGCAGTAGTTAAAGGCTCACAGCAAGGGCTGTAGTACTTTGTAAATTCTCAAATGAGAGTCCAAAGTGTAGACTCATGGAGTCCGTACCTCTAATGTACGGAAAGGGTGACACATTGTTGCACAAGAAGCTTGTCCATAATTTCAGTCTTCAAATTTTTAAAAAGCATGTTGACTTTACTGGTAAAAGGCAAAGTGAATCATATTTCTCAGTGGCCTCCATTTGTGAACATTTTATAGACACATTCATCAACGTTATCTCCTTTATCCCAACCTGGGTACTAAACTTTGTGTTCACCTGTTACTAGTAAGGTATTCTCTATATCCTGCAATGATTCTGACGAGATTACTTCTAGATGTAAGGACTGGAGCAATCACAAGCATTTCTCCCTGCCGGGTCACTGGCTTGTTTCCCACTGCCTAGAATACAGGAAATGTTGTTTTACCTCCACATGAAGTGGGGGCCTGAAAGCACTGTCAAGCCTCAGCACTTTGCTACGGGGCATTCACCATGTCCTCATGTAACAATTTATTCCAGGTGATTTTCTTTCCGCATTCTCATTACTTCTGGCCCTTTAAATCTGATCATTTTTATTTTACCTCTTACACAGCCCAAGGTAATAAGCACCGGCAGGTACCATGAGTCATGCTGAGTGTTTCCCATGAAGGAACGGAGTATGATGGAGGTAAAAAAAAAAAAAAGGTGCTCTGTTTAATGCAGGGGATAAAAGTCAGCCGCACTTCACAAAATATCCGATGTCTCTTGTCAAGGGGGAGGAAATCAGAAGCATGACTTGTGGCAGTATCTGTGCAGAAATCTGTTAGGTAGCACAATGTTTAGTCTGTACCGAGTCTGGTAATAAAGTGCTGGAGACTAATTCAACTGTTGGAGTTACCTGATTATAAAATTATAAAAAAAAAACTCTCTATTATTTATTTGTTTAATCTTCGCCAGTCAGTACTCAAAGTTTATTAGCAATAGAAAGGATATAGTTCAAAACATTTGAATCAGTTATGTTCTGGGGAAAGTAAAACCTTGCAGAACCTAGTCACTCAGCAAATGATTCATGTTTATAAGCTGGTGGCTTAATTTATAAACTCTTGAGAGGCTAAAAGGCAAGAGCAAAAGCAAAAGCAACGCTCTTACCTCCACCGGGCCCAGCTTTCATACTCCACTCCACACCACTGCTCCAAGCAAGAATGTCAGCAAACTTCTCAGGCATTCAATGGAGTGTTCTGATCACTGTATGCTAGTTCCTGGCATCGCCGGATCTCATACTCTCCCATCACCCCAATGCTTTCCCAGATGTCTTATTCTGGAGGCTCTCTACTTTGGAACTTCTCAGACCTACCATATTCTGCTTTCAGCATTAGTGAATATAAACCCAAGCAGAGAGACACCAAGAGCTATTATCTCCAAAGGCTAAAGCACGTGCTCTAGAATCAGACTTCATAGGTTTTGTAACAGAGAAGAACAAGCCTGACTCCATATTGGATCTATTCATTTAGCCCTAACCCTTGTGCTCTCTTGCCTGTGCTGAGTCATGCTGGCTCTGCACTTTGTGTAAAAGAATGTTGCCTGTAGCCTGAAATATACAGGAGAGTCCATTCTCAAGACCCTGACCTTTAAATGTGTAACACTTTTCCATTCATACAGAGATTAAAAAGTTGCAGAACAGAGAATAACATTTATCTTGTTGGAGGTTTATAGAACATTGTGACCAGAGCCACATGGACAGCTGGAAAAACAAAGGATTCCGGCACCAGGATTCCAGCACCAAGAAGTTCGCAACAACCAGCCACACCCCTTCCCTTTTAGGATAAAAGAAGCCTGAATTCTAACCCAGGTGAGATGGCTCTTTGGGACACTAGTCCATCATCTTGGTCTGCTGACTTTCCAAATAAAGTCACTATTCCCTGCCCCAACACCTCATCTCTCGATTTATTGGCCTGTCGTGTGGTGAGCAGTACAAACTTGGACTCAATAATGGTTTGAATCCTGGCTGTGCCACTTATTAGCTCTGTGATTTTGGCAGGTGATTTAACCTTCCTGTGCCTTGGTTTCTTTATTTGTAAATTGGGATAATATTAGCAACTCTCTTAGGCAGTGGTGAGGATTGAAGAATTGATAGATATAAAGTGCTTAGAATAGTGTCTGAAACATAGTAAGTGCTCAAAATTGTTACCTGTATTATCTGGCATATGCCTAGTATCTTCATCAGGGATAATTTGGTTTTAAAGGGACATAAAGGTATGGAAACTACTTTAAGCAAAACAAACACCTGAAAAGCAACATTTTTTTTTTCAAAGTTAAAGCAATATCTTAAGGAACCCAGAGATGGCAGTATAGTTGGTTTTCAGGGTATTCCTGAGCCAGACTTGGAAAGCCCTCAGGAGCTCCAAGGCATAGACTCTACCTCTTACTTTCTTGGGGGGTCACATGATTCCTTGTGCCTGGTCCAATCAACTGTGGGTAAAGGACCTGAATCATGAGTCCCACTTGTCCACTTACCAATCATTGTGGGAACATAGTATATGAGAAAGGGCCTGGGAAAGGCATATAAATTGATTGTTTAGTCTACTAACTTCACCATGAAGCATTCTGGGAAAATACCCATTGTGTCTTGGCAGGCTCCTGGTTAGGGCTCCACTCTCCATAGATAAAGTGCAAATCAAGGAAAATAAAGAGGCCAGTGGTAAGATACATCTTCAGGAAAATCCCAAAGCATAGATCCAGACATCCTATTTCATTTCAGCCTAATTGAGTAAATTTGGGGCAATTTTGTCACATAGGTGGTGAGAACTCCAAACTTTTCACATGTGATATTTATCTTGCAATTCCTTCCTAATTCCTTTTTAATTACTTTTTGTTTGTTTGTTTTTGCAGTACGCGGGCCTCTCACCATTGTGGCCTCTCCCGTTGCGGAATACAGGCTCCAGATGCGCAGGCTCAGCGGCCACGGCTCACGGGCCCAGCTGCTCCGCGGCATGCGGGATCCTCCCGGACCGGGGCACGAACCCATGTCCCCTGCATCGGCAGGCGGACTCTCAACCACTGCGCCACCAGGGAAGCCCCCTAATTCCCTTTTTGAATAGTACTGCTAGGAACATTTTCTTTTAATATAGGACTGGAAAAACAGGCTAAGAATTTTATCCTTAAATTATTGTACTGGGTAGGCCAAAAATGCCTTCAGTTTTTTAAATAAAAATATAAGACACATTTTTCATTTTCACCAAGAACTTTATTAAACAACGTATTCACCCTTTTGTTCCACTACCTTCTGCCATCTTTCAGGCAACTTCATAATTCCATCTTCCCAAAACTTTTTATCTTTTTGAGCAAAGAACTGTTCCAGGTGCCTTTTACAGTCTTCCAGAGAACTGAAATTTTTTCCATTAAGAGAATTTTGTAAAGACTGAAATAAATGGAAATCCGAAGGTGCAATGGCTGGTGAATATGGCGGATGAATCAGAACTTCCCAGCCAAGCTGTAATAGTTTTTGCCTGGTCATCAAAGAAACATGTGGTCTTGCATTATCCTGATGGAAGATTATGCATTTTCTGTTGACTAATTCTGGACGCTTTTCGTCAAGTGCCACTTTCAGTTGGTCTAACTCGGAGCAGTACTTGTTGGAATTAATCGTTTGGTTTTCCAGAAGTTGTTCATAATAGAGGACTCCCTTCCAATCCAACCATATACACAACATCATCTTCTTTAGATGAAGACCGGACTTTGGTGTGGTTGGTTCATTTCACTTGCCCGATGATCTCTTCTGTTCCACATTTTTGTACAGTATCCACTTTTCATCACCCGTCACAATTTGTTTTAAAAACGGAACGTTTTCATTACATTTCAGTAGAGAATCGCATGCAGAAATATAGTCAAGAAAGTTTTCTCACTTAACTTACGTGGAACCCAAACAGCAAAGTGATTTACATAACCAAGCTGGTGCAAATGATTTTCAATGCTTGATTTGGATATTTTGAGTATGTCGGCTATCTCCCACGTGGTATAACACTGACTGTTCTCAGTTATTGCATAAATTTGATCGCTATCAACTTCAACTGGTCTACCAGACTAGGAGCATCATCCAGCAGGAAATCTCCAGCATGAAACTGCACAAACCAGTTTTGACACGTCCAATCAGTCACAGCACCGTCTCCATATACTGCACAAATCTTTTTTTGTGTTTCAGTTGCGTTTTTACCTTTCTTGAAATAATAAAGCATAATATGCCGAAAATGTTGATTTTTTCCTTCCATCTTCAATATTAAAATGGCTACATAAAAATTCACCAATTTTGATGTCTTTTATTTATTTATTTATTTTTTATTTTTACTTTTTTTTGCGGTACGCAGGCCTCTCACTGCTGTGGCCTCTCCCGTCGCGGAGCACAGGCTCCGGACACGCAGGCTCATTGGCCATGGCTCACGGGCCCAGCCGCTACGCGGCATGTGGGATCTTCCCGGACCAGGGCACGAACCCGTGTCCCCTGCATCGGCAGGCGGACTCTCAACCACTGCGCCACCAGGGAAGCCCTGATGTCTTTTTTTTAATGCACGCTGATATGACAGCTGTCACATACAATCTAACAAAATTGTTTCGAATGAAGTTAAAGACAACTAAGTGCTACTAGAGCCATGTTACGGAAAAAAACGAATGAACCTTTTGGCCCACCCAATAATTATAATTTTAATACAAAAGATTTCCAGATTGGATAAGTGACTTTTAGATCCTACATATTTTTACAGACTAAAACAAAACAAAACAAATAAAACAAACAGAAAAACCCAACTCAGGGGCTTCCCTGGTGGCACGGTGGTTAAGAATCCACCTGCCAATGCAGGGTACACGGGTTTGAGCCCTGGTCCAGGAAGATCCTACATGCTGTAAAGCAACTAAGCCTGTGCGCCACAACTACTGAGCCTGCGCTCTAGAGCCCACGAGCCACAGCTACTGAGCCCACGTGCCACAACTATTGAAGCCCGTGCACCTAGAGCCCGTGCTCTGCAACAAGACAAGCCACCGCAATGAGAAGCCCGCACACTGCAGCAAAGAGTAGTTCCTGCTCGCCGCAACTAGAGAAAGCCCACGCTCAGCAATGAAGACCCAACGTAGCCAAAAATAAATAAATTTATTTAAAAAAAAAACCAACTCAGAAAATAATAAAACACCCAGAATTTGAAAATGTACACAGAGAATTAAATTCATGGGCACTAATGGTTTAAAGTTCATAAATCTCAAATAATTTTTGTTTATAACCATTTTGAAAGCAACCAATTTCCTTAAGCTAGTGTTTAAACTAAGATAAGAGCACCTGTACATTACTATAAACATTTTAATAGCATGTTAATACAAGAACACCTAGAATATTGAATTATTACTGGCTATTATGAGCACTTAAACTAGGGAAAAATGGAATTTAAATGCTACTTTTCTATTTCATGTGGGTATTTCAACTATCCCCCATTAGCCCGTTCTTTCATCAGGAAACATTAGGAGAGTTGCATTTCCCTATCCCTTGAATTTCTGCAGGGCCATAGGACTTGTTTGTCCTATAAAATGTGAGCAAAAGCACTACATGTCACTTTCTTGCAAAGCACTTTGTTTTCAATGCTTGACTCTCTAGTTCACCCAGAGATCTTGATAGCATGTGCTGCTGTGGAGGTGTCATGAGATTAGAACAGACTGGAATGCTGAGTTTTCATGTGGAAGAAAATTAACTTGGAATTCATTCAGACTCACAGCGGATGTTGTATGAATGGGCAACCTTTACCTTCACCTTTAATTGACAAGTAAAAATGGTATACATTTGAGGTATACAACCTGATGTTTTGATATACATGTATGTTGTCAAATAACTGCCACAAACTAACATATCCATTACCTCATTTAGTGACCTTTTTTCAACTTTTTTTCTTTTCTTTTGTGGTAAGAACACTTTATATCTACTCTCTTACTAAATTTCAGGTATACAATACAGTACTGTCAACTGTATAGTCACATTGCTGTACTTTAGATCTGCAGAACTTATTTATCCTGCATAACTCAAACGTTGTGCCCCTTTGGATACAAATTGCAATTTGGGGGCTCTTTGTTACTGCAGCATGACCTTAGGGTAGACACTGTCTGCTATACATTTCAGAACTAAACAGAATTCTGAATACCTGGAAGTTGGGGAAAATCTAACACTTTGAGCTTTGGTGGGGAAAAGGAACAGTAAATAGGATAGATGAAGGTTTTCACAGCAAATTCTTACATCTCCTTTTATGACTTGAGGAATAGTGTAGTACAATTTCCTCACTTCACATGTAAATGACTTACAGACCAGAAAGAGGAACTGACTTTATTAAGTTTAAACATTTGTCAGTGGCAAAGTCTATTAATGTGTTACATGCTATTCCTCAGGGGAAGAATATGAGAAATAAAAGAAAAAGAGCAGGCCAGAAAGAAAACCCCACAGCTGTTTGCAATTTTAATAAAATAATGTGTTGATCAAAAATTTAGTGGAAATGTGAGAATCCTGAATACAAAATCAAAGGTTAACCTCACCATTCTATTTGAGAAAAGAAATGAAACTCCACGCAGTATTGCTAGCATAAGCTCCCAGGTTGAATTTACACTACCACCAGGAGACACAGAGAGAGGCAAACACTGCCTTTCTGTGTGACTTATATGTAAAATAATAATAAAAGAAAAAAAGCATGTAGTGATTAAAAATAAATCAAAGAAAGCTAGCTAATAGCACAGATAGGGCAAAAATATGAGTCTTTTGATTGATAGTTAATTAGGAGCAGTACAGTTAAAAGACATGAGTTCTATTCCCAAGCTGAGGAAGTTTAGACAGGTTATTTAACTTCATTAAATTCATTTTCCTTATTGTAAAAATTGGTTGAAATCTAAATTTCTTCCTCACTTTCCTTTATAACCTTTTTTCTCTACCAACCCTCAATGATTTAGTTTTCAATATTAAAGTATTATCTATGAGTAGTGATGTGAAATGAATTTAGCAAAGAAGAGCTGAATAGAGCTAAGATATCTAGTTCTTATACAACACTTCCTTCATGCCAATTATCAATACTTACTATTGTAGGAGCAAATCTTTTCCTTCCTGTCCACTCCCACTTTTTTTTCGGGTTAGACTTCCTGCCTTCAGAGCTCTCCACATTTTCCATCTCTCCTCCTAGCTCCTTTTAGTTGTGCTATAGGGAAACCTTGTGGTACTTTAAGCAATGAAATTTCCCTATGATTGAAACTTTTCCATTAGTGCTCTTTCTATCTCTTAACTTTCATTGAAAATTGGCTTTCTCCAAAGGTTTACTGTTCCTGCATTCCTTACCAAAGTCTTCTGTGTTCCCTCACCTTGACAATTTTTTTAAAATTTATTTATTTTACTTACTTATTATTTTTGGCTGCGTTGGGTCTTTGTTGCTGTGCATGGGCTTTCTCTAGTTGCGGCGAGCGGGGGCTACTCTTTGTTGCAGTGCACAGGCTTCTCATTGCAGTGGCTTGTCTTGTTGCAGAGCACGGGCTCTATGCACGCAGGCTTCAGTAGTTGTGGTGCGTAGGTTTCAGTAGTTGTGGCTCACGGGCTCTAGAGCGCAGGCTCAGTAGTTGTGACACATGGGCTTAGTTGCTCCGTGGAATGTGGGATCTTCCCAGACTGGGGCTCGAACCCATGTCCCCTGCATTGGCAGGCGGATTCTTAACCACTGCACCACCAGGGAAGCCCTACACTGTCTTTATTACTAAAATTTTATAAGTCTACAAGACAGGTAGAGAGGATTTCCAAGTTTCTTCTTATTTTAAAAAGTTGTTTACTATGGTCATTTCTATTTTCTAAAGAATGTGTATAAGTGAACACTATTTTTTTAACGTAATTCTAAAAGAGTACAAGGAGGAAATAACTAACATGACATTCTCCAGAACAACTGAGAATCTGGAATTCTTTTCTTTTGTTCTGATTTGTTAGTTCAGAATACAAAAGTTTCCCTCATCCCAAAATGAGGAACCTACTTCTAAAGGCCAACAGTCTACGTCTCTGAAGCCGTGTTTCACAAGGTCTAGTCTGTAATGTTACATCAGTTGATCCAAAGCTTTTTATTTCTAACGATCATTCATTGTGCATATAGGATGTGACAATGTATATAAATCTCATATATTTATCATTTAAATAATATAATAATTTTTCTTAAATTTATAAAATTCTTCACAATTACAAAGTACTTTTTACAAATTGTTTCATTTGACCCTTACAACCATTTTTTAAAGAGGTTGTGTAAGCAGCATTAGTAGTATAATTATTATAATATGTATATCACAAGACTGATAGTAAAATTGTGGTATACCTATGACATATGTGATATAGTACATTATGTATACCTTCATAGGGTATAATCTATAGTCTTCAAAAATAATAACTTACAAAAGACATAAAAATACTTGCACATATATTATGAATATGTGCATTAAATTATACATTTGTACAAACTGTTATAAAATTATAAATTAATACTAACTAGGATATAAGTAACTAATAGTTGAGACAGATAGTATATCCTTTAGGAATTCAAAACAAGTAGTGATAATATTTAGTGTAACTAAATTAGCCATGAAACGATTCCTAGACTAAGAGAGACTTGGGTTTATTTTAAAGGAAAAATAGCATATTGAAAGTCAAGAAGGAGGAAGAGGACTTTTTAGGAACTACCAATAGTATGAACAAGGGCATGGGGGTAAAAGTGCATACAGTTTGTGTCAAGATAATGACAAGAATATGCTCTCTGTAGGAAAGGAATTGCTTAGAAAAACAATGATAGGGGATTCTGGAATTGTATGTTGAGGTGGGTTGGTAAGGATCCTGAATACTTTCTCATACCAAGACACAGCTTCCATTAACACCTCTCTGCTGATGGTGCTTGCATCCAAGTTTCCAGACCAGAACTCTTTCCTGAATTACAAACATATACTTAAGTGCCTGATAGGTTCAATGCCTGAGGAATCCCACAAATACCTCAAAATCAACATGTTCAAATCTGAACAGTATCTTTTTCACTCAAGCTTGCTCCTCCTCCTATATTCTCAATTTTATTGACGGCACTGTAACTGATGCAGAAGCCCAAGTCAAGAACCAGGAAGTCCCTCTATTACACTTTTTCATCTTTCTGTACAACTCAATTATGTGAATTTCAATTTCAAATGTCTCAAACTGTTTACTCTTTTTCATAACCAGTGCTATTGACTTCACAAAAGGTTTTTGTCATCTATTTTTTGAACCCTTGAGATGACCTTCTAATTAGTTTCCTTGACTCTAATCTTACCGACACTTGCCCATCAGAATAAGCAATTACATAATTTTCTTTACCAAATCCTTCTTCAGGAGCTTTCTATCAGTGATAACAATCTTTTATCATGGTCTGTGCCCAACCTTAATTTTTTAATAGTTTCAATTGTTGCAATCCCTGCCCTTCCCCCATGTACCCTGCACTACCACCATCCCAACTCAGTGCGTTTTCTTGGCTGTACCATTGACTCTGATGCCATTGTGCATTTGTTCTTGCTGGTCTCTCTAGTGGGGTGTTTTACTTATCATTGATTGTATCAAACTCAAACTTTTTGTGTCTGTGATGCTTTTGCTGGTTTCCCCATGTAGAGCTGGGTATTATTTCTTCTATGTTCCAGTGCATTTGGTGCAGGCTTTAGTTTGTTTATATAAATGTGTCTTAGGAAGACTGAACCTTTTAGGAAAAGGACAATATGCTATTTCATTTTTTTAATCCTCTTTCCCCAACACACACACACACATACACACGTGTGGTTGAAGTGAATAGATAATGAAATCAAATACTTCAAAGTACTAACTTAGAGACGGTGAATTAGAAAAGCACAGATGGCGGTAGTGGGTTATGCTGGGGGGCCTGACATCAGAGGAGCTCCTTCAGAGTAAGAGGTATGATGGGGAGCACCTGCTCTTCAAACCTCGAACTTAATCTGCATATCAAGTTTTACCCTACCCTACTATCGATCTAACACTTTTGAGTCATTTCTACCCCATTTACCCAATCACCCACACCATTTTTTTCAGTCCATTAAGAATGTGAGGCAGAGAATTAGGTGGCTGAAAACTCTTAGGGCTAAAATTCCTATTAGAAAGATAAACTGGGACGGAACATTCAAGTGTTTCATTGTCAAATCGTAATTACGTAATTTTTGAAGACTTACCTCTGTTTCAATAGTGAGAAACTATTTGGGAAACTGTATTGGAGGCCTTACTTGCCCCAAAAAGAAAGGTGATGGTGGAGATAAGAGACACAATAAACTGCTTGAGGAACTCTATTAGTATATTTTGGGAAAAGTAATCGACCATTGGCAGGGCTGACATTTTAATCACATTTTCTCTTCCATTCACTTACATTCTTTAAACCCAGTCTGCTGCTCATTGAATTGGAACACTGTACTGCCTAATCTTGCTACTTTTCTGAAATTCACCTGGTGGTTAAATATTTTCAATGCCTTTAACATTCTTTAAAAAGGGTAATTAAATGATGCTTAGCTTTTGACACAATTAACATTTTCTTCACTTTTAAGAATGGAGATAGCACAAGGTACTAAATATAGCTGCTGTCATAGAACAGAATAACAAAAGCAAGAAGAAAGGTTCAAAAGAGGTGATGTTAGGACATGTCAAGTGAAGCTTTTAGGCCAACTGCCTTTAGTTTTCCCTTTTGGTTTTTGTATAAACTACATTTTTACAGACTTGGCATTTTACACCAAAAAGCAACACAAAATTGTCTTCAGGGTGATTTTTTTTTGGGGGGGGGCGGTTGGGAGACAGCAAAGAAAGTCAACGTAAAAAACAGTAAAACACCAGTGGTAGCAGTTGGTGATGGCGGATGAGAAATAGATGTCAGATAAGTAAAGCAACAGGGAACTCATGTTTAGCATCACGGGGATATTGGAAATTCCAGCTGTGACAGAGAGCTTTCTTCATTCCTGGGTTCTCTGCCCACTATAAAATGTGTTTTTACAACTAACCAATCCCTCAATTATAAATCTACTCATTGTGTTGGATGTTACAGAGACCATAAATCAAGCATCAGATAGTACTTACCCACTAGGAGCTTATGGCTTTTCTAGGAAGGAAAGACATGCTGGCATTTTTTCCAAAAGGGAGCAAAAATCCCCAGCTGCTTTTTTTTTTGTTGCTCATGGAGTATTCTGGAAAAGCAGGGAAGAAGAGTTAACTGAAAATTAGTAGGAACTTGGGTTCAGAATTTGGAAGTTAGAAGATTAAACTTGGTCTTAGTTGGATGCCTGAGATAAAAAAAGCTTCAGAGAAACACTTGGCACTCAAGGTAATCATATAAGATGGAAATAGTGGCCCATTCTGTTTTCCCCTTGGAGTTCCTCTATGAAACTGTCACCTACTGTTGGCTTTACTGTTATTAGTAACAGTAATCTAATTGTTATGATCTAATTTGCTGGTTAATATCAAATGAGGTTACTTTTAATTTTTAATTTAACTTTATTTTTACTGAAGTATAGTTGATTTACAATGTTGTGTTGTGTACACCAAAGTGATTCAGTTATACATATATATATATATATATATATATATACATACATACCTATACATTTAAAAAAATATATTCTTTTCCATTACGGTTTATCATAGGATACCGAATATAGTTCTCTGTGCTATACAGTACGACCTTGTCATTTAGAGGTTACATATATTTTAAAGTTTCAAATTAAAAGTGACTTCAATGCCTACTTGACAGTTGGGCAGAATTGTCTGTGAAATGATGGAGGCCTAGTCTGCTCATTATGCCTCATAACAAATGCATAATGAGTCCCCTAGAGGGCTTCCTCTACTGCTGCTTCTCATACTCTTGCCAATCGGTAAAGTACTGGGCCAAGCAGTTTACAGCTATCTCCTTCACTGATATGCTGCTGTTCTTTCTGTTCCAAACACTTACAGAAGCCTCACTGGTTTTTCAGTGGTGGGTCCACTCACCCACTGTTGTTTTTCAGTTTGTCTCCTCGTTCAAAACTCATCCAGTGAATGTGACTGGCCTTCTTCAGCCTACATAAACCTTTTGATCACAGTCTTTTCCCCTGGGTCCGTGGGTACCTATGAGTCTCACATTTATATTATAATGGAATTCCACTCAACTAATTCTTCCATGATCAAAATATAGCCCAAGGTAACTTGTGGTCTTCAACTAGACAAATTTCAACATCAACTTGACTTAAAATTAGGAATATAATATATATGTACTGGGCTCCCTAGCTACAATTTATCGAATGCCCACTATATATTAACTTTGATCTGGACAATAATATTTTATTTAACATGTGATCCCAGTGTACAGACATAAGACATGTGACTGTTAAAACAACATTCCAAATAGGACTGTAATTTCTTTCTTTTTAAATAGGAATCCTGATTCTTTCTCTTTTTTATAAATTTATTTATTTATTTTTTAAATTTTTGGTTGCATTGGGTCTTCGGTGCTGCACGCAGGCTTTCTCTAGTTGCGGCGAACGGGGGCTATTCTTTGTTGTGGTGCGCGGGCTTCTCATTGTGGTGGCTTCTCTTGTTGTGGAGCACGGGCTCTAGGCGTGTGGTCTTCAGTAGTTGCGGCACATGGGCTCAGTAGTTGTGGTTCGTGGGCTCTAGAGCGCAGGCTCAGTAGTTGTGGCAAACGAGCTTAGTTGTTCTGCGGCATGTGGGATCTTCCCAGACCAGGGCTCGAACCCGTGTCCCCTGCATTGGCAGACGGATTCTTAACCACTGAGCCACCAGGGGAGGCCAGGACTGTAATTTCTAATGACAATTTCTCTGATTTCAAACAGTGTTGTCTTCCGTGTCAGAATTATTCGTGCCGACAGTACACTAGAAACAGTTGAAATATCTGCCCTAAGATACAGATCAGTGAAAAGACTATTTCCAAATCTGAATATTTACAGGGTGTGAGCTGTTAAACACTCCCTAAAAGACAGTATATTTCTTTTTTAATTTTAGAAGGAAGAGTATTCTGGATATAGGTAGATAATTGGGGCTGGAAAGGGTTCAAGGACTAACATGATACACATTCAACACATATATATGTAAAAAATCAGCAATATACACAAATACAGTAAGGTTCTAAAATATTTATTGATTTAGTAAATATTGCTTAAATGTCCACTGTGTGCCAGACACTGAAATAGGTGCCAGAGATACAAATACTTTTTGTTCTCCATAAACGGTACAGTGGCAAAACTGAGTCTTTGAGTCACCTTAGCAACAGAGAAAATATTTTGAGATAACCAGATAATCAGCTAGCTTGGTAGACAGTTCCTATACACAACATAGCTCATTATAATTACTAGAGTATTAGAAAAAAGTAACACCCTCCTATAAAATGTTTCATAGCCTCTCCTCTCTCTTAAATTCTCTCAGTGCATAATTTATTTCCTAATTATCTTAGAAAATAGAAATAATCAGAATAAAGCTTCCACAATGTCCAGCTACCTCATTTACTATCCTGGGCACTCTCAGGATTAGAATTTATTCCATCTCCTCAAGGACATAACTATAGTACGTCACCTTCACCCAACATCATTAGTAATTCTTTCTATTTTATTTTTTACAGACTTATTTTAGAGCAGTTTAGGTTCACAGCAAAACTGAGAGGAAGGTAGAGAGACTTCCCGTCTATCCCTTGGTCCCAAACATGTATAGCCTCTCTCATTATTAACACCATTTTAATACAATTATAACAGCTTCTTTAAAACACTTGTGTGCTAAACCCAATAACTATGTCATCTCAGAGTCCCTTTTTTTTTTTAACATCTTTATTGGACTATAGTTGCTTTACAATGTTGGGTTAGTTTCTGCTGTATAACAAGTGAATCAGCTATACATATACATATATCACCATATCCCCTCCCTCTTGCATCTCCCTCCCACCCTCCCTATCCCACCCCTCTAGGTGGTCACAAAGCACCCAGCTGATCTCCCTGTGCTATGCGGCTGCTTCCCACTAGCTATCTATTTTACATTTGGTAGTGTATATATGTCCATGCTACTCTCTCACTTCGTCCCAGCTTACCCTTCCCCCTCCCCGTGTCCTCAAGTCCACTCTCTGTGTCTGTGTCGTTATTCCTCTCCTGCCCCTAAGTTTTTCAGAAACTTTTTTTTGTTTTTTGGATTCCATACATATGTGTTAGCATATGGTATTTGTTTTTCTCTTTCTGACTTACTTCAATCTGTATGACAGACTCTAGGTCCATTTACCTCACTACAAATAACTCAATTTCATTTCATTTTATGGCTGGGTAATACTCCATTGTATATGTGTGCCACATCTTCTTTATCCATTCATCTGTCGATGGACACTTAGGTTGCTTCCATGTCCTGGCTATTGTAAACAGAGCTGCAATGAACATTGTGGTACATGACTCTTTTTGAATTATGGTTTTCTCAGGGTATATGCCCAGTAGTGGGATTGCTGAGTTGTATGGTAGTTCTATTTTTAGCTTTTTAAGGAACCTCCAAACTGTTCTCCACAGTGGCTGTATTAATTTACATTCCCACCAACAGTGCAGGAGGGTTCCCTTTTCTCCACACCCCCTCCAGCATTTACTGTTTCTAGATTTTTTGATGATGGCCATTCTGACCAGTGTGAGGTGATATCTCATTGGGTTTTGATTTGCATTGCTCTAATGATTAGTGATGTTGAAGAGCCTTTCATGTGTTTGTTGGCAATCTGTATATCTTCTTTGGGGAAATGTCTATTTAGGTATTCCACCCATTTTTGGTTTGGGTTGTTTGTGTTTTTGATATTGAGCTGCATGAGTCGCTTGTATATTTTGAAAATTAATCCACTGTCAGTTGATACACTTGCAAATATTTTCTCCCATTCTGAGGGTTGTCTTTTCATCTAGTTTATGGTTTCCTTTGCTATGCAAAAGCTTTTAAGTTTCATTAGGTCCCATTTGCTTGTTTTTATTTTTATTTCCATTTCTCTAAGAGGTGGGTCAAAAAGGATCTTGCTGTGATTTATGTCATAGAGTGTTCTGCCTATGTTTTCCTCTAAGAGTTTTATAGTGTCTGCCCTTACATTTAGGTTTTTAATCCATTTTGGGTTTATTTTGTGTTAGGAAGTGTTCTAATTTCATTCCTTTATGTGTAGCTGTCCAGTTTTCCCAGCACCACTTATTGAAGAGGCTGTCTTTTCTCCTTTGTATATTCTTGCTTCCTTTATCAAAGATAAGGTGGTCATAGGTGCATGGGTTTATCTCTGGACTTCCTATCCTGTTCCATTGATCTATATTTCTGTTTTTGTGCCAATACCATACTGTCTTGATTACTGTTGCTTTGTAGTATAGTCTGAAGTCAGGCAGCCTGATTCCTCCAGCTCTGTTTTTCTTTCTCAAAATTGCTTTGGCTATTTGGGGTCTTTTGTGTTTCCATTCAAATTGTGAAATTTTTTGCTCTAGTTCTGTGAAAAATGCCACTGGTAGTTTCATAGGAATTGCATTGAATCTGTAGATTGCTTTGGGTAGTAGAATCATTTTCACAATGTTGATTCTTCCAACCCAAGAACATGGTATATCTCTCCATCTGTTTGTATCATCTTTAATTTCTTTCATCAGTGTCCTATAGTTTTCTGCATACAGGTCTTTTGTCTCCTTAGGTAGGTTTATTCCTGGTATTTTATTCTTTTTGTTGCAATGGTAAATGGTAGTGTTTCTTTAATTTCTCTTTCAGATTTTTCATCATTAGTGTATAGGAATGCAAGAGATTTCTGTGCATTAATTTTGTATCGTGCAACTTTACCAAATTCATTGATTAGTTCTAGTAGTTTTCTGGTGGCATCTTTAGGATTCTCTATGTGTAGTATCATGTCATCTTCAAACAGTGACAATTTTACTTCTTTTTTTCCAATTTGGATTCCTTTTATTTCTTTTTCTTCTCTGACTGCTGTGGCTAAAACTTCCAAAACTGCTGAATAATAGTGGTGAGAGTGGGCAACCTTGTCTTGTGCCTGATCTTAGTGGAAATGCTTTCAGTTTTTCACCACTGAGAATGATGTTGGCTGTGGGTTTGTCAATACTTAATTTTGTTGATGATACACTGTAGAGACTCTGAATTCAGTTATCTTCCTCTGAAAAGTAGTCATTTTTATTCTAGTAGCAGTGAAATTACTGGTTGATTACCTGCTTTTGACAGATGGGTTATACTTTGTGTGGGGGATCTAATGCTTTGCCATTCTTTTTAGGTATATCCTTAGCCCTGGGATGTAGTGTTTACTCTTAAGATATGAACCTAGTGGGCTTCTACATAACTATGAGGTCTTTTCTAAGCTCCTTTTGGCACAATTCAAACTCCAAACGCTGCCTGATGCAAAGGGCATCAGCTGAAATCTCTTCTCAGACTTCTTTCAAGGGTTAAATCTTCTCAAGTTCGCCTGTTTTGGGTCATTCCCCAGTGTGATCCAATAAATGTATGTATATGAATGTGCACATGTGTATGAGTGTATATACTCATGTATATATAGTTACATATCATTTTACAATTGTTACAAACTACTCTACTATTCCTGAAACTGCAACTAGGTGAAGGTTTTTCTTGAAGTTTACCTCCATCTATGTTAGACATCCTATCATTAAGTTTTTCTTCACCTTTTCAGAAAACATTTCAACCTTGCCATCATAAGTAATCACCTGCAGCCATCTTTCACCCATCTTTGAAACTGGACCTTTCTTTGTATTAGTGATAAAGAATTGCTTAGGATAATAACTTGAGTGAATATGAATCATAAGTATGACTGAATATGACTTTGTATCTTATTGCTCTTAAACACTGAGCACAACTATAAAATAAACAGCTTTATAAAGTACAGATAATTGTATCCTCTCTAATTTTTTGGAATAATCAGAGTTCTTTGCATCTATTAATAAAATATTATTAAAAAATCAAAACACAGTCATAAGATTATCTTCTCTCTTATGTGCATTTTTTGATATTTTCTTCCATCCTTTGAATTAATTTATTGAACAAATTTATGTTCTACTGAACATATATATTTAGGTACTGGAGATTAAACAATTTGTTAAAAAATTCTATCAGAGGTCATAAAGGAGTAGAGTAGAAAAATCTGTCTTTCTCTACTTGTATTTTGCCTCCTGACATGTATTTAATTGTTGCTTTGTCTAATGCAGTGTTTCAAAATGGTTTTGGGGCCAGCTGGAGCAATTTACAAAGAGCCTATTTAATTCTTTTAAAGCCCAAGTACATGATTCAGCCCAATTAAGTACTCTTAACTCCAGACACTGAAAACATAAATGAAAGGAAAGAAAGAGCCACCTTATTGGGAACATTAGAATAAAGGAACAGTTGAAATTAGTGTGAATCACTCCCTAATTTCCCACCCTGTATCAGGGGTAGAATTATCTCAGGGTAAGGGCATTCTGCACTAGTGAAGTATGTATCTTACAGCAGATGTGATGCTTGTTAAAAGCTCCTTCTGAAACTCATGTGGTTTGGCTCTGTGCAGAGTTAGATCTTTAGGGTAGCTTCTGAACAGGATGGAAATAATGATAATCCCACAAGCTCTAGTGTATAAGTATGGATTTGCTGCTGTGTACATCCCTTAGCAGCCATCACATACACATACACACAAAAAGCTCCTTTTTGTGAAAACAATTTGCTGCTTCTTCCATGCTAAGACACCTCAGAAACAAGAACTTACCTTCTCATTGGCTTATGTCCTCTGAAGTGGAGTCATATTTTCAATGGGGAATAAATAAGTTTAAAAAAATCTAATTATTTTTCTGCCTAAGTTTGGTTAGCCAGAAGAAATTTACTATCAAGCAATCAGCATGCCATTTTGACCATTTCTTCTAGTTCAATAGGGAAATCCATGTTAGATATTGGAAAACTGTTATTATAAATTGCCCTGGCTTTATCTTTTGCATCTCAATTCTCAAGGTTGAACATATCAAGTAGTACTTGGTATTTCTTAGTTATTACATCACTGTGTAGTCTCTCCCAGGGAGATACACCTCCTCCTTCTTTGAGACAAATTTGAGGAAGAAACTTACATAGTTCTGAGACAAGAATAAACCAATCAAATTGAGGCAGGAGGGAAGAGGCTATAATTATAATTTAGTATGCATCCTAGACTTACATTTTGAGGAAGAAAAAGGCATTTAAGTAGAGACAGGGCCATCGTTCCATGAGAGGAGCCCAGATTCCCAGGCCTAACTGGATCTTTGAAAATTGACTCCATTCATTCATGAAACTTCACTTCAGAAGTGGAAACAAACAGTTCTCATGTCCTTTCTTTTTTTCTTTTTTTTTTTTTTTTGCGGTACGTGGGCCTCTCACTGTTGTGGCCTCTCCCGTTGCGGAGCACAGGCTCCAGACGCGCAGGCTCAGTGTCCATGGCTCACGGGCCCAGCCGCTCCGCGGCATGTGGGATCTTCCCGGACCGGGGCACGAACCCGTGTTCCCTGCATCGGCAGGCGGACTCTCAACCACTGCGCCACCAGGGAAGCCCTCATGTCCCTTCTTGATTCTAGTTCCTCAAATCAGGACTTTGCATTCCTTGGGCTCTGTCTCAAGACAAGGATTTCAGTGGTCCGCTTTGCCAACAGAATTCAACAATTCTCATCAGCATTTCACTTAATCTAGTTCATTAAGCATTCAAGGCAATCAGAAAGTTAAATTACACAGAACAAACATCAGTGACTGGTGTACATGTAATAGGAGGAGGAGGTGTCCCCGGAGGGCAGAGAGTGGCAGGGCTGGTAATTTTGTGAATTGTATCATTAATAAAATATACTTTATTCTATTTGATGCTGACTTTAGGAAGGTTCCTGTGTGATGATTACATTTTTAAGCAGGCAATTTTTTTTACGGCTTTACCCAAGGCTAAAGGGAAATCTAATACAAAATTTAAAAAGACTTAGCTGAAATGCCCATTAAATTTTTAGTTGTGTCCTTTTAGCAGTTTTTAAGAGCTATAAATTCAAAGCTACCCAAGACAGAAAAAATGTTACTTTATCAACTGCATAATACATAATGGGGCATCTACCAAAGAAAAGTATGATGGTTCTATATTTTTAATTCAAAACATTTTAGAAGCTTTTATTTTCCTGATTAAAAATATTTACAGAAAGTTTATGTTTAAAGAGAGATAACCAACTTTTTTTTTTTTTTTTTTTTTGGTTGTGCTGTCCCCGACCAGGGATTGAACCTGTGCCCCCTACAGTGGAAGCGTGGAGTCCTAACCACTGGACCACCAGGGAATTCCCAAGACAATCATTTTATTGGCATCTTTAAAAGTTAATTGAAAGACAATTTATTTACATCATCTTTTTATATCTCACAAACCTAGAAGAGTGTATTGGTATTAATTAATTAGTTATGAAGGTCTTAATCTGCACAATTATAGTTTTATTGATCAAATGTTAGTGTGGTGGCTAAGAGTACGGGCTCTAGAATCAGAATGCCTAGGCTCAGATACTAACTGACATTGCCAACATGTTGTTTGACTTTGGGGAATTTATTTCTTCTCTCTTGCTTTAGTGTCCTCACCTGAAAAATTGGGGAAGACCAGTTTTACCCAAATGGATTGTTGTGAAGATTAAATGAGAGAGAGAGGACATGTAAAACTCCTAATCTAGAGGCTGGCATATTCTAAAGCCTCAACAAACAACGGCCATTTTCTTATTTACATTTCAGATCCATTTTCCATTGCATACAGAAAGTACTACTTTGCCATAATATATATTAATTTTAAATGTGTAAATAGAACAAGCAAAAATCTATCCACAAATAGAGCTGAGTGAGGGGGAAACAAAAAATGGAAAGATAGACTGATAAATAGACAAATGTAGCATGGTGAGAGGTGATAAACTCTTAAAAGAAAAATAAGGAAGGGAAGGGAGTTAGAGAAGTTGGAAGATTCCAATTATAAGATGATCATGGGAGACCTCACTGATAATATATTTAAGTAAAGATCTCATGGAGGAAAGGGAACAAGGCACACAACTATCTGAGGAAGGCATTTCAGGAAATAAAAACATTGCGTGCAAAAGTCCTAAATGTGTATAAAATGTGGAAAAATAAAAAGCAAGCAGGTGAGTGTGGCTAGAACAGAATAAGTGAGCAGAGGTAGCAGGAGATGACATTTGAGAGATAATGGGTGAGACTGATTGTGCTGGACCTTCCAGGCTCTTGAAAGCTTTTTGACCTTTACTTTGAGTTGGGAGAAAAGCCATTAGAAGGTTTGGTGCAGAGAAGTAATAGGATCTGACCTACTTGGTTGCATGTTGTGAGTAGATTCAGGTTTGGCAAAGATAGAAAAAGTTATGAGACTATGGCAATAATTCACAGAAGAGAAAATGGCTGCTTGGGCAAGAAGGTTATAGTAGGGATTTTGATAACAGAGGATTCTGAATATATATTTAGTGGAAGTAAGAAGCTTTCTTAACCAATTTCCCGACAGATTTCCCTAAGCAACCAGATGCATGCACTTGCCATTAACTGAGATGGAGAAGACTGGATGGAATACGTTTAGAGCGGAAAATCATAGATTCAGTTTGGTTTAGGTTAAGTTTGAAATGTCTATTTCCTGAAGGATGTGCTGAGTATAACAGAGTTGGGGAGTTGTAAATACATAGGAATTCATGAGAAAGGACCAGTCTTGACGTATAAATGTGAGAGACATCAGCATAGAGCTGCTATTTAAAGCTAGGTTCTTTGATAAGATCACTAAATAATAAGAGTAAATACAAAAGGGTGGAGGTCTAAAGACTGAGTCCTAGATTACCTAGAAGACAAGGACATGAGGAAAAACCAGATGAGGAAATGAACAAGCAGCAACCAGAGAAGGAGAAGAAAGAAGAGAGTGTGATACCCTGAGACTCAAGTAAAGGAAATAGTTCCAAGGGGAAGGAGTAAATAATTATGTTAAGCGTTACTGTTACATTAAGTAAGATAACTAATAATTGACCAGTAGGTTTACCAACGTGGAGTGCTTATGTGAATTGGATAAGAGCAATTTCAGTAAAGTGTTATAGGCAAAAACTCTATTGGAGTGGACACAAGGGAAAAGAAAGGAACCTAATTTGAAGGCAATGCATATGTTACTTTAAACACGTTTTCTTGTAAATGGGAACAGAAATGATAGCTGAAATGGATTTTGGGTTAACAGGATGACAGAATGTGTGTATGTGAGCAGGGATGATGCATTAAGAAAATTATGAGTCATGGTTTCTGGTTCCACATATAAGGAGCTTGAAAGTTGCCACTCCTTTCTAACAGCAAGTAAAAAGCTGAACAGACTACAAAACTCAACAGCTCTTCTAGGCTCCATAAGTGAAATGAGAACACAGGGCAAACCACTGGCCTCACACTGGTGAGACAAACAGGAAAATACAGAGAATAACACCTTACTGGAAAAGGGACTCACAAGCAGAAACCGCTGCTGGCACCAGTAGCACATTCCCTAACTTCAAACTATACCTCAAAGCTATAATAATCAAAAAGTACAGTGCTGGCACAAAAACAAACACATAGATCAATGAAACATAAAAGAGCACCCAGAAAGAAACCCACACACTTCTGGTCAATTAATCTACAACAAAGGAGGCAAGAATAAACAATGGAGAAAATACAGTCTCTTCAACAAGTGGTGTTGGGAAAACTGGACAGCTACATGTAAAAGAATAAAACTATGTCATTTTCTCAAAAACTGTACAAAAATAAAGTCAAAATGGATTAAAGACTTAAATGTAAGACTTGAAACAATAAAACTCCTAGAAAAAAGCATAGTATGCTCTTTAACATCAGTCTTAGCATCCTATATCTATAGGATCTGTTTCATCAGCAACAACAACAAAGCAAAAATAAACAAATGGGACCGCATCAAACTAAAAAGTTTTTGAACAGCAAAGGAAACCATCAACAAAACTAAAAGGCAAACCACTGATTGGGAGAGATATTTGCAAATGATATATCTGATAAGGGGTTAATATCCAAAATATATAAAGAACTCATATAATTCAATATCAAAACAAACAATTTGATTAAAAAATGGGCAGAAGACCTGAATAGGCATTTTTTCAAAGAGAGGAGAGACATAAATTATCAATATTGTATCAGCAATGAAAAATGGTATATCAGAATAGATGTACAGATATTAAATGGTATTAAGGGAATGTTATGAACAATTTTATGCCACCAAATTTGACAACTTGGACAAAATGGATAAATTCCCTTGAGATTTAAAACCTATGCAAAGTGATAAAGATAAAATCTGAGAGTCATATACTCATTAAAATACTTTAATTATTTATCAAAAATCCTCCCATGAAGAAAATTTCAGGACCATATTGGTTCAGTGATGAATTTTACCAAACATTTAAGAAGGTAATACTAATAATCCTACACAAATATTTTGAGAAAGGAGGGAAGGAAATACATACCAAGTTGTTTTATTAGGATAGCAAAATACTGATTTCAAAGCCTGACAAAGATATTCTGGCAATAAATATGTTACACACAAATATGTCTCATGAACACAGATGCCAAACTTTAAAAATATGTATTTGCAAATAAAATCCAGCAACATATAAAATGATAATATTTTACGAGCAAGTGGGGCTTACTCCAGAAAAGCAAAATTGGGAATACTATTCAGCCATAAAAAAGAATGAAATAAAGCCATTTGCAGCAACATGGATGGACCTAGAGATTGTCATACTAAGTGAAGTAAGTCAGACAAAGACAAATATTGTAAGATGCCACTTACATGTGGAATCTAAAAAATAGTACAAATGAACTTATTTACAAAAAAAACCAGATTCATAGATATAGAAAACAAACCTATGGTTAGAAAAGGGGAAAGGGGGAGGGATAAATTGGGAGTATGGGATTAATAGATGCACACTACCATATATAAAATAGATAAACAACACGGATTTAGTATAAAGCACAGGAAACTATATTCAATATCTTGTAATAACCTATAATGAAAAAGAATTTGAAAAAGAAAAAATATATATATGTATAACTGAATCACTTTGCTGTACACCTGAAACTAGCACAATATTGTAAATCAACTATACATCAAGAAAAAAAAAAAACCAAAACAATGAATGTAATTTGACATATTAACAGAATAAAGAAAACTCACATTGCCATCTCATTAGATGCAGAGAAGTCTTTGGCACAAGCCATCACTCATTCCAGTAAAAACCTTTGGCAAACTGGAAATAGAAGAACGCTTCCTCATTCTGACAAAGGGCATCTATAAAAAGCCCACAGCTAACATCATACTTAAGGATAAATCATTGAGTAAATCCCATAAGGGCAGAGGTCATGCCTGTTTTTTTTTTTTTCCATGTAGAAATCTTTACGACTTTTTATAACAGAGAACAAAAATACAAAATAAAAATGTTTTGATAATATATACATAAATTAAATACATTTAACTAGAAAAATTAGATTGCATCAAAAACTAAAATCAAATTTCACACTGAATTAAACAGCTTTCTAAACTTTAAATCAACATTTTTCAGAAATGCCAAGATAAAATCGTGGGAGGAAACAAAGCAAGTCAGAGAAAATAAAAGGAAAGTGGAAATGAGATTATGAATGGAAGAGAGGCTAAATTGGGAGGCAAAATCATTAATCATGAAGGAGAGGGGGTACTTTTAAAGAGGTCATGCCTGTTTTATTCACTTTTATATTAGCCAGTATTGGGCTCAGAAACTACATGGTGGACGCTTAGCTCATTTCTTCATTCCTTCGTCCATTTATTTCTTGAATATTTAATGAGTGTTCACCATGTGTCACATGGTGTCTTAGGTACCGGGATATGGCAGTGAGCAAAACAAAAACCCAGCTTTCATAGACCTTAAACACCTGTCAAATGAAAGAATGAGTGAAAGAGAAAAACACCTCCTAATAATGATGCCAATAAACATTCATATTTTTACATATTCCATGCCTATCATTTCATCAGGGTCTCATAACACTGATGCAGTGTAAGCAGAGTAAAGTAATATTCCTATTTTGTAGATAAAGGAAACTGAAGATCAGAAAGACAGTGGGTTGCTAAAAGTCCCACAATGATGAATCAAGGACAGGCACCTAGGTCTCCAGAGAGGAAATCTCACTTCTGTTCTTCTTCCTTTAAAATGAACCAGAGAAAGGATGAAAACAGACAAGCCCCACAATTTAGGATTTATGAAGGCTGCCGCCTTTTTTTTCCAAACAGGAAAAATGGGTGCTTGAAGCACTTGCTTATTGTTCCACAGCAGCAGCTGTGGCTGCTTCAGTGAGGATGCCTTGTTAAAAGGAGAAAGAAGCATGGCTGCTTTGACAGAAGTTTTCTCTTGTGGCCTACAGAGGATCAGACATTCATCACGCGCTGTTATTTATTTATCATATCTTAGACACTGCCCTCAATAACACAAATGTGAAAAAGCAGATTCCTTTTCCCTGGGGAAGGCCAAGGCTGATGAGTCAATAATTAAAAACTGCCTCAACAGCTGACACTTGGGCCTCTCTGAGAAGCTGCAAAAGGGCAGGGGAAACGAAGAAAAGGTTCTTCTTTTTTTTTTTCTTTTCAAAAATTTCTTGTGAATAATTTTTTATTAGGGTAGGAAAGTCCTATGGCCAAGGGACTTTCTTTGTTATTATTTTTTTTAACTGAAGTATAGTTGATTTACAATGTTGTGTTAATTTCTGCTATACAGCAAAGTGATTCAGTTATATATATAATGTATTCAATCATATATATTATATGTATATTCTTTTTCATATTCTTTTCCCTTATGGTTTATCACAGGATATTGAATACAGTTCCCTGTGCTATACAGTAGGACCTTGTTGTTCATCCATCCTATATATAATAGTTTGCATCTGCTAATCCCAGACTCCCAATCCTTCTTCCCTTCTCCCAACCCCTTGGCAACCACAAGTCTGTTCTCTATGTCTGTGAGTCTCTTTCTGTTTCATAGACAAGTTCATTTGCATCATATTTTAGATTCCACATATATGAGATATCATATGGTATTTGTCTTTCTCTTTCTGACTTACGTCACTCAGCATGATAATCTCTAGGTCCATCCATGTTGCTGCGAATGGCATTATTTCGTTCTTTTTTATGGCTGAGTGGTATTCCATTGCGTATATGTACCACATCTTCTTTCTCCATTCATATGTTGATGGACATTTAGGTTGCTTCCATGTCTTGCCTATTGTAAATAGTGCTGCAATGAACACTGGGGTGCATGTGTCTTTTTGAATTATAATTTTGTCAGGATATATGCCCAGGAATGGGATTGCTGAATCATATGGCAACTCTATTTTTATTTTTTTATTTTTTTAATTATTATTATTATTTTTTGCAGTACACGGGCCTCTCACTGTTGTGGCCTCTCCCGTTGCGGAGCACAGGCTCTGGACGCGCAGGCTCGGTGGCCATGGCTCACGGGCCTAGCCACTCCGTGTCATGTGGGATCTTCCCGGACCAAGGCACGAACCCGTGTCCCCTGCATCGGCAGGCGGACTCTCAACCACTGCGCCACCAGGGGAGCCTTATTTTTAGTTTTTTGATGAACCTCCATACTGTTTTCCATAGCGGCTGCACCAATTTACATTCCCACCAACACTGTAGAAGAGGGTTCCCTAGAAAGGTTTCTTCTTATGAGGTCAAACCAAAAATCATCAAAACAGGAAGAGTTATGTGTAAATGAAAGGGAGAAAGACTGAGGCAGCATGGTAGACTGTTAGCCTAATGTGAACCAGAAATACAAAGGGTCCATTAAACAGTAAGCCTGATGTGAGTGAGGGTGTATAACCACAGACGTTCTGGGAGATCACCCTGTCACAGTATTTGCTGCCGGGAGAGGACAGAAAGTTTTAAACTGTGCAGCTTGAGTTAGAGATAAAATTCTAAGGGAAGTTTCTGATGACCCACCTACAAAAATGACAAAGCAGATAAAGGAAAATACAGTATTTAATTTGAAAATCCACAATGAACAACACTGAAATCCAGAAAAGGATGATAAACTTTCATTTCCACTGTACACAAGAGAAAGAAGGGAGGCTATACTGAGCAGAGGAACGTTAAGATAGTCCAAAAAAATAGCTAAAGATTTAACTGATAGTGTGTGAAACAGCAGCAGATTACCTGGGATTGAAGTAGCATCTTTCTCCAAAAAACGATTTGACTATTGCCAGTGAGGGCTTTATCAATTATTATTGAATTGGGGGTGGGGGGAGCAGTGGATGGTGGGGTCTTGGAAATCTCTTCTAAAGCCCTACGGTCTATCTTCATTCTTTTGGCTCCCAAGGATGCTACATTTCTCTTTTAGCTGATGGTCACTGGTAAGGGTCATCCATGCTGATTTCATTCCACAGACCTCCAGATACTCCTGAGTGGTGCTGAGTTAATTTAAAAATATCCCCGTATGGCATTTTGTTCTCCTTCTCTAGTCACTACAAAAAATTCCCAGAAGAATATAGGTAAGCTTTGAAAAGCACGCTTTCTCTGGTTGTGTTTTTCTTATTGCTTTTTCTAAGGCTTCATAAATGTCTTGTCTGAAATTTTAAGTATCTTCAGCATTATTTTAGATGAAGAGAAGAAAAATTGCCAAAGTTCATAAAAGGTTTGAATAAAGTAACATAAATGAAAAAAATAATTATTTGAACTTATTACTTTCCTCATAACAGTGGCCTTAAACGTCTTTCATCTATAGTGGTTTGCAGGGGAGATGGCCATGAGGGAGAGAAAAAAGCAAACTAAATGTGACAGTGTCATTAAACCTACCCAGGTTAGGCAAGAGGAACTTCTTGGAGAAATGCCAGCCTTAACGGCCCCAGAATTATAATGCAGAGGATGGAAGTGTAAACCAGGGGCACTCAAGAGCCAGCCTCAGAGGGAGGCATGACCAGCCCCCCGCCATGTGTCCTGATTTCAGGGTACTTGAAAATCTCTTTACATTGACAAATGCTTCTCCAATCTCTTCCATTGCCTTAAATTCCACCATTAGAACTTTTGCTCTTTTGCTTGAGGGTTTTTGCCATTGTGATGAAGTTTCTGCAGAACGTGATGTTTCCTAGGGGTCATAGCATAAGGAAGGCTTTATACAAGAACATGAATTAGTTGATAAGATCCATTCATAATAGCTTATTTGGCTAAGGGGTGAAAGTGTGTAGGGCATAACATCAGACTTCAGTGAGACAAATAAAAGCAAAGTAGAACTAAGAGTCAATATTAGAAATGATTTTTAACTCCATAGTATTATATCCAGCTGGGTCTGCGTGAAATGCTTATGATGCTGCAATTTTTATCTAGTTCATACTTTGAGTTTGAAACCACGGCAAAGAGAAGAGATGCCAAAAGCCTGGAGGTGATCAGGTGATGCCTCCGGTTTCAGGAAAAGAAGAGGAATTTCAGCATATAGACAACCGAACAGTGAAAATAATAAGCTCATTCAGTTTTTACAGCTTTATTGAGATATAATTCACAAACCACATAATTAACCCATTTAAACTGTACAATTTAATGACTTGATGTCTTTATAAAGTTGTGCCTCCATTGCCACAATGTATTTTATAACATTTTTCTTATCCCCAAAGGAAACTCCACACCATATCACTTAGCCTCACATCTGATCTCCTCAGCCCCAAAGCCCCAGGCAACCACTGATCTATTCTCTGTCCCTATACATTTGCCTGTTCTGGACTTTAAATGGAATTTAAACTGATTCTTAATGATCAGCATTTTATTTTTTAAGAATAAATCTTGCCCAAACATACTGAATTCTTTGTTGATTAAATTACTCTAATCTCCCTTAAAAATGTTAAGCACGGGCTTCCTTGGTGGCACAGTGGTCGAGAGTCCGGCTGCCGATGCAGGGGACACGGGTTCATGCCCCGGTCCGGGAAGATCCCACATGCCACGGAGCGGCTGAGCCGTAAGCCCTGGCCACTGAGCCTGCGCATCCGGAGCCTGTGCTCCGCAACGGGAGAGGCCACAACAGTGAGAGGCCCGTGTACCGCAAAAAAAAAAAAAAAAAAAAAAAAGTTAAGCACAGGATCTCACTTTTCTGGAAGAAAGAACATTTGAAACATTCCAGTCCACCAAAAAGAAACTAGTCAAGATAAGAAACTCAAAAATGGACAAGTCGTGGTATAAAATATCTCAACAATCATTTACACATAGAGTTAACAGTCATTAAAATGTTTATAAAATATAGCAAATGTCAACTAATTCTTTAAAGAATATATATGATGAAAAATACATTATAATTCATAAAATCTGAATCAGTTCAAAACAGCAACAAATTTGATAAAGACGGGGCAACAGAGGAGGAAGGAAAAATTACTTTCTCATCTTAACAAAAAGAAGAGTTAGGAAGAGTTAAGGCACCATAATTAGAGGGAAAAAAATAGGTTCAACATGTTTTATAAAAACTTAAAGTCTTCTGGAATTAAAAAGTAAGGATACAGTCTATTTAGAGAGAGGAAAAAAGTCAAAGAAAGATGTTACCTTTAGAAGTGACAGAAAAATGGAGATGATGAGAAAGTATAACTAAACGGTCCCCATCTCCTGATCCCAGGCCCACTTCACATTGCTATGCTTCATTTTAAACTTCACTTCCTTCCACAGTGATGCCTAAACTAGACCTAGAGTTTATCTCAAGATTGAGATAAATTCCCTTAAACTACACTCCTTTATCTCTCTGAACTTCAACATTATTAAAATTAATCACACATATAATTATTTAACTGCCCTCCTAGGGAGGGCAGAGAATACTTTCATCCTGCCCACAGATGTATTACACACAATAGACAGCTTATAAACATGTTGAATGGCTGAATAAATGGATGTGTGCTTGATAATAAATACAGAATGAGCCAGCAAGATTTCAGAAGAAAACATGTATTAATTCAACCATTAAATGAAATCTATTAAAAGTCATAGTTTTTGGTGAACGTTTGTTGGCATGGATAATGCTCATGATGAAATATTAAATGAAAATACAATCCGACAGTCCAAGTTTCCAGAAAATACACCTGGAGAGAGAAGGAATGGATGGGAGAAAGAGAAGGAGAGAGACAGGGTTGGGAGGGAGAGATTGGAAAGGATTTTAGTTAACATTGACTATTTCTGGGAAGTTAAAATAAGTGTGTTTTTCCACACAAATTTCTTTGCTTTTTTTTTAAAAAAAATGGGTTTTATTTTGTTTTGTTTGTCCTAGAAAATGTCTTTTTATATTTTCCTTTGGTAAGCACCCTAATCCCCCTTTTTTACTTTCCCTTTTATTAGTTGGTTTGTCAGTTTTAAATGATTATCTTTTTTTTCCCACTTGAACAATAAATGAACTTATTTTACTTTCCCATTTTTAATCCCCTTTTTTCCTCCATTTTAAAAGTTGAATTCTTTGTACTTTGTGAGATCATACTTACACACTACTCTTTCAACCTTTTCTTCATCTTTGTTTTAGTCTTATATCTATAATTAAACATACTGAATGCTCACCATCAGTCCTTTCACCAAAAATTTCACATTATCTCTTAGTTGGATGAAGACCATTCCCTGGCAGCTTCCTCCAGAAAGACTCATGAGAACAGCCTGAGTCTTTTCAGGTGTAAACTTATTATCTGTGGTCTTGACAGCTGAACAGTAGCTTAGTTGAATATACTATCCTTGGATCATACCTTCTTTTCTTGAGTTTCTTAAAACTGCTGCTGCATTCTTGCCTTGCTTTGTATGCTGACTTTGAAAGGTCTGATGCCAATATTATTTTCTTACTTTGATCTTTTAGTATCTACGTTCTGAGAATTTTTGCCTTAATCTTTAACTTGGAATAGCTTTAGAAGTGTATGTTGTAGAGTCAGAATTTCAAGTCGATTATTCCAGAGGGACCCAGTGGATCTTTTTATTAGGTAGATGCAGTTCTTCTTTTATTTCGAGTTTTCTTTGATTACAATTTTTTTTTCCTGATTCAGTTTTACTAATATGTAATTAACATACATTGAGTCAACCATTTTAAATGTAGAGCTTGATGACTTTGGTTAAATGTATGCTTATATAACCCATGTAGCCACCATGACAATCAAGATATAGGACTTTTTCATAACTCAAGCAAGTTCCCTTGAGACCCCTTTTATTCAATGCCTTTCCTCCAATACACTTGCACTACCTTCAAAATCCATTTCTTGGCTCTAAGGAAGCACAGATTTGATTCCTATCACTACAGATTAGGCTTTTCTAGAATTCACACAAATGCAATCACACATTATGAACTATAATATGTCTGGCTTCGGTTTTGTCTTGCTTCTCTTTCTCAGCATCATTTTGGAATTTATCCATACTATTGCATGTGTCACTAGTTTATTCCTTTTTATTGATGAGTAGTATGCTGCTGTATGTATATATCACTATTTGTTTATGAGTTTACCCATTGACACACATTTGTGTTGATTCACTTTTGAGCTATTAAGAATAAGCCGTATATGAACATTTGTGTACAAGTCTTTGTGTGAACATACATTTTTGCTTCTCTTGTGTAAATAGGAGTGAAATTGCCACATCACATAAGTGTACATGTACATTTAATTTTATAAGAAACTACCCTACTGTTTTGCAAAGTTTCTGAACCATTTCACGTCACCACCAACAGTGTGTTGGTGTTCTGGGTGCTCTACCTGCTTGTCAATACTTTGTAGTTTCACTTTTTTGTTGTTCGTTTTTTATTTTAGCCATTCTAGTGGGCATGTAGTGGTATTTAATCATTGCTCTAATTTGCATTTCCCTGATGACTAATGATATTGAACACCTATTTTTGTGATTACTGGATACTCGTATAGCTTCTTTTGTAAAGTTTCTGTTCAAATCTTTTGCCAGGTTTTTGGAAGCTGTTTGTCTTCATGTTATTGAATTGTAAACGTTTTTAATGTTTTCTCCATACAACTCCTTTATCAGATGTATGTATCGTGAATATTTTCTCCCCGTGTGTAGCAGCCTATTAGTTTTCCCTAGAAGTATCTTTTGAAAGGCATTTTAAAATTTGATGAAGTTCACTTTATCTACTTTTTGTTTTATGCTTCTAGTTTTCTAGGTCTTGTCTAAAGAATCTGAATCCTGCCTAACCCAAGATCACAAAGATTGTCTTCCATGCTATCTTCTAGAATTTTTATAGTTTTAATCTTTATAATAGGTCTATGCATCTATTATGCATTATTTTGAATGAATATTGTGTATGATACGAGGTAAAGCTTGAGATCTACTATTTTACTGATGGATATCAAGTGGTCCAAGCACTAGTGGCTGAAAAGTTAATTCTTTTCCTCTTGGAAATACCTGTGTGCCTTTGTCAAAAATCAATTGTTCTTTTAAAATTTTTTTAATTAATTAGTTTATTTTGGCTGCAAAAAATAAATAAAAATTTTTAAAACTCAATTGCTCATAAATCTATGCGTTTACTTCTGGACCCCCTTTTCTTTTCCATTGACGTAAATATCTTAAGTTAAAACTTCACTCTTTTATTCCTTTCGCATATCTCAAGATCAAGTGCACCAATCAACTGTTACTCTCCATCTACTGGGTTTTAACTTTGTTATTGTAACTTTCAGTTACATAATATGCATTTTGTTGAAGTTTTTGTTTCTCTATTTATATTCCTTATTTGTTCACTCACTTTTATAATTCTTCCTCTCTTTGAACATTTTTCTTTTAATTCATTGAACATATTTATAATAGATGATTTGAAGTCTTTGTTGGCTACATCCAACAGCTGCTCCTGCATAGAATATGCTTGAACTGACTCCCTTTTCCTGTGTATGGGGTCACACTTTCCCTTTTTCTTTCCTAGTCTTTTGTTTTTTTAGTTTGATTTTTTCGCATGTGTTGTAGCTAAGCACACATTATAGATAATATGTTACAGTGACTATGGATTCCGTTGTGTCTTTCTGAAGAGTGTTGGTTAACCTGCTTGGATTCAAACTGAAAAAATGACTTCCTGACATGAAAAAGTGGGTATCTCAGTGTTGCTCCTAAAACTCCCATCTGCTGCTTTTAAGCTAGGTTCCTTTGGTGATCTTGGGCGTGTCTCCTAAATTTGCGGTCAGCCAAGAAATTAGGCAAGTGTTAAAATCTCTGCCGCCTCAGCTCAGCTGAGGCCATAGCACTCTACTAGAAACATCCCAACACGTCTAATCATAAGGTTAATCATAAGGCTCACTGCATTTGCTTTTCTTCTCTCATGGACCGCAGTCCTTCACTGTGTAATCTTCAATGTTGAAAAATAGTTTACATAATTTTTCTCCAGTTTTCTAGTTGTTGAGACAGGAATATAAGCCTGGACCTTGTTTACTTCATGTGGCCAAAAGTAGAACTCTCTGGATTATAGTTTTATATACAAGGTCCATTACATTGTTTGATAATCATCTTCAGGGGTTTTATTTATTTTTATGTTAGATCTTCTTTGCCTATATTCCATTTTAATCACTTTCTTTCTTTTCTTTTTCTTGTTGTTTTGTTTGTTAATCTGTCCCTATTCAATTCCCCTTGTTACATTTTCATCCATTCTCACTTAATTATCTTTTCCCTTAATCTTCCTTTATGACCTTTTCTTTAATTTCTTTCCTGATTTCAATCAACTCTTACTTCCTTTCTTGCTGTCCTATCTATTTTTGTTCTTAAATTTTGCATTTGTTATATAAATGTTATCTTCAAACACTTGTTTTAGGATATTTTATTCAGTTGATTGTTGTCTTATAGTTTTTTCCGCTTCATGGTTGGTTCTTTTAGGGGAATTTTTATCACATATACCATTTATCATTTTCTGTCTTTATCTTACAGGAGCTTTATATGGAAATAGGCTAATTTTATTCAATCCATTTCATAAACAAAGTTTCTATTTCAAAAGTACATTTTTTGTTAGTTTAATGAAGTTACTTCTTTTAATGTATATCTTTAATGTTGGTGATGATAGTGGGAGGAAATAATTCTTACGTCTTGTTGTTTATTTTTATTTTTTCAAGAGCCCAATGTTTTCTCTTAATTGCTTCTCTGCCTCCACAACTACAAGTTAAAAGAATGTCTCTCCCTTTCTAATTATCTTCTTCTCCCCCAGAAATAATGTCTGGACAAGACCGCCACCTATATATTTTTGAATCCTTTACTCACACCTAGTACTTACAACAATTAGGTTTCAGACCTCTGTTCAGTGTTGGATTTTTCTTTGGTGATTTTATGTTGGCTTTGTCTGTGTCTCCTTTTCTCTTTTCCCATTTTCCATGTGTTCTCCTCAGACTTAGCCCTACTGTGCACACACAATGTCTTGAAGTGACAGTGAGAAGTCTAATAGTAGCTATGTTGGCCTGTAAGGTTGATTTCTCTAGGTACAGGTGATTTAAAGCTTGTAGATTATCTGTTTTTTAATAATACTAAAGATGTGTGTTCTGTGTGTTTTCATCTTCACTTCTCTGTTTATATATATGTTTTTTTGCAAGCTATGTGCACCAATTCTGATTTTGACAGTCACCCTCACACTAGGGTCAACTGAACTCTCTAAATTTTCTGTGTGATTTTGAAATTTTCTACAATAAATAGTTATGCATTTTATAACAAAAGCTTAATCAAAAATTTTTTTCGAATTTCAGCAAGACACATTAAATTTTCTCAAGTCATTGTAACTTTGGGAATAATATAAATACATGAATCGTAGCTGACAATACAGTAAGGTAAATTTAAAGCCTTTTAAATAATCTCACATAAAAAATATAGATCTTTAGAATTATGTCAATTATGAGAGGGTGCTAAAGTTAAAGATCACAGAGTTCTGTTACTGGTCCTGTTCTATCTGATGTTTTAATCAATAACTTAAATAAAGGATAAAGGCATTTGTTTCACGGTTTTTAAATGATGAATCTTGGAAAAGTTACCAATGGTTTTGATTGCAGAAAAAAGTCAAAAAGAATCCTAAGAGGATGGCAATGGATTAAAATCCACCAAACTAATTTAGCACAGTGCATATAGATTACTTTAGATAAAAGGAAAAAAATCAATTGCCGGAATTTAAAATGTGATGAAACTGATTTGTCAGGAATTCGTATGAAAAAGACCTGATGCTTCCAGTCAACTGTCAATATAATATAAATCAACAATATGATGCATCTGCACAGAAAAGACCAATACAGTGTTGAGTTTTACCATTAGGTTGTTGTGTGGAAAAGCACATATGAATGCATTTTAGTATGGATTTTGCCAGAATATCCAAAGATTTTGAAGCCGTGCCATTTAAAACATAATTGTGGTAATTTGCTAAGTTTAGTTTGGGGAGGAGATCGCTTATGATATCTGAGAGAGGACAGATAAAGTCAGTGGTGGCTCCAGGGGATGGGTCTAGGACTAATGGTTAGAGATGATTAAGATAACTGATTTATGATTGTATAAGCAGACATTTCTAAATATTAAATAAACTCTATCACGATAAGCATTGACTGTGAATTCCATCAGCTCCCATCACTGTAGGTTACTAAGCAACGTCTGCTTACACTTGTGTATCTGCTTTGTGTGGGAGATTGCATAGAGATGACTTCTAAGACCTTTTTGATCTTTAAAATTATTTAAGTCTATAATACTATGCTCACATAAAATGAAATAAAGTAAAATAATTTGAAGTCTATATATGACCATAGAGATGTAATTGGTAAGGAATCACTACCATCCTCCTTCCTCTCCAACTGCCTAGGCAGCTGTGGTGAAGTTGATGAGAGACATTGAGAAAATCAATCATAAAATCAATGGGAGAGTATGTTTTCGTTCAGATTCAACTGGGAAGCTGCTGCATATGCAGAGGCCATTGTGGGGTAAAATGCCAACCCTTCCCTCCAGAAGAATGCATTTCAGAATTCTCAAGAGAGACAATGTAGGCCAGTGTAGACCTGGTAAAAAGAGTGATGCTGTGTGTGGAAGTGTTTTCAGTGTTGCTTTGAAGATGAAAAAACCTCCTGAAATCTTATATTACCAACAGCGATAATTAGAACTGCACAAAGTTTTCGAGGACTTGTTGCTTAGTCTGAACTTTTAGGAAATAGAGAGAAATGGAAAACGTTATGCAATTAACTATCAAAACTGTAAAGCCTCTGGGATTTTACTTTACCTTCAAGCTAGTAAATTACCCCCCCATAGATTATGGAAGAGGATGCTGACAGAAGATACACAACCTCTAGATTAGACACAAAGGACAAATAATTACAGTAGCCAGAGAATCAGTCTTTTCTTACACTGGAGTCCCAAGCCCCAATTCCCCAAGGTGATGTGAAGAGGGACAGGTGATGCCTGTACATGTGATCGGCTGTATTACAGGAGAGAACCCTTGGGCTTAGAAAACTTGAATCTTTATACTGACCATTAAGCCAACCCTCCTGTTGCTCTGAAGGAAGACACCATCTCTATCTTCCAAGGCTGCTTGCATGCACACAGCCTTGAAAATATAGCTCAGAACAAAGGCAGCCAGTGCCTCTGCTTAGAAGACAGGCAGAAATATGAGAAACAAATGGAGAATTGTCTCCCAACTTTGAAATGTCATAGCTGCCGTAATGAAGCCACCATTGCACTGAAAATCAGAGATAAAGAAGAGTGACTCAGGATGACAAAGAAAGAAAAGAAAGAAGATGACCAAGCAAAGATATATTTTAGACTCATTTGGTTAGGATTATTAGTAATTTCTAGAAAGAAGGGATTAGGTCTTACAACCAGAACCATGTTAAATATCACTCTAATTGTCTCTTTCAACGTCTTCACTTCTATCTCTTTCTTATATCCATACACATATACTCTAAAGTTAATCCATCGTGGACATGAAGGCATTTTCAATTAATCCTTTTGTTTCTTTTTAATTCCCAAGTTCAAAAGGTCCACAGGTTTTTTTAAAAAAAAAGGTCCACATGTGTTCTTATGAACAGCTACCTCAACTAGCTGGACCCCAGCTCATAATTGCAATCAAGATTCTCATGCCAAGAATAAGCATAACTGGTATGAACACTGTGATTCTTAAATTTTGTTGACTGAAAATATCTATACCTGTATCTATATAAAAGATTCTGGGCACCATCACACAGAATTCTGTTTGAATAGTGCAGGTTCCATAAACCTGCTTTTAAAATAAGCCTCCTAGGTGATTTTCATGCAGCTCTATTTGAACAAGTATTTGAGAACTAGTGCTGCAGACATTACCTTACTGAGTCTTAGTGGGCTTTAAATTACTAAACCATATTGAAATGTAAGGCACTAGGTGAATGAAAGGGCACTGATGTATTATTATTGGAAAATACTTCTTCAACATTACCAGGCTATGTCTGTGTGCATTAGTGTGTGTGTGTATTTCACTGAGGACACCACGGAAGTGGAATAACAGAGAAGCAAAAATGGGAAGGGGTTCCAGAAGGCTTCCAATTTAGAAGAGATAATCGAGTCCTTGTTTGATGATAATAGAGAGTGTCTATGGTCAAGTTCACCATAATTAGTACAGTTATTAACATAGTTTAAGTCATTCTGACATAGGCAATGTTTTTATTTCATATCTGAAATTGCCATTGCAAAGTTAGAAGAAATTTTACTATTTATTTTCCCAAAACCTTAGGTTGCAAAATCACTGCCTGGCTGGTACAAGTTGTTATTAAACTTCTGGTAGAAGTCAGACCTTCATTTTCCTATCAGGGATAAGACTAAAGGGTTGATAGGTATCACTCCTCTTCTACCTGAAGAACTCTGAGCCCTTCACCTAGAGAATTCTACTGATGCAAAGGATGCTTTGTTATCAAAGCTTCAGTATAATGTGCCATGGCTCCTAGGTCTAGAGTTCTAACAGCAATAGCAATAGTAACAATACATTTTAGGCAGGGAGATAAAAGCTTCATGAACCTTCTTTTAAAATTCTCCCTTTCATGCCTGGTTGAAGGGAATAATCACGTGGATTTCCTCACAAGCAATGCTTTAGTTTTTATTATAGTTTGCTTCTGCTCTACATTAAGAAATGGAATTGAAAGAGGTACATGAAAAATTTATTATAGCTTTTCTCTGTAGAGATTTTCTATTTAAATGTAAATTAATTAGAAAAGTGTGTTTTCATTTTTACCAAAAAGGGGTCAATTATGCTGAATGTATTGAGAGATAACTTCTAAAAATTTTTATTTATGTTTTCTTTTTCCCCAACATTTTATTATAAAAAGTTTCAAACATAGAAAAACATATAAGTGTACAATGAATACCCATATATCTACCACATGGCTTACATGATTAACTTTACTATGCTTTCTTTCTCACACAACTATCTCTTTCTCATTGTTTATCCACAAATCCACTTAAGTTTTTGATGCATTTTAAAGTAGGTTGTAGACTATAAACAAATACTAAACTCTATTTCATAATATGCATGCTGAATTAAGTACCTCTAAACACTTGAGCATACATACTATTAAATAGTATTCAGCATTTGTTTATTGTAAGTTAAAATTTTTATTAAGTATATGCAAAAATTTTTAGTGTACCATTTGATAGGTCTGGCATCTGCATATATCTGTGAAAACCAAATCCCTCTTAAGATACAGAACATTTCTAATACCCTGGAAGGTTTCTTCATGCTTTTTCCTCATCGATACCTGCCCCTAGATTCACCACCATTCTGATTTTTTCCACTATAGATTAGTTTTGCCTGTTCTAGAACTTTATATAAATTGAATTACACCTTATACAGTAAGTTCCCTACATACAAACCTTCAAGTTGCAAACTTTCAAACACACGAGCGTGCATTCGCACATCCAATCATATCACGTGTCTGGCGTACACTGTCACGTGTGTGCGTCCTCTACAAGTGGTTGTGCTTTTGTGTACTTTCCTGTATAGAGTACAGTAGTACAGTATCTTTATTTCAAGCCTAGGATGTCTGGAAGCGAGCGTAAAAGCAGCAGCACTATACAGCCAATTGTGTTAGTTGGGTGCCTAGGCTAACTTTGTTGGATTTACGAACAAATTGGACTTCTGAATGCGCTCTCGGAATGGAACTTGTTTGTATGGAGGGGACGTACTGTATGTTGTTTTATGTAACTCTTTCTTCATTCAGATTAATGCTTTCGAGATTAATCTATGTTGGAGTGTATCAGGAAATTATTCCTTTTTATACATGAGTAGTATTTTACTTTATATGACTATTTATCCATTCTCTTACTGATGGACTTGTCTATTCTGAATAAAACTATGAGGGCTTCCCTGGTAGCCCAGTGGTTAAGAATCCACCTGCCAACGCAGAGGACACCGGTTCGAGCCCTGGTCTGGGAAGATCCCACATGCCGTGGAGCAACTAAGCCCATTAGCCACAACTACTGAGCCCGCATGCCGCAACTCCTGAAGCCTGCATGCCTAGAGCCCATGCTCCAAAACAAGAGAAGCCACTGCGATGAGAAGCCCGTGCACCGCAATGAAGAGTAGCCCCCGCTTGCTGCAACTAGAAAAAGCCTGCACGCAGCAATGAAGACCCAACGCAGCCGAAGTACATAAATAAATAAATTAAATTAATTTATTAATAAAAACTGCTATGAATTTTTGTACAAGACATTTTTTGGATGTGTGTTTAATTCATCTTGGGCAAATACCTATTATGATGGTTAATTTTATGTGTCAACATGGAGGAGTATTTTAGGATGATTTAACATTTAAATTGGTTAACTTTGAATAAGCAGATTGCCCTTCAAAATGTGGGTGGACCTCATCTAATCAGTTGAAGACCTGAATAGAACAAAAGACTGGCCTCTCCAAGCAATAAGAAATTCTCCAACAGATAGCCTTTGGATTTCACTTGCATCATCAGTTCCTCTGGAGTTGCAGCCTGCTGGGCTACATTGCAGGTTTAGACTTGCCAGCTTCTATAATCATGTGAGCCGATTCCTTATAGTAATTCTCTCGCTCTCTCTCTACACACACACACTTTTTTTCCTGTGTCTCTGGAGAATTCAAATCCATCTGTAAGTGTAATTAATGGATTTTATTTACTTTTAATAGGCTATACATGCATATGATTTTTAAAAAATCAACAGGAACAAAGTATATTCACTGGAAAATAAGTCCTTATATAATGCTGATCCTCACTGGTGCTCTAGGGTCCCTTTTATAGACAACTACTTTTACACATAGTTTTGTGTCTTTTAGAGAAATACTCTATTCATACTTTAAAAACTTCACAAAAATTATAAAATGCACATTGTCCTCTACTACCTTGACCTTCTCACTTATGGGGATTTAGTTTTTAAATATGTACTTTCTCATTTTTTCCACTTAGAATAGGAAATATAAAGTTTAAAAATTTTAAATGTACACTAATTCATTATAGAATATTTATAATATGTGCCCATCACTGCTTGTTGTACTCATGAAAAGTATTTACTGAGATCCTCTTGAATATCAGGTGTTTTACATGTTACTAATTTAATTCATACAATCAACTCATTCAAGAAATATTTAATGACTGTTTACTATTTGCTAGATGCTTTTTGAAGCACTGGGGATAGAGCAATGAAAAAGAGAGACAAAAATTCTTGTTTTCTTCTTTAATGGGAGGAATGATAACAAGAAGCATAGTAAATAAGTAAAATATGTACTATGGTAGAGGTGATAATTATATACTCTGGGAGAAAGTACTATGAAGGAAAATTAAGCAAAGTAAGAAGGACAAAGAGTGCTTACTGGAAGTGGGGTGGGTTATTATTTTGAAAAGATGACATTTGAGCTAATATTTGAAGGTGAAGGAGTGAGCTCTATAGATATCTCGGAGAAGAGAGTTCCAGTGAAAAGGAAAATCCAGTGCAAAGGCCCTGAGGTGGGAATATGCCTGGCATTTTTGAAGAACAGTGAAGGGGCAAATGCAGCTGAAGTTTATTTGTTATTTTAGTAGGCTAGATTATTATTCATTTCAGGGAGTGAGGGGGAAAGCAGTAAAAGATGACGTTAAAAAAAGGGAGGTGCAGAGAAAGAGCTTGTAGTTTGTTGTAATCCTTTTGGTTTTCATTCTGACTTAAATAGGGATCATTGGAGGGTTTGGGGTAGGAAAGTGACATGATCCGACCTGTATTTTCAAAATTCACTCTTAATGCCATGATGACAATGTACTGGGGCAAAAGTGGAATGAAGATGATTGGTGAAAAAATTCTTACAGTAAGCCAGGCAATGGATGATGATAATTTAGTTGCAATAATTAAAGTGGTTAGAATCCCTTTTCTCATACAAAGTATAAATGCTTTAAGGTTCCTGGGAAGGGGCGGTGAATCCTATTTTTCTGAGGAATGAATAGAAGAAAAATTCCTCTATTTCTGAAGGAAGAACAGTAACGAGTTTTAGGTTCAAGAACCTATACTGGAGGTTTCCTACTACTGAGATAGAAGCAAGAAACTCTTTTGCATAAGATCCATCACAGACATTGGGCAAATGTGGCTGTCACATGGAGGAGAAACAGAAATCCTAAGAAAGCTCCATATCTGAGGCCCATTATTAGAAGACCTGCCTACAACAGGACAACAGAGCATCTTCCCTGTCCCTGCCTCATGTATAGGAAGCATAGAGTGACAGTCAGAAAGCACCTGCCCCACTAAGGTGGGGGAAGAGTGTGGAGAGAGTCCCCCTGTTATCCAGTCATGAAAGGAAGGCCAAATATTTGGGCTAATTGGGAACACGGAGAAAAACTCTTCCGTACCCTAGGCCAGACTTTCAGCAGAAGTCAGTGACAGTCCTTAATTAGAGGGATTTGAGCTAATGGTACACTTAGGGTAACCATAGCAACAACGAAACCCAAACAGATCAATTCCTGACTAGACTGACTCACCCTTTTCTCTAATGGCCTAATAGAGAAACAAACAATCCTATTTTCAGGCATAAATATTATTTATCCCTGTATCTACTGCTCTACATAAAATGCCTAAGATTCAATAAAAAATTATGACATACACACAAAAAAGCAAAACAAAACAAGACACAATGCACTGTCAAGATAAAGAGCAATCAACAGAACCAGACTCAGAGTTGTTTCAGATTTTGGAACTATAAGACAGCAATTTGGGCTTCCCTGGTGGCGCAGTGGTTGAGAGTCCACCTGCCAATGCAGGGGACATGGGTTCATGCCCCGGTCCAGGAAGATCCCACATGCTGTGGAGCGGCTAGGCCCGTGAGCCATGGCCACTGAGCCTGCGCGTCCAGAGCCTGTGCTCCGCAACAGGAGAGGCCACATCAGTGAGAGGCCCGCGTACTGCAAAAAAAAAAAAAAAAAAAAAAAAAAAAAGACAGCAATTTAAAAAAATAACTGTGACTAATATCTTAAAGTATCTATTTAGTAGAAAATATGAACAATATTCATAAACAGATGAGGAATTTTAGCAGAGACATATACTATAGGAAAGAGATAAATGAAAAGTGTAGAAATTAAGAATGATATCAGAAGTAAGAATTCTTTCAAAGTGCTGATTAGTAGACTTGGCATAGCTGACAATTAGCGAAGTTAAAAATAGATCAATAGAAATCACTCAAATCGCAGAAAGAGAAAAAACATAACTGAGCACCCAAGAGATCTAACTAGTAGCAAGTTATCTAACATAATAATGCTTGGAATCTCAGAAGAGAGAGATAACAGAAAAGAATAAGTATTTGAAGAAATAAAGGATGGGAATTTTCCAAAGATAATAAAAGACATCAAACCACTGAACGAAGAGTGGAGATCCCCAAACGGAGTACAAAACAAAGAAAAAAAAACCAAAATGCGGGGCTTCCCTGGTGGTGCAGTGGTTGAGAGTCCGCCTGCTGATGCAGGGGATGCGGGTTTGTGCCCCGGTCCGGGAAGATCCCACATGCCGCGGAGCGGCTAGCCCGTGAGCCATGGCCGCTGAGCCTGCGCGTCCGGAGCCTGTGCTCCGCAACGGGAGAGGCCACAACAGTGAGAGGCCCACGTACCACACACACAAAAAATAATAATAATAAAAAAAATAAATAAATAAAAAAACAACCAAAATGCACACATATGTAATTAGATATACCCATTTTCCAATTTCTGAAAAGCAAAGCTATAGAAAAATTCATAAAGATACAAATGAACAAAGATAAACATTACAGTAGACTTCAGATCAAAATCTTTTTAAGCAAGACAGTGGAGTGACATATTTAAAAAGACTGAAAAAATGTCAGCATATAATTTTATACCAGGGATAAAGTATTTGTAAAGTGATAGTAAAAGACTATTAGAAAAAAAAAGTAGGAGATATATCTGCACTATAAGAAATATTAAAGGAAGTTCTTCAGGTAGTAGATATATGATATTAGACAGGAACATGGATCTAGAAAACCTATAAATAACAAAAATAACGGTAACTTTAAAGAGTCATTTTGTTCCTTATCTTTAATTACTTGAAAATACAACTGACTAAAACAGAAACAGTAATGACATATCTTGGGGTTTACAACATATGTAAAAGCAAAATGTATGACAACAACAGCAAAAACCAAGAGAAAGAGGAATTATAATTACACTGATTTAAGACTCTTACACTCTACATGAAGTGGTATAATATTATATGAAGGTAAACTGTGATAAACTAAAGCTGTATGTTATAACTGTAAGGGTAACCAACTACAATATTTTTAGAAAGATGTATACCTAATATGCTAATAGTGGAGTTAAGATAGAATCATAAAAACAATTAATTCAAAAGCAAATAGAAAAAGAAGAAAAAGGAACAAAGGAATCAATGGAACAAATAGGAAAGCAATTGCAACCATATAATTGATTATAATCAATGGAACAATGATCAATAATGGTAAAGAGCAATAAAATTTAGAATCTTCTAAAAAAGAGTGGAGGAACATTAATTAGCAATATTAGAAATAAAAGGAGAAGCATCACTAGAGGTTCAACAGACATTAAAGGGCTAAAAAGGGAAAATTACAAATATTTTATGCCAATATATTTAACCATTTAGATGAATAAATCAGGAAAGATACAAATTGCCCAACTCACCTAAGAAGTAATATAGAAAAGAATAGTCATATATCTATTTAGATAATTGAAACAATTTAAACTCCAGATCCTGATGGTTTCATTCATAAATTCCAGTAAACTTTTAGGAAGTAAATACTATCAATTTTATATAATTTCTTCCACACAACAGAAGAAAATGGAACACATCAGAACTCATTTTATGAGGCCACCATTTCCCTAATGTCAAAACTAGACAAAAACATTAAAAGAAAAGAAAACTACAACTCAATTTCCCTCAAAAACATAAACACAAAAATTCTCAACAAAATATTAGCCATGGAATCCAGCAATATATAGAAAGGATAATATATTATGACCAATTGGGGTTTACCCTAGGATGGCAAAGATGATTCAACATTTGAAAATCAATGGATATAATTCACTTTATTGACAGGCTGGAGAAGAAAATTAATATGATCATGTCAGTGAATGCAAGGGAAAAAAAGCATTTAACAAAACAACATTCATTCAAGATAACAGATCTTGGGACTTCCCTGGTGGTCCAGTGGCTAAGACTCCACACCCCCAATGCAGGGGGCCCAGGTTTGATCCCTGGTCAGGAAACTGGATCTCACATACCACAACTAAGAGTTCACATGTCGCAACTAACGAGTCCACATGCCGCAACTAAAGCTCCCGCACGCTGCAACTAAAGATCCTGCAAGCAGCAATGAAGATCCTGCGTGCGCAACTAAGACCCAGTGCAGCCAAATACATAAATAAATAAACAAACTAACAAACAAATTAAAAAGATAACAGGTCTCAGAAAACTAGGAAGTAAAGATAACTTCCTCATGAAAAATCTATAGGTAAATTCTTTTTTTTTTGCCCGCACTGTGCGGCAGGCATATGGGATCTTAGTTTCCAAACCAGGGATCGAACCCGCACCCCCTGCAGTGGAAGTGCAGAGTCTTAAACACTGGACCACTAGGGAAGTCCCTATAGGTGAATTCTTAATAGTGTTAAGATTCAATGCTTTTCCCTTAACACTGGGTACAACAAGGATGCCCTCAGCAATCCTATTCTACATTACATTGGAGGTCATATCCAGCACAGTATTGGTAAGAAAGAGAAATAAAGGCCATACAGATGATAAATTAAAAAAAAAAAACTATCCCCAAATATGCACCAAAACCCACTAGTCAGTAAATGTTTCAAAGTTGCAGGATTGTAGACTAATGTATAAAAATCACTTGCATTTTTATGCATTAAGCAATAAAAACTGGAAATTAAAAAATTATTATTACAATACCACTAAAAAACATTAAATGCTAAGAGATGAATCTAGTAAATTATGTGCAAGGTGTGTAGTTGAAAACTACAAAGCATTGCTGAGAGGACTTAAATGAGATCTAAATAAACGGAGAGGTATACTATCCTAATGGATCGGAAGGCTCAGTATTGTTATAATGTCAACTATCCCCAAATTCATCTATAAATTTACACAATCTCAGCACGTTTCTTTTGCAGAAAGTGACAAATTGATTCTAACATTTTCTTATATGGAAAAGCAAAGGAGCTAGAATATCAGGAAATAATTTTTTTAAAAAGAAGAAAAAAATGGAGGACTCATATACTACTTGATATCAAGGCTTTTCAGAAAGCTACAATCAGCATGGTATTGGTGAAAATATAGACGTATAGATTAATAAAACACAATTATTCAGCAGTTGATCCAAACTTATATAATCACTGAGTTTTGGCAAGGGTACTGTGGTAGGCAGAATTCTAAGAGGACCTCCAATCACCTACACCCTTGTATAATCCCACACTTCTAGTGTAGGCAAGACCTATAAATACAATGGGATATTACTCCCAAGAATATGTCGTGTTATATGACAACATTGGTGCTGGAATAATTGGACATCCATATGCGAAGGAATCACCCAAATCTCACAACATAAACAAAAATGAATTTTAAATGTATCACAGATCTAAATATAAAACTTAGCATGTTAAAATTTCTAGAAGGAAACACAGAAGAACATTGTTATCTTGGTTTAGGGAAAAAAATCTCAAATAAAATAGGAATATCATGAATCATAAAAGAAAAAATTAATAAATTGGACTTGATCAAAATTAAAACTTCTGCTTTTCAAAAGACATTAAGAAAATGAAAACACAAGTCTGGGAGAAAATATCTGCAAAATACCTATCTGCTAAAGGGCTATTGTCCCAAATATACAAAGAACTCTCACAACTCATTAATAATAAACCCAATAAAAATAGCCAAAAAGTTTTAAATATACACTTCACCAAAGAAAATATTCAAAAGGCAAATAAACACATGAAAAGGTGTTCAACATCATTAATCAAGGAAATACGTATTTAAACTACAAAGTGGTACCGCTTGTCTTGGTCAGTTCAGGTTGCTATGAGAAAAATACCACGGACTGGGTGGCCTGAAAAACAGATGTTTATTTCTCACAGTTATGGAGGCTGGAAAGTCCAAGATCAAAACACTGGCAGATTTGGTGTCTGGTGCAAGCCCACTTTCTATCTCAATGACAACTATCTTCTTGCTTTGTCTTCACATGGCACAAGGGAGAGGGAAATTTGGGGGGTCTCCTATATAAGGACACTAATCCAGTTCATGAGGGCTCTACCTTCAAGACCTAATTACCCCTCCAAAGGCCCCATCTCCTAACACTATCAAATTGGGGGTTAGGATTTCAACATGAATTTTGGAAGTACACATTCAGTGTATAGCATTCTGCCCCTGATTCCCCAAATTCATGTCCTTCTCACACGCACAATACACTAAAAGTCATAACTCATTCCAGTCTTAGTTCAAAGTCTCAGCTAGATATCGAAATCAGATAAGCATGAGACCCAAGGAATGATTCATTCTGAGGCAAATCATTCTCCAACACTGAACCTGGAAACCAAACATGTTACGTGCTCCTTAAATACAATGGTGAGACAAGCATAGGAAAGACATTCCCATTTCCAAAAAGAGAAATACCAAAGAAGAAAGGAAAGGCAGGTCCCAGATAAGTCCAGAACCTAAGTGGGAGAATAATACCTTAAACCTTAAGGCTCAAGATTAATCCTCTTTGGCTCAATGCTCTGCCTTCCAGGCCTACAAAGGTGGCAACATCACCCCTATACAGAGTGGCACTGTGGTGGGTAGAGAGTGGCCCATGATGGGAGGTGGCACTGGGCAGCCTATATTCAGGTCCACAATTGCCAGCTGTCCCTCCTTTGAAATGGCTCTAGGCCTTGCACTCTGAACCTGTGATGGGCCTATTGATCTCTGAATTGCCTTCTGGGGATTCTTCTGTTGTCTTGGAGAATAGCTGCTGGCTTCCTGCAGCTAATATCCAACTTCCTCGCTCGCACAAAATAGTAGAACATGAACACAATTCAGCAAAATTATTTACTACTTTATCATAAGGATCATCTTTCCTCCAGTGTCCAATAGCATGTTCATCATTTTTGACTGGTACCTCATCAGAAAGACCTTTATCATCCATGTTTTCACTGACATTCTGTTTAGGATTACTTAAGTATTCTCTAAGAAGATGGAGGCTTTCTCTGTAGCTCTCCTCTTTTCTTTCTGAGCTCATTCGGGTTGCTGTAACAAAAATACCAGTGGACTGGGTGGCCTAAAAAACAAACATTTATTCTCACAGTTTTATTTTTTAATTTTAAAATTAATTTATTATTTATTTTTGGTGGTGTTGGGTCTTTGTTGTTGTGTGCAGCCTTTCTCTAGTTGCAGCAAGCGGGGGCTACTCTTTGTTGCGGTGCGTGGGCTTCTCATTGCGGTGGCTTCTCTTGTTGCAGAGCATGGGCTCTAGGCGCACGGGCTTCAGTAGTTGTGGCACATGGGCTCAGTAGTTGTGGCTCGCAGGCTCTAGAGCGCAGGCTCAGTAGTTGTGGCTCGCAGGCTCTAGAGCCCAGGCTCAGCAGTTGTGGCTCGTAGGCTTAGTTGCTCCGTGGCATGTGGGATCTTCCCGGACCAGGGCTCGAACCCTTGTCCCCTGCATTGGCAGGCAAATTCCTAACCACTGTGCCACCAGGGAAGTCCCTATTCTCACAGTTTTAGAGGCTGTAAGGTCCAAGATCAAGGTGCCAGCAGATTAGATATCTGGTGAGAGTCCACTTCCTGGTTCATGGATGGTCATCTCCTTGCTGTGTCTCCCCATGGTGGGAGAACAAGGAAGCTCTCTGGGGTCTCTTTTATAAGGAAATTAATTCCATTCCTGAGAGCTCCACTTTTATGATCTTATTACTTCTCAAAGTCCCCATCTTCTGATACCATCATGGGAAGCTTGAATTTCAATATAGGAAATTGGGGCAGGGGGTGGGGGGGCACAGACATTCAGCCTATTGCACTAGTCCTTTCCTCTTAGAATGCTTTTTTAAAAAATGGACAATATCAAGTGCTGGTGAAGAAAGAGAGAAACTGGGACTCATACACTGTTGTTAGGTAAGCAAAATGGAAAAGGGATTGCAGAAAACTTCTAAAGTTAATCAAATACTTACTATACTACTCATCAACCCCATTCCTAATCCCAAGAAAAAATGAGAATTTATGTTCACACACAATCTTCTACATGAAAGATTATAGCAGCTTTATTTATAATTACCTCAAGCTAGAAATAACTCAAATATTTATCATTTTGTGTATGGTAAACAATTTGTGGTACACTCATACAATAGAATATCACACTATATTAGTACTCAGCAATCCCATTTGCATTATTTTAAGTGACAAAAGTCAGATTCAAAAGGTTACCTACTGCTTGTTTCTAGTTATATTACAACCTGAAAAAATCAAAAAGGACAGAAGAAAAGATCAGTGATTTTCTGGGACTAAGAGTGTGTGAGGGAATTGACTGAAAATGGGCTGAAGGGAACATTTGAGATGGTGAAAATGATTTATGTTTTGAATATGATAGTCATTACTCAGCTATGCATTTGCTCAAATTCACAGAATTGTGTATCTAAAAGTGGGAAAATTTTTATGTTAATGAATTATACATCAATGAACCTGACTTTTATTTTTTTTTAAATTTTTTTTAACATATTTATTGGGGTATAATTGCTTTACAATGGTGTGTTAGTTTCTGCTTTATAACAAAGTGAATCAGTTATACATATACATATGTTCCCATATGTCTTCCCTCTTGCATCTCCCTCCCTCCCACCCTCCCTATCCCACCCCTGAACCTGACTTTTAAAAAGAAGAGAATGGAAACAACAATTGCATTGGCAGAATCTGTCTGATGTAACTATATTGGAACTCTACTGAAGGCTTACAACTTGCAGGGTAAGGCTTAGACAGTAAACTGCAGTTAATTTTGGTCAATTTTAGTGTTTAGCTCATTACTTGCTGCCCTGTGACAGGCAGCTGTGCACTTGTTCCTGGAGAAGCTTGCACAAAGCTTGAGGGAGCCAGGGTGGGCAATAAGGAACCTGTCCTCCAGTATTGGGGATCCATGTTCTGACTGCTTCTTCTGATCACAGAGGTGCAGACAATGAGGTGAGCAGATACTTTTGTTCTCCCAACCTTGTTGCAAGCCCCTCCTTTTCCAGCTAAAGTGACTTCCAGTGGATTTAAAGGGCTAGTGTGCGTTTTTTGTCTCTTCATCATTTACTCTTTTTCTCCTTTTGGGAACCAGATATTAAAGGCTAGTACATTCAAAAGCAACCATATATACAGGGGAAATTAGGAAGTCACCATACATGCTCAGGGGAAGGCATAGACTCAGAAGAGACCTGAGAAGGCCTTAAGTTTACACCTCAGGCTGATCCTCAGCATGTAGACAGCCTAAAATTAAAACAAAACAAAACAAAACCAAAAAACAGCAAACCCCAGAAAATGGGGAGAATATTATTTCCAGAGTTATCATATCATTATATATGAATGTCAAATTTTCAACAAAAAAATCACAAGCCATACCAAAAACAAAAACAAAATCAGGAAAGTATGGCCCATTCGAAAGAAAAAAATAAGCCAACAGAAACTGTCCCAGAGTAAGACCAGATGGCAATTTTCTTAAAGATGCTCAAAGAACTGAAGAAAGTTGTGTAGAAAGTCATGAAAACAATATATGAACAAATGCAAATATCAATGATGAATTAGAAAACGTAGAAAGAAACCAAAAAGAAATTCTGGGGTTGAAAATTATAACTGAAATAAAAAATTTACTAAAAGGATATAAAGACAGATTTGAGCAGGCAGAAGAAAGAATCAGTGAACTTGAAAATAGTACAATTTAAACTATTGAGTCCGAGGAACAGAAAAAAAAGAAGAAAAAAAAGTGAACACAGCCTAAGGACCTGTGGGACACCATCGAGGAAACTAACGTATGCATTGTGGGAGTCCCCGAAGGAGAAGGGAGAAAAGGAGTAAAGAGATGATTTGAAGAATAGTCATAAACTTCCCGAGTTTGATGAAATACCTAAATATACATCCACAAATTGGATGCATGAATATACATTGAAGAAGTTCAATGAATTCCAAGTAGGATGAACTTAAAGAGACCATTACCAAGACACATTATAATCAAACTTTCAAGTGGAAAAGAAAGACTTTATATATTATTAAAAGGTTTAGTACAGCAAGATGATATAACAATTATAAATATTTATGCACCTAATAGCAGACCACCAAAATATATGAAGCTGGCACATGGATGAACGAGGACAATATTCTAAGTGAAATAAGCCAGTCACAATTAGAGTAGCCAACATCATAAAGACAGCATGTAGAATGGGAGCTGCCGCGGACCACGGGGAGTGGTAAACAGGGGAGTTATTACTTACTGGGTATAGAGTTTCAATTTTGAAAGATAAAAAGAGATCTGGAGATGGATGGTAATGATGGCTGCACAACAACATGTATGTACTTAATGCCACTGACGTGTACAAATAAAGATGATTAAGTTGATACATTTTATGTTATATATACCACAAAAGAATTAAAAATAAAAAGACTGAGAGGAGAAAAACTGGCAATAACAAATATAGACACCTTTTAAAAGGAATGTTTCTATAACAAAGAGCAGAAACAAGGGCCTGACAGCTGGGATGGAAAGAGGATAAAGAGTTACATTTTTATATGGGAGAAATTATGTTTGAATACTGATTGGAATGATCCAGTAGAGAGGATGGTATAGGACAAAGAGGGAGGAATTCTGGGAATGAACACTTGAGTAGGTGAGAGAGTTTATTGCAAAGTGGAAAGGCTGGCCTTAGGTAGCAATAAAAATATTTACTATTTAGAGCCATATAATGGTAGTAATATCTAGAGCAATATAATAATAACTGACAGATTTAGCACTTACTGGGTGTCACGTGTTATTCAAAGCATTTCATACATAAATACATGTTTCCCTGATAACAATAATATGAGGATATGAGATAGTTGCAATTCCTATGCCCCTTTTACAAACAAGGAAATTAAGGCACAGAGAGGTTATGTAGCTTGCTCAGTTATGCAGTTAGACAGTATGATTCCAGACTCTGTTCACTAACAAGATAGATGCACTTATAATTTTGATCAGGAAATTGAGGCTCAGATAGGTCCATGAACTTGCCCAGGGTCACAGAGCTATCAAACGTGGAGCTGGATATATCAGACCAAAGACAAAGTCCCTTCCAGGACCCCATGTTGTTTTACCTCTGCAAATAATCCTAGCACACGTCAAACCCTAACTTACCACACTTCTCTAGACTGTAGTTTTATTGGTGTAAAACTGACACCAGAGAGCCTGAACATGCACCCTATCTCTGCCGCGTCCCTGCTGTGTGTGCTTAAACTGAGTTCCTTGATCTCTACGTGTTTCCTGTTTTTTATCTGAAAAGTGAAAATAATAATAATACTTAACTCCAATGGCTGTCGTGAGGATTAAATAATTTATAATAATGTTCTTCATACAATAATAAATTTATGCGTTAGCATTTAAAATTTTTATGCCATGCATTTTCAATAATCATAATTATCTCATTCATGCAATGCATTGTTAACAAAAGCTTACTGAATTCTGCATAGTTATAGTGCCGTGTGCTAGGACACGTGGGATATAAACATGAATTAAACTGTACTATATATAAACATAGAAATATAAATGTATACACACATATGTAAAGAGAGCCATATAATTTTTAATTTGGAAAACACAATTTGAATTACCAACTCCAAGCTCTTCGCTTCCCCCCATCTTAATGAACTCTCAATGCCTGACTGCACAAATGACTCAAAAGTGTCATAGTCAGGGTTGTACTTCCCACATTGCCTAGTACGCCCAGTCCACAGTAGGTATTTAATAAATGTTTGTTTAGTGAAGAGATCTGAAAGTAGCAGTCCTGAAAGGTAGAATGATCTGAGTGCCACAGGAAGAGCTGCCTGGGATGTGCTTCACCCCCCAGCTGAGCAGTACAGCATCCCTAAATTAATGCTGAGCGCTAAGCCTATCTGGACATTGGCGATGCTGATGCCAATAAGGAAATGTCAGGCAGAGAGGGAGGCACTCATCATTTCCAGAAAACTGCATGGATGCAGAGTGTGAAAGATGCATCACGAGCCACTAAAGCACCTTTTGTTACTGACTATTCACAGGCTTGTCATCTGGCTTCTGACAAGAGAATATAGTTTTCCAAAGTGGAATCATTTTCCTAGGTAAATGTATTTGTGATCTATTCCACTTTGATGGAACTGACGTAGTACTTGCTGTTGGATGCCTTCCACGTGAAGATTTATCATTTAATTATAACTAAGAACACTGACTAAATCCCAGCTGCTTGGGGAAATTACTTACCCAAAATGCAGGATTCTCAGTAAAAGGCCAGGAGCTTATTTCTGATCCACAGACTCAAGATTTTGATTCTCTAAAAGTGACAAACGTTTCAGGCTCCAAGAAGGAGAGAAGCCCTAATTATGAGGTACATAATATATTCCAAATTAGAGAAGCACAAACAGGACCCACTTTGAAAGGCATTTTAGTGGTTGGAAGAGATCAGATGTATTAATTCCTCCCTCCACGTGGCTAGCACAAACCTCTATCAGCTGTGACCTATAGCATCCTGGAAAATGTATCTCTCAGTGCCATGTGGGTAACCACACTGCTTAATTATTCTGTTCTGGTGAAAGGAAACACAGAATGTTGCTTCTGGGCTTTTCATCTTTTGCTGTCATAACTTCAAAACAGCATTAAAGGGATGGAGCTTTCAGGCAGCCTATTTCATTAAGGAAATTAATTCAACAGAGAGGTTTGGGGCTTTCACCATTCGTTGCTACGATGAATTCCTCAGATCTGGATGCAAGCACTGGAGGCAGTTTCCCACAAGGAAGCATTCGGTACTGTTTTACCACGTGGAATTTTGAGCGGTGGTTCTCAAATCTGGTTATACGTTAGAATTCTTGCGGATCTTTTAAAAAATACCAAAGCGGGACTTCCCTGGTGGCACAGTGGTTAAGAATCCGCCTGCCAATGCAGGGTACATGCGTTCGAGCCCTGGTCCGGGAAGACCCCACATGCCGTGGAGCAACTGAGCCCGTGTGCCACAACTACTGAGCCTGCACTCTAGAGCCCATGAGCCACAACTACTGAAGCCTGCGTGCCACAGCTACTGAACCCCGCGCACCTAGAGCCTGTGCTCCACAACAAGAGCAGCCACCGCAATGAGAAGCCCGTGCACCGCAACGAAGGGTAGCCCCCACTCGCCGCAACAAGAGAAAGCCCACACGCAGCAACGAAGACCAAACGCAACCAAAACTAAACTAATTAATTAAATAAAAATAAATTAAAAAAATAAATAAAATAAAATAAAAAATACCAAAGCTTTGTTCCCCACCGCATAGATTCTGATTTAATCAGTTTGAGGTATAGTCCGGGCACTGGTGTGTCTTAAAGGCTCCCCAGATGATTCGTATGAATAGACATTGTTGAGAATCACTGCACACTGTAAGATTTTCCAAGTCAATGTTGAGCCATGAGGAAGAAGAATATTGAATGGGGAACATCTCTGATGGAAGCTGAACTTTCTCCTTGGCTCCAGCTTCAAATGGACATGTGACCTCACCTTCTGCAGGTGATCCTAAATTTTGGACTCTAGTAACATCTTTCCCCCACACAACATTGTTCTTTTGGCCAGAAGGAATTGGTGACCTACAGGTGCTAATCCTGGGCTCCTTCATCTGCCCCTGTTGGTGTCTCATCTCAGCTCTGGTTAAATTACCTTTATTTTAAATGCTTAGAGAGATTCCTTTTTACTGGATGGCCTCTGATGGCTATATCTCCCATCTTTAGAACATTCTGCCCCAAACACTACATTCCTCTCAAGTTGCAATCACATTTCCTTATTCCCATTACAATTCATCAATATTTGCTTTTATTTCCTCTTCTCATATTTTGCCTTAATCTTTCCTGATCAATCTTTTATCTTCAATCCAACCAAGCTGTTCTTCTCATAGAATCAATTATGAAATGTAATAGATACTCTGTCACATGTTACTTGACTTCTCAGCAGCACTGGACAAAAGTTGATTACTCTCTCTTTTTGAAAGGCTTTTACCACTTGGTTTATGGGTTTCCTCTTTTTCTACTGGTCACTCCACCTTAGTCCCTTTTTCTGGATCCTCTTGAACTTCTAAACTCTAAGTAGAGTCAAAGCGCCAAAGGGATCAGTCCTTGATTCTACCAGTGATGCCACCTGAGACAGAGGGCCTGGGAGAAGCATCTTGGTTTTCATTCCTCTTGTCCTCCACTCTTCCACCCATTTTCTCTCATTGGCCAAACCCAGCAGGAAACACAGCCCATCAGGGCCAGACCCTGCAAATCCAGGGAGGTCGAAGCAGTAGATAGCATACGGGAAATGTTACTGTACATTTCTTTACTTCCAGGAATGACCAGTAAAAAAGGACAAATTGATGATGCAGAAGAAAGAGAACAAGGAGCAAATATGGTTTATTAGCAACTAAAGGTGTCTACACCACTCCAGATCTACTCTTTTCCACCTTGGTAAAGGTACCAACATACATCTCATTGCCTGGTCCCCAAATACTTGAGTCTCTTTACCTCACACCCACATCCATCTGATCCATCAGCAAGTCCTATTAGCTTTATGTGATAATGTAGCTTAAATCCAATCACATCTCACTATCTCTTTGTTAGGCTTAACCTCGTCATCCATTGCCAGATTACTCCAATGGCTTCTTATAAGGTCTCTGCTTTCATTGTATTGCTTGCAATCCCTTGCCTACATAGAAGCCAGGGTCCTTACAAATAAAATCTAAACAGATCTTGTTATTCCCTTGTTTTAAATGTTTAGCCTCAGGCCCACAGCCCAAACTCATGCCTCTGTCATTAAGCAACGCAGAGGCCCTGCAACGAACACAAGCAAACAAACTCATTCTCCAGAGCCCTATGAGGTTGATCTGACTGCCTCTTGCTTTCCTGTCCCCTTGATCACCACACTATAGTCGCACTGGCCTTGTCTTCTTGGACATGTCCACCTTATTTAAATCTCAGAGAATCTGCCATTGTTGTTCCTTTAACCCAGCCTTCCTTCACCCACACATGTCACGTCTTGTCCCCATAATTTATTCAGATTTCTTTTCAGAAGTTATCTCCTCCTCATAGAGGCCTTCCATGCCCATGTGTGTAAAAGACAGCCCTGAAGTTAGTCTCCTTTTCATTTGGTTTACTTTCCTTGTTATCATATTTATCTACCTTGACATTACATTGTATATTTAGGGCATATCGTTTCTTTTTCCCTCTAAAATGTGAGCAAATTTTTCTTATCTTGATCTCTGTTATTGATCCCAGTAACATGAGCAATAGCTAGCACACAGTACAGGCTTAATACATTTTTGAATAAATAAAAGAAACAATCAATGAATGTATGGTGGGAATTTGCTCTTGCCAGAGCTGAAATTGTCCCTTGTGTAAATGCCTAAGACTCTGCCAATGAAATTATTTCCAATCACTCTATAAATCTTGCCATGTCAGAGTGTTGCTGAGTTCCATGCAGAAGGCAGAAGAGTGACTTTCTGCCAACCCCCATCTCACACATGGGCTCCTAAACTGTATTTATTTTGATCAGTGTTCTCAAAGTTTCCAAAAACGACTCCTCCAGACACTAGCCCTAACCCCACACTCAGACTCTCAGCCTTACGTGGAAATTGTTCCATCTACTTTCTGCCCTTTTGCAAATCATAGAGATTAAACTCAGCCCGAGGGGCCAGGCAAAAAACAGTTACCATGCCATCACCAGGTCTCTTGTCTCTAATTGTACCTCCTGAGCTCCCAAATCAGACACTCTTAGATTTCATCGTCAGTGGAGGAAAGCATTCTCGGCACAGTGAAGAGGGTGTGCTAAGAATGCAGCATCTAATCTCCAGCAGAGCCCCCCAACTTATTCTGTACCAGTTAAATACATCTCAAGAAATACAGGTTATACGAAGGCAAGGCACACTGGCTTATTTATGACAAAATGATATGATGTCTGAGATTTGCTTTAAAATAACACAGTGGAACTACAAGAGGCTGAGATGAAACAAGATTGGCAGATAATTGTTATTTTGCATCTCAGTGATGGGTACCTGAATGTACCCATATGCACTCTTTTCTTTACATTTATGTTTGAATCCTTCCACAATTAAAAGCCAAAAGAAAGAAACAGGCAAAAGAAAGGAAGTATAGGTTTAACACCAGCAGAATACCAAACACCTTGCAGCTTTGTAAGTCAGAGTTGTCTGGCATTATATTTCTGATGAAATCCCCCAGCAAACACAGACTCCAAAGACTACATCTTCTCTCCTTTTTGACAAGTGATTCTCCCTTGAGAGACACAAGTTCTCAATTCTAAATGAAATGGCACCAAAATGTACCCAAATCCATCCTTCTTGTTGTCCTCTTTGAGACAGAGTTTGTAAATGTATCTAGACTCTTTCTGAGGAGCTGTTAGTGGTGATGAAATGGGGACTCTGAATGAGAATGGCAGGCCAGGCACGCACAAGATCGACTTGTCAAAGTCCTCACACGGAGGGTGCCTTTTCTGCAACCAAATGATTCAATTAGAGGGTCACTGGCAGCAGCAGCTGCATGCAGTGATGCTCATGGGATCTTCCATAAGCAGAATGAATAGGTCTACTCTCATCATTTGTGGTCCTAGATTTCACTGGCTGGAATTTATACAAAACTTGGAGGAAAATGGTTTCTTATTTAGATGCAACGCATCAGCCTTCCTGGTCCCTTCTCTTTGATATTCTTTTCTAAACAGCATGCACTCACCCAACTGGCCACCTGCCCAGGCATGGCCTTATTAAGCTTTCCCTTTGGGCTGTCCAGAATGATTCTTTTCTACTTTCACCCAGGGTCTAACCTAGTGTTCCTAATCAATTTATGGGTGAAAAATTCAGGCAGCCAAGCTAAGCCATTCTGGGGCTGTCTCTTATGAGAGAGCTTGTGCTCTTGTTAGAATTTCTTCTGGTCTTAACAATTAAAAAGAAAAATCCTTTCTTAAGTGCCCTTTCTTCCTGCTGATGTTTCTGACCCAAAACAGGGAAGAGCATTGCAATCAACACTGGAAACTCTTTGTTCTTTGGGCTCCAGAGTGGACACTCCTGCAGTCACTGTGTTAATCAGCAGCAAACTTTTGTGTCATGGTGATTTTTCAGTAGGTCTGCCTACTCATGGGTGGAAGGATGAAGTTCATAAACCACAGGGAGAACTTCTGGCAGAGGAACCAAGGGCTCAGACTTCAGCAAGCTAATTACTCCACCCTGAAACAGGCCACGTTGCCCTGAGGTGAAGCTGTGAGGTAGCTGGCATCTGTCTGCCTCGGTGCATCACTTAGATTTTTCCTTCCTTCTTGCTCCTTATTCTTGCTTTTTATTATCTATTTCCCTGCTAGGTGCCTAGAATTTCCATGCTGCTCCAATTTTTTCCACACTTAAAAATTAATTTATTCTACAGTACTACAGATTTTAATACTAGTATCTTAGTTCTCACAGGAGAATTTGAAAGAGAAGGGCCCAGAAGGAATGGATGGTGGAATTTTAGTACTGAGGATGCTCTGGAAAGGGTAAACTTTTCCTTTTAGAGAATTTCACCAGACTCTTCACAGCTAGACAATGTAATGAAGGGGTTATCTCGGAGACCTAACTTCTCATCTTTACTCTGGTGATAATTAGCTTAGTGACTGAGGAGAACTGACTTACCCATCTAGACCTCTTTCTTCACTTGCATAAAATGAAAGTCTGGAGCCATAATGTCCCAGAGCCCAGCATTACACCTGCACACAGTAGGCGTGCTTTCTAAGTGTGTGCTAAATGAATGAAGGGAAACTACTTCCAGCCTTATCGTTCTATGACGCCAACTCACATCTTAAAGCGACGATCTACTGATGTGTCTGCCTTGGCTTGGATCACCCACTTGACCCATGTGCTTACAAATTCCATTTGCTTGGCTGGAAACTTACAGAAGATGGGGCCACATTCTTGGGTAGTTCAAATTCTTATAGAGAAATTTCAAAGGGAGCTTGCAACTGAAAGACAGTTGGTTCAAGATTTGTGCCAGGGATAGGACAGGTTTATAGTAAACAGTATAGGTGAGTTATAGACTATAAAGTATCCGTATAAAGTATAAAATAATAAGGAATACACAATATAAAGTAATAAAGAAGGGTCATATCTACAGCTTAGCATACATAGAATATGTGCTTTAAAGCTTCAGACCCTTCACCGAGGTGGTCAGTGGGTGTTTCTACAAGGCATTTCTTACGAGAGTTTGCATTTTCTGGAATATTGCAGGAAATATATCAATGATGCTAATTTTCTGTGGATTTTTAGGCCATTGAGAATCACACCTGCTAGAGCACTTTCTTTTCTTTCACACTGTATTCATATTCATTCATTCATTTACTCAATAAGTTTTCATTTGAAGACATATTAAGTGCCAACTACACTATGAGTTATGGTAGCTATAAAGATGAAGAAAATACAGCCCTTATTACTGTGAGTCTCACAGTATGGTCACAAAGATGGATAAGTAAACATAATTACTTCAATACAGTATTGCAACAGTTACATTTAAATAATGTGATTCAATACTTTGAAATGATACAGAAGAAAAGGGAAAAAGTACCTAAGTCTTACTAGCTGGGGTGTTAGGAGTGACCAGCTGAAGTGCTTTGAGCACTTCTAAATATGGAGAAGTAGGGAAGAGCATGGAAATCCATACCCCGCCCCTTTTCCCCCAAATAAACTGAATTATTTCTCCTATTTGGGATGCAAGAACATCAGGGGATAAGACTGAAGCTGCTGGCAGAATTCACTTTGTGAAGGAATTGAAGAGTTGAGATTTTATATTTTAGTCATTAGGGAGTTTGGAGTCCCTTTGGAAAAAAAGATCAGTTAGCCTTTGCCATTCCTATAAATGTCACAATTGTAATTGGTTATACACTCCAGAAACTGGTACTAGTGATAGACATACTCTTGGGCCTGAAAACACATCTCGGGGCACATCACTTATGATTTTTTTTTTAATTACTGAAAAAAATTTAACTGCCACATACATTAAGCCTAGAATTATACTCAAAGTTGATTACCATATAAAGGAAGTTTACAAAGACATATCTGCTTACCTTGAGATCATTCAAGAAGCTAAGATAAGGATACAAAGAGAATAAGGACGAAAGTCATAACATATAAATAAGGGCTACACTGTATGACACCTACTCTCACACTAAGCCTTTAGTGGGAGAGATCACTGGAATTTAGAATAGTAGTCCCAGGATCGGTGGAAAAGGTAGGCCTCCAGCTTAACTTCGAAGAATGAATGAATTCAAATAAGCAAGGAAGGAGGCTATAGCATTCACCTTGGGAGATTACATGAATAAAGACTTAAAAGTGGAATTTACTATAACATTTGTTGATAAGATTAATCATTTGCTTGTTTTGCATTAATTAACCAAGGTCCATACATTATTCAAATTTCTTTAGTCTTATCTGAATGTTCTCTTTCATTCCAGGATTCCAACCAGTATACCACATTCTATTTGGTCATCATGTCTTCCTGTCTTGTGAGAGTTTCTCACACTTCCTTGTTTTTGACAATCTTGATAGCTTGGAGAAGGATTGATCAGGTATTTTGTAGAATGTACCTCAGCTGAGATTTGTCTGGAATTTGTCTCATTAGACTTGGGTATAGGTTCTTGAGAGGAAGACCACAGAACTAAAGTGCCATTTTCATCACATCACATCAAGGGTACACAAGCAACATGACATCACTGTTGATGTGAACCTTGATCACCTGGCTGAGGTAGTGTTCATCAGCTTTCTTCACTGTAAAGTTAATGTCCTACTCCCACCCCCACTTTCCATATGGTGTTCTTTAAAACGATGTCACCATATGCAACCTAAATTTAAGGAGAATTATACTCCACTTCCTTGAGGGCAGAGTATCTACATAAATTATTTGGAATTCTTTTGCCTCATTTACTTATTTGTTCAATTTATCATTTAGCTAAATCTGTATGCGCCCATGGGTCTTTATTTTATACTTTTGGTTATAATCCAATGCTTCTCAATTATTTTGTTACTCAAATTGTTCCAGCTTTGGCCATTGGGAGCTCTATCAGTTGGCCACTACTTCCCTTTCCCATATCCCTTCATTGTGTTTTTGGTTTTTAGTTAGTTTGTTTTTAACAGTTCCTTATTTTTGGTCACTTCATGATACTCTGGGCTCATCTTGTTTATTTCCTAGCCTAGTTGTAGATTCAGTCATTTCTCAAAGTTGCCCTCATTCCTTTAATGGAGAATGGTATTAGAAACCAAGGTCAAGGTATTAGGAGTGCTCGCTGCTGCTGGTGTCTCCTTGCTTCCAGGTCCTCTTAACTGATAGAGCAAGGGAATATATGTGTGTATGCTAACCCATGTCTAGACACATATCTAAAAATATTTCTATATGTAACAATCTGTATCTATATTAAGCTAAACATGAGTGCATACTGATATCTCCAATTCAAATCCATTTTCACATGAATCATTCCAGTCTCCTCCCCTTCCTTACCTGTCATCACTTCTCAAGCAATGAGAAACCTGGCTTCCATTATTCATTGCCCATTTACTTATTTGTTCAATTCTAGTATACAGGAAGAAGTATCAGAATTATTAGTCCATATCCCTGTGGGACAATTTTATCAACTAGAACACAATTCTTATGTAGAGTTTCTTTTGCCTTTAGCTTAACAGATTCCACTCATTTCCAAAGTTAGTTAAATCAGCAATTTTCCCCCATCCCCTATAATGAAGTTGTTTTATACATTTGTAATAGTGTTAGATTGTTTTGTCACTTTCTGCATTCCATCCTGGGATTCTCCTGACCTCCTAAATGTTGTTTATGTAAGTTGCATCCATTAAATCCTGTAAAGTTCTACGGGTTGTGACAGATGTATATTGCCATGTATTCACCATTACAGTATCACACAGGATAGTTTCTCCACCCTAAAAATTCCCATGTTTCACTTATTGAACTTTCTCTCCCCTGTTCCCAAATCTTTGGAACCACTGATCTTTTTATTGTTTTTGCATCCTTTTTTGGTTTGCCTTTTCCAGAATGTCAAATAATTGGAGTTATACAACATGTAGCTTTTCACACTAGCTTCTTTCACTTAATAGTATGTACTTAAGATTCATTCATATCTTTTTGTGGCTTGATAGTTCATTTTTTATTATTGCTGAATAATATTCAATTGTACAGATATATACCACAGTTTGCTTATCTATACACATATGGAAGCACATTTTGGTTGCTTCCAGTTTTTGGTAATTACAAATAAAGCTGCTATAAACATTCAAGCACAGCTTTTAGTGTGGACATAGGTTCTGATCAGTTCGGTAAATATCTAGGAGCCTGATTGTGGGACTGTATAGTAAGATTATGTTTAGCTTTGTAAGAAATTATCAAACTATCGTCAAAAGTGATTGTACCATTTTGCATTTCCATGAGTAGTGACTGAGAATTACCGTTGCTCCACATCCTTGCCAACATTTGGTACTGTCCTTTAAAAAAAATTTTTTTTGAAAAATTTTAGCCATTCTAGTAGGTGTTAGCGGTATTTCATTTGCTGTTTTAATTTGCAATTCCCTAATGAAAATGATGATGAACATCTTTTCATATGTTTATTTGCCAACTGTATATCTTCTTTGGTGATGTCTCTGCTCAGGACTTTTGCCCATTTTTTAATTGGGTTGTTTGTTTTCTTACTGTTGAGTTTTATGAGGTCTTTGTATATTTTGGATAACAGTCCTTTGTTACATACGTGTCTTGCAAATATTTTCTGCCAGTCAGTGGCTCATCTTTTTATTCTCTTAACAGTGTCTTTCACACAGCAAAAGTTTTCTTTTTATTTTAATAAAGTCCCACTTACTTTTTCTTCAATCTCACTTTTTGTGTTGTACCTAAAAACTCATTGCCAATTCTAAGGTCACTTAAATTTTCTCCTGTGTTTTCTTTTAGAGATTATATAATATTGCATTTTATATTTAAGCCTATGATCCATTTTGAGTTAATTTTTGTGAAAGGTGTAAGATATTTCTTTAGGCTATTTTTTTTTCTTTTATATTTGGGCATCCAGTTTTTCCAGCATAATTTGTTGAAAAAACTCTCCTTTCTCCATTGACTGTCCCATGCTCCTTTGTCAAACATTAGTTTGACTATATTCAACTGGATCTCTATCCTGTTCCATTGCTCTGTATGTCTGTTCTTTCACTAATATTATACTCTGTTGATTACTCTACTTTTATGGTTAATTCTTAAAGACAGTGTGAGTTCTCCAACTATGTCTTCTTCAATATTGTGTTGGCTATTCTAGGTCATCTGCTTTTCCACATAAATGTAAAATCAGTTTATGTTAATATTTGTAAAATATAGGGACTTTGTTTGGGATTGCATTAAATCTCTGGATCAAGTTGGGAAAAATCAAGATCCTAATAATACTGAGTCTTCCAATATGAACACAAAATATCTCGCCATTTATTATCAGACAGTCTTTGATTTTTTTCCCATCACAGTTTTGTAGTTTTCTACATACAGATCCTCTACATATTTTGTTAGATTTGTACTTAACAATTTAATTTTTTGGGTGCTTTATAAATGGTATTTTTCTTTTATTTAAAAATCTAATCGTTAGGCTTTCCTGGTGGTGCAGTGGTTAAGACTCTGCCTGCCAATGCAGGCGACACAGGTTCGAGCCCTGGTCCGGGAAGATCCCACATGCGGCACAGCAACTAAGTTCGTGCACCACAACTACTGAGCCTGCGATCTAGAGCCCGCGAGCCACAACTACTGAAGCCCACGTGCCACAACTACTGAAGCCCATGCACCCAGAGCCCGTGCTCCGCAACAAGAGAAGCCATCACAATGAGAAGCCCGCACAATGCAACGAAGAGTAGCTCCTGCTCGCCACAAGAAGAGAAAGCTGGTGTGCAGCAACGAAGACCCAGTGCAGCCAAAAAAAAAAAAAAAAAAAAATTGAATTGTTTATTGGTGGTATATAGTAAAGCAATTGACTTAAGTATTAATCAACACTGCACCCTGCAACCTCGCTCTACTTGCTTATTAAGCGCCAGGAGTATTCTTTGGAATTTTCTACATCAACAATCCTGTCATCTGGGAACAAAGATAGTTTTATTTCTTCCTTGTCAATCTGTGAATCCTTGATTTCTTTTTCTTATCTCACCATTAAGGATGAGGTTAGATGTAGGTTTTTTGTGGATGTTCTTTATCAACTTGAGGAAGTTTCCTTCTATTGCTAGTTTGCTGAGAGTTTTTATCATGATGGAGTGTGGTGGTAAGTAGCAAAGAGAAAGCATTTTACAATTTTATAATTTAATCTCAGTCTTTCAAGGACCTGGGTCTCTGGGCTGTGACCTCCTTAAGTATTTCTTCATTTTTGTAGCTTTGTTCCCCTTAGATGAGACAGGAAAGCTAGAGGTCCGGGAGTGGCAACAGTCCCTTCCCTCATTTTGGATAAGGCTTTGCTGAAGTCTTTTTCACTGGAGAGTAGGCTTTGTTAGAGAACATTCTTAGGTATGTTTCACAATGACTACTCTGCCCCTGGCATGGCAAGAGTATCTTTCTTGCATCTTCACCTTGAGAAGCTAGTAGGCTCCTGGAGGTAAAACCCACAGAAGTCTGGGGTGGGGGTGGGGCCCCTTAAGAGTGCAGCACCCAGGAGGTTCTGGCTTTAAATGTTTCGACAAGGTTTTGACTCCAGTGACCTCTGCTCTAGGTAAGCAGAGACCCTCTTGCCTTCCCCATCTCTCCAGATTTCACCCTGGAAATCTGTCCTGCAAACTCAGTTCTCTGATGGGTCCAAGAAAATTCACTGATTTTTAGTTTGTTCAGTTTTTCTTGTAAAGAGGGGAGTGACAACTTCCAAGCTCTTTACATGTTGGAGTTGAAACCTGAGTCAATGTATCGCTTTTTATCTTTTAATTTGGGAGCCCAAAAGCTTTAGATTCTGGTTTGTATTCCATGTATCATCATGTATTCTATTTATCCTGTAAGCTTCTGTTGGTCATGAAAATAAAGAAGCATTTACCTCTGGAGCAAATGGGGTAATTTGAATTTAATTGAGAAAATGCAGGAATATGCTGAATGAAAGCAGGACAGAGAATGTAAATGAATTGTCAATCTTCTGCTATGCAAAACCCTTTTATGAAAAAAAAAGTTCAAAGGTAACATTTTTCTGGATGGAAATGTTGAGAGCATGGATCATTTATTCCAGGTACTGATTAAATACCTATCATATGCCAAGCTCTATGACAGGTGCTGGGGGTTAGAGGAGGGTAGGAAGGACGTATTCATTGTACATACTGAGCTTAAAGTTTGGGGATGGATACACAATTACAGTACATTTAATAGTATGATTGGAGGATAATCTTCCAGGCAAGAGAAAAAGCCTAAGTAAACCCTGGAGGTAAGAGAGAAGAAGAACTGAAAAGAAACAAAGAATTCCAGAATGGAGGGAGCACGGAATTTGTTCAAGTCAGAGTCACAGCAGAAAATAAATGGCACATTTAGAAGGTATAATTGAAGATAATTTAAGGAAGGAACTGTTTGCAAAGATGTTGACAAGGTTACTGGAAACTATCAGATGATAAAGTAGTTATCACCCCACCTAAAGGGTTATGGGAAGGGAATGGTTACTGAAGCCACCAGAAAGATATAACTGTAGGAGAAGCTTGCTAAAGAGATATGACCCTCAGCTGAGGAATGGAGCTTCTACCAATCCTCGCTTGACAGGCAAAGGTCCAAGGGCATAAATCTTCTGTCTTATGATGTCCCATAGTTGCCTATCCTTGGTTGAACGCAAGCAGAGGCAAAAGGGTTCAGGCAGTCCATAGAGTCTAGCCTTCTTGAGCAAAAAAACAGGGTAGAGAAGATGAAGGGTGAAACTGGTGGGGATGAATGTGGTAGAAATTGAGAGTATGTGGGGTAGTCCATTCATTTTTTTCCCCTCAGAATCTATTCTTGTTTCTTTATATAGATAACAATGTGTGTCCCTCACAGAGGGGACAGAGTCCCATCGGCGATCCTATATCACAGAGTGGTGTAATTTCAGTCATATTTCCACATGAAGCCCCAAATATTAGCCCTCACTAATACATTCTGTATTATGTAAAAAATGGGGAAAAGAGGAGTTATTGAAAAAGCAATTAATCAAAATACTATATAGCTGCAACAATCTCTGCTCCATAGCTGTTCATAATGCCTAAATTGAAAATCAAAGTTTTCTTTTTCTGTCATCCATTTCATAATCCTCTTGCTCTCTGTTAACACTTCCTTTGGAGGAAGTTCTTTACTGGGTGGAATGAACCAAAGCATAATTTGCACAGCAACTGAGTCCTTGGTGATCCTGATTTTATTAGTGCCTCACTGTCTACTGATTGACCTCCTTGATTAAGAGGAATCTAAATTAATTTGCTACATTTCAGTGAAGTCCCTGATTTATCAATTTCTCTTTTAGTAATCTGGATGAATCATCACAGACTTTTATACCTTTTGGTTGAATGATTATCTTTTCTGCCTATTGGTTAAGCAGCATGAGAATCCCCAAATGGCCAGGGGCCGGCCTCAGCTTCAGTTTAACAGAAAGATAACTGTATTCCCCAGTGGAACACTTCTTTCTTGAGTACTAGACTCTCCAAAGCCACAGTCCACAAGTTAATAGGTAAGGGAAATAGAAATCTTTTCAGTGTGAGGTGTTATCGTGAGAGTGACCTCTTCCATCCGCAGCCCTCAATTCCAGGACTAATTCACTTTGCCAGTGGGTAGACATATATATATATATTGCCCACATATGTAAGGCATATGCGGTGCCTTGTAAAACAACTCTTTAACCCTGGATCCTATTAGGAATAAATAACCGCCTATTCCATGATGGGAAAAGATCGAATGTAATCAATCTGCCACCAGGTGGATGTCTGCTTTTCCTAGGTAATAATGCTCTACTGAGGCTTAGTGTTGGATTCTACTGTTAGCAGTTTGGGCACTCAAACTGGGGCACTCACTAAATGGCCATAATGTGATCAACGCTAGTAAAACAAAGTCTGTGTTGTTGAGCTCAAGATTAGTCTCCATCTCTGTCGTCATGACCACTTTTAAAATAGATGCCTTGAGCAAAAAGGGGTCGTTACGGAAAGAGGCTGACTGACATTTAGCAAATGGGCCATTTTGTCCACCTCCTCTGAAATAGATGCCTTCTGGTGGGCATTTACTAATATCTTTACATACTCTTCCCATTCTAAGAAACCCAACTACATACGTCTCCTCAAGTCTCCCATATCATCCATCTTTCAGTCTTGCTCCAAGTCCCTGACCACTAAATTAGCCACTGTCCATCAATCAATGTTTATCTATACCTCAGATCAAATCTTCTTCAATGAAAGTGGACAACCAGATCGTTCTGCTTGAAGTTCTTTATACTGGGAGGATTTCCTTTCAGCATTGTTTTTTCAGAGCCAATGTTCAGTAAGGCTGTAATTCACCAACTATCCACTTCTACTGGTACCAGCATACTATTCATACCTGTTCATAAACCAGGACCATGTTTTTTTCCTCCTCTGTTAACTGATCATATGTGTGGGTTGAGGGAGAGGTGGTAACAGAGAATACTTAGGAAATCTGATCACCTGATAATGCAACTTTATCAGGTGGGACCTTTGGGAGCTTCTTAGATTTGTAACTTTGGGGGCTTCTTAGATTTTCCATTTGAAAACAGCTTCACCATCCGATTTTATGATTCAGTGTGTCAAATAATGCCCAGTTTGGTTGCAAAGTTACTAGTTGTCCTCATGGTCAGGTGTTTAGTCTCTACCAAGGTTCAACAGTAACCTAAAATTTGCTTTACAAAAGAAGATATATCTGTAGGATCAAGCATTGTTTTACTCCAAAACCCTAGGAAGCTCTGCCGGAAGCTCTGTAAGTCACTGCTGTTCCACAGATAACTTCCAGCACCATTGGGTCTCCTGGATCATGAGAAGTGGCAGGGCAAACTGCACTGCAGCCTGCTCTTGGTACAGAGCCTCCGCTTCCTCCAGACTCCATTCAAACTAGGTAGACTTTTAAGTCACTCACAAAATGGACAGCACAACACATCCAAATGTGGCATATGTTACCTCCCAGAATCCAAAGAGACGCCCCCAAATTTTGTGCCTCTTTGTATTGTGTATTGGATGGGTAGTACATGGGTAGAGACTTGTCTCCCACTTTAAAAGGGGCCAACTGACCTGCCCCCTCTTAGTGGGCCATTGGAAACTTCGACAATGTGGCAGGTCCTGCACTTTTGGGGTTTAGTTTTTGCCTTCTGATGTGAATGTGTGTTACTTAAGCATTTACAACAATGGCTAGAAATAACTAGGACAATTTAGGAAAATTACCCTTAATGTAATGAACCAGTACAGCCTCCTATGGGATATCAAGATTTTCAAGGTCCTCCAGACAATTGACTGAAGAGTTCATTATCTCTGAGCATAGCTATGAAGCTGAACTGCAGACTTTGCCTTCTGAAGGCAAGCTGCTTTTGATTATCTTTGTTGATGTGGACTGAAAAGAAAGCATTTGTTGAGTCAATACCTGCATTATCCAGTATCAGGAGCTGGGTTGATTTGAGCTAGTAGATCCCACCTCTGAAACTATAGCCCCCACAGATCACCACCCGATTAAATTCATAACAATCTATAGTCACTCTTTATGGTGCATCTGAGATTTGTACCTGGCAAACAGGTGAGTTAAATGAGGCAGAAACCACCTACTTCTAAACCTCTGAAGCCCTTGATGGTGGCACTAAGAGTCACTGCAATCTTCCCAGTGAAGGGATCATGCTCTGGAGTTACGATCCTGGAGGATGTGAATGCAGCAGTTCCTAGCTTTCCAGACATCTGAGTTCTGGCTTTATTCATCCAAAAGTAGTGGATGCCCAGGACTGCATGTAATATGATTCACCAAGCTTGTTAGAGTCTATCTTAGTGTTAAGCTTGAAGAGCATTCTCCAGTGATATTAGCCTACTTTGAAGTGAAAAGTTAAAAAAAAAAAAAGATTAAGGGAAAAGAAAAGATTTCTCTAAGGTCAAGGTCCAAAAGAATGATATATAACGACTGAAGTGTTGTTAGACAAATAGGTCAGATTGTTTGGAGAAACTCTTAAAGTTTCAGTTGAGAGGGAAAAAAATGAAGCATGAAACATAAATACAATCCATTTACCAGCCATGGAGGTTTCCAAGGGTGACTTTTTGCTTGTTTGGATTTTCAGTATAGCCAGAAATATTGTTTTTTTCCCAGATACTGCCTCTTTCTCAAAATTAGTAATGGAATATATATGGTATTTTTCTTTGTACACAATAAAACGGCTCATCTCAAAGTCAGTAGGAAGAGTGAGAGTCTTGTCTTAAGACAAGAAAGTCTCGTCTTAATGGGTCTTGTCTTAATGGGTATGTATGCTTGTTTCATAAAATATTAAAGAGGCAAATATGCATCTGGAGGATAATTTGGAGGGGCACATTTTTTTGTCTGATGATGCTATGCTAGTGGCCTAAGACAAATCTGGGCAATTCTTCGAATATTGTTTCATCAGAACTTATTTATAGGTGGTGCTCTTCTTATAGGAAGTTTATAATAAATTCAATCTAGACTACTAATTTTATCTCTTCGTTTTAAAACTTATTTGCTTTTATGAACATAAAGTGGTTTTTTTCCAAATAACATTGGGTTAAGTTATCTAGGGATATTAACATCCTTTATTTGTCTTATGATTTTGTCACTCTATCTTGTATGATCTGGGCTCTTGATAAACCAGTAAGTTATAGTGATTTCTAGTGAAATAAGGATGGGTTAAATAATAATTAAATAAAATAAAGAGTGTTAACATTCTCTCCAATTCCAATAATCTGTCTTGAAGATGATGAACTGTCACTAGTTCACTCTTGGTCCCCAACACAGAAAATAGGCATACTGACAAAACACAGATTGTGAACTTTGCCTGTTGACATGAAGAATATGTATCTATTCAAAAATATTTACTAAATGCCTAACATGCACGAATATGATGGCAGATATAAGAGTAGCGGTCTCTTCCCACAGAACTTTTAAATGTAAAAAGGGAAAGAGGTAAAACATCTCAGAAAAATGAACTAAATACAATTGTGATGAGTGTTTTACCGGAGAAGCCCTTCTGAGAATGTGTAACACAAGACTTGACCTACACAGGGTGTCAGAGAAGTCTTTTTCTAATAAAGTGAGCTTTAAACTGAAACCTGCCGCATGACTAAGATTAGTAAAGTGAAAGATGTGTGTGTCATGCACGCACATGCCAGTGAGTGTGTATCAGGAGGAAAGTATTTCAGGGAGAGTGACATAATGTAAAAAAAAAAAAAAAAAGATGTGAAATGGAAAGTAACTTGATATATATTAGAGAAATCAAAAAAAAAGGCTGGAGTAGTGAAAGCATAGAGAGCAAGGGGGAAAGTGTTTTAAATGAGAAGAGAAATTTCATACAGGACCATGAAAGGCAATGCAAGGATTCTGGATTGGATTGGATTGGACTGGATTCTAAAAGCAAGGGGAAGACATTTAAGCATGTTAAGCATGGAACTGGACGTAATCAGATTTGTTATTTGGAAAGATCATACTGGCCCCTGTGTGAGAATGCATGGTATTTTCTATGGAAATAGTAGATCATTAATAGAGAAGCCAAAATGAGCCAACGGGAGGTTGTGGTCCACTCCAGAATGGAAGGGTTCCAGTGAATGCTTGTGGTTCCAATGTGAGTGAGGGGAGTTGGAAAGAGTGGGATAAAAACTAGATGGGTAGGAGAGGGGGTAGGAGTACAACTAGAAAAGTCTATAGAGATGGTGGAACAGGGCAAGAGAAACCCAAAAGGTCAAGTATCTTGGTATTTTACCTAGTTTTAAAACTGGATAAATATGAACCACTCTCTTCATTCTTTTAATTGGTAGTTATTGAGCATGTTTCATGTTCAAATACTGGTGGGGCCCGTGAGGAGACATGTATTTTAAGCATCATTAAGCCTCAATTTCTTCTCGTATCGGTTTGGATATGGTTAGGAAAATTGAGCTATTTCAAATATTCCTGGAATAAAAGGGTTCACTATAGGAGTTAGGGTTTACACATCTCGAACAATGACATTCTGGAAGGCTGCAGTTAGAAGATTGGGAAAAGAGTCATTGAAAACTAGAAACTAGAAACATGAGAGTGGGTGTTTTTCAAAAGCACTGTGATAAACCACTGCAAGTTTTTAGTCTTTGGGAAAGATATTTTTCCAGCTTACTGTAGTAAAGAGATAGCTCACAGAGAAATCAGAGAAACCACTACATTTGCTCACAGTGAGTCCCAAAGGATAATGATGACTCCTCCATTCTGCCTTCTGAATGTCATGCAAGTGACTTTTATAGGTAAACTCTATCCCAAAGCCACACAGGAAAGGAGTATCTTGGAACGTAGCTCCTGGCTTCCACTCCGCATTATAGAGGCAGTCTTAGAGTAGGGGTGTGTTAGCACAGGTCCTCCATGCAGTTGACTCCACGATGGAGTTAAATGTGCAGTTTTTATTAGGGGAAATGCCTGTCAGAGAAAAATGAATTGGGAGCTAGGGAAAGCCGGGGGAGATGTCAGACCATGACGCTATTATGATTAGTATATAAAGAGGGAAGGAAAGTTGAGTGGAAATGACATAGGCCACTGTGCAGTCTAATGAAGGTTCGCCAAGGTGTCAGAGAGTCTCCAAGCCAAAGGAGGTCACTAGAGGAATCCCAGGTCTCCCAGAAAGACGTCTACCTTATATCCCTGCCACACTCGGTCACTGACTGACTGGAAGTAGCTCATGGCAAGTGTGGTCTCAATGAAAACGTGGCGATGAATCTCAGAGCACACAGCAGGGGCCCTTCCTCAAGAAGCTGTCTGCAGCTGGACGTTTGTGAAACCTGTTCTCATGGACATTGCATGGAGGGGCTAGTGAAAGGCTGGCATCTAACAGTCTAGCACAGTCCACTCTTTTGTCAACTTCGCATCCATAATAGCCCTGTAACCCATGTTTAACTTCTGAAGAAAGACCAGAACAACATCTGGCTGACATGATGTAGCTCTTCTGACTACAACCAAACACACCCTCATCTTCTCACAAAAATGGAGACATCGCGTTGTGGCTGCTACTTTATTTACCCTGGGTGATATTTATCACTCTTCTAATAAGTCACAATCCTTTTGATATCCTTTAACTTAAACACTGAGTTATAGAGTTAACCAGTATTAACACATCTTAGACAGAAAGTGAATTGGAGAAGGAAAAAATAAATGGTGTTATATATACACAAAACAATGAAAAATATGCAAAAGTAATCCAGTTCTCATTTTTGAAACTGGCCATAGGCTATAACTTCAACGTGTAACTTTCTTCCTCCACTGCTCATTTCACTTTTCCTTTGCACTCAGCCAGTACCCCAGATGTATGGTTCTTATCCTCACGGATCTGTGCTTTCAGTAGTTTTGCTTGTATTTTGTTATTCAGTTTCTCAGTAATGTTTACTATGGAATATGGGGATACCAAGAGGTTCCCCAGAGAATCCCTTGGATCCCAGGCATGCTCCTTTATGCCCCACTGAGTAATACTAGCTCTGTTTCCCCTTGAAAATCAGGATTAGTCACCCAGCCAACATATAAACTCCTTTGTTTGTTTGAGGCACCCAAAGTGACCAGCTGTCAGTCTCAATTTTTAGGTCAATGAAACCCTTACTGTGTCACCTGGAAGCTTAACAGTTTTGGAAACTAAGACCTCTAATCAAAAGGAACCCAGTTTGGCAGATGAGAAGCAAAAAACTTTTACTGGGTCACTATACGTCATAGTGAGACAATCCATTCTCATTTCCACCCTTGGGTTCCCAGACTCATGCATCCTAGCTACATGTTGGTTCAAATCACACACCATACCCGAAGGACATTATCTACTCCTGTGAAAGTACTGTAACCCAGGTGGTGCCACAACTGAGCACTTCACTCTTCTACCAGACCACCTCTGAAAGTGACCTCCTGTACTCATCCTCTCAGTTCATGGTGACCAAGGATGCCCCACGTTTAAGACTATTGTTTAGAGGCTGCAGAAACTATACACCTGAAGCACCACAGAGATGTGTAAGATGTGGTTCCCTTCTCTTAAGAAGTTTCCAGGGATAAAACAGTCACATCAATCATCATTTCATAATTAAGAAATTAAAGATGCTTTAACAGAGGCACAAAGAATATACTCTACTGGTTAAGAAGGAGGAAAAAAAAGTCATTTCCATTTTGGAGGTCAGATAAGCCTGCATGGAGAAGAAACGTGGATGTGAGGAGTTGTCCCAGGCAGTGGAAACAAGAGCAAAGGCAAAACAGGCAGCAATTTCAGGAACTCAGGAAGAGCAGGCTGACTTGGATGGAGATAAAATGAGTGTAAGAAACAGGTGGGAAAGGAAGTTTGAAAGGCAAATAGGTATGAGGTTGTTGTAGGAACAGGCATGTCTGTCTAATGACTTCTTCCTGTCATGAGAGGCAGTAGGAGCGTTTTCTGTTTGTTTGTTTTCTTCCAGAAAAAAAAAAATTGTTGCAGCATATTACAGCAGAAGAAAGGTCAGAGCTCAAACCCTGTTTCTACTGCTCAGCTGTACGGTATGTGCTCAGCTGCACAGCACTAGTACACAGCACAAGTACGTAGCTCTCTGAGCTGCAGCTTCACTGTTGGTAAATGTGGGTGACAATACATCCTTCACAAGGTTAAGAGGATGAAATGCCTTCTGTAGTATCTAGTCTTTTCTTAGAGAAATATGCCTGGAGCTGTGCACTGAACTAGGTAGTGGATCATGATGATGATGAAGCCTGAGGACTATGCGTGGGAGGCGTCAGGTGCGGCTACAACCTGTGACTCACCTGCGCCAGGTCCCACACGTGATTTTGCGACAGAGTTTGAGGTCAGGGCTCCAAGCACAGTGAGAGCAGTGGGCACGAGCAGGTAAGTGAGGGGACTCTTCTTTTCAAACCACAGTTTACTGGATCGTGACCTACGTCTTTTATTCCTTTTCATCCCCTCATCCTCTAGGGTGAAAAATTACTTTAGGATAGTTTGTTGCAGTCACAGGTAAAAAACAATATACAAGTATGTAATTTCATAACTTCAAATATCAGGTAAAAGTGCCCATTGTTTAAACCATTTTGGAATTTTATACCAGAATCCCCCCTCTCAACTTCCCCCTCCCCAGCACATCTTCTGCCTCATGGAAAGACAACTTAATCACAATGCATCTTTATAATAGTATCAATCCTCAAGATCAGTCAATCAGTATAATCAATCATTTTAGTGATAGCTTGCTCTTGTGAGGTACAGGCACTGTTCTAAGTACTGCACATATACGATATTATTTAAATGCACAAAACAACCGTATGAGGTATGTGTATTTTTATCCCAACTTTACAGATGAAAAAAACTATGATGGAAGAGAATCAAGTAATTTGCCAAAGCCTTACAGGCCATACACTTTCCTGGCTCCCTTGAGCCCACCCTGCAGGGCATCCTGGCGTCCCCTGTGGTCCTCCACACACAGTTCCACTAGTATTCCCCACCACATGCTTTACGTTTCCATTAAAATGAGATCATCTGACTAGCACTCTCCTTAGTTCAGGGCTGTTGCCCTTGTTTTGCCTTTGATAAGTTAAAATACTGTTTCTCTATCTGACCTACGCCCTGCTTCAAATGATATTTCTATATCTCCACTTTTGAAATTTTAAAAACTTGGCGTAAAACCTAGATTTCTTAGCAGTGTAATCCCTCTGCTTCAGTTTCCTGCTCTTTCCCTCTCACTGCATCCAGCACAGGACGGGGCCTGCATGATTTGTGTATGGGTCCTCGGAGAGGCCCCTTGGCGTGGAGTGTAAGTTTGCTTAACTGCAGCATTTTTTTTTACCTCCTCAGTAGAGTGCAAATTTGGAGTCAGGTTGACTTGTTGGAGCCATTAGAGCGGTCTTCAAAGTCTGCATGGGGAAAAAGAAGAAACATGCAGCAGTAGAGGAATTTAAGGAAAGATCAGAGATATTTTATTAAATTTTGATATACATGAAAACCTTTCTCTTTGCCTGCCCATGAAAGCTTTATCTACCTATCTGTCTGTCTGTCTATCTATTTATCCATTTATCCATCCTCTCCCTCTCCCCCCACACCACACTAATATATTGGAGTTGGAAATTTTCAGGGGGGGCATGCAAAGTTTGGGTTCAAGTTGGGCTAAGTCAAGAGCCAAGGCTACCCAGGTCACCAGCCACATCTGGGTTATGCTGTCAACATCTTAGTATGAGCTAACATTTATCTAGCATTGATTATGAGTCAGCCACTATCTAAATATTTTAGATATATTAACTTACTTAACCTTCACAATAACTCTGTAAGCCAGATTATTACCAGCTTCCTTTTACAGATGGAGAAACTGAGGCACGGAGAAGTTACGTGCTTGCTCCAGGTCACAGTTAGGGTGCAGCAGAGCAAGAATTTGAACCTCGCTTGTTTTGGAGACCATGCTGTTTACCACCTTGCTGTACTCCCATGATTTCTGAAGTCCTATTACTGCTGTATTACACTTGTTTTTTCTCCATCTCAGAAACATAATCCCAGACACCTACTGGCATGACTGCTTAGGCTTTATTCATTGAGAACTGCCCATCCTCCCCGCAAGGTATGTGCCCCTCACAGCATCTTCCTACCATGGGATTCTGACCGCTTGGACACATTTGCTTTCACCAGGGACTGGAACCTGACCTAAGAAAGGCCAACAAGATTCTCAGAGCTGGGAACTGACAGTGAACAGTGGGAACAGCACAAATTCAGGGCAGGTTCGTGAACTCCTGCTGTTAAGATTCCCAGGCTGCTCTGGTTCCCATCTTCCTGAGTCCTGATTATTAATAATGTCCTTGGATTTTGTGTGGCCCCTGAGACTCTTTCTCATAGATTTCCTTTATGAATAAGCCAGTTTGGGGGCTTCCCTGGCAATCCAGTGGTTAAGACTCCGTGCTTCCAAGGCAGGGGGCATGGGTTTGATCCCTGGCTGGGGAACTAAGATCCCATGTGCAACGTGGCACAGCCAAAAAAAAATAATCCAGTTTGAGGTGGGCTCTGTGACTTGTAAGCAAGGATCTTATGTAGGACATCATGCCTCCCACTGGCATTGTACACACAGCCTACCTGTCAAAGACTTCTCCAGGGATAAATATTATTTTGCTAAGCCACTCACATGCTATTATTCTTCCCTCAGTAAAGGGAAGGCATGCTCCAATACACACCACAAAAGGAGCTTTAGCCATATTTCACTTTTTTTTCTATCAATTGTTTTCTTATTTTATAGCTAGACATTTCCTTTAGGTATTTCAACACATATTTACTTTTATGAAATATAAATATACTATGGAATCTAAATCTTATAACTAAATCCAGAAGGCATCATTGCTCAATCAAACTGAAATAACACTTATTGCCTTGAGATATTACTGAGGCAAACCCTTCTAAACCATGGTGTACCCATTCCATGGCGAAGGGCACAGACAATGACAGTTGTGAGTAGAGGCACTTAGCAAGAGTAGCAGTAGTACTAAAGCAAAGCTGAGCAGGGAAGATCATAATTCCACTCTTATACCATTTTGTACTTTAACAGAAGAAAAACACATTTATCTCATAAAGTGAAATTTTGAAATGCATGTTTCATTTGATTTAAAATTCAAACCAATCAGCTTATCAATTAATACCTATGTTTAAGAAATTAATTAGGTGCCGGGTGCAATACTAGGCTATTTTAGTATTTCTATTCTTTTTTGGCTCTTTTAACTTTCCAATTTATCTTTGCCCGTTGCTCACACTGAAATCAGCAAAGATCAGTACTATGAGTGCCTTTACTTTTCTTTTTAACTGAAGTATAGCTGATTTACAATGTTGTGTTAATTTCTGCTGTATAGCAAACTGACTCAGTTATACACATATATATTCTTTTTTAATATTCTTTTCCATTATGGTTTATCCCAGGAATGTGAATACAGTTCCCTGTGCTATACAGTAGGACCCTGTTTATCCATTCTATATGTAATAGTTTGCATCTGCTAACCCCAAACTCCCAATCCATCCTTCCCCCACCCCCTCCTTGGCAACCACAAGTCTGTTCTCTATGTCTATGAGTCTGTTTCTGTTTCATAGATAGGTTCATTTGTGTCATATTTTAGATTCCACATATAAGTGATATCATACGGTATTTGTCTTTCTCTTTCTGACTTATTTGTCTTAGTATGAGAATCTCTAGTTGCGCCTTTACTTTTGATTATACCAAGGTTGCTCAAGAGGGGGAAGTTCACGATGAGGAGGGACTGACGATCACTAGTGCTCATACATCTCTCTCCGTCTCATGGTTCATTCTTGACATGCCACATTTGGGGCTGTATCTACAGTTTTCTTTTGTATCTAAACTTTCAAGTTCAAAATGTTGCTGCCACCTTTTCTTTTGCCTCTCTGAGCCTCCTAACTAGCGTGACCAAGGAGGGACAAGCAAACCTTAGCTTCCCTTTAGTGAAGTGGTTTTCAACCAAGGCCACTTTGTCCTTCAGAAAACATTCAGCTATGTCTGGAGAAATTTTGGTTGTGTCACATGGGTGGAGGGCGAGTGCTACTGGTAACCAGTGGGTAGAGGCCAAGGATTCTGCTATACATCCTCCAATGCACAGGACAGCACCTCCACCCACAAAGGTCAACAGTGAGGGGGTTGTGAGACTCTCTGTAGTGTTACAGTGAAGGCAGTGCAGTGAGATGGTTAAGAGCGTGAATTTTAGAGCCAGACAGAGTCTGGCTCTTCCATTTACTGGCTCTGATGTTATTGGCAAGATAGTTTTCCTATCTGTGTCTCAATTTTCCTATCTACGTCTCAATTTTCTTATCTATTAAATAGAGTAATAATTAGCATTACTGTGATTTTCCCAAAGAAACTTTTCTAGGAAATGCAGGCAAAAATAAAACAAACAAAAACTGAACGCAAAAGCACACAAGTAGACACACATACTGAGTCACAATTCCTTATCCTAAGACCACGAAGCCCAATCAAAAGGCCTGCTAGACCCATCTTACTGTTTTCCTTGTCTCAGTTTGTGTAGAGCACAGGTGTGGCAAATTCAAGTGATTACAGGGGCCAGACAGGTAAAATATATGGCACAGGTGGCCTAATGTTGGCATTTTAACATATAGGACTGTCTTCACTTCTACAAAGAGAGAAACTCTCTCCCACTTTTCTTGAATCATGTGGCTCTTTTGTTTCCCTAGTGTTGACAGAGACATGAATACAGAGAAATATTTCTCTCCCATAATCCATCCAACATTACAATAAAAATCATAAATGGCAAGTAACACTTGGCTGCAATGCTGGGGAGATAGTTGTAGGGTATGTGTGCCAACTGAAGAAGGCGGCCTTGAAAGGGCAGCCGCTATTCAAGTTTGGACAATTGTCGAAATACGGGAATACAGGTCCAGTGGATGCCAAATCGTTTCACTTTTTGGCAAGGGCCACAATTCTGGATTCTTATGTGAACTCTCTTGATATTTAAATATTGGCTTATATTGTTGAAAAATTGTTCTGTGGATAAAACAAAACATGGCTGAGGACTAAATGCTACTGCCTCTAATAAAACAAGGACTTTTTTCTACCTTTCAATCTCATTATCATTACTCAAAATTCTCAGCACTATCGATTGCATTTATTCATTCAACAATTATTACTGAACGTCTGCTGTGGATCCAGTGCTGTTTTATGTGCTAGGGATACAGCAACGAAGAACGCAAAATGCCTGCCTTGTGAAGCTTGCATTCTTGTGAGGTCTTCTGTGGGAGGCCTCAAAAGAGAAAGCCATTTGAACGAGACATAAAGAAGAGACGAAAGGAAACTTACTGATGTTTCAGAAGTTCCAGGTGATTGGTACAGAAGGTGCAAAGGCCCTGAGGCAGATGGATCACTTAGCAGAACTGAAGAACAGCTAGGAGGCCAGAGCACAGTGAGTAGGGACCAGTGTGGAAGGGCCTGTGGGCTATGGCAAAGGTTTGGATTTTGTTTGGATTTTGTTTCCAGCAGCAGATGGGAAGTCAATGGAAGAGTTTGAGCGGAAAAGTCACATGTTTCCATTTATATGTCATTAGGATTACTCTGGCTTTATTGAGAATAGATGGTAGAGAAACAACCTATTTATTGATAGATTGCTCTCAGAAGAGTTGAGGCTGAATCTTGGTAGCAGTCAATTGTGAAAACAGCTGAAACTGGCTCTTCAACTTAATGCCACTTTTCCCTAATCCTCCCCATTAAAGTAAGTGCTCCCTGTGGAAGAGGCCGTTTCTCTCACTTAAAGGCACATTTTAAAGATTCCCAGGCATTGTATTCTTTTTCCTCTCTAGAATCTTCCAGATCTCATAGCTTTGCACCTACCCTTCTACCCCTTTGAAAGGCTCTTTATGGATGTGACTCTCGGATAAAATGGACTCTTCTCTCCCTAAGCTCATTTTTACCCCAGGAAGCTATCTTGTTTTACTCTCCATTCCTTTTCTTATCCTTGGATTTTGGAATCATGTCTTAGCACCTGCGCTCCGCAGCCCCAGGCTCCACTTGGTCTGGAAGAGACCTGAGGGAGACTCTTGCGTGCTGAATGATATTTATTCCTGGCCGTCTCTTCTTCAGTCATCAAAAGGTGGGTAACTGCGCGTCTCTTACTCTCTTGATCACTACACCACCTCCGGATAGCGTTCCTGTTTTCCTTTTAACACGTGTTTTCATTTCCTCATTTCATTAAGAACACAAGCTCTGAAGACTATCAAGGTTCAAATGCTGGCTTTTTCCTGTTCGTGGGTCCCTAGGCAAGAAACTCAACCTCTCTGAGTTTCCTTCTGTGTTAAATTGGGGATACCAGGACTCATCTCATAGGACTGTTGTGAATATTAATTGAGTTAATACATGTAAAGTACTTAGAACAGTATCTGACACAGAGTTTTCTTTTAATAATGTTAATAATAATGTTAATAACTAATAATGTTAGTTATTGTTATTCTTATTGTTCCTTTTCCCTTTCATTATTTAGATGCTTTGAAAAGTATTGCATCTTTCAATGCATATTTAATGTGTGTACCTACTGCTCAATAAATCAGTATTTAAAACTAAAAAGAATAGTGTCATAGCTTACAGAGGTTTAAATATTCACTGAATGATATGATCACTATTAGCAAAACGTCACTTGAATTGAGTGACTTTTTTTTTTAACAGGAGGAAAAGAGAAGGATTTTAATTTAAATGAATCGAAGCTATTCTATTTCATAAGACCCTGCCAGGATACGTATGTAGCTTCAGAATTTTAAGTGGAAAGAGGCCACCTCCCATGAATCTACCTTTAGTATACTTATATCTGGCCCATGCTGGACAATTAGGTCCCTCATGGGGTATGGACAAAAGGGAGGTGGGGGATGGAATGGGAAGGAGGATGGATGCAGCTTTTTCTTTTGTCTTCAGAAAAAATAATGGCTCCAAGAGATCAGACTTAGTCTCCTTTTAAGGAGAAAGGTGTGGAGAGACAGAGCAGAGGGATGAAAGAAAGCTAGAAGGAAAAGGAATAGCCTGAATCACTTAAAAACTTCATAATGAGTTTTATAATTGGTATTTATTTATGATTTCCGTTCTCTAGGGAATTCAATGGGTAGAAATCTGGCATACAAAACAAATACAAGGCAATCTTTGCTTTTTATAGGATTCAACACAGGGATGCCTTTTAGGCAAAAGTTCCTTAGGTGTATTTAAAAGCGAACTCAAATTGCAGGAAAATCAGTGTGCAAACAGCTTTTCAGATCTCTCCTTTATTTATTAATTTATTTCATTGTCATCTTATCAAATGATAACTAAATCCTCTGGAAACCCTGTTACATCCTGAATCCTTATCTTCAAATTTCTGAATGAGCAATGATGAAGAGATTCAGGGAAACAGGTGATACCAGCATTTGAAAAGATTTTGAAAACGAGCAGGAAACTCACCAAGAGCTTGTTCATCCCTGATGGAGGGTTCATCCTGTATGAGTTACAGTGTAGACCCAACTAGACAATCATTTCAGGGGGTTTTACTTGTGGTGAAGTGAGACACAGCCCTTCTAAAGATCACTTTTCTCTGAGCCCTATTACCTGGACTTATAAATTTTCTCCCTTAATGTTATGTATATTTAAATAAAATGTTTATACATGTTTAAATGAAAATATACAGTTAAACGAAAACACATGATGAAACGGAAATACATGTGAAAATAATTGAGGCTGACCGATGGATTAACACCATCCAGACTCAATGCTTTTTAGGAGGTGGTTCAATTTTTCTATCGGTTCGTTTATAAATCTGCTGCTTCCAGTTGCAAAATGTAGTAATTTGGTTTAACCACTGGCCTGGTGTGCTACATCTTCCTCTGAGCTGAGCACTTTCCATCTCTGCATGTCTTCCTATTAAATATTTATTATCAAACAATGTTGGAAATCAGATGAGATTTTGCATCCAACTAAGACACAAATGTCCCATGCGGAGCTCCTCCCCTAATTAAACCTCCAGATACTGTCCTTGTAACGAACACTTGACTGAAGAACATGAAAGAACTACGAAAGTTTCCTGATTAGGCCAGAATGTATTTCCAATGCCATTACATTTTTTTTTTCTAAGTTGGTGAGAAACACTATTATGAACCTTTTTCTTTCCTCCTTTAATTCTTAGGTGATACATCAGTTGCCTTTGCTTCAATACAGGGTATAAAGGTGATACACTTATTAGAACAAACTTATTTTCTTTATTAATTTTGACTTTTATTTTTGGAGTGCTGAGATTAGGAGTAGAAGACAAAAGTATATTTCACATATGAGAGAATTTGATCAAACAGTCTTTTATTTGAGTTATAAAGGAAAAAAATTATTCCCTCTAACATTGGCTTTCCTGCCATGTGTTCACAGTGTGAGCCCAGATTCTCACCAAGAAGACATGATTAGAATGCCTTTTGAAGGGTAAGGTTAAGTTCATTCTGAAGTAGACATAACTCATTGGTCTGTTTTCTTCTCTGGCATTCTGGTAACAGCTCAACTGGCACCAAATCTACATTTGTAACTCTCCTTCCTCAAAAGAATCCCAGTTAGGGCCAGGAAGGTCAATGTATGGAGACCAGAGTCTTTGAAACACAATGACCCTCATGTACAAAACATTGTAACTTCCTCTATATTTTACATGATGGCATCTTACTCTTGAGAAAAATAATCTTGTTAAGTCATAGTAACTAAGGCTCCCATTAGGCAACTCAGCACGTAAATTCTCTACCAACTCCACATCCCTTCCCATTATGGAGACCAAGTGCAGGGGAAACCATGGGGAGAATGGCCTTTGGTCTTCTCTCGCACACGTGGTCCTCCCTACATCTCTGGAGGCATCCGTCACCTTGCTGGGTCTCTGCATCCCTCGGTGTTCTTTGCTGACGTCTTCTGAGACGTGGTGGTTCCACGGGTTTCCTTTGGGTTTCTTATTAGCACTTGCTGCTTATTCCAGGCTCTAACAGCCACGACACATTTTCTGCTGTCAAAATATCTCACAATGTAATGACTTCTAATCTTCATTCCAAGCCTTTATAATGGGGTCCAATAGCAGGATGGGTTTCATTAAAGACACTGAAGAAGATTTTAAGAAATTATTTTTGTTTACCGATCTTAGCTGTATGTAAATCTTGAGCTGCTTCACATGGTTACCCCTTTCTATGCATTGTCTTCTGCTTTAAATGAAGGCATCATTAATATTTTGACATTAGATACAGAACAGATGCCAGGCATAACTTTTCTGCCAATAGAGCCGATATTTGGGTGAATAAGAAATTGGCACAAAGTGATAAACAAGAAGTATCAGCCACTTTTCCTTCCTGCAAATGAAAAACATGAGTCCAGGGAAGGGGGATGGTACTTGAAGCACCTTTGCAGCCAACTGATTGCCCTGGAAATTAATGTCTTAGTGAAGCAAGTTTGGGTCAGCATTTCTTTAAGAAGGTCCAGGCTATTTTTCTATAATACTTGTATATATTTTTGCACATAGCAGATATTCAGTTTAAGCCTTTATTGTAATTAGCACTCTCAGTGCCTAGTACAGTGCCTGGCACATAAAAGGAACTCAATAATATTTGTCAAACAAGAGACGAACAAATGAATGGATAGTCATCATGCTGTTTCTACCTGGAGGTGAAGATGCTAGAATGAAGCCTTTGAGTTCAGCTTTTTCAGAAGTCAGGAAAATGGATGGACCTAGACATTACCATACTAAGTGAAGTTAAGTCAGACAGAGAAAGACAAATATCATATGATATCACTTATATGTGGAATCTAAAAATAGCACAAATGAACTTATTTACAAGACAGAAACAGACTGACAGACATAGAAAACAAACTTATAGTTACCAAAGGGCAAGGAGGTGAAGGGAAAATTGGGAGTATAGGATTAAGAGATACATACTACTATATATAAAATAGATAAAAAATGAGGATTTACTGTATAGCACAGGGAACTGTGTTCAATATCTTGTAATAAACTATAATGGAAAAAAATAAAATATATATATTATTTTAAACTAAATCACTTTGCTGTATACCTGAAACTAACACAATATTGTAAATCAACTATACTTCAATAAAAGATAAAAATAAATAAAAAATAAAAAGACAAGAAAATTTTAGAAAATGAAGGAAGAGAGGGAAAAGGGCATGAAAATCAGAGCAGAGAAGAAACATGACTCCATAACACAGGAGCTAAAGGAGAAATTTTTCAGATTTTTCTATGACATTCACGGTTTACTTATTATTCTTAGAAAGCTTTGGCTCTCTCTATAAAAATGTCTTGTGACTCTTCCTCTATTACCTATGTCTTGCTCTCTTTATTTTGTTGCCTTTGTTAAATTTTCCCTTTCATGCCTAGTTGCTTTTATCTTTCAACAGCTCAAGAGCAAAGAAAATCAAGGAAGCATATTAAGGACATTCAGAATTGCAGGAAGAAGAGAGCAGAGAGGAAAGGGTTGTCCTTGCCCACTCCTTTCAGAGATGTTCCAACGTCAAATATCCTGCTTTATCAACACACAAGGATGCTTCTTTTAAACTCAAAGAGGCATCCACATTCATGTTAATCCTTGATTATAAAGTGCTCTCCTTCAAGGGTCAGCAGAAAGCAAAAATCCAAAACAAAAACACCACTCTTTTTTTATACTGAGATCTGGAAAAGCACTCCCCCCACTCCCCATCCCCCCACCCAAAGGTGGAAATTCTCTAATGATGACAGGAAACAATAGTTCCCCTTCTACTGGTCTTGGTATTTACAGACTCCTAAGGCCCGAGGCTGGGGGCAGCCCCTTGTAGGCAGAAAGGTGACTTTTGAGGCTCACAGTTCTCTGCAACCCTTCCTCACCAGTTCACTGCTCAGACAGCACCTGCACTAAATATTTTTATGCCAAGGCCATGAAAATCCAGGGAGTGCAGCCGTCCTCAAAATTTCTCATTTCTTTCCTGCCATGGCAAGGTCACTAGGTGGCCACACAAATGGCTGTGGGATAGACTGCATATGGCAGGACAGGCAGAAAACAGGAAAGGGATTATATCGAAATGGCATCGAGGCCCTTATAGAGACTTCCTTCTTACTAAGGCAATTCACAGAGGTCCTTCAGCACAGGTCAAGCAAATGGGCTTCTTTGCAAAATTCTGAAAGCTTTTCCCTTATCCACCCTTGGTTCTGCCTACTGTTTTAGGAGTGTGTAAACATGTGGTTTTACCTCTTGGTTTCAGAAGAACAGTGCTCTTTCCTCAGAGTGTAATGCTCTCTACTCCACGCTTGTCAGCTCTGTGAATCTCCAATCTCTAGGAACCTGTTTCTTCCTGAAGGTGCAGATGATCTCTGCTCACCTCATGAAGTTGGTATAAATGTCAAAAGGAAATAATAAATGGGGGGGGTGCTTTCCAAATCTACACAAAGGGCAAATGTATGTGATGAGTATTGATTCTATGTGTCACATTTTTTTTTCCCCTAGAATTTTTCAAAGGCCAAACTGGATGCTGCTGGTATCAACCTGGGGCTCGATCCTAATTTACACAAATGAGACCCAGGCCCTACCATGAAAGCTACTTGACTGAAAAGTTCTCTCTATGTAGAGTTCCTGAGCAGAACTACTACTTCAAAGGACAAATTTCACTGGACGAAGAGGAAAGCTACAATACCCCTAAGAAATAAGTTACAGCAAATTCTTGCTCCTGGTCAACTGATAGAGGATTTTCTCAAGCTTTTAAAATTGCCTGTTTCTCTAATATTCAAGCCCTCTTTTCCATTTTCCTTTAAAAACATTTTCCTCCTAATGCTTCTTTTTCAGTTTCACATTTTTCAACTTTACATTTTAAGTTCCTCATTCTATTCTCCATCCTTAATCCATTTTTCTTTTACATATTTAACTTTTTATCTCTTGGACTTTAGCCTCTTATCTTAATTTTTTTATTTTCTTGACTTTCATGTGTTTCTTTTATCTCATTGGCTTCTTGCTCTTTATCTTTTATTTTACATCTCATCTATTTTATCTTATTATTTTTAACTTTTTAATTTTATTGGAATTTGAATTTTTTTATTTTTAACTTTGACTTGATTCTTTTTATACTCTCAGTATTTCAGTTTTAATTTCCACTGGACCATTTACCATACAGTCATTATTCTTAAAGAGTAAAAAAGTAAGTCTTTCTCCTTTAAGATTTATTCTTATTTTTAAATTTGTTTTTATAATGACTGGCCAGGAGGATGGCTGAAGGTGAGGTGGCATAAATGAGAATCTGAACCTGTGATTTCCTCTGAACTGTTTCTCAAGGCTCCCTTAGAGGTGTTTCACTGGTTAGGCTGAGTTAGTCACACAGCTTACACAGAAAATCAAGAGAGCTGGAGGCTGAGCCTTCTCTTTTCACATCAGTACATATGATTTACCCAAGGGATGTTGCTTCCCACCACTGATCCCTCCAGTGCCTACATGAGTTTTGGTGTGCTCATAATCCCTAAGAATAAAACTTTTTTTGGCTGACTTACCTGGAAGACCCAAACCCAGACCACAACCCTATAATCTTCCCCATTTCCAGTATTAAACCCACTTTGGGTCAGATGAACAGAGATAGAGATGGAGCAATGTACTCTGCTGGGAATAGCTGGTTTCAAAGACCTAAGATGCAGAGCAAGCCCAAGAGCTCTATTTTCTAAAATTTAGGAGACTCCCTAGAGCATTTATTATCTCTCTCAGATGATGACTGGTTGAGAGATGAAAGACAAAGATCTATAGGTGTCATTTTCTCAATAAATCTGATATTATTTGTGTCCAAGAGGTGAGATTTTAGAACAGTTAATATTCTGCTCTCCTGACTTTAGAATTTATTATCTCATTGGCTATCAAGGAAAAAAAAACTATGACATCTCTGTCATCCTGAAGGATCCTACCATTGAATGGCCCATGTCATATGACCTGAATCTGTTCATCCCTTCCTTAACTGGTTTCCTACAAATGAAGAGGTGATTTTTTCATAACAGTTATATTATTCTTTTAAGGATCTTAGCGCTGGTGAAACATATGATTTTTGATAATCTTTTACTACTTAGCCAACATAATCCATGGTAGAGTTAATAACTTCTGCTTTGGAAGCCACTGGGGATTGATGAGGAGAAGTGGTAAATTTCCTAAAAGCCATTATTTGAGAGTTACAGATATGCTTTCAATATAAAATCTCTCATCAAAGTCAGTCATGAACTTCAGTATCATAAGTCATTAGGGAAATACAAATTAAACCACGATGAGATATCACTCATCAGAAAAGCTAAAATTAAGAAATGATAACACCAAATGCCGGCAAGGATGCAGAGAAACTGGATCATTCATACATTGCTGGTGGGAATGTAAAATGGTGCAGCCACTCAGAAGTAAGGCAGACAGAGAAAGACAAATATCGTACAATATTGCTTATATGTGGAATCTAAAAAAAAAAAAAAAAGATGCCGGTGAACTTGTATACAGAACAGAGATAGACCCTCAGACATAGAGGACAAATTTATGGTTATGTTGTGGGGAGGAGAGGGAGATAAATTAGGAGTTTGGGATTGACATAAAGACACTACTATGTATAAAATAGATAGCCAACAAGGACCTACTGTATAGCACAGGGAACTATACTCAATGTTTTATAATAGTCTATAACAGAAAAGAATCTAAAAAACGTGTGTGTGTGTGTGTTTATGGCTGAATCACTTTGCTGTACACCTCAAACTAACACAACTTTGTAAATCAACTATACTTCATTAAAAAAAAAAATTTAAAAAAATGGTGCAGCCACTCAGGAAAGCAGTTTGGAAGTTTCTTCAAAAAACTAAATATGGAATTCCCATACCACTCAGCAATTGCACTCCTATGCATTTATCCCAGAGAAATGAAAAGTTATGTTCACACCAAATCCTGTACACAAATGTTTACAGCAGCTTTGTTCATAACAGCTGTAAACTGGAAACAACTCACATGTCCTTCAGTAGGCAACTGGTCAAACAAACTGTGGTACAGCCAGACCATGGAAGACTACTCAGCAATGAAAAAGAATGCACTACTGAGGGCAGTGTGAGGGCTCCCTGTGATGATGGAAATGTTCTGTACGTTGACTGGATCAATGCCAATATCCTAACTGTGATACTATAATTTAGTTTTGCCAAATATTTCAACTGGGAAGAACTGGGTAAAGGGTACATAGAAACTCTCTGTACTATTTCTCATAACTGTATGTGAATCTATGATGATCTCAAAATAAAATTAATTAAAAAAGTAAATATGTACTCAGTGATGAATACAATTTAGTGGTATTAGATGTACATAAGTTAAGTATTCAAAAATATTTCTATGCTGGAGTTTGGTGAATCAGCTTTGTCTTCACGGATTGGGCTCAGGTCTAATTGACGTTTCCTATTCTGGAGCCTGGGCCCACGGTAATGGCTGAGGCATACAAACACCAGTGGAAAAATTTAAGGCCACTTGCAACCTAAGCTTGGAACTGGCACTGTCACTTTTTCTTCATTCAATCAGCCAAAGCAAGTCACAATGTCAAACCCAGAGTCAAAAGGTGAGGAAATACATTTCACTTCTTAGTGACAGGAACCATCAAATAAGATGTCTAGAGGGAGGGATGAAGAATTCATTAATGCAATCGTCCATGTATAGTAACAAGAGTGAAGGCAGAGTAGGCAGGCACAGATTAAGGTAAGTGAAATGAAGTAGATGTTATTTTCTCATTGTTTCTATTTCCTCAGAAAAATAAAAATCAAAGTCATGAGCAAAGATTGAGAATGTTTTAAATGCTTGTAGAAAGAGAAGATACCAATGGTCCCAGGAAAGGGGAGAATCCATGGACCAGAAATATAATACAACTACTGAGCTGAACACATGGACAAGTTCAAAGTGAGACAGCTCGGCATGGACGTGTTTCCTCCGAGGCTCATCAGCTGGGCGGATGCTGCAAATGATTAGCCTGATGGCTGCACTTAGCCAGGTTTGGGATTTTGCCGGGGAGTAGAAACAAGTGAGTAGAAACAAGAAGGGAGTTAAGGACACATGCATGGAACATGGAATTTAAGCTGGGTAAGGAAGGAACCAATGACATTAAAGGAATGGGTTGCTGTGAAAATTTAATACGTTCAATGGACTGAAGATCCCAGTAGGGTCAAAGAATTGTAAGAGTCAGGGTGCTTAGATGAAGTGAGCTCAAAAGACAGAATGTGGAAATCAGAAGGTGGGATGCTTGAAACTGAGGAGATGGAGGGAGTGTGGTGATTGGTAAAGTCAAGATATAAGGTATAACTATCTGAGAAAGTGGCTGAGGTTGGGTGAAGTGCAAGGTCACTAGAAGAGAGGAAGGTCAGGGTCTGAGACAATAAAGATTTTGAAGGGTCAGAATTGAGGCTATTAAAAATCACCCAAAATCGTCCTGTGACTAGTGGTTGACAGCATGAGCCATGAGCTGAAAGAGTCAGGGAATGAGAGTGAGAAAACTGGGGTGTAGAGGTGACCTCAACTAGGAGGCATGGAGACCAGCAGAGTTCGCATTAGCTTCAAAGCTAAAAGCCTTTACAGCATCTGGAGGACTATGGCCCGAGAAGATCTTGAAGGGCAAGGAGGACACAAGTACACATCCTAGCCCAGGGTGAGAAAATGGGTGGGAGACAGACCAGCTGCCAGCAGAGAGAGCTGCCGGAGACAAACAGCACTCTCCTCCCTGAGCCAAAAAGAACAATATGGAACCGAGGCATTCAGAGAAGGGTCTGAAAATAAAGGAGATGTAGCTGATGAGGGATCCTGAGTTTCAGAGGGCACCGTGGAAAGGTGGCAGGCATTGAGAGAGGGTGGAAGATGCGTTCAGATTTGGGGATGTTGCGGGACCAGAGTCCAGAGCGTGAGCGAAAAGCTGTGAGTGCTGAGTTTCTTGGTAGCAGTGGGTGATGGTAGCAGACAGGGTCAGAGGGACTGAAGGGGTTCCTCTTCTGGTGGCGGCGGGGGCGGGGAGTGTCCCAGGAGACTGAACGGAGCCCTGCACAGAGCCAGGCGGCCCTGACTTCCCTCCTGCCTATGGCAACTTGAGGTCAAGGGAAGGGTATTGACAGTGGGAGGAGATCCCCGCCCCCCTCCCAGGTCTTCTTTCACCCTGATAACAAATAGTCTGGATTAGAGACCACCCGTTAAGTTGTAACGTTGGTATGGCTGCCTGGAATCCATCAGCGCTCATTAGTTAAGACTTGAGAGGTTAGAGGAAGGAGAAGATTCAGATGTCCTGGGGGAATTTCAAACTCTTTCCCTGTTCTGTGGTTAACCAAGGACCTTTAACTCTGCCTTGAAAAAGGATATGAATAGACAATCCACTAAAGAAAGACGACCAAGAGCCCATAAACATAGAAAAAAAAAAGTTTAACTTCTCTATACTCAAACACATGCAAATTAAGAATACAAGGAGATAATGGTTTTCAGCTGTCAAATTAGCAGTGATAAAAATAATTATAACATTTAAAACTGGTGGAGTAAGGTCACAAGAGCAATATTATAGCTACCAGTATAAATTATTGTAACTTTTTTGGAAAATAGCAACATTCTTTTAAGCCTTAGGGCTTCCGTGGTGGCACAGTGGTTAAGAATCCGCCTGCCAATGCAGGGGACACGGGTTTCAGCCCTGGTCCGGAAAGATCCCACATGCCGCAGAGCAACTAAGCCCGTGCGCCACAACTACTGAGCCAGTGCTCTAGAGCCCGTGAGCCACAACTACTGAGCCCACATGCCTAGAGACCGTGATCCGCGACAAGAGAAGCCACTGCAATGAGAAACCCGCACACCACAACGAAGAGTAGCCTCTGCTCGCTGCAACTAGAGAAAGCCCACACACCGCAATGAAGACCCAAAGCAGCCAAAAATAAATAAAATAAATTTTAAACACTTAAAGAATGCACATCTTTTGGTCTACTAATATTACTTCTAAAAATCTATCTGAAGAAATTTATCAGAAGGTTTGAAATGTTTATAATATAGAAATGTTTCCTTCTACATAATTTGTAAGAGTTAAATTAGAATAAATATATAAATTAAAAATTAAAAAAAATTTAAACTTTATGGCCCATTTCTTTTGGCTGCGGCCACCTGGCAAGCGGGATCTTAGTGACCTAACCAGGGATTGAACCCATGCCCCCTTCAGTGGAAGCATGGAGTTCTAACCACTGGACCGCCAGGGAATTCCCTACGGTCCATTTCTATGATGGGAAACCATGAGACCATCGAAAATCATACTTTCAAAGAGGTATTAATGAAATAAATACACACTCATAAAATATTTTGTTAACAATGTAACAACTTTGTTAACAATGATATAACAAAAACAAGACAGCATGTGTATTCATAATTGGTTCTCAAAATTGGTATAGATCAGGATCACCTGGAGAATTTATTAAAATCACAGACGTCCCGGTCCCATCCCATACCTACTGAATCAGAATCTGAAGTTAACTGTGAAGTAGGAATATGGACAATTACAGTAAAAAAACCACATGTTTTTAAGAGGAACACAGTGCTTTTATAATCAGGAAAAATGCAGTAAATCTCATTTGGTATTCTGGCCCTTGAAAACAAGGTCTCCCTTCCAACTCATTATCAACAGATTGCTGATGCTCTAACATCAGTTCTGTCCTCAGAACACATCAGTCAACAGGAGACTTTTGTTCTAGACAGAGTTAAGTTTAAGAACTAGCAGGTAATAAAATAAAACAATATATATTGGGCTTCCCTGGTGGCGCAGTGGTTGAGAGTCCGCCTGCCGATGCAGGGGACGCGGGTTCATGCCCCGGTCAGGGAGGATCCCACATGCCGCGGAGCGGGTGGGCCCGTTAGCCATGGCCGCTGAGCCTGCGCGTCCGGAGCCTGTGCTCCGCAACGGGAGAGGCCACAACAGTGAGAGGCCCGCATACCAGAAAAAAAAAGAAAAAAATATATATATATATTAACACTGCAAAATACTAAGAACGCCTCTAGGATTTTTATTCTACTTAAATTTTATTGTAAATCTCAAAAACATAAAACCTCAGGTGTAATCACAATATGCAGTAAAATCCAAGACTTTGGTTGGACAACAGATCTGGGATGGGAGTGATGTAAAAGTACAGATCCTAGTGACACAGAGGAGATGGTTTTCCCAAGCTTCACAAAGCAGGCCGACTGCCCCGAACTTCATAAAGCTAAAGCCACCTTCTGACTAGGTGCTGACAGTATTTGTTTATTTACATGATTGGAAGAAAACTCAACAAACTTAAAAAAAAAATATGGAGTTGATTTCCTGCTCTTACACCTGTCTAAATACCACTCTTCATGGTTGATGGACACACATCCTCGCCAATTTATTTACCTTAAAAAACTCCACAAACATCATCTGGTTTGCTAGAATCCATTGTAGAACTTATCAATTTTGTTTTTAAATAAGAATTTATCAATTTTTTAATAAGCCAACCTTATTCCTCCTAATTGGCTGCCATAGCTCGTTAAGTATTCCATATAAAACATTTGCCAGTTCTCTTACTGATCCTTGCGTTGTTCATTCTAAGGCTGATATTCTGCACAAGAGGGAAACAAGCTTGATGTACAGTTATATTGCTGTTGACCCCCAAGTAATGGCACTATTTATCACCCTACGTAGAAATCCGCTGGAAGAAACTAGGCTATAGCTGTTACTGACCTTTCCACTTTCTTCGTCTCTGTTGACATCAATTGTTGCCAGGTAAACTGCTGCAGCTCAATATAAACTCTAGTTATGAATTATTACTGTTCATACAAAACCTTTATCATAATATTAGACGAGCTATATCAGATAACCATTCAATATTTAGCAATTAAAAAAATGGAGATGTGTTTTGCACCTCCATTCTTTAATCTGTTCCTCAATAACTAGAAATCGCTCTTGAATAAAATGGATGTATGTCGACACAGACGTAGAGAACAGGCTTGAGGGCACGGCATGGGGAAGGGGAAGCTGAGACGAAGTGAGAGAGTGGCATGACATATACACTACCAGATGTAAAATAGATAGCTAGTGGGAAGCAGCTGCATAGCACAGGGAGATCAGCTCGGTGCTTTGTGACCACCTAGAGGGGTGGGATGGGGAGGGTGGGAGGGAGGCTCAAGCCAGGGTGGGGATATAGGAATATATGTATGCATGTAGCTGATTCACTTTGTTATACAGCAGAAACTAACACACCATTGTAAAGCAATTATACACCAATAAAGATGTAAAAAAAAAAAAAACTCAAAGAAAAAAAACATGGGTGTACGTCACTTACCACAGAGAAGAAAAAGATGTTACCTTCTCTTCTATGCAGATTATACAGATTTTTGTCAGGAGGGATTGGCCTTAACAGACAACTGGCTTTTTATGTCAACTGCTGACACAAGTGGCTGCAAAATAAATATTACAAAACCAATTTAATGATGGGTATATGATCCCTGATATTCAAGTGACTGGAAATCAATATAGGTTTCCTTCTCTTTTCGAAAGTTCACTTTTTACCACTTTGCTTTCACCAAAGACCAGCATCAGTACCTGTTTTCTCTAACTGAAAGAAATCAGAAGAGGATTTGCGCTTTTATGAAAAAAGGTGAAAATTGAAAATAGCATTCAGCATTTGTTTTGTGGCAAACTGTTATACAGAGGCAGCGGGCACCCCAGGCAGGGAGGGTGGCCTCATCAAGCTCCTTCCCAGGGAACTACACTCAGCATCCCAGCATCCAGCCGCCGTAGCTTTGAAAGGTGTCTGTGGGCATCTGTGCTTTATCTTGATTTATTTTGTGTGTCATTAGCAAGACGTGTCCTAAGGTAATTGCTTCTTTACTTTGCACCATTTCAGCTTAGGAGAGGTTTCATAGGAACATTCTGCCTTCCAATAGCGGAGAAAAACTGTAATTGTATTTAGTGAGTGAATTCATTTCGTTAGCTAGGCTTATATTTTCAACCAATATAGCTTAGAGAGTACATCAGGAAGTTATATGGCCCAAGGTAAAGAAACCATGGAGGGGCAGCTTATAATATTTGGGGAGGCCCTCTTTATAAAATAGTATAAAAAATTAGGTGTAAGTGTGAACGTTTACTTAGACAAGAAAAAAAAGTCGCAACAAATTACAATTCAGAATAAAAAAGGCCAGCAAATTCCACAGGCTTTACACGTTTTCAGGCTCTTTCTAGAGCCTTACAAGGATCCTGCAAATCAGGAGCAGTGAGACTTAATACTCATTAGCTTCTTGGTATAGCCACCTGCATCCCTGGGAGCTTTATCGAAAAAAATAAGAATAATGATGCAGCACGTGGGTTTGTCTGCTTTAAATAGTTTCAGACCTAAATGATCATAGTCATAGGATTTAGAGGCAAATACGCAGTTTATCTGGTGTTTGACTGTGGCCACAGGAAGCTACTTTTCAGAGAGAATGGTGGTCTTTGTGCCGAGTGTGTTTAGGAGGTCTCTGTGAAGCAAGAGAGAGAGCGCTTAAGAGTATGGATGTGTCTTTTCCAGATTCTCACCTTTTATAAGAGGATGTCAGCCCAAAGCTTACCTTAGCAGTTAAGAGCTAAGGCTCCACTTCACTGTTCTCCAGACTCTTGTCAGGAAGTTCACTGCCCTTAAGGCTTATCCACAGCTTGCTTAGTGGGGGCAATGTTTATTCTTCACTCTCTGGAGCAGGTACATCCAATCCATTCCTCTTGTAACACTGATCACCTTTTCAGAGCAAGGAATGGAGACGCTAACTGAATTGGTGTCACCTGGGGTCATTATTTATTAGCACTTAGGGTCAAGCTCCTGGGCTGCACCCTCAGCTACTCTTTTCAAATCTGTGCTTTCAGACAGAAATATTTTTTCCAGATATTCTTATTTCTATCACACTCTACGTACTCCCCCCAGAGCCTAAAGACTTTTAGTAAATTCTACCTTCTGCAACCTGGGGCCAGATTATCTTCATAATCTGTAAAACAATCATACCATATTTTTTAAGAAAAATTCAAATGCCCCCTTTGTATGCAGAATCAACTATAAATTTCCTAATTTTGGAATTAGTATCCTTTCATCCTTATGTACTCTTTCATCCAGCTGAGTCATGAACTCCCAGACTTTGCCCTACACTTTCGCTCAGCGTTCATCTTCACCTGTTTCAGCCATAATGTTCCTCTTCCCGTGTGTGGCTTACCTTCAAGGTATAACTAAATTTAAACCTTTCTCATGAGTGTTCTTAATCATCCAAAGCAGAGTTAATTTCTTTCCTGTTCGTCCACTGACTTTTTTTTTCTTGTGCGTGTGTGTGTGTCTACTGTATACATATTACAATTTCCTTGGGCTGTGTCTGTTTCTTTCTCTTCCATGACTATGTGCTGGCACGGTGAGCCCATAATACTCAGCACACTTTCCTACACTAGGTCAGCACACACTAGGTATTAGGAGGAAAGCTCTTGCCAAATGACTTGAGATGAAAACAGCTCCCCTCTCTCAAGCTTGACCTCTGAGAGGCTTGGTGAAGTTAGGGGGAAATTTAGAATCAATTAACCACTGACCAAATCCCGACTCTGCCATTATTCACAAACTGGGTGACCCTGAGAAGGTAAAGTAACCTCTCAAAGCCTCAGGTTAGTCATGTGCACAATGGGTGGAATATTTACTTGCAAAGATTATTGTGTGGGTTAAAGGTAACGCTAGTAAACCAAACAATACGTGTCTGATTAACGTGGCTGTTTTGCCACTGTTTCACTCCCTCACTTCGCGTCCCTGTCATGAGGATTGTGACTCTCCAGAGTGGACATCATGTCTGCACCTACTTCAGTCCTGAGCCCCGGGAAGATGTGTGGGATTTACTTGCCTTCATTCTATGTCTGAGTCAAGACCATCTTCTTTAATACTGATTCCCTCAAAAGAGCTTTACCATTTCTCATGATAACTGAAAAACAATGTTATGCTGACAGGCTATGAATTGAATCTCAGGAGGCAAAAAAATGGAAGGAAATTCAGCAAAGACAAGGCTCTGAAGCTGTAAGAGCATTTAATTCTGCCACCATGAACAGCTGTGTGTGAAATCCCTTAACTTTGCCAATACGCACCTGGTATCTTTAGTTACTGTCATTCCCTTACCTGACTTCTTAAAATTTCCTTTCCTTATGGCTGGTGTTTTACCAATGCCTTGCGGGCTGAAGACTAGCTGAAGGGTGAGTGATTAGGAACTAAGATTCACAGTGTTTCCTTATACCATGTAAAGGTCAGCGACTATATTCTCTTATACATAGATAAATTTCATCCACGTACATAGAAATAAACCAGTGAGCCAACCCTCTTGGGGATGACTTGGCTGCTGAAAAGAAGTACAGCAAAACAACAGTATACATGTGTGTGTACTTTTTTTTAACAGATTAAAGACATCTCAAAGTATCTCATAATAATGAATTTCTTATTGCCAGCCCAGCCCACTCCATGTGAATGAGGCAAACTACCTATACATGGCACTACATTTCCTGAGTCGGAGAGATCAAACGTTTTAAATTTAAAAAAATTTTTACATTTTATCTTTATGAGGCTGAGAGACTGTGTAAGACCCTAAAATATATCATATGATCTTTCCCTCTTTTTTTTTTTTAAGTTCTAGTAATCTACTCTTAATAGCCCACCTAGGGAATAGGCTTCTGTGAAATGATTTGTCAGGAAATGGTGTGCTCCAGGTGCGTCTAGCAGCAAGTGGCATTCCTGTGAAGCAGCTGTAGTTCTCTGAGGAGCATTTCTCATCCAATTGTAGATATCCTGTGGTCTAGAAATGTGGCCATGTGTACCCTTTAATATCCAACCATACCATTCCTCCTTCTCTCCCTCTCTTACCCTCACGCACACTCGCTCACACAAACACATACTGACACAGGCACGGCGGTTCTCTTTCTCCACACTGGGGAGGCCTTACCATTTCTCCAATTACATATAATAAGGAAAAACATTAACATAACAATGGAAAACAAGTTATGACATGGCCAGGCATTTCCTTAAACTGAAGGAATATCTTCTCCTTCAGAACAAATATTCATCTGTGTGATGTGTTTCGGCCTAGGGTGTTGTATTAATTGATACTAAGAAATTTAATACTTGGAACTTCTGTTTAACTGAACAAGATGGCGAAGCTGAATCTAGCCTCTGTACCCTGACACCGAATTAAATCTCTGAGGCAGAGTCTGGGTGAAGTAGAAAAGAATAGCTTTGTTGCTTTGCCAGGCAAAGGGGGCCACAGCAGCCTAATGCCCTCAAAACTGTGTCCTGACCTGGAAAGGGTAGTGAGGAGTTTTATAGTAATGGTTCAAAGAGGGCGTGATCAGCTCCTTCGTTCTTCTGACTGGCTGGTGGTGAGGTAAGTGGGAGTCGGCATCCTCAACCTTCTGGTTCCAACCCATCTGGGGTCTCTGTGCTTGTGGGCAGCACACAGTTAACTTCTCCCACCTGGTGGGGGATTCAGTATCTGCAAAACAGCTCAAAGATGTTCTTGTCTGTATCCCTTGAGGGGGAACCAGGACCTGCCCCAAGGCTGCACTATTGTTTCTTGACTGCTCCTCCCTTGTCTCTGCATCATCCCCTCCCTTCCCTAATTAGCAACTGTTTGAACCTGCCCATTGGAGCTCAGGGAAGGGCATGGAGGCTGAATGAAGCCTATTTCCTGCAATCAAGAAAAGGGGAACAGAGGAGGAGCTTCAAGATGGTGGAAGAGTAAGACTCGGAGATCACCTTCCTCCCCACAGATACACCAGAAATACATCTACACGTGGAACAACTCCTACAGAACATCTACTGAACACTGGCAGAAGACCTCCGACCTCCCAAAAGGCAAGAAACTCCCCCACGTACCTGGGCAGGGCAAAAGAAAAAACAGAGACCAAAGAATAGGGATGGGACCTGCACCAGTGTGAGGGAGCTGTGAAGGAGGAAAGGTTTCCACACACTAGAAGCCCCTTCACGGGCAGAGACTGTGGGTGGTGGATGCGGGAAGTTTCGGAGCCACGGAGGAGAGAACAGCAACAGGGGTGTGGAGGGCAAAGTGGAGAGATTCCCACACAGAGGATCGGTGCCGACCGGCACTCACCAGCCCGAGAGGCTTGTCTGCTCACCCGCCGGGGTGGGCAGGGGCTGGGAGCTGAGGCTCAGGCTTCGGAGGTCGGATCCCAGGGAGAGGACTGGGGTTGGCTGCATGAACAGAGCCTGAAAGGGCTAGTGCACCACACCTAGCCAAGACGGAGTCCGGGAAAAAGTCTGGAGCTGCCGAAGAGGCAAGAGACTTTTTCTTGCCTCTTTGTTTCACAGTGTGCAAGGAGACGGGATTAAGAGCGCCACTTAAAGGAGCTCTAGAGACGGGCGTGAGCTGCGGCTATCAGCACGGACCCCAGAAACGGGCATGAGATGCTAAGGCTGCTGCTGCTGCCACCAAGAAGCCTGTGTGCAAGCACAGGTCACTCTCCACATCTCCCCTCTCGGGAGCCTGTGCAGCCTGCCACTGCCAGGGTCCTGTGATCCAAGGACAACTTCCCTGGGAGAACACACAGCGCGGCCCAGGCTGGTGCAATGTCACGCCGGCCTCTGCCGCCACAGGCTCACCCCGCATCCTGTACCCCTCCCTCCCCCCGGCCTGAGTGAGCCAGAGCCCCCGAATCAGCTGCTCCTTTAACCCCGTCCTGTCTGAGTGAAGAACAGACGCCCTCAGGCAACCTACATGCAGAGGCGGGTCCAAAATCCAAAGCTGAACCCCGGGAGCTGTGCGAACAAAGAAGAGAAAGGGAAATCTCTCCCAGCAGCCTCAGGAGCAGAGGATTAAATCTCTACAATCAACTTGATGTACCTGCATCTGTGGAATACCTGAAGAGACGATGAATCATGCCAAATTGACAAGATGGACTTTGGGAGCAACGATATATATTTTTTTTTTCCCTTTTTCTGTTTTTGTGAGTGTGTATGTGTATGCATCTGTGTGTGATTTTGTCTGTATAGCTTTGCTTTTACCATTTCTCCTAGGGTTCTGTCTGTCCGTTTTTTTTGTTTTTTTTTTTTAGTATAGTTTTTAGCACTTGTTATCACTGGATTTGTTTTTTGGTTTGATTGCTCTCTTCTTTCATTACTTAAAATTTTTTTTAATAAATATTTTTTATTTTAATAACTTTATTTTATTTCATTTTATTTTATCTTCTTCTTTCTTTCTTTCTTTTTTTTCTTCCTTTTATTCTGAGCCGTGTGGATGACAGACTCTTGGTGCTCCAGTCAGGTATCAGAGCTGTGCCTCTAAGGTGGGAGAGCCAAGTTCAGGACACTGGTCAACAAGAGACCTCCCAGCTCCACGTAATATCAAACAATGAAAATCTCCCAGAGATCTGCATCTCAATGCCAAGACCCAGCTCCACTCAATGACCAGCAAGCTACAGTGCTGGACAGCCTATGCCAAACAACTATCAAGACAGGAACACAACCCTATCCATTAGCAGACAGTCTGCCTAAAATCATAATAAGGCCACAGACACCCCCCAAAACACACCAGCAGACATGGACCTGCCCACCAGAAAGACAAGATCCAGCCTCATCCACCAGAACACAGGCACTAGTCCCCTCCACCAGGAAGCCTACACAACCCACTGAACCAACCTTAGCCACTGGGGACAGACACTAAAAACAACGGGAACTACGAATCAGCAGCCTGCGAAAAGGAGACCCCAAACACAGTAAGTCAAGCAAAACTGAGAAGACAGAGAAACACACCACAGATGAAGTAGCAAGATAAAAACCAACCAGACCTAACAAATGAAGAAGAAATAAGCAGTCTACCTGAAAAACAATTCAGAATAATGATAGTAAAGATGATCCAAAATCTTGGAAATAGAATGGAGAAAATACAAGAAACGTTTGACAAGCACCTAGAAGAACTAAAGGGCAAACAAACAGTGATGAACACCACAATAAATGAAATTAAAAATTCTCTAGAAAGGATCAATAGCAGAATAACTGAGGCAGAAGAACGGATAAGTGACCTGGAAGATAAAATAGTGGAAATAACTACCGCAGAGCAGAATAAAGAAAAAAGACTGAAATGAATTGAGGACAGTCTCAGAGACCTCTGGGACAACATTAAATGCACCAACATTCGAACTATAGGGGTCCCAGAAGAAGAAGAGAAAAAGAAATGGACTGAGAAAATATTTGAAGAGATTATAGCTGAAAACTTCCCTAATATGGGAAAGGAAATAGTCAATCAAGTCCACGAAGCACAGAGAGTCCCATACAGGATAAATCCAAGGAGAAACATGCCAAGACACATATTAATCAAACTATCAAATATTAACTACAAAGAAAACATATTAAGAGCAGCAAGGGAAAAACAACAAATAACACACAAGGGAATCCCCATAAGGTTAATAGCTGATCTTTCAGCAGAAACTCTGCAAGCCAGAAGGGAGTGGCAGGACATATTTAAAGTGATGAAGGAGAAAAACTTACAACCAATATTACCCAGCAAGGATCTCATTCAGATTTGATGGAGAAATTAAAACCTTTACAGACAAGCAAAAGCTAAGAGAATTCAACATCACCAAACCAGCTTCACAACAAATGCTAAAGGAACTTCTCTAGGCAGGAAGCACAAGAGAAGAAAAAGACTTACAATAACAAACCCAAAACAATTAAGAAAATGGTAATAGGAACCTACCTATCGATAATTACCTTAAATGTAAATGGAATAAATGCTCCAACCAAAAGACACAGACTGGGTGAATGGATACAAAAACAAGACCCATATATATGCTGTCTACAAGAGACCCACTTCAGACTTAGGGACACATACAGACTGAAGGTGAGGGGATGGAAAAAGATATTCCATGCAAATGGAAATCAAAAGAAAGCTGGAGTAGCAATTCTCATATCAGACAAAATAGACTTTAAAACAAAGACTATTACAAAAGACAAAGAAGGACACTACATAATGATCAAGGGATCAATCCAAGACAAAGATATAACAATTGTAAATATTTATGCACCCAACATAGGAGCACCTCAATACATAAGGCAAATACTAACAGCCATAAAAGGGGAAATCGACAGTAATACGATAAAAGAAGGGTACTTTAACACCCTACTTTCACCCATGGACAGATCATCCAAAATGAAAATAAATAAGGAAACACAAGCTTTAAATGACACATTAAGCAAGATGGACTTTATTGATATTTATAGGACATTCCATCCAAAAACAACAGAATACACATTCTTCTCAAGTGCTCATGGAACATTCTCCAGGATAGATCATATCTTGGGTCACAAATCAAGCCTTGGTAAATTTAAGAAAATTGAAATTGTATTAAGTATCTTTTCCGACCATAATGCTATGAGACTAGATATCAGTTACAGGAAAAATCTGTAAAAAATACCAACAAATGGAGGCTAAACAATACACTACTTAATAACTAAGAGATCACTGAAGAAGTGAAAGAGGAAATCAAAAAATACCTAGAAACAAATGACAACGAAAACAAGACGACCCAAAACCTATGGGGTGCAGCAAAAGCAGTTCTAAGAGGGAAGTTTATAGCAATACAATCCTACCTTAACAAATAAGAAACATCTCAAATAAACAACCTAACCTTACAACTAAAGCAATTAGAGAAAGAAGAACCAAAAAAACCCCAAAGTTAGCAGAAGGAAAGAAATTATAAAGATCAGATCAGAAATAAATTAAAAAGAAATGAAAGAAACGACAGCAAAGGTCAAAAACACTAAAAGCTGGTTCTTTGAGAAGATAAACAAAATTGATAAAGCATTAGCCAGTCTCATCAAGAAAAACAGGGAGAAGACTCAAATCAATAGAATTAGAAATGAAAAAGGAGAAGTAACAACTGACACTGCAGAAATACAAAGGATCATGAGAGATTACTACAAGCAACTCCATGCCAATAAAATAGACAACCTGGAAGAAACGGACAAATTCTTAGAAATGCACAACCTCCCGAGAATGAACCAGGAAGAAAGAGAAAATATGAACAGACCAATCACAAGCACTGAAATTGAAACTGTGCTTAAAAATCTTCCAACAAACAAAAGCCCAGGACCAGATGGCTTCACAGGCGAATTCTATCAAACATTTAGAGAAGAGCTAACACCTATCCTTTTCAAACTCTTCCAAAATATGGCAGAGGGGGGAACACTCCCAAACTCATTCTATGAGGCCACCATCACCCTGATACCAAAACCAGACAAAGATGTCACAGAAAAAGAAAGCTACAGGGCAATATCACCGACGAATATAGATGCAAAAATCCTCAACAAAATACTAGCAAACAGAATCCAATAGCACATTAAACAGATGATACACCATGATCAAGTGGGGTTTATCCCAGGAATGCAAGGATTATTCAATACATGCAAATCCATCAATGTGATACACCATATTAACAAACTGAAGTAGAAAAACCATACGATAATCTCATTAGATGCAGAAAAAGCTTTTGACAAAATTCAACACTAGTTTATGATAAAAACCCTCCAGAAAGTAGGCATAGAGGGAACTTTCCTCAACATAATAAAGGCCATATATGACAAACCCACAGACAACATCATCCTCAATGGTGAAAAACTGAAACCATTTCCACTAAGATCAGGAACAAGACAAGGTTGCCCACTCTCACCACTATTCAACATAGTTTTGGACGTTTTAGCCACAGCAATCAGAGAAGAAAAGGAAATAAAAGGAATCCAAATTGGAAAAGAAAAAGTAAAGCTGTCACTGTTTGCAGATGACATGACACTATACATAGAGAATCCTAAAGATGCTACCAGAAAACTACTAGAACTAATCAATGAATTCGGTAGCAGGATACAAAATTAATGCACAGAAATCCCTTGCAGTCCTATACACTAGTGATGAAAAACCTGAAAGTGAAATTAAGAAAACACTCCCTTTTACCACTGCAGCAAAAAGAATAAAATATCTAGGAATAAACCTACCTAAGGAGACAAAAGACCTCTATGCAGAAAATTATAAGACACTGATGAAAGAAATTAAAAATGATACAAATATGGCTTCCCTGGTGGCACAGTGGTTGAGAGTCCACCTGCTGATGCAGGGGACACGGGTTCGTGCCCCGGTCTGGGAAGATCCCACATGCCATGGAGCAGCGGGGCCCGTGAGTCACGGCCGCTGAGCCTGCACGTCCAGAGCCTGTGCTCTGCAACGGGAGAGGCCACAACAGTGAGAGGCCCGTGTACCGCAAAAAAAAAAAAAAAAAAAAAAAAAAGATACAAATAGATGGAGAAATATACCATGTTCTTGGATTGGAAGAATCAACATTGTGAAAATGACTATACTACTCAAAGCAATCTACAGATTCAATGCAATCCCTATCAAACTACCACTGGCATTTTTCACAGAACTAGAACAAAAAATTTCACAATTTGTATGGAAACACAAAAGACACCGAATAGCCAAAGCAATCTTGAGAAAGAAAAATGGAGCTAGAGGAATAAGGCTCCCTGACTTCAGACTATACTACAAAGCTACAGTAATCAAGACAGTATGGTACTGGCACAAAAACAGAAATATAGATCAGTGGAACAGGATAGAAAGCCCAGAGATAAACCCACACACCTATGGTCACCTTATCTTTGATAAAGGAGGCAAGAACATACAATGGAGAAAAGACAGCCTCTTCAATAAGTGGTGCTGGGAAAACTGGACAGCTACATGTAAAAGAATGAAATTAGAACACTCCCTAACACCATACACAAAAATAAACTCAAAAATGGATTAAAGACCTAAATGTAAGGCCAGACACTATAAAACTCTAGGGGAAAACATAGGCAGAACACTCTATGACATAAATCACAGCAAGATTCTTTTTGACCCACCTCTTAGAGAAATGGGAATAAAAACAAAAATAAACAAATGGGACCTAATGAAACTTCAAAGCTTTTGCACAGCAAAGGAAGCCATAAACAAGACCAAAAGACAACCCTCAGAATGGGAGAAAATATTTGCAAATGAAGCAACTGACAAAGGATTAATCTCCAACATTTACAAGCAGATCATGAGGCTCAATATCAAAAACACAAACAACCCAATCCAGAAATGGGCAGAAGATCTAAATAGACATTTCTCCAAAGAAGATATACAGATTGTCAACAAACACATGAAAGAATGCTCATCATTAATCATTAGAGAAATGCAAATCAATACTACAATGAGATATCATCTCACATCAGTCAGAATGGCCATCATCAAAAAATCTACAAACAATAAATGCTGGAGAGGGTGTAGAGAAAAGGGAACCCTCTTGCACTGTTGATGGGAATGTAAATTGATACAGCCAGTATGGAGAACAGTACGGAGTTTCCTTAAAAATCTAAAAATAGAACTACCATACGACCCAGCATTCCCACTACTGGGCATATACCCTGAGAAAACCATAATTCAAAAAGAGTCATGTACCACAATGTTCATTGCAGCTCTATTTACAATTGCCAGGACATGGAAACAACCTAAGTGTCCATCGACAGATGAACGGATAAAGAAGATGTGGCACATAACATACAATGGGATATTACTCAGCCATAAAAAGACAAAATTGAGTCATTTGTAGTGAGGTGGATGGACCTAGAGTCTGTCATACAAAGTGAAGTAAGTCAGAAAGAGAAAAACAAATACCGTTTGCTAACACATAAATATGGAATCTAAAAAAATGGTCATGAAGGATCTAGGGGCAAGAAAGGAATAAAGACGCAGACGTAGAGAATGCACTTGAGGACACGGGGAGGGGGAAGGGTAAGATGGGAGAAAGTGAGAGTGTAGCATGTACATATATACACTACCAAATGTAAAATAGATAGCTAGTGGGAAATAGCCGCATAGCACAGGGAGATCAGCTCGGTACTTTGTGACCACCTAGAGGGGTGGGATAGGGAGGGTGGGAGGGAGGGAGACGCAAGAAGGAAGAGATATGGGGACATATGTTTATGTAAATCTGATTCACTCTGTTATGAAGCAGAAACTAACACACCATTGTAAAGCAATTATACTCCAGTACAGAGAAAGGAAGGAAGGAAGGGAGGGAGGGAGGGAGGGAGGGAGGGAGGAAGGAAGGGAGAAAGAAAGAAAGAAAAAGAAAGAAAGAAATGGGGGACACAGAAAGGCTTTTGTGCCCAGGAGCCCCACAGGGTCCTGCTCAGTTTTGTTAGGTAGTTAGTCAGACACTAGCAGCAAGGAGGTGACAGTGGTGAGAAAAACAAGAAATCGAGTCACACACCCAACCATCTGGGGACCCTCCCAGACTTGAGCAGCAAGGAGGTGACAGTGGCTAGAAAGACTAGAAGAAATAAAGTCACACACCCAGAGCCTCCTGGGGACTCTCCCTTGACCCCGCCCAGAACGGGTGAAAGTATGGTCATGTGGTGGGTGGCTTATCCTGGTAAAGAGGGGCACAGTAACACGAGGGGACTTCCCAGGACTGCGCATGCCCTTATCAGAGAGGCGTATAACCTACAGTAAACCCTAAGTCATATAATAAAATCCATAGGTGGTTTTGCCCCCCACCCCCCCAGTGGGCGTTTGTTAGCAATTCAAGGGTGACAGCATGCGCAGCAGTAAACTTGTTACAGAGCTCAGGGACTGCTGATCAAATAATGATCACCTCTCACTCCTCCCCCCACCCCACCTCCCCGCAAAATGCTCCTTAAAAGCGCCCTGAAGCCTGTACAGGAATGCTGCTTTCAATTCGCAGAAACAGCCCACTGTGTCTCTGAGAGTGTACCTTTGCTTTGATAAACTTTGCTTTGGGCCTGCTTCACTTCACTGAAACAGCCCGCTCTCAGAAACAGCCCGCTCCCCCTCTCCCTCTCTGAGAGTGTACCTATGCTTAAATAAGCTTTGCTTTGTGCTTAAGCTTAATGTGCTTAAGCTTAACGTGGTAGCTTGCAATTCTTTGCTTACTATCATGGAACCAAGATTGCTGGTCCGGGCCTTCAGTTGAAGCTATTTTGTTACAACGCACGTCCACCCGGTGACATTGCCAATGGCCCTTCTGAATATATCCTTTCATTATCCTGATGCTTAACTCAGGCTACCACAAAACACAGTCTACTAACTCATAAAATGCATCAGAAATGCTCCTATAAAGGCGTAGTTGATCCAGTAAGAAATGAACAGTTTCAAAGCCTACATAAAAATTCTCCAGACTCCACCATCTTCTCCCTTCTTAAACCTGAATGTCAAACGTACACCTTTTCCTACAAAAGTATGGTGCCCTTCCCCTTCAAACTGCTGACACAGTTCCAGAGGGAAGTGACAGGGTCACACATTCATATCAAGTTTGTGTCGAGAATCAGGTAAACCCTAAGAAAGGACCAAGCCTTCTCTTTATTTCCAGTCCTAGATTTAAAGTAACTTCTCTATGTAGCTTAGCTCATCCCCTCACTGCCTCAACAAAAAGATATGTTTTTGTCACTTTCATGCACAGATAAGATTTGTATCAAGGTCATTGGGGAAGACATTGAGATTTTTCAATTTAAACAACAGTTCACATCAGTGAAGTCTTGGTTAAACAAATTCCCAGCGAAACACAAGATAAGGCAAACCTATTAGTATATTAAATGGAAAAATTGTTGCTGTATTATGTGTACCAGTGGGGGACAAAAGGAAGGAGAGAGCATCTCGGCATGGTTTGATAATTATCCATTAACCAGTGCAATTAATAAATTCTCCAGACAATTACCTTGACCCAAATATTTGCTCAAGCCCACAATGATCATTTTGATGGTAGATGGCAAGAGATCTCAGACATAATCTTGTCCTGCTTTGCCTCTGCCTGCCTGTGCTGAGCAGCAGTCAGATGGCCCTGCTCATATCCATGTGTTTGACTTGCTGGTGTTTTGTTGCAGAGATTGGAATCAGGGAATAAGACAAAGAAGTGAAAGCAATCTATGGAGGGTGAAGTGATATTTTTCCTCTTCTCCAGCTAGTGATTAAATTAAAACAATATTTGTCTTATTCAGTAGTTCAGGCTACTATAGAAAAAATACCATAGACTGGGTGGCTTAAACAACAAACATTGATTCCCCAAAGTCTGGAGTATGGGACGTCTAAGATCAAAGAGCCAATAGATTCAGTGTCTGGTGAGAGCCCACTTCCTGGCTTGTAGACAGCAGCCTTCTTGCTCACATGAGGCTCATATGATAGAGAGAGAGTTTTGATTCCTTCATCTCCTTATCAGGGCACTGATCCCATCATGGCGGGGGGGGGGGGGGGGCTCCACCTTGAGGACTTTGTCTAAACCCAATTAACTGTGAAAGACCTTACCTACAAACACCATCACATAGGAGATTAAGGCTTCCAGGTATTAATTTTGGGATGGCACATACATCCAGTCCATAGCAGTATTCTCTGGTCACATTTGAGGTATCAGATGTAGTGGTTTAATAAAACAACAAAAACAAACAAAAAATGAAAACAAACACAGACTGGCTTAAGAACCAGTGAAACTGAATTTGAATCTTAATGTTGACAAAATATGTTTGGTACCCTTGCTCAAGTCATGAAAAATGAGAGTTAAGAAGGGGGAAGAATTGTGTGGTTTCTAAAATGGCTCATGGCTTACACACTGCATATCTAAATAGTGGATCTGTCTTTATCTTTGTCTCTGGGCATCTGAAGGTGTTTAATAAAGTAAGTGAACCTCTTTGTGAGGTCTCTTCACTTGCAACCCTATCATGAGATACAAAGGACACCATTCTCAGGACAGAAATATTGAGAAGACAAGTCCTGGAATTTAAAGGCAGCAACATGTTTGCATAGTTGAAGGATATAGATATATTCATACTGTTTAGGTCCAAAAAAAGAACTCACTCATTTCCAAACCAACTCTTTGATATCAGTCTGAAAAAAAATCAGATTAAAATAATCCCAGGCTCTTGTGACCATCTAGAGTGGTGGGATAGGGAGGGTGGGAGGGAGACACAAGAGAGGGGGGATATGGGGATATATGTATACGTATAGCTGATTCACTTTATTATACAGCAGAAACTAACACAACATTGTAAAGTAATTATACTCCAATAAAGATGTTAAAAAAAGAAAAAAAGAAGAATCCCAGGCTCACTGCTGCATGCAAAGCAGAGTGACGATGTCACGAGGCAGATGCAAATCGGACCCTTTGCAGGAAGCCTCTGTGTTCACAATGTCCTTTACCCTGAATCTCAGGGGACTTCAGCCCTGTCATCTGCCTTCCCTGGAATCTCTCTCTAGTTTCATTCTCTTTCTTGACGTAGTTTAACCAGAAGTACACATACTAGCCCAAGTGTGACCTAACCAGTACTTCGTAAATTTTTTTCTTGTTTTATGACCCATATTCTCGTCTGGTGTAAAAACTGTACTGATCTTTTGGCCACAGAAATATATTTGACAAGAGCCATCCGAAAACAGTCCAAAATGATGGCTAGGTTTATTTTCTTTATTGAAAAGATAATCAGTTCCAGTTATAAAACGGATTGTTATATCCAGGAATAATTTTGCTAATGTGGCTAAGGCAGTGCTTCTCAGGCTGAGAAGTGGGACTCATTAGTTGGTCATGCCATATTAAAAAGAAAGAAAGGACTGAAAGAAAGAAAAGAGAGAAAAGGGGAAGAAAGAAAAGAAAACGGATAGGGTATTGAAAATGTCTCACAATATGGTTCAGTATTGTTTTATAAAACATTTGTTTCACTGATATGTACTTAAATGCAAAAAAATCTACTGTGTGTATTTACAGGATTGCGATGTAAAATGTATTTCCTACTCTAGGTTATGTTTCAAAAGTTTGAATGCTACTGTAAGAGGTAAGAAATTTTACTAAAGAAAGAGAAAATGTTAACCTTAGAAGTTAACAGGACACGCTCTTTAGAGGTCAGCCATGTACATACAGGTAGAAAAACATAGGGCAAGGCAATAACTATATCCAGCCTCAAAAAATGCCATCACCTCATCACAGTGGGAGCACCCCAGGCTGAACCACACCAGTGTCTGGTCTTCTCTGTTCTGAAAACGATCACTGTGCAGGCAGCAGGGTGAGACTGCTGATAGCCCTCTGAGGATGGAAGAGTGAATGCATTCAATTTCACCCTTGTAAAATCAAACACAGTGCTTCCCTGGTGGCACAGTGGTTAAGAGTCCGCCTGCCAATGCAGGGGACGTGGGTTCGAGCCCTGGTCCGGGGGGATCCCACATGCCGCAGAGCGGCTGGGCCGATGAGCCACAGCTACTGAGCCTGCGCTCTAGAGCCCGCGAGCCGCAACTGTTGAAGCCCGCGTGTCTGGAGCCCATGCTCTGCAGCGGGAGAGACCCCAACAATGGGAGGCCCCCGCACACCGCAGCAAAGAGTGGCCCCAGCTCGCCGCAGCTAGAGAGAGCCAGCATGCAGCAACGGAGACCCAACGCAGCCAAAAGTAAATAAGTTAATTAATTAAAAGAAAATCAAACACAGAAAAGGGCCCACCTAGAGCTGTTATCTACGATCAGAAACTATAGTTAAATGTTTCCTTTGGGTTTTTTCCTCCTTTTGTATTTCCCCTCCAATCATTTAAATAAAATAACTGAATAAAACGTAAAAGCACCCCCGAAATGATAACAATACCTTGACTGAGGCATTTGTATGACTTCTGGGGACGCACTGGCTGTCAGGGACAGAAAGTTCACTGAGCATGTCCCGTGGAGCAGGACATAGCTGGTCCCAAGGATATCTTTGGCTGGCTCCTTTTTGTCAATAATGACTGACAGGTTGCTTCACCTACCATGATGAAGAAAGCATCTTCCGTTTAGCATCTCTGCAAAGGTAACTGGGATTTATAGGCACCATATATTTTAAATTACTCATCCTAAGGGGATTTTGATTTTGCTGGAGATGCAGGGAAGAGGGAGTTCTTGAAAGATAGTCCCTGAGAGAAAAAAATCGAATCTTTAACCCTCACTGAACTAGAGAGATGGATACTGTTTGAACTTTGGAAAGAGAATCTCAGAGGTACAAAGGAAGACTTTTGCTCTTTTGCCATGGGACCTTATACAAACAATTTAATCCCAATTAACGTTTTCTTTAACACCTGGTAGAAGAGGGGTCCTGATCAAATAATTTCAATTTAATACACATGAACTTAGAGTTACTTACATGAAAGACACTGAACATAGTACTAGGGGCATAAAGAAGAAGAATTACCAGGACTCATCACCTTGTGAGCTCAACAGGGAAACAATGAACCTTAGTATAAGGCATTATAGGGTGTGTTGCCCACATCACAGACAATGGGAGCCCCAAGACCTGTTGAACAGGGCTGTGAGGGTGCATACAAACCAGGAGACCATCCTTGACCCCTAAGGGAGGGTCTACCACATGCTAACCAAGCCCATCTCTCATTGTTGCCTCTCACTGTCCCCCAAAACCATCCAGGCTATCGCCATATGGGCACATGTTAAGTTCAAATATGAATGCTTTCTCTTGCTACTGTGACAGGAGGGTTTTTCAGTTTTTAGGAATGCACAGTTCAGAGCAGGGATTCCTGATACAAGTCCCCCTCCTACTTCTTAGTATCTCAGTAAGCAGGGAGGTTCGTTGAGAGTTATATTTTCAGAGACAGTGGTATCATGCCAGAATTCCTCAAAGCAGGATCTGGTATCTGCAGTATTTGGATTAGCTCAGATATAACTAAAATGGATTTTTGCCTCCCATTTGAAATATTGTTAGTATAAACCTTTCTCAGAAAGTGAGTTGAGATCAGATGGCACGGTGTTGTAAAGTGTGACTGGATTATTGAATTAGGAGCTTGGGCAGTGGTTTATCAACGGGACGTGAGGAGGATTTGGGAGGAGCAGTCCACCCCTCGGGGAGAGGTACTGATATTTTATCACGAGATTGCCACTGCATGGTGTTCATAAAAAGCAGACTGAATTTTAATTAGTTTTATAATTGTTTATACTTTCTCTTTAGACCACACACTATTTCCTCGTTGCCTGCCCCTGGGGCAGGAGGCAGACCACCCCAACTGCCCCACCTCCTACATCATTGGCTTGGGTTTCCATTTTTTGCGATGTTCTAATCTTAGGCATGTCAATACCTGAGTCTGTTTCCCCATTCATAACATTTAGAAACTTGCAAGTTTAATACTCTTTGGTTTATAATGCCAAGTACATATAAGTTAAGCTGGAAGCCTTGACATCATCTAAATTTCTGTAACGGGGGCAGCTGTATTCTCTAAGCCCTGTCATCATTCTCTTTTACCTCTGAAGTCTATACATGATAGCATTTTAGTATTAAACATTTACTGAAAATATTAGCTAGGAAGAAACACACACTGTTTTCCTTCTTTTTTTAATATAAATTTATTTATTTTTATTTATTGTTTTTGGCTGTGTTGGGTCTTTGTTGTGTTGCGCAGGCTTCTCATTGCAGTGGCTTCTCTTGTTGCGGAGCACAGGCTCTAGAGTGCCCAGGCTTCAGAAGATGCAGTGCGTGGGCTCAGTGGTTGTGGCTCGCTGGCTCTAGAGTGCAGGCTCAGCAGTCGTGGTGCACGGGCTTAGTTGCTCCGTGGCATGTGGGATCTTCCTGGACCAGGGCTTGAACCCGTGTCCCCTGCATTGGCAGGTGGATTCTTAACCACTGTTTCACCAGGGGAGCCCTGTTTTTCTTCTAATCATCGACCAATTCTTCAAATTTCCAAGCTTTTGCAATAGGGTCAACAGGGGACTACTTTCAAATCACATAACTCTGCTAACCAAGAAAATTCTATCTTGGCTCTCAGTAATCCATGAACTCCTGAAGCTTACAAGAGTCCTTGCATGCTTAGAGCTGAAAAATATCTTTCCTAAATTGGATTAAATAATGTGTAGATAAATATGTATATAGTATTTTAATAAGGGAAGCAGATGCTATTTTCTTTCATTACATCTTCCATTCATGTTGCTCTGAATTTAGAGCTCAGAGGAAGTCATTACATTTAATAATAGAGCAGGGTGTTGAATGTATATTAATTAAATATCAGCAGATGGTAAAGGGAGTTCTCGCTGAGTATGAATAAGGAGAGAGTGAGTTCTAACTGCCATGTAATTAAGCTGAACCTGCAGAAACAATGGAGGTGTGATTACTTTTTTATTAACACATTATACTTACATGTGATGTGGAAGAATTTAATTACTCTGTAACTCCTATTAGGGTAAGCCAAGTTGCTCTCACATTGAGTTGGTCTCTGTTCCCAGCAAACACGATGGAACAGCCCACGTCACGTTATTTCCAAGCATTTTGATTGTCATGTGGTGCAGGTTGGGGGATGGTCCCCATGCGTCTCCATATTTGGATGTGTCTCAGTACCACCAAGCAGCCAGCCTATCACCTCTGTTTCCTGCTAAGTGTTAGTGGATAAGCCCAAAACTTCAGAGCAGTGTAGAAACAGAGGGGTGAACTTATCTTTCTTGCTGAGGCATGTCGTGGACATATCACAGTTGACAATCAGGTTTTACTCAATTTAGAGAAAAAGTTAGGAAAGAAGAAAACGAATCAGTTTCTGCCTTGAGGCTGGTGAGCAAGTGAGTTGCCTTGAGTTGCAGAAAGCCCACTCTCGGAGGGTGTATTTGTCTTTCATGATCATTTATTTGTTTGAACGCCAGTGTATCTATCAAACGGCAATTGTTACTTGCTGGTCATTGATATACACATATACTTTTTGAATTTCATACCTTTTCTTTTCTGGTGGTGGTGGTCTAGCTTCCACCAATGTTTCCATGGAATTCTCAGCAAGTTGAAGATCTTAGAGGAACAAATGATAGATAGAGCTTCATGTTATTACTATGAGGAGGGCCCTAGATTAACAGTCTGTGATTGACCTAGACCTTCCTTAATCTGATTATGGGCATATGAACATTCATTCTGGGGTGGAAAGGTATAAGTAGCTAACTGTTTGGTACTTCTCAGTATGATGAATGCTTATGAGAAAGGATTTGTGAGACAAGGCCAATCTTCGGTGATTATTTGCTTCCAGTGGAGAAAATAGGCAGTTATTTACCTGCTCCAGTTTTCTAGCTAGGAAGGTAAAAGTATTAGCAAACAGACAAGCAAACTATAAAAAGAAGCATGGTTAAACACCACTCCAGAGCCAACCTCAGTGCATTTCCCTCTTTGTTATGGGGGGACTTGATATCTAATTGGTTCTCTGTCCTCTTCTCAATGTTGGAGCCATAAATGTTAATACCAGGTATCTCTGACTATGAGCTCTTGATTCAAATGTGCCCAAAGCTAGGGATGGCCTTAGGGAGCCCTAGTGAAAAACTGAAGTGACTCAGTTCAGTGTCGAGCCAACCTTAGTCTAATATGCTCTTTCCTTTTTCAGTAACATTTAAGCACCAGGCCTTCCAATATGGATTTTAGACCAAATCCTCACCTTACACTCTGACTCCTATAACTAGATCTCCATTTCTCTTGGCTCCTGAATTGCGAACTTGACCTGTATTCAAGTATTTTTAGAATTTCCACAGTGTAAGTCACTCACCCAAGAGCCCATACTCATCAGCGATGGAGCTGAATTCATCCAGAGCTGTTTGACTTCAGGGCCTGAACTATTACTTACAAAGCTCTGATAACCTTGAGATTTTTTTTCTATTGTTGGCCATATCTCTAATGCTCAGAAATTCATGACTCTCATTTACTCCCCTCTTTGAAATTCTATTTAGAAATGCATATTCTGAAATCGTAGCCATCAAATTCCAGGAACAACAATAACAAAAAACAAGCAAACAAAAAAAAACTAAGCATACTTCTGTTTTTGTTTTTGGATGCAGTAGTAAAAAAATCAAGCACTTTATAGACCTGGCTGAATCACTGTCTATGTAACTGTGTTCACGTTACTTAACCTCTCTGTTCACGTTACTTAACCTCTCTGTTCCTCTATTTCTTCATATGAAAAGGAGCATGATAAGTACTGCTAAATTAGGATGCTGTAAGGATTGAGGAAACTAACACATATGCTGTTTGCCCAGTCAAGTGCAGAGACTACAGTGCTAGGTTGCTGGTTTCAAAAATCAGTTTGTGTGACCTTGGAAAAGTTATTTGATGCCTCAGTTTTCTCATCTGTAAGTGGTGATAATAATACCTCCCTTACAGTGAGGATTAAATTATTACATATAAAGCACTTTTTACACTTGACGTAGAGAGTGCCACGTCTATGTCTGCTATTATTATTACAGTTCCTGGCACGTAACAGTTCCAGGAATGATTATATAAAAGAACCAGAACAATGTTTGCTATGTGGTTAGGTGTTAAAGAACTGTTAGTCAGCTACCCCTTTAACTTTCCTAACATCAACAGACGAACCCCAGTTATAACTAGGGCTTGGGGGGAGTTCTCAAATGATTATGGAATCATTACAAACCCCACAAAGCCGCAGCATTAAAATTATAAAAGAAATCTCTTAGTATCGAAAGGGTTCCCATAAATCTAGGATTTATGCTCCTAGATGATACAATTTGAAGTAAGCATGTTTTCATTCTTTCTTTTTTTCCCAGAAGGAGATTCACACAGATTATTCTAACTGCCCACTTTCATCCTATTCCAAGAAATCTTGGCTTCAGAGCTTGTTTTAAATTATTAGGGCCTAGAGTTAAAAGGCATTTGCTCCTGAGTCAAATATAAATCAGACGCAGGTAATGCACCCTCCTGGTGTGAGTTCGGGGGACTAGATCCCTAGCAGCTGCTAACCATGTCCCAGTTCAGATGTGGTGGAAAGCTGGAGGGCTGACATTGGTCCTCAACACATTACACAACCTTCCCTACATCACACTGAAGGGGAAAGTGGCCACAGATGTGTGCATGATCACTGGGCCATGAATAATCTTTTTTTTTTTTCATTACTAACACAGTCATTTAAATGTTGATGGCCTCCTGAAGGACAAAAACATTACAAAGATGTTTTCCATCTCATATTTGGAAATTGTTTTAAAATGTACCTACTCCAACGCCCCCGCTCTTCTTTTTTTCAGCCTCAGGAAACTGAAGCTCAGAAAATTGGTGGTGCCCTGACACTTGTCATACCATTTAATTTATGTTTCCTCACTCTTAACTCCAGGACTCTTTCCAATGCTCTCGCCTGAAACATCACTGGATTCAACTGCGCTGAATTAACTGAATCACTCCTGGAAACAGAAGGAGCGCAGATGGTCTCTTGTGAATCCAGCCCCAAATCCTTGTGGGAGCACTGCTTACCTGCAGCTTTTAATGAACAAATAAAGCCCATGTGTAAATAAGCACAATCATTTCCATTAGACCCTAAGAAGCTCATCAGGTTTACACCAGTAGGGTTCATTGCCAAAATGGCCAGGAATAACGTTTAGGGTTGCTCTCTGCTTTCCAAAACATAGCTCAGGTGTCACATTAGATGGATAAACCTATTCTCCTTTGAATCTATTGCTTCCTCCTTTGGTTCTGCTGTAAGATTTGCAACTAGAGCGGCCTTCTCCAAAAGCAGGGTTTGAAATAGAGATTAGTATAGTTCTAAATGAAATCTCTTTCTAAAATAAAGGAATCAGCCCTCAACAATTAAATTATAAGACCCAATTAATAATTCATTTTTATTAATACAGATAATTCCTCTGGGTCATTTAAAATGCATATGGCAGTGCAGTAGGGGCCAAGCCAACATAAATTCATTTTCTCAAGTCAGTCCTATTATTTTTCTAAGATAAACATAGGCAACCTGACACTGTGGAGGGAAAAGAAAAATACAATATCTGAGGCTCAAATAAAAAACCAAAACAAAACAGTTCCTAACAATAAATCAATCCACCATGGCCTTCAAAAATCGAAAGAATACAGGAAACTTTCACAGCCAGAAGTAAGATAGAACATTATATGCCTGGTATTTCTCCACCCTTGGTGAAGAAACATCTGATTTTTCTAGAATGTGACAAGCTATCTGGGTATAAAAAGCGCCCTTCTTCTCTATAATTAGAAGGAAAGAAAGTGCTATAATCTCATGGACATTAGACCCCAGCTCATTTGGGGGTAAATGCCTAACAATTTCAGGCACGGTAACTCTTAAGCTGCAAATAAATCCCAGGATATGCAGTCCAATAAAGTAAAAATTTTGAAGTGGTTAGAGGGTAGAGCATATTTCTGGCCCTGAAGAGGACACGGTCTGTGGATCAGCTTACAGAGTGAGGATGTGGACACACTGACTCAGGTTAGAACTGGACTTCATGGCACTGAACTAGCCTCAGCTTTTTCCCCATTCCTGAGCATCAAAAAATGTCCCTGCAGCTCTGGATGCCTCTATGCAAGTGAATGAGACCGCGCAATTTCTCAGTCCCCCTATGCGAGGTGATACACAAAGCACTTCAGGGGATGGGCCTCCGTCCATTTGAAACATTGTACATTTCCCTGTGGTTTAATTTAAGCTCATCTTTTTTTTTTTCTCTCACGAAATGGAATACCGCTTCTCCACAAGGAATGAGAGAATGGCTTCCACATAGGGCCCTTAATGGATAATTAATGATTCAGACTTGATTTTTATGGAAGCTAAGGTCCAAACTTTGGATTCGTCCTTAATGAATGTAAGTTCAAAATACTTTAAGAACACCACCACCTCAACACTCCACTGCACCCACATTCGTCTGAGACTCTACTTCTCAACTGGATTTCAGTTGCTGGATCTCTTCTCCAACAGATTCCCCCACTTTCACCATGTGCCCTGACAGCCTACGCTCAGCACAAGGACCAACGGGATCCTTCTAAACTGTGTTGACCTGAAGCAAACAGACTGCCAGATATTTCTCCAGCAAAGATGGATTTCTTAGAGATCAGCAGAGAATTGCAATTCAGGGTCTGCAAAATGGCGAGCCATGGTAAGTCTCCATACAGCAAGGGAAGGAGAACATTTTTAAAGAGAGGAAAAAGAAGTTGGGAGGGTTATAGTAAACAAAGAGTCCATGGCTTTTCATTAGCTGAGTTTCTGCCAGGAAAGAAGCAGAGTCTTTCCTCTTCCTGTTGGGCTCTGCTATTGAGAGCTCCCCCTTCTGGTCTCTCAACTCTATTTATCAATAATTAAGGTTTCTGTTGATTAATTTTTTACAATTGTAAGGCAGATCATGCCATTTATCTGCTCAAATTCCTCCGATAGCTTCTCCTATAGGAAATTGGCCTTCACTACCGTACTGTCGTTATTTCTCTCACTCTCATTTCCTTTCTGTCTCCCTACTGACTTTCTGCTCATTATGAAATATGTCTGGCACACTTCCAACTCTGGACCTCTGAATTTGCTTCAGGGAACTCTCTTCCTCCAGATTACCACATAGCATACGCTCCCCATTTCTTAAATCTTTGGTCAGATATTCCGTTATTAGAGAGGCCTTTCCTAACCAATTTGAACAAAATGTCAAGCTCATCCATTTTCCATATGCTTCATCTACTTTGTCCCTAGTATTTATGATCACTTGACTGATCTGCATTGATAGATGGCCAAGCTGCCTTCTTCGTCTAGCTCCCTGAGAATGAGGACTTCACTGCAGTAGATCCTGCATCTAGAACAGTGCCTTCCACCTAAAGTCACTCAATACATATTTATAGAATGAAGGAGGATTGAAAAGATTATTCTAATGCATTGTAACGGGCTAAATTCATTCTGAATGGCCCCAACTCATTCTGAACAGTCCAAACAGATTCTGGCTGCGTCAAAAAAGATCTAAGATGTGAAGCCCAATTTTCACACACTTTCCCACCAACTCAAATAACTTCTGGGAACTGACTAGACTGTGAGGTCTTTGAAGGAAGGACTACCTCCTTTTTGTTGTTTTACCTCCAGCACCTAATGTAGGCATGACCCATACCAGGGACTTAATAAATGTTAATAAATTAAAAATCTGTCAACACAGGGTGCGATTCTTTCAAACCAGTACTGCTCAGTTTGCAAAAGATCCACAGACTTTAAATTCATATTTAAATATGATAACGTATCAAAATTACTGCAACAGCATACCTACAACAGATTAACTACTTTCACCGTTACCTTTTCCAGTACAAAAATTATATTAATCATAAAGATCTTGTCTTTTACAAATTCCATCGTCACAAATAGCATAGGAAGTTGGTGCAGAGAGGCGTTATGACTCTTATAGTACAAACTTAAAGAGATTAAGATTAGTACAAATAGGATATTTGAACTTTTAAAAAATACTGCAATTTTAGCAGGGCAGAGTTGATGATTTTCTTCCAAATTAATAGTATTATCAACTCTTTTATATAATTCTCTAGGGAAAAATCTGTGTGCAAAGTTACTGATGGTCTTCATTTAAAGAAAGAAATTATGACAGAAAAAAATTTCTAGCCATAAGCAATTAGCTAATTACAAATTCATACTTACTGTACTAATACACTAATATTACTATACTTCTAACATTTCTTGAGTACTTCACCCAATGTCAAGCACTATGTTGAGAGCTTTAAATGTAATGCTTATTTAATCCTTAAGCAGACTTGTAATGTGGATACTAATATCATCTCTATTTTATAGACAAAGGAATTAATATCTAGATATGTTAGCTTTCTAAGACCACAATTAGTACTTGATTGAACTTGGGTTCAAAACTAGGTCCTTCTGGCCTCAAAGTCCAGGGTATTAGTGTCCAGTTTTATAAGCTCTAGTCATTTACACGACTGGGGGAATGTACCCTGTTTTCTCATCAAAATATATGCAACTTAATTATAAAAGATAATCTAAAGTATACTATTCTTTATGTAAGAAAGAGATTTAAGAAACCATGAATGTATCTGCTAACTTATGCAAAAAAAAAAAAAAAAAAAAAAAGGAGAATGAATAAACCAGAAACTAATGAGACAAGTTACCTAATAAGAGTGGGTGAGAAAAAATGGGAGGATGGTAATAGGGTGGAAGGGATGAGGAGAGAGTGAAACTTGTTTAAATATACTTTTTGGTATATTTCTGGTAAAGTTTAACACACTCCATGTGATTTATAATAAGATATACATATATATAAAATTTGGTCTTCGTGTAGTTTCTGACAGAGCTCTGAAAACCCTTGGAATTTCCTAAGTGATAAGAGCAATAAAAGTGCCTTTTGTTGTGTTAATGAGGTGACTTTTGGAAAGTGCCTAAGGATGGGGGCTGGTTGCCAGGAGGACCAACCTTGTGATTAGAAGGTTGCAACTTTCAGTCCTTGCCTCCAACCCCACCTCTGGGGAGGAAAAAGGGGCTAGAGGTTGAACTGATCGCCAGTGGCCAATGATTTAGTCAATCATGCCTACATAATGAAGCCTCCACAAAACCCCAAAAGGACGGGGTTTGAAAAGCTTCTGGGCTGATGAACACTCAGATTTGGGAAGAGTGCTGCTCTCAGAGAGGGCAATGAAGCTCTGTATTCTTTTCCTATACCTTGCCCTATGTATCTCTTCATCTGGTTCTTGATTAGTATCCTTTAAAGTCCTTTGTAATAAATTGATAACATAATGAGTAAACAGGTTTCCTGAGCTCTGTGAGCCAGTCTAGCAAATTAATTGAACCTAAGAAGGGGGTCCTGGGAATCTCTGATTTATAGCCAGTTGGTCAGAAGTATAGGTAACAGCCTAGACTTGAGATTGGTGTCTGAACTGTGTGGGGGGCAGTCTTGTAGGACTGAGTCCTTAAACTGGGGTATCTGATGCTACCTCAAGGTAGACAGTGTCAGAGCTGAGTTACACTGTGGGACATCCAGCTGCTGTCCAAGAACTGCTTGCTGGATCTGAGGGGAGGGTTCCTCTGCCTTACTACCACCACATCAGAATTTGGTGATGGGATCCCCTTCCTCCAAAATAAATAAATAATTGAAACCAACCAGGATGCTGGGGAGATCCCAAATGGAATTCAAACTGTAACAAATGTCTTTGACTGTGTTATGCCTGAATAACTTGAATAAGGTAATTACATTGAAAGGCAAGGGAAAGAGAAGAACTGACCTACATAACTTTGGAAAAGAAGACTGTGATCATATGCTATAAAGATTACAACAAAAAGAACTGTACACTGACATGGCATTCTTGTTAGTAAATCTGATTTTCATGGGGATATGGCTCTAAAACTAATTTATGTATATATTAGGATTGAGAAGATAAGTAAATATATAGTAGGTAATGAAAGCCACGTTTCTCAAAGTTGGAAAAAGAAGTTAGAGATGAGAAAATGGACAAGGCTGTATCTCTGTGTATGTGAATAAACAGGCAGGCCTTGTGTTATTGCACTTTACTTTACTGTATTTTGCAGATGTTGCATTCTTTACAAATTGAGGGTTTGTGGCAACTCTGCAACCGGCAAGTCTATGGCACCATTTTTTTTTCCCAGCAGCATTTGCTCACTTTGTGTTTCTATGTCACATTTTGATAACTGTCACAATATTTCAAACTTTTTTTTTATTATTGCATTTGTTATGGTGATCTGTGATCTTTGATGTTACTACTGTAGTTGTTTTGAGGTGCCAGGAATCATGCCCGTACAAGATTATGAACTTAAATGATAAATGTTATGTGTGTTCTGATTGCTCCACCAGCTGGCCTTTCCCCTATCTCTCTCCATGTCCTTCAGCCTCTGTATTGCCTAAGACACAATATTGAAATTAGGTCAATTAATAATCCTACAATGGCCTCTAAGTGTTCAAGTGAAAGGAAGAATTGTACATCTCTCACTTTAAATCAAAATCTAGAAATGATTAAGTTTAGTGAAGAAGACATGTCCAAAGCTGAGATAGGCCAAAAGCTAGGTCTCTTGCTAACCAAGCTATAAAAGCAACAGAAAAGTTCTTGAAGGAAATTAAAAGTGCTCCTCCTGTGAACACACAAACGATAAAAAAAAAAAAAGCAAAACAGCCTTACTGATGATACGGAGAAAATTTGAGTGGTCTGGATAGAAGATCAAATCAGCTACAACATTTCTTAAAGCCAAAACCTAATCCAGAGCAAGGTCCTAACTTTCTTCAGTTCTATGAAGGCTGAGGGAGGTGAGGAAGCTCCAGAAGAAAAGTTTGAAGCTAGCAGAAGTTGGTTCATGAGGTTTAAGGAAAGAAGCCATCTCCATAATATAAAGTGCAAAATGAAGCAGCAAGCACTGATGTAGAAGCTGCAGCAAGTTATCCAGAAGATCTAGCTGAGATAATTAATGAAGGTGGCTACAATGAACATCAGATTTTCAGTGTAAATGAAACAGCCTTCTGTTGGAAGAAGATGCCATCTAGGACTTTCATAGCTAGAGAGGAGAAGTTAATGTCTGACTTCAAAGCTTCAAAAAACTGGCTGAGGGGCTTCCCTGGTGGCACAGTGGTTGAGAGTCTGCCTGCCGATGCAGGGGACACGGGTTCGTGCCCGGGTCTGGGAAGATCCCACATGCCGCAGAGCACTAGGCCCATGAGCCATGGCCGCTGAGCTTGTGCGTCCGGAGCCTGTGCTCCGCAACGGGAAAGGCCACAACAGTAGAGGCCTGAGTACAGCAAAAAACAAAAAGAAAAACAAACAAACAAACAAAAAAACTGGCTGACTCTCTTGTTAGGAGCTAATGCAGCTGGCAACTTTAAGTTGAAGCCAGTGCTCATTTACCATTCTGAAAATCCTAGCGCCCTTAGGAATGATGCTAAGTCTACTCTATTTGTGCTCTGTAAGTGGAACAACAAAGCCTAGATGACAGCACATCTGTTTACAACATGGTTTACTGTTAAGCCAACTGTGGAAACCTACTGCTCAGAAAAGATCACTTCCAAAATATTTCTGCTTACTGACAATACACATGGTCACCCAAGAGCTCTGATGGAGATGTTCAACGACATTAATGTTTTCATGCCTGCTAGCACAACATTCATTCTGCAGCCCATTGATCAAGGACTAATTTCAACTTTCAAGTCTTATCATTTAAGAAATATATTTCCTAAGGCCATAGCTAGTGATTCCTCTGATGAATCTGGGCAAAGTGAATTGAAAATATTCTGAAAAGGAATCACCATTCCAGATGCCACGAAGGACATTCGTGATTCATGGGAAGAAGACAAACATTAAGAGGAGTTTGGAAGAAGCTGATTCCAAACTTCATGGATTTTGAAGGGTTCAAGTCTTTAGTGGAAGAAAAAACTGCAGATGTGGTGGAAATAGCAAGAGAACTAGAGTTAGAAGTGGAGTCTGAAGATGTGGCCAACCTCACTGCTGTCTTATTTGAAGAAACTGCCATGGCCACCCTAACCTTCAGTACCCACCACCCTGATCAGTCATCATTAACCGCCATTAACACTGACGCAAGACTCCACCAGCAAAAAGATTACAACTCACTGAAAGCTCACAAGAAGGTTAGCACTTTTTAGCAATAAAGTATTTTTAAATTAAGGTGGCACCTGAAGGATCCTTCAATGGTCAAATGTGTGACAACTTGAACAATGACAAAATATGACACTAACTGATTATAACACAAAGAATAAAGGAAATATTCATGAGACCATACTGATATAAATAAATAATTGAATGAATAAGTAATTTAGAGAGAAGGGAAAGCCCCTTCTCTAGAAAAATTCCAATTATACAATGTGGAAGAATAATGGAAATGAAAAATTATCACTAGGAAAACAGTCATAACAGTTGCAGACAAGAATCACTGATGGATTAGTGGACAAAAATATGAGAAAAAAGGACATTTTCATAATCTCAGAGTATCTCCCCACAAGACACGTAGCAGTTTTAAAGGAAAAACGGTAACTGTGAAGTGGAGATATGTGACAGATACTACCTTAACAAGGTGGTCAAAATCAACATCACCAATAACAAGACATATCAACATCATGTGCCCCCTGTTATAAAGTGAGAAGCCCACAGCATCATTTCTGTGCTATTTTTGCCAAAAATGCAGAACCTCAATCAAATCCTGAGACAATAGGGAAATCTAAATTTTAAAATATTGTAGAAGACAACTGACCAGTATTCTTCAAATGTGTCAAGTACCTGGAACTGTCACAAATTGGAGGAAAAGGGTACATAATAATGAAATATAATATGGAATCCTGAATTAGAACCAGAGCTATGAAATAAACATTAGTTGAAAAACTGGTGAAACCAGAACAGGGTCTATAGATTATTTACTAATAACCCATATATCCCAATGTTAATTTTCTGGATTCAATAATTATACTACGGTTATATATGACGTAAACCTTAGGAGATGCTGGGTGAAGAGTTATACAGAAATTCTGTGTCCTATTTTTGCAATTTCTGTAAGACTAGTATTCTGAAAATTGAGTTTAAAAATATAAAAACATTTGAAAATAATTCTAAGAGGACTCTCTATGAGAGAGTCCGTTTACATGAAATATATTCATCTCCAAGAAGAGAGAAGATAATGTAGAACACCAATTCTATTGAGCACTATATTCATCTGCTTAAATTGCCATACGGAATGTCACAGATTGGGTGGCTTAAACAATAGAAATATATTTCTCACAGTTCTGGAGCCTTGAAGTCCAAGATCAAGGTGCCAGCAGAGTTGATCTCTAGTGGGACCTATCTTCCTGGCTTGTAGATAGCTGCCTTCTTGCTGTGTCCTCACATGGCCATTCTTCTGTGCATGCTGAGAGTGAGAAATCTCTGCTATCTCTTCCTATTCTTACAAGGACACTAGTCTTATTGAATTAGGGCCCCACCCTATGACCTCATTTAACCTTAATTAATTCCTTAAAGGTCCTATCTCCAAAGTCACAATGGGGCTTGGGCTTCAACATATGCTCTTTGGGGTAACAAGATTCACTCCACAGCAAGGACCAACTAGATTCATTATCTTCATATGTTAAAAAAAAAGACAGTGACTATACTGATGGACATTTTCTATAGGTAAAGGGAGATAACAAGGAGGAAGATGAGAAGACAGAAGAAAGACTACTTCAGTGTAAGATGATATGGTGGATAAAAGCATGTCTTCTGGATGAATACTTATAGGGCAGTACCCACAATTTGATTCTCACATAAATCATACAGTTAGTGACACAAGAGTACATGGAGTTTGTGATTCTGTGTGTGTGTGTGTGTGTGTGTGTGTGTGTGTGTGTGTGTGTGTATAAGGCATAAAAACACTTCGATTTCACATCAGACTGCCCAGATTTTCATATAACCTCCTAAAACAAGAGGGAAAAAGGTACTTAGTAGCAGAAGTAGCTCCATTTATTCATACTAGCTGAATCTCAGTTATATTCAATCTGACATAAAACTCTATGAAACAGACAAGAATGACATTTAAATGCAAAGAATTGACAGACCTACCTTTCCCTCTCCACTCTAAATAATAAGGTACAGCCACATTCTCTAGCCAATTCCACTTCCTAAGTACCTTGTTTGACATTTTCCTGCAATGAATGGAACCCCTACCAGCATCATTAGCTTTGCAGGATTTTCTCCCGGGAATGGGCAAAGCAGCTGCCAATTCTAACCAGCCAGGATAGAAGGAAAAATACAGAAACAAAGGGCAGAAAAAATACAGTAAATCCCTGCAGTAAATTTGAGAGGTTTCGTTTGCAAAAGTAAAAGATGAAACAAACGTTACACCTTTTGGATACATCGGTGAAAGTAAACCAGACACTTATGTATAGATGATTGCAGTCCAAATCCGCCAAATCAGAGACCACAGTAAATCAAGGGGTAAAACGAGGAGCAAAATAGCACCAACTTCCGTGACATATGCATCTGAATATGTAGAGTTTTATATGTATGTTTGGTTAAGCTCATCATCATTTAGGGAAGAATTATTGACTATAAATTTTCCAGGGATTTTGCTCATTATATATATATATATATATATATTTTTTTTTTTTTTTTCCTTTCTGCGGTACGCGGGCCTCTCACTGTTGTGGTCTCTCCCGTTCGGAGCACAGGCTCCGGACGTGCAGGCTCAGCGGCCATGGCTCATGGGCCCAGCCGCTCCGCGGCATGTGGGATTTTCCTGGACCGGGACACGAACCCGTGTCCCCTGCATCGGCAGGTGGACTCTCAACCACTGCGCCACCAGGGAAGCCCTAGAGTTATTTTTGTAGCTTCCTTTCAAGCTCTGGTTATACCCGCCCATACTTCCACCAGAAGGTGAGGCAGAGGGACTCTTCCATGAAGGAAGTGTGAGATGATTAAAAAATATATCTATATCTCCTCTGTTCTGGCACAGAACTCTTAAAACCCTTGTAATTTCCTAAGTGATTAAAGAACTAGGAACATCTTTTGTTCTAATATTTGGTCTTTGATCCCAGTTCCTGACACCAAACTGACACCCTTGGAATTTCCTGGGTGATAGGAATGCCTTTTGTTCTAATAAGGTGACTCTGGAGGGGTTCCTGAGTGGGGATTGGTCACCAGAAACACCCAGCCGTGATCAGAAGCTTGGAATTTTAGGTCCCACCTCCCATCCTCCAGAGAGGGGAGAGGGAGGACAAATGGAGTTAATAATCAGTCATGCCTATGTGATGAAGCCCCTATAAAAATCCCAAAGAATGGAGCTGCAAGAGTTTCCGTGTCACTGAACACATGGGGATGGGGACGCCCAGAGAGAGCATGGAAGCTCTGTGCCCCTTCCCACATGCCTGTTCTACACATCTCTTACATCTACATATTCATCTGTATCCTTTATCATATATTTTTATAAAACTGGCAAACAGTAAGCCAACTGTTTTCCTGAGTTCTGTGAGACCCTCTAGCAAATCAACTGAACCTAGAAGAGGGGGTAGTGGGAACCCCCGGTTTATAGACCATCAGTCTGAAGCACAAGTAACAACCTAAACTTATGACTGGCATCTGAAGTGGGAGGGGGCAGGCTTGTGGCACTGAGCCGTTCACCTGTGGGATCTGACACTATATCCAGGTAGACAGTGTCAGAATTTAGTTAAATCATAGTATACCAGCTGGCATTGCAGAACTGTTTTGTGCAGGGGGGGAAAATCCACACATCTTGTGTTAAAAGTGCTGTGAGTGTAATAGCAGTGTGAGAGTAAAAGAGAAACTCTGGAGTGGGGCAAGTGTTTGCTACTCAGGTGGGAAACATCTGTGTGGGAGGAGCTTGGAGTGAGTTCTTGGTTAAGAAGCAGTTGAGGCATGATGTGGACATTGGAGTTATTCACGTTGTCCATGGCCCTGTGGCCAAGCAAAATCAATAGCTGTCTATAATACTTTGGATTGAGACAAATACCTAAAGTCATGCACAGTTGAAGCCATGGAGCTCTGAGGACTGTGCAAGTCCACGGCTTTTTTCTGAATCATCAACAATTGATCTTTTGGCACTCCTGCGGTCAGTGGCACCAAAGTGGTAGGAAAGAATCGGACAAAAACAAGAAAACTGGGTCTCTTTGTAAAATCACCTATGAGTTATAATGGTGAAGGGTTAGCAGATAAATGGTTATAATAAACTGAACAAACTCACTGAGCTTGATGAGAGACCCTTCAGATAGTTGATAGGTATTCATGAGGGGAGTGGAGAAGGAAGTCTAAAATTTTAGCAAGTCCTTATTGTCATGTATTAGGATTTGGTCTCAAGGAGTGTCAGGTGGTGTTCTGTCAGCCTGTACTTCAAAAATTTAAACAAGACCAATAAACGGGCTTTAGACTCAGAATTGTCATTGTTTTTCTTGTCAAAAGTCTCATAAATCTTAGTCTCCAGAAACCATCAAGTGGTAAAGAGAAAACACAGAAGTATAAATGACAAGGAGTGAAAAAGCAGAGGAGCCTCAAGCTAAGAAACAAAGTGAAGCTGGGGAGAGAACTGCATCACAGTGATTGCAGCGTCTTGGATAGTTCTCCAGCCCAAGAAACTGTACCAACACTGACCACAGAGTGAAGTTCACAGCAAGCACCCAAAATTGAAGACTGGTCTCCCTTCATTCTTTAACAAAACATATTGCACGTTAATATTTTCTGCCTACTTCATTTCCATCTTTGTCTTGTGTTCCTAACCTCCCATCTATTCAGCTCGTTCCTGTATGATCATCTGCATGAACTCTCCTTCTCTGCTCTTGTTTCTTTTTCTTTCTTTTTTTTTCTGCTCTTGTTTCTGATTTACTGCATGATTCCTCCCTTCTGAAATGGCATGTGCTTTCAGTAACACACCCACTGGTTCAGATCTTTTTTTTTTTTTGTCTTTCACCTTCTTTCACAGGAAGTCTGGATTCAGGAATCTTGATATCTGGGCTCTATCTTAACCCTAGCCCAGACCCTAAAGCCTAAGTCCAAAAGTTTGCAACAGTGTAAAGACAGCCTTCAAGACATTTTGACTCTATGAATATCCATTGGGCCTTAGGTAAGCCAAACTTCAAAATTTCAATTTTTTCCATCTATAAAACAGATCACCAATGCTTCCCACATGACAGGAATACTCATCTGATCAATGAGGGAGAGTATCATAAGCTGTAAAGTGTGGAAATCCAATGTACTGGAGGAATGTGGTTAAATTCTCAAGGCCACCAGCCACTCCCTCCCCTTCCTCCATGGGAGAACTTACTTGTAGGATTTGATCCAGTACCCCAGGCCCCAAAAATCACTCCATGGCCCCACTTGGACTACAGACATTTCAATGCTCCATGGGAAGGTGGGATATGGAGGGACCACAGTCAATCTCACAGGGTTAGAAGCCTGAGTGCCAGGGTAGAGGTGTGGTTTCATGAAGCTTGAGCAGATGTATCCGTCTCATCTCTTCCCTCCAAGATAGCAGGTGACAACATAAGACAAAGAGGGAACGAGGTATGTATAAGTCAAAGTGCCCAGGAGGAATTCAAGGGTTGGGCACTGGATAGACCAACCCGAGACGTCAAATTTAAGATGCAGGAATGCAGAAGAGCAATGCAGAGTGTTTCAGAGCTCCAGATTTCTTCATCAGTGGGAGGAATCTTTGAAGTGGGCTTTCCAAGACAACTGCTGTGATTCCAAGTAACTTTTCAATTTGCCTTCACGGGCTGTGGTATGTGGTGTTATGCAGTGTAGACTGGCTTAAGGATCACATTTAGGACAGACAGCAAGTAGGGAAAACAGAAACACAAAGTAAGGGAGGCCTAGCTTGGGGTGTGGGGGGAAGAACCCCCAAAACTTATCAAATGATGGCAAATGTCACAGAACCTTTGATTAACACAAAAATGAAAACGTAGCCTGAGCTGACGTAATTCCATACACCTTCCCATAATGTATGCAACAATGTACTAACAGCATTTCTTGGTGTAGTGAAATCTTGTTAAATTGATATAGTTTTATTCAAAACAGCATGAATTTGAAGTATCTATTTCTCCCTAGATGACTTAAACGTCTTACTGCTTTTAAATAAAATATCTGATAATATATACTTAAAGTTCTTTTTTTCATAGCTCCCTTAATATAGAATTAACAAGGTGTTACTCAATTATTTAGAGTTTTCTGGTAAAGGGCCCATGAAGCTTTCACAAAAATGGGAAGCGGGTCCATAGTTCTCATTTGACGTGATACAACTCAAATCTGTAAGTTGCAGGAACGTCTTCAGCCAGCAGGGCCAGTCTTTCACAGCATGGACCTAACTACTGTTACAGTAGTTAGGATGAGGCTGAGATCTGGAGTGAGTCTTGGTCAGTGTGTGAGCCAGAGCTGGAGTATGGGGAATGGTGGAACGACCTCCAAGCTGCCAGAATCGGACATTCAGAGCACGTGGTGTCAAGGAAAACTGATCTGGACAAATGAATGCCTCAGAGAGGAACGGCAAGACGTGTCCCAAAAGAGACAAGGAAATGCAGCCGCAGAGAACACAGGCATGAGCTGCAGGCAGGGAGACAGTGCAGTAGAATACTGCAATCCTGCTTTTGGAATGAGGTGTGCATTAGTTTTTGGTGTCTGCCACTTCCAAGCTGTGGGACTTTATAGAAGGCATTTCTGAGCCCCGTTTCCTTTATCGGTAAAATGGAAAGTCAATCTAAAACTTATGCCAGAGAGCTGAAGTGAGAGGACCAGAAAAACCACATCCAAAGATTCTAATATTTTATCTCACAGGATTCTTGTGAGGACTGTGTGCGTGAAATTATGTGAAAGTGTTCTGTAACTGTAAGGAATTACACAAGTATTACTCATTATTTTATGTATGCCAAATGAAATGAAAAGAAAAATGTTTTTTTCCAAATTATAAAAGTTAACTAAAGAAATTTTTAAAAATCTATATCTTGAAAGAGAAAATTAAAAAGTTACAGTTAAGCTCACTACTCAAAATGTTAAAAAAAAATGATTGGCAAATTTTTTCCACTGTGTTGGTATATATTTATGTGTGTCTGTATTCCAACTAGGATCATATAGTATACACTAGACAGTCCTATTTTTTCTTTTTATCTAACAGCATTTTTCCATATTCTTGAATATCTCATTTCTAAATAAGGGAAAGGGAGATAATGTTGATTTAATCCCAATAAATGAATCAGAGCGGACTTTTATAATAAAAATATTTTTAAAGGAATTGTTGGTAAGCAGTTACTACTAGCTGCTGGGATTTTGTTATTTTAGCCAAGGATTGTGAATAAAAGGTTGAAAAAAATATATTCAAAGCAAAAGTCAATATGGGAATGAAAAAAACCTGTAGGGAGAAAAAATAAAACAGAACTCCTTGCTATGTAGTAAAGATGACAGGAAGGTAATGAGGATTTAAAATATGTTATTAGGCATTGAGGTCTAGAATACCTGCTTACTGTAAAAATAAAATAAAATATAAACAAAGTCTTATTAACAAAGAAAAAAGCTAATTCTGTAACTCGATGAATGGCTGAAGAATGCAGACACCAAACCTTGACCATCATTTTAGAGACCAGCTTCGCTGTGAAACTCATAATCAGCCCCTGGTAGAATCACTTAACTGCAGATCACCCTGGAAATATGCATCTAGCGAAAGACAACCTGAGCTGTATGTGCAACTCTTATTATTCTGCAGTCTGCTCCAAATAAAGAATTTCATTATAAAGGAATGTTTGACCTAAGCTGGAATGTCCCTTTCACTTTACTGCTTCAAAAATACCATCCCTCGAGACCCCATACCCCTATAGATAAGCAACAAGGATATATTGTATAGCACATACTAATATAGCCATTATTTTGTAATAACTTTAAGTGGAGTATAATCTATAAAATATGTTGCATCACTATGTTGTACACCTAATATTAACGAATTAATATTGTAAATCAAGTATACTTCAATCAAAAAAAAATACTGTCCCTATATTATTCAGGTCATTGGCACTGGCGTGCAGTACATGCCCCAGATGTGTCCCTGTTTCTTGACCAAGCTAGTTGGTAATACACCATTTAATCACGTTCATGTTATCTAACGCTGTATAACAAACAATCTTGAAACTTGATGGTTTAAGAGAACAATGGGGCTTTATGTTTCTTACAGATCTGTAATTTGGTCAAGACGTGTGCTGACTCACCTCTGTTTCGTGGTTTCTGGGGGCTTGGAATGGCTGATCCAATGGCTTGAGGCCAGAAAAGCTGTCTCAGGGGTCCAAGCGGGAATGTTCCCAGGCCTGGGTGAAAACCACAGGGCTTTTTTGAAGGGGACCTAATTTCAGAAAAACTGCAATTATTATTGGTCAGCCAAGTCACTAAGGAGAGCAGCCAGACTCAAAGGGAGAGGAGTTAGATTCTACCTCTTAATGGGAGGTGTAGCAAAGTATGAACGGCCATCTTTAATGTACCAGAAATTCTCCTATTAAAAAAAAAAATTTTTTTTCACATCTTTATTGGAGTATAATTGCTTTACAATGGTGTGTTAGTTTCTGCTTTATAACATAGTGAATCAGCTATACATATACATATATCCCCGTATCTCTCTCTTGCGTCTCCCTCCCACCCTCGCTATCTCACCCCTCTAGGTGGACACAAAGCACTGAGCTGATCTCCCTGTGCTATGTGGCTGCTTCCCACTATCTATTTTACATTTGGTAGTGTATATATGTCCATGACACTCTCTCACTTCGTCCTATCTTGCCCTTCCCCCTTCCCGTGTCCTCAAGTCCATTCTCTACATCTGCATCTTTATTCCTGTCCTGCCCCTAGGTTCTTCAGAACCATTTTTTTTTAAGATTCCATATATATGTTAGCATATGGTATTTTTCTCTTTCTGACTTACTTCAATCTGTATGACAGACTCTAGGTCCATCCACCTCACTACAAATAACTCAATTTCGTTTGTTTTTGTGGCTGAGTAATATTCCATTGTATATATGTGCCACATCTTCTTTACCCATTCATCTGTCAATGGACACTCAGGTTGCTTCCATGTCCTGGCTATTGTAAATAGAGCTGCAATAAACATTGTAGTACATGACTCTTTTTGAATTATGGTTTTCTCAGGGTATATGCCCAGTAGTGGGATTGTTGGGTTGTATGGTAGTTCTATTTTTGGTTTTTTAAGGAACCTCCATACTGTTCTCCATAGTGGCTGTATCAATTTACATTCCCACCAACAGTGCAAGAGGGTTCCCTTTTCTCCACACCCTCTCCAGCATTTATTGTAGATTTTTTGATGGCCATTCTGACTGGTGTGACATGACATCTCATTGTAGTTTTGATTTGTATTTCTCTAATGACCAGTGATGTTGAACATTCTTTCATGTGTTTGTTGGCAATCTATCTTCTTTGGAAAAATGTCTATTTAGGTTTTCTGCCCATTTTTGGATTGGGTTGTTTTTTTGATATTGAGCTGCATGATCTACTTGTAAATTTTGGAGATTAATCCTTTGTCAGTTGCTTCGTTTGCAAATATTTTCTCCAATTCTGAGGGTTGTCTTTTCGTCTTGTTTATGGTTTCCTTTGCTGTGCAAAAGCTTTTAAGTTTCATTAGGTCCCATGTTTATTTTTGGTTTTATTTCCATTTCTCTAAGAGGTGGGTCTAAAAGGCTCTTGCTGTGATTTATGTCATAGAGTGTTCTGCCTATGTTTTCCTCTAAGAGTTTGATAGTGTCTGGCCTTACATTTAGGTCTTTAATCCACTTTGAGTTTTTGTGCATGGTGTTAGGGAGTGTTCTAATTTCATTCTTTTACATGTAGCTGTCCAGTTTTCCCAGCACTACTTATTGAAGAGGCTATCTTTTCTCCATTGTATATTCTTAAAAATGCTCTTCTTTGAAAGCACTATTTGAAAGAACAGGAAAAAAGTGAGAGACTGAATGTGAGAATTCATCCTAAATTTGTGAGTAATGTAAAGAAAAAAAGAGAAAAGGATGATTTACAGGAGCCTTTTCTCCAGTTTGCCTTTTCAATGCTTTGACTCTAATATAGCCAACTCTTTCTTAGTTCCTCAAACTACTGGTATCTGGGGTCCACTGATATACACATTCAGGGAATTTCTATCCCATTGTCTTGCATTTTTCATCTTACTTCAAAAAATAAGCAAACTGCCTTATAATTCATAAAAATGTCAGAATTACCAGATGTTTAGTTTTTAGAGTCTTCGTTTTATTTTTTCCTTGCAGTAGGCCATAACTAATAGTGTCCCTATAGGCTGAAACTAAGAGAAGAATTTTTGTTATTGCTTTAACATTATCAGGTAAAATCTGCATAGGAAAATTATTTTACCTCTATTCAAATTGCCACTGAATATCAGTGATATTGTAGCAGGTGATGAGCAAAATAAACTGAATTAAAGGATGATGGATTTAATAAAAGCCAGGAATTGAGAAATACATTGCTTATAGGTTACAGAACAAGCAGTGGAAGAAGGAAAAGTTAGGGGAAGTGTGAATCAGTCTCAGTAATATCTCCATGTTTGGAGCAGCAGTACTTGAGCTGAGGGAAGAACAGAAGTGAATTACCATTTTGCACAATGGTAATTTCACCACTCTTGAGTCACAACTTCATTTATCACCACCTGTGGCTGCTTTGGGTATAACTCAAAGACCTTCCCTGAGTTTGTGAATCAAAAGCCTCTTCGCTGTTAAGGTCTCTAAAGCCCCACGATCTCAACCAGTTTCCAGGTTATCAAGCCCATAAGACCCTCCTGTTGGAGAGTAGAGAATACAATCATTTCATCGTAGCTGAAATGAGAACACAGATCAGGAAAATACCCTCATTTACTAGTTGAGACACTCAATAATGATTCTTCCCTTTCTGGAGATTGCCTACAACCCATGTTATTCAAGGGTTCTAACTTCTCCAATAGTAGCACATTCCTATTCAGTCTTTTTTCTGATAACTTGACATTATTCAAAGCTCTTTTACGCCTCAGTTTTTTAAAATCATTATTTAAAGCTATGGAGTTGTACTGAAGCAGGGCTGTGTAATTCTATCTGTTGAAGAGCTACAGCTCCTGTGATATTCACTACTTCCCATGTACTGTTCAGAGCAGTTTACATATAATAATGTCTTTTATCCTTTTAACAACCCAATGAAGTAGTTAGCGTTGATTATGTCCATAGCACTAACGGGAAAACAGAGACACTGGATGGTTAAATTAATCGCTCAAGACATTACTCAAATGGTGACTGGTAGAGCTGGGATTCAGACGTAGACAGTCTGAATCCAAAGTCAAAGTTATTACTTTACTTTGTAAAGGGCTCATAGAGCACACTGCTACAGAAAATTATTAAATGTCCACATTTTTTTAAAAGAAAAAATGATCTTTACCCAAGCTCAAATTTAATAAAAAGAATTGTGACTTTTCAGAGCCTTCTCAAGTCTCAAGCCATGTTTACCATTGCTTTGTCCATTGCAGCTGTCTGGAGCAGCCTGGGAGCAACAGAATGCAGAGCTATCGCTATGCTCCATAGTGGGAGAGATGCTGAGAGATGGTCTCGGTTCTAACAGCCATTCCAGCAGGTAGAACATGGTTTCTAGAGAGTATATGTGTCAACTCTGAGGAAGTGTGGTTGTGTGTTGTGGGTGACATTATGGAAGGATGTTAGTAATGAATAGGGGGTCCTGGGCATAGCAATTCAGCAGCTGGTGATACATGGAGATCAAAGGGATCGACCAGTTGTCAATGGATAAGTCAGTTATTGAGGATCCAAGGCATAGCTCAGTTACGGATACTGATGAATAGGAACAGAATCATTAAAGAGATAACTGTGACTTATTTTTTTGTGCCTTAGAATATTGGAGATGATCTTCCTAAATTGTTCCTTTTAAAGAACAGAATACAAGCATAGATCAGTTTATCAGAAGCAAAGGGTATGATAGGAAAGATGTGAAAGAAAAACTGTAAAGTCAGTTTAAGTTCTGAAATTTGAAAGCAAATAGAATGAAGTAAAATACGTTGTTTTGTTAATTTTTAATATGTGCACATTATTAAAAATATAGAAAATATGAAGGGAATAATAGCCAAGTTAAGCCTAGATATTCATAAATAACCACTGTTTAATAACTGATATATTTTTCTACTAATTTTTGAGTGTATCTGTGTCTATATTATAGAATTAGGATAATATTTATACCTGGATTTGTATCCTGCTAAATATTACACTGTAAACATTATTCTACTAATAATTATACTGTGAAATATATAATTTGATAACATTTTAATAGCTGCATAATATTTTATCCTGTGTATTTAATATCTTCATCCCCAAATCTCTCAAAATTTAAATTATCTTCAATTTATTACTATTATCAATAACACAAAAGTGAATATCCTTGTATGTAAATCTTTATGTACAGTTTTGTTTACTTTTAAACACTAATTTCATAGAGAAACTATTAAAAAATGAATAGTTGAACTTCTTAAAGTTTTTAGTACATTTTTCCAAATTGTTTCTCTGAAAAGTTGTACCTATTTATCCTCCCACCACAAATTTGAAATATTACTTATGAAAATTTATTCTCTGCCCATTTTATGACTGAGAGTGGAATTATGTCATTCATTTACTCATTCAGTAAACTGAATACTCATTAATGGAACAGTTATTGCATAAACACTGTATATACCCAGATCTGCTCTAGATTCCAGGGAATCAAACAGTCTTATATTTGCTTTATTTTTTAATTTTAATAGTAAGTAGCCAGGTTTTTTCATGTATGTGTTGATAACTTGTGCTTCTTCTGCTGTGAGAAGAAAACTTGTGTTTTTTCTTTTCTTAAAAGAGTAAGAGTTGGTGTCTCCTATATGAAACCAAAGCATAACACCTGAATTGAAGTTAAGTGCAGGAATATAAAAGAAACACAATTCCAGCTCAGTTAAGCAGTGAACAGTTGAAGCTGGCTTCACTTATAATTTGTATAAAACACATTTTGGGGGTTTTATTTTACTTTTGTTTTGCATATTGTTTGGACCAAGAAACTTACTTTAAAATGATTACTAGAGTATTATTAATTGAACCCATTTAATGATGGGAACTCTTTACAGAATCCTGAAGAAAAGATCATCTCATGGAGAACCTTGCTCTTTTTGCTTTAGCAATATTTTTCCAGTCAAGGAGATAATCGTCTTAGCGTTGGGCATCCTGTCTTTGGAATTTGTACTTTTCCGACCTCATTCATATACTGCTTGTGAAATCTTTCTTGATTTATATTAATGTTTATCACATGTCTATTTTTTTGCCTAACTCACATAAACTCTTTGGGAAAAATTACGTTATATATGTGTTTTTGTTATCATAGTGCTAAGAGTAAAATAGGCATTCACAAATTGTTGAATAAACTAATTATTTGGAAAGAGAAGTTAGACAGATAAGAGGCAGAGTCTTATAATACCGAACAAAATAGATGTCAGACATCATTTTGCTTCATGAAATTAAAACATACAAAGGCTATGTGATACACTAATCATTTATCTAGTGAATGACAGAGCCAGGCAGTTTGATGCAGGACACAAATCTCTAATGAATAAAGTTCAGTGAAGTTCACTGTTATACATACAAGACAAAAATGATTGAGATTACTGAAATGTCCAGGCAGTGAGCATAATAGACAGTTTCTATTTTTGCAGTTTTTTAAAACCAAATTCATCAGCTTGAAATATTAAAGTAATTATTGACATATATCTAATCATAAAAAGCAAAACTAAATTTATATTTTATTTCTTCTTCATTTTGACTACCCTTTCATATGGACCCACAGTCAAAGATTGTGAACCAATGAATATGATAAAATAAGCACCCTGTATTATTCATTAATTATCATAGAGCCATATTTAAGGAAGGATAGGATATTTCTCAATGGTATAAAATTACACTATTTTTTGTTTGTTTTATTTTTAAACACAGGTTCTGGTTACACAGGATTATCTTATTTAAAAATTTATTAAACTTCATGTTTATGATTTATTCAATTTTGTTTTTGTTTTATACTAATAAAATTTTAATAAATTATATAAAAGAAGCTTTTATATCACTTGAACTTCAGTAAAACAATGAGAACCTAAAATGAGTTTATTTCTTTTTTAGTAAAAAATTAAAATGTAGAACAAGCTTGTTTTATTTTCCTATGTTTTTATTGAGTATAATTATCAGATAGTATAGTTGCATAAGTTTTAAGTATACAGTTCAATGAAATTTTCTAAACCAAACACACCCATAGATCAAGAAATAAAATATTCCCAACACCTTACAACTTCAAACAGTTCCTTGTGTCCCCTTGTACTATCCTGACTTGAAACTCCAAAAATTGTCTGTTTTTAAGATATATATAATGACATATATATCATTAATACATATTATTTTGTATTTGTTCCCTTTGTCAACATTATATTAGTGATATAATGCTATTCATCTATTTGTGTGAAGCCATAATTGTTCTTTTCCATTGCTGTGTAGTATTCCTTTATATCATTATACCACACAATGTACTGTCTATTCTACTTCTGGTAGATATTTGGGCTGTTTCCAAATGGTGCTCATATGAACATTCTTGTACATGTCTTTTGGTGAGGACACACACACACACACACACACACACATCTGTTGAGTATATACCTGGGAATGGAACTGCTTAGTCAAAAGCTCCAAAATTATACAAATTTAAAAATAACAGAACTGAAAGCATATTTAGGAATGAGGAAAAATTACTAGGCAATTACAAGATTCAAAATGGTATCCCCAGAGAACAGATTTTCTCAAGTGTATAGCTCAAACTAGCTGGCAAATACCTGTGGCAGCTTATTTTAGCATCACCACTTAGCCCTGGAGGGATATTTACATTTCTACCTGTGCAAGATTGTCTCTATTTAAATAGACTCTGAAGTAGGTCCTATGCTCCCGAAGCAAATTAAAAATGAAATCCAGGAAGAACTGACAGACTGTTCCCTAGAACTCTGAACAGCTCTAATTACATTACAATACGTTTAGATGGTTTAGCGCAAAATAGGCTACCTGTCTTTTGAGAACTGAAACCTGAGTAAAATTTCCCCAAAGTGCTTCTCTTCATGTGCTCAGGGAAGCGTCAACATTACCCATTAATGTTGTAGGAACAACTGTAGGGGTTTTTTTGTACTACTTCATTCACTGTTGTGTTTCACTTCTGTTTTTACATTTGGTAATGTGTACAGTTTCACAATGCTGATTCCGTACCTGAATTTCTGAGCTTTACAATTTAAGTCATCCCCATCATCAATGCCTTCATCTTTGCAGTCACCCAGAGTACAACGTAAGATTCTAATTCATCAGCCACAAGCTGGGCAAAACCCCAATCCTAGAGGAGCAGAGAGAAAGGGAGCACCCAAGCAGGAGAGTAATCTGTCAGCTTCCTCAACTCCTGCCAACAGGAACTTCTCTGAGAGGCATGACTAACTAGCTGTCCCCAGCCTGCCTGCAGGAAGCCCACCGCAGTGCCTGTTCTGTGCTACAGTGTGAACAGCAGGAGCCCCGAAGTTCTCCAGATCATCTCGCCCTGCTTCTTTAACATAAGCATCCTGTGTGACTTATCCTGAGAGGAGAGACATACAAATAAGACGGTAATAAACGAGCAGAGCTGTCTCAGGCGGTAATGTATGTGCAAAGGTGTCTGTGGGGATGTCATCGTTACTGCCTAATTTGCGTGGCTTTCTATAATCATTTCCATTTATCTGCTATCTAGTTAAAAGCTACTAGTTTATCCACTTCTACATGGAGATCCATTATAAGAAAGCACTTCTCTTTGTAAAGTAAAATCCACTCTTCCCTGTTCCCTAGAGTGAACGATCAAAGGTTAAATTATTTTCTAGACAGGCGCTCCGCACCGCTGAACAACTCAATCTGTGTTCTTTCATCTCCCCACCTCTCACACACTGTGGGATTCTGTGCTAGTTCATTAGCTGTTTACAGTCAGGGCTCCCCCTTTTCTAGCAGGCTCTACAACTCCAGAATGGTCTTGGTTTGGGCTCCCTTCTCCTCATGACTTCTTTTTCTGTTTATGTTGTAAATTCCAAGTGGGGATAAAAAAGATGGAGACCTCGTTTTTATTTGCAAGCAAAACTGCATTCTGCAATTCTTATTTTTTTTGATGGGGAGGAATTAATGGTAGGTTTTAGAGGCCACTATACTAGAGCTATTTAAATTTAAATTAATTAAAATGAAACAAAATTGGATAGTTTGTTCCTCAGTCACACTGGCCACATTTCAAGTACCCCATTGTAATGGATTCATTGCTACCTAATTGGACAATATGGATTATAGAACATTTCCATTGTCACAGGAAGTTCTACTGGATGGCACTGTTCTGTTCTACTGAAAAGTCAAATCCTTTTAAATAAGAGCATCCTTACAGCCTAGCCTAGTATACTGTAGGAACTTTGTGAAAAAAGTAAACCTACTTTAATAAAAGTTCATTCGCACAGATTCGTGGTTGCCAAGGGGAGGGATGGATTGGGAGTTTGGGGTTAGCAGATGCAAACTATTATATATAGAATGGATAAACAACAAGGTCCTACTGTATAGCACAGGGAACTATATTCAATATGCTGTGATAAACCATAATGGGAAAGAATATAAAAAGAATGTATACGTGTATAACTGAATCATTTTGCTGTACAGCAGAAAATAACACAACACTGTAAATCAACTATACTTCAATTTAAAAATAACTAAAAAAGAAAAAAGAAGTCCATCTGATACATGAATGGCAGAGGAATGGAACTGATGTCCTGGCAATCTGAATTGCAACTCATTGGGATTTTCTAGTTAGGAAACATTCCTTCCACCTATAGAGATCTTGAGAAATTATATGTAATTAGCAAAACAATGTAAGGAAGAAAATAAATGACCTGGTTACTGAGAAATGAGAGATTCATGCCAATAACCATTCAGATACATGCCAATAACTAAATAATACTTCAAGCCAGTGAAATAAGAAATGCCATCAGGAAGCACATGATTAATTGCTGGATGGATTGTAATTGTTATATAAGAAGTCTGAAGAATGAGAGGATGAATGTGTGGGTGATCACTGAAAGAACCAAAGCCCTGTACATCATTTTAGTGTGAATGATGTCATCAACACCTTCCAGTTGTGGTGATAGATGTGGAGGTGATCTGGGTGCACCACCATCAGTATCCCTTTCACTAAGCAAGATTTCAGAGATCTTCAGGCTAGACGTCTGAGTCCTTCCCTGCTTCCTGTGTAACTCCCAGTATTGAATACTCTTCCAGAAAGGATCCTTTTTCCTGATGGAGAAATCCCACCTTCTCAAAAGATTATGGTAGCTCAGCCATCCTGCTGGGATCAATGAAACAGTCTTCACCACCTCTGCACTGGGCTCTCTGGTCATCACCACCAGAAGAGCCCAGGCCTAATTCCCAAGGGTCCCATCCTGCAGACATCATGGAGACTGCCCACTCCCATAAAGGATTTAATTAGCTCTGGCAAAGGAAGGAGGGAGGATTAAGGGCTGATTAAAGAGCTTACAGAAAATAGATATGATTAGAATAACCCCCTGGAAACCCAAGGCTGCATGAGACAAATCCTGCTGGGCAGACTGTACTCTACCAGCACCACCGCTCCTGCATGACTTACAGCAAGAGGTCACCCTGGAAAGTTGGCGCCAAGAAGAGGTGCTCCATGTGAAACAATTTAAGGAATGAACAGAAACACACACAATATACCTTTCCTCAAAAAGAAAAATGGAAGTAATTGTTCCCCACCATTTCATGAAGAAACAAAACAGGAAGTGTTTATGAAACACGACGCATGCAAGTTTTTTCTAGGTAATATTTTATTAATTAACATTTATTTACCAAGGTAAGCAACTACTCTAACAAGCTCCCTATTCAAAGTCTAATGTTAGAATCAGAGTTAGCAGAAACTACACAGAAGGCATGGTGTGGTCTCAGCCCCATCTTTAACACCTCTATATACATTTGATATGGCACTAGGGGGCAAGTGAGAATGCTAATTCCTAGGAGGGAGAAAACTTGCCACTTGACAAATTTCTTTCCCAGACTTGATCACAGCCCCCAAAGCATTAGATGCCCAGAAACATTTCGTGCCACCTTAAGTTGTCAAAAGTAGAAGGTAGCAGAGGGCAAAGGAGGGCAGAACTCCAATCAGCTTTGTGAGACCCCTGGCAGCCTGGTTTTTGCTTTAAGGGACCACAGTTCAAATCCAATTAGCTTCTATTACACAGGGCAGGATCTTGATGAGCTTGTAACCTTATCAACAGTCCTCTGGGGAGATGTAGTGAAGTTATTTGAGTATAATTCATCCAGGCAACAAATTGGCCCATCACTCAGCTCACAAATCTGTTGACCAGGCTGCCAAAACAGGAAAGGCATTCCCTTCTGTAGAAAGCTTCCTCTATAACTATGCTAATTGTATGGAAAATCAGAGTCCTTTGGGAGTAAAATAATAATTAAAAAAGTAAAAACAGATGTGATTTTTTAAAGTACCAGGTATTGTTTTTATATATTCTTCCAGCAATTCTGCAAGTTAGCAGTTAGTCACATTTTATACGTGAAGGAGACAAACTCTGAGACGTTAATACAATTTTTAAGTTATACAACCTGTAAATGAAGAAAGTCATGCTCAAATTTAGGTCTTTATTGTTTGAAAGGAGAGGCTCTGTCTATTGAACCACATGGTTCCCTTATCTTCTGCTGTGAAAATGAAGTTGTAAACAATATGAAGTCTAAGAAAGAAACTTCTGGTGTTTATGATGGGAGAAGTTGGTTTGATGGTTTGGGTTTTTCTGAACATGGTTTAATGAATCATCTCCTACTTGCTTGACATTATGTATCTTAAGAAGAAAGTGTCTTAATTTCTGATCACAAGGAAACAGCAAATTCCTCTCTGCCACAAGTTTCAAATTAGGGTTTTTCAATTACTGTGATATTCTGAGAGCCTGGCATGGGCTACAATGGGAACAGGATGTGATTATCACCCCACAAAGCAACATGAGACGGTGCTTAGGGCCAAGAAAAGAATCAAATGCCAGACAGGAAGGCCAGCTGGATCTATCTGAGGGGCAGGAGAGAAAGAAAATTCAGTATTAGGAAACACCAAGGGCTTCCTTGTGAAAATCCTAAGATTATCTGTAACATAATTTTAGGATTATATTACTTGCATCTTGAAGATGCAAGTAACTGGAGGTATTGCATGAGTACAGAATTAAGGAATAAAATACTTATAAGGAATAGTAATTATCATCATAATCATCACCATTCTTCCTCTTCTTCAGAATTTTCACAATATTGATATATTGTATTCCAGCAAGCACACTGCAGTATAGAACTCTGAAGCCAATTTATTCCTTACTAACTAAATTAAAATTTTATTTTCTAAGAACTTTGAGTATGTTTACCCATTTGCTCTTTCTGTTTTCTACTCCAGGGTCTCCTATTAAGGCTGTGCTAATTGTGGGCTAAGTCTCAGCGTGATGTATAAGGTGACTTCCATTCTGACTGGCCTGGTATCTGTTATGATTGTCTGGTACCTTTGCCATATGGTTTGCCAAATATTGCAAACATCTTCCCTTTTCAGTGGTTATTGAATGTTCAACACAGTTACTCCATACCTCTTAATTTTTTCTAAATCTCAGAATTTTTATTTTTTACTCTTGTCTTGGCAATCTGAAAGAAAACTTTGGCTCGATCTTTCTGCAAACTAACTCAAATTTACATATTTCAATGTTTCTAACCTGTGACCCTTCTGCTAGTTAGTTCTATTTATTTTATTGTTGCAGCATCATTTCAGAATTTCATTTCTAATAATTGATTACTGCTTTCACAGCATTTCCACCCTTTCTCCCTCTCCTCTCTCACTCCTTTTCTCTTTCCTTTTCTTCTTATTACATTACCTTCTATCTAAGAATTAAAGGTCTACTTAGTTTATATTTAAAACTTAAATGTAATATAATAATATAATGTAATATATATGTGTAAAATACAATGCAATAACTTAAAATGTTTCTTAACAGGATAACTGTTTCCTTAATGACTATTCCTTGTGTATTAATTTCTAAGCTCTATATTCATAATAACTTTTTTCTCAAACTTTTTGTGAGTGAGGTTGTCTGACCAATTTTTTAAGTCTTTTTAAAATTGAATTTGTTACAATATTGCTTGTTTTTTGTATGTTCTGGCATTTTGGCTGCAAGGCATGTGAGATCTTAGTTCCCTGACCAGGGATTGAACCCACACCCCCTGCAATGGAAGGTGAACTCTTAACCACTGGACCGCCAGGGAAGTCCCTATGTTTGACCAATTTTTGTCACTAGAGAGAATTTCCTCAACTTTGGGGAAAATCTCAGTTTTTGTGGCGGTCAACAAGGATTCCAGTTATGTGGTCTTTGCCCCTGGCATAATGGAGGGCAGAGTGAGGAGATTTGTGTCAGACAGACTGTCCTTGCAGAATTGGAGAAAGTACATTGCCTTTAGAGGCCAAGTAGGTAAAGTGAATATTCTAAGCTGATTTTTTAAAACTGAAGTTTAGTTGACTTATATTAGTTTCAGGTGTACAACACAGTAATTTCATCTTTTTGTAGTTTATATTCCATATAAAGTTATTATAAAATACTGGCTATATTCCCTGTGCTGTATATTATATCCTTGTAATTTATCTAATACTTTATATCTAGTACTTTATACCTCTTAATCCCCCTCACTCATTTTGCCCCTCCCCTTACCCCTCTCCCTTCTGGCAACCACGAGTCTGTTCTTGGCATCTGTGAGTTTCTTTCTGTTTTGTTTAGTTGTTTCTTTTATTCTTCAGATTCCACATATAAGTGAAAACATACAACATCTGTCTTTCTTTCCCTGATGACCAGTGATGTTGAGCATCTTATATAGTAAGGATTATTGGCTACTGGGGAGAACTGTAAAGTGTATTATGCCCACATTCTTTCAAATTAAAAAAAAAAGTTTTAACTCTTTTTTTTTTTGGTCAAATGAAAAAGTCTCCTGTATTGATAAGGACTGACCCTCTCTTGTCTCATTTATGAATCCTACTTTGTGGTCTGCGTGGGTTTCCCAGTGTAGGATTTTCCTGTCCCTATAATTTATGCAGGACAATATTCTAATTCTACAGCACTAGAACCTGCTTTGAGAGCCTCCTGGCAGAATTCCTAATTATTTTGTGAGAAGTAAACTTGACTTGTAGTTTTATCCTAAGGGCAATACTGGTACAAATATGAAAATGCATCCTTGACACAATTTCTCAACAACGGCTATTAATTACTGCCTGGGTATGGCAAACTGAAATATTATTTAGTATCTATCCATTTCTGTCTTACCCTAACTGTGGGAGAATTATACTCACCTACCCTAGTAATGTTGGGCTTGGCCACATCTTTGGCTATTGCAAAGATATGTCGCATTGGTACAGAGGCCTTCTAAATGTATCTGCGCTGTTTGCTTATGCTCTTTTACTCCCCCATTCAAGCATGAGAAGAGAATGCCCCAGGCAAATGCTGCTCCTTTAGCCTGGATCTTGGAAAACAAGCATATATAACAGACCTGAACTCCTCCCTCCCCACCCCAAAGCTTAGAAAAAAGCCACTGCAGATCTATGAGCATGAAGTAAATGTATGTTACTGTAAGGCACTGATTGTGTGTACTGTAACAAAGTTAACTAATATGAAATTTGGTACGAGGAATGGGGTGATGCTGTTAAACAACAGCAGCAAACACCAATAAAACTAAACTAAAATATATGTCATTGGCTTTAGGGCACAACAGTGAATGGCAAGGAAACTATTATAGAAAGTTGGGGAAAAAAACCAATCCATGCTATTATAGAGACAGACAATTGACTTAACTGCCTGTTGCAGTATCTTTAACGTACTCAAAATATCTGATGAACTCCCGTCTTTGGTTGATGCAGTAGGAAGGGAGAATGTTGGTAGATGAGTTGATTGTTACTGGTAGGGTAAGAAAATGATATTAACTCAAAGGAAAACAAACAAACAAAAAAGGTTTAACCTGTTTGAAATTAGGAGTGAGAAGAAAGAGAGAAAATCTATAAATGTTGTCACTTGCAGGGCTGAATGATACAATTACCTCTCCTGGTCAACCACTCAAAGATCAAATTGAGAACATCTTGACTGAGAAAGATCTAGTGAGATCAAGTTCAACACTGGAGCTGAGAGCAAAGAAATAACAAGGGCATGACAGTAGCATCTTTTAAAGGACCCACAGATTGGATTAATCTGACCCAAGATTATCCTTTCAGCTGGTCAAAGTGACTCATAATGGGTTTTTAGACCACGTTCCCACAGACACCCAAGAAACTCAAAGTCATATCAGAAACTCAGAGTCATATTTTGCAAAGAATTCTTGTTAAGGACATTTGCATATGGAGCTGATGAAATAAAATAGGTAAGAATAAGCCAAACCCAACCAAACCAACCAACCAAAAACAAACAAAAACAACAAGATTTGATAAATGCATTTCCAATCTGGACTAAAAGGTACCATGACTCTTTGAGATGTAAAATGACCCTTGGGCACTCAAATTTTAGACCAGAAGAAAGCAGGCTGAGATGATGTTCAGCCACAGTGGACATAATATTCTCTGATGCCCTTTTCAGATGTGTCCAGGGAGAAAAATGAAAACGGAAGAAATTTCCAAGGGCAGAGTCAAGAGCTAATGGAGCAGAACGGAATAATCATCACTCCCAGGGAGTAAGAATGGTGTCCAGTCAGTGCTCTACCAGCTGAAAGGGGAAACTTGCAAAGTTTGTCCTGCTAGATTTCAGAATTACTGTGGATCAGTGAATACTACGTGCCTCCCATTCTTACCCTTCTGAATATGAATGGTTCTTGTGGTTATCTTGTTCCTGTTCCAACATTGTATGCTGTTTGCTATGAGAGCAGATAACTTGACATTTTAGGTCAGAGGTCTCTGGATCAAGAGGACCTATATCTGGAACCAATAAAAGGACTATCCTGAGGTCCTGGATTTCGAGCCTGATGGCATGTTCGAGTAGAATTTTGGAGTTTCTTTATTGAGGATAAGGTGAATGCATTTTATATTTTGAATCAAGGGACTATTTGTGACTAAAGGGGAAGACTGTGGTAGATTTTATTATTCAACTACTTACACTGTTTTCTTCCTATCCTGTGTGGATTGGAGTATATTTCCCATCCCACTGATTTGAGGCTTGGTCTTGTGACTATCTTTGATAAATGGAATGTGTCCCAGTTCTTAGCACAAGCTTTGGAGGTATCACATGTTTGCACTCACCTTGTTGTGCTCTATTCTTTGGTCATGAAAATAGGACACCCCAGATAGGATGTGCTATATATTCATACATGATGTGCTCCGGCCTGGGTCCTGGAATTTAAAAGTGTTTAGAGAGGACTTGAACCTAACCCACATACTAAGCTAAGATTCCCTAGCCAACCTTCATATACAAGAGAAAGAAACTGGTGTTAACTGTTGCAAGCCAATGAGATTTGGGATGTGTTTGTTGCCACAGCAAAAGCTGATTAACACACCAGCCTACTAGCCCATGGCCCATTCTTTGAACTGGATTCCAGTAACTAAGTCCTTATTACAAGTTTCTGCCAGGAAGACTCACCTTATTTTGGAGAATCTTCTGTTCATTTGTATATGTTTGTAAGTTCCTCCTTTCTGTTGAATTTTACGTAATATATTTATATCTTTCAGAAATCACTCTTTCAGCCTGGGGGTAGCATTCTTTCATTCTTCCAATGTTACTGTGAGTTTATTCTTATATTTTCATTTATTCTGCCTTTTCAATGGAATTTTAAGAGGAAGGAATAACTTGTAAATTTAGTTGGACCAAGTCCATCTGATTAGATTCTCTTTAATCCCACTGGCATTAAAAATGTGTACCATAAGGAGGTTTGCTAGATTAGGGGGACAACTCTTGTGAAGGTTTACAAGCCTTGATAAAGTGGTATTTTAACTGGAGGCAGTGTCAAAAATACTTGAGAGAATGTATATGTTTTGGGGGGGTGGGGGCACCATGGACCCATAGTATTTCTCTAATAACCCCACAGTAGTCCACGGACCCCAAACAAAAATTCTCGATACAGATGCTCTAAAATCCAAGTGGTTTGATAGAGTTGATGAAATATGAGATTACAGCCAAATATAATAGGTCCTATGCACTAGTTAAGGCACATGTTTTCACTATGAATTGATGAAACAATTTAAGATATAAAAGAAGAATCCTTAGGAAATTTATCCTGAATAAATTGAGGCCAAAATATGCCAGGAGCTGTAAGAGCCAGAGAGAAGTTCTTGAAGGAGTCTAATAGCATGGAGGACCAGATGCCATTAAGAATTCTTATAAATACACTGCTATTTTTAGTAGCTGTTGCTCCTGAGACCTTTTACTCTAAACTGTAGATATTCGTATTATTCTGCAAGTTTCTCTGCAAATTAGACAACTGCCCACCAGAATTTTCTCTAGGTATTATATAGTTTGGAGCTCATAAAATCACAGGCTGGAAATGGACTTTCTGAATCCATTTAGCATCCTCCATGCCAGCAATTCTAGGGCTCTCCCTCTACCTCCTGCCCTGCACTGCAAGGCTAGGAGGAGTTAGTGAGCATGCTTTCAGCTTAGCGTGATTTGACAAGCACTGTCTGATCTGTCCCCAATTTGTATGTACATGGACATCCACATGGCTTGAATTATCATATCATTCTTTCAGAAAACTCTTTGTGAATATTATCAAGTTATTAACTCTATTGCCATGAAAAAAGAAATAAACTGATTCCAAATCTTTTAACCTTCTAGGGTGCAGGGCAGTTATTTAGTTTCTAAATAGAATTATTTTCTTCTAACATCTTAGAGTAAGATTGGCAGCACTGGATCTAGCTTTGTCACCAGTCATGGTACACTAACTGTGGAGACCATTCTCCAAGATGGCCCCAGAGATGGTCCTGCCTCTTAGTGGTCAACTGCTTGGTATAGTCCCCTCTTACATTCTACCAGATTAGGTCTGTGTGAGCAATACAATAAGGAAAAAGTGATGGTATGTCACTTCTGAGATTATAAAAGACATCACAGTTTCTGTTTTGACCGCTCTGTCTCTCTCACTTGCTCTGGGGGAAGCCATATTGTGTTGCAGTGTTTTGGAGAAGCCCACGTGGGAAAGAACTGGTGCCTTTTGCTAATAGTCACGTGGGCATATGAGTGGGCTTGAAAGTCAATTGTGTGGCCTCAGTCAAGTCTTCAGAGACAGCACTCTTGGCCAACAGCTTGCTACAACTTCATGAGAAACTATGAACCAGAATCACCCAGCTAAACCACGCTCAGATTCCTGGCCCTTAAAAGCTCTGTGAGATAATAAATATGTGTTGCTTTAAGCTGGTACACTTTGGGATGATTTGTTATGTGACAGATAACTAACACACGAACAAAGCCATGGAACACCTCTGTGTCCACTTTCCTACCTATAAAATAATATGACATACTTTTACCTACCTCACAGAAATAGCTTCTAAATAAAATTATAATAATAAACTGTATTCAGAATACTTAACCATTTAGAAAGAAAAATATTCTTTAAATCTAAATTTTTACCATTCCAAATAGAAGCCTTTTAATTAATTTTTAAATTATCACGTTTGACACCATCATAACATTTGTCTGTTGAAGAAACTTCGCCATTTTTTTTATAGTCAACCAACAAAAATAGTATATGCATTTACCAATGCAATTATATTTTACTTTCTCCCACAGGGGCACAACAAACTTGTGTCTCAGATCTCTTCATATTCAGACTTTAATTACATTTGGTCCTTTGCAAGAAAGAAGAGTATTAATAGGGTACTTTACTTATCACAGGCCTTCATTTCTAGACAACCTTTAGTCCTGATGGGATACCTCAAGACTTAGTGTCAAATTAGTTTTGTTTTTGCCTTGATTGAAGTAAACATTTATAGAATTTAAACACTCTTGAAAGTCAGCTGGAAAGCATCTGAAGACAGATGTTGTTCAGCAGTCAAGTGATAATTTTTCATGAGTCATGACTTGTTCATATAACCTCTCCTAAAAATTCTTTGGTCTACTCCAAGACATTTGGTAATTTCTATAGCTTTTAATTGTTTTGCCTGACATGGGACAGGCAATCTTTTTTTTTAAATACACATTTATTTATTTATTTTTGGCTTTGTTGGGTCTTCGTTGCTGCACGGGGTCTTTCTCTAGTTGTGGCAAGCAGGGGCTACTCTTCATTGCAGTGTGCGGGCTTATTATTGCAGTGGCTTCTCTTGTTGCGGAGCACGGGCTCAAGGCACACGGGCTTCAGTAGTTGTGGCTCGTGGGCTCTAGAGCGCAGGCTCAGTAGTTGTGGCACACAGGCTTAGTTGCTCCGCGCCACGTGGGATCTTCCGGACCAGGGCTCGAACCCGTGTCCCCTGCATTAGCAGGCGGATTCTTAACCGCTGTGCCACCAGGGAGGTCCCGGGACAGGCAATCTTTTTGCATGTGTCTCAATGACAAGGGCATAGAGTTTTGCCTACTTGTGAGTATCTTCCCTTTGTTTTTCCTGTCAGGTACACTTTTATATCATGAATTTATGCCATGAAGATCTGTTTCTCTGCTCGTTTGCATATACAATGACTTTTCATTTTAATGCAGCATCACTGGCACATCCAATGTGCCATTTCTCTGAAAACATTTTAAGCTAAATGTAGAAATCCAAATGTAAAACTCAGTAATTCTTTGGTACTATTAGTGCAAATATTACAATAAGATAATCATTAGGTAAATAGATACATTCTATCCTTGTATAAGTTTATAAATACAAACAACAGTTCTATCAAGATGTTCTTCTTTTAAGAATGTTAAAATTTTAATAAAATGTTGTAAATTGAGGGAGTAATATAGTGACTGCCTACCCCATAAGGAGCACTTTCGCGTAATCCTTTCTTTAAGCTTACCAACAGCCCTTTTGGCTTCCAAATGAGGAGGCACGTTCAGGCACGTAAGAGGTAAGAAAGCCACTCAGAATTTAATTCTCATTTTTCCCCTTCAAATATTGTGCTCATTCTAGCACACACTGCTGCTTCTCAAATGATCTTATTGATTTTACTGTAGTCTTTAGCAGTATCAGTGAGAACAAATTCTGTTTGCTTTCAGCTTGGGAAATGGAAAAGGATCTATATTCCTGCTGCCGTCTCCATAATCACTGTGTAACTGAACTCACACTCTGTGTGCAAGCCTTTCTGGATAAAACTTCACACCTTTTCATTTTAAAAAGCTGTTCTAGCTTTGGTTTCAGAGAGTGGTGAAAAAAGAAATGTCAAAGTGATTACCAGCAGGGAAATCTAAGAGTTTTCTAGAAAATAATTAATTTCACCCACTATAACTCAAAAAAGTATCCAAAATGCTGGTTTTTGATGGAAGATATTGTCTTTGAACATCTTACAGATGAGATGCTGTTGTGCCTAAAAAAATCTGCACGTGTGAACCAGGAAGTGCTAGATGTAATGCACTTGCTCATAGAAGCACATGTGTAACAAAGAAAGAACTTTCATTCTGTTGCCTCCATTCCCAGGATTTCTCTCCAGTTACTTAAATAAAATAGGTTTTAATTAAAGGGACTCTCTACAGGGAGACTGCATGATTCAAATAAGGATGAAATTCCACAGAGACACCTTAGCAATTTAGGGTGACATGTCAGCTAGAGTTAAGGAACCATTTTTCCAACCAGTTAGCTGCTGCTTTATTTAACTTTCTGGTCAACCCATACCTATTACAAAATCTAACCGTACATCTACTTTTATATCTTAATTTGCCTGTAGAAAATATGATGGAGCTTTTTCTGAGGATGATTAAAGTTATCATGTGCCTTCCAGATGCAATGAGGGCCTTCTCTAATTTTGGTGTTTAATTTGAAACTTCATGTTAATGTCTCATTTTTTTTAGACTAAAACTTTGTGTGCCTACCTCAAAAATATTGTAGAATTTCCCCCCAAATAAAGAAAATGCCATAAAACAAAATAATTGTATAAATAATTTTGATAGTAAACTGCCAATACTTAAAATAGATCAGACTATAACGTGTTATAATTTGTAGAAGTCAGCTTCTGTACTAGTTGAGGAAATTGAGTTTAGTCTAAGTAATATGTTATTCAACCACATACATTTTTAAAATGATGAACGTACTCTCTGTTGATACCTGCTCCTCTGGTGATTTCGTCAAACCTCATGGCCTTAAATGTCATACGTATGCTACTAGCACCCAAGTTTATATTTCCAGGCTGTACCTCCTCCCTGAACTCCGGACTCAGATGTCCACCTGTCTACTGGGCATCTTCTTTGTGACGTATACTAGGCATCTCAAGTTGATTATATCCAATACGGAGGCCCTGACCTTCCCATCAAAGACTGCCCCTCTCTGTCTGCCCCATTTCACTGAATGGCAATTCATTCTTCTAGTTCTCTGCAACACAAAATGTGCAGTCATCCTTGATGACTCTCTCTCTCCCTCTCATAAGCAAATACTATTAGCTCTACCTGCAAAATAGATACAAATAGTCCTTACCTCTTACTACCTCCACCGTCCCTACCCTTGTTCATGTCAATATCAAAACAGCCTGAGTGACTGTGTTAAAACCCAAGTCAGCTTATATCCCACCTCTAATCAAAACCTTCCAAAGGCTTCCCCTTCCACCAGAGTAAAAGCCAAAGTCCTGCGGGGGTTATGGAACGTGTACCCATCCTTTCACATCCTTCCCTCCCCCCTCATATTGCTAACCCCTTCTATAGACTCCTGCTATTTATACTTGTACTTACTCTGTTCTGGTCTCACTGGTTTCTTGCAGTGAGTCCTTCAAATGCGCCAGGCAGGGTCCCCTACCACATGCATTTGCCTCATCCTGGAACATTTTTCTCTCAAATACTCATGTGGCTAGCTCCCTGTCTTCAAATCAATGCTCAGATGTCACTTTCTCAGTGGGGCCTTCTCTGACACTCTCTTTAAAATTGCAATCCCAGTTCCAGCTTCCTTATCACCCCTTTCCTGCTTCATTTGCTTCTCTAATTAGAATGAAAGCTTCATAAGGGTAAAAATTGTGTCTGTTTTGCTCAATAATGTATACATAGTACAAAGGACAGTGCATGCCATATAATCTGTATTCAAGAAATAACTGAATAGGTGAATAAATGAGTGAATGCTTTTTGTTAATTTCTAGGAATCAATGAATACATTAAAGCCTTAGAAAAATATCTGAGCAAGATGCCCTCACTTATCATATATACATATATATATATATATATATATATGATCATTACCCAATAGGAAATGTTTTTTTGGATATGAATTGCTGTTAATATATTAGTGACTTTTTGGTTACTGAATGATTTAAAGGCTATGGTACCACGTAAACAGTTTTTTCATTCATAAAGTGCCAAAGTCATCTCAGGATCGAATGCCAGTCTGGGCCATATCAAGGTATACTTTCTATCTTTTAAAGAAAATGATCAGGAATTACCTTCTTTGATAGTTATGGTTTAAAAGGATGCTATAGATGGTGGTGGAGAGATGGTAGATATCTGACTGACATTCTCAGTTACAGATTAGAGGAATTATAACTCATATTTTTTAAAAATATGTTTAGGTCTAATAAGGGACAGCTGCAGAAATCCACCGGACACTTCCTTAGAATACTCAAACCCTAGCCCCCACTTAAACCATCTACTCAAGTGATTTTTACTACATCATGTCAGAGCATTTATGCAAGCGGTTAACTTATTTATAAATATAGAAATTTAAGTAATTATGAATAAGTTGTGATGTCTCTTATGGAAGGAGTCTGTTCCATATTTCTCTGAACTTGACAGAGGACTTGAGACTCAGCACTCAAATGATAGCTGATTTGATTGAAAGCCAATCAAAACAAAGAATATGAATATTTACTTGAGAAAACTCTGTCAGTTATTTGTGTATATAAACACAATGTAAAATGTTTCCTTCATTTTATTGGTTTAATGCCATGCTGCATCAGTGCTGTCTGTTTTTCAGCATAAATTCCTAGCAGGCAGGACTTTTGGCTGCTGAACCTTTCTCTGAACAGAAATATGTGCAAAGCGAAGTTTAATAAATGCCATTAGACAATGACTGTCTGTGTTTAATATTTATTGAGCACCAACAGGGACCTTGAGACCTTGGTCCAGGATGAAAAGCTTTTAAGAAGTCTATACCTAATTAAGAAAAACATGGTCCCTGCTCACAAGAAGCTTATCTGCTAAAACAGACAACAGTGGTGTGAGTGCACAGAGAAAATTAATTTTTTTACCTAAGTGCAGCAAACCACCACCACCTTTATGAAACTGCAGGATTTATCTCCTTCTCTCTTAAACTTGTTTTCTTTGTGAGGGCCTCATGTTAAATGCCTGGCAAAGAATGAAGGCAGAGGAGGCTGGGAAAAGGACAGGGGAATGAGGCAATGAAGAAAGGGGTGGTAACAGACGGTGAGGCAGTAGGCTATACGGCCTGAGGGAAGGAGCAGTTGCAGAAGAAATTCCTGTAGAAGAATTCCTGTAGCTGGTTGCTGTGTTTTCTGTATTTTAAAATAACTATAATGTACCATCATCATCATGATTAATTAATATGTAAGTTCAGGTTGCAAAAGAGACCAAACAGGAATGAATCAAACATTGATTTTTTTTCTTTTATGCATGCTAAAAAGCACAGCTGTGACAGAGGGCAGGACTGGTATGGATTTAAAACATATCACAGTTTATTAGGAATGATTTCATAATGCATCCGTATTTATACTACCAGAGATTAGAGAACTGAGAATAAACTGGGAAATAATAACAAACTATGGTTCCGTTTATACTTCCAAAGCACAAATTATTATCTGTTAGTTTATTTTTGTTCCATATCTTAAATATAACAGGGTCAGCACAGGAAAGTTTTGCTTATGTGTGGAAGATACGTCTAGTTGTATAATAAAAATGTTTGATACAGGAAATTTTTCGATTCAATCAAGAAAATAAATTTAGTCCCCCAATTTACACGTGCCAAAAGTTATCTTTTGCCACATCAACTGGTATTTGATTTTTGTGTGATAACTGCATTCCTGGTTTCCCAGTTCAGGATGACAGTGAATGTAGGGAGATAAGATGAAGAGTGAAAATCCAAAGGAAAGGCTGGAAGTGAAGTTTGGGAGAAACCAAACAGATGTTAACCTCCCAAATTGCAGAGAAATAAGAGGCAGAGACAACAATCGTTTTTCAAGGAGAAGGAAAATATCAAGATAGAGATGGTGGAAACTAGCAAAGGAAGCAAACACACAGTCATGTTCCTGAAGCCAGTGATTCTTGGGCAGAGTTGCTCTTAGATTAAAATCATAAAAGGCACTGCAATTCAGCTCATACCTACCCACAGGAACACGCGTGTGTGCGCGTGCACACACACACACAACATCCCTCACACAGTCTCACTTACACTGAGTCAATTAAAGAAAATAATATCCGAATAAAGTTGAGGAAAAACCACCCATCCAAGTATATTCAACAAAATGACATTCTTTTGCCACAAAAATTCCTTGGGAGGATGAAAACCCTTTCATCACGTGCCTGAATTCTCTGTTGCTGGTCCCTTTGTTAACTGTTTCCTATTTCTAATCACTTTACTTTGCCATCAAATTCTATTGTTTCAAGGTCTTTCTCAAAAGCCACCTCTATGATCTTTTATCTGATTCATCCAAACAGATGTGATTTCTCCTTTGACCCCTCAATATTTTGTTTCAATGATTCATATGAAATGTATTATATCCCACTGTACCTTGTTATTATTTTTCTATTTGTTCACTCTTCAATAGAATAGAAGATCTTTAAAGTAGGGCTTATTCATCATCGTGAATCCCGAACTGTTTATCATCAAATACCTGCATCTAGTCAGGAGTCAGTAAAATTTTGTTGTGACATTTGTAAATGTGGAGGAAAAGACTTGGCTTTAAACGCACACCTGGAAGACCATGTGTACCATCATCCTATCTCTTACCTGTGTCTAGATTCATCCACTTGATAATCCTTAGGTACCCACTGTAGTGAAGGCCCTCAGCTATTATTAATAATCTATAGAATAGGACTAGTAAGATATTTTGGATACGTTATGGACCAGGAGATAAAAATAAATACTTCTCTATACATTTTGATACTTAAGCAAATATATTACTGTAGAAACGTGTAACTTTTCTCTTTGGGAAAAAAAGCATTCACAGTAAGGATCAAGATATATAATTCCATTTGAATTTCATGTACGTCCTAGAACTGTCTTTTTCAAATTCACCTTTTCTCCTGCGATACATCTATGTTGTGGATCTGATTGCTCACTCTCATTGCAGGCTGACACGGGCTTGAATCATCTCAAAATATTTATTAAGCTTTCAATTTGTGCCAGTCCCTACAAGGTGTACAGAAATGAATCAGACACAAATGTTATTCCTGAAGGCTTCCTAAGGTGGTAGGGGCTCAAGTCTGCTTGAAGAAAGAGTTAAGTGCCATGAAAGTTGCAAGAGGATGGGGGGAGAAGGTGGAGGAGGCATTTGCCTTGAGTCCTGAAGGATGGGTACACTTTTATAAGAGAAGGGGAAAGAATGGTCCATTGAGGAAGTAGCAGCTGTCATAGGCAAAGGACTCTCATATTTGTCTCCCAGGCAGAAACATACCTGAATGTGTCCAGGAGGATGCCTGCTCTCTAAAACTGGGTCCACGTCATCTTTCCTCCATGGAAGGTGGATTATAAATCATTTCTTCATCGACTTCATTCTCCTGTCAAAGGGGACACTTTATTTTTTATTAATTTTTATTGAAGTATAGTTGCTTTTACGATGTTGTGTTAGTTTGTGCTGTGCAGCAAAGTGAATCAGTTATACATATACCTCCTCTTTTATAGATTTCCTTCCCATTTAGTCACCACAGAGCACTGAGTGGAGTTCCCCGTGCTATACAGTAGTTTCTCATTAGTTATCTATTTTATACATAGTAGTGTATACATGACAACAAAGGGGCACTTTAAATGTTAACTAAATCCATGACTACAGAGTAACTGGAACTCTTAGAGGACAAAAAAGTGCAAGATAAATCCAGTAAGGTGAGGTGATCTTTCTGTCTCTAACCTCTCCAATCTTTTCAGCCTTTTAGCAGTAAAGATGTAGAATTTTTTTTTTCTTTCTTGGGGAAGGGAGGTGTGAAGCAATAAAACCTATTCTGTGTTGCTCTGGGAAGTCTCTGTTCAGTGGTTAGTAGCACATGGCTGGCACCTGAGATTGAGGGTTTGGGGAGTTAACCAGAGTGCACTAAAGCTTGGAGGAAAGGCTCCCTTGGGGAATTAGATGCTTTAGTGGGACAATGAAATTTCATCGACTGAGAAAGGATAAACAAAACCTTTTACCAAAGGTTCTGGGAAGTGGAAAGAGCACTTGGGAGAACTGTGATGCAGGGGAAGATACTGTATAATGTGTCACAGAAGGGAGAAGCTCTCTCCTTTCTGCTATGGTCTGCCTGAACCCAGACCAAGTGCCTACACCCAAACCCTGGTCTGGAGGACCCTACTCTTCCTGTCTGGTGTCCCCTCTCTTCTGTTAAGACTCTGGGCTGGCACCTCTACTGTCACGGCTACTTAAGGCTTCGAGCTGCTAGAGCACCTCCTATGGTGCAATGGTACTGACACTGAGCAGGGCCCTGTGGGGCTCCTGGGCACAAAAGCCTTTCTGCGTCCCCGTTTCTTGATTGCGGGAAATAGGCTTCATTCAGCCTCCGGGATCTTTCCTCAGTTACAAGGAGCAGGTTCAAACAGTTGCTAATTAGGGAAGGGAGGGGATGCAGAGACAAGGGAGGAAGAGTCAAGAAACAATAGTGCAGCCTTGGGGCAGGGTCCTGGTTCCCCCTCAAGGGATACACACAATATCTTGAGCTGTTTTGCAGATACTGAATCCCCCACCAGGTGGGAGAAGTTAACTGTGTGCTGCCCACAAACACAGAGACCCCAGATGGGTTGGAACCAAGTTGAGGATGCCGACTCCCACTTACCTCACCACCAGCCAATCAGAAGAACGTCCACGAGCTGATCACGCCCTCTTTGAACCGTTACTATAAAACTCCTCACTACCCTCTCCAGGTCAGGACACAGTTTTGAGGGCATTAGCCTGCTGTGGCCCCTTTTACCTGGCAAAGCAATAAGCTATTCTTTCCTACTTCATCCAAAACTCTGTCTCTGAAAATTAATTCAGTGTCAGGGTACAGAGGCTGGATTTGGCTTCATGAGCAAGTTAAATCCACAGAAAATTATTTGTGTGACTATTTCCTTAGTTATTCCCAGGATGGTTATTTAGTAGATGTATTCTAGTTAGTAGATGTATTCTAGATGCATAGGAGAGAAGTTAATTCATTACATTCAAGGATGCCTTAAGTCATGAGGTCTTAAGTTTTTCCTGGACCCTGAGGAAGTCTCCCCTGGGTGCTAACAGTGCCATAAAGTGGAAAGATCCCAAATCCCAGAGTCACTACTTGGCAGGGAATTGCCAGGTTTCACACTTAACTTCACAGAAGGGAAAAGTAAGCTACTTTCGCGCACACTCTTTAAGACTTGGGAGTTTGAGTATTTAACAGAATAGCCTAGCCTACTGGATAATTCATCTCCCAATGAGCTTTATCAGTAGGAGTATTTCTCCTCTCTTCTTCAAAGTATGCCCACCATTAAAGTGTGCCTGTTGTGAGATAAACTAGAGCCCGTGCTCTGCAACAAGAGAAGCCACCACAATGAGAAGCCCGTGCACCACAACAAAGAGTAGCTCCTGCTTGCCGCAAGTAGAGAAAGCCTGTGTGCAGCAACAAAGACCCAACGCAGCCAAAAGAAAGTGCCTATTGTTCCAAGAAACCGTGAGTTTTTTCAATTTTTTTTTTAAATATTCATTCATTTATTTGGCTGTGCCAGGTCTTAGCTGCGGCACACGTAATCTTTCAGTGTGGCATGTGGGATCGTTAGTTGAGGCATACGGGATCTAGTTCCTTGACCAGGGATCAAACCTAGGCTCCCTGCATTGGAAGCACACTCTTAACCACTGGACCACCAGGCAAGTCCCCAATTGTTTTAGTGGTTATGAGAAATAGGGTGAGACTGTTATGACTCTGATACATAGACTAGGTTAAAGTCTAACTCTAAAAGGAGGTGAATTTTATGGTTTGAATCTGGTGTGGGTGGGAGAGGGCAATGTAGACTGCAGTGTTTTATAGACCCAAAGGTTTCCTAAACTCTGCCGGTCAGCTTATATTAGCAGGAAAAGCAAGGAAGAGGGAGAAGAGGGGTCAATGTACCTTACCTTCCAGAAGCTGCTTCAAAGTCCTGTCTTCTCTGGGAGGGAAGTTAGGCTAAAGATCTCTAAAATTTCTGGTAAGTTTAAAACTCCGATAGTTAAGAAACAGAAGAGATACTGACAATGGTAATGCAGCATTTGTTTATGCTCCATCGCCTCAAGCCTTGTGGCCTGGACTGAGTGATGTAACATTTAATGAAAGCCTAGGCATTCTTCTCTCATTGTCTGCTTTCAGGATGGGTGGGTGCCGGGGTTGGAACAGAGCCCCACTCTACAAAGAGAGGATGACTACTGCCTCATTGTTTCATGTGTTCCCAACTAACCTATACCCTACTTGAGCAGAATTCAATTTTATATTCCTTTTTTAACCGCTTACCATCCCTACCCAGTCGTACCTAGGAAAGCTTTCAGTATTTAATAGGTGCTGAGATTGATTTATTGGTTTCCACAAGTGACGAACTGCATGCTCTCATTATGTGAGTCACATTTATGAATTGTTAGAAAAATAATGACTAATTGTATTTTTGAAGACTAACATGAAACGTGGTGCTCTTGATTTAAAGACATTTATACAAAACTTTATTATGAAGGCAGTCTTTATTATGTGAGCAATCATGCACGGCTTAAAGCCTCCAAGTTATAATAACAAGAACATTAGGTTTATAGCACGAATATTAAAATATGTGAATTCTTTCATAATGCAAAGTAGTAAACACTTTTGAATTTAACTCTTTTCTTCTTACTCCCCCCAACTTCATTTGAATAAATTGTCACTTTAAATGTTTGTCTATAGTGGTGATCATTTTGTAAAGTGTAGAAATATTGAGTCACTTTGTTGTGTACCTGGAACTAACACAGTACTGTAGGTCAATTATACTTCAATAATGAAAAAAATGTTTGTCTATAATATTTTCCTTTTAGTACTACAGCTCCAGATAGGGAGTGTGTCATCATTTCAGACTTGTGTAGTATACATATGGTATCATTCTTCCCTGGAGTTTTAATATAAATAGTATTTATTGAAATAAATGTGAATTTTCAATCACAAACATTGATTGGATATCTTTCATTTTTCAGGAAATGCGTCAAACACTTTTGGCCATGAGAAAACATAAGGAAATAGGAAATTCATATTAAGATACAAGAGCAATTGGGGGAAAGAAGATTGCTAGTTCTTAAAGAAAGAAATTTTTCAAGAGTTGTTTTGTAAGTTAATGCATGGACCATTCAGCTCCCTTCAGTATGGCATGGGGTAAGTCCTAATTTCCATTCTGAAGGGCCCCTCCATCTGTAATTTCTCAATCAGGGTAGATGACTGGTTAACTTAGGTGATTAGAGAACACAGGCCCAGGGGTTTGTGGCTTCAGAGTTGACCTTGTTGCCAACTTCACTCATTTCAGTGATACAAAATATGCCCATACCCTGTCCCCTAAGCCTACAACAGTGCCACTCAAAGTGTGTTGGGTTTTTTTTTCGGGGGGGGAGGGGAGGGCACTAATGGTCCATGGTACATAAAGAAAGTGACAGTAAGCATTGAGAAAGCACTTAGAAATTTTTATAGCAATTTACAGAGTAACTGCATGCATGTTGAATCTAATGGTAATTTAAGAATTTGAGTTCCAGTCTGGATATCTTTTAACTTCATTTTTCTACTGATTTTTAGTGTAGTTTATAAAAGTATTTGCTCACAATATGTTATAAAACAAAATAAACCTCTGACCATAGATAGTACGAGAAGAACTGGCATGAGATACATTGTCCTGGGTATAAGCACGTGCCTTAGAGGTAGAGTTCATGAGTTCAAGTGCCAATTCCATTGTTTTCTGGTGGTGAGACACTAGGCAAATTGCTTAACTTCTCTGTGCTTCACTTTCATTGTTTCATTATGGGATATCATTAGTATTACCACCTAGGATTATCTGAGAATCTAAAGTGCTTTAAACAGAGTCTGGTACATTGTGAGGCTCCTATTGTCCTCGGACACTAAGGGGACAAGGCTGTGGCAAGGTAGTTCAGCCATGACAAGAACTCAGGAGGGCGGAATCTAGGAAAAAAGTTCTGTCAGCCTAATGGATCCTGCAGTGATTCTCTCCAGAAAGAGACTTCTGATATGCTCAAGGGATCTAACCATTCAAAAAGTGTATCATAAGAGTTTAATAGTTTAATTACAGTCTGTCCTATCTCAGCTTGTCAATGGATGGTAACAAGGCTGTACAAAAGCTAACTAGGTCTAAGGTACAGAGGTGAATTACTATTTCTAACCCTTTTCCATATAATTCTTCTCCTCCTGATTCAGGTAGATGAACCACATATTATGTCCACACCCCCTCTCTATAGATGATGTGTTCAGTCCTTCCTTATACTTTTTCTCAATCTAAGAACTATGTCTCTATTCATTTATCTTAAGCTTGTTCTATGAAATAATTTAAGTGAGTGCAGGATATATTTCATTCCTATGTCATCCCCCCTCCCCTTCCTTCTTCTACTACTCATGGCCAATTACATCATCATCCCTCCAATGTATTGATACCTCTTTAATAGTAAGCACATTCAATTAAGGACTAAAATCTCATGCAATTCAGAGAAAAAAGCCAAGGCAAAGAACTGGAGGCTTTTAAAAATTTTTGGTTATTTGTCCAATTTCTGAGTTCTGGAGAGATGGAACTAATTGTTTATATATTTGAGTGATGTGTTTGGGTCTTGGTTTTTTTTTCTTCCAGCTCTGGATCCTGGGCAAATCACTGAAATCTGAGCCTCCATCTTCTCACTGATAAAATGACAATCATCCTAAATCACATGGCTCTTGCTAAGTCATAAGAGTCGCCATTTAATGAGAAACTCTATATTCTAATAAGCGTGGGATTTAGATATAACACTTAAATTACATATGGATTTTAATCCAAACAATGACTTTAGGAAGGTGGGCATGATTATCCTCCAGTTTATAGACAGAGAAACTTTTGTGTTAAAAGAGCATTAATAATTAGTTCTAGGTAACACAACTAGTAAAGAGCAGAGCTGGGATTTGAATTGAGATCTCTGACTGAAAACCCATATTTTTGCCATTATATCTTCAAAGAAGTTCATAGAAGTGAGTGTGTTTTGTAAACCAAGTTTTTAATAAATATCTCATAATCTCATCACCGATTCCCACTTCCAGAAAACTCCATTCCTACTCATAGCAGGTCGGTAGCATGATCTTCAAAGCCCAGGAACAATCAGTTCCAATTACTTTACTAGGCAGGAGGAGACACCTTGACACTGTTGTATTCCGCAGCAGCCATAACCGTTTGCCATTTTTAGCCTCCGATACCAATTGCTTCTCCTACGGTCATCTTCACTGGTGCGCCAGTTGCCAAAGCAGATCTGTCTCTTTGAGGCTTGCTTTTGCTCAAACTCTATGGGCTCATTTGATAAAGAGGCTGACTCCAAGCCATGCTTAATCTTTTGCTCCATGGGCTATGCTTGGGAGTTGGCTCACAAACTGCCCCTCAAAGGGAGGAGGGAAAGTGACAATAAAAGGAGAGCTATGGACTGTGAAACCTTGCCCGACAGGCTCTCTTTCCCGGGAATTAGCTAGGAAAGCAGAAATGTATGTTATTAGAGGGCAAGTGTCTGGCGTTGCAGCTCTCACTGGGCTCTGTCATTGGTAAGACTCCTTAATGGCTGAGCTTGGAAAGACTACACAACAGCTGTGCCTGGAGATAGCACACACTGAGTGTGATTAGGGTAATGTTTTCTTCATTGCTTAAGCAACAGAAGGAAAGAGCAGAGCTAATGCATCAGGCTTTCCTCTCAGGCATGGGGGGGACAAGAGGATGCCAGACAGCTACAAAATGGTAGATCCCTGTGATCCAGATATAATTGAGTTGTTCAGCCCATGCAAAATCAGAAGGGGGAAAAAATATATCACCTCCTCTTATAAAACAAAAAAAAAAACCCTCAGAATGATCTATACAGAAATCACGTGAAAACCATGGAGTTATTTATGGGATTGTGGTAGGAAAGTTAGAAAGTCTAATCCCTTTTTAGATCTGCCTGCCACTCTGTTTTTGTGTAACATTAAGAAATACATTATCCAGAACTGTGTCTCAGTTTTTTTATCTGTAAATTGGAGATAAGACACTTATTCTATCAACATCAGAGCCATTTTGTAAGAATCAAATACATTAATGGATCTGAAAGTGTTTTGAAATGTACCTATATATTATTGTATTCATTTTAGGAATTTGATGGTAAAGCATATTCAGTTTCTGACTGCATTAATACATAGGAGAAAATATCAGAAAACTCTTACGTGTATTGTGTCAGGAGTTTAAATATGAGCTTTTTTTTTTTTTTTTTTTTTTTTTCGGTACGCGGGCCTCTCACTGTTGTGGCCTCTCCCGTGGTGAAGCACAGGCTCCGGACCCGCAGGCTCAGAGGCCATGGCTCACGGGCCCAGCCGCTCCGCGGCATGTGGGATCTTCCCAGACCGGGGCACGAACCTGTGTCCCCTGCATCGGCAGGCAGACTCTCAACCACTGCGCCACCAGGGAAGCCCTAAAAATGAGCTCTTGAAAATCACACTTAGGTAACTACTTCTAAAGCCTTCTTACATTTTTGTTTGTTTTGATTTTTACCTGCTCAGCTTCTTTTAAAAAGTGCTAATTACAGACAATGCTTTTCAGTGCTTTTCCCAAGAAAATGGCAATCGTCAGAACTATTCTAAAGGTAAAGAAAGCCTTGATTCTACTTTATGTGTGCCTCATCTGCCAGTGGAGGAATAATCAAGAAAAAATGCAAGAGTCAATTTTGATACACTCACATATATTTCTATGGCAATACAAACCCTTCCATATATATGCCCCAAGCCACGGCAGGAGTAAAAAGTCTACTCTGTGTTTCTTTTACTCTCAGTTCAAGACAACTGGATTACGTACCTGTTTGGTTTTTCATGTAACCTAAACTTAGTTTTGGATTTCTCTTCTTGGATGTCCTTGTCCTTTGCAAAGACACTTGACTTAAGGGCATCATATAAGTATTTTTGCCACATTATTGTTATGAACATTTTTTTTCCAAAAGGAAATAACACTGAAGGTCCACATTCCACTTGGTGTTTCTGGAGGGTGTTTTTGGATGAATTAGCATTTAAGTTGGTGAACTGAGTGAAGCAGATTACCCTCCCTACTGTGGGTGGGCCTTTCAAGTCAGCTGAAGGCCAGAATAGAACCAAAAGGCTGACCCTCCCCCAAGCACTCAAAATAAACCATCAACTCTTCTGAGTCTCCAGTTTGGCAACTCACCTTACAGATCTTGGGATTTGTTAGCCTCCGCAGTTGCATGAGCCAGTCAGCCAATTCCTTATAATGAATCAATCTCACATAAGTCCTGGGGATGTAACGTACAGCATGGTGACTATAGTTAATAATACTCTATTGTATATTTCTAAGAGAGGAAATCTTGAAAGTTAATCATCACAAGGAAAAACAATTTGTAACTAGGTGTGGCTGGATGTTAATTAGATTTATTAACAATATATACAAATATATACAATATATACAAATATTGACTCGTGTTGTACACCTGAAACTAATATAATGTTATATGTCAATTATAACCCCAATAAAAAAATCAATCTCTCTCTATATATAGATATAGGTATATGTGTATATATGTAATATAGTTTTACGTACACACATCCGTTTAGTTCGGTTTCTCTGGAGAACACTGAAGAATACAGGCAGTTACATTTTGTATTTTTAGATTCCTTATGAGAGAAGGTAGGCCATTCCTCAATATTCCATTGTTTTCCTTCTTCCAGTGTTTCCTGCACTGGTTTTCCATGTAAATTTCAGACTATCTTGGTTGGAAAGAAAAAGATATTACTGTGTGTGTGCATGTAAACACAGTTCATATACAGAGAATTTTTCCAATGTAAAGGATCTTTATTATATTTAAACTCACACTCTTTTATGTACGTCTCCTACCTGTTAGCTGTCTTCCTTCACTTTTGGTCAGTAATCCTTTTCTTGGCTAGTTTGCTGATGTTTTCCATCTAAGATATGCCACAAGATTGATGGCCTCAAACCTTCAACTTTAGCTTTCCTCCTTTTGCAAGTTAAGATTGGGTTTGGGTCAATTCTGGGTCAAAAATATATTAGGTTAGTCTTTTCAGATTGTGTTTAGATCCATATATCAAGAACATACTAAAATTGAGATGGCTTCCTTGGCTGCCCTATCAAACCATTCGACCTTTTAAGATTCTTTTTCCAGTTTTGGTTTCCTCTTTGCACTCTGCCTACACAGTTTCTGTTGAAAGTGCAAAAGGAAATCATTTCTTAAAACCTCAAAGCTCTACACTTATTTCATTTTTTTAAATTTCATTTTTATTACAGAAATCAAAGTGCTCCAAACAATTTTGGAGCACTTACGTAGTAGTATGTTAGCAAGAACACTGTGCTGGAGTCAAACCACTCTTAAGGTGCTAGAGTCCTAGCCTGGAGCTGTGTTACTTTAGGTAAATCACTGAACTTCTCTGACGAAAATTGCACTGCCTACCTTAATGGAACTGAGGAACAGATGATATTGGATTTGGAAAATTAATTTGTAAGCTGTCAATGAATATCATAGTGTATTAAATTTTTCTTCATTTCCTAAATAAATAAATTTCCTAAATAAATGGTACTTGATTTGTAGTCTACCTATCTACCACTTTCCATTTTCACATTAAATCAAAATTATAATCTCTTATATCCTTGGTGTTGGATAGTGAATAGACACACTGAAACCTCTAAGCATATCTGGTCTAGGTGTTTCCCAATGTCCTCTTGTATATGAAAATATATAATGTAATTTCATTGGAATTTACAATTAAAATATTACCTGGAAGTTTCATACCAAGGACATGAGGTCTCCCCATTCCATATTTCTTTTAGTGGGACTGGTTTGATCCTATTATCTCAGCACCTCTTGTGGTGATAAACTGATCCCCACAGAGAGGACCCAAGTTTTCATAGGATAGATAAGGTATATTAAAGACAGAAAGTAAAGCTGCAAGACTGTAAATAATTTAACCTAGAAATGCTAAGCTTGGAAAGCAATTAATTATAGACAAAAATTTATAAAAAGAAAAGAATGATTTAGTTGAATGAATGATGGAAAATATCTAGAGATCTGGGTTCTAACCCTGTCTATACCATGAAATAGCACTAGGATTTTAGGTACATTTTTTAGCTCAGATTCAGAGTTTTCATCTGTTTAAAAAATAATGAAGATGTCCGTACCAGAAGATCTTTAAGAAACTTCCTAGCACTAACTCTCTGATTCTGCCCCTCTTCTCAAGGCTCTAGTTCCCAGGACAGCCACCATGCTATCATAACAGCAGCTTCCTCTTTGTCTCTCATATTCCAACCTCCAGATAAGCTTATGTGGAAACTGAAAGAATTGCCCTCTCCAGCAGAAAATATATTATAATCCATTCAATCATTCACAATAAAAAATATGGCACCTACCTTCACAAAGCTTCTTTTATTGCTACCATTTAAAGGTTAGTTCTGATCCAGGAGCCTGTCAATTTGAACATCAACTGGATCCTGCTGATAACAAAAAATACAATTATTAAGATTGATAGTTAACTTCCATTTATTGAGCACTTATTATACTCCACACTTAACATTCTTATCTCACTAAAACTTCACAACAATGCTGTAAAATAGGCACTATTACGTGTTTGAGATGAGGACCCTGAAGTTAACATGGTCAAATCAGACAGGTGGTAAGCACATCTCCTTCCTGATGGCTCCTTTGATGGGTCTTTCTGTTATCTAACAGTCATCTAAATTCAACAGCAACATTCACATGAAAGCCAACGTGTGAATGTCTTATTCTTGATCTACTGTGCATCTTTAGTTTTTCTTTCTTTGAAACAGGAACACTGAAGTTCATGTAAACCTCACATGGACACTGTGAAGGTAATATGTGACACAACAAGCAGACTTCAATCATAGATACTGCCAAGTTGTCTTTATTTTATTTTATTTTTTATTTATTTATTTTTTTTGTGGTACGCGGGCCTCTCACTGTTGTGGCCTCTCCCGTTGCAGAGTGCAGGCTCCGGACGCGCAGGCTCAGCGGCCATGGCTCACGGGCCCAGCCGCTCCGCGGCATGTGGGATCCTCCCGGACCGGGGCACGAACCCATGTCCCCTGCACCAGCAGGTAGACTCTCAACCACTGAGCCACCAGAGAAGCCCTATTTTATTTTTTACAAATTTTAATTTTATATTGGAGTGAAGTTGATTTACAGTGTTGTGTTAGTTTCAGGTGTACAGCAAAGTGATTTAGTTATACATATATCCATTCTTTTTCAGATTCTTTTCCCATCTAGGTTATTACAGACTATGAGTAGAGTTCCCTGTGCTATACAGTAGGTCCTTGTTGATTATTTTATATATATAGTGTGTGTATGTTAATCCCAACCTCCTAATTTATCCCTCCCCCACACCTTTCCCCTTTGGTAACCACAACCAAGTTTTCTTTATTGTAACACTGCCCATCCTGACTTTGATTCTGAATGGATTCCCAACCATCTTTTAGAAGTTATTTTAGAGATCAAGTAACAGAAAAGAGACAGAAGTTTGACTATACTTAGGGTGATCCTGCATGTGCACAGAAAGCTCAATAATTTTCAATTCTTGATAATGATAAAATAAATTAATGTAAAAAAAGAACAAAAAGTATTCATTTAACCCTACAGAGGGGTTCCATGTTATACTTGTTTGTGGTTTTTGTGTTTTCCACCTTACAAATGAGGCATCATCTTAAGAGATACACAGGTTCTAAATAAATGGTGAAAAAAATCACCTTGCAAGAGAGATTATTTCCAAAAGATTAATTTGAAAACAAACTATTAAATATTTTCTTTAGTCATTCAGACCCTCATTATCAGACGTCTGTGCCCTGTGTCTGAAATATTTTCTGTTTCTTTACTCACAGACTCTCACTTGCTGTTAAAAATTCTCTTGAAATCTTTCTTTATCATGAATGTTTTAGCCTTATTGCAAAGAAATAGGCAATTTATTGATAAATTTACTAAGAATGTTTCAAGAATATACATATATTCATAACGTTATTACTTGTTATATACATTTATACATTGTATTAATCATATAGATATATATAGGTATCTCCTAAGACTTGTTTTGGGTTATAGGACAAACATGATTTGATTTTAGCCAATATACTTGCTGGAGACACACTATGTGTATCTGTTTGATCTTTTACGTGTAAATTACATTTCTCAAGCCACAGCTACCTGGAGGAGTACCCTCAAATGAGTGGGTGTGGCTCATCAGAGCCTTAGTCTTTAGCTCCAGGGTGTAATGGCTTAGCTGTTTGAACCAGCCTATCCTGTCCCTCCTTTTCTGTATGGCAGTGGTTCTTAACCCCTGCTGCATATTAGACCTCCTAAGGATCCTAATCACTGATCACAAGGTTTCATGCCAGACCATTTGAATCTGGATCCCTGAGGGTAGGAGTCAGGCATCAGTGTTTTTAAAAAAGTTCCCTAGGTAATTCTACCCCACAGCCAGGGCTGAGAAACACTCCTTTACAGGAAAAGACTTGAGCCCTGTTGCCGTCCTGAGCTACGATCTCTGTGAAGCGTTGTCTGCCCAACGGGGTACTCTCCTGCTCCCTGTTGTAGGGCCTGTTACTCTCAGCTGGTCCTGAAGTTGAGTTTAGGGGTTGTAGGTATCATTTCATGTGTCACCTCCAGTGTTGCTCTAGTTACTAATGTCTAGTCTCACTTCAACAGTCACCATGATGGAATGGAGAAGGACTCTAACCCCTCTGTGTTAGGATTACTTATTAAACCGCAAACAGTAGGGGCTTGGACGTCCATTGCTTGTTTTAAAATCACTCACGGTATTACTTCTGTTATTTAATACTGCTTGTTCAGTTTATTGAGACAGCACCTGTGCATGTCTTCCCTGAAGGACTAGGTCACAAAATGCTTTAATTAACATCACACAGGCCCCAGCACGGCCGGCTCCCAGGAGCACGTGACCTTGGGAGGAATGACACAGTCTGGTTTATTCCTCCAGATTAAACCAGTGGAGACAGGGCACGGGAAGTGGGAGGAGAGGACACAGCAAGTTGGTGAAGGCATCCTCCTGGCCTGTCAAATCATTTCTTATACTGATATTTACGATAAGATCACAAGCTCTTAAGATATTCAAGATCATAAGATACACACCAACTTTATTTTCCTTTGAAGTGATTTTCTCTACTAATAAACTTCCCAAGAGTTTAAAGGACTATTACTACATACGGTTATTCCACTGCTCTAACTCTGGCATTGGCCATTTACCACCATATACCTTAACTGTTTCTCGCATTAGGTTTTTGTTTTTTAAATTTTACTTTATTTTATTTTTGGCTGCATTGGGTCTTCATTGTTGCACGTGGGCTTTCTCTAGTTGTGGCGAGCAGGGGCTACTCTTCGTTGTGGTATGTGGGCTTCTCACTGTGGTGGCTTCTCTCATTGCAGAGCACGGGCTCTAGGCACGTCGGCTTCAGCAGTTGTGGCACGTGGGCTCAGTAGTTGTGGCTCACGGGCTCTAGAGCGCAGGCTCAGTAGTTGTAGCGCACAGGCTTAGTTGCTCCACGGCATGTGGGATCTTCCTGGACCAGGGCTCGAACCTGTGTCCCCTGCATTGGCAGGCGGATTCTTAACCACTGCGCCCCCAGGGAAGCCCTCGCATTAGGTTTATCAGGTCTTTGTATAAGGAGACTCTCCAACAATTTACCTCCATGATGCCCAATTCCAGCAGAATAACCCCTTTCCCTCTCCCCTGGGATCTAGATGTACAGATCCATAGGAATTTGTTCAGTTCAGATTTCATGTTGGTAAGAATCAAGGTCTTAAAGGACAGTTGCTAGAAACCTATAAACAATCTCAATAAACGTTGGATGAATGAATGAAGTCAGTGAACAGTGTCCAGTAAAAGGCAACCAGCAAGTGAAAGCTTCAAACATTATTGCTCACGATGCTCATAGAAGCGGAGTTGGGAGTTTTGAAGAACAGGAGCACAATTTCATATCCCTTTTGCTCCCTTCCCAAGTTCAGCACATACTCCGTCCCTGTCTACATATTTACTCTATCCCTATCACACAGATCAAGTAGATGCTGGTCCAGGACCTTTCAGGGAGAAGCAGTCCCCTGGCCAAATGAGGGGGACAGCATCTCATGTTTGCCCCAAACCCCTGCCTCCTTCACAGACTGGTTACAATAATCAATGCTGCTGTGACAGGTAAGCAACAAATTAGACATCAATGCCATAGCTCAGAGAACAGAAGCAGATAGTCACCCTCAAATGTGTAAATCCACTTAGCTGTAGTATCTGGCTGCCTCAGCTAGAGTTAAGTCCCTGACAAGTTAAAAGGATGCCTGACATGTATGCTTGGTCCTCCCTGGGGAGATGATAAGAGGGGGGCAGGTGGGAGAGAGAAGGCATGGGAGGAGGGGAAATTGAGTCCTTTGGGATTTAATTTACAAGCTGTTTACTGAAAAATTTAACATCTGAACATACCGTGCTGGGTGGCATCCTCGTCCCTTTGTGCTCAGTTTCTGGCCATTCTCCCTCCCTCTGCCCGCCAGCCCCCACCTTCATTGCTGTCTGACTTGGATGGGAAATCACCATCTTCTTTCCCAAAGACCCATTAAAAATCAGTAATGTAAGGGATCAGTCAGGCCAGCCTGCCGGCCACTCATTCCTTATGAATCATCTGACAATTTTTTAGTTTGACAATTGCACCTCATATATTTTAATATTGGTTTTCAAAGAAGAAAGCGGAGAACTTCCATTTCTTTACAGCTCCCTGTAATTTCAACTTGCTCTTTACTTATATATGAAGTCGACTTGGGTGGAAAGGTTAGAGGCAGATGAATTTCTAGTTTCAGAACCTAGGAAAGGCCAATAACATGTGCCATAATCTTAATGCTAAGGTTTCATGGAGCTTCAAGTATGCTTTATATTCATGGATGACACTCATTGAAAATGATGACAAGGACCTCATATTTCTAAAGGTTTTTAAAATTTTTTCCTACATCCTAACCCCTGTTTAAATTTTCTTAGACAACTGTAAAAGACAAAATAAAATAAAGCAAAATTTAAAACAAGCAAAAATTTTTAAAAATGAAAACAAGCAAAGAATAAAACAAAATGAAACAAAGCAAGCAAGAGCCCATCATGACTGAAAAGTTTTCCTGATACTTTCAGGTCCAACAAGCAAGGAATACGTTTGTTTGATTTTAACCCTCCTTAGACCATTCAGAAAAGACCTGACTATTTTTCTAACCCCAAATATTTACCAATCTTCCTACCTATGAACTTTGCTTTCTTTAATTTTTATTCATGAATCAGCTTGCTTTTTATTGACTGCTGTGAACAATTACAGGATTGGATTAAAAATTCCGGAAGACATAAAAGAGGATTAGATATCTGTGTTTTATAGGTGTAAACATAACATCACAGGACAACAGTTACTTATTTAAATTCTTACATTTACCATGATAATGAAGTAAAACTTTGTCCCTTCTTTCCTTCCTATTGCCCTAGGTAAAATAAAAGAGAGACTCAGGAATTAAGGGAAGGAAAGAAATGAAGAGATAGGATGTCTTTTCAAACGTGAATTTTGGGATTTGAACAACTATAGCATATGTCTACCCTAAAATCGTCTGTTCCATCCTATTCTAGAAGTTTAGATCCTATTCAGTGCCAGCAATTGTACTTATCACTACACTACAAAACATCAAAATAATAGCGTATTTTTATGGAGATTCATACTTTTCAAAGTACTCTCATTTTCATTATATCATTTTATCTTAACAACACCCCTGAATCATAAAATTGTATACTTAGAAGGACCCTCCTATAACATTACCTCTAAAATAGTCCCCCAAACTATGGTTTCGTCTCTAATTTTGGAGAATTCACTATATCATGAAACAAACAATTCCACTTAAAAAAAAATACTTTTTTCTTTGTAATAAAAAGTAGCACTTGTTCAGTTTTAAAAGTTTAAGAATTACAGAATAACAATAAAAATCACTTTCATTTCTACCACCAAGAATTAACTGCTATTAATATTTTGGTAGACCCCCATGCTTTCATCTATACAAATATATATATAATTAGTTGGGAATATTATCACTGTAACAGCCAACATACATATAACTGTTGCAGGCGTTCAGAATGAGCCTCCCCTTAAATGTGGCACTTTTGCATGAGGATTAGGATTACTTTGGGCGAAAGGCAATCGAGACCCTGCAGGTTCAAGAGAAACTACTGCCCTCTCTTAGCTACCTAGAAGAATTTAAATTGGGGATTTTTCCCAGAGAAGAGTTATTATCAGAGAAAAATTTTATGTAAGTGGCTCCATCTCTACGGTAGGGCAAACAACATCTAATCTCCAAACTTCTGCTCTTCTTCTTATTGTCCTGTGAATGACCCTCCTGTCCTTGGAAGCCCCAGGCCCCTAGTCCATTCCTTAGCTCAGGATGGCATACAAACCTCATTCTACCTGTCTCTAACCTCTCATGTATGCGGGATTCTTGTACGTATGTAATGAAATTTGATTTTCTCCTGTTAATCTGTTTTATATCAATTTAATTCTTAGACCAGCCAGAAGAACCTAAAGGGTAGAGGGAAGTTTTTTTCCTCCCCAACACTGTATTTGTTGATCCTTGAGGCAGAAGTTGATCCGTAGGCAGGGCCTGGTTATCAAATGACACCAAGGCACCAAGAGGGAGTGAGTGAGGACCAGGGGTGAGAGAAGGGGAAAGGGTGGATGAGTAGGAAGTGTGGAGGCCAAAAGAAGTGGTGGAAACTCAAGGGTACTGCGGTGTAACTCCTCCCTGTAACCCCCAGCCTCTTATCTTCAGTGAATTCAATAAGAATTCATCCATTGCTTAGTGTGAGTGGATATTTTATGGAAACTGATAAAAGGGGGGAACATTTTACCCGAGGTGATGAAGCCTGAAAAAGACATCATCCATAGATTTAGGCACTGGATCAGGAGTGCTTGAGCCCTTGGGAATGAGCAGAAATCATGACTAAAGGATGGAAATCAAGCTTTAATGGTTCTCTGAGAGTCAGTGTGCTCCTGAAAGACCTCTGAGTTGTATATGCATTTGTAATGTGACTTTATACAATGCTGTTCAAATGATCTTGTATTTTGCTTTTGTCTTTCAGTTTTGCACAATATTATTTATCTTGTAATTACATACTATTTATAATGTGATTTTTCAGATTTATTTTTTATTGAAGTATAGTTGAATTACAATGTGTTAATTACTACTGTACAGCAAAGTGACTCAGTTATACATATATATACATTCTTTTCCATTATGGTTTATCACAGGATATTGAATATAGTTCCCTGTGCTATACGGTAGGACCTTGTTGTTTATCCATTCTATATATACCAGTTTGCATCTGCTAATCCCAAACTCCCATTACTATCCTCTCCCACCCCCCCCTCCTTTGGCAACCACCAGTCTATTCTCTATGTCCCTCATTTTGTTTCTGTTTCACAGATAGGTTCATTTGTGTCATATTCTAGATTCCACATATAAGTAATATCATATGGTATTTGTCTTTCTCTTTCTGACTTACGTCACTTAATATGATCATCTCTAGTTGCATTTAATGTGATTTTTGAAGTGTGTTGTTTTTGACATACATTCTATATGTATGTATGTATGTATATGTAGCTATATGATTGATGTGCTCAATTTCTCATTTTTATTATTTCAAACAATGTAATGAACATTCGAGTATATAAAACACAAAAATTAAACAGCATGTCTGGTTATTTCTTTGAAAATATCCCTAGATGTGAAATGTCTGGTTTAAAGGGTTTTTTTTTTTTAAATTTATGTTTTTGATATGTGTTGCCAAGTTTCCAAAAAAACTGTATCAGTCAATTTCCAATTTCATCAATAGTGTATGAGAAGACCCAGCACCCATTCCACAAGTTAAATTTCATCCACCAAATCCAGTCTGTTGAAACATTTTTGAATTTTTATTTTGTTATCCACTGCATTAGCAATCTTAATGGATTGGGGAATCAAAGTAAGCATGAGATCTACCTCATTCAAGACAACAACTACAAAAATGTTAAGTGAGGTGAAGTATGGTTAGAGCCTTTGGGAAAGCCATATGAAAATGTCATCCAGAAAAATGCTTATTGATTTAATAATACTTTTGAATATGACCCATCAATCACCACCTCATCTATATTTGTACTGTATTTTTACAATCACCATAATCTATTATAATTACTGATTACCATTTATATCTACTTTACCAACTGCAATCTACTTATTCACTTGTATATTTCCCTCTCCCACCATACTGTGAAATAATACCAATTGGTACCACACTCTGAGGGGAAGATGGTTCACTCTGCCAACAGAAACAGGGATGGGTGCCTTAAAAAATGCCTCAGAGAGGAAGTGACATCTAATGTTGGCTTTGAAAAATCAATCCAAGCTCCCTGCATAGGAAGAAGGCTAGAGAATTTTAGGGATAGAGAACATTATCATTAAACAGCACAGAGATATAAAATAGACTGTAGGGAACACACAAAGAAAATGGTTTGGTATAACTAAAGCACAGTGTTGGGGGAGAGAGAGGAGGAATCTGAAAAAGTAGAATGATACAATCTCCTTGGCATCCTCAGGATAAATGGTGACTCAACTTTGGCTAGACTTAGCAGGCTTCTCAGGTTGATTTTAATTCAGGCTACATCAGGCTCAAAAGCAAGAGGTTCACTCCCAACTTCCAATTTACAGTCAACTAAATAGTAAGAAATGAGGAGGGATGAAAGGAAAATGGAGCTCTCCATATCTACTCTGCTTCTTATCTAGGCTTTGAATTAATCTGTTGGTTTACTAGTATCATTCCTTCTCCCTCCCTCCCTTCCTTCCTTGTTAACAGACCAATACTATTTAGGCCCTTTTAGATAATGGGACTGGATGGAGAAAGCAGAATTATTTCCCCTATTCCAGCTCCCCATTTGTTAGAGATGCCTTGAACTTTTGTTCCCTATGGCCTCCTTCTCCTCTTGAAAAATGGGTCTACCTTTCTCTTCCAGCTGCCTGAGCGGCCAAACAGGGTAATGCTCTGGGCAAGGTATTTGGGGTGTGCTAAGATTGAGGGTACTGGTTGTCTCATAAGGAAGGCTCAGAAATCCACATCAGTAGTCCAAGTGCAAGCTAATGAATCTGTTCTTGCTTATCCTGCTGTTGTTAGCCAGAGGTGAGGATGAAGGGTAGGGGGTGGGAATCAGGACTGAGTCAGCATGGGGTGCAGATAGCATCAGCAGTGTCTACGCAGTCTTAGGGATGGGCATCAGCATTTGGATACGTTCCAGTGGGGCTCCATTCACCCTCTGAGACTACAGGGCTCAGATCCAGAATATGGGGCATTCGACACTGGTATAAACTAGGTGGAAAGAAATGAGTAGGAAGTTAAGTTCCTCAGTCAACTGATCTACAGTTTACTCCAAGGTTCCAGTCTTGGTAGGGAACTAAATTTTCCACTGAAACTATGGAAGAGGACAAATTAGATTGATCGGGACTTAACACAGCAGTTTGGTTCTCATATGGGTGCCCTCACGTAGAGGCTTAAAGCTATGGACTCACCTACTCATGAGAAAGGCTCTCCTGATTTCTGTCCGGAGTTAGCTCTCATCGATTTGGGGAACTGAGTTAGTTGTAGGGTAATGGGAGATACCTGGGGGCTGACATCCATTATAGCTGAGGCAAGTGTAGGTTGGATTCCTTGATGAAGCTCTGCTCCCTACTGTTGTGAATTCTTTTGTGGCAGCATCTGAGGTGAAACATTGCCAAACATCGTGCCAAGAGGCTTTTCAATGGGTCATAAAAATGCTATAAAAACATGAAAATTGCTGCCATGGGAAAAAGAGTTATGGCAAAACAGGGAACCTACTAAATTCAGAAGCTAAGAAATACTGAGAAATGAAACCGTTCCACACAGTCCAAGGAGTTTGTGGGTACGCCCACCTAGCCATTTACACAGGTAAGAATTACTTGTGTTTATAATATACTTTAGAAAATCTCTCAGCATTCTGCCATTAAGTATGTGGTCACCTAGCTTTCGCTGGAATTCATTCTTCACTTGAGTCCCTTCTTGGCTTTGCTGGCTAAATTGAAGAGTGGGAATTTCTTCTACTCTGTTCCTACTTCGAACTGACCCATTTCATGGGAACGGATCTTTATATCCATTTGATGCCTGGGAGAAATGAAGCCATGTTAGAAGCATGTTTCATCATGAGGTCATCAATTGGCAATTAATAAGACATTTATTGGAAACATCCCTTACTGATAAATCTGAGGATCAATCTTCCTGAAAACTACACCTTTGCTTTTATATCCAGTATTTGTTTTTCCAATAAAATTTCTGGACATCATTAACACTGGTAATTTGGGGTAAAGTGTACAGAGGGAATTCATCTCCATATGCCTTTTATGCAGATGTGGTTATACTGAGATACAGTAAGTACCATTCATATCTCTGTATATAAAATTCTGAACATGCTTAAGCAATAGTCATAAACACATTAAATAACACCATCCCAAGCACTAAGAGCCTCTGTCTGCTAGCTGGGTGAGCCCCTTCTATATGTCATTTTGATGTAATACACTCCCATTTCTGCTGTTATTAGATGCAAAGTATTTGAAAAGATGCTAGATTGAATGGAAATCTGGTTACATCTTGGGTTTTTTAAAATACTGCCTATATTCCTCAGATACACTGTTCTGTTTTCTTTTTAATCTCACAAATATGTACAGACATTCCTACCCTTTCTTTTCTATCTTATCTTCTCTACGTTCATAGATCATATGGGATTTCTGATTCTTATTTTAAAATGTAATCGAGATACAGAAATGATGAAGCACATCATAGACTCCAACACAGAGAAAGCAAGAAATAAAGAAAGAGAGAGAAAGGAAAGGAAAAGGAGAGAAAAAAAGAAAAAGAAATGTTTAGCCTTTTATATGGTCATAGATTAATGGTCTGCTGCATATTGGATTAAAGTCCAAAGTATGTTCGTTTGTACTTCATTAAACTATAAACCTGTAGGTCATTTAGGAACGTGTCTATAATCATAAAATGTTTCTTATAGTATTTGTTTTCCTTATGCAAGCACCCTTCATAAGGGAAACTTAAATCAATAGGAACATATTTGATTACTTCTCACAACTGCTTTATCGTCTAGAAGACAAGGAAGATGTGGTAGTTCAGTACGGGTCACCCAAGACCGCGTGAACTGAGACCTTGGGACTCTTTCAGTTATTCTGTTAGACTTCCTCTTTGAAAAGTGACATCCACTTATGACTACTTAATCACAATCAAAATGTGAGCATATGTCAGGATAATTTTCTCTTTCATACCTTCCAAAATGATCAAATCATATCAATTCATTTATGTGAAATTTCAATTCCTTGAATGAGCCTCCAAGGATGAAACAGAGAAGTTACATCTTAGAATAGGGATAGTCCTGTCTCTGTAGAGGATTGCAGTTTGGAGCACTGTGAAATGTGTACCACATAAGGAAACTGCAAAGTTAGTGTAACTAGCACCAAGGCAGACCCTAAAAGGAAGCGTTATCTTGGTTAATTGGGTACAGCGCAGAACTGGCCTCAGAACCTCTATCTTGTCCAAGCCCCAGAGTTAATCAGACCCAGCGAGACACATTCATCTAATCGAATCTACAGGGAACATATGTGTAAACCAGAATGCCAAGGCTTCTTGTACCATGGGGAAAGTACTTTCTAGAGTCTGTATTATTCATGATCTCTAGCCAGTACTTTCCTGATATATGTGTGTGTGTGTGTGTATACACACACATATATATGGGAAACCAAATAAACAATTAGAAATTTGATTGGTGAGCTTGGGTACAGAATAAAGGGAGGTGGATAATGTTTTAGAGATTTGAGTGTCCTAAGCATACAGGATACACGTTTGCAGACAGTCTCTTCTTTTACATCCACAGATAGCCAATCTCTACCATGAACACTGAAATTCACTACATTAAGTCTCCTCCCTCCCTTCCTCCCTCCTGCCCTCCCTCTGTCTCTGTCTCTCACTACTTGTAGGACACCATATCCTGCCCACATAGCATCTACCTAGTAAATGCTTTCATCCTTCTTCACACAACCAGCTATGTTGTAGAGTCATCAAGTCCTGTCTCATCTTTAAAACATGTGAATTCCAGTACTTCTCACCTTACTTCTGCTTCTGAACATCGCCTGTTGGAAATTTTTAATATCTTATAAGATTTCCCTGCATTCAATCTCTCTTCTGGAACTCTTGAACTTCCCAAATAATTCTGCATATTGACACCTAATCAATTTTCCCAAAACAACAGACTTCACTCAGCAATTGACCTCTTTTAAGTTTGATAGTTCTCTGTTTTATGAAGTCCAGATTCCTCAGTTTGGTCTTGACAATCTAGACCCAACCTACCTATCAAATATCACTCACCACAGTCTCCAACAAAAGCAAACCTCTGTTCCCTCGGTCTTCCATCATACCATTCTGTTTTCACTTTACCCCTTTCTTGATAATATTAGTCTCATTTTGCTCTATTTTTTTCAAAATCACTATTATCCAGAACTAGATTGTCATTTTTAGTTAACTCCGTTTTCTGACTTTCTATGTCATGTCATGAGCACTTGTGCTTGTTCAGAATTTATATTTATGGATGTCTGTTCCCAGAACTAGAATACAATTCCTAGGTGATTTACAATCTAGTTAATTTATACCAAATTAGTATGGCCACAGCAATGAATACATTTTATTGATAACTCATGACAAATATACTTTAAAAAATCTTTCTCCCGTTTGCCTTAGCCAGCGCTGGCTGTCCTGTGTGATAAAAGCTCAAGGAACAAGAATTGACTTTGTCATTTTGTGTCATGTCACAGACACTTAATAGTTTACTAAGTGATTTGCAATGACAAATATAATGAGAAGGACTTCTCTCTGACTTTAAAAAAAGCAAACAAAAGAATTCTCCCAAAACAGAAAGTAATTTTGAAAACAAAGGTGACAAGAATTCATCTATGGCACTATTTTCTGGTAGTCAGATAACAGGTCACTTAGCATTTGTGAAACCACACCTGCACTGAGCCGTAACCTGTACTGACTCCTCTCTTAATCCTCTGCTTGCTTTTCTGTTATGTCTCCTGGCAGTTCTGATCTAGATGACCTTCTCTGTCTCGCCCAAGAGCACTGTCCTACCAGGCACAGACCAAATGCTTCAGGATTTCCTCTCCAACCTCCTCAACCAGCTGCAGTCTGAGGACCGAGTACCAGACAAGAAAAGGGCTCTTTCCGAATTTCCATATTTGGAGATTTTCTGTTGAGTACACAACATAGAATAACTAGTCTTAATGAGCGACAGTTTGGTGCAGCAGAAACGTGTATTGGTTCTGAAACCACTCAAAAGAATTTCAAATCTTAGTTCCATCACGGACTATGTGACCTTGAACAAGTTATTTCAATTATCTGATCTTGTATGTCCTTAGAGTTAACAGAGGAAAAAAAAAAATTTACTTACGTCACAATCATACGATAGGGGCTAAGGTTGTAGTTTTGAAGACAAAGAGCCCAGGCATGATCATGGCTCTACTACTGATTAGAGTCCTTCCAACTTCCCCACCAGTAAAATGGGGAATAATAACAGCACTCATCTCCTAGGCTTGTTGTGACGACTGAATGAGTTAATGTATGTAAAATGCATGGAATAGTTCCTGCCATATGGTAAGTGGGTAAATGCTCACTAAGGGTCAGATATTAGTATTGAGAGGACTAAATGAATTAACATAAACGAAGTGTCTACCATAGTGTCTGGAAAGTTGCAATGCTCTACAAATATTACCCAGGTTTCCATTTTCTGTAGTGAACCACCAGGCTCCCTCTTATCCCTTCTATTCTCAAATTTGGAGTCCCCTGACTCCTAGCCGGACACTCAGCCCCCATGCCACAGTAGATCCAGGTTCTGTGCAACCCAAAATGTATACAATTTGGGGAGCCCTCTCTGAGAAAAAAGACTACAAAGTTACAAATACAAAATTGAGTGCAAAAACGAATATTTATAAAGAGAAAGCTATGGCAATAAATTATATATTTAAAATATGATAAATAGCACAATCATCAGAAAATTCAGAAAAACAGCATAATCTTTACTAATTAACTGCTTGACACTTCTAAACTCCTTTTTATTCTACATGTTTTAGCTACACACTCTTTGAAAGCCCCTTCTTATAAGGGTTTTAAAATACAATTTCCTACAGAATAAAAGATAACTGAATTGGCTATGACTGACTAAACTTGTTATGTTTTAATGACTGATAGTTTAAAAAAGTATCAGCTTTACAACTCATTAATAAAGTCATATAAAACTTTTAGAATACTGTCAACTTTTAGAACTTTTTTTGAGTTTTTTTTTTTTCCATAAATAAGCTGTATAGTTTGGAGAATTTTGCCAAAGATTGACTTCTGGCTTCATGCATTTCTCATTTTGTTTTTGCTCTATTGTCCACATCTTTTGGTACACCAGACACATAGTGTTACCTTTATGTGGCTGGACAACCTGTGGTCATGCACTTGAATGTGATAGTTCCCAGTGAACAGACAAGTGGACGATAAGAATATTCCTGGAGGCTACTTCTATGTTGAAATGATGGACAAAAATTAATTTGTACATGGGAGTAAGCCACATCTTATAAGCCACATCTCTATCTCACTAAAAGCAAACTAAATTAAACTCCACTTAGATAGATCCCTTAAATGCCCATAGCCATTCTTTGGCCACCCGAGACAAGGAGAGGCATGATGAGAATGAAGCTGGAGTAGAAACACATAGTAGTCTTTACCAGTTACTTATAAAATATCATATGTTTTTGAAATTGTACAAACACATATGACCAAGCATAACATTATTAGGGTCCCTCTAATAGGAGAAGCCCGTGCCAAGTCAAAGTTCCTGAAGATAATATATATTAGCTTCACCATAAATCTCCTTTGAAGTCGGTTTCCTTAGTCATGTGTAACCTAATAAGCCATAGCCCGGCTTCAATACTATAGGTAAACACAAGCAGTTATTTTCCCTTTACGTGACTTAATTTTTCCTCATTTCTCCAGCACTATTCAAATCCCCTTCTCTCTTTGTTCTTTGAACTTTCTCTCTTTACTGGCTCTTTTCCTTTCAAACTAAGAAACTGATTCAAGAATTTCCCATTACAAAAACAGTGTTAAACCCTACCTTTCCACCATTGCCTTAATCTCATAATCAAAATCCAGTCTTATGTCTCTTCTATCCTTTACCACTAAGTTCTTATAAGAGAAGTTACAACCACTGTCCATCCTCTCCACTTTTATTCTTACCTCAATCTATTGCACTCTGGCCTCTTCCTCTATAACCTATTAAAAATATCTGTGTGGTGATCACCCATGACCTACTTGTTAAATTCAAATGCCCTTTAACTTCCCAATCTGTAAGACATCAACATGGCATTTTGATTGCATGTGACATTTGGGATTTTGAAACTTTGTAATTATACTAATCCTTTCTGGCTAAATAGACACATCCTGTCTATAGGAAGGTTCATCTCTGAGCATGTGACCCACTGAAATTGCATATGTGAAGTTCCTGGATCCCAGCTCATCCCAGTCTGCCTTATTCTGCTGCCTGCTGAGATCTAAGTTCTTGTTGTGACATTTCCCTCCTTGAGAGGCTGTAAATAACATTTTCAGACTACATATGGGGCACTGTGAGAACTGATGCTCATTAAGTGTGTTAAGTGAAAATCATGAGAGGAGTACCAAACATTAGCTATAAATCAAAATTAACAAATGTGACTTGCATTCTCAGGAGGCAAAACACTTTGAATCTTAAATAATATGGCTGTCGGGTATCACACTGAAAGATGTATTTCTCCCCAAATATGTGCACAGATGAAATGCAAAGAAGTAAGCTGTCAAGATAGTCAAGAAGAAGGAAATATGTTGCTTGGCCCTTCAAACAAGTTAATTTAGCGTTATAAACCTTTGGAGTTTCCTTTTCAAATGGATCCATGTGGAAAATCCAGATGGCCGAACACTCAACTCCTCAATGTGGAAACTAAGCTTCAAGGCCTGAATATAGTCAAAACATTTTACTTACTTATTGCTGAACATTTTTAATCACTTTTATTTAAGAGAGAAACATTTAAAGTATTCCTTAAAAAACCAATATTAGTTCATGACGACTTTCTCAATGGGAATCAGCTTGCAGGGTTGGTAGGATAGGCAGTAGTACTAGAGGAAGCTGGATCATTTAGAAATCAGTTTAAAATTTACCAAACATCAATTCCTTGCCAAACACTCTGCTGCTAGATCTCGAGGGTAGAATAACTTAGTTCTTTTTGGGAATTTTATAATTCGGTGTATTGCTTAAGCCATAAAGGTGGAAATCACCGTAGATTATTTCTTCTTCTTTATCCCCTTTCCTACCATCCCAAACATTAACAAGCAGTATTGGTTTTACCTTTTGAAAATCTCTTCAACATCTTCATTCTTCTTACCCACTGGCACTGCCTACTTTAGGCTTTTCATGATCGCTTAGCTAGACAATTACAATTGCTTCCTACTTCCAATCCATCCTTCTCCCTACCTTCCAAGAGCCCTTCAAACTAGAAAATCAGTTTGTGTTGGTCTCCTGATGAAAATTTCTTAAAGGCCACCTATTGCTCATGTGATAATGTTTTAATTTCTTTGCATAACCCAAGGCCCCCACTGCTGGATTATCTCAGTTCTCACCTTTACCCTTCACACAGGCTAGTCTTTCTGAGTTACTGGCTATTCTGAATATGCCATGTTCTAGCATGCCTTCATGCCTTTGCAGCTCTACTCTTTCTGCCTGGAAGAACTTCATCTGTCTTGTCTGCTTGGAAATCTGCTAGTTATCCTCAAATTTCACCTGCAGGATTACTTTATCTCTAAGTCTTCACTGACTACCAGGCAAACTTGGATAGTTCTTACTTTCTATTTCCTCTTATACCAAATCCCCCCAGCTCCCCACTGAATTGTACCTCCTTCAAGGAAGGGACTGTGTCTGTACGTTTTCATAGCTTAAATACTTACTACAGTAGCTGGCACCTCATAGGTAGGCACTAAATACATACTAGAAGGCAAGAAATGCCAAGGAAGCACATTCTCTGCCTTATAGGGTATCTTAACCAGGTCTCCCCAGCAAGCAGAGCTAGAAACCAAAAAAATCACACACCCTTACTTTATCAGGAAGCACAATATCCCACCAAATAAGGGGGAAACTTGTGAAATAGGGCAGGAAGGAGCCAATATGACTGGTACATCATTGAGCAGGCTACCACAACTGATGGTACAGAAGAGCAATCCGTCTGGCTTACACTCTACAATAGTGGCCTCCATTTTCAAGAGAAAAAGATAATCCTCAACTTTTTCTCAAGGAGGGTGGTGCAAGAAGTTTCTCTAAACAAGCTGTACTCTCTGCTGTTGCAATTTGTTCTGAGGATGTAGCTGATTTTCATCCTCCCTCCTATACCCTCCAAAAAATGGGTATTCAACCTTTGCCAGCATTTTGTGCTTTGACTGTTCTGGTAACTTGCCTAGTGGAATGACCAAAATCACATCCCTAAAGGGTCTCAGCCCTTATAGACTTGTTTTTCTTGGGTCATGGTTCCAGTAATTCTCTATTGTTATTAGCGGTCAGGAAAACATCATGAGATGTTTCTCAGTAAATCCCAAGATCCAAATATACTCCTAATTTCCTACAGTAGTTAGTTCCAATTCTATATATGTTTTTAATTTTTCTGGGTTCATTACCCCATGAGTACATTAAACACTTCCCTTGCCTATTGATCTTTTGGCATGAACAGCCCAAAGTAACCACATGGTAGTGGTACAATCTAGTTCATTGGAATACTTACCCTACTCTGAAAAGAATTATTCCTCTTTTTGGAATGAGAAATTGTAACCTAGTAGAAGCCAAGTTTGTTAAGACAGCAAGCAAAGTTCTAGAAGTAGGTCTCTGAGATGATGGTGAAAGGCCAATGTTATTTCTCATGGTTCTCAGATCCATGTGTGTTAACATTTGAAGACTCAGAACCAAATCTTGGCCTTTGGTTGAGCACAAGAGATTGCTTGATCTTACAAGAATGACCTGTGAGGCTACACAAATTCCTGAGTCTGAAAACAGTGTATCTAAATTAAAGGAAGAAATAAAAATTTCTCTATGGTTCACCTACTGGGGTGCATGTGTATAGGTATCAAGCAGATCCTCTGACATCTCATACCTCCATATAAACAGGAAAACTTGGGGTGAGAAGTGCCTGATGTGAGCATAAGGCTAGGCACAACTGAATTTTTTCATTTGAAATCAGTCACAGACCAGCTGGCGTAAAGGAAGTAGCCAAAAACCTCAGACGTGATACATAAGAGGTGTCTGATACACAGGGATTTACATTATAGATGGAAAGATAGAGTGCAAATAAATTCTCTCTCTCCTTCTTTCTCTCTCTCTCTCTCTCACACACACACACATACACACAGAGGCATTCCTTGCTTTGCACCATTCCAATATATGGGAATTTTAGTTACCATGATACATAGTTTACTCAAATAACACTAGTCCCTCAACAACACGGTTTAAATTTAACTTCCACAGTATATTAACTATGAGTAATTGCAAAAAGTACAAACTCCACTGCTAGCTCTTCCATTCACAAATCATAATGTAGATAACAGATGTGAAGATGTGATCATGGTCAGTGACTAAGGCATCAATTCTTTTTACGTTCTGTCAGTGACTCCTCACTGTGCACCCTTAGGCACAGACAAAAAAGTGTGCAGTTGTGTTGTTTTTTGTCTCCTAGTTATAAATCCACGTGTTATTTTATAAGTATGAGTAATTAAAAGAGGAAAGTGGCTAACAAAGATAAAATCTCAACAAAGAAATAAAAAGTGATGACATTGGAAGTGACAACTGAATTGAAGTTAAATAGAATTACAGAAGAAATAGCTGGCTGAGGGAATGTTGACACGGCTGCCATTTGAGCGACCCTAGCTATGCAGCCAGAAGAACTCAATAAAGGCAAACTTGCCGACATAAATGAGAAAAGAGATTGTAACAAAAAGGATGAAGATGTACCAGAGGAAGTGACCCTGGCAAAGAAACTTCCTGTTAAAGAGAACGTTTGAGATACTTCATGACCTTGAAAGTTCAAAGAACAAAATGTTGGAAGCTGATCCCAACTTAGAAAGGATATGACAACTTGCCAAGGCATAGAAAACATGCTTGCTCTGTACTGAAAGTTACAGCATGAGAAGGAGGAGGAAAGCACTGTTACCTTCTTTACAAAGAAAATATTTTCAAGTTCAATTTCTAATGTTTTTAATCATAGTGTGTTAAATATATATGTTTTATTTTTTTTTTACTTCTCTATACATTTATAACTGACACTGAGGCGTTTTAATGTTTTGACAAAAAAAATTTCAAAGTTCATGAAACAATTATAATTTTTCCCACAGATTATTAAGATAACCTTGTTTTGTTTTAGCTTGCACCGTCATCTTATGGTCCTGCACTATTGTTCAAAATGAGGACTGTCTCTCTCTCTCTGTGTATATACGTATACACATATGTATATATACAGATGTAAAACAAAGAATGTTGCCCATTATCTTCTCCTACAAGGATTGAGTCAGCCGCTGCAGTCACTAATGTACAATATACCCTGAAAGGAATTCAGAGTGAAGATCAGGAATGAGGCACTCTGTGCTCTGGGAAAACAGGCACAACAAGTCCTCAGATGGTTAGAAATATTCCAGGAGAAATTTTTTATGAACCCAGATTCTAGCATCTTCCCGTATTTAGAAAAGCACTAAAATGATAAACTGAGATACTGTTCCTCATGACTAGCAGTAACCTTCTACTGAGATGTGTGCTTGAGTCCATGTACCCCTTTGCCAAAATCACATGTACTGACCTCTCCCCCCACCTCTTCAGAGCAGTTACTTAGAGTTATCTGAGGGGCTGTCTCCAGGATACAGTCCTCAGTAAGACAGTGAATAAACTTAGCTCACAGCTCTTATGTTGTGCATTTTTTTCCCAGTTGACAATACATATATCTATACATAGAAAAGACGGTATTGGATCCCAGTCTTAAAGGAAGGGTAATTGCTCACCAGTGATAAAAGAGGTGGGGAGGTTTATAATATAATGGTCATCACAAACAGATGAGTTGCAGGTACAATGACCTGATGTAGGATGAGGTATGGCAAGTTTGGAGAATTAAGGAGGTTTGGTACAGATGATGCTCAAGTGTGCACTAGGTAAAGAGCAGCAGGAGATAAAACTGAAAAGGTCACCTGGTGCCAAGTCTAACAGGGATTTCTCTGACTGACTGAGGATTTTGATCTTTATCCTTTAGGTTATGGGAAACTGAAGGTTTTTCAGCAGATGAGTGACACGAGCAGACTTTTAAGACAATCACTCTGAGGAGTTTGCATGGGGTGGGAGCCTACAGCTAGGAGGCAGGAACATCAGATACTGATTAGATGGCTGATGCAGTATTACATGCAAAAAATGAGGAGAGACTGAACTAAGATCCATGTGAGTATGCAACCCCCTCACTTTGCCCTTGGTCATCACTAAAAGATGGTTCCTTAAAATCCGCTTTCCCTAATATGTCTCAGTAAGTCTGCATTTAAGCAGACTGAATAACACCTCCTCATGGACTAGGCTACAGTGACACTGCAGTCCACCAAATATGCCAGGGATACCTACACAAATGCAGCTGAAGTGCCATCCCCACTGGTTAGGCTGAATACCAGCCACTTTCTCACTTACATAATCAGTGATTCTTTCCCTTCTCCTGCATGGGCACTTTTTGTTAAACATAGCTTTGTTTTCCCTAGCCTGATTAGTAAAAACTTGTTCAGGTAAGATGCTTCATTAACAAACAGTGTTCTTTTGTTCCTTTCAAACTGTCTCCTACATTTTAATTTACTGGGCAATCCTAATGAACTCAACAGGAGACCTAGTAGTTTCCCCTGGGGATAGAGAAAATTAGAAAATTGCCAAGTAAACATAGGACAGTGAAGACAAAGCAATGCCAAATTCAAATTTTAATGAAACCACCCGTTGCACAGGTAGTAAAGGATAAGAATGTCACCTAAGTTTGTTTCTTCATGTATTACCATTTTAAAGGACTAACCATGCTCCAGGAACAAACTTGCTGTATCCTTTTACATACAAAATGATTGAAAAAAATGAAACAAATGAAAATATTTTCTTCTTTACATTATAGGTTCCAGCCTCCCAGCCATCATCATCATAATCAGAAGTTTTCTTCATCAGAATTTTGCTTTTTAAATCCAGAAGCCAATGCCCTCTCCTAATAGTATTCTTTGAATTATATGGTTTAGCCTTGTGGATCTGAGTTTTATTCCATAACAAAGGGAAAGAAACCTATTATAAGTATGCATTGTTATTTCATAATCCTGGGTTATGTCATTTTCTCCAAAAGTATGCTCACCACCCTTCAACCAATGTGTTTGTTTTATTCATATTGACTCTATATTATTAGTTCTGCCTTTGGATGAGACTCTATTCTTTTCCAGAGAAAAAGGAAAATCCTCTTCCTAATTTTTTTTCGTTGTTAAGACATTTTCTCTTGTAGTAGATGGCGGTTTGTGATCTCACCACACACTTGGCAGATTTCCTTATTCCTCATAATAATTGCATCAACATCAGCAATGAATATCAATGATAATAATGTCCCTCTTCAGACTCTTTCCTCGGCTGATGCATCTGGCCTCCTTGAATGGCATTCATTAGAGCTCAGGCACTGAAGTAATAATATGCCAAAACCAGTGATGCCAGCTTCTCACTCTCTGACCAATTACCTCCTGGACCTGGTTCAGACTGAAACCAAAACACCCTGAATAAGTTTATTCATCTTTATAAGTTATCAAGATATATGAGAAGCTACAAATAATATTTCAGAGTTTTTTTTGATGATGGAAAAGAGATACTCATTGTATCTATATAATAGCAGCCGTTTAATATATTATTGTTTGTCAGGCACTGCAGTGCAGAGAATGATAGTTTTCCACAGACATTCAAGGTGATAATGCACAGAATATTGGAAGTTCAGGGCACTTATTTATATCCACAACTATAAGACCACTTCATGGTCATTAAAGTCCTATACTATAGAGAAAATGGATTAAGAGTTTTCTGAATTTCTATATCAACTGAAATTAGCATATTATTTTAATGATTAATGGTTATATATCTCAGGTGCTTATCACAATATAATTATGTCAAGAATGACACGAAAAATAAAGGGGAGTAGTATGACATTCATGTAGGAAAGGCAACTACTAATTTTTCAGACTCAAGAAACACAGTACAACATGGTAACTGGGAAAGAACCACAGTAAAGGAATAGAGTTGTCAGAAACATTGCAACACCAAACTGAAGATAAGTCAACGTGTCACAGAGATGATACACTTTTGTGGAAAGAAAGCAGCTGTAGTACTTTGAAAGGACTAATTTCCTGTACTGACATATATACAAACATACCATATGGTTGCCATTTTACAAGTGTATTTGCATGTATGTTGGTGAACATATTTATATATAGATACAAGCGTAATTATACATATAAACTCCTCATATAAGGCTTAGCACAGCTTTAAATGATTCTATGCCAAACCCTATAATCTTGATTATCTGATATTCTGCTAATCATAACTTTCTTTTAACTGGCATTTCAGAAGGTATACAGTACTATCATGTTTATAATAATGTCAAATAGCTTAATAATTAAGAGAATGGATTTTGAAGTTATTGTTTAGAAGCCAGTGAAAGATAATTCTTTGGTAAATATCAGCATTTAACCAGAATATTCCATTTTAAACAGTACTAGGTAACAGAAGGTTAATGTTTTTGTATTACTTATACATTTATTTATGTTCACTGACATCTGCATTTCTGCATTCAATTTATAAGCTACTCAAGAGCTACGCTTTTAAAAAACTTTATTTCTAGATCTGTGATGGTCTTTGAATATGGACTCAGGGCTTATCTCAAATGGTACATTTTACATGAGATCTTATAGGTTGTGCTAATTTAAATACTATTGTGTCTTAGCTGTTATAGCTCAAGGCCGTGGGTAACAGATGTCTAAGACTAGGTCTGCTCAGAAGTTGAATGATCAGTGGCCTACTCATGGATTGAATGATGAAAGAGCTTGTTAACCATGAGCTTGGCACATGTGAATTAGTAAGTAATGTAAATCTTTGCTAAAAACAGTTTAACTCTGATCATATATATTAAGTGTTTAGGGAAGGAAAAAATGCTTGGTTTCTAGAGAGAAACCAAACCAAACCAAAACAACAACAACAAAAATAGTTACAGAACTTTAAAGTATTGAATAAAATTTAGCCACGTCTCCCTAGTCTAGGGGGAGGAGTAAAGCATGTTTCCAGACTGTCTATTTTCCAACTGGGTAAAGTGTTAAAGAAATGAGAATTGACATTTATATTAGTATTTGGACGGTCACTGCCTTCTAGCCAAAAAAATACGTAGACTTGGTGGTTTAAAAAAAAGATTAAAAACAAAACAAAAAAAGAACACTTTTTCCCCCCCTCCCGTTTGAAAAGAAAAATACAGAAAGTCATTAGAGAAATAAATATTTGGAGATTTGGAGGAAATTGAAAATAATAAAAAGCCCATCACTTTTTTTTCACAGATAAAAGTCTGCAATTTGCTTACCTGAAGTCTATTCTATCACCTACAATCTACTAGAAAAGCCAAAACAGGTGGAGAAAGAGGGGAGCCAATGCCTCAAGGTGGAACAATAACTAAAGCTCTGACTATTCTTGCGGCATCACCTATGGAGCTCAGAGTGGGCCATGACATCAACAAAGCATAATTTCTGAAGGAAATAATGTTTATGGTTGAGAAAGGGGAAACCTTGTATTTCTTGAGACGGGGAATGTAAGCATTGAATTCCAGAGAACGAAAGCTTTTCTGAAGGAAAGGTGAGCGCAGTGTATCTGGGCAAAGACAACATAGTTCTCACACACACATGCAGATACAGGTACATGTCCACCACACACCCTGTACACGTTGGTTAACCTTTCCCTGGGCTTCATGCCTCCCTCTGTCTGGAAGAGAAGCAAACTTTTGGGCTGCCACCAATGAGATAGAGTTGATGATACCTTTTAACTCGGCTCATAATCATCTAAATATCAAAGAAACACTCTCTATGTATGCTATATATAAACAGTTTCTGGATTTCAAGATACCTGTTTGCTGGGGTTGCTCTCTCTTCCCTACACAGGCAAGGTTAGTTCTGGGTGTGGGCTGACTAGATAGGAGGGCACTACCTGTACCCTGTGATTTGAGGGCTGCTGACAGCCTTTCACCAAAAATAGATTCATCATATGCCTGTCTCAGTGACCAAAAGACAAAACAAAACTGCGGCAGGGTCACTCATTAATAATTATGACATACAGAATCATAGGCTATTAGAGGAAGAAAGATTTTGAAAAATCATCTGGTCAAACCCCCTCATTATACAAAGGAGAATATGAGGGCTAGAGGTAAGGTAATTAGTCCATATTTTTTTCCAGTTACTTCATGATTATCGTGTGTCAGCAAGTAAAGAACGGGGATCTTGGGTATAGGAGTTTCTGAGAGATATTAATGCAAGAAGCTTCATGAAGGCATAGGATCCCGTAACAGAGCTAAAAGGGTGGCCTCAAGGGAGGAAGACCCTCCTCTTCTCTTATTCATTAATCTACCATCTAAAGGTAGCATATATGTATATATATAATTTCTTACATGTATATGTATAACTTTAGCATACTATATCCAATATTAATAACTATACATCTACATAATTCTTTTTAATGACCCCATTAGTAATCCACGGCATGAACATACCATGATTTATTTAGCCAATGCTATTAGTTAATACTTAGGTTGTACCCTATTTTTTTACCTTTACACATGACACTTATATTTTTCAAAGTTTTCAGATTCCCAAGATGTAGTATTTTACACACACCTTTTTTTTAAATTGAAGTGTAGTTGATTTAAAACACTATATGAGTTTTAGGTGTACAACACAGTGATTCAATATTTTTACAGATTGTCCTCCATTTAAAGTTATTATAAAACATTGGCTATATTCCCTTGCTGTACAATATTTATACACATCTTTGGTCCTTTCCTAAGAATATGGTTTTGCACATGATAGCTCTTAAGTCAAAGCTAACTATTATTTTAAAGATCTGATACAATATAACAGCATTTCTTTATGAAAGTATATCTATACCAGCTCCACTGGTAGGAAAAACTATTCTCAGAGATCCATCACTACTTCAATGCACAGCCACTGCCAGTAAGAGGATGGCAATCTCAGGCTCCCTTCTGTCCCTCTGTGTCCTGCTTGCAGTTTCTTTTTGACATTCTTGTTTTGAAAAGCCTGAGGGCCATCTGAAGTGGACAGAAATCAGACAGAAGAGGGGAGAGGAAAAGGACTGAGAACAGAAGAAAGACCATGGAAATAACCCTCCTTGTTATCAGTACTGCAATCACAGCAACCCCAATTACTAAAGGGAAAAAAAGAGATATGGTGGGGCATGCAATATTACAGGAAGACCAGCCAATCAGAGCAACTGCAATGTTATCTGCCATCAGTACCAGAAAGACACAATTTTTACTGGGAGTGGAAAATGAGAGGGTGAGAGAGCTGTGATGATTGTTGACTGGAATTTCCCACAGTCCTTTGTAGATTTCAGCCCCTTCTGTGTGGGAAGGGTAAGCCCTCTTCAAAGCTCAACTAAGGCAGGCTCCAACGTAACATTTAAACAGCTTACACTATGTCTTGAGTCACAAGCAAAGGTAAATTTATCAATTTTTCCGGCCATGTCGCTCTCGGGAAGTGTTTGCTTTTTTAACTGCTCAGCTAGTGTTCCTTGCATATAACTGAACAGCTACCTGATTAGAGGGCACAGGCTGAGGACGGCAGGAGCAGCTGACAGGAGAGTCTCCCGCACTTTGAGTGGCTCCCTCTGCCTGCTCTGCCCCTGCTGCGGCGATTGGAACTGAACCATTCGCTAATGCTACCTTGACTGGAAAGGAGGGCAGGAAGTCTGCATGACCCATTCAGCCAGCCAGCAGTAGGAATACAGCCCGCCAAGAGGTTCTCTATCACAGCCAGATGTTAACCGAAAGCCTCAAATCTCAGGGATTTCATTAAATGTGAGAATCACACCTTCTTCTTATCACCTGCAAAGAGCTGCAGGCTCCCTGAGGGAGAATGACAGCTCCACTGGCTGAGTGCCTCTTTCCTGACTCCCTGCTGACATCTTTCAATAGGGCTGATGCCATGAAAAGGATCTTGTTTCTACTCTTGAGAGGCCTCAGGACAGGAAGCATTCACATGGAAGGAAAGAGAACATTTTCTGTGAGCATTCATCTCTGCCACTGCCACGGTTACACTTCCAGCAATGAAAAGTTCCTCCACTTCTGAAGTACAATTGTCTTGCAAACAGCTGCTCCAGCTTGATTTTGCAGACAGTTTTCAAAACATTTCAGGCAAAAACTTCTTCTTAGCCCACCCACAAATTTTCATTTGTATCTCTCACACTGGCTGAAGCAAATCTCTCATAATTATCCATAATTTCTCCCATTCTTTATATCATAACATGATAGAATTTTAGAATTGGCGGGAGTGAAGTTTTTGGAATAGCCTTACTTTCATGGAATTTATTTATTTATGATAGCAACAATAAAATTGTTACCAAACCAGGTTTGTTTGCCCAACAGGCAGCAATCCAAAAGCTGAGACATCGAGGTTTGCAACAGAGAAAGGGTTTATTCATAAGGCAGCCAAGCAAGCAGACAGGAGAACAAGTCTCAGATCTGCCTGCCCAAAGGCAAGGAGCTTCAGATATTTATGAGTAAAGAGTATAGGGTGGTCGGAAGTGCCAGGGAAGGTGATCGGAGGCAGGAAAAAGGTGAGTAATTGGTGCTCTGAGTCACATGCTTCTTCATGGGAGGCATGTTCAGAAAATGGCGACATTAGCATGATCTGAGGTTGGGGTTTTTGTCCCTCTGACAACAAAAGGTCATCCATCGGACACCTGCCCAGGCCCGTTAGAGGGGTGGTGGTTCCACCCAGTCTATAAACTGGCTTGAGGGACTTCCCTGGTGGTGCAGTGGTTAATAATCCGCCTGCCAATGAAGGGCACACGGGTTTGAGCCCTGGTCCGGGAAGATCCCACATGCCGTGGAGCAACTAAGCCCGTGCACCACAACTGAGCCTGCGCTCTAGAGCCCGTGAGCCACAACTACTGAGCCCGCGTGCCATAACTACTGAAGCCCGCGTGCCTAGAGACCGTGCTCCGCAACAAGAGGAGCCACCGAAATGAGAAGCCCGCGCACCGCAACGAAGAGTAGCTCCCATTCACCGCAACTAGAGAAAGCCCGCGTGCAGCAACAAAGACCCAATGCAGCCAAAAATAAATAAATAAAATAAATTTAAATAAATAAATAAATAAACTGGCTTGAACTCGAACTGGACAAGAGCTGACTCTAAGTTCCTGAAAAACAATTTCAGCAACTGTTAGTATAGCGACTCATATCAAAGGTCTTAGCTACAGAGGGGCCGTTAAAGGAGTCTTGTGACATATTGTCTAAGTTATGTGACACTTGGAGGGTATGTAATTTGCAGAACGATTAAGGCAAGCTTGATTGGTGAAGGCAGGTTATAGAATATTTGCTAAGCAAGTTATAGCTCAAAGATTCTAATTGATGATTGTCCCTTGGTTTCAAAATATAACCTCATGTGATTGAAGATGCAAAGAATAAGGCCAACTGAGCATATGCTGTATTTGATTTAGTAGATTATTTCCTTTAACTTCCATCCAGTGATAAACGGAATATTTATAAATGGAATATTTCCTGCCATATCAATAAACAAAGGATGTCACAGTCACCAATGATTACAGCCCTCCAACATAAGCTGGTCAGCCCTGAGGAAACTCCGGGCTGTAAAGAACACCTGCCATCTGCCGCCATCAGACTGCAGCCACTCCCTGCGGTGAGCGCAGAGGAAACTCAGGATGTGAAAATACAGGCCCCAGATGGCTAAGGTGCATATCAAAGGAATGATTTCAGTGAGCCCAGACTCTTGCATCTTCCCATACAAAGAGAAGTGCTAAATTCCTTAACTTGAGATATCTGGTTTTCTATATTTAACAATAATCTTTTGATGTTCCCAGTTACCTATCCTTTGTGGCAAAACTCCTCTATATCCCGGCTCCTCCCCTCGCCTCCTCCGAGCAGTTTCTCAGCGTTATCTGAGATGCTGTCTCCCGGAATGCAGTCCTTATTTTGCCCCAAATAAAACTTAACTCACAACTCTCACACTGTGCATATATATTTTTTTAAGTCAACCCCAGCAACTCTTCATGGCCAATGTAATAAAGGTGGTGGAAACCGGCCACAGTCTAGACACAGTGTGAGGCTCAAGCTGGTGGCAGCACTGCTCTTCCAAAAGTGCGATAATATTTTGGCATTTGAAGATAGGGTAGCATCTTGCTTCTGTGAATGTTCAGTGATGCATTGCCCCTAGAGCACCCAAATAGGAAGCACTGGCCCACTGCTTCCCTTGGGAAGCTTTCTTCTTGTAACATATTGAGAAATTATATCGGGAAAGAGAAATGTCTCCTCCAAAGACTAGACCTACCTGTTCCTCTGGGATCACCCTTATTTTATCACTACACTGAGTATCAGCTACATAATTTGTAAGACCTGGTGCAAAATGAAGATATAAGTCCCCTTGTTCAAAATTATTAAGAATTTCAAGACAGAAGAGTCATCAACCAAAGACAGGGTCCTTCTAAGCATGGGCCCCCCGTGTGACTGCTGTTGGGGAGAAAACATAATTTTTCCTCTACCCTTCTAGGTGCTTGCCTGACACCTCCCCCTTCCATAATAAAGAACAGATTAACCCGAGAAAAACAAACAATAATATGTATACCACCTATATACATGGGAGATACCCTGGAAAACTAAGTAACTCTGAAATGGTTCAAGCCACCACCTTAAACACCATCTACAGCTAAAGAAAGATAAAAGAAGAGGTGTGTGTGCTGGGGGTGGGGGTGGGGTGGGGAGGTGGGTGGTATCCAGTTATGGGAGGTGACCAGGAAAAGTATAAAAAAGAAGGGCAAACTCGTTATGCATATTTAAGTCCTTACCTTCTCCAACAATAAGAGTTTCCAGAGATTTAGTCATCCTCCTCTTCCAGGTACAGAGAGGGGACACCCTTACAAATGGAGATTTCCCTTATAAATGTCAATGTCTCTTACAAAAGGGTAACTCCTACTCAGTTTTCAGAGCTTCTCCTGCTTCTGCTGTTTCTTAAAAATAGTCAGCCTTACACCAAAGAGGCATATTTGTGGGCAAATTCTGCTCCCCTTTATTGCACAAGTCTCACATCTAGGAACCTAGCTCTGACTATATTATATTCTTTTCTGTCCCGTCATCCCCTAAAGTCCAGCATTCTTGGTCAATTTAAATGCACAACTTATTGTCACAAGAGTGGGGAGGTACTTTAGAGAACACATTACCTAGAACTGAAATAATTTTAAAATGTAATTTCATGTTATCTATTAATTTGGCATAGGCTTAATTCATTAAATGAGCCCTCTTGGCTTTCACTCCTTTTTCTGTTGGCAGGGTCCATCTCTAACCTTAAGTTTTGGAGTTACTGGTTTAACCTGCTAGTCTGTCCTACTTATGTCTCTAAACTGAAGATGTTCCATTATTTTCACTCCCTAGACAAACAATGTCTTTTCTTGTCTGATACCAGGTTCATCCCTTCTCGATTTTAACTTGGTTCTTTTAAACACTCTTTCTCATTTTCAGTGTTTCTCAACCCCTTTCCCCCCTTTTTAAACTTTATTTTCCCCCTATGGAACGTTTTTGGATAACTTTTTCCTAATTGCACCCTCTATGAAATTTTACTACTACAGATACACTATAGCATATAGCATATATACATATACATATAATATATACTATTTTATATGTGTATCAACAAAAATTGATTCCTTTGTGGTGAAAAAAGGTACTCATATATAAATATATATGTATATGTATAGGTGTGTGTATACATATATATGGATATGTGTGTATACAGTGTAAAAGGAAAATCAAAATGGGGTCCAGTTTGCAGGGAGAGCTCCCCAAAATGGAGCTGGGGGGCCATTGAGGCAGGGGGACTTATGCACGTCTCAGCCTGGAGAGCATCTGAACTTTGACCGCTTATTGTCTTAACGCAGGCATCCAAAAACATCTGCCCAGTGTTCCAGAAATTCAAGATACTTATCAGACCCTTATCCTAAAATAACTCCTGTCAGCCTATCCCTTAAGGACAAATATTTCCTTTCTTGCATCAGAGGCAATCATAATTCCTACCAGACAACTTTAACAACTTGTGCTTTTGCCTTTGTAAATCCCTGAATTTTTCTCTTCCTTGGAACACTCTTTGAGTTTTACTGTGTCTCCTGAATTGCAATACGTAAGACCCCAAATAAACTCTTTTCTGATTTGCAGCCTTCTGTGTTTTTCTGGTCGACATTACATAGATGTAACTTTCTTCACCACACAAGAATCAATTTTTGTCCCTCAGGGAGTGATATTACCTCTTTTGAGAACATATGATCTAAAGAAACATGTCTCAGGATCATTTTCAACTCTACCTACACAAAGCTTCTCTCTCAAAAAATAACAACAACAAATCCAAAACACTAGCTTCCACATCCTCAGATTTCTTGACTGAGCTCAGAAAGCATACCATCAACTGGGAAGTTAGCCTACAAACTTTTGTGTACGATCACAAGTCTATGCTGTGAACCCATCTGCATTTTAATTACAATTTCATGTTCTTGACTTCTGAGGTCAATTCTATTCATGGCTACCCTTAGAAGGGGATGCTTTTAGGGGCATATATTAACACAAAGATAGTGATGGGGTTCAGGACAAACTACTCCAAAATATGGTAACTTTGCATACTGAATATTTTAAGCTGAAAGAGTTTGAAAAAACAGCAGAAGCAGGAAGGTTAGTCTGACTTTTCCTCTACCCTTCTCCCCTGAAACTGGTCATAAACCCTCATGTAAGCAGCACCCTCCCTACATCTGGAGGAAAGGAACATCCTTATTCCCAAAGACAAAGGGCCACAGAGCATAATTTGAACAAACAGGCCTTACTGTTTCCCTTGGTTTATTATACTCACTCCATACCCTTTGACCTATCACCTTTCTCCATGACTGTCCACTCTTCATCAAACCTAGCATGAAAATACTTGGGATTAACCATTTCTTCAAGTCTTCATTTCCTTATGAAGGCTCCTGTGTCACGTAAAGCTTATATTAAATAAATTTGTATGGTTTTCTCCTGTCAATCTGTCTGTCAGTTTAATTTTCACACCCAGCCAGGGACCCTAAGAGGGTGGAGAAGAAAAATGTTTCCTCCCTACAATACAAATTATTCCCTGCAATCATGAAAGGGCCATGATATTATGCAAACCCTAGAAAGATGAGCTTCCTTCCAGCTTGTCAATTTCATGAGAAATAGACTGATTGACATTCTCTGGAATATAGATAGATACCCATCATAAAGCCAGTTTCCAACACAAATGTCTTTTTCGCTGGATAATGGGAACACTGCCAGTCGGTTGGACAAAGAGTTGGATGGAAAATTACCTGAGGGAAAGAAAAAGTTACACTGATAAAGGACTCCAACACTTCTGGTCAGGTCTCAGGCAAGGAAAGAATGATCTAAAAGTAGTTGTAAAACACTAACATAAAGTACCACTTTTCCTAAAGACAAGATATAACTTTCCTGGATCTTTTCTGATGATATTCCATAGCTTGATAAATTATCTCTTCTCCTGCATGAAGACACAGCAAGAAGATTAAAGTAACTACAAAGTATTTACTTCCATATAGCAACTAGCTAACCATGGAATGCAGTTTAAGTCAGCTTGAAACAGCATAATTTGAAGCAATTTTTTCTCTTCGAATTATATTGCTTGGGCCACCTTGAAATTATATTGCTAAAGCAAGACAGATAAAAATCAACCCCTCATTTTATTTTGTTATATCAGTTTCTTATATGTCTAAACCTACCATAACAACTCCCCCGCAAAAAAGAGAGATACAAGTTTTCTTTTTCCATCTAAGGAGGAGCTATATAGTAAGCAATGAAAGACCAAACAGGAAAGGATATGAGAGAAACTGAAAGCAGAGTCTGTCAAGAACATATGCTTCCTGGATGGAAAATCAGGAAACAATAATTCACAGGGTAGAACCCCATGATATTTATTGCTTATTCTTGGCTTTTAAGTCTTTGCTCAACAAATGGTCATTGAGTACCTATTATATACAAATGATTATGCTAGATGTTCTATGAGATTGGACTCACGCTATAGAAGATATTTCTTCTAATCCTGTCTTCTGAAATATTTATATATATATTTTCAAGGTTTGCTCTCAATTGCAATTAAAGGCTCCCTCCATTTCCCCACCTCCCATCCACCACAGACCGAGCTCTAAGGCTCTTTCATAATTAGCTGCAAATGGCTGTGAATAAGGCACATCCAGGAACATACATAGTGACTAACCTTCACGGGTCTATAAAATATTCAGTGGTTCAGTATCATTTCTCCTAGTTATATTAATCTAAGTTTGGAGTGAGAAAGGAAGCAGGGAAGATGTAGTTGGACCTCTTAACTGAGAAACTATGTTTCTCAGAGACTCAAGCCCTCCAGCTCATAGTTTTTTGTTGGTGTAAGAGCTATGTCGGCTTCACCATTTGGGGTACAAGTAAGGTCACTTTTAGTTTTTCCAATTAATTACTTAAAATACCACCTCCTGGTATAAATAAGGGAATATTCAGCACCTGTCTCCTAATGCTTTCCATCATCACAAATAATACAAGAATCTCCGTGGGGACGACAGTCCTTGTCAGGAGCCAGCATTCTCTATCCACTCTCTATACTACTATTCTGCTTTATTTTCCTCATTTTGATCCCATCTTAAATTATCGAATTTCCTTAGTTGCTTGTTTATTTTATGCCTCTGCTACTAGAATTTAAGCTCCTTAAAGGCAGAGATTATGTCTGTTTTGTTTGTTGCTATATCCCCAGTGCCTGGAGATGAGATGAGATCTCATTACACTGTAGTCACTCAATAAATATTTATTAAATGAATATTTGAATTGTCAAGGCAATATCACTAGTGAAAAGAAGTCTCATCTAGTTCTAAGCATCCTTGCCCACTGCTGCATTGGTTTTATTAGTCCAGACATCTGTACATTTGCAGTGATGCTGCACACTTACATTTGCTAAGTAGCAGCCAATTTTATTTCCTAATCGCATTCTCAGCTTTTGCACTTGTAAGGGAGGAAAAAATAATTTTCCTTCTACCCTTCTAAATTCTTGGCTGGGGCTCCTATAACAAAAGACAGATTAACAAGAGAAAATGTGTCTACCTCATCTTGAGTACGACCTTTCAGAGTTCAAGAAACCCTTGGGTTATTGGGCCAGTTTCCTATATCTGTCCAGCTAAGTTCTCCCTTAGTTTTCTTGCTGGTTCTTTCCTGCTGACAAATCTCAATTAGGAGTATCAGAGTAGACAGAAGATTGTCTCCTTATAGTATTAAATCTCAAAAGGGAAGAGGTCGGGGTCTCTAATTTTTCCCTCCGGTATAGTCTTTAGCAAATTTATCAGTGACCAGTTTTGCTTATCAAAGTATATTTGGAAAAGAGGCCTTCCAGGTCACAAAAGGTCCTCTTGCCCATTTCCAGGGCAGTGGGTGACTACTAAAATTACATTTGTATAACTAAAGGGGGTTACTCAAGGACTGCTCTCTAAACAAAGATTTGCTCTGAGGTGAATCTGTGTATCCCTCTAAATCTAGGTGGGGTACCCTGCAATGTGTGGTCGGATCTAACTCTTCTTTAGAAATGCATGTTTGAGCACAGCTGCTGGGAGAGCCAGCTCTCAGGAGTCAGCTCGGTTTGGGGCTTGCCTCTGCTGAAAAGAGCCAATATCCCACCCCTCCTGAGGGACTGCCCACATAAATGACTGATCTGTGTGCGAGGAGAACCGACTGGCCCTCTCACATCAACTTGGAACAGCTCTGCAGCTTCAGAATTCTCTGCAGAGTTGGTTGCCACTTCTATCAAGTCTACATTGCAGTTCAACTTCTCCCTCTGACCAATTCTGCTTCCTACCCTTTTCTTCCATGGTTGTTTTTCCTAAGAGTCCTCCCAAATAAACCTTTTGCAGGCAGACACACGAGACAGCTGGTAAAAGCTGCTATTTTTATTGCTGAAAAACTCATCCCATTATAATGGGAAATAATCTGTGACAATGTACTTACACTTTGTTTACAACTGGAAATTAAATATAGTTTCAGTGGTGGGTCCAAGCAATGTCTAAGGTTTTGTTGGAATAGAATGAAATAAAAAAGATAGATGAAAGGAAAGAAGTGAGAGAATAGTTCAAATGACTAGAGAGCGGATGAAATCAAGATTGAAATGTATCAGGGAAAGAGGCAGATGGCTGGCCCCAGATTTTGCATGCAGTGCTGACTGGTGATTCAAATAGTAATTCACATTTACATTTTGTTTTACAATTTCTAAAGAATTTTTATATACATTGACGTATTTTGACATCTCAATAGATCTGGGGTGAAGGAGGTAAAAAAAATATTAGATTTGTAAGAATCAGTGAAAGTCCTGTAATACCCCCGTCTCTCCAATGTAAGAATATACCTTAGATTTCTCATCTATAGGGATTCTGTGAGAATGAAGTGAAATATTATTTGTAAAATATTTAAGGTAGTGTTCAAATATAATTAATGTCTGATCAATGTTAGCTGACACCATCATCATCCCTCCCACTCCCTTTGTAACATCCTTTCTGAAGACAGAGGATAGAACTTTATAGTTCATTATTGAGTTTCCCATCTTACCAATTTTGGAATTTTTACTCAGGAAGGGAAAAACTCTACTCTAGACAAATGAGATAGTGTTACAGGCAAAACTAAACCTCATGAGTGTCTGTCCAAAGCCTGTTCCAAAAGCTTTCACAAAGTATTGGAACTCTGCATTAAATCTGAGAATCTTACTCCTTCCACTTGGTAGATACCAAAACTGAGAAACCATGAGAAGTGATATGATCTCAGTTAGAATGTGAGACAAAATCTTCAAGGAATTTCTGTTCCCTGGATACTCAATCCAACCCATCCTATAGCAAGGGTGAAATAAACACCAGGCATTACACATTCAATAGGGCCACAATGGACTGGATCCTTATGCTATGGGATCAGTGAGATCTATAACAGAAACATAAATAAGGTTCTTGATGTAAGTTGATACACATTACTGACTTAACACCCTTAAACCTCTCTCCCCATCCATACCCTTGTCTAAACCTTTTCCTTTCCCCCCTCTTCCCCCTCCCAATTTTTTTATAAAACAAAATGACATGTTGCATTTGTTTCCTTAATGCCTTGGAGATGCTGTTCAGTTGGTTTTTATTTACTTATCTATTTACTTTTTGGGTTTTAAGATGGAGGTTAATTGAGGAGATTTGCGCAGGCTTGTGAGGAGCTTTGGGTATTAACAAGCTATTAGCTTCTGAGATCCTTTAGTCCTGATACTGAGTCACTCTTGTCCACAATATCTGGAGTGAAGTAAAGGGTCTGCCAAGAGTCTCTCTTAGATCAAAACATGTATCTCATATTTTAGCACTGCTTAGGAAAGCCAAACTCATCATTTGGCAGGTTCTGGCTGCATTTCCTAAATTTTAATTTTAATCTTAACAGATAAAACTTTAGATCTCCACTACTAAGGGAAAAGTTGAAGAGCTGTTGAGCTGTTTTGTAACTTTATACTTGTTAAGAGACAAAAGGAACGACAACAAATCTCTCAGCACCCAGTTCTCTGAATGAGGACAGTGATAAAGACTGAGATGTTGCAGGATTTTTTACTGTGGTCTTGCTTAGTGGGTACAAAGAATGCTGGCCATAGTAAAACTGTGGCATATCTAGAACCCACATTTCTCTTCTCATTTTGTGAAAATAGATGTCAGAGCGAGCAGGATTGAAGAAAAAAAATATATGAAGTCCTTACCCAGGTACAGCCCTGAGGAGAACCCTGGATGTTTGAACCCTAAAATATGGAAGATACTTGGAAAATGATTACATTCATTTCCTTTCTTCTTATTTAGCCTTTCTGGAAAATTAGATACAAAATGCAGGGAAGTTTCAGTTACTCTTGGTGGAATGGTTTGCCTAAGGTCTCTCAGTGCTAGTAGTGGAAATCAAGAATTGAAAGCAGAAGGAATATCTTGACGTGAATCCACGTGATGACCTTTAACGTTTCTGAATAATCTACTTTTTGTTGCTGACACCAATTTCTAACACCTCCCTCTTGGCCCCCAAACCTGAGATCCTATAGAGGTCTCTTTGTAATTGTTTTATAAGCAGGTCTTAAATTTTAAGGTTTCTCATAAAAACAACAATAGTGACAACAAAGATCAAATAGGTATGTTCAATTTTATAGAAAAATTAAATATTTTTTCCCCGAGGCCAAAGAACTTTATGTAGTGTTTAGACCAAGAATCAATTTTGGAGGCAAACTGTAAGAACCTCTAAGGCAAGTTTCTAAAATGGAAATGTTGAAAAAGTCCCTGTAACAAAATCACCACTGGAAAAGGGAGCCAGCCTTTGAAAGGTCTGTTTTCCTCCTCTCAGATCTTTGCTCAGAACTGAAATTGCTCCTTTGCCAACCCAAAGAGAGGCAGTTTTTGAGCCTTTTGTTGAAAAGAGAGCCTACAGCTGACACTAAAGTAAGACTCTGTCAATAGCAAGGACAGGGTGATTTTTATTTCATTTATTTTATTTTTACTATGTTTTTTGTTTGTGTGCAACTTTTCAAAAAATTTCCCAACATTTTATTAATGAAAAAATTTTAAATATATTGAGAAGTTGAAAGGCTTGTAGGATGAACACCCATGTACTCTCTACTAGATTTTACAATTCACATTTTACTCAACTTATTAAATACATCCACCAACCATCCTTCTCGCTCTACAGCAGTCCATCTTATTTTGTTGATGCATTTTACAGTAAGTTATAGAAACACTTTATACCATTACACATGTTAACATGAGTGTCATTAGTTTTCTTGTTTTTATTCATTCACAATTGATTGCAAGAAAGCTTTGTAAAGAATCTAGACATTCTGAGGTAGATCCATAGCAGTGGTGCCCATGCTCGACTTTTACAATTATTTTGATGTAGTATCAAAGAAGACGATCTACAATGATCTAAAATGGCTATTAAATTACTCCTCCCTTCTCCAGTTGCGTGTCTGTGTGAGGGCAGATTTTCTGCATATATAGCAACCAAAAACACCCAAGTCCTAACAGATTAAATTCAGAAGCAAATATGAGAATCTGGTTGTCTTCTATTTAGGCCATAAAAGAGATTTACAAAAATGTAAAACCAGTGTCATTCTTTTCATTTTTTTTTTGTTATTTTTCAGAGTTACTCTCCATGTTAATTTAATGGCCTTATGATTGCCATTTTAAAATAAATCAATAATATTTATTTCTTTCACTGTTAATTTCTAATAAGATATAGATAAATAAATATAACTTTATAAACAAAAGCTCTTTGGTATGCTCAGGAATTTTCTACTTGGTCCCATTAGCTTTCTGTCTTATACAAATGGGTCAAAATCTCCTGCCCAAACACTTCGTTTTTTCTACTACTTTCAGCACTCTTGTGGTGTTATTCCCTTTTAATACTTTTATATACTAGGAGTATAAAGAATAAAAGTAATACTATAGTTATATAATAAACAGTGTTATTATTATTACTACCATCATCATTGTTATTTCAGTAGAATTTGGAGTGAAACAGGAGTTTAACCATGGAGTCAAAAAAGCTACCCTATTTAAAATAAATCATAACGTCTAAAATATTACTTTTTAGATCAAATATATAAACTGGGGTGTGATTTTTGAAAGAATCATTCATTTTATGAAAGAATTAATTGATACATATGAGAGATAAAGATATACATACATCCTTTAATATAATTTCTATATGTATGTTCAGAGATTAAGTGCAGAAAAAAGCATGATGTAGTAGGAAAAAAACAAAATCCAGGAGTCTTAAAAAGTTACTGTTTAGCTGTGTGTTTTGAGCTCCAACTTTATATTTTTGTGATTCAGCTCTCCCATTTGAAATGGAAGTCACATCAAAGTTCCTAGAAGGTTCTTTTGGTCTGCACATTACTATGCTGCTTCATTTCATTTAGTAATAAATTTTAAAAGTTATCATCTATTACATTAAAAACCTTTAGCTAGGGGCTTCCCTGCTGGCGCAGTGGTTGAGAGTCCACCTGCCGATGCAGGGGACACGGGTTCGTGCCCCGGTCCGGGAGGATCCCACATGCCGCAGAGCGGCTGGGCCCGTGAGCCATGGCCACTGAGCCTGCGCGTCCGGAGCCTGTGCTCCGCAACGGGAGAGGCCGCAACAGTGAGAGGCCCGTGTACCGCAAAAAAAAAAAAAACAACCTTTAGCTAGGAATGTTGAGGGATGCAGATATATATATATGAAATATAATTCTCACCCACAATAAATTCATAATTTTTTTGGATATGTAGAAAGTTTAAATAAAAAGTTAACAGTAATGGGATTTTTGAATTTTCTTTCTTTTCCTTTCTCCCTTTCTTTCTTTTCTCTGTGGAAATAAACAAAGACTAACCAAATGAGAAAAGCAGAGGCTATTTATTCAGAGCTGCTACAGCAAGGGAGCCAGACACTGTCACTTGCATTTGGCAGAGACTCAAGGGCAGGCAGAGGAGTGGGACAGCTTTACAGTGGAAGGAAGCGAAGGGCTCAGGTATGCTACAATTGGAGGCTGTCGGCATGAGGAAACTAGGTAGACCAACTAGAAGTAGGGCATCCTATGCAGTTGGTAGGGGTGCATATTTGACTTTCGCTGGTTGGTGCTAAGTTGGAAGTGAGGACAAAAATGACAGAAGCTGTCAGTTATTAACCAAACCCTGGTCACTTGGGGTGGATTATTACAGAAATTACTGGTTAGCTTCCTGGATTGTTACTAGAGATAGCAATCCTACTTCCTGTAAGTCTTACTTGTAGCAGGTTAGCATCTTGAGCTGGTTCTTGTGGATGAGGAGTTTGGTTTCTGGGCAGGTTGTTGCAAGTTGTGGGTCAGAAGTCTATTTTTATATAAGGTCTGGCCATTGTCCATTTGTATACTTATCCTCCCTCTCTCTGTTCTCTCCTTCCATCCATCCCCCCTCCCTTTTCCTTCCTAGTGTTTGTTTCTGGTTTTGTTTTTCTGGCTTCTGAGAGGGAGAGGAAAAGGAGAAAGAAGAAAGGGCAGAGGAGAAACAGAAAGAGAACAATGATGGGATAGAGTGAGTCTGGGACTTAATGTGTTATCAAAGTGTCCCCACAGTGAGGTCAATAAAGGACATTTTTAAAAGAGGAAGCCAAATATTTAATATGAAGTTATACATATGCTGCACTCTAAATACCACGTGTCACTCTCTCCCTTCCTCCCTCAAATTGCAGTCCCCGACTCCCAAGAGGACCACAGTAGAAAGTACACCTGTGTGTGTGTGTGTGTGTGTGTGTGTGTGTGTGCACGCTTGGTGCTTTGCCAAAAATGAGCAAGTAGTTAAGATTACTCACACAGATGCCTGGATAGGTTAGGTTAATCTTCAATTAGCATGTTCCACCATGCCTGATAAGGACCAGAGTTCACTGTTGACCATAAAGAAATAAAAAGGGAAAGTCAAAATTGGTTAATCTGAAAACCTTAGCGCATGCCCCTGAGGTAGCTACAATGAGTAAGTAGTTAACTGTAGCAGATGACCTGGGTCTCACCTACCCCTCCTCATTTCTAGCAAGCTGTCCTTTTCAGAACTGCCTCTCTGAGTGATGAAAACACTCTCTGTGACATGTGAATTTGCCCTTGAATACAGGCCCAACCAAGCTGTTAAAGTTCACACTCTTTGGTCTGTGATTTACTCCATTTTATAGTTTTCAGCCCTGTGCAACTCCACCCATTCAAGATGCTTGCCTCTGACTCCGTTGCAAGATTTCAATTTTAGATTTATAGCTAAAGGTAGCAAACATTTTTATAAAGCAAACAAAAACAAACAAAAAAAAAAACAACCAAAAAAAAACCTCCCAAGAAATAGGGAAGGCCCATGAAGTTTGATTTATTCTCCCCACAAATTCAGTTAGATCTTTGGGAAAGAAAACCATAAGAAATAGAAAAAGTACTAAAACCCAGTTGGAGGCTTCTGATCCACTGAGCCATTTAAAATAGAGACTGTTCATTTTGATCTTACCAAGATGGCCATTCGCTTTTCATGGGGAAGGAGGAAGGCAGTGATTCCTCCAACATTTCAGATTTTGAAATCTATCTTTTGATTCTTAAGCCACATGTCTCCCTCCTTCTAAAATCCGTGCTTTATTCACTTCTTTGAATTTTAATTCAGTTTGAGAACATTTTGTTGGAGGACAGTATACTAAAATGACTAAGGGCACTGGAGTCAGCATGGTTTTAAATCTTGGCTCTATCGCTTACTAGCTATATGATCTAGAAAAGTTTTTAAATTTATCTGCACCTCAATTTTCTTCATTAATGAAATGGGATAATAACTGTCTGGCTCATTAGTTTTCTGTAGAGTTAAATGAGATGATTTATAGAAAGTTCTTAGTGTAGTCTCTCTCTCGCATATACCAAGGTCTCAGTCAATATTAAAAGTAATAATGGGTAAAAACTGGAGAAACAGGAATCACTGCTTTAAGGAATATGGTGTTCAAGAAGCAAATGTTAGGAGAAAGAGACATTCAATAGGTAATGTATTTCAAGCTTTCTGATACTGATATTTTTAAACTATTTGTTCTTTAATTTCCTAGTCTTGCTAAAATTTAATTTGCTTGAACGTACAGATAGACACTATGTTTCATGCTTAGGGTATTATGGATATTATTTATATTTTCTGTCCCTCCCAGGGTTCTTTATAATAATAATAGTAACATAAATTATTATTATTTTTAAGATTTTGTGGCTGTGATACAGACTTTAGGTTAAAGACTTATCATAAAGAGTGACTGACTACTAGAAATGTTCATTAATTAAAGTCATGTTTCTCTTCCTCTAGTCATGTATAACCATTTGTCTATTTGTCTGTTTCTGAGGACTCCCAAATTTATTAAAAAAATCATTATTGGGAGTGTGAATGGTCCTAACAAGGGGCCACTCTTGGTCAATATTATTTATTGAATTAAGTGTTTTGAAAGGCCAGGAAACTCAAGCAACAAAGTAACTAAATGTTACAATAAATGATTATCATAACTCCAAACGTAACTGTTATCTCTAGACCACCAGCTTTTCTGTTAACTTCATACCAGAACAAGTATCTGGTCCTGTTCATTTCCATATTCTCACAATCAAGCCCTGTGACACATGGTAGGCGTGTGATATTTATTAAAATGAATTAAAATAAATTATCACAATTCCCTTTTCAAGAGCATGGCCATTACTGAACATCAAAGATTTGAGTAAAAGGAAACTATTCTCGTTAGACTAAATAATAAGGTTTCTTCCCTGCTGTGGGATATTATAAATTTTGAATTGAAAAGTAGGTGGTTTGGGAGATGAAAGGTTATTCCAGAATACTGAATTTATATAAAAAGCCCAATGATTAAGGTAAAAGAAAAAAAATCAAAAAGTTCACTTTTTTTCTTAACTAGAAAAAAATTAAGAGACCAAAAAGTCACTAAAAGATGTTGCTTGATTGAAATAAGAAACATGAAAAATAAAGAAAATATAAAAAATGTATGTTCTAGTTTATTGTTCATATTTTGAACCTGATGTTATATTCTTTAAGTTTTCCTATCCATCCATCCATTCACACTTCCATCCATTCAACAACAACAAAAATATATATTGAGTTCTTACTAAAGGGAAGTTCCCAACAGACTCTGTCCAAGTTTCATGGAAAATCCGACCTTGTGAGGCAGTGGAGATGAGACAGGCACAGACCGAAGTAACATGTGAGAAGACCGAAGTGTACATGTGAAAAGGAGATGGGTGCTTTGAAGAAAAGGAATCTAGTTTAGCCTGTGGGTCAGGAAAAGCTTGTCTCAGGAAGTGGTATCTGAGTAGAGGTCTGGGGTGATTATGACTTTATTTAATAACAAAGGAAGGGTATGCACACATAGGGACCTGCACAAGTCAAGTTCCTGTTACAGAGGGAATGTGGCACATTGGAGGAATTTCAGAAGGGCTAGTGTGGCAAGATTCCAGAGAGTGAGGCAAAGAATATGGAGAAAGAGTAGTCAACGATGGTCAGGAGCTGGGCCACAGTCCCATAAAGACTTTGTTTTCCTTATCCTTAGAGGAGTGGGAAACACTAAACGTTTTTGACAGGAACGGCTTGAGGGAACACAGTCATATACTCAATGTAGCTTCATTTTGGAAAATAAATTATAGATTTGGAGGACCCAGTAATAGGCTATTATAGGACTCCAGGTGAGAGAAGATGGTAGCTTGGGCTATGTTAGCAACCATTAAGATGGAAAGAAGGCATGGAATTTGAAAGATATTCACAGTAAAAAAGGCTCTGAAGGGACCGTGGCAATGAAGGGAAATGTAGGTTGGTGAAGAGGGAGAGTCAAGTTTTGCCCCAAGGAGTCTGGTTTATATAACTGGGTGAATGATAATGCTATTCTACTGAGATCAAAGGCACTGAACAAGAACCAGATGTTTTCCCCCTGTACATGGACAGTGCATCATAGAATCAGTTTTGATTATGTTGTATGTAAAGTATATTTGAGGTATCCAGGTAGAGGTCCTGGGTAGGCAGTTATACACAAGGTTCTGGAGCTCAGAAGGGAGGCCTGGGCTGAAGGTCACTGGCATATTAATACTACTTAAAAGCACGGGGTAGGATAAAATTCCTAAGTGGTATTGTAGAGTGAAAGGAAGGGGAGATTCTGAACTTTAAGACAACACATTATTCAATGCCTGGGTAGAGGAAGAAGAATTTTCTATGAAGCATAAAGAGAGTAATCAGAGAGGCAGGAAGAAAACAAAGATATTTAGCTCTCACGTGCAAGTTCTTTTCAAAGCCTTGACTTCACTGGATGCACATGGTTAATGAGAAAATGCTTTGTTTGCTACATTATTTCTGCCATACTTATGGTTTCTGGCAAGTAATTTATTTAGTCACTGTGTTGTTTCTGAGCACTATAGTCTTCTTTACTCACTCAATGTGTAAAGTGTTTTAAAAACCTTGCAACCATCAAAGTAAAAGATGCAGCACGGTGCCTCATCTTCCAGCACTGCCGCAGGGCTCAATAATCTATAGATCATGTAATAATTTCATTTAGCAGCACAATAAAAGTCAAATTAGTTTCCATGAGACAGTTATGTATGATAATCTGGATTACTGTGGCCTCCTACTGACTATATTAGCATTGTAATGCTATTTCCACTTCTGGGATTCTGGTGGAATTATTTCTTTCAGTTTATATTTATTGAATAATTATGAAAACTGAGTTCTTAAAGTCTTGAAGAAGTGGATTTATACCAAAAAAAAAAATTAATGTGCAGTGATAATGATCTTAACTTCCAATGTATCACTCTCTCCTTTAAAGAAGTGACTTTAACTGCCAGAGTTTCAAAGTAGTTGAAAATGTATCTTAGTGAGTTTGCAGCTAAACACTGACAGCTAAAGCCTGTGTCTCCACCTGCTAGGGCCAGCATTTGCCAGAGGCTTTCAAAGCCATGTCTCAGTGTAAGTCGGAGTTCATGCAAAACTTAAGTATAAGAAACTTGTTTACCTGTCAGGGATTGATAGGACTGCTTAAAAAGCCAGGACTTTTCAATGCAAATCCCAAACAAATCCTAGTGGACACTTCTGTAGAAATCGACAAGCTTAATATTTATAAGAAAATGCAAAAGGCCTAGAATAGCCAAAGAATTTTTAAAAAGAATAACAAAATTGGAATTCTCATTCTACCTAATTTCAACACTTATACCATAAAGTTACAATAAATAATCAAGATAGTTTGGTTTGGGCAAAAAGATAGACATGTAGATCCAATGAACAACAGATACGCCAGAAACATACCCAGACGTATATGGTCAACATATTTTTGGACAAATTGCAAGCATGATTCAGTGAGAGAAAGGAAAGTGTTTTCAGTAAGTGGTGCTGGATCAATTTGATATCCATACGGAAAAAAAAGTATACCTTATACCACCTCATACACAAAGATGAATTTAAAATGGATCATAGGCCTAAATGAGAAACCTAAAACTATAAAACTACTAGAGGAAAACATAAGAGAAAATCTGTTATGGCCTTGTGGTAGAAAAAGATTTATTAAATAAAACACAGAAGTATGAATCGTAAAAGAAAAACTTGACATTTTGGATCAAAATTAAAATTAGAAATGTTTGCTATTTAAAAGACATCATTTAAAAAACCCAAACAAAAGACATAGACTGGGAGAAAACAGTTACCACATATATGTCAGATAAAGGAGATATATATATATATATAATATATAATATTTAAAACTCTTTGAATTCAATAAGACAGACAACTCATTTTAAAAATAGGCAAAAAAAGGGCTTCCCTGGTGGCGCGCTGGTTGAGGGTCCGCCTGCCGATGCAGGCGACACGGGTTCGTGCCCCGGTCCAGGAGGATCCCACATGCCGTGGAGCGGCTGGGCCCGGGAGCCGTGGCCGCTGGGCCTGCGCGTCCGGAGCCTGTGCTCCGCAGCTGGAGAGGCCACAACAGTGAGAGGTCCGTGTACCGAAAAAAAAAAAATAGGCAAAAAAAATAGGCAAAAGATTTGAACAGATGCTTAACAAAAGAAGATATACGAATGAGTAATAAACACACAGGAAAATGCTTAACATCTTTAGTTAGCAAAAAAAAATGCAAATTGAAACACAATTATATTCTACTACACTCCCATTAGAATAGCTAAAATTAAAAAGACAGAACATCAAGTGTTGAAAAGAGTATGATATAACTGAAACTCTTCAACATGACTACTGAGAAAGTAAAATGGTCAACCACTTAGGAAGACAGTTTGACTGTTTCTTTAAAAGTTAAACCACAAACCTATCATACGATCAAGATAATTCCACTCTTAAGTATTTACCCAAGAGAAATGAACACATTTTTCACAAAAAGACTTATACACAAATGCTTATAGCATCTTTATCTACAGCCAAAACCTGAAATGATTAAACCAATTGTGGTGTATTCATACAGTGGAAGACTACTCAGCAATAAAAGAGGTACAAATCATGGTTATTAAAAAAAATGGATGACTCTCAAAAATTATGTTCAGTAAATTAAAGCAGTTAGAAAGACTACTTACTATATTATTCTATTCATAGAATATTCTTTAAAACAAAAACAGGTTCATAATGACAGAAAGGCCAGTGATTACCTGGAAACAGTGGTGAGGAAGGGCTGGATTACAAAAATGGCATGAGGAAACTTTGGGGGGTTATGAAAATGTTTGTCACTTTGCTTGTGGTGGTGGTATCATGAATGTGGGCATATGTTAAAATGTATCACGTTGTACACTTTTAATATGTACCTTATATTTTATTATATTTCCATTGTACCTCAACAAAATTGTACAGTTCCTAAGTGTAGGAGATAGGCAAATTACTTTATCTGAACCACACTTTTCTCAGCTAAAAATAGGGGGCAATAAGGATCCCCCTCATAGTGTTGTTATGATACAAAACGTGATTTATTTAATGTGCTGGACATTCTAATTATTAATGCTTAATTTTAACTCAAGGTTTAGAGCTAATTTCCAAAATATTGGAAATTCAAAAAACAGAGAAATGAGAAAAAAATGACACTAGGAGAAAATAAAGAGCCAAATCCAGAAAGAAAGAAAGTCCTCTGCAGGATAACAGAGTAGGGTTTTGTTGGTTATGTTTTGTTTTTTCAGTAAGACTCTGCTGTTGAAGAAGGAAAGAAAACAAACAAAAACTCTCTTCTAAAGCAAGAGACAATGATAGGATGTGTAATCATATGTGATGTTTGGCCCTGGATTGATTCTGGTTTGGACACCTGACTGCAAAGACATTTTGTGAACAATGAAAGGAATTTGAATATGGGCAGAATAGAGATAACGTTAGGGGATTACTAACTGTATCCACTGTGACCATGTTATTGAGGTGATATGGTAAACGTCCTTGTTCTTTAAAACGTGTTGCTTTATACTCTTGTTCTATACTACAGTTAAAGAAAAAAGAATTCTCGGTATCCATCATCTACTCAAACACATAAGGGAGAGAGAGAATACTGTCTCTAAGGAACACTCATGTGAAGGCAATAATATTTCACACCTCTTCAGAGATAAAGAAGCTGTAAGGAAGTTGTTCAAACTCCTCTAACTGTGCTTTATAAAGCAAGTCAACATATACCACATACTATGATGCTCCAGGTTGTCTGCCCTTAGATATGACACAAATTCACTGGCTGACCCTGAGTTCCATGTACTTTCTTTTTTTTTAAATAATTTAAATTCTTTTTTTTAAATAAATAAATTTATTTATTATTTATTTTATTTATTTTTGGCCGTGTTGGGTCTTCGTTGCTGCACGTGTGCTTTCTCTAGTTGCTGTGAGCGGGAGCTACTCTTTGTTGTGGTGTGTGGGCTTCTCATTGCAGTGGCTTCTCTTGTTGCAGAGCACAGGCTCTAGGCATGCGGGCTTCAGTACTTGTGGCATGCAGATTCAGTAGTTGTGGCTCGTGGACTCTAGAGAGCTGGCTCAGTAGTTGTGGCGCATGGGCTTAGCTCCTCCACAGCATGTGGGATCTTCCTGGACCAGGGATGGAACCCAAGTCCCTTGCATTGGCAGGCAGATTCTTAACCACTGCTCCACCAGGGAAGTCCCCGTGTACTTTCTTATCCTCTACAAAACTTTCCTCCAAGTACACTGCAATGGAGAGCCCATCACTCTGCCTGAATTTTCAGAATACCTGGCTATAATCCCCAGTTATCTATATATGTTTCTCCCATACCTATCTTTTGATCTATTGATCAGTCATCAATCTATCAGTAATTGAAGGTCAGGTACAGCCTGGCGTATCCTATGTAACAAATAAAAAAATGAAAGCACTCTTCATAGGATTAGTCAGCTGCTTCTCCATTTTCCAAAGCACTGTAGCTCATACTTTTTATTAAGTCACTTGGGTAATATACTTAGCTACCTTTCTAATTGTTGGACTTTTTTCAAGATTAACACTACTTATGGCAATCCTGGTATGGCTAAACATATCGACAATTAAGAAAGCATTCCACCTTAAGAAAAACATCAATCCTAGGAAGTTGCAGTATCCTCATATTCAGGTAAAATTTAATTTTCAATTTCTAAATACCAGGCCATTCTCTCTGTCTTCTTCAGCTGTTACCTAGGAGCTCCTGCTATGCCAGATTGCTCATCTCCATGCTTTGGTACATCTTTAAAGTGTTTCTTCACCCTTCTTACTTGCAGCTGCCACACTTCAGTTCACAAGACAGCATCGTTTGAGTATCCTGTTATTTTAGTGCTGCTGTGTGTGCCCAACTCAGCAAAGCTATGCACCAGAGAGCATCATTTCAGGGCTGTGAGACTTGACTCTGTAGCAGGAACCCAGTGAGAATGATCCTCTGCGGCATTTTTCATTAGGCACAGAGGAAAATAAAGGAAAGTAAAATATGCACTGTGTTTGCTACTCAAGATATGTTTATGGTAGGAATGGAAGGGTATAGAAAGTGAAAAGGGAAGAAGAGAAGGAAGGAATTAAGGAAGAAAGGAAGAAAGCAAGTGAGGTGATTAGTGGGAAACAGGAACAGGAAATGAGAGAAGATGGAACAGATTTATAGAAAGAAACTTGACTTTATTTCTCATTTAAGACTTCACAGGGGGCTTTCCTGGTGGTGCAGTGGTTAAGAATCCGCCTGCCAATGCAGGGGACACAGGTTTGAGCCCTGGTCCGGGAAGATCCCACATGCCACAGAGCAACTAAGTCCGTGCACCACAACTACTGAGTCTGTGCTCTAGAGCCCGTGAGCCACAACTACTGAGCCCACGTGCTAAAAAAAAAAAAAAAAAAAAAAGACTTCACCTTCTTGGAGAACTTACCCTCCCCAAAAGAAAGCAAAGCAAAGCTTGACAACGCTCAATCACCATTCTGTAAATGCTGGAACTTTTTTTTAAAATACATTTATTTATTTTTCTTTTGGGCTGCACTGAGTCTTCGTTGCTGCACACAGGCTTTCTCTAGTTGCCGCAAGCAGGGGCTACTCTTTGTCACAGTGCACAGACTTCTCCTTGCAGTGGCTTCTCTTGTTTCGGAGCACGGGTTCTAGGCACGCGGCTCAGTAGCTGTGGCATGTGGGCTTAGCTGCTCCGCAGCATGTGGGATTTTACCGGACCAGGGCTCGAACCCATGCCTCCTGCACTGGCAGGTGGATTCTTAACCACTGCGCCACCAGAGAAGCCCAAATGTTGGAACTTTTAAATTCTATGTTCTATTTAATTGCTAATTAGGTCCACCCAGGTGAGTAGAACAATCTTTTAAATGCTTCTCTTACTCAAATTGTATACAGACAACAACCAAATTGATTGAAAAAACTGATTGAAAAACATCATGAAATTAGTAACATGGAGTTTACCAAACGATTAACTTAAATATGCAGAGAGAGAAAGTGAATGCACACTATATGTACAGTGTGCAACGTTGGTGTTGACTCCTGCCTACTAAGAACACGGTAAATCTACAGTCAGGGATGTCTGTAATGAATTCTCTTTGCTTTAGCACACTCCAGACCTTATATTCTGATTCCATGCCATTTGTTAATTGTCTGTGCTGTTCTTAATCTTGGCCAAAATGGACTTTTTTCATGATTGTGGCTTTTAAAATAAATGAGTAGAATTCTCAGTCTCTCTCTACAACTGCAAAAATACCAGGATTTCAAGACAGATATTCATCATCAGTTGTAAATTCATAGCCCTATTTATCTCTCTTCTGATTTCCTATTTTACTTTAAAAGCTCTGTTTCATTCAGTCTTCACTACAAGGCGACTGTCAACAGTTACCCTCAAATGAAAACTTTCTCTGCTCTGTCTGTGGATGTGGTGGTTGAAGAGACTGTGTAATTTGCCCTGACTTTTTGGAGGAAGAAAAGATTTTCCACATGGCTATAAAGTGAAAAAATCTACCCTGTTAAGCAGAAGCCAATGCTTGATACAACTTCCCCTGCTATGTTATAAATTAATTCTTCTCCTTTCCCTTTAATGCTATCTTTTCACCTCCAGCAAGCAGCTCAACTGGCACCAGTGATTTTTTTTCTATTTAGAATTTTCATGCTCCAAAGTACAGACTATATTGTCACGGGACCATAATTATTGCATGTATAAGGCATGATGTTAGGTGCAATCCCATTGGTCTTTTATGGGAAAATCAGTTCCTCAGAAGTCATATTATGTGACGTTAATTATCATGAATGACAATTAACAATGACTTTCAGAGATTTTGAGAAATCTGTGCAACAGCTACTCAGAATTTTAAAAGTACTATTTGTGGTTAATCTTCCATATGACTCAAATTCTGTGCATTTTATTTAAAAAATAAAAATGGAGGATTGATTCAAGATGGTGGAGTACAAGGACGTGCTCTTACTCCCTCTTGTGAGAACACCGGAATCAACTAACTGAGGAACAAACACCAACAGGAAGACATTGGAACTCACCAAAAAAGATACCCTACATCCAAAGACAAAGGAGAAGCCACAATGAGACGGTTGGAGGGGCGCAATCACAGTAAAATCAAATCCCATAACTGCTGAGTGGGTGACTCACAAATCGGAGAACACTTATACCACAGAAGTCCACCCACTGGAGTGAAGGTTCTGAGCCCCACGTCAGGCTTCCGAACCTGGGGGTCTGGCAACGGGAGGAGGAATTCCTAGAGAATCAGACTTTGAAGGCTAGTGGGATTTGATTGCAGGACGTGGGCAGGACTGGGGGAAACAAGGACTCCACTCTTGGAGGGCACACACAAGCAGTGTGTGCACTGGGACCCAGGAGAAGTAGCAGTGACCCCACAGAGACTGAACCAGACCTACCTACTAGTGTTGGAGGGTCTCCTGTAGAGGCAGGCGGTGGCTCTGTCTCACCGTGAGGACAAGGACACTGGCAACAGAATTTATGGGAAGTTCTTGGCGTGAGCCCTCCCAGAGTCCACGATTAGCCCCACCAAAGAGCCCGGGTAGTCTCCAGTGTTGGGTCACCTCAGGCCAAACAACCAACAGGGAGGGGACCCAGCCCCACCCATCAGCACACAAGTGGATTAAAGTTTTACTGAGCTCTGCCCACCAGAACAACAGTCAGCTCTACCCACCACCAGTCCCTACCATCAGGAAACTTGCACAAGCCTCTTAGATAGCCTCACCCATCAGAGGGCAGACAGCAGAAGCAAGAACTACAATCCTGCAGCCTATGGAAAAAAAACCACATTCACAGAGAGATACACAAGATGAAAAGGCAGAGGGCTATGTGCCAGATGAAGGAACAAGATAAAACCCAAGAAAAACAACTAAATGAAGTGAAGAGAGGCAACCTTCCAGAAGAAGAATTCAGAATAATGATAGTGAAAATGATCCAGGACCTCGGAAAAAGAATGCAGGCAAAGATTGAGAAGATGCAAGAAATGTTTAACAAAGACCTGGAAGAATTAAAGAACAAACAAAGAGAGATGAACAATACAATAACTGAAATGAAAAATACACTAGAAGGAATCAATAGCAGAATAACTGAGGCAGAAGAACGGATAAGTTACGTGGAAGACAGAATGGTGGAATTCACTGCTGCAGAACAGAATAAAGAAAAACGAATGAAAAGAAATGAAGACAGCCTAAGAGACCTCTGGGACAACATTAAATGCAACAACATTCACATTACAGGGGTCCCAGAAGGAGAAGAGAAAGGACCCGAGAAAATATGTGAAGAGATTATAGTCGAAAACTTCCCTAACATGGGAAAGGAAACAGCCACCCAAGTCCAGGAAGTGCAGAGAGTCCCATACAGGATAAATCCAAGGAGAAACACACTGAGACACATAGTAATCAAATTGGCAAAAATTAAAGACTAAGAAAAATTATTATAAGCAGCAAGGGAAAAACGACAAATAACATACAACGGGAACTCCCATAAGGTTAACAGCTGATTTCTCAGCAGAAACGCTACAAGCCAGAAGGGAGTGGCATGATATACTTAAAGTGATGAAAGAGAAGAAGCTACAACCAAGATTACTCAACCCAGCAAGAATCTCATTCAGATTCGATTGAGAAATCAAAAGCTTTACAGACAAGCAAAAGCTATGAGAATTCAGCACTACCAAACCAGCTTCAACAAATGCTAAAGGAACTTCTCTAAGGGGGAAACACAAGAGAAGAAAAGGACCTACAAAAACAAACCCAAAACAATTAAGAAAATAGTAATAGGAACATACATATCGATAATTACCTTAAACGTGAATGGATTAAAATGCTCCAACCAAAAGACACAGGCTTGCTGAATGGATACAAAAACAAGACCCATATATATGCTGTCTACAACAGACCCACTTCAGACCTAGGGACACAAACAGACTGAAAGTAAGGGGATGGAAAATAATATTCCATGCAAATAGAAATCAAAAGAAAGCTGGAGTAGCAATTCTCATATCAGATAAAATAGACTTTAAAATAAAAAATGTTACAAGAGACAAGGAAGGACACTACCTAATGATCAAGGGATCAATCCAAGAAGATATAACAATTATAAATATATAAGCATCCAACATAGGAGCACCTCAATACATAAGGCAACTGCTAACAGCTATAAAAGAGGAAATCGACAGTAACACAGTAATACTGGGGGACTTGAACACCTCACTTACACCAATGGACAGATCATCCAAACAGAAAATTACTAAGGAAACACAAGCTTTAAATGACACAACAGACCAGAGAGATTTAATTGATATTTACAGGACACTCCATCCAAAAACAGCAGGTTACATTTTCTACTCAAATGCACACGGAACATGCTCCAGGATAGATCACATCTTGGGTCACAAATCAAGCCTCAGTAAATTTATGAAAACTGAAATTATATCAAGCATCTTTTCTGACCACAATGCTGAGATTAGAAATCAATTACATGGAAAAAAACGTAAAAAACACAAACACACAGAGGCTAAACAATACATTATTAAATAACCAAGAGATCACTGAAGAAATCAAAGAGGAAATCAAAAACTACCTAAAGACAAGTGACAATGAAAACACGACGATCTAAAACCTACGGGATGCAGCAAAAGCAGTTCTAAGAGGGAAGTTTACAGCTATACAAGCCTACCTCAAGAAACAAGAAAAATCTCAAATAAACAATCTAACCTTACACCTGAAGAAACTAGAGAAAGAAGAACAAACAAAACCCAAAGTCAGCAGAAGGAAAGAAATCATAAAGATCAGAGCAGAAATAAATGAAATAGAAACAAAGAAAACAATAGCGAAGATCAATAAAACTAAAAACTGGTTCTTTGAGAAGATAAACAAAATTGATAAGCCATTAGCCAGACTCATCAAGAAAAAGAGGGAGAGGACTCAAATCAATAAAATTAGAAATGAAAAAGGAGAAGTTACAACAGACACCACAGAAATGCAAAGCATCCTAAGAGACTACTACAAGCAACTCTATGCCAATAAAATGGACAACCTGGAAGAAATGGACAAATTCTTAGAAAGGTATACCTTTCCAAGACTGAACCAGGAGGAAATAGAAAATATGAACAGACCAACCACAAGTAATGAAATTGAAACTGTGATTAAAAATCTTCCAACAAACAAAAGTCCAGGACCAGATGGCTTACAGGTGAATTTATCAAACATTTAGAGAAGAGCTAACACCCATCCTTCTCAAACTCGTCCAAAAAACTGCAGAGAAAGGAACACTCCCAAACTCATTCTATGAGGACACCATCACCCTGATACCAAAATCAGACAAAGATATTACAAAAAAAATTACAGACCAATGTCACTGATGAATATAGGTGCAAAGATCCTCAACAGAATACTAGCAAACAGAATCCAACAACACATTAAAAGGATCATACACAATGATGAAGTGGGATTTATCATAGGGATGCAAGGATTCTTCAATATACACAAATCAATCAATGTGATACACCATATAAACAAATTGAAGAATAAAAACCATATAACCATCTCAATAGATGCAGAAAAAGCTTTTGACAAAATTCAACACCCTTATATGATAAGATCTCCTGAAAGTGGGCATAGAGGGACTCTACCTCAACATAATAAAGGGCATATACAACAAACCCACAGCAAACATCAGTCTCAATGGTGAAAAACTGAAAGCACTTCCTCTAAGATGAGAAACAAGGATGTCCACTCTCACCACTATTATTCAACATAGATTTGGAAGTCCTAGCCACAACAGAGAAGAAAAGGAAATAAAAGGAATATAAATTGGAAAAGAAGAAGTAAAGCTGTCACTGTTTGCAGATGACATATTATACATAGAGAGTCCTAAAGATGCCACCAGAAAACTACTAGAACTAATCAATGAATTTGGTAAAGTTGCAGGACACAAAATTAATGCACAGAAATCTCTTGCATTCCTATACGCTAATGATGAAAACTCTGGAAGAGAAATTAAGGAAACACTCCCATTTACCATTGCACCAAAAAGAATAAAATACCTAGGAATAAACCTACCTAGGGAGACAAAAGACCTGTATGCAGAAAACTATAAGACACTGATGAAAGAAATTAAAGATGATACCAACAGATGGAGAGATATACCATGTTCTTGGATTGGAAGAATCAATATTATGAAAATGACTATACTACCCAAAGCAATCTACAGATTCAATGCAATCCCTATCAAATTACCAATAGCATTTTTCACAGAACTAGAACAAACAATCTTAAAATTTGTATGGAGACACAAAAAAGACCCTGAATAGCCAAAGCATTCTTGAGGGAAAAAAACGGAGGTGGAGGAATCAGGCTCCCTGACTTCACACTATATTACAAAGCTACAGTAATCAAGACAATATGGTACTGGCACAAAAACAGAAACATAGATCAATGGAACAAGGTAGAAAGCCCAAAGATAAACCCATGCATCTACAGTCAACTAATCTATGACAAAGGAGGCAAGGATATACAATGGAGAAAAGACAGTCTCTTCAATAAGTGGTGCTGGGAGAACTGGACAGCTAGATGTAAAAGAATGAAATTAGAACACTCCCTAACACCATACACTAAAATAAACTCAAAATGGATTAGAGACCTAAATGTAAGACTGGACACTATGAAACTCTTAGAGGAAAACATAGGAAGAACACTCTGACATAAATCACAGCAAGATCTTTTTTGATCCACCTCCTAGAGAAATGGAAATAAAAACAAAAATAAACAAATGGGACCTAATGAAACTTAAAAGCTTTTGCACAGGAAAGGACACCATAAACAAGATGAAAAGACAACCCTCAAAATGGGAGAAAGTATTTGCAAACGAATCAATGGACAAAGGATTAATCTCCAAAATATATAAACAGCTCATGCAGCTCAATATTAAAAAAACTAACAACCCAATCCAAAAATGGGCAGAAGACCTAAATAGACATTTCTCCAAAGAAGACATACAGATGGCCAAGAGGCACATGAACAGCTGCTCAAAATCACTATTAGAGAAATGCAAATCAAAACTACAATGAGGTATCACCTCACACCAGTTAGAATGGGCATCATCAAAAAATCTACAAACAACAAATATTTGAGAGGGTGTGGAGAAAAGGGCACTCTCTTGCACTGTTGGTGGGAATGTAAATTGATACAGCCACTATGGAGGTTCCTTAACAAACTAAAAACAGAATTACCATATGACCCAGCAATCCCACTATTGCACATATACCCAGAGAAAACCATAATTCAGAAAGACACATGCACCCCAATGTTCACTGTAGCACTGTTGACAATAGCCAGGTTGTGGAAGCAACCTAAATGCCTATCGACAGACGAATGGATAAAGAAGTTGTGGTACATATATATAATGGAATATTACTCAGGCATAAAAAGGAACGAAATTGGGTCATTTGTAGAGACGTGGATGGATCTAGAGACTGTCATACAGAGTGAAGTAAGTCAGAAAGAGAAAAACAAATATCGTATACTAATGCATATATGTGGAACCTAGACAAATGGTACAGATGAACCGGTTTGCAGGGCAGATGTTGAGACAAGACATAGAGAACAAACGTATGGACACCAAGGGGGGAAAGCAGCAGTGGGTGGGGGTGGCAGTGGGATGAATTAGGAGATTTGGATTGACATATAAACACTAATATGTGTAAAATAGGTAACTAATAAGAACCTGCTGTATAAAAAAATAAGTAAAATAAAATTCAAAAAAATAAAATAAAACAAAATAAAATAATAAAAACTAAAAATGCAGCCTGGGTCATGATAATCGCCTGAAACTATATGCTAAAACAAGGCTAAGTAGAATAAACATTAAAGAAAAAATTATTTGTGTTTAGATAAATTCAAGTGTTTAATATTTCTGTCTCATTCTCCTGAATTCTTAAAGATAAACAGTTTTGATATACAAAAATTTTATTCCTGGATGGAAATCTGAGATAACAAAATCAAGACCATCATGTAGATCTGAAATATGCACATTCCTGAGATTCAGATTCAATAGGTCCATGACTGAACACAAGAATTTGTGTACTGAAAAGGTTGTACAGGTTATTCTGATGCAGACTCCTCATCGATTTTTTGCCTAATGTTACACAGCTCACTAAGAACAGAAACTGGACCAGAAACAAGTTATAATATATTTCAGTAATATTTTTATTATGCCTGGAGATATATGTATATGTACAGCTGATTCACTTTGTTATACAGAAGAAACTAACACACCATTGTAAAGCAATTATACTCCAATAAAGATGTTAAAAAAATTTCTATTATGCCATCTAAGGAAAAAATATAAATATAGTCATTTCTCCTCTACTGCCGTACTCTGAGGATGAGAAATTAATACAAAGGTAAAGACCTGTGCACCATGTGAGACAATCTAGATGTGGGCAGCTCTGGGAGTGAAAGGATCTAAACGGGAGTGAATTGTGTGGGTCTGGGAAAGAATGGGACTAGAGGTGGATAGTAGGGGTGGCAAAATTCAGAGTAACAGAAATAAGGGAAGACTCTGGAAGAGAGTTGAAGCAGCAGGTACAATCACAGCCTACTGAGAACAATAACCAGATGCTGATCATCCCCGGAGAGTAGACACTGAGGTGGAAGCCAAGCCAACAGAGAGACACAAGATGCTGTAGGGAGCATCAAAGAGTAGAAAACCAAGACCTGCAAGCAATGGCCTTATGGCAAAATTCCAGAGGGTGGGCACTACTGCTCCACTTGGCCTTTGTATGTGCTTGTGAAGAGGGCAGGGCTCCCATTTCCCACCTCCCCTCTCTATTCTTTAAGGGGCCTGGAAAAGCTTCGGACATCAACTTGAAAGACTGTTGCAGGACTAGTATATTAAGTTACATTTTATCACATCAAACATCATATTTGATCTCTCTTGACTTCTTATAATGAAACAATATTAAGAGAGAAATTTTAGAACTCATGAAGAAACTAATATTATCATACAAAAAAGCATAAGATTTTATACAAGATGATTCTAAAATGGGTGCCTTCATCTGAACACATGGTACTTTCAAGAAGAACAGGTAAATCTCACTAATAGCTAAAAGTAATTTATAAAAGGCCTGTAAATCAACAATTAATGGAAAGGAAATGAGAGCTAGAGAAATGTCAGAGGGCAGAAACAAAGCAAACTGCAAACCCTGGCCACCACATTCATAGAGTGACCTGACACACCTAACAGCTATTTTTATTGGACTAAAATTACCTCACAGAAACAAAAATCACAGACTGAAACATTCTGAAAAAGGACTAAACCTCTGATTGACTCACTTAAAAATGTCCAATGAGAGCAAAATTAGGTGAAAGGGTCTCTGATTTTATTTAGTTCTAATCCTTACTGGGTACAGAATCAAAAGGACAGCTAAAGCAGTTGTATCAAATCAATTCAAAATATAATTATTTGTGTATGCATGTGTTCTGCTAAAGGCCAGTCACTTCGATAGACAGAGAATGCAGAACAATAAAATGCCATCTGTTCGTTTGAAACCTGGGAGCTTCCCTGGGTGAAATCTGAAACTGGTCCTCATACTCGGAGAGCATGGACAGATCAAAGAAAGAGGCAAGCCACTCAGATTGGTGGGCGGCAGGTTTACTAAGCAAGGGAATTTTCATACAAGGCTTGTCTTGGGCACCACAAGACGAGCAGGTCTCTGCACTGACCTCCAGAATCTTAAGAGAGTTTATGCAGAGGCCTTAAAGGGGTTAAGTCACATATAGTGTCCAGATGGTCTCAACAACACATGCTCTCTCAAAGCTGCATCCTTGAACATGGTTCCTAGTGCGGGAACAGTAGGTGGGATGCACATTCCAGGTGAGGAGACCTAACTGCCCAGGTCCAGCTCAAGGGTCAACCTGTAGTCACAGCCTCTCGATGACCTCCTCCAATACCATCCCTGCTTTAAAGAGCTAGAAGGAAAGAAAGAACAGTAAACAGTTAACAGTGACATATAAACTCTGGCATGATGGAAGACAGATCATAGTGCTGTGGAGATAATTAAATGTTGTCTAGGGACAGGAGGTGGGCACAGAAATCCACAGGATGAAATTGACACTGGACGCCTTGGGGATGGAGTTTCTCCAGGTGAGCACAGGGAAGAGGGAAGGAGATGAAAATCCCAGATTTGGCGACCAGCGCTTGGGGAAACACAGAGTACGCACACATCCCAAACAGCGGGCAGTCTAGTGGGGTGACAATGCACCATGCATGGGGTTGAAACGGCATTATGCTAAGTGAAATAAAAGTCAGACAGAGAAAGACAATTACAGTATGATATCACTTATATGTGAAATCTAAAAAACACAACAGATTAGTGAATATAACAAAAAGAAGCATACTCACGGATACAGAGATTAAACTAGTGGTTACCAGTGGGGAAAGGGAAGCAGGGAGGGGCAATATAGGGGATTAAGAGGTACAGACTGTTAAGTATAAAAGAAGCTACAAGCATATATTATACAACACAGAGAATACAGCCAATATTTTATAGTAACTACAAATGGAGTATAACCTTTAAAAACTGTGAATCACTATACTGTATACCAGTAACATATAATATTATAGATCAACTATACTTCAATTAAAACGAAAGAAAGAAAAGGTAGCCTGTGACCACTTTTCAGTGGTTCTCAATTCTGAGTGTGGCCCCGGGGACGAGGTGTGGGGTGCAGGATTAGAGGTTTGAATGTGCATCCTGTCTCTCCAATTTCATGACAGATCTTTAGCAAGTTACCACCCCATCCATGCTTCAGTCTTCTCATCTGTAAGTTGGGAATAATAAAGCATTTCCAACCTCATGGTATGATTTAAAGGATCAAATTAAATGATATATCTAAAGAACTAAGAACACTGCCTGTCACATAGCAGTGTACTAAATAAGGTTAAAAATATGTATAAATAATATGTTAATATGTATAGCTGTATTAATATGCATAACTAATATGTGTAATGTTAATAATGAAGAACTTGGAAGGCAATGTGAAATGACGATTAATCTCCTGGACTCAGGAGTCTTGTAGCAGCATTTTGCACTCAACACTCATAGAGCATTCAGGGAGCTATTTCTCTGGGGCTGTAAATTGAGGACAATAATTATGAGTTGGCACAGCCAAGACGCAAAGTTCTCAATGAAGTTATCTATTCTTTGACAGTCACTAAAGAGGAGGAGAGAATCATGAGTTATATGGGTTAGGTAGGAAATTAGATACATTTACCTCCTCTAGAAAAATGTCCCAAGAAAGCAAAAATGAGAGTAAAATGTAAATAGTTTATTTTGGCTTTGGGAAGCAAACGGCTAATGCTTTCGTGGTGGTAGTGGAGGTGTGTTGTACTAGGGTGTGTGTGTAATACAGCTTTTAACTCTTTTTAAAAGAGACAGGCATTTGTAGCATTTGCTTGGCTGACACACTGGCTTTCAGCCCTTCCATTCTTCTGAATGTAATTGCTACAGTTAAGCAGAGCCAAAAATCTCTCTCAATGCAGTCACCAGCAAGACTCCTGACTTGGAGCAATAAAAATGTATCTAGCCTATGAGGCAGTTTGGCTTTGCTGATGATTACAAATGGCAGAAGCCACAGTGTGCTAGGGAAGAAGAGGCAGCAGCCTGCGAGAGGTAGCCCAGAAGGCTAAAAACTAACAGGCATTCTAAGCCCTTTACCTATTTGTTAAGAAGCACTTTTAAAATGTTACACTTTAACTCTCACAAAACATTCTTTTCTTCATTCAAAACTATTTACGGAGAATTTGCTACCTGCCCAGCACTATGCCAGGAGTCAGAGATACACAAGTCCTTGTCAAAAGGAGGCTGTGTAGAAGACTGGCAATGGAAGAATAGCACTGAATCAAATACTCAGCGAACACGAGATGTGAGGTGAGAAACAGCAAGATTTTCTTTCTTTGAGAATGTTGTCAGGCCGTCTGGAACCAGGAAGGACATCTTCCTTCTCCCAATCTTAAGAAAAAGTGTGGTAATCTTGCAAAGATGGCCTCCCTCTGTCCATGCCCTTCGATATGGCTTCCTGCCCTGACTCTGGGCTGGCCTTGTGACTTACTTTGGCTGATGGGACAATAGCAAGCATAACCTAAACAGAGACTTGAAACGTACTTCACAAAACATTCTTGGGTATGATTATTCTATTGTTTTCCAGATGGGAAATGGAGGTTTCAGATATGTTAACTGATCTGCCCCAAATTTCACCATAAAGAAATGGTGGAACGTCTTTGGTATCCATGTTCTCCTTCACACATTCCTAAATATCTTACTGCATGTAAAGTGTGTGTCTGAGGTTTTATGTTACTGGAGGTGGGGGACAGACGTCTAGTTGATCGTGAGAAAGATTAAACAGTAGGTTCTCCAAACAGAAGTTAAAATAAACTAAAATGTACCATTCGACCTTCCTGGTCACAATATTCATTTAGGTGGTCACCCCTGATTCTGCTTTAGGGATGTCCTGATAGAAACATTTTTCAGTTGATGTGTACATTTGTTGTGAAAAATTTGTTAAGATACTGATCACTTCTCAAAAAGAAACAAAGGCAAGCCATGGGCTCATATAAATGAAGTCACCCCTATCACATTCTTCTTCCATCTCATAATCATACAGTGTCCGTGGAGGAGTGAGAACTGCGCTCCTGCTCTGACACTTAGGAACATCATGCCATGCCTTTCTTGAATTGTTTCTGTTCTACCTCAAGGCAGTGATCCTTCAATGTGGAAAGACTCATTTCAATGCCTGACACATAAAAATCTCCAAATCTTAAAAAAATAAGCTAGAAGACACCAAATAATCTAGATTTTTAAGATATATACATACCTGTATCTATTTCTATATGTATTAAGATATGGAAGTATAAATATACTTCCACACCCCTTAGCTCTTCTGTAAGCCACACTTTGGTACAAATACTGTTTTCTTAACTTAAAAAAAATGCCACTCACATAAAGCAGTTGTGTGCAGCAGACTTTTTGATAAAGTTCAAGAGAGTGAATGGGATTACACAGAATCACAGAGGAATCAATACTTGAACCCGAACATTAGCATGCCTCTTCTCATAAAATGTTCAGGCATCTTTACCATCAACTCCTGACGGCTTTATCCCTTCAGACACCAGGTCTCCTGCTGTAGGACCACCCCTGGTCTCTGTCACCGTTTTCATGTCTTTTCTGCTCCCCATCCCTGGGCCCTCCCATCCTGTCTTCCCAAGCTACCCCTAGAAACTCCATTGTTTTCTTTATTTTATTATGCATAGCAATATAGCTTTCTCTTTGTCTTACTCCTCCTGTCTATTCTCTGAAATCTAACAGCAAAATAACTCATCAAATCTTTTTGGTAAACAAAAGATAGCTCACTTTTCAAACTAATTTTCCTGTCTTAAAATAGCAAAGTCTTATGGTGGAATCTTAGTTGGGATACAACTCAGCAAAAGCCCATTCATATGGTATTTGTTTTTCTCTTTCTGACTTACTTCACTCTGTATGACAGACTCTAGGTCCATCCATCTCACTACAAATAACTCAATTTCGTTTCTTTTTATGGCTGAGTAATATTCCATTGTATATGTGTGCCACATCTTCTTTATCCATTCATCTGTTGATGGACACTTAGGTTGCTTCCATGTCCTGGCTATTGTAAATAGAGCTGCAATGAACATTGTGGTACATGACTCTTTTTGGATTATGGTTTTCTCAGGGTATATGCCCAGTAGTGGGGATTGCTGGGTCGTATGGTAGTTCTAGTTGTAGTTTTTTAAGGAACCTCCATACTGTTCTCCATAGTGGCTGTATCAATTTACATTCCCACCAACAGTGCAAGAGTGTTCCCTTTTCTCCACACCCTCTCCAGCATTTATTGTTTCTAGATTTTTTGTTGTATGCTAACACATATATATGGAATCTAAGGGAAAAAAATAAAAGGTTATGAAGAACCTAGGGACAAGATGGGAATAAAGACACAGACCTACTAGAGAATGGACTTGAGGATATGGGGAGGGGGAAGGGTAAGCTGTGACAAAGTGAGAGAGTGGCATGGACATATATACACACTTCCAAACGTAAAATAGACAGCTAGTGGGAAGCAGCCGCACAGCACAGGGAGACCAGCTCGGTGCTTTGTGACCACCTAGAGGGGTGGGATAGGGAGGGTGGGAGGGAGACGCAAGAAGGAAGAGATATGGGAACATATGTATATGTATAACTGATTCACTTTGTTATAAAGCAGAAACTAACTAAATAAATAATAAATTAAAATATATATATATATATAGATGAAGACAGAAGAACAGTAGTCTGTGAATTTTCTTCTAGCTGGTAAGAGGATCTTCTTAAGCCCTTAGTCAGTTATATTAAAAATAAGAATTGCAATAATTATGTAATTACTAATATATAATTAATTATATTTTGTTATAAGTTTCTTACCTCAAAAAAAAAAAAAAACCCCATTCAAAGTCAACTTTTGTGCGGGAGGAGGTAACAGCTTAGATTTAGATCAGTTAACGATGAGCTAGCTTGAGCAAAGTATAAGAAAATAGTGTCTGTTTTATTTCATGCTTTTTGAAACAATGTAAACTAGAAAGCATTAAAATCTACTAGAGAAACCTATTTAAAAGTGCTTCACTCTTGGTTTAAGAATCGTTTCAAAGGTGCTTCTGAACGTTGTATGTTTTGAAAGCTTGTGTCAATGCCTCTTGTCCAATTAAATATTTTATTAGAGTTTAGGTGTGACATTAAAAAGATGTATAGTTGCATTTACTATAAATATAAAAGAAAGGCATGAACAAGAAGAAAAGCAGGACTAGGTGAATAAGTAGCTTTGAATATGTATTCAGTGAGGAGCAACTCTCTATGGAATGATGCTAAGAACTCCCACTTTGACCCAGAAAAAGAAGGGTCTCAAGTTATTTGAAAAAGTCCAGCAAAAAAGAAATATGAACGTATCCAAGGATGTCAGTTCTTATAATCAACCAAGTAGATGGAAGGACTGACTTCTTATAAATCCTAAAAATATCCTAGAACTCACTCTGCCCTGCTACTCACCACACACAGTTGAGCAGCTCGGAGTCCTGCCCTGTGGTGTACTTTCACTCTGGAAAACCGTGGTTAGTTAGTAGCGCAATTTGTCTGAAGCACACTGAAAACTCAAGAAATCTTGCTATTCTGAGCATGAATGCCCCTGTAACCTAATATTTCTATTGAATTTATAGACTGATATTACGAGTACACGTTGGGTAGACAGGTACACGGCTGGGTTAAGGGTCCCTCCAACTATTGATCTCAGCACAATAAAGAGTAAGTGGTGCCACCGGAAATTTGATTTTTATGTGATGGAAATGTGCTGAATCATCGATTATAGTTATACCCCATGTATTTCAGGGACAGTTATAAAGCTATGGGGCTAAATCAAATCAGACTTGGAGAATGTAAAGAAAATATCTGCAGAAAGCACAGGGGGTCATCAAAACTATGACTTGAACGAACAACGTTTAGGGCCTTCCTGGAAGAATGCTATGCAGACCACAAAGACATTTAAAACCACTTTGAGTGTGACTGCATTAATTGAATTCCTAGAAATTAAATGCAACCTAAATAATTTTATTAATGTAATATATATGAAGAACACAGAACAGCTTATGTGCTACAATGTCTATGAATAGCTTTAAAACATCCAAAATACCAGGCAAATAGAATATGTCCCTTATATGTACATCTCTTCCTATTAGACTTAGAAGGGTAAAAGATAACTTGATGATTTGGGAACAAGTAGATTTTTAAACATTCTTGACATAACCTTATATTATGCAAGAAACTAGCAGTTGAATGCTCAGGTATAGAAATCTATAAATGTGTGAACTTCTTAACTGAGTGATGATAAATGTTAGGGTGTAGAGTGAGAAATAGAGCAGCACTTAGTATGGGGATGGAGATATTGATGATGTAAACTTAACTGCATCCTCAAATTTTTATTGGAAAATCCTCATGAAGAAAACTGGCTTTGTTGTGAATATCCTGTTACTTATTGTTTCTGATTTGTTGAAGAAAACAGGATGACAATAGCATGCAGGCTGATGGAAGTGATGTAACATGTTTGTAAAGCCTGGCCACGCTGTGTAGTTTGTAACCACATTGTTAGGGGACATGTTTCCTTTCTGGATCATCTCACCTTATCAAGTAATGTAAGAAATCCCTGGGGAGTGGCCATTGCCAGAGTGTAAGGTTTTGGACTTTGAACCAAGAAATCCATAGATTAGACTTTACTTTTCCATAACTAGATATATGACCTTGGGCAAGTCATTTAATTTCCCTGGGTACTCAGACAAAATAGTATTAATAATCCTAGTTTATTATATGCCAATACTCTAAGTATACTTTCTTATCTCATTAATAACCCTTCTAAGTAAATATACTCTTCATTGACACACAGAAAAAACTGCGGTTTAGGGCTTCCCTGGTGGCGCAGTGGTTGAGAGTCCGCCTGCCGATGCAGGGGACATGGGTTCGTGCCCCGGTCCGGGAAGATTCCACGTGCCGCGGAGCAGCTAGGCCCGTGAGCCATGGCCGCTGAGCCTGCGCGTCTGGAGCCTGTGCGCCGCAACTGGAAAGGCCGCAACAGTGAGAGGCCCGTGTACCGCAAAAAACAAACAAACAAAACTGAGGTTTAAAGATGTGAGAAAACTGCTGAAGGTACAGAGCTAATAAAGAGTAGAAATGGGATTTTAATTGAAACCTGTTTGTTCTAAAACCAATATCCTTAATCACTATGCTATGATGCCTTCCTAAAGAAGTGTGCATCTTCCAAGTTGATGTGGTCACTTAATGGTTAAGAGCATAGACTGGGGGACCTAGAAAGCCTGAGTTCAAATTCCACTCACTGACACTTAACTAGCTTTGTGACTTTCAGTAAGGTACTTATCCTCTGTGCCTCCATGTTTTCATCTGTAAAATGGGGATAATAATAGAATCGACCCCTAAGGTTGTTACAAAATATACGTAACACATTTAGAAGAGTGTCTGATACATACTAAGTACAATATTAATCTTCACTATTATTTTCTCTGGCACAGAATATATAGACATTTACCCCCCCAAATGTGAAAAATATGAGTAAATCAGTGAACAAATATTTATCAATATGATGTATTACTAGTAATTTAATTTTCTGATTATTGCTTTTAGAATGTGCTCTTTCATTATGGTTTTAAAGATATTTTGAGTCTCTTTATTCATTCATTTATTCATTACAACCTTTCTTTCCTTGTGGCTTGGAGAGGATGCACTAATACTTCACAAGAACTTATTTATATTTATAAAAAAATATGAAGCTTCAAAGCCAAAGATTTTGAATTTGGGACTCATGTGTTACAACAATTGATGCCTGAAAGGTTGGAAAGTTAACTGTACTCCCTGAAGTGGAAAGTGGTTTTTACTTAAAATCAAAAATTAGTAATTTAACAGGTGATATTTTCCACACAATGATTGCTGAGGTCTGATTAGAAGCTAAAACTGAATATTTGGAATAGCTTACATAATATATATCACAGAACCCCCAAACATTCTCTAAGAAATAATGTGTCTGCGATCTGTAACCTGACTGCAAGATCAATGAGGAGAAGCATTTCTGAACTTGCCTAAGATGAGAGAGTGAAATGGATACAGAATCTGGAAATCTCAACTGGATCAAAGTCTAGCAAATCTCTAAAATCCAACTGAGTATCACAGGTTGTATATACAGTGAGGGTAGGAAAAAAATTCAGTAGTTCAACAAATATTTACTGGACACCAATGTATGCCAGGCAGTTTCCTTCCCAGTTCTCACAAAGCAATCTCAGAGTCCTGCAGGTTACCATGACTTTTAATTTGAGGAATATAATCCCTATTGGGGTTTGGATTCAGCAAATAGTCCTACCCACCCTGTGGGTGAAGTATACTTTCCTGTATCATTGATGGTGAGATGTGCCATGGACTTGATCTGGCTAAAAGGTGTTGTAAGTCATGATCCAAGCAAAGGCATGAAATGTATTTCTGCATTAGAGACAGCTCTCATGTGCTTCTGCCATTTCTGTGAAAAAATGTGATTCTGGCAGCTCAGAAGAATGGGCGATATACTGAATCTTCTACTGCTACTCCTCACTGCTATCATTTGCTATCTCACCCATTAAGAATTTAGTTGCTGGTTCACTGTCTCTCTCCCTCCATGCCAAGTCCTCCCTCCAATTATCCTGGGAAATTAAATGTCTAACATACTCTAAATTGCTAAGCTTCACATATCAAGCATACTTCTCCTCTCTCCTCTTTAGTTTTTCTCTTCCTAGTCATCCCCTAGGTTCTTCTCAGAGTGAACCTTTTAACAGCAAAGATACAATGATTTCACTTGTCCTGCTTAAAAACCTTCTACTGTCCATTGCTCTTGGTATGTAACCCAAACTTCTTGAGTCATTCCTCCATCATTTAGCTCACAACCATCTCCAGAGTCTCTTATCAAGCTCCATGCTCTCTGAAATTCTAGGCTCTACGTATATTATGCTTCTTTTAGATATTCAAATGTGCTATCCTTTTCATCTTAGGTCACTTGAATATGTGGTTTTCTCTTCCTAAGGTTCTGATACTTCTTTCTTTTCCCAATTCCCCAATCCAGCTTCAAACTTCACATCACTCCCCTCAGAATGCCTATACTAATCCAGTAGATAAAGGAGATTGCCCTTTTCATTTTCTAATTCTTTCTTATATGCTCACTACACAGTGTTTTCAGAATTTATTATAATTCATTGTTTAATTACTGTCTCATTTCTACTAGACTGAAAAGTTCATGCAGTAGTGATCACAGATGTCTTATTCATTCTTGTATCTCCGGTGCTTAGCATAATACTTGGAACATGATGGATCCAATAAATATTCATCAACTAAACAATTACACCATTAAAGCATTGGTTAGCTGCACTGCAACGACGCAGTGGCTCAGTACCATCAGGGACAGGTTAGGCTGATGTGTTTTGAGTCATAGATCTATGGGAAATGTCAGTAGTGAGGACATTAGGAAGATAATTTGAGGATAAATTGTTGAGGGACTCGAGTCCTCCAGTACTTACTGCAGGCAATAAAGGTTGACACCCCTCAGAGTACACCTTCTTTGAAGTACTTTCACTTGAGTGCCCTCTTCTCAATTTATTGTCAACTGTCTAGCAAGGTAAGTAAGGATAGGTAGCAACTGCTTCTGCTAAATCATTTTTGATTCTGTGGCATCCAGACACAGGGTATCATCTGCAATTACACTGGCAGATAAATGGCAACAATTGAGGGAAGATTTGATGTAAACAGAACAAAGAAACTCTGATCTTTACTGAGGATGCTTATTCTATTGCACTTAAAATGAAAGCATTCATCACTATCACACACAAGAGATGGCAGAAATTCATACTGAAAGTGTACGGTTAGAATTTGATGGGCTGCTACTGTCCCCCACAAACACCTTTGTGATAATAGGCAATGTGTGATTATTAAAGATGTATCAACATGTACATCTCCTTTTTCAAGAAAGACCTAGAGAACAAAGGATTTCCTGTATTAGTCCAGTTTCAAATTAAAGGTTTAGTATTTTGACACCCAACCACATGGAGAAATGCTCAAAAAATCTGATCTTTTTTTTTAATAAAGTCAATCCAGAAAAACGAATTCAACCCTAATTATTCAATTTAATTTGTCTGTGGATAAATAGAAGAAAATGACCTTGAGGAGAAAAGGCACTGATTCACATAACAAAACGTTATGATTTAAACAGGTTTTTGTAAGAAATATGTTTGTAAGAAAATATTTTGATATATCAATATGAGAATTATTTTTCTCCATTGTCATTTACTTGGCTCTATTTACCAGAAGTGCAGAGAAGTAACTGGCAGAATACAGACTGCATTGATAGAACAGTTAAACAGACATTCTGGACGTTAGCAAGATCAATCTGCCATGTAGCATATTCATGATTTCTATAGCTGCTGCTCCCACCAGGACTAAGAACCCTATATAGCAGACTTAGCCTCAACAAAAGAACTAAGGATCCCTTCAGCTATCTTTCAAAGCTTTATAGATTTTTGTGTTTGGTGATGGTGTTACTGATGTAGTTATTTTGCACCCGCCCAAATATGAGTAGAAAGATCCATGAGCGACCAAAAACTGGGAGAGAGATTATAGAGGGACAGAGATAGAAACAGAAAGAAAGAGAGAGAGAGAGAGAGAGTGTGTGTGAGTGTGAGGGAGTAAGGGCGTGTGTTAGTTTGTTCTGACAAAGCTCTAAGGCTCTGATGCTCAATGACTTTCCCCAGTGAGTTTCCCTATCTAATGGCCCTCTAGGACAAATCCTCTTTTAATACATTTCTTTAAAAGTTTCTCTTTAACAAACCTCCTTCCTGTTTGTTTGTTCTAAAAATCCAACCAGCAAAATACATTTCTTCTCAATCCTACAAGATTAGCTATCTGCAAGGAAGAAACAGATGGATCCCATGCCAACGTATCCCCAGATGAGGTCCTGGAACCCCCATCTTCATAAATAATAGCCTGGAGTGTTCATTATAAGCACATGTTTCTGGGTTTTTCCCCAGACTTACTATGAAGGAATCTCTGGGGATGCATCCCAGGAACGCGCATGTTGAACAGTCTCCCCATGTGATTCTGCTGCATACTACAGCTTGAGAGTTCTATGGTTTGATAATGAGAGAGTTGAGACAGTTTGGACCTTAGCTGAGGCTGGATCTGTCACCTGGGGAGGAGCTAGATTAATTTATAAGTGAGGCTTAAATTACAAATACAGTAACAGTGGCTAACAGTTAACATTTATTGAGTCCTTAACATACACCAGAAACTGCCAAGTAAAATTATAAGTTTTTCCTCCATGAATGCTCCTTCTGATAACTCCTTTTTAGAAAAGGTCTATGTACCCATAGTGAATGTCCACTATGTACCAGGCACTGTGATAATGTTAAGGATACTGACAGGTAACAGTTAAGTCCATGCACTCAAATAAGCAAATATAAACATTTCCATATGATACCAATTGCTAATAAGGAAACCCATGAAAGGCTGAGGTACAAAAATCCTCGGAGGGATCAATTTTAATTAGTATGATCAAGGAAGTCTTCCTTGAGACGAGGTGGCATTTATGCTGAGACCTACAGAAAGGAGAACAGAGGGAAATCATCTCAGAGGAAGAACAGCAAATTCAAAAGTTCTGAGATAACAAAGGCCTTGCACGTCAGAGGAGCTTAGACAAAACTGGTGGGGCCAACTTTCAGTGAGAAATGGGGACAGTGGTTTGGTTCTGAGGCCATATCATGCAAGGATGGATTAAAAAATTGGGTTTTCTTCTGAGTTAAAAGGGAAGCCACTGAGGGATTTCATGCAGGAAAACATTATTTAATTTACCCCTAAGAGGATCCCTTTTCCCAATATGTGGAGAAGAGGTGGAGGGAAATGGGAGTCACTGAGAGACCAGTCAGTAGTAGTTGACTGCAGTAGTCCAGGTAAGAGATGGTGGTGGTCTGAGGGCATAATTTTGCAAACAGAGGAAGCGGATGACTCTGAAATATAACTTACATAATTAACAGGAAATAAAAATGGACTAAAGAGAGGGCAATGGGAGAGAAAAGAATCAAGGATGATTCCTTAGTTTCTGAATATAGCACCCTTCGAGAGTGCTTAGATGGAAAATTTAGAAATGGGGGTTATTTCTGGGGTCACGTAGGAAGAGTGGGAAAACAAGACTGATTATAACAAAATTTTGTTCTAATAAAATTTGAGAAAATCAGGCGCAGATGGCCATTGGATATGCAATCTTAAAATGCAAAAGAGAACTGTACAGTAGAAATATAAATTTGAGAATAATCAACATCAATATGCTGCTTAAGTCCATGGAAGTGAGTAAGATCGTCTAGACACAGAGAATGATTTAGGATGGAGCCCTGAAGGGCTTCAGTAGTTAAGAGGTCGGATGGAAGAAGCTAAGACATCAAAGAAATTTGAGAAAGAATGGCCCTAAAGGTAAGGGAAAAAGCAAATAGAGGATGTTGTCATGGAATCCAAGTTAAGAGAGTGTTAGAAAAAAAGGGGATGTGGTCAGGTATACTGAATGCAGGTCAAGTAAAATAAAGACAAATAATTTGTACAGTCAATTTAGCACTATGGTTAACATCAGTTACCTTGACAAAAACAGTTTCAATGAAGTGAGACAGTAAAACCAGATTACAGAGGGTCAAAGGGTAATGGAAACAAAGCATGATTTCAGAAAACTCTACCACAATCCAATGCACAGAGTCCAAAAATTTCAATTGTACAAAATGTGGAGAGCCATTATTTCAAGGTTAAGGAAATGACCTAACCATCATGCTGGTAGTTCCAAGGGTCCAGCTACATCTTTCCAAGTCCTGGCTGCACTTTTCCACTACACAGTGGTTGTTCACTCCTGATCAAATATAGACAGGGATGATCCTGGATCCTCTGTCTGGAACTCCCAGGACATCTGCAGGGGCTGGGATATCTCCTGGTATTAGACTGATTGAGATTGTGCTGAGAGAACACTGGGTGTTTGCTGCTCACTCTCCAACATCCTAATTCAGATCCTAAGATTTCCCAGCCTGGCGACTCCTGGCATTTTCCATTTCAAGGTAAAGAAATTCAGCCCACCCCCTCTTGGGACTGTTGGTTGGTCAGAGAATAAGATTAAATTTGGTATTTCCTCCAGATGTCCATGTACCAAGACAACATACAAGTTTTCTGTTACCGAGGAAGAGGGGAAGCCTAGACAGTAGAAGGAAACTAGAAATCTTTCTAAGACTAAACCAGAAAGATAATTTTTCAAAGTGAGTGGTAGTGATAGTTACAAAAGAAGCAACCTGGATAACGAAAAAGGCTGTGGTTGATGAGATGTTTAAACTGAAGTTTGGGAGGTGGAGCAGTTATCAATAATGAAAGAGCCAAAGCAGGGGGGAGAATGTCCTTGGAAATGAGGTGAGGAAGTGAGAGGCATGTTTGGATGAGTCAGGGAAATGGATGTTAATGTTGTTCCAACTGAGAGCAGCCCTTGAAGTAGGGAGGAAGCTTGTCCCAGCTACCAAAGTTTTTGATGAATGGCAAGGAGTTATCTGAGGCATGATAAATGATAATAGCGGAGAGCAGAAAAGGATGACATAACTGAATGTCATAGGCCTCAAAGGGATAGGCTGTTAAAATTATACTGGTAGGATAATGATCTGAAAGCAGCAACAGGTAGCAAGGATGACTCTAGATCCATCTCTAGTTTGAAGATAGGAGATTTGAGAAAATAAACAGCCACCACCTCAGAGGGTACAAAGGAAGTAGGACCCTCAAAAGATTGGCAGGTGTCAGCTGAAGTAATGAGAAAAGAAGTTTAAAAATTGAGAAGAGTTTGTTGGTCAATGAGCTGCAATTTCACAGAGGGAGAGTTTGGGAGGTTTGCTGGAGGACAGGATGGGGGAGGGCTTCAGAGAAATATGGAGATGATCACTGGGAAGAGGGCTAATGAGAATACCTTATAAAAACAGGGAGGAGGGGACAGCGCACGCTATTTCTGCAGTCACTTTGATGTGAATGGACACTGGGCTTAAAGGCCAGTAGACTTCTGACTCTGATGGGATGACGGCAGTATTGATCTCAAAGCCTTGAAGAACGTTGTTACATATGCAGGTAATAGAATAGAGGTCTCCTGTCTACGAAGACAATGTCCTTCTTCCCAACCCCTTGCTTTCAGAGCACTTTTTTTTTTAATGTTTAATTAGCTTTATTGAGGTATAATTTACATCCAATAAAATTAACCTATTTTAAGCATACAAATCTAAGACTTGACTAATGTATACTGTCATGTAACCACCACTACAATCAAGATATAGAACATTTCCATCCTTTACAATCAATCCCATTCCCCAACCCCAACCCCGAATAACACCAACCTATTCTCCACTTTTTGTTACCCTCTGAGTACATACTGCTCTGAGGGTCTGTTCAGGCAGCAACCCTCTGTACTGCTTTGTGACATCTCTTGTGTCTGCATTTTACCATCTATGTGCATAAAGATGTCCTTCCTCTTACTTTTCATCTTCAGTATAAGTTGTGGGAACATCTGGTCTGGTCCGCCCCTCTTCCCTCCACACCAAGCACACTGTCCCAGACACAGTGGACCTTCAATAATGTGTGCCAAATGAATATATGACCAAATAAATCTGCCCCCTTTCTTCAGAGTGGGATCGAGATCTTTAAAAAAGTGTTTATTTGGTCTGACAGAGGGGTGAATAAAGAACATCTGAGTAGGGAGCGCTGCCGCTTAACCAAGGCTCAGGATGACCACGGTCAGGAGACACTGCCAGGGAAGGAGGCTGTTTACAGGGTGTGTGCTGAGGAAAAGGCTGCCCCTCGAGGCTAAGGCCCGCGTTGGACTCATGCCGTGTCTACAGAGATGGAAACACTCAGGTTGGCGTCACATATCTTTGAATGTTTTTATTATCTCTGTAAACCAAAGTTCTGAAGTGTATCAGGGCTCAAAGCCAGCCTTTCGCTGTGAATAATGAACTGAAATGAGGCCTTTTGTGTTGATTATCTGATGATTCATTCTAACGGAGCAGACACTTTGGGCTGTACTGAGGGAAAAAAAACACAGGATGTGTTCAGGTGGCATTTTTGATTCATGGCCTTTCTCTTATGATTTATTATTCTAAGATATTCAATTTGAAAAGCAAATAGTTTGATACTAAGTGATACATTATTTTTCTTCAGTGTGAAGAAAGCCATGTTGACAAGTCTGAAAGAAGTAAAGTGACAAGGGGAAAGCTTTCTTTTCTCATGATCCATCACCAAGTGGGGTTGACTCTAAAAATGAAAGACTCTGGATAAAAGAACCATTTGCTGAAGCTTTTTGTTCCTTTAATAAACAATTTTGAATGCCAGCCTAACTCATGTCAAGCCCTTTACTAAATCCAGTGGAGGAATGACAAAGTAGAGCAGTCATAGGCTCTTATGAGGAGGAGAAAACAACAGAAGAACACACAACCAAAGACCAGTGAAAAGGCCTTATTACAATTGCAGACTGAAGTCCAGCAAAAATATGTGTGGAAGGGAAAAAGAGCAAGAAAGTGATCATAGTGGGATAAAATTTACCAGCAAAGGCTTCAGAGGAAAATAATAAGGCATTGAACTTAAACTGGATTTAGACATTTTTAGAAATCTGGGCCCTGGGATAACAGGTGTGTTGATGTGGTTGCAATATCTCTGGTGTCTTGAGGTTACTTTGAGAATTCTACAGAGGAGACAGCAAGAGGAAAGAAGAAGAAGGAAGAGAAGTACAAATTGTATTAAGAGATATTTTAAAAGATCTAAATGAATGGAAATGTGTATCATTTTCATGGAGAAGACTGTGATAGCATAAATTCTAACTAAGTTTACCTATGCATTCAATCCAATTCCAAATAATTCCCCAAAGTATTTTATGGAATTGATATGGACAATGTAATACAATCATAAAATTCATTTGCAAGAACAAAGGCCAAGAAGAGCCCGGAACTTCTGAAGAAATGGGGAGCGTTCTTGCCTTACCAGATATCAGGATTGATTTTTAAAGCTGCAGTAATAAAGAAGATTTGGGAATCCAGGGATAAACAGACTGGACAGCTGAGATCCAATCCACATCTTTCAGAGTTCATGTGAGAGAGAGAATATAAAGTTAATTTGGGACAAAACCCTGATTTCAAAGTAACTTTTTTTAAAAAAAGATATAAGTCCTTTGCTAGCGAAAATGAATCTGCTTCATTATGGGGCCTACTCTCCAGTGAACGTCAAGGATGTAGATGTCATTAATTTAGCCAACCTTTTCTTGAATGTATATTTTTAATTTTTTAAATTTAAAAATAATTTTAACTATTTCCTCATTTGATTTTAAATCTATCATTTTAAATTAAAAGAGACTTGTGAGTGGCCTTACTTGGGCATCTTTAAATATCAGCTCCCTGGTGAAGGTGCTTCTCCCTCCCTGAGGCAAAATAGACTACTGTGTCCTCTGAGAGTTTCCCCAGCTACTATCTAGGCAAGTACTCATCATAATGTACGTCTGTCTTTGTTTTCTTTGTATATGTCTTCTCTTCCAGACAGAGAGCTCATCAAGGGAAGAGGCACTGTCTTTTCATCTTTGTGTCACCTGGGCTGGAGAAGGTTTTTGGTGCACGGCAAGCATTCAATAACTACTGAAAGAATGAAGGGATCTCTCCAAGACAGTTTACATGAAGTGCTTTCTGAATGCAGGAAGAGGCCTGGAACAGTACTTAGGGAATTATTTCTGACGCTTTTATAATTCAGTGATGACATGGGAGTGGGGAACGCTAAAGATCACAGGAGTAAAAACAAATAAGAATTCAATTCATCCAGAAAGCATTTCCTTTTTTAACTGCAGGCATTTTAAAGGCACATCATTATTCTCAGTACTAAGCTGGTAATTTCAGAACAGCAAGAAAAAAGTTTTATTTTATGTTGCCGCCATAGCACAAAACACATTAATGTATTTGTGTGAGCTGAATAAAAGGTATCTTGAAAATTCCAAACAAAGTGATTTCTCAGTGACAAGAGGTGAACCAATTAAAATCAGAGACTGGAAAGAAAAGTTTGGCAACTGCTTTGTGACAGACATTTCTGAGAGGGCTTCAGGGAAAATGATGCACGTACATCATTTGTTTCAATGTAAATAAGACTAGAAAAAAAGAGACTTGACAAGAATACTGCAAGAACCAAGTCATGAACTAGCCCAATGCCTTGATCTGGGATATGCTTGTAAATTTCCAGGACAGCCTTCTCCATCTTATGTCACATAACTAATCAGCCATTTAGTCATCTGTCCATATATATTTCCTTCTACCCAACTGTATTAAGGGAATTCGATAAAAAACATTCAGCATGTTCCCTATTTTAAGGCTTTATTTTTCTTCTTAGAAACCTTTTATTAGCCAAGCCTTCACTCTTTGCCAAGTAAGCAGCTGATTTTTATAATTCAGAGCTGTGAACTCTACATATACCTCTTAAATCATTAGTTTAGATAGTTGGTAGAGTTTTGGGGTTAATTCTATTATTGACATAAAGATAGTTTAGCATGGTAATTCTCATTTGGTATGTTCTACTTCCTATTAGCTACAACATGTCCATCATTAGAACATACTATTTCATGATACTTCTGGATATCACAGACTTCAAACGCTTAAGTACATTTTATAGGGGATATGAACAGAACCTTCGGAGGCAGACTACCTGGATTTAAATCCCAGCTCTGGGGCTTCCCTGGTGGCGCCGTGGTTGAGAGTCCGCCTGCCAATGCAGGAGACACGGGTTCGAGCCCTGGTCCGGGAAGATCCCACATGCCGTGGAGCAACTAAGCCCATGTGCCACAACTACTGAGCCTGTGCTCTAGAGCCCGCGAGCCACAACTACTGAGCCCAGGTGTCACAACTACTGTAGCCCGTGCACCTAGAGCCCGTGCTCCGCAACAAGAGAAGTCACCGCAATGAGAAGCCCACGCACCGCAACAAAGAGCAGCCCCTGCTCGCTGCAACTAGAGAAAGCCTGCGTGCAGCAATGAAGACTCAACATAACTGAAACTAAAATAAATAATAAATTTATAAAAATAAAATAAAAATAAATCCCAGCTCTGTCACTCACTGGCTTCTTGAGCTGGGACTCATTACTTAACCCCTCTGTCTATATCTATAAAATGGTGGTGATGATAATAAAAGTAACCACTCATAACGTTATTTTAAGTTTTGAACAATTTATGTTAAAGCATTTAGGATAGAGCCCAGCGCACAGGTAATTTTGTAGGTTTTTTTTATTATTGCTATTATTATTTCCATTGTGGTTCTTATAGGCTTCTGAAAGATCCCATATTGTCTTACCATTGTCATCTTTCAACATACTCACTAATTAAAAGATGTCCAGATACAGAAAGTAGAGAACTACAGTGGAATCAAACATGGTTGAGCCATTGTAATGTCTTTATTTGACTATAAAGCAAACATTGTTTAAGGGTCACAGAAGCACGTATTAGAAAGGCATACAGGGGATTAGGGATAGAAAACTACCACTTACCCCTTTCTCAGCACAAGAAAACTACTACTTACCCCTTCCTCAGCACAACTACCCCTACACACAATACAGGGCACTTTACATGCTCTATTTTTGCAGAGTAATTTATAGCAGAAGTCAGCAAACTTTTTCCATAAAAATCAAGAGAATATGTATATTCAGTTTTGCTGGTCACATGACTTCTGTTGCAACTATCCATCTGGAAATATATTATGAAAGCAGCCAAAAACAATACATAAACAAATAGGCTTGAATGTGTTCCAATAAAACTTTAAAACTTTATTTACAAAAATAAGCACGGCTTCCCAGATGTGCTTGCCTAGACCAAGTTCTATAGCCAAGTTAGTTTTCCCAGGCTTATATCCACAACTCAGAGAAGTGGCTCTGACCAAGAGGTTTCATCTTGATTCACTGCAGGATGCTCATCCTAAATACTTTCCCACTCTAAATGCCTACTATCTTGAAGGTGATGTACCTGAAAACGCATTGTGCTTCTTGACCTTGAAAAATCCATACATTTACACACACACACACACACACACGCACACAGAGAATGCAAAATGCCCTTTGATTTCTGACTGCATTTGGTTAAAAGCAACAAAATGGAAGTGTGAAGAAGTGCGAAATCAGAAAAAGCCTCTACTGAGAGAATGTGGAACTAGTCATGCTTTCAATCTTTGCAAGGAGAAAAAAAAACAGGCCAAAAGTGGTATGTGAAGAGTGAGAAAAGTGCAAACTAATGGTGGCTGGTTAAATTCATCTTCAATAATTCATCTAGAAATGAGTAGCAGAATAAAGCCAGAGAAATTTGAAAATGTCAAGAAGAGAGACCTATTAAATGACTTTCCAACTGTTACCCAAGGTCAGGAGAAACATAAGCTTGAAACCATTAAAGTCCTGGCACCCAGGTTCCAATTTTAACAACTAGATGACATGCCTTGTTTTTGAAGGTATAGTCCCTATTTAAAGAAATGGAAAGGTAACAAACCCAGAGATAAACAAATTTAATCCAGATTACTCTGGCCTTACCTGTTAAACGGCATTAGTTTAGTAGAAATGGCACTGGGTGTGAATTATTCAATGCCCATATCCTTCCCAACTTTAAGGATTTTTTTCCCTTAAAGCTAGGTATCAAAACCATTAATAATTGACAAAGCATGTGTAAACCCTTAGCAAATGAACAGTCAAGGGACACATTAATAAAACATCTTTAAAAATCTCCATCTCTGTGCTGACTCTCGTCAAACTGTCCCAAAGCAGAGTTAACGGGCAGCTCATCCTCCAGCTCAAAGCAGGGGCCAGCACGTCTGACAAGGCAACACAGAGGGTGGAGGGCAATACCTTTTAGGAAACCATGATCATCTTTTACTTTTACCCACACCCCTCCAGCTAATTCAGAGCTTATGAACCATTCCTCAATAAATAAATTTTTTTGGCCTAAATTTTTCTGCTGGGTCACTTAGGGATACAAATTTATAAATAAACCTTCTGACATTTCTATTCACAAAGCAAACATTTAAGATGCTGGAGGAATGGAGTGTTAGGGATTTAGGAAGGGCCAATGAAAATCTTCACCTTGAGGTCACTGCGCGTTTAGCTCAGGCTAAGGGAGTGGGCAGAGCCGCAAAGTGCCACAGCCTCAAGGCAGTTAAGTGGCTTAGCTCATCTTATTCTCACTGGATAATGCAAAAGAAATAAAAATGTATTTTATTGACATGGCATCTTTTTTCTTAAGATTGAAGAGTACTGCAGGCACAAGAAAGAACCAGCTATTAGCATACCAGCTTGTCACTGCCCTTGCACAGAGAAGGGATTGTCAAAAACCTCAATGTAGGGGCTTCCCTGGTGGCGCAGTGGTTGAGAATCTGCCTGCCAATGAAGTGGACACGGGTTCGAGCCCTGGTCTGGGAAGATCCCACATGCCACGGGGCAACTGGGCCCATGAGCCACAACTACTGAGCTTGCGCGTCTGGAGCCTGTGCTCCGCAACAAGAGAGGCAGCTACAGTGAGAGGCCTGTGCACCGCGGTGAAGAGTGGCCCCAGCTCGCCGCAACTAAAGAAAGCCCTCACACAGAAATGAAGACCCAACACAGCCAAAAATAAATAAACAAAAAAAAAATTAAAATTAAAAAAAAACCCCTCAATGTAAATAAGATCAATGGGCCAGGGTCAAGATTCCTGAGCAGGAGGGCACTGTCATAATCCTCTAGGGAGAACTACCCACCTGGGTGTGACTTGAGATTACCTGGTAAGAATTTCTTCATCAGGTAAATCCCCCCCACCCCCATATCAAAGTACAGAGATCATTTTAGGGGTGGTGGAATGATTTTCGCATTAGTAGCACCCCAAACATTTACTGAACACTAGCTACATACATGACTTCATAGGCACTGAGAATATATTGATAATATAAGGCTCCATCTATGCTTTTCTGAATGTTTCACTTGATTTGTGGAGGCAAAATTCATGAGCAAACAGAGAAATGATTTTCAAGGGGGCACAAAATTTCAAGGAAACAGGGTTAACAGAATCCTCCTAGAGTACTGAGGTGGGTATTTCAAGGGTCTACAACTGATATAATTAGGGGCACTATAGGATAATGAGACATAAATTCTCTCGATTCCTATAATTTTTGGCCTAATTTATTTAGCACTGCATCTGCCTAGATTCCCAATAACTGATTCAGTTCTGCTCAGACAAAAAGAGAGGAGAGCCCCCTATTGGGGGAGTACTAGTTTAGACGTCGAGTTTGTGCTTTCTGCTCTAATAAATTCGAGTCTTTGGTCCATCTCTAAAAATGTACAATTTTATCAAACCTATATCAAAATGTCCAAAGGAGAATAAGGCTTTTCCCAGTATAATCCCTTTAGTTTGTATTAGGGTTAGGGTTTGGGTTAGGGTAAGGGTTTGAGTTAGGATTGCCTCAGATTTTTTCTGATTTTTGAAAGGAGGTTTCCAAAACGGAGATATTCTCACTCCAGGAAAATCTTCCTTTTCAATTCATTTATTTAATCACCCATAAACTTACTATTGCTCAACAAAGCTCAGCACTAAATGCTACAGTCCACCCCAGTCCAAGCCCCATCCATTCTCACCTGGACTAATGCTTTATCCTCCTAACTGGTCTTCCTCCTGTTTTGTGGCTCCCTCACAATCCTGACCTACACGGCATCTAGAATGACCTCTAATAATGAAAATCAGTCTGTTTAACCCTTGGGCCTAAGATTCTCCTTTTCAGAGCCCACAAGGTCTTACAGGATTTGATCCTGATGGCCCTTCCAACTTCACCTGCAACTTCTTCCATTTTCCACTCTCCTTCTACACACACCAGCTTTTTTTCCCCTTTGCTGTGCATTCCAAGCTCATGACTGTCTAAGGGTCTTGCTCATTCTATTTCTTTTCCCTAAAACCACCTGATCCCAGATACTGGCACCTTCTGTCCTGTCTTTTCATTCGGGCTTCTTTTCAGTTTGCAGAACAGAGAGGTCTTCCCTGACTATTCAACCTACCTACTGCCTACTTCTGCTTGCATAGAACCCCCCCTCCTCAGCTCACTCTATACCATCTTACTGTTTTATTTTTTTCAGAAATTATTACTGTGTGTTCATACAGTTATGTACTTGTTAATTTTTCTATCTTCCCTACCCCCATCTCCAATTAGAAATAAGTTCCATGAGATCAGGGCCTTGTTGAATGAATGCTGACTTCATACATCAGCCCACTTAAGACACAGTCCCGTCTTGTAAGAAATATACGTACTAAAGAAAATAGGGAGCAGAACAAAATAGCTATTAAAGACAATGTCTGAAAAGTATTATAAATGAGGTGAGGCCACAGAGTAAAGGAGTTCAAGAAAAGCTGGCTTGTAGCTGGAATGAATATGGAAAACTCTGTGATGCTAGTGGTCTTTTAGTTAATTGATGAAGGGTCTGAAATCTGGTTTTAGAGAAATATGCTCCTTATTTATTTATTTATTTATTTATCTATCTTTGGTTGCATTGGGTCTTTGTTACTGCACACAGGCTTTCTCTAGCTACGGTGAGCGGGGGCTATTCTTTGTTGCAGTGCGCAGGCTCTAGGCACACAGGCTTCAGTAGTTGCAGCATGTGGGGCTCAGTAGTTGCGGCACACGGGCTTAGTTGCTCTGCGGCATGTGGGATCTTCCTAGACCAAGGATCAAACCCGTGTCCCCTGCATTGGCAGGCGGATTCGTAAGCACTGCGCCACCAGGGAAGTCCCCCGAAATATGCTCCTTGAGAGGAAGTATAGGTAGATATTTTTCAAGACACGTGGATGATGAACCCAAAATACCTTTGCATGAATTAGGGATGCGACGCCAGACAAGGCAGCCATGCCCCTTCCAAGGATTTCGTTATTTTTTTTATTATGTGGAAAAAAAATCTTCCTCATTATTCAAATGAAGAAATGTGTGGCACTTTTTCTGGATATTTCAAAATGGGAAATAACTTATTTTAAGAAATTATATCCTTCTGTGGTGGGATGAACTGGGAGACTGGGATTGACATGTATACACTGATATGTATAAAATGGATAACTAATAAGAACCTGCTATACAAAAAAATAAATTAAAAAAAAGAAAGACTCACCAAAGGGAAAATGGTTAAATAATTTATAGCATATGAGCCTATTGTAAATCTATTAAAATGATGTTTCTGAAGCATTTATACTCATGCTATCCTGTTAAAAGGGTAAAAATTATGATTAAAAACTGTGTATCTAGAGGCTTCCCTGGTGGCACAGTGGTTGAGAGTCTGCCTGCCGATGCAGGGAACACGGGTTCGTGCCCCGGTCCAGGAAGATCCCACATGCCATGGAGCGGCTGGGCCCATGAGCCATGGCCGCTGAGCCTGCGAGTCCGGAGCCTGTGCTCCGCAATGGGAGAGGCCACAACAGTGAGAGGCCCACATACTGCAAAAAAAACAAAAACAAAAAAACCCCAAAAAAACCTGTGTATCAAAAAAAAAAAAAATCCACCTGCCAATGCAGGGGTCATGGGTTCCAGCCCTGGTCCAGGAAGATCCCACATGCTGCAGAGCAACTGAGCCCGTGTGCCACAACTACTGAGCCTGCACTCTATAGCCTGCGAGCCACAACTACAGAAGCGCGTGTGCCTAGAGCCCGTGCTCCACAACAAGAGAAGCCATCACAATGAGAGGCCCACGCACCACAACGCAAGGAAGAGTAGCCCCCGCTCACCACAACTAGAGAAAGCCCGTACACAGCAACAAAGACCCAATGCAGCCAAAAATAAATAAATAAAATAAATAAATTTATTTAAAATAAAGAGATTATTTCCTTCTGTTAAAAAAAAAATAAATGCACATAGCTTATATATATCTTCTGGCTATCTGTGATAAACCATGACTTAACTTCCCAGAAACCAGCTTGTCTCTTAAATAGTACTAGAGATAAATTTCAAAGACTCTTATATCTGATATTTCTTCCTCTCACCTATCCTCTACCCAAAGACAACATATGTATTCATTTTAAAATAAACAAACTAACTAAAAGAAACAGTATCTGTGACCACAGATATAAAAAGCCTAGAAATGATTCTTTGTTGCACATAAAGTTGAAAAAAAAAAAAGTGCTCTCTCTTCCCAGATGACATTTAAGCCCTGCCAGTATCCCAATCACTCACTCCCTGTCCCTCACCCAGATATCTGCTCTTGTAATAATCTTGTTCTTCTTGTAGTAACACAATTCTCTCCAACAGCCTCCTATATCCTTACAGGCAATGGGCTGTGTCCATCCCTATCAGCACAAAGGACACAATGAAATAGATCTGGGGGTTCAGTGTCTAGTGCAGAGCCAAGGAAAGAGGTTTTGGCTATGACACAGTCCTAATTACTTACGAGCACTGTCAGCTAAATAACCCACCTAGACTCCTGCTGCTACCTTGCTTCTGTGACGCCGTAGTCTGATCTTTTCCAAAGCAAAGTCCACCCAGCTATTAAAATAAATAAGGAGACCGATACTGCCTTTCAGTCTCCTCACAGAAGAGTAAGTTAAGAACATAAACACATACAGCCACACACACACACCAGAACCAGGGGCACTGAAGATTTCATCAGCTGTCTGATGAGAGGATATTTAATTAACTCTCGTACCTATCTCTCCCTGCATGAGACAAACAAATCAAGGAGCTTTGGAAGAATAATTAGTTCAAGATGTAAAAGCAGCATCAGACTTTAAAAAAAATTTTTTTAAAGAAATAAAAACCCCCAAAATAAGAGACAAAAGCAGTAGGAGTCTGGAGCATTTAATTATCATCGATTAGGAGCCTCAGGACCCTTGCTAAGGGCTTTGCCACCAAGCATTCCTCTAAGGTCAGGACCCAGCAGGGCGCTGATCCACCAAAATATATATAATAAAACCCAGAGTCTTAACATATGGCCACATCAGAAGGCAAAAGTGTGGCTTTGAAAAATGCACCTGGAGTATAAAAGTAGCTCTGCTATCTCAACTTCGCAAGTGTGTATATTGGGAGTTATTTTCCAGTGGTGTGGATGCATCTGCAGTATTAGAGAAGAACAACCATTCCTCACTATTAATTTATACACAGAGAGGGGCCCTAGCCTCTTCCCCCATCTTTAATCAGTCTGCACATGTTAACAGAAATAACTTATTTGATGGATGAATTTGGAAAGTGTACTTGAATGTGCCCAGTTCCACCCCTCCTGCTTTCCACTTTCGGACTGAACCTGTTGGCAGGAAGCTTCTATTTTCTGCTAGACAGACCCCCCCATAAGGGAAGCCTTTGATTTTCCTGTTTCTCCTGTGATGGAGACGTAGCATTAACAAGATCATTGTATCACAGATATTAAATCACATTCTCCAAACTGATTTTTTTTGTTTACTTCGTTTTTTGTTTTGTTTGTATGAAAGCTGCTGTTTTGCCTTCTATCTCTCTGATGTCTACACTGTTCTTTCAATTATTTTAGAATTTGGACAATAAGGATGAATGTATTTATTGGTGCCTCAAACACCTCTTTCACCTAGTGGGAGAACTTCAACAATTTTCTCTTTTCCTTTGTAGTATCTTTTTGGCTTAAGGCAAACCAGGATAAAGATAAAAGAACAGTCACAGAGCCAGAAATTAATTTTTTTAAATATGCATCAATTTGAAGTTATAAAAATTGGAGAATTGTCTTAGGGGAGAATTCTCAAATGGAGGGACGTGGGTCAGGAAGCCCTAGATTCATTTACGAGAAATGTCAGAAAGAGAGCAAGTCATCATTTCACTTCCTGTAGCCTCTATTACATTTCCATCAATAATAGCTTGGAGAATTTTTTTTCTCCCCAAAAAGAGCACACTTGCCAGGCCTTCTGCAATGAGTCATTTACTTCCTTTGTGGCTTTAACAATACTTTGCTCTCCATTCCCTGTAAAGGATTCCACTCACTGTGGCCTCAGACTCTTTCTTCTGATTTTCTTCTTCCCAAACACCTTGGTTCAACTAGATTTGCAGATTCTTTATGTCACATTAAGTTTAACTCTCCTATTTCTCCCCAGTAGATTTTGTCTTTTGTACTGTCTCCTGTTTTCCAAGCTTCCTCAACCTGGGACATTTCTATTTTTCCTCTTTATACACCGGATATGAACAGCCAATAACAACCTCCTAGAACGTAGCTCAGGCCCTCTCATGCTTGGAAGGATTGGCAACTAACATTTACTATGCACCAGAAACTATAAACATATAATACCTTCAACATACAAATATACATCTGCACAAGGTTATTAATTACAGCATTCTTTATTAAAGGCAAAATATTGGAAATATCCCCAATGCCCATGCACAGAAGAGGGACTGAATAAACTATGGTATATCCTCACAATATAGAACTATGCAGCTACCAAAAATGAGAAAGATCTCTATAAAGTGATACAGGGAAATTTCTTGGATATATTGTTAAGTGAAAACAAAAAAGCACATACAAGTGTCTACAGTTTGCTACTTTTATGTAAGAAAAAAAAGGGATATAAGAAACTATATATGTCTGGTTATTTGTGCAAAAATATGGGAAGGATAAACTAGAAACGAATGAGACTGGTTACTTAAAGGGGGAAAGTGGGATTGGGGTGAAAACACTGTGAGAATGGGAATGAGATAATAAGATGAGGGAGGAGAACACCTCTCTGAGGATAGCTTTTGTTACAGTTCTGACCTTTAGACTCTACCTAAAATGAAAGAATGAATGAATCAATGAAATCAACTGAATTGCTGGGGGAATCCAAAAGGGAATAGAAACAAATGAATCCAACTGTAGTACCAATAAGTGATATAAGTCAATTCAAATCAGTGAGGGAAGAACATAACTAATTTAAATAACTTTAAATAACTGGAATATAACTTTTTGATTATATGTTTTGTAAGGCAAAAAGACAAAAAGAACTATCCACAAGTATTGTCCTCTATTTCGTGGTCCTCCATTTCGTAAGTTTGGTTTTCACAGGAGTATGGTTAAGCAATTCTGAAACAACTTTGTGCACATACAAAGAGTGAACAAATAAGTAAATATATTGTAAGTAACGAGAGTCACATTTCTCATTGTTGGAAAAAGGAGTTATGAATAAGGAAAGGAGGAATGTTAGATTGAACTCTGTGGTACTGGATTAGAATTCCTAATTTAGAGAACAACAGGAATCAGCATGAATTTGTGTTTTTCTAGATATATATACAGACGGATAGATATAAAAATGTAGATCTGTGAATGTAGGAATTTATAGGTAGAATTTCCTAGCCCTGTCTGAGAGGACCTAGAAGCAACGATGTCGTGATAGCAATTAGCACACCTTGCATCCAGATCTTGACTTCTAAATTCCATTCTTCAATAAAAGGAACCAGGGCTCCTTGGAGAAATAGCTGATTCCAAGGCTGGGGCAGAAAATACAAACAGAGCTTGGGATAATTCTTTGTGGTGCCAGGAAGTAAATTAAGGTTCAAAAGAAGATAGGATCATGTTCAAATAGTACAGGGGCTAAGGATGTACTCCCAAAGGCCAACTCTTGGACAATCTGAGCAACAAAATAAATAATAGTAGTAAAGGATTATAACCCACAGAATAAACTAAAGATACATGAATCCATACTGATGTAAGTAAATAAATGAATAAATAAATAAGGAAGAAAGAACAGCTCTTCCTCATAGTAAAATTCCAACTAAAAAGCAGGAATAATGGAATGAAAAAAAAATCACCATTAAGTACTCAGCACATTAATAACTGTTGTAGGAAAGAATGAAGAAAGTGAGACGGGGGGCTTCCCTAGTGGTGCAGTGGTTGAGAGTCCGCCTGCTGATGCAGGGGACACGGGTTCGTGCCCCGGTCCAGGAGGATCCCACATGCCGCGGAGCGGCTAGGTCCCATGGCTGCTGAGCCTGCGCGTCCAGAGCCTGTGTTCCGCAACAGGAAAGGCCACAACAGTGAGAGGCCCGCATACCGGGGGAAAAAAAAAGTAAGACAGGGACTTCCCTGGTGGTCCAGTGGTTAAGACTCTGCGCTTCCACCGCAGGGGGTACAGGTTAGATCCCCACTTGGGGAACTAGATCCTGCATGCCGCACAGAGCGGCCAAAAAATAAAAATAAATAAAACCCATCTGACAATGGATTTAAAAAAGACAAATAGAAAGTACATACGTTAATATTACTAAACAAATAATGTTAGACCAAAATCTATCTGACTACTATGAACAGGTTTTCCCAATATGCTAAACTTCTTTCCATGGTTGATGAATTCTAAAATTGAATGAGACAAGCATCATCTCTTTTACTCACGTCCCAACATGCAATGGACAATAATAATAATGTATTCCTACTTCAGAGGACAACAGAGGCTAGGAATAGTTCTGTAATATTACAACCAAATGTACAGTGATTGAGGAAACAATTGTTTCCAAATTTACCTGGAATCAAAATCAACTAACCAAATTAATCAAAACCAGTATTATCTCCCAGAATCTTTATGTTTTACATTAGATGACCAATTCCTTTAGTTCAAGGGAAGTGGCTTATCTATCTTACCTTGAAAAGCTAATGTTTCTTAGGGGTCTACTATGTGCCAACCCCTTTGCTTAGAGTTTTATGTACACTACTGCATCACATCTTCACAATCCTTTACGGATTAGTAACTAGCATAACCTCCATTATCACAGGAGAACTTGGAATGGCATAGACAACTTGCAAAATCTGAATCCAGGCTTTCCACCTGACTTGCTCTTACGAACTACACAACATGTTCCATGTAAATGGAGAAGTGCATTGGACTGTAATATGCTATCCCCATCTCTTCCTCCTTTGGAAACTCAGTGTGTTTCCAGTACATAATTGCAACTGCTGATTTCTTGAAAAGGTCAGGCAGTGCCCCTCAAGGTGCATTTTTCCATCACACACCATGCAAGCATAACTCTTCCAGCTCTGTCATTTGCTGTGACAGATTTCCAGTATTTCCAATTATGCTCTTTTTGGGGAAGGTTAAATCAGATTTGAGGGCAATGAAGGGTTAATGAAATGATCTTGGTGTAATTACTCATTATAAAACATCTTCCTTTCAGTTGTGGCCCTAGATGATTTTATTTGGGAATAAAAACAAAAAAATCTCCTGGGGCAGCAGTGATAGAGCAAGCTGATAAAGGAGAGAAGAGCTGCCTATTCTTTAAGGATTTTGATCACAAGTGGAAAAGCGTATTACTTGTCAAAGGCACTATTAGGAAACTCACTGAGAGATACAAAGTGGAAACAAACGACAACAGCCTGCTCTGCTTTTCCCACTGCTCAGGAATATTTATATTTTTTTGGTTTAGAACAACCGTTTGAAATGTAAGACAGAAGATGGCTGAGTGACATTAGTCTTTGTTTTCTGCTCTGTGTCTATTGTATGTGGGGACTCAGACACACTCCTGTCAAACCTCCCTCCCTCTCTAAAGTGGCTTGATAATGACGTGATTAGAATCCTTGGAACTCAAACAAAGTTGTAACTTAATTAAAAGAAGAAAAGTAAAGCAGAAGGAGGATGGCAATAATAAATATGCGAGGTTTTCTTTTACCTAAAGCAAAATGGATCTCTCCATCCTTAATCTTTTTACAGTGCCATTTCATGGAAGGTGTTCTGGTTGATGCTTTGCTTTTCTGAAGCAAAAAGCATTTATATAACTCAAGCTGTTAAAATCATGGGTAGAACAGCATGATTTGTGGGTTTTCCCCCAGTGTAGAGGCATGGTATATCACTGTCCAGAACCCTAAGTCCACACACCCCTTCTACTGAACTGTTGCTAAATAAAGCTGGATAAAAAGCAAAGATCAAGGCAGACTACCTCAAGTGATCTGTGTGCAAGATATTTGAGTCAACTTTCTATGTGAAACCACCAAGAAGCAGAAGGTAGAAAAACCCTGGGTTCTAGTTATGCCTCTGCCCTTAACTACCTTGGACCCTTGCAAAGCTTCTCACTAACATCTTATCCACTGCTCTCACTGCATTTGTCTTTTCTTCTAAAACGTCTTGCTAAAAAGCAAAGCTAATCATGACACTTCCCTGTGTAAAAGCATCTTTTAATTACAATCCAAATAATAAAATTAGAATTCCTTAGATAGACACGGAAAGCCCTTCACAACTGTTATTACAAATGTCCTTTGGAAAGCCCTTCACAACTGTTATTACAAATGTCCCTATACAGCCTCTCCTAGGGTTGTCCCACCTGTTATCTCTTCCTGAGGGACAGACTTGGAAAGATGGAACAGGATGACCAGTAGCCTATGACATGGCTTGGTGGGAAAAATACTGCCCAAATGTAAATGATGATTATGAGGTGAGCCAATCTGATTCCCTTCTTGGAGTTTGTGCTAGAAAATATGGGGAGAAATTAGCAAATTATTAACAGAAAAGTAAGTGGACACAGAGGCAGATTTGAATTAATGGTAGAAAAGTAGAGTGAAACCTCAGAAGTTTTGCTTCCAAGATTCCTAGATCTGCTGTGAACTGTAAATGACCTCCCTTGTCCAAGCTCAGGGGCCTTAGTTTTGCTTGGTTCCCACTCCTCCTCTGCCTGGATATTTGGCTTTGCCTAGGTTCTCTCCAGCCTCAGCCATATGGCTGAGATCCTTGTTTACTTATTCTCACATGTATCCTTAGAATACACTCCATAATTTAACGTAACCCTGTTGAGCTTATTGCTATTCAAACACCACCATCACTACCAACTTCATCTCCAACAACAGAAATAAAACAGTAATCTGACTTTAAACTTACTTCACCTGCAACATCCTTATTCTTTCTTAAGGTTCTGGATTAAATATCATGTCCTTTGGAAAACCACACAGTTCTGGAGGCCAAAACTCTGAAATCAAGGTGTTGAGAGCTCCCTGCTTCTGGCTTCTGGTGTTTCCTGCCAACCCTGAAGTTCCCTGCTTGAGGATGCATCATTCCAATATCTTGTCACAGAGACACTTTGCCCTTGTGTGTCTCTACCCTCTTTTTGAGGACACCAGTCACGCCGGGTTGAAGGCTCATCCTACTATAGTATGACTTCGTCTTAACCAATTACATCTTCAACCACCCTATTTCTTGAGAGAGTCACAGCCTGAAATCCTGGCAGTAAGACTTCAACAAAACTTTGGGGGAAGACCCAATTCAACCCATAACAGGAGTCAGAATTCCTGGGTAGAAATTTTGACCCCTACCACCTTCACTGCTATTTAACTGTATGCATTCAGACAAGTTATTTTTACTAGGTTTTCCTTCTTCTTTCTCTTCTAAATTAGGAATTACACTCTGCCAATTTAACCAGTTTGTTGTAAAGAGCCAAGGAAGTGCTTTACTTAGAGGTTTCTATTACCTAGCATGACAAAACTGTTATGCCCACAGAATTAGCAAAAATAATCTTTTAAAAGATTCCTTTCTTAACCATTATCCAAAGTGGAAAAGAATCTCCAGGTCCATCCACGTTGCTGCAAATGGCATTATTTCATTCTTTTTAAGGCGGAGTAATATTCCTTTGTATATATGTACACATCTTTGTCCATTCATCTGTTGATGAAGGGACCTCGAGGTTATTACACTAAGTGAAGTAAGTCAGACAAAGACAAATATATGACGTTGCTTATATGCAGAATCTAAAAAAAAAAAGTGCTACAAATGAACTTGTTTCCCAAACAGAAACAGACTGGTTACCAGGCGGGATGGGTGGGGGGAGGGACAGAGTGGGAGTTTGGGATTGACATGTACACACTGCTATATTTAAAATGGATAACAGCAAGTACCTTATGTAAAAAAAAAAAAAAGGTTAAAAAAAACAAAGGGGAAAAGAACTACCATGAATTCAGGACCTACATGTACCAGGCCCTTTAAGAAACTACTTAGATCCACCGAGAAATCGACGACGAGGGCGGAGGCGAGGAGGACACCGAGGCCTTCGACACCGCGGCCACCGACACTGCAGCCACGTGGAAGACCAGGGAGGCGCAGGCAGGCGGCGCCCCCAAGACGCGGCCGGACACGCAGCCCGAGACCGAGAGCCTCTCCTGCTACCTCAGACGTCCGTCCACAGCATCTCCACGGCTACGAGCCGGCCAAGATCTATGAGAACGCCTTGGACCGGCAGGCCCCGCCCTTCGACCGTCTGCACACTTACATTTTCAAGGGGAGTGGTTCGGTACGGACGGGTCGCGGAGCTCCCTGAAGTCGGCCACGTCAGACCCCGAGCAGAACTTAGACTTCCGGACGGACCGGAAGCTGACGGCGCTCTACGGGGCGTCGGAGGGGCCGCTTCCCTGCGGTGACGGAAGCTGGGAGGCCTGCGCGCGGCCAAACCCAGCCGTTCTCGGGGCGGCTTTAGGGACGAGGCGCAGCCAACCACAACAGCGATACGGTGCAGAGGGCGAGGATGCTGGTGAGCCGGCGAGCGGAGATCTCCCTGGATCAGCTTTACTTGGATAGATTCAGTTAAATAATCAAAAGGAAACACAGGAAGAAGGGGGCAGAATCTCTAATGACCTTCTTTTCTTTTTAGTTTTTTGTGACACTGTGTTCAAAGGCATGGAGTCCAAGGCTAAGAATGGCAAGCTGGGCTTTTCTTTGCCATCCTCCAAGGCCTTTGTCACTTTGCCACCTCTAAGAGGCTGTGCTGTTCAATGCAGAGGTGGCGAATGAAAGCAGATAGAAAGTTCTACACTCTTACCAGTTTTTTTGTTTTGTTTTGTTTAAAACCTCATTTTATTCTCCATTTAAGAGTTTTGCTGACTCAGCACACCACGCAAACTGACCCACACAAAACACTGAAAAATTATTCCTCGGTGAAATTAACCTACTTGTTCTGGGATGGATGGAATGCTTTTAACCCTTTTAAAACAAGGTTAAGGCCGAATTGGCCTTACATGGGGGATGGGGGCAGGGGAGAAGGAAGAGGCATTGACTTCAAGCTCAAGTTTAATGGCTGAACCAAGAGTTGGCGTTACAACAAATCCACCTCCATCAAGTCAGAGTGCTTTTGTTCTCTCAGCTCTTTAACTGTGCCCCTGCAAAACTGTTCAGAAAGAAGCCAGAAAATGTGCCTCTTTTGCACTGTAGGTGTGTCTTCCATGTGCCAAATGTGAAGATTAGATGCTACGAATGAAAGCCAAATAAAAAGAAGTATCTGATTAAAAAAAGAAACTTTATACATGTTATGGCATTATGTTGTTGTAAAAAGAGAAAAATATGGACAATCTGTACTCCCCCCAAATTAATCCTCAAATAGCTAATACTCATGTGGTATGTATACACACATGTACACACCATTCACACACAGATATCTACACGTATATGTTTAGGGATATATATCCTGATTATATAGTATATAATTGGAAGTACTGAAATGAAAATATTATGCTACTTTAGATAATATTTTAATATTCTAGTTTTGTTCAAAGTGAATCATTTTAGAAACTATATATATGACTATATATTATATACATAGAAACTATATATAGTGTACATATATATATATTCTATTTTGTTCATCTTGTTTCTCTAAAACATTAAAAACAAACAAAACCCCAAAACTTTTGTTTGGTTCATGGTTCAGTAGCAGAATAAAGCAAAATAAAGCAAAATAAAAAGTCTTCTGAGCTCCGTTTTGGATTCAGAGTATTATTGCTGCTTATTCTGGTTTTTAGTTCACAATTTCACCCCACTTAAGTTCCCTGTAATTATTACAGCCCTTTTGGTTGGTGTAAAGGATGGGTGGTTTTTCCTGTTATAGAATGATCATTTATTTGCTCTTGTACTTGTGGGTATAGCAGCAAATTGAAATCAAAATGATAATTTAAAATGTCCTCTTTGTTGTTGATTCATCTTCAACTTCCAACGGACTGTGACAAGTGCTGCAAACCCATTTGTGCCTCCTACACTTCTGTATGTCCTCACAAGAGATAAATACCCCTCCTATCAGATGGTTATAAATTGCATCTTTGTGTCATTGTTAAGTGAGAAGGTAGGGACACAATACAGCTTAAGATAACAGCAGACTTGTACTAGATGCCTGAATGAAGCTAGAACAGTAAAAGCCCAGTCCTGTTTTCAACAACATGTGTGTGCATTGTACCTAGAGCATATTTTTTGACAAAAGATCATTCATAAAAGGCACTGCATTGCAGAAAGTAAATAGACCAAGTGAAGGAAAGCAAATCTGTCTGATGTACTAATGTCTATTTAGCCCCTTTGGGATATAGGAAGAATGTTAATGCAGCTGAGTTTTGGACCAATGACATCTTGGCCTCTATGCTAATTTTATATCAGGTCAACATTTTAAGAATCATAATTTTTGAAAGATTCAAATTTGTTTTTTTCTCATTCTCCTATTCTTATACAAATCAACTCAAAATATAAACTGTATTTCTCAATATTTATTCTCACTCCGTTGTTTACATTGACAGGCTCTCTGTGACTGTATCATGTTCAATAATTCCTATTTGACATTTTAGGTCCATTGGTACTTTCCTTTTGTAATTTCATATCTATTCCTTCCTTAGGTTTCTCCTGTAGACAACAGGCTCTTTCCTTAGCCTGAATCCCTGATAATTTTCTATACTTAGCATTATTCATCTAATAGTTGGTTTTCCATCTGTCTCCCTTCTTTCCTTCCCCTCAGGTCTTCCTATAATTCCCTGTGTTGCTCATTCCTGAGTCCACACCACTAAGAATTAAGGTGAAATGCCCATCAATGCCTTTTTTTTTTTTTTTTTTTTTTTTTGCGGTACGTGGGCCTCTCACTGTTGTGGCCTCTCCCATTGCGGAGCACAGGCTCCGGATGCGCAGGCTCAGCGGCCATGGCTCCCGGGCCCAGCCGCTCTGTGGCATGTGGGATCTTCCCAGACCGGGGCACAAACCCATGTCCCTTGCATCGGCAGGCGGACTCTCAACCACTGTGCCACCAGGGAAGCCCCCTTTTAAATATAATAAAAGAATATGATGGGAGATCATCAGGACTTCTGGCTAATTCCCTCTCTCTCTCCAGGACAAACATCCATACATCATCCCGTAAGAAAAATCAGTTTCAAAACCTCAGGCATGAGGGAAAGTTCTCAACTGAAGGGAGAGGAAGGGAGAAAGAGATATTAGGTTCCTCAGGTGAAGAGGTGCTTGGGGTACTGACCATCACCAGCTGGGGAGAGTAGCACAGGATACAGCTATAGAGGTGAGGGGGGCATATCTTGCAGGTCCCTTCCAGGCCATTAGAAGTTTTGAATGTATTCAGAGCATAACAGGAAGTTATTGAAAGGGTTGAGTTAGGAAAATGATATTACTCAATTAACTCCATTTATCAAAAGATTCTTCTGAGTGTCTTGAGGAAAATGGATAAAGAGAGATGACAAGGATAGAAGCCAAAAGACAAGATGGTCAAAGAAAGTTGAGTCACCTGAGCAATGAAAGGAGAGTCTGTTCATGAATATTTGTAGGCATCTGTAATACAGTTCGATAACTTCTTCAAACCAGAAAGCAAAAATATGAGATTGGTGTTTCTAGATTTTTTTTTTTTTCTGGAGAAATTGCTATTTTTGAGAGAGTGAAATCTCCAGAAAAATCAGGAAGTTACAATGGTTGTGGTACAAATATGTCTCTTTTTGTGTTTCCCAAGGCTTGGTGTCCTGCAGTAACTTGGGTTGTGAGCATCCTTCCTACCAGACTTCATCTAGATTGCCAGTTCTAGGATCTTGCTACTTTATTAACTGCTGTGTCCTTGTATTATAGGGGGAAAAAATATTCCTTCTACCCGTCTAGGTTCTTTGTCTGGTTTAATAATTAAATTTATGGAAGACAGATTAATAGGAGAAAAACACGTTTAATTTCATATGTTTAGGAGAATCATAAAACTATGGGACTCAAGGGCACGTCAGGCAATTGGGGTTTATATGCCATCCTGAGCTAAGGAATGGGATTGGAGCTGGAGCTTCAAAGGAGAGAAAGAGAATTCACGGGATGATAAGAAGAGCAAATGTTTGGTCATTAGATGTTTGCCCTGCCATGCAGGTAAGTCTTTCAAATTAAAAGGTTATCTCTGGTAACAGCCCTCTTTCTGAGCCAGGCCCCCTATCTCCCTAGCTAAATTATTTTAGGGAGTTAAGGGAGAGGTAAAAGTTCTTCCTGCATCTGCTGGGTCTCGATTGCCTTCAGCTCAAAACAATCCGCAGGCCAAAGTGGCACATTTCGGGGTGGCCTATTCTGTTCCCCTTCAGTATCTTAGATTTCATCACATTGTTTCATTTTTAAATTTGCTTTGATCAAATGTAGCTTCTTTTTTTTCTTCCACTTTTATTTAGATATAATTGACATACAGCTCTGTATAAGTTTAAGGTATACAGCATAATGATTTGACTTACGTACATCAAGAAATGATTATCACAGTAAGTTTAGTGAAGCTCCATCATCTCATGTAGATACAACATTAAAGAAATAATTCTTTTGTGTGATGAGAACTCTTAGGATTTACTCTCAACAATGTTCATATATAACGTAGAGCAGGGTTAACTATAGTCATCATGTTGTACATTACATCTCTGGTACTTATTTATCTTATAAGTGGACGTTTGTAGTACCTGTTGACTGCCTTCACCCACTGTAGCTTCTTTTGTTGTAAGAAGCCTCTTCCTCAGCCTCTACCTCTCTCTGCTAGAGCCACACAGGCACCATTGCTACAGCTTCCCTGGCTTCCAGTGCCAGTCCTACCCCCAGTTTGACTTAATTCATCCCATCTTGATTCAAACCACACTTAGTGACCTTTCTTTCTGTGTCACTGCAATTTTGTCCTCCTGGAAATATTGGTCCAAACCATTTAATAAGGTTAAAAAAAATCAAAGCAAAAAAATAGAAAACCAAGTAGCAGATGTTTCAGCTATTGTATGATGAGAAGAGTTGGGTTAACACACTCTGGCAGAAGGTAAATACTTTCCTATGTTCGTTCAGGTAGTGGCTGCCTGGCTAGCTCAGTCAGTAAGGCATGAGACCCTTGATCTCAGGGTCTTCGGTTCGAGTCCAGCGTCCAGTGGGCTTTTCACTACCTGCTGTGGATTCCGATCTCACCTGGGTATGTCTTCTGCTCCCAGCTATCCACTTCCGTCTAAAAAAAAAAATACCTTGTTGGGGGCAAAGTGAGTTGATTCAGGCAAACCATTCAGTTCTTTACAGGTGCTCATTCATGTCTCATCATTTCTGTTTAGTATGCGTCCCGCTCTGATTTCTTTTCATCCTTATTGTCTTTGCAATGTTCACCAACCATTGCTCTTCATTAACACCAAAGACAACTGTCTATAAATTTCTTCTCCAGTGAAATTATTCTGCTTCTTTGAACATTCCTATGATGTAACACTTTATATCCCTCTTGTGTCCTTTGTGGGTTTTCTGCTTCAGAGTTTTTCCTGTTGTTTATTAGATCTCAGTTAACTTAGAAAGACATCAGAAATAAAAGTTTAGCAAGATTTTTCATCTCAGCTTCCTGACCTGTGGTATTTCTGACTTTCTTCCAAAGCCCATTCTAGATCTTCCCTGCAAGGTGGCGAATTCAATATAATGCAATTATTTGTTTCCCTAGCTTTTTTTTTTTTTTTTTTTGAGAAGAACGGCAGGTATAAATCTTGAGTTTCATTACTTCTGAACGCCTGTCTAATTGCTATTGACCACAGAAAGTAGTTTTTGATTGAGGCACAATGTAAAGTAATATTGATTACAGTAAATGAACTTTTCTGCAGTCACTGAGTCAATTAAGGAAAAAATATCTAGAGTTGCATCTCGTAACAAAATCCAATTTTCCTGTAGCTGACTTGTAGCCCTGGTTCCTGAGTGTAGGCCTGGATATTTGCAGTAAATCCCCTCTTTTGTTTAGTATAAAAATACCATTGCCTTGAGCAGAAGGATAGTCAAAATAAGTCTGTATTTCTGCTGTTCCAATAGAACAGAAGGAAATTAGAACAAAAACTGATTTTACTTTTAATCCTTCAAGTAAGAAGCTTTTCTGCATGTATTTTTTACAAAGCAATATACATTTTATTCTAGGTTATCAGTCAAGAAATCCATATCAAGAGGATATCAGCAGTTTGCAGCTGCTGTCACACTGGAAGGAGGCTCAACTCTGCTACTGCTGAGATGACTGATAGTGATAGCACCGTAGGGGGATGAAGCCCCTTTCACCCTGAAATGTTTTATAGAAATCACTCCTGCCAGCTGTGACTGCTGATGCTGAGGCCCCCAGGGACTTAACGCAGCAACAGAAATGCCATATGGAGGGGGCATGGAGAGAGGAAAAGCACAAGGCCACAGGACACATATAAGCTTATGACTAGAGACCCTTTCAGGGGCAGGAAGGAAGTCTTAAGTCACACAGTACTCTTGAAATTTGAACATGGGGGTGTGAACGATTACAACCTTGAGATCTGCTATGTGAACCTAGCTATAGAAATTCACCTTGGCCTTTTTGATCCCAGGGCCTCAGTGTTCCTGGGGTGTACAAGAAGAAAGTCAGCAGGTTCAGCATATTGCTAATGTATCTCTTATTCTATTTAATTTTTATTCAATGGTCATAGCAATTTGTGCTGTGAAAATAAAAAATAGGTGAGTTGGAGTGTTGCTATGTATTTGAGTATTCAATGCCTAGCAAATCTAGTATCATTGTTACTAAAATGCATAGCTCACTTTTAATATTGCCTTGCAGTTTATGAAATTATATCATATAGTTTTTGCAGTTGAGCCCCAAACTGCCGTATGTGATGGAAAGGCACATTGCTGTTGTTATTGCTATTTTATCTCTGTTTAGCAGTAAAAATTAAGGCTTGTAGAATTTAATCGATTTGTACAAAACTATGCAGGCAACAATGATTGCTGAATACCAGGTCTCGAGATGCCTTCTTCTAGAAAATATTATTCAATGGCAATTGAGGTTAGTTACATTTTTGCTGACATATATCTCCAAAATATTTTCCATAGAAAATCTTTCATTCCTTTACCAATGAATCTCAAACTCCCGATTCATTAAATATCTTTTCCTTTTGAATATGGGTTTTCTTGGCAATCAGTATTCTATGACTATTGGAATTTCATTTGTTTTAGAGTTCACATTGTATGATTTGACTAATTCATACTGGTTTTAATAAAGAATCCTATGCCAACTTGGCCAGGTAAGGTTTTAGAAAAATATACTCCTTAATAGGTCTGTTTTATAAATTGCCCAGTGAATTTCAGCCTGCTGGTTCCCAGGCTAAAAGTGCTGGACAGCTTCATTACAGAATTTGATCACTGCGAATTTATTATAAAACAATAATTAGTGTAATTATATTCTCCTACTGAATAAATCAACCGCTATCCCCTGACCTGCCTTTCTGCAGATATAATACTTGCCACAGTTCTGATATTAGAGTGATCAAGACTTTTGCCAAGGTAATACATCATGTAATCTTGAGTACTGGGGGAAATTGGCTTAAATAAAAACTTCCCACTTATCCCTTATAACTCTATAACTCTCTTATGAAGATTAAATCATAGCATAATGTGTTTTTTGTGCTTTATCCCTCAGTGGCTGCCTCCTGTGGATGGTTGAGCCAGTTGTGCACTGTGAAATCATATTTAACGACCTTGCACCCACACTGATGAGGTTATTATTTCATTCAAACATTGAGTGCTAATTGTGTGCCTTTTTCTAAAAAATGAAGATGCAGTTAAAAAGGTGATCTAGTTATCTGCTTTATAGAACTAGTATTTTAGTGTATGTGGGGAGTGGCAATGCAAATAAATAACCAAGAAAACACATGACAATGAGATATTACCTCACTCCTGTTAGAATGGAAAATAGTCAGTTTCTTCCCTTCCCTTCTCTAAGACTTTTGCTTCATATATTTTGATGCAAACAATAACAAATATTAGGTGCCTTCATGTTTGTAATTGCTCTATCTTTCTGATGAATTGATATAGATATGTGTGTGATTAAAATAAAATGGGGTATTGTGAGAGTGACTTGTAGACTCTTTTAGAATAAGTGGTCGGGAAGGGCATTTCTGAAGATGTGACATTTAAGCTAAGATCTGAATGATAAGAATTATCCAGCCAAGCAATGAGCTGGAAAAGAACATTTAAGGCAGAGAAAAGAGAAAGTCCAAAGGCTGTATATACGAAGAGAACACATGTGACTGGAGTGTAGTAAGCAAGAGGACAGTGTTAACTATAGATAAAACCAGGGAAATAAAGAAAGGAGGACCAGGTTGTGTAGATAAAAAATGACAGGAGTAAAGAGTTCAGATTTCATTTTAAATGGGGCATGAGGGACCAGGGTGTTTTGTGAAATCACACGGAGGTGAAGGAGAGCCCAGCATTTTTTTTTTTTTTTTTTTTTTTTTTTTTGCGATACGCGGGCCTCTCACTGTTGTGGCCTCTCCCGTCGTGGAGCACAGGCTCTGGACGCGCAGGCTCAGCAGCCATGGCTCACGGGCCCAGCCGCTCCGCAGCATGTGGGATCTTCCCGGACCGGGGCACGAACCCGTGTCCCCTGTATCGGCAGGCGGACTCCCAACCACTGCGCCACCAGGGAAGCCTGAGCCCAGCTTATTAAAGGGGTACAAATTCACCATTTGATTTCAGCACAGGAGATATATTTAGGTAAAGCTTTGGACACTATGCTAAGTTTAAATTTTCTTCTGAAGTTACCGGGAAGCAAAGAAGAATGACAATCTGATTTCCGTTTTAGAAAAGATTCTCTGGAGAATGGATTAGAGTGGGATAATATTGCACACTGGTTAACCATTGTATTAGTCTTCTATTAAGGCATAATAAATTACCACAAATGTAGTAGTTTAAACAAAACTCTTTTACTAACTGACAGTTGTATAGATAAAGAAGTCTGAGTGAGCTTGGCTGGGTTTGTAGCGTAGGATCTCACCAAGGTGAAAGCAAGTGTTGGCTAAGGTGGCCTCTGGAGGCTCTGGTGCATATACAAAGCTGAGTCTCCCTGGGTACCCTATCAGAAGCTAAACACCGAAAGAAAGAAATATATGTCACTGAAGTAATATAACTAATAACTAAAGAAATAAGTAAGCAAGTAACAATAACAAGCCCTAGAAGGGGAAACGGTACCCCAAATTGCTACACTCTCTTATCTAAAATGTCCAATTTCCAACAACAGAATAATGACACATGCAAAGAAACAGGAAAGTATGACCCATTTATAAGGAAAAAAAGAAAAAGAAAGAAAAAAGTATGCAACAGAAACTGTCTGTGAAAGTGACCAGATGTTGGATTTCAGAGAAAAAGACTTCAAGGTAGCTGTTATAAATATGTTTAAAGAACTAAAGAAAACTGTAATTAATGAAGAAAAGCAAAGTTGTGCTGGAAGGAAGTGACAACGATAGTAACTTGAATCCATCAGAAATGTTAAAAAAGAAGATTAATACATCAAAACCTATAAACGTATACTTGACCTCTTTTCTTCTCTCAGCTGCTTTAAAAGACAGAAAACTATGTGAAGTAATAATTATAATAATGTATTTTGGGATTTGTAACATTAGTAGATGAGATATGCATAAAATCATACCACAAAGAGAGGGAAAATGATAGAGCTATACAGGAGTAGTGTTTATATATCTTACTGAAGTTAAGCTAGTATAAACTTGTAGTTGATTCTGATTAGTTATGATGTGTGTTACAAGCTGTAAAGTAACCACTAAAAAACTAAATTAAAAAAGTGCAAAAAAATCAGAAATTTAATGCTTCACTAGAAAATATTTGCTTAATGTCAAAGAAAATAAGAAGGTGGAAGAGAGGAACAAAATAGACATGAGACATGCATAAAGAAAAAAGTGAAATGGCAGATATAAATCTAAGTACAGTTGACCCTGGAACAACACAGGTCCACATATACACAGGTCTTTTTCAATAAATATGTCAGAAAAAAATTTTTGGAGGTTTGTGAAGTTGGAAAAAACTCATAGACAGATCATGTAGCCTAGAAATATCAAAAAAATTTAAAAATTAAGAAAAAGGTGTGTTCTGAATGCATAAAATATATGTAGATACCCATCTATTGTATCACTTACTACCATAAAATATACACAAATCCATAATAAAAAGTTAAAATGTATCAAAACTTACAAACACAGATCACAGTCCAGGGTAACGTAAACAAACATGAAGGTGCCGTATTATATTATAACTGTATAAAACTAACTGTAGTACATACCGTACTACTGAAATAATTTCATAGCCACCAGTTGCTATTGGGTGACCACAAGTGCTCTGAATATTCATGTACAGTGCCATGTGACACTAAACATCTCTCGACATGAGCAGTTCATCTTTGCAGTAAAGAGCATCACAGCAAAAAGTGATCTCTCATGGCTCTCCTGTATTTTTTATTCTGTTGAGTGCAATACGGTAAACCTTGAATAAATCCACTGAACTCATACAGAGTGCCACTAGTAATGTTGAAAATGCTCCCAAGAAGCAGAGAAAAGTCATGACATTACAAGAAAAAGTAGAATGGCTTGATATGCACCATAGACTGAGGTCTGCAGTTGCTGTTGCCCACCATTTCAAGATAAATCCAGCATGAGACATTGTAAAAAAGAAAAAAAAAAAGAAAAAATTTGTGAAGCTGTCCCTGCAGCTACACCAGAAGACACTTTTTGTGGATGACTTTTTTTTAATCTCATATTGAAAATGCAGCTTGTATGTGGCTGCAAGGTTGCTATAAGAAAGGCATACCTATAGACTCCAACATTATTCAAGAAAAAGTGAAGTCATTGTATGACAACTTAAAGCAAAGGAAAGGTGAAGGGTGTACAGCTAGAGAATTTAGTGGCAGCAAAGTATGGTTTGATAATTTTAGACAGAGGTTTGGCTTAAAAAAAATGTCAAGATAACAGAAGAAGAAGTTACTGCCAGCCAAGAGACAGCAGAGGAATTCACAGATATCATTAAGAAAATCTTTGAAGAGAAAGGATATCTGCTTAAACATGTTTTTAATGCAGATGAAAGTGCCCTATTCTGGAAAAAAAAAAATGCCACAAAGAACATTTATTAGTAAGGACGAGAAGCGAGCACCAGGGTTTAAGACTAGAAGGGATAGACTAACTCTACTGTTTTGTATAAATTCAGTCGGGTTTACAATCAAGACTGTCCTTATCTAAAAAGCTGCTAACCCCTGAGCCTTGAAGAGAATAATATAAACAGCAGCTGTCAGCCTTTTGTTTGTACAAGATGGATTGTTTCCATCGATGCTTTGTCTCTGAAGTCAGAAGCACCTTGTTGGTAAAGGACTGCCTTTTAAAGTTCTTTCAATATTGAACAATGCCCCTGGCTCCCCAGAGCCCCACGAGTTCAACACCAAAGGCGCCAAAGTGGTGTTCTTACCCGAAACACAACGTTTTTAATTCAGCCTCTAGATCAGGGCATCATAAGGACTTTTAAGACTCGTTATACACAGTACTCTATGGAAAGAAATGTCGATGTTATGGAAGAGAATCCTGATGGAGAGAACGTCGTGAAAGTCTAGAAGGATTACACCATTGAAGATGCCATTGTTGTTAAAGACAAGGCTGTGAAAGCCATCAAGCCTGAAACAATAAATTCCTGCTGGAGTAAACTGTGTCCAGATGTTGTGCATGACTTCACGGGATTTATGATAGCGTCAATCAAGAAAATCATGAAAGAGATTGTGGATATGGCAAAAAAGATGGGCAGTGAAGGGTTTCAAGATATGGATCTTAGAGAAATTCAAGGACTAATAGACACCACACCCAAGGAATTAACAGAATATGACTGCATCAAACTGAGTGCTTCCAAATGAGTGCCAGACAATGAGGAAGAAGATATAGAAGAAGCAGTGCCAGCAAACAAACTAACATTAGAAAATCTAGCAGAAGCGCTCCGGTTATTCAAGACTGCTTTTGATTTCTTTTACAACACGGACCCTTCTATGATGTGGGCTGAAACTAAAGCAAATGATGGAAGAAGGATTAGTACTCTAGAGAAACATGTTTAGGGAAATGAAAAGACAAAAACATCAGGAAGAAATTACAATATATTTCCACGAAGTTGCACTGAGTGTGCCAACCTCTCCTGCCTCCCACCACCTGGTTCAGCTATTCTGCCTCTGTCACCTCTGAGACGCAAGACCAAGCCCTCCTCCGCCTCCTTCTTCTGAGCCTACTCAACGTGAAGAGGATGACAGTGAAGACCTTTTGGACGATCCAGTTCCACTTAAATAGATAGTAAACAACAATCATGCCATACAGTTAAGAAACTTGTCTGTTGCGTATGTGTGTGTTTTCCTGTGAAAACCTAATAACTGTATGGCAAGAACTGTATGGGACATTTTTGTGTCACCATCATCGTTACCTAAGTATTCATAATGTAGAACATTACATGCAAGAATTGTATTGAAGTGGATATTCTATCCTTAAATGGGAATGAGTCATATTTCAGATAAAATTAATAATTTGTTAGTTTTCTTACTGTTTTATAATTTTGCTTTCAAAGAATTACATTACTGTACAGTATGCCTTTCTCTCTTGTAATTGGAGAAACCGTGTATCAGCCTATAACCACAGGTAAGTGGTTTTTAGAAACAAGATAACAGTGTTTCTAGTACTGTATTATAAATATGATTATAATATTGTATGCCATAAAAATTTTATGATTCATTCATTAGGTTACCATGAAATGATCATGTCAGTTGTATTAATAATACTAGGTTACCATGAAGCAATCATATCGCTGCTCCTTTGTTACCAATGCATGAGTTATTATAGCTGTAAATATATAAGAATTTCTTTTTCAAATTATTTTTTCATCTTTGGTGTCTAATGTTAATAGTACATACAACATCCACAGTGTTTTGTACTGTGTAAGACAATATTGTAAATCCTGTAAATGGAATATGTAAACTTATGGTATTGTTACATACAGTACAGTACTGTAAATGTATTTTCTCTTCCTTATGATTTTCTTAACATTTTCCTTTTTTTTTAGTTTATTGTAAGAATACCATATACATATAACATACAAAATGTGTTAATCAACTGTTTATGGTATTGGTAAGGATTCTGGTCAATAGTAGTCCATTAGTAATTAAGTTTCGAGGGCGTCAAAAGACATACATGAATTTTCAACTGTGTTGAGAAGTTAGCACCCCTCGCCCCTGTGTTGTTCAAGGGTCAATTTTATATCAAAAATAACATGAAGTTTGAATGAATTAAACAAATTCCATTCAAAAGTCAGAGTTTTTCAGACTGGACTAAAAAATAATCCAACTATATGTTATCATACTTTAGATTCAAAGATAAAAGTAGATGAATGTAAAAAGGCAGAAAAATTATACCATGCAAACAGTTACCACAGAAAGAAGTGGTTATACTAGCATGAAATAGACTTTAAAACAAAGACTGTAACTTGAGATAAATAGGGATATTTATAATAGTAAAAGGATCAACCCGGAAAGATAGAACAATTACAAACAGGTTGGCACCAAATAACAAAACATCAAAATACATGAAGCAAAAGCCTTACAAAAATGAAGGGAGAATTTGACAATTTACTATCCTAATAGGTGTAAGGTGATATTTCATTGTGGTTTTGATTTGCATTTCCCTGATAATTAGTGATGTTTCATATATATGCTGACCATTTGTATGTCATCTTTGGAAAAATGTCTATTCAGATCCTCTGCCCATTTTGTAACTGGATGTTTTTCTATTGACTTGTATGAATTCTTTATATATTTAGATATTAACCCCTTATTCAATACATAATTTGCCTACGTTTACTCCCATTTTTTTATATGAGTGAATTCTATGGATTGCATATGAATAAAGCTGTTGAAAAAAGAAAAAAATATATTTTAAAATGGGAAAAAGAGTTAATACAGATCCCCATTAATATTTCATTCTAATATTTAAGACTATATAGAAGTGTATTTTTTAAAATAACAATCCTTAAAAATGACACAACTACGATTTATTCCAACTATTGCATCTCATATGTGTTGCTTTGAAATTGTCCAGTATTCGGATCTTCTATTTTAAATGGCCTCTATTTTTTATCACGCTAAAAAATTGGTGCCCCGATGTGAACATAATGATCATGGTAGAACAGGACTCTCCCCTTTCTTGTCCAAGGCATTAATAGATTTCTAAGCTAACAGACAACTACATCCAAATTTATTATGGCTATCAGACTTAACTCAAAAGCGTGATGGACTTAGAAATAATTGGGATAAACCAAAGACCTTGAATGGGCATGTCTGTCATACCAGAACACCTCATTCATCACTACAACTCTTATCTATTACTTTTCCCCTAGCTTATCTTCTCTCAAACTGAAACCTCTGTTATCTCTATATTTCTTTAAGCACTTTAAAAATAATACAAATAAAATTCAAGCAGAAAGCCCCTCAAATCATATTAGGAAGTCAGGTACCTACTCAATTTGTGATTAAGTCTACCTCTAACTATGGTTTCATGTATGGAATGGAAGAGTTGGAAAACTCTGAAAGCTGGACAGATTTAAAATCCATTGATGATAGGAAAGAAGAACAGTAGGGATGCCTTATCCTATGGGATGAATAATGTGAGAGGCAAGGGAGGGGACGTAGAAAAGGTACATTAAAAACATGTAAAGAAACATACAAACATAAATAGATTGTTATTCTATAGCAATGAGCTCTCCAGCAGATTCTCAGTTCCGGAACGCAACAGCTAATTAATGACTGTGTTTAAAATGCCTTATACAGTATTTGGCATACCATAGGCTCTCAATGAATATCTTTCAAATAAATAAACTAACGGTAGCTTTGGCTTGGTAAGAAGCATACCATTTTGGAGCTGGAGAGCATCTTAAAGACTAGCACAACTCCTCTGTCTTATAGTCACAGAAAATAGGTCTCAGAAAGACGACATAGTTTTTCCCATACTATCTAGTTGTAGATATTTTTATCGAAATATAGTTGACATACTATAATGTTATGTTAGTTTTATGTGTACTACATCTGGTGGTATTAAAAGCAAACAAATTTTATAAAAATTTTAGCTCCAGAGACGGATCAGGTATTCATCAACAAGTATTAGAAGAATTGAAATTTAATATGTGACATTTGAAAAAGTATCTGTTTAAATTTTAAATTGATAAAATTCAAAATGAACCAATCAGTATGCGTAACCTGACTTTCAGATCAAAGACTAGAGCAGTTTGAATTAAAAGAGGCACAGGGCTTCCCTGGTGGTGCAGTGGTTGAGAGTCTGCCTGCCGATGCAGGGGACGCGGGTTTGTGCCCCGGTCCGGGAAGATCCCACGTGCCGCGAAGCGGCAGGGCCCGTGAGCCATGGCCGCTGAGCCTGCGCATCCAGAGCCTGTGCTCCGCAACGGGAGAGGCCACAACAGTGAGAGGCCCACAAGGAATTAGTTTGTTGATTAAAAAAAAAAAGGATGGGAAGGAGATAAATTATTTGTACCATTCTACGCAAGAAGAACAATTAACACAATTAATTTATTAAATTTGGAGGATTAAAAATTAGTAATGCGATATAAAATTGGTAGAGATGGAAGGAAAGCATTTTTGGCAGTGGTGATTCAGTGTGATACTAAACTAGAGTCTTTGTTATAAGCTCCAAAAGATACTTTCCAGGCTTCCCTGGTGGCTCAGTGGTTAAGAATCCACCTGCCAATGCAGGGGACACAGGTTCCATCACTGTCCTGGGAGATCCCACATACTGCAGAGCAACTAAGCCCGTGCACCACAACTAATGAAGCCCGCGCGCCACAGCTACTGAAGCCCATGCGCCTAGAGCCCGTGTTCTGCAACAAGAGAAGCCACCACAATGAGAAACCCGAGCACCACAACGAAGAGTAGCCCCTGCTCTCTGCAACTAGAGAAAACCCGCGGGCAGCAACGAAGACCCAACACAGCCAAAGATAAATAAACAAAACATACTTTCCATGTATGCATATGTTCCCACTTTATCTCTCCCTTATGAGTTGTTAGTCAGACAACTAAATATTTAAACTTCCGGATCTTCATCAAAAATTGGGGAAAATAAAGAGATCTACTAGTTAGGGCTAAATGTGATAATCCATGTGTAGTACTTTTATTTTTTTAGAACTCATTTTAGGTAACATTGTGAAAAATAAGCAGCAAAACAAAAAGCCACGCACTTTGGTGGGAAAAATGTGGGCATGGACTCTGGTGACCTAGAACCTTGGGTCCCATGCTTTCCTTCTTCCCCATGTGACTGTAGGTAAATCATTGCATATCTTTGAACTTCAGTTGTTTTCATAAGAAAAATGGGTTTGGTAATGACTACTTCCCAGATTCTCTGTAGAAATTAAGAAATATATGTAAAATAAACTAGCATTTGGTTATTCTTTTTGTGTGTCATTGGTGCTCTGTCACCCCATCTGTGCCTCTGGCTGATTCTAGTAGCCCCCCTTTTTTCTGGTGGATCAATGCATAGCATATTCCCAAATGACCCTCCCCTTAGGATAGCAAGCAAACCACCTCAAATATATGGGCTAAAAACACTCTAACGTGTTATTGCTCCCCCAAGGTATGCACTTTAATGGCAATCCTTAAAAACCTGAAAGCCTTAAAAACCAAAAGAAAGCAATGTTTAATGGTGGAATCTGAAACATTATGACAGGGAGAAGAGCTAAAAGGGATTTTAGATTTCACTGAGTGCAACCAGTTCATCTTATAGATGAGAAAACTTAGGAGAGAGAAATGACAGGTGTCACCCAAGAGTCCCCGGTTCATAATTCAGGCAGAAACTCAGGTTATCAGACTCAAAACAGGCTGCTCCGCTTGAAGTGGCAAGTGCCCTGCGCGGAGGCTTAGGAGCTACCTTACCATCAACAATAAAGGTTTCCTGTCGTTTCTATCCAACACTCATATCTAACAGCAGCTGGATCAGCTTCCTGGCCCCTAGGACCCAGGGGTGGTGCCCTTTCCTGGGCATTCCGTTCTAAAGTACATTAATACTTTGCATCGAGAAGTGGTGAGGAAAATGGTAAATACTTTACGTGGAGGATACTCACTCATCAACTACCATTGAACAGTTATGCATTATTCAGGGAGCATTCTGTCACAGGAGGGGATGAGTTGTCTTTATATTTATTTTACATCACACAGAAGAAGCAGCCAACCCTTAAAAGGATAGATGAAAAAGCCAGAATGTAACAACTTGTCTATTCCTATTTTTTTTTTCCCATCCCAAGTTAGCTCATACAGAGGTCAAAGAAAGGACTGTCTTCATTTTAAGTACAGGCCTTATGTCTAACTCAGAAACTTGGACTTTAATTTCTAGTGGAGAGAGAGAAAGTAAAAGACACCAGGAACCTACCAGGCAGCTATATTTTCTTGGGCCAACACAGAAAAACATTGAATGTATACGGTACAAGTGACCTATAAAATCCTATACCTTAACCTAACTTGAACTTCTTTCAACCCATAGGTGGCCCCCAGCTCTGACTCTCAATCTGTCATCTCTCAGGCCTCGCTTGTTGCTTTAGGTGCTGAGGAGTATCAGTTTGATCCTCCTTTAAATAACTAAGAGAGCCATTCTGGGGAACCAATTCTTTTGGAGGGATGGATTCCAAAAACACCAAAACCAAAACCAAAAAACCATTAAAAACCCCCAGGAAGGTAGAAGAGACAGAAATTAGCTAAGAGAATAAATTATTTAAAACTCTAAGGTCAAGAATGGGGGATGGGACAGAGGGATAGAATCATAAGAACAGTAAAAAGAAAGTAGGGAGATCCTATTTCAGAGACATCAAGAAAAAAAAGGAAAGATGAGAGGAAACTGTAATAAAATTGTCAAAGGAAGATCAGAGACAGGCAAACTAAGGATGTTAAATAGAAAAGAATTTGCATAAAAGGGGATTAAAAAGAATTGAAAAAAATTACAAAGTAATAGATCTAATAAAGATTATTGGAAAATAAAGGAACATGGCAACAAGAAGGGTTCTGCAAGGAACAATAGATACATTACCACACTGTGAGAGGAAAGCGTCAGACAGACACAGCAGAGTGAGGAAAATAAAAGAGGAAAAATAGTTTAAAGTTCAGCCCACAGAGGAACCGAGAAGATGCAGATAAAAAGGATAAAAGAGGCGAGTAAGTGACAGATATTAATACAATACACAGAAGGTACGAGAGAGAGAGAGAGAGAGAGAGAGAGAGAACTATTCAAAGCATGAAAGAGGGAAGGTACGTGACAGACACAGGCGTAAAAAGAAATGCATGCAGCACACAGGCAGAGCTTTAAAAAAAAAATTTTACTGAGAAAGCATTCACTGCTTTAAATAGCATTGACAAGATGATAAAAGTATTTTCAAAACTGTAATTAAGAGTTTATTCATGCATAAAGTCAGCAACTGCAATATTAGAAAAGTAAAGTCATGGACCCTTTATATCTCTGTAAATATCTAGAGCTTCAACTCTGACTGTCTGCACATAAAACTTAACTGTTTTCTATTGCCCTGAAGGCAGTATCTCAGGATTTTGCATTTAAGTATCAAAGGAAACTGGTATCGAACTTTTTCTTCATACATATGACATGAATTTCAGGACATTTGGAAAAACAGGAGTGAGTTCTAAGTATATGCCTCTCAACAATGTGGGGATTTTCTTTTTCTGTACCCTTCCTCCAACACTAAGACCCAAGCAAAAATAAAATAGAAAAAGAATCTCTACTCCACAGCATCTAGGTAATCCTAGGTACCTAGGTATTCTACCTAGGAATACACAACCTTCATACACATATCAAAACTGTAGGTCATGGGGATTCCCTGGTAGCGCAGTGGTTGAGAGTCCGCCTGCCGATACAGGGGACACGGGTTTGTGCCCTGGTCCAGGAAGATCCCACGTGCCGCGGAGCGGCTGGGCCCGTGAGCCATGGCCGCTGAGCCTGCACGTCTGGAGCCTGTGCTCCGCAACGGGAGAGGCCACAACAGTGAGAGGCCCGGGTACTGCAAAAAACAAACAAACAAAACAAAACAAAACAAAACAAAAAAACCTGTAGGTCATTGCTTCTAGACAGAAGACGAATTCTCTTCCACCCAAACCGTGGTGGGTGGTGGTGGGGTTTCTCCTCATCCTACCACCTGGATGACCCCATCATTAGATTTCAAGAATCTTTCAATTTTCTAGCACCACATAATGCTAGATTAGAAAGGACCTGAGGATATCATAGAATCCATGCTTTTCTCACAGGTGGGGAGATCAAGGTCAACAGTGGTGATGTGCCTATCTTAATCCCAAGGTGACACTAACACATAAGAATCCCCCTCTGAGGGTTGTCTACAAGGAGCACATGTAAAAGATTTTATTACATTTAGAATGGGCAAAAAATAATTCCTTGAAACCTTCATAAAAAAATAAAGGAATTTTAACAGAACAATGAATCAACTGTGGAGTACTTAGCTACATGGGGAAATCAAAGATATTTTATTGTATTAGGCCATTTTATTGTATTGTTTTTCCTTTCTTCCTTTGCCTTACCCAGGTACGTGGGGAGTTTCTTGCCTTTTGGGAAGTCTGAGGTCTTCTGCCAGTGTTCAGTAGGTGTTCTGTAGCAGTTTTTTGTGGGGAGGAAGGTGTTCTCCACGTCTTACTACTCTGCTATCTTGAAAGTCCCCCCCGAGAATAAATTTTAAACAAGATCACTCCCTCTAGGTATTGAATGTATAGCTAGTTAGCTTGACTTATTAGAACTTACCTATTAGAGTTAAGATTCTGGGGCTCAAATGAGTTATACCAAGTTCTCCCCTCCAACGATCACTTCAGCATTACAGGGTTCTTGCTGTAGAAGCCTATCTCTCTGTGTGTGTGCAAAGTATCACTCTGTATACTTGAGAAAAAGCCACGATATAGCCTTGAAAGACCTTCCTTTCCATTTGCCTGTGCCCAGGCTGTCAGCATTTATTGAGAGCTGGAAGTAGTCTTTTCCAGCATTTCATAAGGTTCCCTCCTTTGACCACAGGCCAGATTTCTACTTCTCTGTTGATCGTGGCCCTTACGAGGATATGCACACTTATACTTGTGGTTAATTTGCTGCTACACACACCATCAAGTACCAGAAAGCACAGGCAGCCTCTAGGGCCCTTGAATCCTCATGCGAAGCCCTGCACACTCTGTGATACGTCTTCCTCTTTCCTAGAAATTATTTTTCTCTTTCTTCAGCTCTGCTGAGGCCAGCTCAAGGCCGGAACACTGTGTGTGCTGATGACAGATTGGATGAGAGAGAAGATCAGAAGGAGGAATGGCGAAGAAGATGAACTAAGTTCCAAACAGTGACTTTAATTGCTTTTGCCTGTAAAATAGAGTTACGCGGCAGGACAGCTAGGGTAAAAATGAATGAAACACTATGTATTACTGATACCAGCCCAGCAACCTCTAACAATGGAATCTTTCATGATTTGAATTATTTCAGATTCTTTCATAAACTCCCCAAATCATAATGTTACATTGCTTAAGTGTTTATTGAGGTTTTTATCATGATAACGACTAACATTTGTATTGTACCTAAGCGCCAGTGAATCTCCAGGCAGTTCCAGAATGAAACATAAACTCTAATATATAAAGTAATTAGAGAAAACCCTTCTGTCTCAACCAGATCTAGAGAAGGAGTAAAAACGTACAGTAACTGTGTTAAATTGAATATAGTTGGTAAAGAAGGCATAAATATGAAATTACACCAATACTCCCTAAAAAAGAAAAACCTGAAAAAAATGTAGTGCCCGCTTTCAGTGGATAATAATGGGACACTTTAGGAATTATCTGGTGGCAGATATAGAAGTGGTTGCAGAGGCAAAACTTGGGGTGTCTTGGATCTGGGTAGCAGAGTTGTTTCTGTTCATCTTTCTCATCAGCAGTCGCTAAGTGGCTTTAGAACAGTGGGCAAAGCATGGGCTTTGGATTCAGCGTGATCAGGCTGGCTGCATTTCTCAGTCTCACTCTTGTCTAGACCACTGGATTTAGAAATGTCACCTGGACATTGTTTTGGGTGGTACTTACAGAGTGATGGACATAAAAGATACCATTCGTGCTTTTGTAAAACTTACATACTGATCGTGAGGAAATAGACATTAAGCAAAGAAATAAAAAGATAAGCAAATAATATTAAACAATGCTAATTATAAGAAAATAAACCTAAGTATTAGGATAGAAAATAAGGCAGATGTTGTTATACCTCTTTATACTGGAGAGTCTGGGAAGTCTTCCACAGTCACTATTTATGCTCATGAATTTTCAGCGAATAATATAGTCACCTCCCAGAGACCCTATGGAAATTTTATGGAAACATCAATAGTCTCTACCTCTCCCTGGATTCATTTACCTTATTTACAAAACACTATCAAACATTGGTAACTCATGTATAATTCATTTCCTGGCATTTAATTATCGTTCACTAAATCATTTATCCAAATAAAGAAAAATAGTGTGAAGGGATTTTAGAAATATTTTCTCATGATATACTTATTTTATTGGTAATAACACAAAATCCCTCAGTAAATAAAAGAAACTGGAAAACACACACTTGAAAATGAGAATAGCGAAAATGATAAAAAAAATTACAGCTACAATTTATTGACTACGTATGAAAGTTAAGGTTTATTTGAGTTTGCTATATAATTTCTCTGAGTTGTACAATAACCTTGCAAAGGATTCATAGAACTCAGGAAAGAACTTTAATTATGCACAGCTCATAAATGAGGAAATTGAGGTTAAGAACAATTTTGTGGTTTGCCCAGTTCCACACAGTAGGCAGTTTTGAAGTTTGTATCCTCCTTGGTGTCTTTTCCAACATCAACAGCCAATTCTCCAGTTCTCCGGCCTCATCTAGGTATCCAAACATTCAATTCAACTCTGATACTATCAGAGTTACCTCACACCCCTCTGTCCCATCAGGCTGCCCTACTTCAGATACCAGCCACAAATGGGTTGCCCAGGCTACCCCACACTTCTGCTCAGCTGACTACAAATGTGGGGTTTCCCATTGAAATTGTGCAACTCAGATGGGGCCTTGAACCCATGGTCTTTTAACTGAGATCACACACCTGTTCTCAGGACTTAAGGAAGCTCAGGTTCTTGATGTCTCATGACAGAAAGAATTCAGTGAGAGACTAATTGCTAAGTAAGAAGTGGATTTATTTAGAGGGAAACACACTCCACAGGCAGAGTGTGGGCCATCTCAGAAGGTGAGAGCGGCCCCAGGGTATGGGGTTGTCAGTTTATATAGGGGTGGGTAAATTCTTTTTTTTTTAAGGTTTTTTTCCCCTTTTTTGTTTTTAATTAATTAATTAATTAATCAATTTTTGGCCGCATTGGGTGTTTGTTGCTGCACACGGGCTTTCTCTAGTTGCGGTGAGCGGGGGCTGCACTTTGTTGTGGTCCGCGGACTTCTCATTGTGGCGGCTTGTCTTTGTTGTGGAATTCATAGAACTCAAGAAAGAACTTTAATTATTAATACTAGTTTATTCTAAAGGATACAATACAACTCAAAAACAGCCAAATGAAAGAAATGCATCGGGCAAGATGGGGAGTTGGGGGTGAGGGAAGGGTGCTTCCCTGTCCTCTCTGGCTGTGCCACCCTCCAGGCACCCCACTGTGCTCACCAACCCGAAGGCTTTCCGAACCCGGTCATTTAAGGGGTTTTATGGAGGTTTCGTCATGTAGGCATGATTGATTACATTAGTGGCCATTGGTGATTGAACTCAGTCTTCAGCTACTCTTTCCTTCTCAGAGGTCAGGCGGTGGGGCTGAAAGTTCTTTTAATCAGCGTTGGTTTTTTTCTGGTGACCTGCTCCATCCTGAAGCTATCTTGGGACCCTGATAAGAGTCATCTCATTAGCATAAACTCTGGTATGGTTGAAAGTCGTTTGTTATGAATAACAAAAGTTGCTTCTATCCCTCCTATGACTGAGGAAATTCCAAAGGTTTTTTTTGTTTGTTTGTTTGTTTCACATCTTTATTGGAGTATAATTGCTTTACAATGGTGTGTTAGTTTCTGCTTTATAACAAAGTGAATCAGTTATACATATACATATGTTCCCATATCTCTTCCCTCTTGAGTCTCCCTCCCTCCCACCCCTCCAGGCAGTCACAAAGCACCGAGCTGATCTCCCTGTGCTATGCGGCTGCTTCCCACTACCTATCTACCTTACGTTTGGTAGTGTATATATGTCCATGCCACTCTCTCCCTTTGTCACAGCTTACCCTTCCCCCTCCCCATATCCTCCAGTCCATTCTCTAGTAGGTCTGTGTCTTTATTCCTGTCTTACCCCTAGTTTCTTCATGACATTTTTTTTTCTTAAATTCCATATATATGTGTTAGCATACGGTATTTGTCTTTCTCTTTCTGACTTACTTCACTCTGTATGACAGACTCTAGGTCTATCCACCTCTTTACAAATAGCTCAATTTCGTTTCTTTTTATGGCTGAGTAATATTCCATTGTATATATGTGTTTTAGGATTAGGAGCTATTTGCCAGGAACCTGAGACAAAAACCACCTATATATTTCCCATCACGCCCAGTAGTAGAGGTGGAAACTAAAGACAAATACTTCTTCCACATCCTCTCCTTCGCAAATGCCTTGTGGAAGGCTGGCAAAAGCATCTTTCACACCTAAGGACTGTGTTGTGCCTACTTCAGTTTCCAAAAAGAGATTTACAAACTAATCGGAGGAAGCTCATTAATCGCCTAAGGCAAAGTCCATACAAGTAGCACATTATCCTACAACTCAGTGGCTTAAAACAACAACCTTTATTTTGTTATAGTTTCTATGGGTCAGGACTCCAACATAGCTTAGGGGGGTCCTCCGTTCAGGGACTTTACAGGCCGTGATCAAGATGACATCTGGTTGAGCGGTCACTGCAAAGATCAACTGGGGAGGGTCCATGCTCCTTCATATGGTTGTTGCAGTTGGACTACAGCCTCTGTTTTCACTGGCTGTTGCCTGGAGACCAGTCTCAGGTCCCTCCCAAGTGGACCCCTCCATAGGGCAGCTCACGAGACCGCAGCTTTCTTCATCAGAGCAAGCGAGCTGGAGAGAGTAAGCAAATGGAAGTAACAGGGTTTTTCTTTTTTTTTTTCGGTACGCAGGCCTCTCACTGTTGCGGCCTCTCCCGTTGCGGAGCACAGGCTCCGGACGCGCAGGCTCAGCGGCCATGGATCACGGGCCTAACCGCTCCGCGGCATGTGGGATCTTCCCGGACCGGGGCACGAACCCACGTCCCCTACATCGGCAGGCGGACTCTCAACCACTGCGCCACCAGGGAAGTCCGGAAGTAACAGGCTTTTACAACCTAATCTCAGAAGTCACTTTTGCCACTTCTGTTGTACTGTATTTGTTAGAAGAAGGTTACTTAGTCCAGCCCACACTCATTACCAGGAAGCAGAGATCATCGGGGGTCACCTTAGACGTCTGCCTAGTGCGTCATCCAGTTTATTGCCAGTAATTCTGTAGAGATTGATGTGCCATTTTCACTTCCAGACACAGAGACAAAAGGGCCCTGAGAGAGAGTTGTAAGGAGGGTAAACACAGTACGACAGACGTCCGGATGTAATCTGACTTTTCTGTTTCCATACATCCTGCCTACCCAGAGCTGATAATCAGGAAAAAGTGCCCAGAAAGGCTGACCTGACGGACACCATCTGAAAACTTTTCCTTTTCTCTTCAGTTGAATTCAAGTAAGCAAAAACTTCCAGTATACTCTCCAAATGCCTTTCAGAGTGCTTGAATGTCCCTCAAGAATCAGTTTGTACAGTCATTCTTTAAGATTGTATGCTTTTGTATTGTGTACTCACACTATACTAAAGTTTGAGATTGTAACAAGAAATTCATCTCCAGTAGTCATCACTTCACTACTCTCTTCCTTCTTTTTAAAAAATTAATTTATTTATTTTTGGCTACGTTGGGTCTTTGTTGCCGTGCGCAGGCTTTCTCTAGCTGCGGTGAGCCGGGGCTACTCTTCGATGCGGTGGGCGGGCTTCTCACTGCGATGGCTTCTCTTGTTGCAGAGCTTGGGCTCTAGGTGTGTGGGCTTCAGTAGCTGTGGCACACGGCCTTCAGTAGTTGTGGCTCGCAGGCTCTAGAGGACAGCCTCAGTAGTTGTGGCGCACGGGCTTAGTTGCTCGGCGGTATGTGGGATCTTCTCGGACCAGGGCTTGAGCCCATGTCCCCTGCATTGGCAGGCAGATTCTTAACCACTGAGCCAACCAGGGAAGGCCTGCTACTCTTTCAAAAAGTCAACTGAATTCTCTTTGTCACCACCTGAAGAATGGGAGCATTTTCCAGTATTTGGTGAATACCCTCCTGCCTTCCCAAGGTTAGAAAAGAAAAATTGTAGAGATTTCCATTCATCCACATGATCAAATGTCCTTTGGCTGATGTAATTCCACCCTCTTCTGCCTGACTTTGACCCTTGCCTCTTTAGCATTCCTATCCTGAGCCCTGAAAGTAAAACAAAACTGACATAGATGCCACATTAGTATGTTGGGAAAAAATTCTACACAGTTCTAAGCTTGTGTCATTTCTTCTTTAGTAATGTGGCATAGTAATTACATCTACAAATCTATTGGGAGATAAAGAAAAGGGAAATGACAGAGGGACAAAATCCTGGAAGGGTTATAAATTAATTGTCAAATGTTTCTCAGAAGTCCCCTTAGGATTTTTGAAAAATTCCATCCCTAACCAAATTCACAACACAATCTATAGAGAAAGAAATTCCTAAAAGACCATTCATTCATTGATTAATTCTTCAAAATTTTCAGACCCCTACACTGGGCTGTTAACATTCTCTTAGGCATTTAGGCTAGAGTATCAAATAGGACAAACCCTTTAAATCTTGCAGCTTCATACCAGTGGGGAAGGTTATGGGGAACAATAACCAAAAAAAAAAAAGAAAAAGAAAAAGGAAAATGCCTTGTCCCAGGTATTAATCATCTGGCCAAGTGATTGACTGTATACCTGTATACATACATATATATGTACCTACATATTCACATATCTGCAATGAAGCACATGACTTTATCTTGTTTCATCTTTACTCAAACCTGGTTAATCAGTACTCTTATTATCCACAATTTGAAGATAAGAAAATTAAGACTAATTCAAGTTGAGTAACTTCTCATTATCACTCAGTCAATTAAAGAAAAATCTTAAGATACTTTATTCTTGCTTTTTTGATTCCAAGTCTTTTCCTCCATAGTGTGACAAAAATCATGAGGAAAAGAGAATGCAACAAAAACTGAAGTCATTTAAAAAATAAAAAAAGGAAAGAGAGAAAGAAAAAAGGCAAAAACAAACAAAAACAGGAGCAATTCCTTTTAGGTGTTTTCACAAAAATTTATGCTGTCGCACCCATCATTTTTTTCTAATCATATCACCTATTTTCTCACCCACAGAAGAACTTTGTGAAATGTACCTCTACAGTTTCCTTCATTTAAAAATGGAAAATGTGCAAGGGAGTCAACTGTTGGAATAAATGAAGAATTCGTCTGTGAGGGAGGAGGAGCGGGGAGCACATATTTAAACATCTTGCTTCCTTAACCGCCTTGGTTAGCAGCTTGTCTTTGCTGAGACCGCTTAGAGATCTTTCCTAGGTATGGATTTAATAATTTAAGAAGGCAATGGAGAAATAGCCCGTACAAAGCGAGCAGAACATATTTCTTTTGAAGAAAGGTTCCTCCTGGGTCAACCCAGTGGGAGCAATTCCCACCTTTCAAGCCCCTGACAAGCTGATTGCTCTGAAGCCATAAGAGCTTGTTTAAGCCTCAGCTGCGCTCATGTTCGGAGGACAAGTGCTGGAGACTATCTGCTAGATGAAGAATCCATTCTGCTAAATCATCACTCCTCTTTGGCCAGTGGTTGGTTGGCAGATCTAAATATGGCAGCAAAGCAACATTGTAAGTAATGTCTCCCAGTGGCTGAACCTTATGGGAGCCAGAAGCAAGACAGAAAGCCGGGAGAGTTTCAAAGTCACTCTCCGAGTGACGCTGGTGAGAGGATGGGGAGTAGATCATCTGCCAGTTGTGTGTAAGATGGTTTGGGGCTTCCCTGGTGGCGCAGTGGTTGAGAGTCCGCCTGCCGATGCAGGGGACACGGGTTCGTGCCCCGGTCCGGGAAGATCCCACATACCGCGGAGCGGCTGGGCCCGTGAGCCATGGCCGCTGAGCCTGCGCGTCCGGAGCCTGTGCTCGGCAACGGGAGAGGCCACAACAGTGAGAGGCCCACGTACCGCAAAAAAAAAAAAAAAAAAGAAAAGAAAGGTGGTTTGAACAATGTATGACTTTGCATGAGCAAAAAATAAAAAACAAAAAAAAACCCAACCCTTGCATTGTTACGGGTTCGTGCCCCGGTCCGGGAAGATCCCACATGCCGCGGAGTGGCTGGGCCCGTGAGCCATGGCCTCTGAGCCTGCGTGTCCAGAGCCTGTGCTCCGCAACGGGAGAGGCCACAACAGTGAGAGGCCCGCGTACCGCAAAAAAAAAAAAAAAAAAAGTATGTGAGTAATAGGTAAGAGACAATAAGTAAAGTATGTAAAATAAAACATGAATGATGAAAAAAGAAAAAAGTAGTGTAGGATAAGAGGGATAGGACATGCCTGAGAAGGTTATGGGTTGAATAATAAGGTGGTCGAGGTAGGTCTCATTGAAAAAATGAAATGTTAGCAAAGGTAAGGTTACCAATTACTTTAAAGAGGTGAAGTTTTCATCATTTGATATGTGGGAGCAGAGCAGTCCAGGTAGCAAAGAGACCCTGAGGCAGGAGAAAATTCAGCTTGCTGGAGGAACAGCACAGAGGCCAGTGTGGCAGGAACTGAGTGATGGATGGGAGAAGTGAGAGAAAAAGCGTTAGTGACGAGCCCCCCATCTAACTGCAGCACAGGTCATTAGAATTTTTTATCTCATGGTATTCATTTTTTAAAAAACTTTTATTGGAGGATAGTTGATTTACAGTGTTGTGTTAGTTTCTGCTGTACAGCAAAGTGAATCAGTCATACATGTACATATATCCACTCTCTTTTAGATTCTTTTCCCCTATAGGTCATTACAGAGTACTGAATAGAGCTCCCTATCTATACAGTAGGTCCTTATTAGTTATCTATTTTATATACAGTAGTGTGTATATATCTATCCCAATCTCCCAATTTATCCCTCCTCACCTCCTTTTCCCCCCCGGTTACCATAAGAGTGTTTTCTACATCTGTGACTCTATTTCTGTTTTGTAAATAAGTTCATTTGTACCGATGTTTTTAGAGTCCACATACAAGCGATATCATACGATATTTGTCCTTCTCTGTCTGACTTACTTCATCATTTTATCTTTTATTCTGAGCGAGATAAGGAAACACTGGAGAGTTCTGAACAAAAGAATGGTGTAGTTTGACTAACATTTTACTTATATTTATCTGGCTGCTGTGGGAAGAATGGACGTTTGAGCTCAAAGGTAAGGTCAGGGGAGGATGTCATTGCTGTGGTCCAGGTGAGAGATGCTAGTGGCAGCTTCCAAGGAGGTGAGGACAAGTGGTGTGATTCTGGATGCATTTTGAAGATACAGACAAGATATTCAGGAAAACATGATGTAGGTTGTGAGAAAAAGAGAGGCATCAGGATGACTTCTCAGGTTTTCTGTCTGAGTAACCAGACGTGTGGAGCTGCCGTCAGCTGGGATGCAGAAGGCTGTGGATGGAACATATTAAGATGAAGACTGGAGTTTGGGTTTGGACTTGATTATCCATTCAACATCTATGTAGAGATGCCAATGCACAAGGTTTTGTTTTGTTTTATTTAATATGAAAGAGAAATGGGTAGGGTTAAAGTGAGAGAATGAGTGGAGAAATAGTGGATAAACGCTCTCTCTGTGCATACCCACCTCCCG